>NC_072485.1:53081198-54281198 GCF_027574615.1 Eptesicus fuscus | reverse complement strand
CTACCTCCCCGTGTGATCATGGGCAAATCTCTCATGAGTTTAGGCCTAGCTACATCTCATAGGTCCCGGAAACAGCATTCACCTTCCATTTGCACAGAGACTACCTTCCAGCTTTCAGAGCATCTTCACGATTCCTCACCTCCGTTCCTCACCAACCTCGTGCAGTGGGCAGGATATAGACGTGGGAAGGGAGTGTCTCCATTTTGCAGACAAGGTTCAAAGAGATTCAGTGACTTGCCTGAGTTCACACTAGAATTGAACCCTGGATCCTTAGTCCAGCTTGTTTGGGGTACCCTTTGGAATATGGCGATGTCTGTAACACTATGAGAGAGCACACGTTGGAGTTGGCAGATGGCTGGTGGGGGATCCAGTGGGAAGGACAGCAGCACAGGAGGGGGGTGACCCTGCTTTCCTGCTTCCGCGCACCGAGGCTTCGGAGGGAACCGTAGTGTGGGTGAACTCTCATTAACTGAAGGAGGGTTGGTCTCTAGCTACTCAAATTAAAATGTTTTCTGATGCTGTTGATTCAATTCAGAAAACATTTATTGAGGCTTTATCACAGAGCAGGTTCTCTACCGGGGGCAGAATAAGTAAGCAGAAGTAAAATGCAAAGTAGGCTGTCTGTCTACTTCTGTAAGCAGAAGTGTAATGAAAAGTTTTATATTTGAACTGTAAACAGAGGGCTTTGGTTTACAGTGGAAGGTGTGTGCCATTAAGTCATCATCTCAGGGACAGGAAGGCAAATACAGCTGAGCCCTGAAGGATGAAGCAGGATTTGACCACCCGGAGACAGAGGAGGAAAAGGGCCTCTACCCTGTGCTTCTTGGCCGTCGCTGCCGTGGTGCGACAGGAAGCCAGCTGCCAAAGCCTGTTTGCTGTGGGACCTGGCCAGCCCCAACCCTGGTGGAGCCTCTATCCTCGCTTGTCAGATTTGATGCAATGCCCTGAAGTACATCCTGCAAAGCAAGAGTCTGCCTGGCAGCTCTCAGAAGAATAGACGGCAGGAGGGGCACGCCGGCCCTCGGCAGGGGACTGGCAGGAGGGAAGGAGGTACCTTTCTAGTGATTGTGTCTCCCCTCCTAGGGGCTAAGAGGCAGGAGCTATTGCTTTGCATGTGTAATTTTAGACTGAGTGTTTTGTGTCGTTATTTAAAAACTGGATTCTCAGTCTCTTGTGCAGTTTTCTGTCAGCTTGTTGCCATGGAGAAGTCAGGCTGGAAGCTCTGTCCCCCTGTGTCAGCATTTCTGGACCTGCCAGCTGCCTCCTGCTCCTTCTCCAGATGGAGGGGGCACAGGGCCCACTGGGGGCAGGTCCTCTCTCTGCAGGCACCGAAGTTGCATCTCTCTTCCCTTGGGGATGGGAGACTTCTTTCTCCGTGCATTGACTCTCAGCTCTACGCTAAGCGCCTTGATGTGCTAGGCACTCTGCTGTGCTCTGTGAGTACAAAGAGGACTGTGCTGGGGCCACAGCATCTCCAGGCAGGGCCCTGCCAGCGGGTTCCATCACCCATCCCTTTCCTGTTCCTCCACCTCGCTCTCACTTCAGAATTGAAAGGACTGGGTTTGTTTCCCCTCCAACCTTTATTGCTGCTCATTTGGAATCTACACGCCCGGACCTCACTTCCTCTCTCTCCTGCACCCAGCACAGGACCTGGGGCCAAGGCGGGCGCTCACCCAGGACTCCTCTGCAATGAAATCCTTTCTTTGACGGCTCAGGAGGTCTGTCTGTCCTGTCCTTCTTCCTCTGTTTTGAGCGAAGGGGCAGCCTGCCTGGCTGCTCGAGCCAGTGCAGAAAGGGAAGACTTTGGAACCAGATGAACCTGGGTTTGAGTTTTGGCTTCCCCTTTTCTAGCTGTATGATCTCAGCAAGTGGCACCTTCATGTGGAACCCAAGTCAAACGCAATACTTTCCTTTAAACTTGAATCACCAGCCTGTCAGTAATTGGCATAGTCATTTTAAAAACAGCATAGAAATGGATGACCCAGAAGGTGGGACCACACCCAGGTGGGACCCAGCTGAGACAAGTGGCCCTGCAGAGAGACCCAGAACTGTGTCCTGGTTGTGACCTTGACGTCCTGTATGACCCAATCAAGTCTCTTTCCTTACCCGAGACCTCGAATTCCCTGCTTGGAAAAATCGGGAATTGGATTGGGTGATTGTGAAGAGTTCTGTTTGCTCTTAAAATCTGAAGATTTAACTTGAAAAGAAAAATCTTCCCTCAGCTGCTGCTGCCACCATCACCAATGTCCCTCAGCTGGCGGCTGACCTCAGCATGACCCCTCTGCCAGCCGCTCCAAGCTGCTCTCCCAGGAAGCTCTGGGCTAGAACATTGGCATTGGATGTGCAGATCTCTTTTGGATGTAAAATCCCTTTGAATGCATCATCTCTATCCCCACCCCCAGTCCAGTGGCCGGGCTTGGCTTGCACCCCAGAACAGTGCAGAATTGCTGGAAGGAGTGGTTTTTCTTAGCTGCCTTCACCTGTGTCTTGCTTTTCCTCGGGACCTGTTGTCTTTCCGAGCCTCTGGCTACTGAGGATTCTATTCCTTGAGCTACCTGTAGTCCAGGGCTCTGTGCTAGGCACCGGGTACAGAGATGCAGAAGGCACCGTCCCCCGGGCAGTCGCACAGTCTGTGACACGGACAGGCGAAACAAAGCCGAGCTATGAGTTCACTGGAGGCTGTCCAGGGAATCTGTGGACTTGGGTTCCAGCCATAGCCCTTCCTCTGTCTTGGGCCAGTTCTTCCCTTCTCCAGGCCCAGTTTCCTCTTGTGTAGTGCTGAGAGGGTCGGCCCGAGGATCTTGAAGTTCCCTTCCTGCCCTGAAACTTGCACTTTAAGTGCTATAGCTCTGTGAAGGAGTGATTGTCGTAGAGTTTTCAGAGGAATGAGGACTGGAGCTGAGCCTTGAAGGCTAGCCTAGGATTTGGACTGGCCCAGGAGAAATGGACCAGCGCCTTCCTGGCTGGGGGAGGAGGAGACTGTGGAGCATGGGTGAGGGTTGGGCAGGATGGGAAGCCCTCCTGACTACAGCATGTGGCTCATGGGGAATGAGATCCATCTTAGAGGAGGCAGCTCTTGCCTTCCATCTGAAGGAAGGCCCTCGTCCCCAGGGGTGGGGTACCGGTGGTACCTGCAGGACAGAGCAGCAACGAGGCAGGTTAAAACCAGAGCTCCCTTCCTATCTGGTGGCCCCTGTGTGATGCATATCATGACAGAAAGACCTCCATCAAGAAGGCGCAAGTGTCAAAGCTAGGAGAGGTCACCTCCTCTCCAGGTCTTTTCCTTCTCACTCTGGCCGGCAGGTGCTTGATTCATAAGACCAGCGTGGAGTGTGAAAGAGTCAGTCTTCCTGGGATTGCTGCCCTTCTTCTATTGTCTGTTCCTCCCCAAATGTTTTCCTGAAGTCAAGGTAACAAGAGGAATATTTTGCTGTGTCCTTGGGATTGGATTTTAGATTCATGTACCCGGCCTATGGATCAAAGACTTGCCCATCCTAGACCTGCATGTGATTTCCATCCTGACCTCCTGGCCAAGGCCGTTTTACTCCTCTCAGCCCTCTGTACCCATAGCTCCACAGATGCCGAGTCACCGTGTTCCCTCCTCCTTGCTTTCTCTCTAAACATCTCTCTTCTGCATCCCATCTGAGAGCGCAGGCTCTGCGTCTGCCTTCAAACAGATCTTTCCAGAGCCCCTCCTTCATAGTCAGTCTCAAGTTTAGAAAAGGGCCTGGCAGAGTCTGGGAGCCCCTGATGTTATCTATGGTGACAACAGCATGGCAAGGATGATGACTGTTATTGCCCAGATTTTGCTTTTGAAACACAGCTTTGACTGCTTCTCCCTTTCCCAAAAGTCTAGTGGTTCCAGTGGCTGCTGAGTAAAGTCCAAAATCTTCAGTCAGGCATTTTGAGGATTGTAATTCCTGAGCCATCTGTAATGATATGCCCTGTACCTATCGTCTCAGATGTTCTTCCTTCTAATACTTTTTGCACTTCCTCTTCTTCTACCAGACTGAATTGCCACCATTGGCTCTGCAAGCTCCATCTCCTCCCCAGCAAGGCCTTTGTTCCCACTGTTCTTCCTATTTAGAATGCCCTTCCTCCCCTCATCCATAACTTTTTTTTCCGCTGGAAAGTCTCTTCTGATCACCTAGCTTAAATATTTCTTGATGTCAGATGCGATGAATGGCTCACTCTGTATCCCGGTATCAGCTACCAGGTAAAACTCAGTGAATATTTTATGAGTGGCTGGGAAGACCAGGTTCAGCCCATTTTCAAGCAAACTAGGGTTTGCATTAGGGAAGCTCAGTCATCCAGGCCTTCCAGCCAGGCCTCAGTGTCTCTGAGTTTCTATGGAGGGATCAGGAAGTTCCCTGGTATCTGTGGGCATATATTAAGTGAGCCAGCTCCACAGGGTCATGTGTGCTGCATACAAGCAAACTGGCAGGAGAGGGTAGAAACCCAGGGAATCATACTAACTATGGAGTTGATGCCTGCTGTGTCCAGATGGGGATCAACCATCCAAGGTAGAGGGGCCTGTATAATCCTGGATGTCAATATTCTGAAGGGTCCATTTGGGGCCCTCTAATGAGGGGTGGAGGAGAGTCTGACAGCAGGAATCCTAAGGAAATTGTTATGATGCACTCAAATTCCAAGGGGTTCCAGCCAGGCAGCAACTTGGGGGACAGATAAAAGGCTCTGGCCCTTTTGTAATAAGTGGTGGGATGGTGCGAGAGTCCCAGCAGAGTGTCAGGGTCCTGCCCAGCCATTTAGAGATTGACTCAGGACTCCAGCCCCCCCCCCCCCCAAGTCCCAGTTTAGGGCTCACTAGTCCTATGGCTGGGCATTCCCAGTGGGTGTCATCAGGGAGACTGTCATCAGGGATTTAGGCTTGGAAATAGGCATGATTCAATGTGAACACACCTTCTTCTGGTCTTCAATTGCCTTAGGTGGGCAGGGTGAGGGGAGGCAAAGGCTGATACATAGCCAGGTCTAGGGGTGAGTCTGCCACCTCTCTTGGCTCATTCTGCCTCACCAGGCCCTTGCCTCCGTTTCAAACTAAGGCCATGATCGTGCCACCCTCAGGGCCACTGTTTGGAAAAGCCAGTCTCAGGCTGACACTCACTGCCTGTAAATGGCGTGGAATTAGGCTAATCAGTGGCTCTTAATTCCCCAACAAATGCGGGTGCTGTGCTAATTGCCAGGGTCCACGCCGGCAGATCCCCGGTTGGCGGCATCAAACAAGAGAAGTGGTAATTTGGGGGCTGGAGTGGGGGAGCGCCTGCTTTGTTGGTGAGCCATTTAAAACCATGTTACCCCCCGAGTGAGCCACAGTGCAGAGAGCCAGGCCTGGCCTCCTTATCAGCCAAGGGGCTGAGTGAGTGGCCCACAAGAGTGTTTGCAGGAGCTAAACCTCGGCACCATGGAGCAGTTTCTTGTCCATTAATGGATTTTTTTTGGTTCACCAGGGAAGATTCCACCAGCAGCCTGGCATGGCACTGCCAGGGCAGCTCATCAGGGATAAAGCATCCGAACCTTGGTCTGCCGTTACCATGGCGACATGGCAATTCCAGGCTCTCCAGGCAACCTTACTGGCATCTGCTGCTGTGAAAAATTCAGATGGAGAAGGGCCACTGCTCCTTCTCCATTAGAGACAGAGCAAATTGTAAAGACAGGGAGCTATGCACCAAAGGACCAGGATCTTAAAGGAAAATGCTTCCTATTGACATGACGGCTTTTTGATGAAATGGTGTTTAAGTGGCTCTTAAAGCTGTTCTGTCTGTTGGAGAGAACCACAGGGTCAGAATAACTTCCTGGAGGAGAAGAGGAAGGGGAGATGAAGAAGGGTAGGGGGAGCAGGATGGGGAAAGGCCCATCTGGGGAGGTAGGTGAGTGTGTAGATGGGGGGGCAGTTGGGTTTGGTGAGAGAAAAGACATTGGTAGAGGTGGGCAGGTGTCAGCCATGTTTCTCTGAAACTTGCATGTTTGAGCCACGTGTGGCAAAAGCCAGCCCTTGGCCTTCTGTCACCCAGATGCTGTCCATGCCTTCCCCTCCTGAGGTGTGGGAACTGACCACCACTCCTCCCACTCGGCACCCACTTGAGGTGGGCATTTCTTGCTTTCTGTTTAGGCTCACAGTTGTTTGTAACATCTCTGGTACCCACTGGAATCATTGAACCCCTACATTTCATAGTGGAATGGGGACCCAAGAAGAAAATGCTTGCCTAAGGCCACCAGCGACACAGAGGCCATAGAACATAGTCGTTAAGAACTTGGGATCTGGAGACAGACAGACCTTGGGTTCGAGTCCTGGTGCCACCATTTCGTTTTCAGGTGGGCCTGAGCCTCAGGTTCTTCAGGGGTACAATAGGGGTCCTGAACATTCCTATGCTATTGGTGTGTTATGGCTATGAGATGAGATATGGAAATAATGCAGGACAGTTCCTGGTAGGTAGTAAGTGCTTAAGAAATGTTAGCTATGAAGAGATTGGTAATTCCTTAAAAATGAGCACTGTCTTATACATCCTTGCTCCTCCATCCTCATCTTTCCTTGTACACACGAGGAATCTAAATAGTACTTTATCTGGAGTTGGTATTAGAAGGATATTTGTTAACGGGATGAGTGCTTGGAATAAAGCTTTGATGCCATTTGGTCTCCATAGGACTGGAGCCAGGCCAAGCCCAGTCTGGCGTGTGTAGCTCAGCCTGCACAGTGAAGTGACTTGCAAGTTTGGGTCCCCTAACCAGCTGCCTGTGGCCCAGGACTTGTACTTCTCAGGGATGTGGGTTTATTAAAAGACAGATGGAGTAGATTCCTCCCAACCTGTGGGCACAATGTATGGGATTCCTGCTAATTAATATGTAGTTTCTAATATGCAAAAGGTTTCCGTTCACTTGCACATAGCACTGGGGTTGTCAGGAGCAATAGCCCACGTTGTGGATGAAGACACTGAGACTCACACCAGAGGGCTGGCCTGAAAGCACTCACAGGAAGAGCGAGAGTTGGGGTGTGGGCCCAGCCTGTGACTCCAACTCTGATGGTCTCTCCACTGAAGGAAGGCTCTTTGGGTCTGTGGTTCCTCCTAAGATATGATCCCAGTGAGGTAAGGAGCGCAGGGCTTGGAGCCACAATGCCTTGATATGGGTCACAACCCCATCACTTACCAGGGTACAGCTCTTAGGTGAGCGCCTCTCTTCCAGACATCTTGCTCCCTGATCTTCCCACCTCGGGTTTATCATGGGGCTTTGGAAAGTCTGCAACTCCAGTGTCTGGGAACAGGGCATTGCCAGCAAATGGCGTCTCTGTGAGCCACCTCGAGCTCAGCAAGCCCGCAGCCCCAGCAGGTTCAGGTGGGCTATGGAATGGCAGCCCGACTGTGTTGGAAAGTACTCTCCGTTGTCCTGAAACATGAACCATCAGAGCTGGAAAGGCCCTTGGAGATCAGCAAAGCTGGTGCCTTCAGCTTCTATTGCATAAATGGAGGCCCTGGGAGAAGTGGTGACTCACCCAAGACCACGTGCTGAGCTAGTGTTCCCACACTCCTCCTGGCCAGGCCCACCATGACAGTGTTGGTCCCAGAGCTGGAGTGGAATCTCTCCAGTCTTTAGCTCTAATGTCTGCCTTCCCCCAGCTGGGGCGGCAGGTTCTCTATGAACTTCAAGTGCCTTCAACACGGGCTGCCCCAACTACCCCTCCACACACAGTTCCTTTGGATTGGTGACCCCTGTGGACAGCCCATTCTGCTCCTTAACTTGGCTACCTCTCACGTGACTAAGCTCCTCTGGGGGCAAATGACACATGTTCATCCCTAAAACAAACATTTATTGAGTTCCTTTTATGTTCTAAGTGCCAGGATACAGCAGTTGAACAAAATGAAATTGTTCTCATGGAGCTGTTCATTCTAGTGGGGAGACAGACAAATAAGCATATGATGGGGGGGAGGGGCGGGTTACATGCTAGGAAGGAAAATAAAGCAGTGTGGGGGGAGAGGAGAGTGGGGTTGAGAGATCAGAGAAGGCTCTCTGAGAACTTGACATTGAACTAAGACCCAAATGGAGAGAGAGAGGGAGCCATGTGGATACCTGGGGAGGAGAGTTCCAGGCAGAGGGGACAGCCAGTACAAAGGCTGAAGCCAGAAGCATGACTGGCTAGTTGGAGGTACAGCAAAGAGATCGGTGTGGCTAGAGGGCAGGATCCCGAGTGGATGGAACTGAATTGGGTGCACCACCACAGAGTAGACACTCCGTAGGTGTTGGTTAAGTGACTGGAGACCCCAGAGAGAATTCCTTCTCAGGTTTGTGTCATCAGTGGCTTCTCAGTGAGCTCTTGAACCCTACTCTTCTCATCTGCATGTGGATTCGTCTGGACCCCTCCCCTGCCCCCCGCTGCTGGGTTTCAGGACAGACCTGCTTATTCCTACCTGCACTGTTGCTCTCACTCCCAGCCTCCTCTCCACACGGGTGATTCCCAACAGGCTGGGAGGACAGTGACCAGGCTCCAGGAATGGCAGCAGGCCAGTCACTCCTGGCCCTGGAGTCACGTCTGTGTCCCTCCCCCTCTGCTGGTGCCCCTCAGAGATTTCTGTGTCCACTTAAAAAGATGATATTTAATGGAGACCACTGAAAATTCCATCCGGGTCCCAGACACCAACATACGGGCCAGGCCAGGGGAGACATAGTGCAGCAGCTCACACGGAAACAGTGTAGGAGTGTCGGTGGGCTGTGGGTTCAGCGAGAGTCACTGGACTTGGACTTCAAAGGAGCTAAGTGACCTCAGGCTAAACTGGAAGAGGCAGCCTCTGGGATAAGGTGTGCATCGGGATGGGCTTGGTCAGCTCTGAGGATCACACTTACAGAGGGATGATGACTACCTGGTACCTACTGAGAGGAGGGGCCCTGACTGGCCATGGGGACAGGCCAGCGGGCCATTCAGTGGGAGGATAATGTCACCTGGAGTGAGGATATCTTAGAGGATAGGGTTGCTATCTGCAAACACTTAACGGGAATAAACTCCAAAGGTGCCATGCGGTGCCCTTGCTGCTCCATCCCCAGGCAGAGCTCTGCTGGCAGCCCTAGACTCCACGTCAGGCTTACGTGTCACAGGCCCGCTCTGGATCCTCCACCCAGGAAGTGCTCATTTCTGGCCCTCCCCAGCCTCGGGTTCCTCATCCATAGAGTGTGATCAGTACTCAGGGCTGCTCCTAAATGGGATGGGCCATGCAAAAGTCCTTAGCACCACAGGAGGTCATAGCAGGCCCTCGAAAGGGCTAGTTGCTTTTCTGTCCCTCTCCCAGTACAGCCCAGCAGCCCAGCAAGCCAGCAGTGCGAATGGAGAACGCAGAATTCAGAAAGGGAGTCAGTGGGGAGGATTTCAGTTGTTTATAAAACAGGCCAACATGTTTCCACCTCGTAAGTTCTAAATCCATCATCCTTAGCTCCCTCGATCTAAGAATAGTCACCCAGTGGAGCCTGCGTGCCACCGCAGGCTCTCTCTGCAGGTGACTGAGGAAATGTACCCGCAGCCGCCACAGCACTCCTCCTCCTGGGGGGTGGGAGGGGGGTGGGGGGCGTGAGGGTGCCGAGCACTGGCCTCTGCCTCTCCCAGCTGGGCTGTTTCTGAACCTCTCCCAGACTCAGTTTTCTCTTCCAAACAGTGTTGATCCTAATACCTTCCTCCCTGGGCTGCTCTAACCATCAAAACGGCGGAGCCTGCAGTAACGCAGAGGGAGGTGGAGAGCGGTGGGAAGGTGTGTGGAGGGGGACCTTGGGCACAATACCGCCACCTTGGGCCTCGGTTTCCTCTTATGTAAAGGGATAGAGATTGATGAAGAGGACTGAGCAGCTTTTTGAGATATGGGGTTCTAACATAGGTTCTAGAGCAGTCCCTGCCTTGCAGCCTCAGAATGACAACTGTGAGGGCAAACCGAGAAATTAACGTGTTTTTATTTACCATCTGAACCAAGGCCCCTCCTCTAGTGGGTCTGCGGGAGCCACCTGCGGACTGGGGTGTGTGTTCTCCTACCCGGCTCCTGGGCCTCTACCTTCCTTCTCTCACACATACACACTCACACCCACCCACACACCACACCGATTCCCAGGATCAGAAGGACTTTTGTTTCTCACCCCAGTCTCTGCCCACTGCAGCAATGCCCCTGCCAGCTGGGGACACAGAACCTCCAGGGGCGGGGCAGCGTCCATCCTGACGGTGAGGGGAAATCAGCCTTCCCTTGGCAGCCACACCCTACACCCATGGACAGTCGTTTAGCCCTCTTGAGAGAATAAGGCAGCTTCATTCTCTTGCTAACCACTTAATTCATTTATTCATTCACTCGTTTGTTCATTTGCACAACAGGTATTTATTAAGCACTAATAAATGCCAAGCACTGCTTCAGGTGCTGGGATACAGCAGCAAATGTCCCTGCTCTCAAAGAGCTGTGTTCTGGTCGGGAGAGAGATATAATAAACAAATAGTTTTAAAAATATAAAGAAATAAAGCAGGTGAGGAGATAGAGATGGGGAGGGGTGTGGATTCCTGTGTTATATGATGTTATCAGGAAAGGCCTCTCAGATAGGGTGACATTTGAACAAATTAGCTGAACAACATGAGGGAGTGAACCTGTGGCTATTAAGGGCAAGAGCATTCCAGATAGCAGGAACAGCAAGTGCAAAGGTCCTGAGGTGAGTACTGTTTGAGCAGGAAGTCAGTGTAGCTATGGTTATGTCAACAAGGTGGAACATGATAGGACATGAGGTCAGGGAGGAAGCTGGAGACCGACCAGCTGTTGTTTATCTGAGGAAGGTGATTCGGAGCAGAGCAGTGCCGCGTCTGACTTAGCTTTTACAGGATCGCTCAGGCTCTGTGGAGAATAGACCATGGGGGCAATGGCAGTAGCAGAGAGAGGCCAGTTAGGAAGCCCTCTGCAGGAGGTGACTCGGCTGGTGAGAAGCAGCCAGATTTTGCTGTGATTTGGGTCTCATCAATGGTAGGGAGACAGGGAATTAATTGTCCAGGGAATGGCCTAGACCAGTGGTCGGCAAACCGCTGCTCGCGAGCCACATGCGGCTCTTTGGCCCCTTGAGTGTGGCTCGGTGTTAGAACCACTTCTTCAAAATAGACTCGCCCAGGCCGAAAACCGACTTCTGCGCATGGGCCATGAAGTTTCAATCGCACTGTATGTGCGCGCCCGCACGTGGTATTTTGTGGAAGAGCCACACTCAAGGGGCCAAAGAACCGCATGTGGCTCTCGAGCCGCGGTTTGCCGGCCACTGGCCTAGACTATGATGTGTCAGCCCAACTGCCCTCGCCCAGGCCAGCTGCGTTGGCCTACAACACAAAGTGGCTGGCTGTTGTCCAGGCGAGAGAGGGAGGGCCTGGACCTCTCTCTCCTGAGGTTCCACCCAGACCAGAGCCCCTCAGAGGCCTGGATTCTGGGCTTCTTGCTCACAGCAGGACCCTAGGGACCGTCCTACCAATTACTGCCAAAAGGGTGGCATCCCCTTGAGCTTAGGTGGCTGCACACTCAGAAGTTTTCCCCAAAGTGGCCGGGCTCTGAGGTCAGCTGTGTCCACAGTGACATATACCAGCTTCCTGAGTCCAGAGCCTTCCTCTCCGTGAGGTGCTCCAACTTCACCCCTCCTCTCTCTCCACAGAAGAGCTCTAGGTCTTTGTGAGGTCTTTGACAGGAGACAAGGTGAACCATTAGCTGCCTGACTTTCCCACCCCCAACCTCCCTCCTCCCCTCCCTCCCTCCTCTCCCACCCCACCAGGTGCAGGCGGCCTTCTTCGGCTTCCTCAGCCTTGGCCGCCGTGCTCACAGGCTCGGCGAGGTTCTGCCGCTCCCCAGAGCGCTTCTCTCACCAGGAGGGCTCTGCCCTCCATTGCTGAGCTTGTCCCCACACAGGTGGGCCCTGACTCTGTACCTTTTCCCCATTGCCCGGAGGCAGAGTTTTTGCTAGAGAGGACCGTATGCTAACAGAAGAGGCCTGGAGTCAGGCTGCCTGGGTTTGAGACCAGCTCTGCTTCTTTTTAAAAATATATATATTTTACTGATTTTTTACAGAGAGGAAGGGAGAGGGATAGAGAGTTAGAAACATCGATGAGAGAGAAACATCAATCAGCTGCCTCCTGCACATCCCCTGCTGGAGATGTGCCCGCAACCAAGGTACATGCCCTTGACCGGAATTGAACCTGGGACCCTTCAGTCCACAGGCCGACGCTCTATCCACTGAGCCAAACCGGCTAGGGTCAAGCTCTGCTTCTTGTTGGCCATGTTACCTTGCACAGTTCTCGCCACCTCTCTGGGAAAATGGGGGTAATGTTAGATTGTACCTCATAGGCTTGTCTTGGGGATTCAGTGAATAAACACTTAAAAGTGCTTATCGCTGGGCCTGGCACACACTAAGCACTAGTATTTGTTGGTTGTATTACCACCTTCACATGGTTTGGAGCTAGTGGAGGAACCTGAAACTTGGGAGTCCTGGATTCTAGTCCTGGCTAGACTGGCCATGGGACCACGGACAGTTGTTTCCCCTCTCTGAGCCTAGGTACCTGCTCAGTAAAGTGGAGATAACAACACCTCATAGAGTTGTTGTGGGAATCCAGGTTACATTTGTATGAACCTGAGAAGCACCCTTCCTAGGCTGAAGCCCTCATCCTCACAGCGTGAGCTGGCAGCTAGAGCTCCAGCTATCACATCTACAGTCGCAGTGACAAGAGGAAGGAAGGGACCGAGGAGAAGGGACAGAGGGGACATGCCATCTGCCTTTGAAGGCAGGTTACCATAAGCTGTTGCAGAACCTTCCAGCTTGCATTAGCCATTACAGAACCAACCAGCTGCAAGAGCGGTTGGGAAGTGTTCATTCTGTGGTTCAGGGACCATCAGGAAGCTCTACCACATACGCGCAGGTGTTTGCCCTCCTTGGCAAGGCCCTTCCCTGTCGTTGGGCTGTAGTCCCAGCACCATAAGGCCCTGTGAGGACCCAGGTTGCCAAGAAGCTCGGGCAGGTGCCACAAGGCCTGAACAGATTTGGGTATTGTATCTATCCTGTGCCAGGGACCCTGCCAGTCCCGAGGTTCCGCTGCCTGCAGCGCTCTGAGGCTGACGCAAGTGTGGTGGGCCATGAGCTCCGTCACTTGTCACATCCTGGTCAGGCCAAA
The DNA here is from genome assembly GCF_027574615.1 of Eptesicus fuscus. NCBI lineage: Eukaryota > Metazoa > Chordata > Mammalia > Chiroptera > Vespertilionidae > Eptesicus > Eptesicus fuscus. Next base: position 54,268,045 of record NC_072485.1, on the reverse strand, counting down.
GCTGTTGAGCCCAGGAGCCCCAGGAGCAGGGGGCCTGAACTCTAAGAGGCTAGGAAATCCCTCTGTAATTACCGGCTCTCCACCCAAGGCTCAGGGGCCGGTAACGCAGATCTGGGTCAATCAGGTGGGATGTCAGTGTCCTCGTGGACCTGGCACGTGCTGGGCACAGAGCAGAGGGCCCTCTGTGAGAGCAGGAATCTGCTTCTTCAGCCTTGGCCGCAGCTGTTTCGAAAACTGGGTGCATCTGGGAAATCTACCGCGGGACATTCTCCTTCCACCCCTTCTACATAAGAACAGCCCACATGGTAGCATCGTGCTGAGTCCAGAGGCCCTTCCTGTCTTCACTGCGCCCCTGAAAAGGTGACCCTAAGAGGGGTGGGGGCAGGAGCCTCTGCTAAAATGCCGGAGGAGCTCAGTCTTTAAAGGTGTCCTGCTGTGAGTCCCAGTCTCTCACTTTCCAAGGTTTGTTTAAGGTGTTCACGACCTTCATGCCTTCCGCTCTGGCGGTGCCCCTCCCTCTCCTCTCTGCCTTGTTCCTCTCTCCCCGTGGCCTGCCTCCTATGTGGGCATGAGCTGTCACTATGTGTCAGGCGCTGTGCTGGGCATTTTATTTATATATATAACCAGCTCTCATGCAGTCCTCCTGGCAACCCTCTGAGGCCAGTGGGGACCTCAGTACCAGTATGACACAGCTGTGTGTGGATGTAAGATCCAGGACAGCAAGCACAGCCCGAGGTAAATATATCACATATAGACCAGGGGCCAGCAGAGTAGGAGCCACTGGCCAAATCTGTCCCGTGGCCTGTTTCATATGGCCTTGTGAGCTTAGAATCATTTTTAAAGGGTTATAATAATGAAGAAGAACATGCGACAGGAACCAAATGAGGCCCTCAGACCTGAAATATTTGTTGTCTGCCTTTATAGACTATTTTGGAAGCCCTGATATAAAACACACAAAGTTCAGTACAGATTCTGTGGCCGTAACTGCCTCAGAGGTCCTAGGCCTCCGTTTCCTCATCTATGTAATGAGAACAATCTATAAAACACGGCTGCCTCATAGGGCTGTTGGAATTAAAGGAGACAGAGACTATAAAGTACCTAACCTCAAGTGAGCTTCTTCGGAAGTATTGGGGGCAGATATTTCTGGGGTTCTGCCAGGCCTCTAGACCCAGTGGGCATGAAAGCCCTGGCCCAAGGCCTCGGCTACCCCGGCCCGGAGCGCGGCTTCCTCAGAGCGTGTTTCCTTTGGCAGGAGGAGAGGGACCTGCCAGCTGCCCATTGTGCCCAGTCCTGCTGGTAGGTCAGCTCTGCCTTCCTCCTACTCCCATTCCCGCTGACTGTCAGCTGGTGCCACTCACCAGGGCTGGGCACCAGGCCCACACCAGGTGCCAGGCTTGGTCTGAAGGTACCAAGCCTCTTGCACTCTCCCACCTCAGCTCAGCCTGGCTGATATCCCGCTTCACCGCAGGAGCTGCTGCCTGGGGTGCATCCTCTCTGCGTGCACGTCTCACTTGGGGGCCCAACAGGCAGGCATCTGTGTTCCCCAAACCCAAGCTTTTGGTCAAGTATTGCCTTCCCATTGGGGAAAGGGTAGGGGGAAGGGGAACCCTGGGCCAGTCCGCCTCCCTCTATTGAAAGAGTGGTCTATAAAACAGGGTTTTAGTGGATAATGAGTGAGATGTAAAGAGTACAAAATTGAGCCTGGCCAGTGTGCCCAGTGGTTGAGCATCAGCCTATGAACCAGGAGGTCATGGTTCGATTGCTGGTCAGAGCACATGCCTGGGTTACAGGCTTGATCCCCAGTGTGGGGCGTGTAGGAGGCAGCCAATTGATGATTCTCTGGTTCTCTCTTATCATTGATGTTTCTTTCTCTCTCTCCCTTTCCCTTCCTCTCTATGAAATCAATTTTTTTTAAAAAAGAGTACAAAATTGAAATCATTGAAACATCAAAAAAGTTATTTTCTGATCTAGATACGGACAGGCTTTCAATTCTTACAAACAATGGAAGAAATTACAAAAGATCAATAAATTTTAATACTTAGAACCATAAAACTTATGTTTTATATCAAGACCCAAAACAAAATTTTAAGTCAAACTGAAAAAAATATTTATGCCAGATATGACTGAGAAAAAATTAATATTCTTTAAAAATATTTAAAACAACAAGACTCTTAATGACAGCAACAGTAGCAAATATTTATATGATACCATGTGCCAGGGACCATTCTGTTTTACACATACTTACTCATTTAATCCTCGTGAACAACTTTATGATAAAGATGCTATCATTATCCCCATTTAACAGATAAGGTAACTGAGGCACAGAGAAGCTAAATAACTTGCCCAGGGATGCTCAGCTAATAAATAGAGGAGTTGGGATTTGAACCCAGGCCATCTGACTCTGAGGTCTGAGCACTTAAACTTTTCTATACTAAACGGGAAAAAGATGCCAGGCAGACAATACACAAAAGAGGAAATACAAATACCTGAGAAAACATAAGAATTTTCAATTTCAATGGTAATAAAATATACAAGTTAAAAGAATGAGATACTATTGTTACTTTCAAATTAGGAAAGATTCTTAAACACTGGGATAACTCATCAGTACTGGCAGTGCTAGAGTGAAACAGATTCCTCCAGGTTGCTCCAGGTATAGCAAGTGGCCTTTCTGAAAAGTCTTCTAGTGGTACTCAGAAGAGTTCTCAGGAATCCTGAAAATGCCCATGCCCTTTGGCCAGGAATTCCCATTGTAAGAGTCTAATTTGAGAAAATAATTAGAGAGATAGACAAAGATTCATGCATAAGAATGTTATACAGAATAATGAAAACTTAGAAACAACCTACTTATCTGACAATAGAATACAGGTTAAGGAAATTGTTTAGCCTCCATAATGGACAATTAGGCAGTCATTTTAAATAAATCAGTGCAACAAAAGACACCATAAACAAAGTGAAGAGACACACCACACACTTCTGCAATACATTTAACAACAAATAATTATACAAATAAAAGATACACAAAGAAAACTTACAAATCAGTAAGAAAAAGGCAAACAACTAAAGGGCAAAACAGGCAAAGAATGGATACAGGCAATTCATAGACAAGGCAACTTAGGGCTAATGAACATAAAGTGATGTGCATCTCACTGGTAGTCAGGGAAATGCACATGAATTAAATATACTTACCAGAATAGCGAGAGTCTAAAGGCAAAGACAGAGGGAAACATTCATATCCATTGCTGATGGGACTGTACAAAACTGCAGCCTCTGTGGAGAGCTAGTTAGATTTGATGTGATCCCACCACACTCACTTCTAGGGATCAGCCCCACACAAACACCCATTTGTATAAGAAGACATGTTCAGGGATGTTCATTGCAGTGCTGTTTATAATAGTAACAATATTAGTATTGTTGTACTATAATATCCTATATAATAAAAGCCCAGCGACCCAATGGTGGAATGAGCAGAACGACTGGTCGACCAGTCGCTATGACACGCACTGGCCACCAGGGGGCAGATGCTCAATGCACAAGCTGCCCCCTGGTGGTCAGTGTGCTACCACAGTGGGAGCGCCGCTCAGCTGACCGGGATGAGTGGCTGCTCCTGCTGCGAACCCCGGGCCGACGGGCAGGAACCCAGGCTGCGATTGTTGCCTCCTCGCCCCAGGCTCCTCCTCCTTGCTCCCTGCAGACGTCCTCCTCGAGAGGCCTGGAGGCTGCGCAGTGCCACTGCGAGGCTCGCAGAGCTGACCATGGAGGCTGGGACTGAGGCCTACTCCGCTGCCTCTCAATGCTATTGTCCCTGGGCTCGGCCCGACTGGGTCCCCTGGAGAGGCGAGTGCTCCGACTCCACAGAAGATGCTGGACCAGGGAGCAGCGGCTCAGAGGGCGGGTCCACAGCCGCTTGGCTGACCTGGATGAGCAGCGCTCCCACAGCGGCCGATCCCTGCAGGTCACACCCCCCACCAGTGCACGAATCCCATGCACCGGGCCTCTAGTATATTATATTGTCTGATAAAATAGCAACAATTATTATCATTAAATAATTGAAAATGGATAAGGAAAGGGAAATCAATAAGCAAAATGTGATTTATACATAATTGGATACTACACAAGTTAAAATAAATGAACCAGATCCATAACTATCAGCTCAGATAAATTTCAAAAACAATGCTGTGTAGAGTAAGTTGTAAAAATGATACGTATTTGCATGATCCTATAAACAAACTAAAAATATTACATAGTATTTAAGAATATATATGTAGAAAAACATCAAAGAAGCATGCAAATATTGTATACCAGCTTGATTTTTCTTTTTTAAAGGACGGGTTGAAGCACATATGGCAAAATGTTAACTAATGTTTTAAAGCTGATGGGGATATTGTGTTTTTCTGTTAATTATTTTTTGTACCTTTTTGCATATTGAGCTATTTTAAAATTTCAAACAAATTGTTTTTAATTTACTTTTTGAATAATTTGAATTCCATGGAAAAATGTTAAGGGGTAAAAACAGGACAAAATATATACAAATACTTACAAATTTCATATATGAACGTTTGAAAGAGATGTCTTAAAATATTTGTAGTAGCGGGCAAAATTCTAGAAGTCTGCTTTTCTTTACACTCATCCATATTTTCCATTTTTCCATGAAAATGTATTACTTTTATATCCAGAAAAAATGTTAAACAGCTACAGAAAAATGTGAGTTTAGGCCCTAGGAACGTGTCCAAACCCTAGGAAGTGGTGCTGTGGTGGGTGGGAGCTGACGGGCTGTTGGAGAGACCTGTGCTTGCGTGCCGGCTCTGATGCTTTCTTGCAGTGTGGCTCCTCGTTCATTCAATCTCTTATCTAGTCAACAAACCCTTACTGGGTACCAACTGTGTACCAGGCACTGTGCTAGAGACAGCAGTGAGCCGACGATCTAGTGGGAGGGCACAGTGAACACATCACCACTCTACGCACGGCATCTCTCCCCGTACTGGGCTGGCAGAGTACAAGGGCAGTAACGGGAATCGCAGTCGGATTGGGCAGCCGGGGAATCTGGCCTCTGAGCAACACTTCAACTGGAATCCAAAGGATGAGGAGGAGGTCAGGAGCCCAGTAAAGCTAGGACTTAGAAAGGAAGGCCCCACAGGGCATATTAAAGGAACTGTAAGAAGGTGGGGTTCTGGTATGTGGAGGGTAGGGGTGGAGCTGTACAAGGGGAGGCCAGCAAGATAGTCCAGGCCAAGGAAAGGTCTTTAAGGTGGGAAGTCATGGGAGGGTGTGAGCAGTCGTCACAGGATTAGGTTCGCAGGCCCAGAGGTCCCCTGGATGGCCTTTGAAGACCCGAGTGGATGCTGAGCAGCCCCATTAGAGAGAATGGCATTGGGTTTGCAGGTGGCAGTGGAGAGGGAGAGACGTGGAGGATTTGAGATATGTTTGGAGACAGCATTTTCGGGTCTTAGGTCATTTGTTGGGGAGTGACTCTGAGGGCAGGGCCAAAGGGGAAAGCCAGGTTTGGAGCACATGTGGGTTGGTGCGAGTGGGATCAGGGACAGTGAGCACGCCACCGGGGTCACTGAGCGTTGGTTTCTTCACGTGTAAACTGGGGTTATGATGATGCCTGTGCCCCAGGGGCGTGCTCCAGCCCCTTGTTCAAAACCCAAACAGCTTCTCCAGCATCTCCTCTCCTCTCCCTCACAGGCGGGGCGTGCTACTCCTGGGGCTGGAACGAGCACGGCATGTGCGGGGACGGCAGCGAAGCCGACGTCCAGGCCCCGAAGCCGGTGCAGGCTCTGCGGTCGTCACCAGGAATCCTTGTGGGCTGTGGGGCTGGCCACTCCCTGGCCCTCTGCCAGCTGCCAGCCCTTCCTTCCCCAGATGCCAGCGAGGACGCCAAATCTCAGGAAGCCACGGACAAAGAAACTGGAAGGAAAGACAACCAGGACCGTCTACCCAAAGCCAACCTGACAGGTGCAGAGATGGGGGGCTTGTGACAGAGACCCTTTAATAAAGCGTCTGTCCCCACTCCAAGTCTCCTGGGGAATTGCTCTCAGGTTGTGGGTTTGGCCAGGAGGGCTCAGGAGGCACTATGGCTGGGCTGACCACGGCCGGAATGATGGGAGGCTGCCTGCCCGGTGTCTGGGCTCAGGGACACACATCCTCTCCACCCAGCAGAGGAGAATGAGGGTTAGTTAGGTCCTTGCCACTGGACGTGGGAAGCCTCAGGAAAGCTCCAGGTCCTCCCTACCTTGTAGGGACAGAAACCAGGCCCATCCCCTATGGTGGTTCCGGTCCAGCAGCCTTTGATTCAGCGAGACCGAGGGTTCCTAGTCATGCTTAGAGCAGCCTCTCCTGGGTTTCATCCTCAGGGCCTAGAGCGTGTAGCTTTTGGTTCAAGGATATCCAGGCACCTTGATCAGGTGGGTGGATACCTGGGCAGGAAGAGGTTCTTGTCTTGATGACTAGGACCAAGGGAGGAAGGCTCTGGAGTGGGGGAAGGAAGTGGAGATGAGTAAGTGGAGGAGGAGACAAGACTTCTGGGACGACCTGGGGCAGACAGAATCTAGAATCTAGAACTCACCATTCTGAAGCTCTCAGAAGACGGGTGACTTCATCTGAGCCAGGCGGGGCTCTGGAGCTAGTCTGTGTGCTACTGTTGCCAAGCTCTGTAGTTTCAGGTGGGGGCCAGGCCACAGCATGGAAGGGGGTCTGCAGGGACAGCAACATCAAGACCCTGCCCCCACCTGCCCCCAGGCCCGAACCTCTGCAGGAAGAGGCCCTCAAGTGAAATGGGGATGGGCCAGACCTGGGCCACGGGCTTGCTGGTGGCAACTATGACTCTGGGGACAGAGTTCCTCTCTCTTTGCTGTCACTGGCAGCCTTTGGCCAGAGGGTTTCAGAAAGCAGCTTTCCCTGGGGGACTTAGTGGCAGCGGCCCCAGCTAGCCAGCCGGGCCTGTGCGCATCCCACGCTGCCTTCCCTTCGTGACTCAGGAGAGGGTTGGGCCCGTGAGCGCTAGGCCCCGATGGCGTTAGGAAGTTACAGCATCCCAGGACATCAAAGCAGGAGGATCTGAATGATCGAGCCTCATGGCCTCACACGGATTCTTTAGAGCTCTAGGAGCCTCCTGAGAACTCAGTGGCCACCTGGTGGGCTATTGCTAAAGGAAGGCCAAGTGGACAGAGGTCCGGGTCCCCACCCTCCACCTGATTCACAGCAGCTTTATTTTAATCTATATTATATATTAAGTAGACTTCATGTAAGATTTCACTTGACAAGGAGTCCTTGAGAAAGTCCTTGAGAAAAGTTGAAAACCACTGATGTTATCCAATATTTTCATTGTTCATGTGGAGAAACAAAGGCTTAAAAAGGGGAAGTTATCATCTCAAGACCATAGACCTTACTCCTGGCCCTGGGTCCTGATTGGGAGGTGACCCATTCAGGGCCTAGACAAGGGGAGGCAGATAGAGGTAGCCCTAGGACAAGAGTGGGTCAGCTCAGGAGAGCGGGGATGAGGACAATCCTGCGGCCCCCCAGGCCTGAACCTACAGGCTACCCACACCATTGGCTGGCCTTGAGCACCAATGCACGGAGCCCTGCTCCCAGTACTGTACCTGGAAACATTGCTGCCCGGGCCAGCAAAGTCCTTGTCCCCCATCTCCTGGAGCCAGTGAGGCCAGTGGGGCCCCAAGCGCTTCTGGAATGGGAGGAAGGACATCGCTGTGCACTCTAAGCTGGTCTTTCCCAGGTGACCAAGCCCTCAGAGGTGACATGATTGGTGGTCCATACTGGAGCCAGCACACCATTCCTGGCCAACCCCCACAGGCTGCGTTGTCTGCATCTGACACACAGGCCAGGGGGCCGTCCCACATGGGATGGTGCTTAGGTCCATACCTCCGAGACAGGGTTTCCACGAACCGCCACAGCCTCTCATAGCGTGGCAGTGTGAGTTCCCCCTACCTCTTTCAGCACCTGCTGGAAGAAACCCAGTCCCATGTCCTCTGAGGCTGAGCCTAATGCCTCCTCTGAGGCCTGTGGGCACAAGAAAGTGCTTCGGGGCACCTTCCCAGCCTGAAACAGGGTCAGGTGATGCAGCGGCCTGAGCCTCAGCCCCTCGCTCAGAGCCCGAGTCAGACCCTCTTTGAAGCACGCAGGGCAGTTAGTCCACATGGAAGGATGAATGGCACCACAGACTGTCCCATCACCGCCAGTTCCGATATCTCCCCCCTCCTGATAGCAGCAGACAGGCCTTCTTTAAGGTGGTCCATGGGCTGGATCTGGTGGGTGACTGAGCACTCCGGGGGTGGAGGGTGTGAGGGGCTGTTGACAGTGTCTCCCAGATTATTTTCTGAACCCTCTGATCCCTGTTGTTCTTTCTCAGACCTGTAGATGTTCAAGCCCATCCTTCCTAAGAGAGCCCGAGCTCTTCAAGGGCCAGGACCAGGTGTAGATGGATTCTGGAATCCTTTCTCCGAGGACGGGTCCTGCTACAGAGGAAGTGCCCATCAAATGTCAGTGATGAACTTGTCCCTACGCCTTTAGGGTCACCATGGAGTGGGCAGGTTAAGACAGTGGGAGCTATGACCCCCTCATCCCCACCCATCCATCTTCTGTTCTTATTTCTTACAAATGTTTGATGACTGTGCTGTGGATGACATAACCATTTCACAGGCCATGTCAATATCATCCACCTGGTTAGCTAATGAACCACAGGAGTCAATGTGAGAAAATACCCATTCATTGTTAGAAATTATATTTTTCCCCTGATAGACTGAGTAAATTAGTCCTCACACTCCTCCATGTGAGAGGAGGAAAGGAAAATGAAGAGGCGGGACCCCGTTGTGTGCTCACAGGTCTTGGGTCTTGCCTCGGAATGATGGTTAGTGGGGTGTTCACCTCCTAACCTGCCACACACACTCCCCCTCCTGAGGGCAGGTACCCCATCTTGACACACCCACCACCTTTGGTCCCAGTGGGCCATCAGGACAAAAGTGCTTGAGTCTGTGCTTGGGAACGGTGAATCCAGGCCTGGAGCTCAGAATAAAGCCCTCTCCCAGGCCCCGCACACCTACTGCTTCTGAGTGAGGTCACTTAGTGATCAATGGAAATCGGGATTTAGCCCGTGATTGGGAAGTGCTGGTGAGGGCTGGAGGGAGGGAGTTCCAGATCCTATAATGCATAGGAGTACCGGCTGCAAGTTCAGAGTGTCAGAGTGACTGGAGCATGAGGCGAGTGGGAGCTGGGAGAGGAGGCCTTGGTAGCCAATTTAAGGTAGCCAACTGCATTCTTAGGGCAACAGGGTGTCTAAGCAGGGGAGTGAGGTGGTCAGATGTGTGTGGGAAGCTCGGAGCTTGTGAAGTGGCCTCTCGGTCACACCCATGGCACTTCCTGAAGGAGGGCGGGAGGCCAGGTCCCGAGGGTCCTGGGATTTGGGACTAGCAACTCTAGCGTTCCTATCAATTCCCAAGCTCTGGAGTCCGACCACATGTGGCTTCATCATTCATTGGCTGTGTGGCTCTGGGCCAGTTACTCTGTGCCTTGTTCTCTTGCCTCTACAATGGGCATGTTGAATTACTGTGGGCTCTCATCGGACAAGTTTCTCAGATGCCCCACACATAGCAGATGCTCAGTGTATGTTGATCTCCTTTCCCCATTAGCTACCTTGTCCCTGAAAACCCACATTCCAAGTGGCTTTGTGTTGAGTCCACCTGAGTCCACCAGAGGCACTTCCTCCAAGGGGAGCCCAGCTAGAGGGCCTGTGACCAGACCTGCAGCAGCCGAGGCTGCTTGGCTTCTCCGCCCTGATGCTTATGAATGGCTGTTCCACACACAGGGTAGACCTGCCAGTCCTTTGGCTGCAGGAGCCCTGGGCAGAGGCCTTACTGTCCTCACCACCCCACCGACCCCCAGCCCTTGGTTCCCAGGCCTCACAGGGCACCAGGGAGTTGAAGCAAATGCTTAGAGGGAATGAAAAACTTAGATAAAAACTGGGCCCCACCTCATGTGATTGTTGGCTCAGGTTCAGGCTGGGAGATGTCTAGGGAACTGAAATCAAGGGGAGACTGACACCCACTTGTTTGTGACCCTGGGCAGATCACTCCCCATGGTAGTCAGAGGTTGACTACCATGACTGCTAGGAACTTTTCCACCTGAGCGTTCCTGAGTTCCCTAATTGCTGGGAAAAGAATTGAAACCCTATCCCCCCACTCTATCCTCAGCCAAAACCAAGTGAACAACCCAAGCAAATCAAGATCCCTAAGAGAGGGCTCCGCTCTCTTCCAAGACACCTCCAGGCTGAGGGAGGGGTATGCATAGGATGCTCCACCAGACTGGGCCAGCAGGGTAAGGCACCCAGACTGAGGCAATAAAAACCCAGATCCGTGCTTCATCTCGAAAGTCAGCGTTTTATTATGGAGGGCCAGGGCCCGGGGAGGGAGGGTGTTGAGCTAAAGCAGCATTGCTCTCTTTCCAGGAAATGTTGCGAGCTGCAGCCAGAGCTCGAGACGTTGCATTTCTTTTTTTCAACTCAAGCATGTGTTTTTCAAAAATATCATTCTTCCCCACCCCCCACCCCCCCGCCACTAATTTTAGAATCAGACCAAAGCCAAGTTACTGTCCTCTGTGTCTTTTGGGAAAATACTATATTTATTCGAGATGCAGACGTGTGTCTCTGCAAACCTCCCATTGCTTCAGGAAAACAAATCTGCTTTAGACTATACAGAAACCATGATACAAAATTTATTTCATGCTAGAATCGCTTTGCATAACATTGGGCATGCAGTTTTTACTCTGAAGTACTAAAGTGCATACAATGCCAGGTTGTGCCTTAGTTAAGGAGGAGGGCCGCCCCTCCCGTGGTCCTGATCTTTCGGTGCTCTAAAGAGACACGTGGGAAATCCATACGATGTTGGTTATTTACTATGAACGATTTGTTATGAAAGTTGGTCACGCTGGATCTACACACCGGAAGAGATGATAGAATCGACCTAGACTAGCCGCTGCCAGGGGTCTCGGGCGACGTCCGCGGGGTCACAAGCATGCCAGACAGGGAAGAAGGCGGCAGTGCGAGTTTCCACACTTCTATTTGGAGCAAAGTTCTCAGTTTCCACGTGAGAGATGATTATGAAGGTGAGGTCAATATGACCGATGGATGACTGACCGACTGCCCTTTCGGGAACCCTTTCTCTCGATCTCATGTACAAAAAAGGGAAGCAATGTGTTCCCGTCCTCCCCTCCCTCCTCCCCAGAAATGTACAGGTTTCTACCGAACGCCCTTACAGTCTGGCTCCAACGAGTGTAAAAGTAAAGAGCTTTGAAAGAAAATAGAGGACTTCTGTGTTTTTCTTTTCTTCGTTGTTGTTGTTTAGGGTCATCACACAGTTGCAGGGGGTGGGTGGGTTTGGCTTGCTGGGTTTTCTATTTTACTTCATGCAAGTCATGCTAAGGAACCCCTCCACCCCCCCCTCCCCCAATAAAATAAAATTTTCAAAAAATGAAAAGAAGGAAAAGAAATTCTCTACGGTCAGTTACCATTTGGCCGTAGAAAAAGCTACGTCCGTCCTAGTACAATGCCTGGGCCACTCGGACTCGTCCGGCAAACCTGCATGGCGTGCATTTACTCTGTCCGAGGGTGAGGAGGGGCTGCAGGTCCACCCAGATGCTTAATAGCCACCAGTGTCCTGGGCCAAGCCGCCTGGTCAAGTCACTCTCACAGCCTCTGTCGGCATATACTTAGCAATGACAGGGCTTTCTTTGCAAAGATCTGTATGTAAAGAATACAATTAACACTTGAGCGTCTCTTCTTGGCTCTCCCATCCCGCTTGGTACTTAGTTTTTAAGGAGGAGGAGGAAAGACAGAACAGCCGCATGCAGAGGCAGGCAGGTTCTTCTCCAGCTGGCTTGGTTTTCCCATGCAGTGAGCCAGCCCAGCACGCCTCTTCCTCTCCCTCCTGGGGACCGGGGAGAGTCCCTAACTCCTCTCTTACTCTGCACATGGCTTATGGCCTGGAATCATCCTGAGAAATCAAGTCCTTGGCCGCTGTCCTGACTCCACGAGAGCAGGGCTGGGTGGGTGTGGGTGGGGGCACTCCACCCTTGGCGCCTCCCAAAGACTCTGGCACCCAGGCCTCTGTGGGATTGGGGTGGGTACAGGGAGAGAGGGCTCCCTCTGCCCCACCCTCCCCGGGCTGCTGGAAGCGCAGCAAAGGGACTCTCCTTTCTGCTGTCCTAGGCCACACAGATGGGTCCAGCACTCAGGGTGGAGGAGGCGGGCAGCCCATAAGACCTTACCAGGCAGAGCACAGCCCCTGGGACGGTACCTGCTTCCCCCTCACTCCCCGGCCTGCCCCTGCTCCTGCATTCTAGAGCCTCCCCAGGGGGGAAAAGCCAGCTGCATTGGGCCTATCCATGGAAGGTGCCAAGGATGGGCCGCCTCCCCCCCCACCCCCCCCCCCACCCAGGCCGGCAGCCCTCCGCCATGCAGCACCATGCGGGGAGCGCTGTGCCGCGCTGGGGTCCAGGGGACCTCCAGGCAGGGCAGGGAAGCAGGGACCAGCCTGGATCAGGTGGGCACACTAAGCACCAGTGACCAAGAGCACTTCCCATCTCCACGTGGGCTGCCTCCCCTCGTCTGGGGTCACCCTTTATTTCGATTTCTGCCTTTTCTCCCTGTGTATTGTGGAACCACTTCGAATACTGGAGCACTTGCGAATGGCCACAGGCTACAGCAACTGTTGCTCTAAAAAGCCAACTATCGCTGCGGCCCAGCCTTCTCACCCTGGTCAGCATGCATCCCACGTGAGTGAGCGTGAGGTTCTCCCAGACAGGCACGAGCTGCCAGCCAGTCCGCTGGGCTGAGGATGGCTTTCTCCGCCTTCTGGGCCCTGGGCCGCTGCCTGGAGCCTGGAGCTAGGGTGCTCTGGGCTCCCGCCCCAACCTCTCTCCAGCCCATGCTCAATCAAGCTTTTCCCCAGGTGTCAGCCTAAGATAAGGGTCGGGTAGAAGGAGTCCTTGAGCAGAGGCCTCCGCGGGGCTCAGCCTTCACCAACCACAAGGGGGCGCTGACCACACCCGGGGCCTGGCTAATCGGGGTTGGGGATGGAAGGGGCTGCACAGAGTCCCATGTTAACAACCTTCTCTTGGCAAATTCTCTGTCACTAGCAGTATTCTGACTGCAAGGACACTGGCTTCAACCCCAAGCCTGAGAAGGAACCCCAAGGCCTGAAGCCACCTTTTTCTTCATGGTTCCCCTCCCAACGGTCTGTGGATTCTCTTTAAAGGATGCCTCTTCCAGAACATGGATCTTGGGTGGCTAAGGCCACAGGGTCCTGGCCAGGCCGGGCCCATCCCATTGCCCTCCTCAACCGCTAGATGGGAAGGTCACTCTGCCTTTTGGGTCTGACCTGCCTGCCAGAGTAGCCTGGAGCAGTCGAGGCTCCTCCCAGCACCCCTGGGTACCCCTCTGCTTTTAGGGTCATGGCCCGTAGTCAGCCAGCCTGTCCCCGAGCCCTTCCTATCCCTTACCTACTGATCTTTAATTCCAAACCACAGCTGCCTGGACCTCAGGTTCTCGCTGCCAGCCTACATCCCACTTAGGAGAGAGGAAGTCAGATCCCGAGGGGCCGACCCTGGGGGCTCCTTCTGCTCCCTGCCCCCCATCAGTGTGCCTGCCTGCCCCTCAGCGCCCCTCGCCCGCCACCCCGCCCACCCATCTGCAGGAGCGGGAGGTGAGGCGGCCCGGTTGATGCAGTGCCCCGGCCTCCTCTACATACCCTTTCTCATTCCTCCACCGGGTGGGCACGTGTACTCCCCAGTTGATAAGAGGAAGCAGGGTCCGTATCTCTCGCGGGTGCCCGAGCGCGTAAAGGGCAGGCCCTCATCGGGAGTGAGGGCCTGGTCTATGTGGGGGCAGTCTTCGTTCGCCAGCGCGGCCTTCGCCACCTCCCCATTCAGTTTGGAATCTTCAAACATATAAGCAGAAGCTATTGAGACACTGAAAACTGTTTAGTGGGGGGGGACAGGCCGGAGGTGGGGCATTGGCAAAGGGCAGCCCATCCCTGAGAACCGAAGAGTGAGGGGCCGTGGAGGGAGGCACGAGGCTGGGGTTCCGGCTCATTCGGGCAGCCTGCGGGGCTGCCCACGCTGCTGCGAAGGAGGGGCTCCTGGGTTCGCTCAAAGTTTGCAAAAAGATGAGTTGGCGGGCCCAGCAAGCGCGGTGCTGGGGGCTGGGCCCAGGGCCCAAGGCTGGGCCGGTGAGACAGATGGTGTGGATGCGGACATGGAGAGAGGGCCAGACACAGAGCTCAGGGAGAAGACAGACAGACATGCTGAAACACGGCAGTCCAGAGAGGCAGCCTTTTCTGACCCCTCTGCTGCGGACCAGAGCTTAGCGGCCTCCCGTCCTTATCCAGCTCAAGCTTCCCTAGCCCCATCCAGACCCCATCCATCACCTCTACCTCAGTCCCCATTTGGATCCCATCTGCTCACTCACTTCACGCTGCCCACCACGCACATCCTATCTGATCACATACCCTGCCCGCCCCCCTCCAGCCCAGTATGAATCTAACCTGGTCACTCTGTATGCCCTGCCCCCCATGCAGACTAGGCTTGGCCACACAGCCTCCTTTGTCCCAATCTGACCAGTCAATCCGCTCCACCCTCCACAAAGACTTAGACTTCAGTCCGCTCTGAGGCCCACACAGACCAAGCCAGTGGCGTCCACTGCGCTCCACACCAAGCAGGCCCGGTCAGCTCGCACAGGCACGACAGGGATGTTTGCATGAGGCAGTGACAGCGGCCATGAATCGGGAGGGGCTCCCATTCCTCTGTCTCCTCTCAGCAGCATCCCCCGAAAAGCAGAGCAAATGGATGTGTCAAGACAACAGCAGCTGATGGACTCAGGTGGGAAGACGAGTCTTGGCCTCTGTGGTAGCCTGAGAAGGAACCTGGGAGGAAGTCTGGGGGGCACACTTCGGGGGGAGGGCAAAGTGTGGCCAGAGTAGGGAGCGCACCCTCTCCCAAGTCCAGGAGCCTCGCCATGGACACCTCTGGAGCTGGCGGAGGTAGCGCTGTCTGGCCTCTGCCCCGCCCACCATCCTGGGGACTGAGCCTGCCCCACGCTCTCGGCTCTCAAAGCAGAATCTTCCTGGCCAGGGCGGGGCCCACCCAGTCCCCACAGTGGGCACCCTGGCTTTCTCAAAGACGTCCTCTAGGGTGAGAGCCTCCAGGGAAGACAGCCCCCACTGTGAGTGGACCACAGGAGGGGAGGCTCTTGGAAAGACTAGAGGGGGGGAAGCTGGAGACGGTCTCCTCCCGATTTGACCCTGTTCACATCATGTCACTACACGCAGAGGTGATCCTCTTCCGCGGGCACACGCTCAGTATGCCTGCGGGCAGGATCACGGCCGTGTGCACATCATGTCACTACAAAGAGGCAGTCAGTCAAAAGTGAAATGGACCAATCAGGTTTATTCGTAAAGCAAATCCAAAAAAAAAAAAAATCCCATCATAATTTTGGAACTTAAAAAAGTCTGCATACAAGATGGAAAGCAGTTCACGTACAGTGCGTTTCTCCACGGATCCCAGGGGCTTCACTTCCCGCTTTACGCTGAGCCAGAAGGGCCAGTTACCAAGGTAACCCTGACACCACGTGACTGGGGCTGGGCCTCTCTGGGGTTGGGGGGGCTGCCTAGCACTTGGGGCGTGTCTGCGGGCACACACCTGTGCGTACAGACAAGCCCGGTCCTGCCTCCCACTCTGGCTGGCCCCTGGCTTGCCTCCCAAGGGTCTCTAGGCTGAGGGAGAAGGGTGGGGGGGGGAGAGGGGGGATATAAGGGAGGAGGGTGTGAAAGTCGGGGCCCATAGTACCCTGCACAAATTTTCCTCAAGGGGAAACAGCAAGTCCTCCCAGGCAGTGTCTCCATCTGGGCCATCATCTGTCAGTGGAGGTGTCCACAGCCTACGTTCTTGCCCAGGGGTGGGTCAAAGGTGGAGGGTGGAGCCCGAGACTCCTCTGGCTCTGAGTGCTGCGTCCCCACCCAATGGCTCTGCCCCCCAGCGCCAGGCCCCTGGAGCATCCAGCTCCCACCGCCTTTAGGGTCCAAAGTTGGGGCTGGTTTTCCCTGCAGGGAAGGGAGCAGGGGCAACCGGCAGGGACCCCAGGACACATCTGGGTCTGCTTCTTCTCTCAACCATGACTTTGAGGAGGGGCTGTAACTGGGTGAGAGTGTTTAGGTCTCGTTCTGTGAAGGAGCCAGCCTCCCTGGGCTGTTGGCTTATCTGCAGTTTGGGGTGCTGTCAGAAACTGGGAGCATCCTCCCTCCCCAACTCCAGAGGGGTGGCTAGAAGAGAGAGAAACAAAGGAGGGGCCAACTCTCCAAACCTGGGGAACCCACGCAGAAGGCCAGAGGGTCAGCTCTTCCAAGATTCCCCACCCTGCTGCCCTTAACCCCCCCACCCCCTTGCATGAGATGGCCACCAGGAGCCTCGGTTCCCACCTGCTCCCCAGAAGGTGGGGAGACCTGCCTCCCCGGCCCAGGGCCCCTCAGCCCCACTAGACCCGCGGCTTGCGATGATGAAATGGCAGCATGGGCAGCGGCTCGCAGAGATGGTTTCCAGGCTTTGAAATGGGCTGAGATAGATGAGCGTCCGCAAGAGGGTCATTTTTTTTTAAACTTTGGAGCAAGGAGAACCCGGTGTCAGGGCCCTCCACCAGCAGGGCTGGCTTTTCGCCCCGGTCTCCAGGCACCACCGATGTACTTACTGTTCAGACCAGCAGCGGGCGCCGGGGGCGCACACAGGGCTGGGGCAGGGTGGGGGGTTGCTGGGCATTTCCTTGGGTTTAGCTCCAAGGGGTCTGCCCGGTAGGGGGCTCAGGGAAAAAGTCCCAGGCTATCGGGGGACAGTCTGAGAGACAGGAGCAGAGTACAGTCACGAGAACCGGCACAAGTCATGCAACAAAACGAGGAGAGAAAAAGAGAGAAACATGATTAGTGGAGAGAGAGAAAAAGAGAGAATATGAAAAACACAGAAAAGAACACCAGGCCTGGCCCTCAGAGTTGCGTCATTTTTCCGAACCTTCCCTCTTAGCCCACTTGGGGGCCACACGGACCCCACACGGACCCCAGCGGCCCACCCTGGCCCTGTATCTGAGCAGAAACTTGATCAGCTCATGCAGAGGGGCCCTGCCCACCCTGCCTGGTCACCTCTGCCCCAGTGGTCACTCTCCCTGCCCCGGGCTAGCACCACTCCCGGCCCTCTCTGCAGACAAGCAGGGAAAGGGAGGGCCGGGAGAGGGGCACTGTGGACTCGCTGCTCAGGGGACAACCTCCCACGGCCACCCCACAGATGACCCAGAGGCTGCAGTGGGCTCCCACGGGGCCCGGGCAGGGTCTTCGCTGGGGCCTCACTGCAGCTCTGTGTGCCTGTGGGCAGGAAAGGGGGTCTGGCCACCACCCCTCCCCCATGCCAGCCCCCCTGCTCACCTATGGCGGGACCCCGTAGTCTGGACACCACATCACAGAGGACTGACCCACCCCACAGGAGCAGAGATGGACAAGACATACGTGAATGGACGTGAGCAAGTGATCTGGGCCCCCTGGCTGCAGAGGGGGGCGGGGAAGCCCCTTTCTGGGAGAGGAGCAACTTCTCCTGGGCTATCAGCCCCAGGCAGCCTCTGATGATGTGGGGTGACCTCCTGGCAGCCCCCTTAAGGTCCTATAACCCCCCAGGACAATTCCCCCCAACACTGAGGCCATGCCAGCCATGGTACAGAGGAAAAGACCAGATCATTCTTCACAGACAAGGGACCTGAGGCTTGGGGAGAGAGCAGAGGTGGGGGGGAGGGGAAGGGGCTGCTGGCAGGACTGGGAGTCTTGCTGGAGTCCCAGGGATCCTGCCCTGGTAGGGGAGGTGCCCTCAGAGACCAGCATGCTGAACTCGGCCCCAATCCAGCTTCTAAAAGAGGAATTGGAGAACCCCAGGTTTCCCTGAGGCCGCTCCACTGCCCCCCGGGGGTGGAGTGAGGCTGTAAAGGCCTTGGGTGCTGCATCTCACCCCCCTCAATCCTTGCAGGGCCGGGTCTCCACCCACATTTGCCTTCCTTTCCTCTGGCCTCCCCCACTCACTCATGAATGCACCCCCAACCCCTCGCCCATCCAGGTGCATAGCTGAAAGCAGAAAAGGAGGTGAATGGGAAGGGACTCAGGGAGGCAGAGATGGGGACACACACCTAAGGACCACACCCCTCTCAGTGACAGTTAATCTGGGTCTCACATACCAGCTTTTGGAGGACGGGGTGTTCTGGGAAGCTCTGAGGGGGTCTCAGAATCAGGGCGGATGGGTCTGGACGTTAAAACAGCACCAGCAGGGGAAGGGAGTAGAGATCCGAAGTGGGGATGGAGCGGGAAAGGCAGGAGGAGGGTCCCGGCAGCTGGGCTCCAGAGGGCAGGCTTGGGAGGGCCCAGAATACCTTCTCAGCCACAGGGACTGCTCCTGCCAGAGCTCCGGGTTCTTGAGGCCCGGGGCCAGGGCCGGAGGCTGCAGGAACAGGACTGCCATGGCTGTGGGCCTGGGGGATCCAACAGGAGTGCATGGGCTTCCCAGGACTGGTGCAGCATGGGAAGAGGGCTTGTGTCCCTGGTCTGGCTGGTGTACATGTCAGAGCACACAGTCTGCTCTCTCTGTGTGTGCATGCATGTGTGTGTGTGCGTGCATGCATGCGTGTGTGTGCATGAGCTTAGCACATGAAGAATACTGGCATTGTCAGGAATGTGGACAATCGGTGCCTGACTGGAGTGAATTGGGGATTCTTGTCAGGGTGGCCTGGGCGCCCATGCTTGGGGCACTGATCCGGAAAGATCCAGGGTCGGGGAGGATTGACAGAAGGGCCAAGGAGCACCATGGTGATGCCACTCAGGATCAGCTCTTCCTGAGGGGCCTGGAGTAGAGCTGGGGGCTAGGCCAGCCTGGACCCTCTCCTGGAGCCCCAGGAGCTTTCCTCGCCATGGTGGTGGCTCCTGAGGTCAAACAGCTAGTTAACCCAGAGCAGGGAGGTGGGGCAGGAGCCATGCCTTGGCAGGGAAGCCCGGCTCCCCTCTGGCTCCCTATTCCAGCTCCTGAGACCCCTGCCACCCTCTGGCCCAGCCCAGGACACTAACCAAGTTCCTTTCAGGTGCCTACGGGAATCCCAGGAAGGGGAAAGGTATGGGGACAGGAGAAGGGGCTGAGCAGAGACGTGGGCCTTGGGGGTACTGCTCTGGGCAGCACAGCTGTGGAATGAAGCCAGATCGTGAGCGGGATGGGGTGGCTGGGCCAAGACAGCATCAGCAGGGAGAAAGAATCAATCACACGCTGGGGGAGACCACCCAACCTGGGGGAAACGTGCTCATCTAGGGCTGAGCTAGCCTGCAGCCTCCGGCCAGACTTCGGACCCAGGATGCCCTTCATAAACTAAATGCTACCTATCACTCATTCAGCCCCCTCCCCCCACGGGGCTTCACTCAGTGCTGTTTTCTTCTCTGGGTCACCCATTCCCTTGAAATCCCTGTGTCCACAGAATAAGTCGATGGTATTCCATGGGTAGAGGTAGACTATGGGCTTTATATCTTCGGACCAGAGCCCCGTGATCAACTTTATGTGCTATGTGCAGGTTCTCATAAAACTGAGATAGTCCCATAACGAACCACTAGCCATGGAATATTAGAATATATCCCACGGTGACTAGTATTGTGTCATGCCCCCCCTCCCCCTCCCCCCTCCCCGACCCCCACCGAATTCATGGGAAAGTGGTTGTACACTGGTTGGGGTGTCATGTATTGCTGCTGCAGTCCCTACCGTCGGAAGTGGGGAGAACCATCGGTGGGAGGTGGTTGCTGATCTGTAGCGCTTTCGCCTAAGCTGCCCGGGGTGGTGGCCCCTCTAATCCTTTGCTCACCAGCCGCTTCCATCAGAAGACCATCGGAAACTCCCACTCAACCATCAACCCAAACAGACAACGTGAAAGCTAGAGTCACTCCAACAGTTTCTAAAGATAAATGCTAAACTCTAGAGTGATGGTAGAAGATGAGTTGGTTCGGCATGCTATGGGGAAGTAAGCTCGTTACGGAGGGCTGGAGGCGTCTCCTAGGACACACCTGGAGCTAGGCAGCCGGAATCAGAGCACGAATTCTACTCGGCTATGGAGACAGGCTCTGCTGGGGGTGAGAATCCTTGCTACTGCCTTTGCAGGGACCCTCCTGCCAGATCCCATGCACCACCTGTGCCGTCTGCACAGCCTGAAGGGAGCCGTGTAAAGACCAAATCAGAAGCTGTCTGCCATTTCCAAATCACGCCCACCCCCGCCCTGCCCGGACACCAGGTCAGTGGCCCGAGTCAGAGACTCACGCTGGACTCCTGCCCACCGAGCAGCAGCTCCCGGGCTCCTGCTGAGAGAGTCCTCAGCAACCTCGAGGGCCATGTCGTCTCTTCAGAACCTCATGAGACCAGCACGTCAAGCTCCTTACCCAGGGCCACCAGTGAGGTTCCTCTAGCTGGCTCTCGCCTCGTGAACTTGGCTGCCCAGCATCTCCCTGGGCCCCCAGGCTCCACACCTCAAGATTGAGTGTGGGGGTCCGGGGTTGCCCATGGAACTAAGGAAGCAGTCTGACTGAATCTGGAATCATCGCTACAGGGGGCAGAGGTGAAAGGTCAGATCGACATGCCTCTAAGAGGTTTCCTACCTGCTCTGTTAATTTCTAAAATTTCTTCCTGGGCCAGCGGGCATGTGTCACTCTGAGTACTGTGGTGTGGAGAGTTTACGACAGATTTACAATAATTGGGAGATCCCAGCTGCGGTGGCCGTGGAATATGCTTCTTTTTTTTCTTTGGTAGTTTCTGCTTAGCCATGGCTAAGGAGTAGTACATCCCGAAATTGTTCACGATGACCGGCACGGGCATGGCGATGGTCAGCACGCCCGCCAGCGCACACAGTGCTCCCACCAGCATCCCGGACCACGTCTGCGGGTACATGTCTCCGTAGCCCAGTGTTGTCATGGTGACCACGGCCCACCAGAAGCCAATGGGGATGTTCTTAAAGTGGGTGTGCTCACTGGCACTGGGGTCATTGGGCTGGGCCCCTATCCTCTCGGCGTAGTAGATCATGGTGGCGAAGATCAGGACACCCAGGGCCAGGAAGATGATCAGCAGCAGGAACTCGTTGGTGCTGGCGCGGAGCGTGTGGCCCAGGACCCGCAGGCCCACAAAATGCCGGGTCAGCTTGAAGATGCGCAGGATCCGCACGAAGCGGACGACGCGCAGGAAGCCCAGGACGTCCTTGGCGGCCTTAGAGGACAGGCCGCTGAGGCCCACCTCCAGGTAGAAGGGGAGGATGGCCACAAAGTCAATGATGTTGAGCGAGTTCTTGATGAACTCTACCTTGTTGGGGCAGAAGACGACACGCATGAGGAACTCGAAGGTGAACCAGACCACGCAGACGCCCTCGATGTAGGTGAGGAAGGCCTCCGTCTCTGCTTCCCGGTAGTAGCGCACTTGCGTGCCATTCCGAACGTTCTCGATCTCCGTCTTGTTCACAATGGGGTTGAAGCGCTCGTGGGTCTCCAGGCAGAAGGTGGTGATGGAGACCAGGATGAAGAAGAGGGAGGCCAAGGCCACATACTGTGGGGGAGAAACACAGTGTCAGAGGGCAGGCCCTCCCACCCAGAGCTGGGAAACGTGGGGTGCCTTTGTGTTGGGTCCAGTCAGATGGTAGAAGACTTTTTTTTTAACCGCTCCCTCTATCCTCCTAGGAACTCACATACCCAGGGAAGATGCCAGCACAGTGACCCGGCCAACACAGGGCCAAGCTGACAGGCCACTTTTCCTTCCGCAGGGCACGGGCTAAGGACACTCAGGGAGTTAAAAGATTGCTTTGTTTTCACAAACATGTTTCCATTCCTCTTGGATGTGCAGCTAGACTACATTTCCCAGACTCCCTTGGGTTAGATGGGGTCAAGTGACTGAGTTCAGGCCAGTGGACAGTGAATGAAAGGGGTATGCATTAATGCCAGGTCTGGCTCATAAACCCTTACTACTCAATCTTCCATGCTCTTTCTTCCCCCTTCTCCCCGCTCCTCCCCACCCCCGCTACTTCCAGCAGTGCCACCAGGAGGAAGGAGCCTGGGTCCCTGAGAAGAAAGACCACTAAATACTCTCGTTGAACTATTACTTGAGTGGGAAATACTAGTATACTATTTCGTTAAGCCACTGTGGTTTGGGGTGGGGAGATTGGTTAAAGCCTTTAGCCACCCTGACTAATAAAAATGACCTAGCTTGCTGGGCTGAAGTTGACAAAGAAATGAGAGGGGGCAGCTACGGTGGTATCTGGCCACATCTCCCATCTTTCGTCTGTACTTCACTCACGGAATCTCTTTCAGGTTCTATCCTATCTAGATCTAAAGATATCTAGATCTAAAGAAGATGTTTATTTGCCTCAGGGCCTTAGATAACTTTTTTTTTTTTTAACTGCTCCCTCTATCCTCCTAGGACAGTGATGGGCAACCTTTTGAGCTTGGTGTGTCAAACTTCGCCAAAAAACTGAGCATAACTCGGGTAGTGCGTCACTTTGAGGAAAAAACATTATTTCGCAAATGTTTTATCCTTAGGAGCAGCAAATGTTTCATCCTTGGCATGTGGCTGCCTCAGCGGCTGCGTGTCATCAGAAATGGCTACGCGTGTCAGTGCTGACAAGCGTGTCATAGGTTCGCCATCACTGTCCTAGGAACTCACATACCCAACCTGGAAGTGAGTTCCCCATCCTTGGAGGTATTCAAATAGAGGCCAAATGGTCATTTGTCAGAGATACTGTGCCAGTTCTGGCATCAGGAGGTGAAATAGACAAGGTATCATCAAAGGCACCATAAACCATAGGGTCTGCTTTTTTCCTGCTGCCTGCCAGACCCAGGGTAGGGGTGTGGGTGGGAGAGAGGAAGAAACTGTTGGGATGCTGGGGCTTTTCAAACATATGTGAGTACCTGCTTCTCTCAGACCCCATCAGTGAGAAGAAAATGGCCAGAATATCCCAGTCTGTCCAGAACCACCTGCTCTGGCCCTGAGCCCCCTGGAGAAAGGTTCAGGAGACCCTCTGGTTTGGTTTTGTGGCCCCATATGATGACCCCTTGAGCTTCTCGAGCCCGCAACAGACATGGGAATCCAAGGAAAGAGAATCAAGTAGCTGTCTGAGCTTCAAACCCTCCTGCTCAAGACTGAATTCCAGGCAAGGTCTCTTCTTACAGACTCCAGGTGGGTCCCCCGGAACTCCCATGGCCTCCTTAGGCATTGCCCTGGGCGGGTGGAACCCTGGCCAGTCAGCTCTCCTCGAGGGCCCCAGCAGGTCAGTCCTGCCCGCATGTTCCTGCTGCTCCCCTTCCCTCTGGACTCTCCTTCTCTCCGCTTGGCCAAGACAGACCATGGCCGGAGGCAGCCCTGGGCTACAGGCTGGAATAGGTGGCACCTTTGGTCCACAGAGGTGCCCTCATAGGAGTGCCATGGTCTCACCCTGTATCTTTAGCAGGAGGCAGCCATGCTGCTTCTAGTAATTACTTTAGTTTGCATTGACGCCCATCTCCACCTGTTGTTTTTTTGGGGGGAGGGTGCACACTGGAAGTCCCAGAACAGCCCTGTCTGGGTTGACCATGGCCCTGAGACCTGGCACCCAACTGGAAGGGATCTAGAAGCCCAGAACTATGTGGACCTTCCAAGCCACATTCTGGGTGGGGAAGGGGAGGATTAAGGGGAAGGGACAAGGTCAGCATTTCAGAATGTCAGCATAGAGAAGCCTTTAGATTATCTGATCCAAGACACTACTTGCTACAGATGGGGAAGCCTGTGGCCCAGAAACAGGAAGAGATCTGCCCCAGGCAATCATTATGGGATGCCGATAGTCCTGTAGGCTTAGAGCATTGAGCAATTTTCAAAAACTTGATTTAGACTACTAGAGACGGTGATCCCTATGCGCCCTTCTTCCATTCACCTATCCTTCCTTCCTTTTGTCTACCCATTATCCATCTTTCCTTCCTTCCTTTCCCCCTCCCTTCCATCCACTATCCTTCCTTCCTCCCTTCTATCCTTTCTCCCTACCTTTCATCCATACATCATCCATCCTTTTCCCTCCTCCCCTCTCCCTCCCTCCTTCTATTCCTTCTTTCCTTTCCTCCCTTTCTCTCTTCCATCCAACATGCATGCATCCATTCTTTCTTCCTTTCCTTCCTCATCAAGTGCCAGGTTATGCCCAGCACAGAGGGGAACCCTCAGGGAGGATTCCAGCCCAGGCCTCAGGGAGCTCCTCGCCCAGCGGAGGGTAAAGGACACTCACAGAGACAATGCTGTGGACTGGAAAGGTGAGCCCCCTCAGCCCTATGAAGTGGTGAGGCTTGGACAAGGTGGGACAGGATAGGGACTTAAACCAGGTCTTCCAACTCCAGAAACAGCTCTGCGAGGGTCCAGACCAGGCGTCCTCAAACTACGGCCCGCGGGCCACATGCGGGTGTTTTTGCCATTTTGTTTTTTTAAACAAAATAAGATATGTGCAGTGTGCATAGGAATTTGTTCATAGTTTGTTTTTTTTTTAAACTATAGTCCGACCCTCCAACTGTCTGAGGGACAGTGAACTGGCCCCCTGTTTAAAAAGTTTGAGGACCCCTGGTCCAGACAGTGCCGACCTGGCTCACCACAGAGGTGGACCAGGGAAGCAAAGTGGAAGCACTTGAAAGAGGTACACTTCCAACCCAGGTTTATCAGCACTTGCCATCACCAGAGTTGCCAACGCTCTTGGAGCTAAAACATCCCTGTCTGTTGGGTATTTGGTCCCAGGTTCCCTCTGGAGGGCCCCATTTTGGAGCTTGGCATTCACAGCCCACACTCCCCATGGGCAGGTCATGCCCGAGTCATACCCTCTCCCCTGGCCTTTGTGAGAGAGGGATGCCAAGAGGTAGGGCCCATTGCACCCATGGGCTCCTGATCCTGGGCGATGGCAGAAGGCAGGAGGCACTTCTCCTTGCTGCCCCACCATCCATGGCATCACCCTCCTAATCTGACCCACATCCATCCTCCTCTGTCCCCTCTGCTTATATGTGACTCCCTCTCCACAGTGCTACTGCCATCAACGCTAACAGGTTTTAGGCGTCAGTCTTGGCCACCAGTCCTGCCTCCAAACCAGAGGGAGGGACTGGCTGGGATCCCAGCTCTGCATGCTGCCTGCCCATGCTGCCCACAGAGAAAAGCCCTAATTCCTCAGCCGGGCATGAAATTCTGTTCCCTGGCCTCCCTGACTTCCTTCCATGCACCCCACATTCTTGCCAGATGCAACTCTGCCATTTCTGACTCCACACCTCGTGTCTCCCCATCTCCACATCATCACACTTGTTGTTCCTTCCACCAGAGTGTTCCTGCCCATCTTTCTCTGGAAAAACCCATCATCCTTCAGCACCCCAGTAAGCAGCCCTTCTCCTGTGGCACCTTCTCCAGGTGGGGCTCTTCATTGCGGCTGAGACCCTTTTACGAGGTAGCAAATGAAGGGACTCCCCAAGGAGCCTCTAAATTCACCCCTGGGAGACAGCCAGCCTGTCTCTAACTCCGCTCATCGGTGCTCAGGGAGGCTCATGGGAACAGCCCAGACCGGGCACTGATGTCCCAGGAGCCTTTTCACTCCCAGGTGCCCCACAGGCCTCTAGAGCTTTCATCCCATTGGCTGCTCTCACATGACAGGTCTTGATGGGGAAACTGAGGCCCAGAAAGAGGTCAAGTCTTACAAAAAAAATTCGGATAGAAAAACATCCTTGGTTCTCAGCCATCAGTGGAGATGCTGTCTAGATTCCTTCCCCTCTGGGCCCCAGAGCCAAAGGAGTGGGGATGGGGTGGACAGCAGCAGCCAGGCCTCAAGCCAGACACTAGGCCTTCTTCCCAGGGAAGCTGGCAGAGGTGGAAGCCAGGCCTCCCGCCCCGCCTAGGCTCCCTGAGGCCTTCCTTCTGGCCTTAGCTGCCGGCACCTGCTCCTTTGTCACAGGCAGAGCCCCAGCAACACCCGGGTCCAAGTGGGCTCTTAGGACGGCTGTGGAGGAAGGTGCCCTGGTTACTCAGACCACCACATTCTCTGAAGCCTAGAGACTAGCAGGGCAGCCACGGTGCACAGCCAGAGCAAGAGCTCACATCCAGCTGAGTCCCCGGCTCCCTTCTGTCCAGCCTCAGGGAAGCGGAGCGCAGGAAGGAGAGAGGAGGACGCTGCCCAAGCTAAGGGCCTATTCTGTACCTTAATCCTCACACACCTGGTCAGACAGGTGGCCGTGCTCCATTGTGCCAAAAAGCAAACCCAGGTACAGAGCGGTTCAAGGACCAAGTGTTGAAAGCTAGGGGTGAAGCAGAGGCTTGGACCAGAATGGATCTAGCTCCGGAGCCTAAGCTCTTTCCACCACTAGAGTGACCACAGCTCTTGGGGCTAGAAACACAGCCCTGTGCACTGGGGAGTTGACCCTGAACATGTCTGAATGGTTCATCTTGAAGGCTGGCACCCACAGCCCAGACTATTTGAGGGCAGGCCATGTCCATCTCCAGTGACGAGAGAGCCAGGATGCCTGGACCCACAGGTTAGAGCCCAACCACGCCTGAATGGCTCATGAGCCGCTTTGCCCAGGACTGGGTAGTGCCTGGGGCTAGAGCAGCCCCAGGGGCTGGCGTGCAGCCACACCTTGCTCGGGGAATCAATGCTGACAGCAGCCTTGGATGGTTTAGCCTGCATCCCCACCTGGCCCACTTCCTTGAAGACTCAGAAGGCGGGTGGAAGATGACTTCAACTTGTTCAAGAAGCTCAGCCAGAGGGAGGCGGGGAGAGTTTAAGGGGAGGGAAGGGGAGGGGAGGATCTAGGATCAGCGGACCCCTAGCAGGGAGGGAACCTCAGCCTAGCAGACCCAGGACAGCAAGTCTGGGCTGTCACTCCCTGTAGGGGCTGCAGGCAAGGGCAGGGCTGCACCCCATGTGAGCTGTCTGCCTCCGAATCCCAGTCACCCAGAGGACATGGAACAGTCACTCACAGACCACAGGCACACAACTACCCAGAGTACACACCTCGCCCATTACCTAAGCACATACACTGTGCATGTGGCCACACAAACTACAGCTCAGTGTCACACACACACACACACACACACACACACACACACACACACACAGAACACAGGGCCCATGGAGCATACTGAAACATATCGCCACACACCAAACATACACACCCAGGTGCTGCACTGCAGGGCGCACACCCTGCAAGCCCCACACAGCACTCGCGCGTGTACACTCAGAGCACACGGAGGATGCAGAAGTGGTCACCACCCAGCGCACCCACTACAGATACCACAGACCCCGGCATTGCCGCTCAGCTGGCCCCTCCTCTGCCCACTGCAACCCCAGGGGTCTGACTGACTCAGTGTCTGTCTCTCCAGCCCGCCTCGCCTCTGCCTCCCTCCCTGATCTGATGGTGCCAGCTCCTGGATTGCCCATCCCTAGGGCCTGCCCATCATCCACAGGCTTCCTGATTTCCCACCACCCACCAGACCTTGTCTCCTTTCCCCAGCCCACCCCTGCAGCATCTGTGCCCCCACAGCCAGGATCCAGGCCAGCTGTGAGGCCAGTCCTTCCTGGGCTGCTAGCTGGTGAGGCGGCACACAGGGAGCTTTGCCCAGCAGCCCAGGGGTAACTGTCACCCAGCCCGGTCACCTCAGCGACCACCCTGTGAAATTTCAAGACAGTATCGGCAAGATCTCCCGATAATGCCGGTAGTTTCTGGCTTCCCCCCCGACCCCCCCGCCCCAGAACCAAATCACAAACCATGAGAGACCCACCAATTGTGTTCTAGAAAGTGTAGCCATGGCAACGAAGCAAGGCATCCCATTTCTATAGTAACCAGGGTGGTGAGGCTGTTGGCTGTAAAGTCAAACAAACCTACTAACGATCTGTTGACTTAAGAAGATGTTTTATAAATCACCAAGTTATTTTTATCGTAGCCCCACCCTTGAAACCATAAATCAGAAAGGCAATTTACTATCTATTAAAATGACCAATATGTGCTATGACTTTCATTTATAAATTATTTATGCCACAGTCATCTTTAAAAGATTGTACCAGCTTTTCAGAACTGTGCAGGGGTTCGCGGTGGGGACCTGTGTTCTCGCAGTTTATTCCAGAAACAAGGCGGTGGAGGGAGCAACCTCCTGGTCTGGCCGCGCTCTCGCCCTGTGACTTTGGCGAGTTAACTCCCCTCTCTGGGCCTCAGTGTCATCCCTGGCAAAGTGAGAATTGGATTCGGTCCCTGCTGAGGATTCTGAAACTCGGTGAGGTTTCAGGCAGTGGGGCTAGTCGGGGAGCCCTGGCTGGGCTCCAGGCCCCGGGCCCCCAGAGGCTCCAGGTCAGATTTTCCGTCTAATTAAA
Source organism: Eptesicus fuscus (assembly GCF_027574615.1). Lineage (NCBI taxonomy): Eukaryota > Metazoa > Chordata > Mammalia > Chiroptera > Vespertilionidae > Eptesicus > Eptesicus fuscus. Next base: position 54,239,619 of record NC_072485.1, on the reverse strand, counting down.
CCTGCCCAGCGGGGGTGTGCAGCATTTGAGTCAATCTGCGTGGAGTCAGTGATGCAGAGCAGGCGGGATGGCCAATTGGCCTAAATAAATTGTCAGTTGAGTTGAGTTTGGAAACCGAATTAGACTCGTCTGTGCTTCCTTGCACTGGGCGTGCCCACAGCGTGTGCGGCTGGTTGAGGGTTAGGAGGAGGGGAGAAAAGGGAAGGGGGCACTTTGGGGTCGGGTCCCTTTTTGGGCCATCACTAAACGCCCCCACCATCAACTCCCAGCAGCCTGGCTGGGTCCTGAGCACGCCATCCGGGTGTCCAGGTCCTGGCCCCCATTCCTTCTCACGAGTCCTCCCTTCTTGGCACCCAGTGCAGGGAGCAGTGGGTGACAGGAGCTCCCGTGGTGCTACGCGGAGGGTGGGAGCTGGAGGGTGTGAGTGTGTGCGGGGAACATGGCTGTGTGGGCGCCTGTTTGGGAAAGTCTGTGTGCTGGGAGAGTGCTGGCGGGAAGGGGAGGCAGTGTGTAAATGTGGAGTAGGTGTGTGCCTGGTGAAGGCATGTCACCCGCTTATGTGACCTGACTCGAGCCATGTGCAAGGAGCCCGGACTCCCCAAGAGGTAAGAACCCACTTCACTGAATCCATGAATTCATTCTCACGACACTAGACCCAGGTCATGCCCAGAAAGGGCTGCAGAGGTCCCCACGTTGCTTCATTCCAAGGTGCACATTGTGGAAATGCAAATATGTCATAAAATGTACACATCTGTAAAACAGTATTTCTTCCCATTTCCCCAACATGCTGTTATTTGACTCATGGCATGTCTTAAATCGGTGGTACCTTAAACTTGTGAACACATGGTCATTAGAAACACAGACTATCGAGATAGAGAGATGGAGGAGAGATGGAGGGGGAGAGAGAGGAGGCCCTCAGAAGTTTCTGGTCCAAAAGCCGCCCTTTGTGGCAGGCATGGAGAAAGGGAGGCACAGCGAGAGGAGAGACCCGGTCAAGGTCACAGAGCTCTCAGGTGGAGCGGGGAGGAGAGCCAGGTTCTCCGGAAGCATCTGTGCTGGGCTCTAGCATGGGGCTCCCTTCCATTACGGCCACGGAGCCTTTGCTTAAAACGCCCTCCCAGACCTCTCTGCTCTCCAGGTCCCGTCTGCCTTCTAGACCCCAGGTCTGAAGCAGCTTGAGTCCCTCTTGGCAAAGGAGGCAGCAGCTGGAGCAGAAATGGTGGGACCCTGAGTTCAGACCAACCCGAGTTTGGGGGCCTGGCTCGGCTGGTGACCTTGGACAAGTCACTGGCCCTTTCTGAGCCTTCATCCCTTGATAGGGAGGAGGTGGGATAGGATTCCCTGCCTCCCAGGAGCTGTGATGATGAAATGAAATAATACATGGAAAATAGGGAGGAGCTATTCAAACACATTGTTTCAGTCCCCACGCAAACCTCCCACTCTGACCTCCAGTGGGCCTCCCACCCGGTCCTCTCCCATCAAAACGGAGAGCTTGGGATCAGAGTGCCTCACATGCGGGAGAGCCTAGAATCTTAGTCACGAATGGGAACCGCGGAGCTGGGAGCACCTGGGACGGGGGCAGACGTGCCCCCACATCACAAACAGCACGACTGTCCTTCAGAGAGCCTCCGCCCGCCCCTGCTCAGCCCAAGGGGCTTGAGTGAGCCTGAGGCCAGCGGGCTCCTGCCTGGGCCTGGCTGAGCAGCACGGTGACCAGTCGGCCCTAGAAAGCCAGCCCTGGTCCTGGGGGACAAGGCGAGGGGTGTTCCCTGAGGGACAGCCTCTGAAAGACCCCGTGGGATAAGGTCAGAGAAGTCTCTGGATTTAGCGACAAGGAGAACTTGGTGAGGGCTAAGTCCAGGCCCCCAGGAAGGTGGAAGAGAAGGCAGGGAGGGAGAGGCCCTCCCTGGAGCAGTTTGGTGGGGCATGAAGGAGGCAGGGTGCTGGGAGAGAGCAGCTGAGTGGAAATTCAAATGCATATTCCTTGGCCCCACACCCAGAGTCTGGGGTTCAGTAGTGGTGGGAGGGACCAGAATTTACCTTTAATCCGCACCCTCGGTGGCTCTGGTGCCACCAGCCACATCCTGGCACTTGGGATTGGGACCAGATGAGACCCAGTGCCAGGCAGCTCTGATGCACGACGTACCTCATTATCCTGAGACAACATTAGGGGCTGGGGAGCAGGCAGCACAGTGGAAGGGAAGAGTCCTGGGCTTGGCCTCAGAGACCCGAGTTCGAATCCCAGCTTTGCCACCAGCTTATGATTGCAGCAAGTTAACATCTTGGAGACTCAGTCCCTTTATTCTTAAAATGAGGACAATGATAATAGACTCCAGGAAGGAAGACATTACTGAGGAACCTGGAGGAGCAGGCGGGTGTCTAGAAACTTTCCAGATCCAGGGCAGAATCCTGGGGCAAGAGAAACCCAGGGGTGCCAGTTCCCTTGCACAGTGAGATTCACACTGGGATTCCAGGAGTTGAGCCAAAGTTTCCCTCTACAAAAATCCAAACACAGCATTTTTGCCCCCTCAGCATTTTTAACATTATTTTTAAATATCCTCACTAGAGATATGGTGTGGGTTTTATTGTTTTTTTTTTTCATTGATTCTAGAGAGAGAGGAGGGGAGAGGGAGAGAGAGAAACATTGATGTGAGAGAGAAACATCGATCAGTCGCCTCCTATATATGTCCAGACCGGGGATCGAATTTGCAACCTGGGTATGTGCCCTGACCGGAAACCAAACCCACGACCCTTTGGTGCATGGAATGACCGCTCTAACCACTGTACACACAGGCCAGGGCCCATTAACATTTTAAACTCGGAGAAATACTAGTATTCCACACAGGAGATTGCTCTTCTGGTTCACGACTTAGAATGGTGTGTGTCTCTGGGTGGACTTGTCTGATGAGTTATGGAACCCTTCGTATTTCCTTGCCAGGGAGCTCAGCTAAATTTGGTGCTCAACTCTGGACTAATCTTTTACCCGGGTTTGGGGTATCATTATTTCTTCTCTATTATTCTTATTTTTTCTTTTCTTTTCTTCTTCATTTCTAAGGGTTCTGTTATAGGTGTGTTTCATGGGCCTCACCCATTTTTTGTGCCACTATTTGGGATAAGGAATAGGGGACTGAGATTCCCAGGTCAGGAAGTGAGTAGGAAGGCATCCCATATGGGGTATATATGGGGCAGGTCAATAATCCCCGCTATGGTACTCCTGAGGCTGATGTCTCTGTTGGTGACCACCAGTGAGAGGAGCTCCTGAGGCCACTTGTTCTGTCTTTAGACAGCTCTAGAGACATGCTTTTATTCCTTAAGTCAACCTCCCTGCCCCTCTCTCCCCGTGACCCCAGCTCTGCCCTCTGGAGTCACCAAACACACCTGCTTCCCTTCTTCCCCGTGACAGCCCTGCCCACAGCTGCAGGTGGGCCTCCGACCCCACCCCTGAGCCATCCCTGCTGTCAGCCAGGCCTCCGCTTCCATCACACTCCCTGTCTTGGGCCAACTCCCTGGCCTGGTTCAGAGCCTGCTTTTCTTGAGCACTCACTGTGCATGGCTAAATGGATCACATGCTTTACCCTTTTCAATCCTTACAATCCCCTTGGTGGCATGGGGGAGTGTTTAGCTTTGTTGAGCCTCACTGTCCTCTGCTATCAAGTAACAATGACCGCCGTTACCAACATGATCTCATTCATCTTTAAAAAACCTCTCTAAGGGAGGTGTTATTTCTTCCATTTTGAAGACAAGAAAATTGAGGTTCAGAGTGATGACGAAGTGCAAAACCTCAAAAACCCTCACAGTTCGGAAGTGGTAGGCAGAATTTGAAACCAGGCTGTTTTGACCCCCAAACCACTATGTGCTACAGCTTCCACTTGCAAATCTCTTTCATACACACACACACACACACACACACACACACACACACACACACACACACACACACTATCTGGGCCATCAGCAGGTCTGTCTTGATTGTCCCCATTTGACAGATGAGTAAACTGAGGCTCCAAGCTTCATGGTATGTCCACTAGGAATCCACTGGGAAATTTTCCCCTGTGCCCATTTTTTTTTCATCGAGTCAGGGGTCCTAACTCCCAATAGGGTATGCATGTGTATATATATGTGTGTGTATGTTGGGGAGAAAGGAATAAAAAGGTGACCCAAGAGGGACAGCTCAAGGAGGGCAGTGGGCACAGCCCAGGTAGGACCAGAGTTGACTGTCCACTTGCTCTCTTTCCAACAATATTTACTCCTAATCCCAGGCCTGTGTAGGGCACTGAGTACAGAGTGAACCAAACAGCCACCTGGCAGAGGGAACTATTTATCAAATAACTGTACAAGCAAATACATACCTCTATGAGGTGACGAGGGCTTCAAGAATGCACAATGCATTTGATGGGATATATATATATATAGATATATATATATATATATATATATATTTCAAAGAGGAAAGGAGAGGGAGAAGGAGAGGGAGAGGGAGAGAGAGAGGGGGGGAGAGAGAGAGAGAGAGAGAGAGAGAGAGAGAGAGAGAGAGAGAGAGATCAATAATGAGAGAGAATCACTGAGCGGCTGCCTCCTGCATGTCCCAATCTAGAGATCGAGTCCGAAACCATGGCATGTGCCCTGACCAAGAATCAAACCCTGACCTCCTGGTTCATAGGTCAACACTCAACCACTAAGCTATGCTGGCCGGGCCATTTGATGGGTCTTAGGCAACGAGTCTTGGGGTTAGAGCAGCCCCCAGGAGGAGGTGACAAGTGTAGAGGTTGGAAGGATGGGTAAGAATCAACTAGGGAAACATAGGCTACGAGGAAGAGCATTCTAGGCAGAAAGACAGCATCTGAAACAGCTGGTCACTCCCTCCTTTTTATTACACTTCCCAGGGTCCCACTGTCTCTTGACTTTCTCCCACTTCACTGACTGCTCCTTCTTGATGTCCTTTGCCAACCTCTTGTCCCAGCCTCTAACTATCGGGCAGTCCTTGGTCCTCTTCTCCGTCTACACCCATTCACTTTAGTGATTCACCTCGTTTCAAGGCTTAAACACCATCACCCATTCAAGTCCCACTAACAGCATACGCCTAAATGTTTACCTGCTGTCCAGCTCTCCTACGGAGCTCAGGACTTCAGCGTCCCAGTCCTTAGCATCCCTAGGTGGAGGCCTAATAGCTCTCTTACCAACATAACAAATCAACCAACTCCTGCATCAACCCCACGGCCTGCAGCCTTCTCCATCTCATGAGATAGCAACTCCATCCTTAACAAAGACCGGGGAGTCATCCTTGACACCTCTCTTTCTGTCACACCTCCCATTTAGTCTATAAGGAAATCCTGTTGGCTCAGCTTGACATAAATCCAGAATCTGACCACTTCCCACAACCACTGTTACCACCCTGTCCCAGCCATCATCATTTCCCTCTAGAGAGCCTCTTAACTGGTCTTTCAGCTTGCAAGATTCCTGGTGCGCTAGGACTACCTTCATCCCAGCAGCCAGACATTCCTTTCAACATGTAAAGCTGATTGTGTCATTTCTCTGCCCTGAACCCTGCTCACCATTTCTCTCAGAGGAAAACCCAAGTCCTCACAATGCCCTGTAGGTCCGCCATTACCCCTCCACGCTCCTCTCCTGCCACTGGCCATCTTTGTTCCAGACACACCCGCCTCCTGAAACATGGTCCTTAAATATGCCAGACACATGCCTGCCTCAGGGCCCTCACACTGGCTGTGCCCTCTGCCCAGGTATCCTCAGGGCTCATTCCCTCACCATCTCATGAAAGTGCCAGCCCACTCTGACCACTTTATTTTAAATTTCAACCAGCACCCCCCAACCAATCTGGCTTCCCTTATTCCACACCCCGCACATTGCGCGTACCATTTTTGAACACAAACTTTCCCCCAGCTTTACTGAGGTAGAGTACACACATACAATAACAGTCTCCCAATGTAAGTGTCCAGTTGGATGAGTATTGATACTTGACACTATCTAATTTACTGAGTTTTCACATTTATCGCCTATGAAGTGGCTGCATCCGGGGATCAGGCTGGCCCTGCCGCCAGGCCTAGCTACATGCAGCACACTGTGCTCAGGAGCCAGGAGCACAGCTAAGCAAGAGCACAGCTTCCCCTCTGTGGGAAGGTCCTGGATACATGTCCTGTGTCCGCTGGCCTCAGTCCTTCTATCGACACAATGGGCATAAGAAGTTTACTCCCTTCAGCCTCCTTAGGAAGGGAACCTCTCCTCTGGGGCCCACTTTCCCTCTTCTGTACGGGCAGTGCACACAATCCCTGATTTACTGATGCTGTATCTGCGTCTACACTGGCAATGTGCACGGTCACTGATGTCAGACTGGCCCTTACACTGGCACTGACCATGCTTACATCAGATCTTCATCTACGCTGATAGAGGATAATCTCTATCCACGAGTCTGTGACTAAACTGGCCCCGGATGCACTCACAAATCACTCAGCTACGTTCTCACCAACTCAGGTCTCCACAGAGATTGTTTGTTACGCTGGCAACGGGCAGAGATTGAGAGCAGACCCACGTCTACACTGGCAATGGGCACACTCATTGACAGCAGACTCACATACACATGGGCAGCAGGCACAATCATGTTCATCTCTTGGCAATGGGCACACTCAATACACAAAGACCTCAGTCCCCACCAGCACTGACATGAATGACTGAGGAGCGTGAGCACAGGGCACAGAGGCTCCTGCCAGCTGCAGGCACAGGTTATGAAGTTCAACACCCCGAGTACTGCCAGGGGGCAGAACCTGGCATGGGAACCTGGAATTCAAAACCAACATGCGGGCACTGGGGTGTGGAATCTAGAATCTGGGCATCAGAACTGGAATCTGGGACACATGGCGACATGAGACCATGTCTATTCCCAGCATCTTGAGATCACTCAAGGTGAGGAGAGACTTGGGCTGTGTGACTCCAGCACCGCCTGCCCCCGCACCTACCCCACACCCAGGCCGGCCCAGCCACCCTGGGCTTTAAAAAGCACCAGGAAATGTCACTTTCTTTTTGAGGAGGTGCAATGGGAGGAGATGGCCAAGCCAGTTTAGCTGCCGGCCTATTCAAAGGCTGGGAACAGTGACAGCACCTTCAAATCCTGAAGCTTGTTTCTTACTCAGGCTGGATGGAATTCCAGCCCCTTTCCACACAGACGGAGCCCTGCCTAGTGCCAGTCCAGAACTACCTGCTCTCACTGGGCTGCATTTCCCCATCTGCAAAGCGAAGAGTGGCCTGGATCCGCTCAAGCTCCAGCTCTATCTCCAGGACCCATGTGCTACCCACAAGAACACCTAGATCCTACCAGAGACAGCCTGGATGAGAGACAAGTGCGGGCGGCTCCTCCCGAAAGAAGAAAGCTCCAAGGACATCCGGCCATCCATTGATGCCGCTTTCACACAATTGTTCGTTGCTTCAATCACCAAGTATTTACCGAGTGCCTATTATACAACAGGTACATTTCACAACCACCTCCAGAAATAACAGCTTTACATAAAGCTCCCAGCACAGAGCTAAGCACATAGTAGGTATCAATCATGAGGATAAAGATACTTACTGTGTGCTGATACTAATCCTGAGCTGGACACGTTCCTAAGCACTCTTACATGACTCATCTCATTGCCCATACATCATCTCTGAGGTCCACACTGCAGTTACCATCACAATTTTACAAAGAAGGAACCTGAGGCTTGGAGAGGTTAAGTTGTCCATGATCATGCACCTGGGAGGTGAAGGAGTTAGGCTCTGTCTGACTCCAGAACACATGCTCTTAACCTCTCCCCTAGACCCTCTACAAACATAGATAGAATGGGTGCCTGAGTGAATGAATGAAAAACTTTGTGTTGGTGCAAGGACGGGTCCACAAGCGTCCAAGGCCATTGGCATGCATGACGGTGGGGAGCATGTGTGTGCAGATGTTTGTGTGACTGCATGTGCAGCTTTTGTATGGAAAGACTTTCCCTTGTTGTCTTGGTCTTGTGTGAGCGGGAGCTATACTTAGCTGCAGCCACGATTGTAATGAGCAGTTAGCAGCGCACCAGGCACTCTCTTTGGGACCTGGTTTGCTGGGGTCAGTGTATGTGTGTGTGGGGGGTGCAGCCTGGTCCCGGGGGACACCAGAGCAAGGCTTTGTGTCTGTGAGTACAGACGCTCACAGCACTGTGCCTTGTGCGAATGGAGATCCTTAGCTCCAGCTGAAAGCATCTGCTCTAGGCTAACAGATTCTAAGCCTCCAGGCCCTGCCAAGCTCAACTATTGGCCACCTACCTATGTTCATGGTCCCTTTACTGGCCTTTGCTAGGCAGTTAGAATGAAAGCCTTGGAGCTCATATATAGAGCCTGGGATTGACGGCAAAAAGCAGTGGGAAGATGGTGCATCTCGGTATACCAAGCTTGGTATACCTCAGGAAGGCACATTCCTCAGGTATGCTCAGCATGTTCTGGGGTTCAGAGGCCAATCCCCTACTCACTATCTGCCCTCCAGTGGCTTCAGGGAATCCGAAACACCCTGGGCCTGACGCCTCCGTTGTCACATGGCACTGCCTGCAATTTCTTTCCAGCCTGTCCTGGTGCTGCTCCATCAGAGCCTCTAACCTTTGAGAGTGGACCAGTCCCCTAGGCCAGTCCCTGCCTCCAGTTCCCAGCTCCCTCACTCCACAGATCACCCCTCTTCTGCATCTGGCAAACCCACGTTCTCCACACATGGGCTGGGTTGCTCCACTCTGCCTTCCACCTTAAAGCCTTCAGCGTCCAAGTGCCATTCTCTGGGCTGTTTTCATTTAATGAGAGGTGGGACTTCCTCTCCTTTCTTGAAGCCTAGAGACTAGAAATGTATTCATCCACCCTCACATTCATCCATTTGTTGACCCATCCACTAAGCTACCCACCCATCTGGGTATCTATCCATACATCCTTCCCCCCATCCATTCATCCCTACCCATCCACGTACCCATCTTTTTATCCATTCTTTCATCCACTTGTCCCTCATCCATCTGTCCACCTCATTCTTGACCAGAGAACCATAGCATAGTAGGGCAGGAAGGAACACTGGCTCTGCTAATTTACCTTCTTAATCCCCCAAAGAAGACTGGGGTCTAATCTCCTTTCACCAGTTACTAACCACGTGGTCTTATATAAACATATTTAATCTCTCGGGGCATTTTTTTTCCTTCATCAATACAATGGGGATAATATCAAATCCTTCTACCTCACAGGGCTGCTGTGAAGTATGCGGCTTCAGCCAAGATGGACTGGCTCTATGTTACATAACAGGCACTATCATTGCTTAAACTGGTCCTTGTCCTCTAAGAGGCTGCAGCTGTCGGGAAGACATGTAACCTCAAAGGTCAGCTGGGTCAAGGGCAGGAAGAGTTCTCTGGGAGAACAGCCTCTTGGAGGTGGGCAGGGGGGGGGGAGGGAGGGAGGGAAGGTTAGGAAAGGCTCCAGACAGAAGTGGCCATCAAAGCTGGCCTTGGAGGAGGATCCATTCAGATATGTAGAGGTGGAAGAAAGGGCATATTGGTGGAGGGAACAGAATAAGCAAAGGCAGGAGGCAGGGGGGAGCTAGAGCATGCTGGGGGCACGGCTGATGTGCCTGGAGGCCAAGGGTGGGTGGCCTGGAAAGGCAGGACTGCTGGAATTTCCAAGGGCAGCACAACAGGGCTGGAGAAGCGCCAATGGCCATGGAAAGCGCAGCAAGCCAGGGCAAACCACAGTGATTCCTCACTCTGAGGCTTTTACTCAGATCCCTGACGGCCAGACAGGAAAAAATTATCTGCATGGTGACAGCCAGGCCTCGGGAGAGACGACTCCTGCCGCCTAGAAGGAAGCCAGCTCCTGGCATTTCTGACCTTTGTGTCGCTAAATATATCATTGGCGACAGTGGCTCGTGCCCCCGAGGCTGTGGGGCCATCAGACAAGGCTTCCACGGCAGGCTCCCTGTCTCTGTGGCTCAGCCAAAGCCTCATACCAGCTCCCTGGGGAATCTGAACTCAGGACCAGGGGGACCAGGGTGGCAACGGTGCCTCAGGTCTAACCCGCAGAAGGGCCTCCTGTATGCCAGGTACCATCCTGGGGCTCTGGTCTGAGACTCCCTCCATTCACACAGGAGGAAACAGGCTCAGCCAGATGACACTTGCCCTAGCCCACACCGAGGCAGCGGGAAGTCCCAAACCCAGGCCCAGCCAGGTCCACGGCCTGTGCTCTCACCTCTACCGCGTCCCCTCTCAACATTCGCCCTGCCCTCGAGATGGGGGTCTCCTCCTGCACATGGCCCTGCAATGAGTCATATTTCTCCCTCACAAATGATCTTTCTGCCTCTGGTCATAGTGGATTTTCCCAGCATTGCCGAGAGGCAGGGGACATCATTATGCATGCTTTATAGGTGAAGACACTAAGGCCCAGAAGGACAAGGACCATGCTCCTGGTGTGTGGACTGGTCAGGGGACAAGTTAGGAGCACCATGGCAACACGGGGAGAAGCACACTGCCCTGGGCAACCCTGAGCAGATGACAGCCACATGCGCTTCCAGGAGCCCAGCCTCTGGCCCTCAGCCCAGGGCTCTGGCTGGCTCGAGGTAGCTCAGCAGGTGACTGTGTTTCTCACAGCTGCTCAGAGAGCCCCTGAGGTTGAGCATAAAACATTAATCTCTAAGTGTAAGATGCTGGCCCTGGGGTCTAAAGCATGTTCACAGTCCTGGTGACAAGGCCCAAGGAAGTCCCACTTGCCTATTCTACCACCTGCAGGGGTAGAGACACTCCCTGGGGGACCACTGAAGCCTCCCTGGTCACAGAAACCGCCCTGAAGACACCAGGTTCCTATTCTCAGAGCCTCCAGGGGGTAAGGCCAGTGTCTGCAGAGCCTCCTAGAAAGAGGCCTCATGTGCCAAATGGTGCCCGACGGGACACTAGGCTGTGCCATGCACTGTGCTGAGGGCTTTCTGTAGCTTATTTCTTTTGGTCTCATAGCATCGCCTTGACATGGGGACTCTTGTTATCGCCCCCTCATAGCTGAGGTGGCTGAATCTTGCCGAGGTCACACCTAGGTGTGGACCTTGGCAGTGTGGCTCCAGTCTGCTGTGCTAATTACTATACTAACCGTCTTCTCTCAACAACACACCTGGAGTGAGAGCCAGGTGAGCAGCCATCGAGGGCTATGTGAATGGAAATTGCTCATAGGACTTTGTCTGAAAGGGCCCCTCACCTCTGGCTCCCTCACCAACTTCTCTCCAGCTGCACAGCCCCCTCAGGGAACAGCTCACCCCTTAGTGTGTGGTGGCCATGAGTGGCCCCACAATCTCCTCCCCTCTCTGAGGCCCAGCTGCCTGGAGGTCCAGACTGTGCAGCCCCTGTGGCCAGTATCTGTTACCTAGTAAGTGCTCAATATGTTTTTGAATGAATGAGTGCTAACAGCAGCCCCTGGCAGGGGACCCACACAGACTCTTTATGTGCAGAGTAGGGATGTAGGAAGAGAAGTCCCTTTCTGCACTGAGGATGGGAAAGGAAAGCGGTAAAGTGGGGGAGCCATTAGGGGCAGGAGTCCAGGGGTTTGTGCATTGGAGCTGGAGCCAGGGTGAGCAGGATCAGGCCTGCCAGGCCAGCAGGGTCTGGGTTGTATCGGGTGGATGGGGTATCCGAGGCCCTGCACGGGCTTGAGAAAGTTTCCTCTGGCTGCCATGGGCCAGGCTGAAGCAGCATCTGATCCCTGGCCCAGTGAGGCCGGCCCCTGCAGCCTCCTGAGCTCAGCTGCCTGGGGCCACCTCAGCTAACATTAGCTCGTCCCCATCCCGCCTGGCGTCGGTGTGGCGGGGCAGCCCAGCCCCAGAGTGGGTACCACCCACTGGCACCAGTAGGAGCCCCAGCCCTAGCGCCTGTCCTGCAGCAGCTCCTGGGGTCTGCCAGGCTCCTGCTGCCACTGCTTCCCGTGCCTGAGCATCCGCTGTAAAGAGGCGATGCTTTAATCCTGAGCTGTGACGCATCCCCCCGCCTGCCAGCCTCTCCACGCTGGCATACTTGTCAGCATCTCAGGTCCCCGTGCTTGGCTCCTGACCACAGCCTGGTGTCAATGGCCCTCCCTCCCTCTCCACCTGTAGGTGAAAGTTCCCCCATTCATCTCTCGCATTCCCCAGTACAGCTGGGCAGGAAGGTAGAGCCCAGATGAGCTGTCCATTACAACAGATGGGGAGACTGAGGCTCTGAGGGGACCGCGACCTGCCCAGGACACACAGCAGATTTGTGGCAGCACCAAGGCAGAAGCCAGGCACTCTGAAATCTGGCCCCTGGGAGGCCGACTCTGGAAGGAGAAGCCCTCAGGGCCAAGTTAGGTGAGGTGACCCCTAGAGAGGTATTTAAAGGGAGAGTCAGTGCAGAAAGAAGGAAGCAGACAGGGAACAGGTGAGGGTTTGCTTGGCCCTTTCAGAGCCAAGCGCGGATAAAAAGACAATAACGGAACCCATGGTAATTAAGCACTTATGTTCAGGGTTCTAGGCGAAGTGCTTAACACATTCAATCCTCATGACTTCCTTATGAGTCAGGTGCTATTAATATCCCTCTCCTGAGGCCCAGACAGGTTAGGGAACTTGTCCAAGGTCACACAGCTGGGAAGTGGTCGAGCTGGGATTCGAACGCAGGTCTCCTGGCTCAAGAGGCTGTGCTCTTGGGCAGAACAAGGCTCCAGGTCATAGTGCCAAGGTCAGGTAGCCAGGAAGAGGGGGCCGGCTGTGAAGCCCACCCACTTTCTACTGAAGACATAATGAAGGCTCAAAGCAGGGGGATTCAGGGGGAAAAGAGTATGCTAGGCCTTCGAGGGATAGAATCTGTGTTGAGAGCCAGTAACAAATTCCTAGACTGGTTAGAGGAAAGGGGCCCATGGGAGGGGAAAGGGAAGGGAGGGAAGTAGACAGGGAAGGAGTCGGGAAGGGAGAAGGAGAAAAAGAACCTAGCTGGCCATCAGGGGAAACAGAGTCCTAAGGGAGTTGGACTTGGGCATTGGGCTGGACCGAGTGGACCCGGGAATTCGGTGTCCTTGCAATGTCACCATCCTAAGAGCTTGTGCGTCCTGGTTTTAGAAAACAACTTGTTAGCCTCTGAGCCACGGCTGTTGGTAGTGCTTGGGCTGATGCCGCGTGGAGGAGTTTGGAGAGATGGAGGGGCCAGCGTGTGAAGGGCCTCATCTGGCCCTGGGCAGCGACAGTGGCAGGTGGAACCCTGACTAGGGCAGCCAGCACTCCCAGCACTGCCTCAGCCTCTGCCTCTCCATCGGGGCTGCAGGCTTGTGGGATGGAGGGTCTGTGTTTCTAGGTGAGGCAAGGAAGGAGGGGGCCAAGCCGTAACAGGCTCAAAGGTGATGTGCCAATGTCTGACCTATGTCTTGAACTGTGGCTCCTTATCATTCTTTCAATCAATATGTATTTAGCACCCACTATGTGCCAGACCCTCTTCTAGGTTCTAGGCAAAGAACAATGTATAAAAGAGACAAAAGTCCATGCCCTTGTGGAACTTACATTCTAGTGGGGGGAAGCAGACAAGAAACCAGGTAAGTAAGTATTACACTCAGATGGCAGTAAATGCCAAAGAGAAAACAGGAAAGCATGAAAGGGGGAAGGGAAAGGCAGGGTGCGATCTGAGACAATGACATCTGAGTGCAGACCTGGAGGTGAGGGAGGAATCTGAGGGCTAGTGCTCCCCCATGGAAGGAACCTCGAGAGCACAGGTCCTGAGGCAGAAGCAGAGCAGCTGCTGGTGGACTGACCAGGAGGCCAGAATGAGCACAGAGGAGAGAGGCAGGGGAGCAGAGGGATGGGTGGGATGCAGGAACTCAGTGGAGATCGTAAGGGGCTCCTTATAACCCTCATGAGGACTTGGGTTCCTCCCCCCAAGTGAGACAGAGCAGGGTGGCTCGGTCTGACTAGCATTTCACCAGGATGGCCCTGACCATGGTGTGGAGAAGGTGCTGGCAAGGACAGAAGCAGTTTGCAGCAATCCCGGGGACAGAAGATGCAGCTTCAACCAGGAAGGTAACGGTGAAGGTGGTGAGACTGGGTAAGTTTTCAACGTGAAGACCACAGGATCTGCTGAGGTGTGAGGGAAAGAGAAGCCAGGATGATGGCAAGGTTTCTGGTTTGAGCAACTGGACACAGTTGCCATTTACTGACCTGGGGACTCATGCCCAGGCCCATCACCCTAACTGACGCCAACGTCTTGGGCCCCAGGAAAGGTCAGAATCACCAGTGAAGCTTTGCTACCCTGAACGCACCCATCCAGGCCCCTCTGCATCCTGACACTTCCCCTCTACTGTGAACTGTTGCCCACATCTAGTACTTCTCAGACTCTAATGTATGATTCATCTGGGACTCTTGTTAAAAATGCAGATTCTGAATGAGTAGGTCTTGGGGGGGAAGGGCGCTAAACTCTTCTTTTCTAAACACTGCCCAGGTGACGTTGATGCTTTGCTCAGAGGACCACACTGAGTAGCAAGAGCTCCCATGTCCCCCGCTGCAGACCCTCCCTCTCTGAGCATCAGCATCATTTGGGAGTGGAAACATACTGGCCTGACCCTACGATCTAAGAATCAAATTCTTGCTAGACAGAGCCCAGGAGCCTGACCAATTTTGAAGCATCCCAAGTAATCTGAGAGTCAGCCATGGGTGGGAGTCTTCCAGCAACCTCCCCTGCAGCCCCCGTAGCAGCCATTGCACACACCCCTAACCCAGCCTCATCTAGCACAGCAGCAGCTTGTTGCTCCCCTCTCCACAGCGCCCCTACACCAGCGAAGCTAGCCCCCACCCTGCTCCAGCCCTACAGCCTGGCACAGCATCTCTTCTCCGAGTGCACCTTCCTGCAGCTCTCAGAGGGCAGATAGCCAAGAGACGGGCCTGGGAAAGAGGGCCACAGGTGCCACCCGCTGGGCCTGAGCAAGCACACCCTAAAGAGGTGGTACCCCCGGGTCTGTGCCTATGAAAGAGCATGCCACGGATGTCTCCCAGGGGCCCAGCACCAGAACGGACCCCAAGCAGAACGTGATTACTGTGCCTTGAATGAATGGATGAGAGCAGGTTGAGGGAGCCTGAATGAGTGTAGGAGGAAGCTCTTTAGACCCCGCTGCCATTGGGCTCCTACCCTTGCCAGGAGAGTTCACAGGGGCCCTAGAGAAGAGCTGGGCCGAGGAGGAGGAAGGAGAGCTGGGGAAGGACGAACGTGGCTCCCACAGAGCCTCTGGGAAGTTGAAGCCCAGAATTCCTCTACTCCTGGCATGTTGGACCTGGGAAGGGGCTTGGTGGTCATTTAGAATGACCTCCGTATTTTACAGGTGGAGAAACTGCAGCCTGAAGGGACCATGGAACTTGCCCAAGGGAACCTGGTTGGTTTAATGGCCTAGCTACAGATTTTGACCTGGCTCAGTTGCATGATACCCGCATCCGGGGCCTTGTCTGTGGCCTCATCTCTCCACATACCTGGGCAGGTCCCTAATCCTGAGGACCTGCCTGTCCCCAGCCACAAGCCTCCATAGCTGACCTCAAATCATGCAAACCTGGTGACTCCATGCCCAACCCAGATATCCCTCACTCTTAAAGGAGGGCATCAAGGGGCAGAGTAGCCAGGCTAGGCATTAGGGACCTTGAGGGATGGATGGTCTTTTGTGTTCAGCAAAAACTAGAGAGGACACTGATGGAGGGGAAGAGATGAGCAAAAACCAGAGGTTGGAATGAGGGCTGAAGGTGAGGATGCCAGGGAGGAGCCCGTACGAAGGAAGTGGGAGACATGGTAGGTCCAGAGCAGAAGGCCTCAAATGCCAAGCTGAGGAGGAGCCAGCATTGCTACCACGCATCGCCTCATGCAGAATAACTTGTGATCCTCCCCAAGCTCTCTGCCACCTCCCTGCAGGCCATAGGGGAGCCTGCAGTTGGGGCTGCTTGAGACACCTTCTGAAAACCCTCTTCCTGGAGCTGCCAGAGGGAGGGAACCAGATAAACACCCAAGCCTGGGCCACAGCAAGCAGAGACCCCACCATCCTTGGAAGCGACAGGAGGCAGTACTGAGCAGTGGTTATGGGCAGAACCCCGGTGGCAGGCCCACCCAGGTCTGAATGCTGGCTCTACCACTCGTCAGCTAAGTGACCTTGAATAAGTTACTAAACTTCTCTGAGACTCAGCAGCCTCATCTGAGACATTGGCAGGCTAATAATAATACAGTTCCATGGGATTCTTGTAAGAATTAAATGAGAATATGTAAATTAAACTCTTAAGACTTCTGACACATAATAAATGCCTTAGTAAATAGTAATGTGATTCAGGAAAAGAAGGGGGTTCTGGAAAATCCTGCTTGGGGAATGATAAGAACAGGATTTTGGCCAATCTGGGTGGACTGACCTGTGGAGGTCTCACCTAGCTGTGCTGGGCCCGAAAGGAGGATCAGGGAAGAGAGGTAGGAGGGCAGGTAACTGCTTAATCTCCCTTCCTCAGGGGGAGGAAATAAAGGGAGGAGGAAAGGAATGCCACAGGTAAGATTTGGTGTTCTTCAAAAGCTGAGAGCCAAAAGAAATGCAAACAGCCAGACCCTAGACCAAGAGTCTTGGGTGTGAGTTTGAGTCTCACTGATTCCTGTGTGGTCTTGAGCAAGTGTCCTTCCTTCTCTGAGCCTGTTTCTTCTCCACTAGAGAAAAGTGGCTAGAGGTAGCCTGGGGGCACCCATCTGCTCCAAAAGTCCCATGTATGTGAAGGGTAGTCCCTCCCACCCAAGTGGTTCCCATACTGAATAAGGACTGGGCAGCCAGCATTCCCTGTAACTTCTTAGCTCCCCGCTCCCCCCAAGCACACACACATTTTCCTTTGAGCCTGCACCCAGGGAAGGGAAGCTCAGGCCAGGGTGGTGGCCAGACTGGCCTGGGGGCTGACGGGAGACAGTGGCTTGAGGCCCTGACCTTTTGGTCCAGAGCAAATACACTGGTCATGGGACTGCTCAGAATAGCTGTAGCACTATATTCAGCTGTCTTGGAAGTTCCCTGAGATCCCTGGCCCAGGCAGCCAGCCCTGAAATGAGTCCCCACCAGACCCCCTCCCCCACCACTGAGACGAGGTGGGTTGGGGTGGGGTGGGGGGAAGGCTTGAGCTAATCTCCTCCAAAGCTTCTGGCAGATGCTAGATCTCCTGCCCAGGGTTAGGGAGCACAAATTGCTGCCCCCAGAGCACCAGATTCCAAACATCCCCTGAGGTGTCTTAAGGTGCATGGGGGTTCCCAGGCTACTGAGCAGGAATTTAGAGACCTGGGTTTCTGAACCAGCCTCCCAAATAACCTGCTCACGTGTGACCTTGGGCCTCAGCTTCCTCATCTTCCATAATAATAGCTCCTATTGCTTATGTAAGAAGCTTAGCGTCTGGAGGCGGAGACAAACCTGAATCAAGCAAGGCTGCTAATGAACATTTTACTACAAACCAGATAACGTCTCTGAAGGCAAGGACTCTGGTTCTGAATCCTGACCCAGCCTGTGGAGTCTGGGAAGGCATCACCAAGGAACTGATGTTGGAAGCAGGGTGTGAAGGATGATGAGGGGCAAACCAGGAGCAAAGAGTGGGCCAGCAGGAACAGCATATGCAAAGGCCCTGAGGTAGGCAGACCTGGCACATGCAAGAAACTGAAATGAGGCCGGGGTGGCTGGAGCTCGGTGAGTGATGAGGACAGCCAGGCCAGAGGAGACTGAAGAGGCAGGCAGCTATGAGCTGGGGAAGCAATAAAGGGTGTTAAGCAGGCAAGGAGGTGAGCTGTCAGACTTGTGAGTTAGAGACCTCTGTGGTTGCCAAGTGAAGGATGCACTGCAGGTGCAGGGACTGGAGGTGGGAGAGCAGTCAGGAAGCTGTTGGAGAGAGTTTGCCTGAGGGAAACAGTGGTGGCTTGAAGCAGGAGGGTGGCCATGGAGACAGAGGGCAAAGGATGGAGTCTAGAGAGTCATGAAGTAAAATGGTAATACAACTAATAGGAGTGACACCAGCAGCCAACATTTATTGAGCACTTACTGCATGCCAGGCCCTGTGGCTCGGGGCTCCCCACATATTACCTCAGTTAATCTTTCTACAGCCCTCTGGGCGTGGGTTCTATCGTTATGCCTATTTTAGGGGTGAAGAGGCTGAGACTCTGACTAGGAGATTCTGGGTTCGTGCCTTTCTTTACTAGGATGGGAGCAGGGGTTGTGGGGGTTGAAGGTACCATTCAAAGACATGAGGACACCTGTAAAAGCATCCTGGGAAAGAGAACACCTAATGGGGGATACACTGTGGCAGGGAGCACTTGGGGTGACTCCCTCACCACGGCTCATGGGTTTCCTGATCTGGGCTCTGAGGTGAGGGGCAAGCTACCTAGAAAGGCCCTGGTCGAAGCTCTGCCCCAGTCCCTCTGCCTGCCAAGCCAAGGCTCCAAGACTCCCATGTCAGCTGGGACCCAAGGGAGAAACAGAAGTCTCTGGCTGGACTCTTCATCCCAGCCACTAGGTGAATTTCCTTCCCAGGGAGTTGAGGAGGCATTGGACTACAGCAGGTCCCATGGAGGTGGGGACAAGACAGAGTGACAAAGACCTAGAGTTGGAGGAGAGGTGGGCAGTGGGATGGATGGAAGAGGGGTTTCCATTGGCATTTGCTCATCATTTTGGAAGGTCAAGCGACTCTAGGGGACAGATGTCAACACACACACACTGAGACACACACACACACACATAGGATACTCTCCGGCACAAGGCCCACCATTGACCCTGACCTGACACAGAACAATGTTCCTGATGACAACATGCAAGTCATAGATTAAAGCCAAAGGCCTCAGACCTGCACCTGCCCCCAGGGAAGAGAGGAGGGCAGGCCGCCTCAACACAGTCCTGCCTGCTCCCACACCTCCCACGGCTTTGCATGCTGGGACTGCTGTTCCCTGCCATCTGCCTGGCTAATTCCTACTTGCCCCTCCAAGCTTCCCCAGCATTACCTCCTCTGGGACAGTTCTTACGCTCACAGTCCCAGGAAGCTCCTTCGCAGCCCTCGCCACATAGTGTCACCATCACCCTTTCCTCGTGTGTGTCTGGGGCAACACCCCTTGCCCCAGAATACAAGCTGGGCTCACTGTGTCCCAGCTCCCCTCCCCACCCCTCACCCCCTCAGCCTGGGTGCCCAGAAAACCACAGGAGAGAAGGCCAGGGAACCAGCTGCTCTGTCACCACTAAAGAGACGGGACCTCCCACCCCAGCCAAGGAGCCCCTATCTTCCAGAGACAATGCCAAGGCCTGGGGGAGGTGGCCTCACCACCTGGTCCAGGCAACAACTGGCCGGGGCTACAGAGTATTTCTATTGATGGGAAATGGGGAGCAAAACTGCTCACTAAGGCCGCTCAGAGGTCCCAGGAGATGGAGGCAGCAGGCAGGAAGCTGGTCTGCAGTTTCATCTTCCTCAGGGAACACTCACACCCAGGCAGCACAAGGTCTCTCTCACATCTCACATACAAGCACACACACCAACACGGACACAGTTTCTCCCACACAGTCTGTATCACACATAGATTCCCCACCCCACACAGCCTTACACACACAGCTTCACACATCTATGCACTCACACTCACCTCAAGTCTCACAGCTCTCCCAAGAATCTCAATCTCTGTCTCTGTCTCTGTCTCTCTCTCTCTCTCTCTCTCTCTCTCTCTCTCTCTCTCACACACACACACACACACACACACACAGTATCTCTCTTACACATATAGTCTCTTTCCCTCATATACGCACTCTCCCCCACGCAGTCTCATTCTCACACACACGAAGTCCATCTCTCAAAACACACACAATCTGTCTCTCACACTCACACGGATTTCTCTGGTAGAGACGACAGGATGTCACAGTCAGTGTCATCACACACACCACTGTCACACCCTGAGTCTCACACATATTTTTATTCGCATACAGTCTTTCTCACACACATGAAGAGTCTCTCACAGCCACAAAGAGTCTCTCTTGCACAGATCCTCTCACACCTGCAGCGTTTCTTTCACACACATATACAATGTCACACACATACAGGATTTTGGCCTAAAATCTACAAAAAAAAAAAAAAAGTAAATCCCACCCCTTTGAGGAGGCTTGGGGCCCCTGTGGGGGAGGGGTAAACAAAGGTGACAGCAGCAGCAGCAGCAGCAGCAGAGCAAAGATGGAGGGGGAGGGAGGGAGGGCAGCCCGCTGGTCTCTGCGCAGATGAGCCGCAGAGAGGCAGCGCAATGCAGCGAGGCCTGCTGGAGGGAGGGCGGCAGGAAGCCTGGGTTCTAATCCAGGCTCTGCCCTCGGTTCCGTGTGCCCTTGGGCAGGTCCCTCCCCCTGTGGGCCCCGGCGTCCTCATCTGTCACGGAAGGAAGTTGGAACGACTCTATGAGGCTACAGGGGAGAAAAGGCAGTGGCATTGATCGGCTGGGTGGGGGAGGGGGCACCTTCCAACTTATCTCTATTCCCCTCTGCTACCCAGCTTTTCCCTCCAAGTCTGCTCTTCAATGGACACTTGATAGAATCAGGACTTTTAAATAAGGTTTTGTACACCAACAAGCCTCCACACCACTAGCCAGCCCATTTATCTGCATTGGATGAAGTCCACCCCACAGCCTAGGAATGTTCAGTGGGAGAAGATGGACAGGAGAGGGGGCTGGAACCTGCCCCACATGACCCCTGCCAATTCTGAAACTCAGGGACATAGGTCACAGCCCTAAAGATGAGCCCAAGGTGGCCAGGAGGATGGCGCCTCTGAGGAGGACGACGTCCCAGGAGACCGGTTCTAGTCCTGCTTAAGCTTCTAGCTCCCTGGGTGACCTTGGACAGGGTCCGCAGGGGCAGCATGAGGGGTTTGGCCTTCTCCCTATTACCCCCCCCCCCCCCCAACACACACACATCTATTCCAGGATTTAATGTATGACATTCTGACCTCCTAACCCCTCCTTAAAGGACGCTAAGACACTGAGTGTTTATCTCAGTAACAGATCTACCAGGCCTGTGCCTAAACACAGCTTCTTTCTGCTAGTGGACACCTCAGTGTCCCCAAGCCCCCTTCCCACACTGATGATCCTCAGCAGCTCAGCAGACACTCCTGCCCCCTCCCTCGCCCCATCCTTCCCCCTCAGTTCTAATGGGCAGGAGGGAAGGCCTGTGGAGCAGTAAAGAAAGAGTGGGCAGAGTCAGCGGTTTGCCTGGTAAGGGGGTGGGGGTGGCTCTGGATGGGGGAGGGGCTCTGCTTTAAATGACTACCTCTGACCCTCTCCTTCATGCCTTAGGCTCCACTCAGGCCTCTGAGGACAGAGTCCAGGACAGGCAAGGGTTATCTCTTTCAAGGGAGGTGGCTGCTGCCAGTGTCTTCCTTTTGGGCTTAGTTCAGTAGCAAAACCCCTGAGAATTCACCAGCCCTCCCTCTCCTATTTTACAGATGAGGAAACTGATCCAGAAAGGCCACCTGAGGGGCCAAGGTCAGATGCCCTTTCTCCCCTGAAACAACCTGGGGTCAGTCATGAAAGGGGGGTGGCTGGTGAAGACACACCCACCCCCTCACAGACTTCCTCCTTGTAGGCTCCCCCTGTACACCCCCTCTCTGCCCCTGACAAGTCAAGGCATAAGCCCAGCGCCCCCCTCCAATACCCTGCCCTTTTGACAAGGAAGAAGGACAGCCTCTGTGCCCAGGAACAGGTCTCAGAGGAGTCATATCCACCTCCCCACAGCTGAGTCCTACACCAACTTCCGAGCCAGTGATTAACCATAAAGATCCCCCCTTGACCACCTCCTCCAGAACGGCCTGAGGCTGCTCCCTGGGGAGGGAGGGGGTCCATCTCAAGCAGCAGACTCAGGCCTCAAGCCCTTGTCCATGGGCCCTGGCTGGCCCCAGATGCCCTTACCTGGCAAGAAGGAAGGGGCCCCAGCTTCCCTCCCCACACCTAAACCCAAAGGGGGGGGGGGAATCAGACCTTCACCGTGTACATCTGCAGACACACACATGCATGCACAGGCACTCCTGCACACTCAAACATTTACACATGCTCACTCCTTCTCACCACATCCTTTACGCACCCAAATATACACCACCACACTTACATAAATATGCACACACAATCCACTCGCACACACAAACACACCCATTCATACTCGCTCATACATATTAAATCCGGAAATACACAGACCTTACTACATACAAAACTAGTCGCCCTCGGGGGAAAAAAAAAATCATCCCCTGTCTTACACACACCACACGCACCCCCTCTCAGTTTTGACTCACTAGGTACCAGTTATCGAAATCACCCCCACCCCCCGCCCCATCTTCCGATAGGTAAGTGCCGCTTACCCTGGCGTAGCGAGATGAGTAGGGGTCCTCAAAGAGCGCCCAGATGCGTGGCTGCCAGCGGCGCCAGAAGCCGCTGGGCCGTCCGTCCGGGGAGTCGCTGAGCGCCAGGCGCTTGGTCATCTCCAGCTCGTCCTCTCCGTCGCCCGAATCTCCAGGGCCGTCGGCGTCCGCGTCGTCCGCGCTGTTGTCCAGGGGCGCACCGCCAAAGCTGTCCAGCGCCTCCTCCGCGTCCCGGTGCTGGCGGTAGGTCATCCAGCAGCAGGGCTCCACGTCGGTCTCGTCGATGCCCCAAAAGGCCAGCTCCTCTTCGTAGAGCGGCCCGCACACGTCGGCTGGGCAGTGCAGCTTGCCCGTGCGGTAGTAGTTCAGAATGTGCGCGAAGACGCCCGGGTGGCGGTCGAAAAAGAACTCGTCGGCGCGCGGGTCATAGTCGAAATGGCTGTGGGCGTCGGGCTCCGCCAGCCAGGCGAGCCGCGTGCCGGGCAGCGTGCGCAGCGTCGAGCGGTACGTCTGGTGGCGCGTGCCGCCCACGTTGATCACGATGCGCTCGCTCTCGTCCCCCTGGCCCATCGCGGCGCCCCCTTAGGCATGGCGCGGCCCAGCGACACCCATGGGAGCGACCGCCAGGGGGAGTTGGCGCCGGGGAGGGGGCGCGCGGCCTCCTCCCCTCTCCCCCCAGCCGTCGGGGGGTGGGGTGGGGGGTACAGGGGACAGCGGCTCTGGCGACCCAAGCCCCTCAGGGAGGTTTCTGTCGGATGCTGGTCCAGGGCCGGGAGTGTGTGCGGGATCCCAAGGGTCTCTAGGCGCCAGATGTAGGAGGGAGCTGGTCCGGCTGCGGAGGAGGCAGAGGAGGAAAGGAGGGCGGGAGAGAGGGAATGAGGAAGAGAGGGAGGGGTGGGCGCTCAGCGGCGAGCCCCGGGAGGAGGGAAAAGGGGGTGGGGGGACCGGGCTCCCGTCCCCATCTCAGCGAGAAAATGTAGAAAGCGACACAAAGCTTTTGAGGGTAAGGTCAGCTGCTCCCAGAGCCAGGCAGATAGACCAGCCCCCAGAAGGAGGAAGGGTGGAGGGGAAATTTGCGCTCTGTTGTGCAGTGGTCGCCGCAGCGCGCTCTCGGCGCGGGGGAGATGGATGCCCGCTGCCTTCCTCCCTGCGTGGCTGGGCTGCAGCTAGGGGCGCAGGGCGAGCTCCGGCCCCCTCCCTCTTTCCTTGCCTGGCTGCCTGCTCCCCCCGGTGGCGGGCGCGCCTGCCCGCCTGCCCGCCCTGCTCGCTCCTTCTCCCCGCCTCTTGGAGGAGATGGCGGGGCCCCTGGACAGGGGCACAGGAACGCTGCTCGGTGCGGCTGCCGTGGAGCGCTGCGCTCCGGCTCAAGCTGGGGTTCCGCTGGGCTGCGCTCGGACTCCGGCTGCGGTGCTGAAGGGACAGCTCCCAGTTGTGGAGCCCGGTGGGGCCCCGCAGGGGTTCTCCGGGCTGGATTCGGTCTGCGGGGCCGGCGGGCACTGGCTCCGGTGCCTCTGCGCTTGGCGCTCCGCGCCCCGCTTCAGGCAGGCGCTTGGCGATGCCGGCCGAAGAGAGGGGGCTGCGGTCGTCGGGCCCGGGAGGTGGGGGTGGCAGGTCGGGGCGCGGCGCGGCGAGGCCAGCGAGGTGAGGCGCGGAGCGGCCGCCGCCGCGACGCTGCTGCCGCCCGGGCTGCTGCCTGGCTCTCTTGCTCGCTTGCTCGCTCGCGCGGTCCGCGTCCAGCCCGCCGCTCTCCGGACACGGGCAAACGGCGCGCGCAGCCGCACTCGCCCCCGGAGGGAGGCGCCGCGCTGGGTCCTAAAGAGCCCTGATTCCGCGCCCCCTCCCAGCCTCTCAAGGAGTTGGGCCTCCCTCAACCCCGGCGCTGGGGGCGCCCTCCCCGCACGGCTCCTGCAGCTCCCGGGCACCCGTCAACGCTTTACGTTTCTGGAAGGGGAAGCCACTGGATGGGCGATGGGCGAGGGCTCCGGGAGAGGTCTAGGTCAGCCTCCCCAGGTCAGACTGAGGTGAGAGGAGTGTCGCACCTGCCCTTCTCTTTTCAAACTGGGACTGTCTTATCCCTTAGTGAACCGAGACGCCCCATCCCTAGGAGAGACACGGCTCCAAGCAACCCTTTAATACTGACCCTTGCCACGGGACTTGAAGCCCACATGATCCTTTCAAAGGTACCCTCTCTCATAGACCTCAAAATGTCTCCCCCACCTCCATACATATAACACACATGCTGTCCTATAAGCTCTCTACTAAGGATCCAATGATCCTGGATGCTTATTAACCCCTTTCGACCCCGGCCTTTCATAACTGCAGGCTGACCCTAGTCTCCTGTGAGTGCCACACCTTCTGCCATATCGACCCTGCTCACTGATCCTCCCTCACTAGCCCTGGATCCTTAGGTGGGGATCCCTTATGAGAGGGGCGCTCTACCCTAAGAGGTCCGAAGGTGGTCCTGAAGGTTGATGATCCCTCCTCTCACCGCAGGACTTCAGCTGCCCTGGTTGGCAAGCAGATCCTGGGTCTGGGGCTGGATGGGAGCAGCTTCAAAGATGACCCTGGCGGTGGGAGCAGCAGATTGGGCCTCCAAGCCTTCCTGGCCCATGTTTGCTGCCAGTGCCTCCGTTCACTCAACTGAGCAATCACTCGTTTACTCCCTGCTTGTTCCAGGCTCTGCCCCCAGCAACAGGAGCACAGGAGAGCCTGCCCTCAAGGGGCTCCGGGGCTGGTGGGGAAGTGGGCAGGTGGGCCTGGACAGGGCTGGGAAGGTCAGGCCCAGCTCCAGGGGTGGCTGTGCTGGGAAAGAGGCTTATTGATCTCAGCCCAGCTCAATCGAACACCAGGCTGCCTGGGCAAAGGGCGATTTAATTAAGAAGACACGAGACTCTTATTTACCTGTCGGCACTTGCTAACTGTGCAGACAGCTGTCCCCTGACACTGACCCGCAGACACGGTTGTGGGCCTGGGGACAAAGCTGTGCTGCTGGCATCTCTTTCCTCACTTGGCCAGGGGAATCCCAGCCCCAGGGAAATCTGTGAGTGGTGGGGAGACGGTTTGGAGGAGTCGAGACGGCTGGAGAGAGACCAGGGGCAGGGCAAGAGATGACGGATAGCAGAGAAGGACAAGAGGAGAGACAAAGAGACAGGCAGAGTTAGGGCAGAAACGGGTGGAGATGGGCAGAGTTAAAGAGAAGGCTGGAGTATGGGGCCAGGATGGAGGAGCCAGTCCTCCCTCCAGAGATCGATCTGTGTTATTCCTCTAAATGGGAGCTATTTCCCCTGCAATCTCAGAAGACCCGCAGGGATGGGAGTGCTTTGAGTTTCTCTCTCACCCCAACCAGTGAGCCCCATCCCCTCACCATGAGGAGGCCTGACCTGCTGTGGCTCAGCCTAGCCCAAATTCAGACATCCTCGACACAGGCTCTCAGAAAGCTCTGCCCCAAAGCAATGAGGTGATAAAACAGAGAAATGGACACCCCAGAAGGAAAAGAAAAGGATAGACCCACAGAGAGGGAGACACACATACACCTGGCTGGGAGGAATCAGTGTGGGGAGAGATGAGAAAGAGGCTTTCCAAACCTTCCCTTCCTCCCAGCTAGATAGTCACCCCTCTTTACCTCCTAGGAAACCTTCTGTGGTTCTGACAGCCACAGGGGCCCAGGGTTCCATTCCTTCCCTCTCCTGCAGGACCACCTGGGATCAAAGTATAACTCCGCAACCTTCACTGTCATTTCCAAAAAGTGACTATCGGCCCCTCCAAGGATGCTTCTTGTTTGCCTCCCTCCACAGTGCCCAGAGCACAGGAGCTCCTCATCCAAGGCCTGGATGGCCTGAGAAAGGCCAGGAGAGGGGCCAGGATCCTGGAATCCCGGTGTCAGGGACCAAAGGAGTCTGGAGTCCTTAATTGAGACCGAGACAGGGGGAGGGACTTAGCCAGGGCCTCTCAGGGAGTCAGTGTGGAGCCCACTCAGGCCACTACCCATGGTGAGTCACAGTGGGAAGCTGAAATATGCCCAGATGGTGGAGAGAAGAAGGGGGAAAGACAGAGAGAGGCATAGGGCTCCTAGGAGGGGGAAGGTCAGGTGAGAAGATTGGGTGATTAGGAGCTCTGGTCAGGCCTGGACCTGCAGGATGTGCTAGAAAAAGAAGCAGGCCAGGGTTGGAGGGCAGGGGAGTGTCAAAGGGTGTCCATCACATCCTAAAATCCCCTATGAGGCCAGCAGAGAAGGCTCAGAGAGAAGAGCCTCCCAGGTGGGGAGGGGAACTACCCCTGAGGTACCCCACACTGTCCCACTTTCGGATTCTCACCTTTGTCCTTGATGACACCCTCAGCGCAGGCCTCAAAGAATGCCCCCTACCTTCTCTGTCCTAAGCAGGGACATAAAAGTCTCTTTTCTCACACCCTCTTCACACTGTAAGAAGGCTGGCATTTGCAGACAGCCCAGAAAAACCAAGAGGGCACTACAGGACAAGAAGGAAAAAGGCCCCAGAGAAAAGGGGGTGGGAGGAGGAATTGCTGATGGAGCCTTAGCTTCTCACCCACAACCACTAACCACAGACCCTCAGCCCAGCCAAGAGCCTCATTCCTCTTCATTCTTGAGGAGTGCCCCCCGCCCCACTTACTCATAGCCATTCGTCCCCTCCCTTTCAGAGAGGGAAGTTTGTGGTCCCATGCTAGGGTCGTTAGGATCAGTGGTGTGGGATGGGCAGGGGGCAGTGCACTGATGAAGTGGTTGGTGTTCAGTGGCTATGAGCATAGAACCAGACTGCCTGGGTTCAAACCCCAGCTCCACCACTGACTAGCTGTGACCTTGGGCAAGTTACTCAAATTCTCTATGCCTCAATTTCTTCATTGTTGGCTATTAAGAATAATAAGCCCTATAGTAACACCTCAGCTCTGGGATTTCTCTTGTTCAGGCTAGAGGGGAGGGGTTGCTGGGCTCCAGGAAGATCGGTGGTGGGACTTGAACTGGGGCTGGACTAGAAAAAAGGTGAAGGGAGTCCTGAAGCCAAATTTGGCCTATGTCCTCACACCTGGCACTTGCAGGCCTTTGATCTAGTCCCGCTTAGGCTCTGGAACTGGCCCAAGGCCAGCCCCCAGGCCTTTGCCCAGGTTGGCACATCTTACATGCTGCTCTCCCAGGCCCAGAGCCTTAGCATACCTGATGGGTTGGGGTGCCATCTTGTGGCTACATCTGGAAGCTAACCTAAGCTGGGCACAGATAGAGTAGGCTTTGGGGTGATAGTAAGCAATGGGACTGACAGGCATTTTCTTCCCAGACAGGAACCCTCCCTTTAATGGACAGGAGAGAGTGAATCTGAAGGTGGAAGAGTGGGAAATTGGTGACTGTGGCTGTCGGATCCTTAGCTTGAGCACGGACCCTGGTCCCTAACCTGGGAGTGTGTAGGTGCTGAGCTGTTCCTTCCTGAAACCCCTGGGCAAGTGGGTCCCAGATCTCTTAGAACCGGGGAAGCTGAGAAAGGAGCCAAGGTGAAGAATACTCTGGGGAAGTGCTAGACCAGGGTTTCTCAATCTCTGCACCCCTGGCTTTTTGGACCAGATAATCCTTTGTTGTGGGGGCTGTCCTGTGCATTGCAGGAAGTCTAGCAGCATCCTGGCCTCTTACCCACTAGATGTCAGTAGAATCCCTTCCCCAGTCATGACAATCAAGGGCTACAGACTGCCACATGCCTTCTGGGGGGTAAAATGTCCTCAAATTTGGTTAGAAATACCATTTTGTTGCTTGCTAGCTGTGTAAACTGGTCGCTTCCACCTCTAGGTTTCTGTTTCCTAGTCTGCATAAAAGAAATAACATTTTGTGAGGATTAAATGAGATAGTGTCTCTCATCGAACGTCCTTCTCCTTCCCCTACGTCCCTTCTCTTGGACGGCCACCCCTCCAAACCCTTTGTGAGCAGCCCTTACCCCCATGAGTTCCTGCCATTTCTCAGCAATGCCCACCTCTCCAAGTGTCAGCATGCCCCCAAGGCAGAGCATCAGCCCTGCCTGGGCTTGGTTTGGGGGAAGATGGGTCTCCGTGCCCCTTGCTGCTGGCTGTGGGAGTGGGGAGGACAGTGAGAAATGATGATGGCTGTGGTGAAGGATGCACGAGGGCGTCAGGGCTGCAGATGCATGGGGAAAGCAGGTGGGTGTGGGCATTTTTGCAAGGGCATCGCCAGACGGACTGGGCAGGGGCCACAGAGTTCTCCCAGAAGCAGCTGGAGATGGCAGGCTATCCCAAGAGCCTTCCTCCCTCTTTGACTCCCTTGGAAGGAGTCTCGTGGGTTCTCCTGTGCATGTTCCTGGCGGGCACCTGTGTGTGAGTCAGTCTGCAGGTAAGCACGGTCAGCAGTGTGCAGGGGTGGGCCCGGGTTTTGTGAGGCCTGAAGTTTAGACACTTGGGAGTCACTCTTTAAAAAAAAAAAAAAAAGAATAGAAAGTTAGGCACAAAAGTGAATATTTATTTAGACTTAGAAAAGAAATCAGGACCAGATGCAAATTTTAAAAATCTGACAATTATTATAAACATGAAAAAAATCCAGGGAAACTAGCTTACTATTTTTATTAACTGCCTGACACACCTACATAATGCTTTTTAAATAAGTTATGGTTACAGAGAAGCATTCATAATGCTCCCCAAAACAGTTGCAACGTTTTGTTTTTGTTTTTTGCAATTACAGAATGATGTTCAATAAACAAAACAACATTTATTATGTAAAAGCTGCATCAAAAATGACTGGAAATGAAAAAAAAATCAGCATACCCATCTATGACTATTTTTTCTGGGCACCAAGAAGAACCTGCTTTAAATTTTCATGCCATATTGTACCCAGCAAGGTTTGTGGTTCTTGAAAATACCACCAGGACAGAGCTACTTAAAGGTACACTCATGAAATGCACATAACCCAGAATAGCTGAAACAATCTTGAAAAAGAAAAAAGTTGAAGGACTTACACTTCCTGATTTCAAAACTTACTACAGAGCTACAATAATTAAGGTTGTATGTTTGCATAAGGATGGACATATAGATCAGTGGAATAAAATTGAGAGTCCAGAAATAAACCCATACATTTATGGACAATTAATTTTTTTACAAGGATGCCATGACGATTCAATGGGAGAAATACAGGTGTGTGTTTTTTTCAACACAAATAGTGTGGGGACACTTGAGTATCCACATACAAAAGAATGAAGTTGGATTCCTTTGTCCTACCACTTATAAAAATGGACTAAAAATGGATCCAATACCTAAAAGTAAGAGCTAAAACTATAAAACTCTTAGAAGAACTTGGATCAGATAATGGTTCCTTAGATAAGACACCCAAAACACAGGCAACAAAAGGAAAATATAGGCATATTAGACTTTACCAAAATATAGAAAACAAATTTGTGCTTCAAGAAAGCAACCAATCAGGAAAGTGAAAAGACAACGCAGAGGATGAGGGAAAACATTTGCAAATCATGTGTCTGGTAAAGGTCTAGTATCTAGAATATATGAAGAACTCATGACAGCAATAAAAAGACAAATAACCTAATTTGAAAATGAACAAAGGATTAAAAAACTCAATTTCTCCAAAGAAGGTATACACATGGCCAATAAGCACAGGAAAAATGCTCAGCATCGTTAATCATTAGGGAAGTGCAAAATCAAAACCACAATGAGATACCACTTCACACCCACTAGGGTGATGGCTAG
The DNA here is from genome assembly GCF_027574615.1 of Eptesicus fuscus. Taxonomy (NCBI): domain Eukaryota; kingdom Metazoa; phylum Chordata; class Mammalia; order Chiroptera; family Vespertilionidae; genus Eptesicus; species Eptesicus fuscus. The sequence continues at coordinate 54,209,576 of NC_072485.1, read as the reverse complement.
AATGAAGACAATCACAGTGTTGTTGGGATGTGGAGAAATTGGAGCCCTCATACATTGCTAATGGGAATGTAAAATGGTACAGCTGCTTTGGGGAAATCTTTGGCAGTTCCTCAAAAATTTAAACATAGAGTTATGATATACCCAGCAATTTCACTTTTAGGTATATGCACAAAAGAATTAAAAGCATATGTTTACCCAAAAACTTGCAGGTCAATGTTCATAGCAGCATTATGTATAATAGCTAAAAAATGGAAATAACCCAAATATCTATCAACTGATGAATGGATCAACAAAGTGTGACATGTCTATACAATGGAATATTATTCAGCAAAATAAAGGAATGAAGTACTGATAAGTGCTACAACATGGATTAACCTTGAACACATTAGTGAAAGAAGCCAGACTCAAAAGACCACATAGTGTGTGATTCCATTGCCCAGAAGAAGCAAACCCATAGAAATGAAAATAGATTCGTGGGGATGGTTGCACAAGGTTGGGAATATAGTACAAGCCACTGAATTGGACACTTTAAAAGGGTGAATTTTATGGTATATGAATTATATCTCAATAAAACATTGAGAAAAGTAAAAGGAGGATCAGTAAAGCAGGAGGTTATAAATTACTTGCTTACGCTGGGAAAAATCTATTTGTCATGGTCCCAGTTCCCTTATCTGTAAAAAAGTGTACTTCATTTATCTTTTTCTGAAATGCTTTGAGTGAATTACTAAAGAATTTCAGAACATACCCTTTAAACTCACTAATCTCCTCCACAGAGAGAAAGCCCAAGTCCAGATGCGTTAAGCCACATTCCCAAGATCTCAAAACTGGTCAGCAGCACAGCCAGGCTTAGGTCCCAGGAATCATGCAGCCATTGACATCATCTGGGACGCACTTGCCCCTGATACTGGGGAAGCTCTGTATGAATTAAAACCTGCTGTTAAATGTTGTCTGGAAAAAAAATTACTATGGACCATGTAAAAACAAATATTACACTGTCTCACATTTTAACATTTCCCTTTAACAGTGGTGAGTTGTGTGGAGAGGATTTAATATTTTATACAGGAGATAAAACCTGAGCTAGGACCAACTTTTGTTCATCAGCGTCACCATCATCATTTTTGTATTTATCTTCCACCTCATCTCCTCTTTCTTCTGCCTTCCCCCTCTTGCTCATTTTTTCTCGCCAGTCTTGCCCACTCCTTTCCACTGCACCTGGTGGGCATATTCCTTATTGCCTCTCCCATGTGACACTTATGCAGGCTGCTCACTGCACTAGTGCACCTGGCTGAGAAGTGAGTGGGGCTGCAGTCCAGTCGTGGCTGCCCATCCGTGAACCCTTGTGCACGGCAGTGTCCTCAGGAAGGAGGGACACCTTTTTCTGATTGCACACTCACTCCCTCTAGGCTACCAGAGCCCTCTTCATTTTTGTAATTAGTTCCCTCAGTGTAGAAACTCTGCCTCCTCCTCTCTGCACCTGGTTAACTTCTCATACCCCATTATCATCTGACATCACACTCTTTACTTTTTAAAAAATTGATCTTTGTTGTTGAAAGTATTACAGATGCCCCCTCTTTACTTTTTCTTATAGCACCTCTCAGCATTTATAACATTGCCTCTATCCATTTGGTCCTTTGTCTAATGGCTATTTCCCCAGTGGACTTTCAGCTGTGTGAGGGTAAGGACTGTGCCTTCCAGGTTCTCCACTGTACCCTCAATACCTACGCTTTATCTGGCACAACTATTTCCACTCTTGCGCTTTCTCTCCCTTCGCCAGTCACTGCCCCAGTTCAGGCCACGTTGTGTGTCCTCCAGTGGCACTTCTGACATGTCTCCCATCCTATCTTTTCTGCCAGCCCAGACTGGCCTTTCTAAAATACAGATCTATTTGAATCCTTCCCCTGTTTAGACTTTCTATGGCTCCCCATTGCCTTCAGGATAGAGCCCAAACGAGATCACTGTGGCCCTGCCTCTGCTTTTTCTCCGTCTCACCTCTGGCCCCTCCCTGTGAGCAGTTTTGGTTCCATGAAGGCACAGTTTGCTTTCTTTCACCTCTGGGTCTTTGCACTTACTGTTCCCTCAGCTTGGAGCAACCTCATTGGGCTCCTCTTTCCTGACCAACTCCTTCAAGATTCTTATTAGGGGCGACCTACTTGTCTGCCCCTTCTGTCCCTACTGTGTTCCTCTGCTGCATATGCCCACATTATAGCACTCGATTCGTTGTAATGTAACCAGCTGCCGACAGATACAATTTCCCCAAATGTCTGGGTGCTTCCCGAGGGCAGGAACTGTGTCCACTGGTCTCTGTTTTCACCCAGCATAGGACTTGGCATCTGTTAAATGAATGAATTCATGAATGAGCCCCAAGGGTTCTCAAAGCGTGTAAGAAACCCCGTGGCACATCTGGGGAAGCAGCCAGGAGAAAAGCTGAGGATCATTAGTAACAGAGCAACTCTGGTGGCTCCTCAGGGACCCTGCGTTGGGGAGAGCAGAGGCTCTCCTGGGAGCAGGGAGCAGATCCTCAGATAGGAAATGAGGCCCTTCCTGCTGGCATCACATCGTGCCTGCTTTCCCCAGGGCCCCCCACTTGGTGAGAAGAGCCCTTGTGAGTGGGCTTATAAGGTTCTCGAGGGGGAAAGGGTCTGTAAGGATGGGAATAGGAAGCAATGATGTCTTGGTGGCAAGTGTATGTGTGTTAGGGGTGGGGTTGGGGTGGCATGTGACCGGGGAAGAATTTTTGCCAGGCTATCCTTCAAGGGGGGGATGGGAGGGCAGAAGTGCCTCTGTGTGTATTTGTGCGTGTATGTGTGTGTATGAGCTCTCCCCTGTGGTTGTGTGTGGGTCTATGAACATTGGGTTGGTTTTCTCGTTTCTCAAGATACGGCTCAAGCGGCACCTCCTCCCCAGCACCTTGGCTGAATCAGTGGCCCCCTCGCTGCTCCCTGAGTGTTCATATCTTGATGAGAGCATCTATGCCACCTGTGGGGATGCAGGTTTGCACGCGCCCCTCCCCTTGCAGGTTCTGGTCTTAGGAGATCGGAGTGCTGAGATGCTCTCTCGTGCCTGGTTCCTGGCTGAGCTGAGACGTCTGTACCTTTCTCATCTTCAATGACGTCCCCTTGTGTTTACACCTATCGCTAAGAGCCTGTAAGTACCAGACAGCTTGCCATGCCCCTTTACACTCGTTTAGTGTTTCCTTGTAACGCTGTGAGCACCAGAGCACACACTCTGTGCCCGTGAGGATTCTGATGGCACCTGGGGCCATGACTCCTCAGTGATCCTTCTGGCTTCCCTCTGTGCATGGAGAAGTGTGATTCTCAATCTTTTATGCACGTCAGAATCACCTGGGAAGCTTTTGAAAATACCGATATCCACCCCAGCCAGTGTGGCTCAGTGGTTGAGCGTCAACCTATAAACCAGGAGGTCACAGTTCAATTCCCGGTCAGGGCACATGCCCGGGTTGCAGGCTTGATCCCCACTGTGGGGTGTGCAGGAGGCAGCTGATCAATGATTCTCTCTCATCATTAATGTTTCTATCTCTCTTTCCCACTTCCTTCCTCTCTGAAATCAATAAAAAAATATATATTAAAGAAAAGAAAATACCAATATCTGGCACCAGGTGTCTGGAGCAGATAGATGAAACAGATTCTCGGGGGTGAGGTGTGGGGAGGCATGGATCACTTTATAAACTACCCAGGTCATTCTAATATGCATCTGACATGAAAACCACTGACTGACATGTGATTATGTTGGTCATGGTCATAGGAACCTCCCCACATGTTGGAGAGACGTGTACCCCTCCTTTCCTTCTCCTGGCTCCAGGTTTCCTCCTTGCAATCCGCCTGCCACCTGCAGGGCTAGTTGCTGCATTGGGTCAGTAGTCTGCCCCTACCCCTAGGCCCTAGGGAGAGCCAGGACCACCTTGGTATAAATTAGCATTTTTATTTCCAACACCTGAGCGAGGCCAGCGGCTCGCCCTCCTCTGGTATAAACATACAAAGTTCCTTTCGCACTGCACACCATGCCTCCGATAAATACAGCCCTAGGGGCTCCTGCTCCGGCAAAGCAACTCTTATTTACAGGAATAGATTACAAAAGTATTACAAAAAGTGGTCCTGAATAGGGGGTGGGAGAGGTTACCGTTACGCTTGTTACACTTGGGACGGGAGCTCGGCGCGCAGGGGGTGGGAAAGAGCTGGTGTCTCCAGGGCTCATGAAAGGAGAGGCCACGACCCAGCGACCGCATTAGGGACCCGTGCGTGGGGTCCGGGGCTTAGGTCTGCGCGAGTCCCACCCGTGCGGCAAAGGGGTGAGGAGGAGGAAGGGCCTGGCCCCTCCCGGATCCGCTCTGGCCCACGGAGGAACACAGACCGGTCACCGCAGTGGGTCTCAGGGAAGGGTGCTGCGTGGGGGGGAAAGGACTGTGTCCGTGCTCTGGGGTACGGAAGGCGGAAACACATCCGTTCTCCCGCCTCTCCTCCCTCGGGAGGGGTCGCTTTTAAAGCGCGGTTGGGGACAGTGGTTCAATCTTTTGGGCGCGCGGGAACCCTTAGGGGCGCCATCCCTCGGGCGGTGGATAGCGTCGTCCTTCCACACCGGGCCGTCGGCACCCTCAGAGCACCTGGTAGATCGGGTTGGGGTTCGCGCCCCCGGGGCACTGCGGGGCAACATCGGGGGTAGGGGTTGGGGCGCCGCGATCGTCCTCGTCCGCGGCGGCCGCCTCGCGCGGGCCCGGGGACGACTCGGGCGGCGGGTCGGCCAGCAGCAGCGCGGGCGCGGCGGGGCTGTCGGTGGAGATGCGCTCCACGATGCTGGACAGGCAGTCGAGGCTCGACACGGCAGCGCTCTTCCCGGGTCTCGGTTCTGCGCGGGGAGGGGGAGGTTAGTAAGCAGGGGTTCCCGGTGCTTTGGGACAGACCGGAAACTGAGGGCCTGGCACTCTCCGGCGCGGTCCACCGAGAGTGCGCGGCGAAAAGAGAGGGAGCTAGGCGCTTAGCATTTCGTTCCTTGTACCTTCCAGGATCTCGTTCCTTACAGGATTTGTGTGTGTGGAGCGGGGGTGGGTGGGGAGGTGGGGGAGGTGGGCGGGGGTTGGGGAGGGGGCCGGTTCCTAGGGAGAGGGAAGCCGGGATAGTTCAAAGGGGAACGTGGGAATGAGGCGCGAATACGCACCGCTGGGCGCCTGGCTGAAGTAGGAGCCATCGTAGCAGTTCCGTCGCCGGGCGCCGCTCGCGGGGCCGCTGAAATCCATCTGCAAAGGGCAAGGGCGATCGACTCAGGCCCGCGGGACCGCCGGAGCATCACTCTCTGAGTCCCCACCCCAGCTCCCCCAGTCTCAGCCACGCGTTTCCTGTCCTACTGGATGGGGGGGTTGGGATGAGGGTGGACAGGAGCTGTCTGGAGCTGTCAGGCCAAATAGAAGGCGACAGTCACCTAGGAGCACAAACCTTAACTTTGGAAATAGGAATACGTGGGGGTGGGGTTGGGGGGGGGGCGCGGAGCAGATCACGGTGCAGCAGTGTTCTAACAGCGCTCCCAATCAGGTGGCTCGCATGTTGGCCGTGCGTCCCCCAAACACTAGGCCACCCCAGCGACAGCTGCCCAGGACGCGGGATCCACTCCCCGGGAAGGTTCCCCGTCCAACCCTCCCCCCAGAGGAAATGCTTCATAGATATACCCTGAGAGCTGCCCTGACTCCTCCCCTAGCCCGGGGTTCCAGCCTTACCATGCCGTCGGAGCAGTTGGAGCGCGGGCTGGATGCGTCGGAGTCGCCGCTGTAGTGCTCGCCACCGCGGCCAGAAGGCAGCGGGCCGGGCGCATAGAAGGCAGCAGCGGCGCCAGGGGGCGCGGCGTCCTGGTCGCGTAGCAGCGCCTGCAGGCCCTCGATGTAGCGGATGGCGTTGCGCAGGATCTCCACCTTGGGCAGCCGCTGGTTAGGATTGCTAGACGTGCAGCGCTTGAGCGTCTCGAAGGCCTCGTTGACTTTGCTCAGGCGGCGCCGCTCGCGCATGGTGGCAGCCTTGCGGCGGTCGGCGTTAGTGGTCTTGCGCTTGCACGCCTTGCAAGCCCAGAGTAGACAGCGGCCCGCCTGGTGGTGCCCACTGGGCGCGCGCACATGCTCGTCCTCGCGGGCGCCGGGGGCCGGGTGCACAGCCGCAGGGAAGTGGGAGTCCTCAGGTTTCAGAAATGCGCCCACGTGTACGAGGCGCGGGTCCAGGTCCTCAAAGAAGCGCAGGTCCGGGGAGTCGAAACACGGGTCATCGTAGAAGTCGTCCGCTGTGGCAAAGTTGCAGAGAGAGCCGTCGGGACCCGTCAAGTCTACGTCGCGTAGCGGTGGCGACAGCAGCTCCATATCTCGGGCCCGGGGCGGCGCAGTCCTGACTCTGCCCAACCGCAGCAGCAAGGGTTGCCCTAAACTTTCTGCCACTCTGGAGCCCCGGGCCGCCGTGTGATAGCCAAGTGCTGGGGGTCTGGATGTGTACCCGGCCACCCCCCACCCTGCCCTGTCCGGTCCGGCCAGACGGGCACCCGGGTAAGTGGCGGCAGTGCCCTGGGGCTTCTCCACCCCTAACTTCAAGCCAGGCGCCGGGGGCTATTTATCCAGTAGTAGCCTGCTGGTCCCCCGAGCTGGAGCGGGCTGCTGGGGGCGGGGGCGCCCGAGGCCAATAGGAGCAGGGAAGGGAGGAGCTTGGGATCCCCCGGGTGGCCGCGGGGGCCGTCCCCCTACCTCTCCACACCCGGAGCGCGCGCGCTCTGACTCCTCCCCAGGCGGGAAGGGAGGCAGAAGCTGGCAGCACGACGCGGCTGCACTTGGCTCCCGGGCACAGGGCACACTCCTTCCAAACCTCTCCGGCACAAGACTCTCCCTGTGTCCACAGGAAACGCTGGCCGAGGGCGCTCGCCTCCCAACTGACTTTGGGCTCCTCTGTCCTCTGATTTGGGGTAGGAGGACCCAGAAGCAGGGTAGGCGTAGAAGTCAGATCTGAGGAGATTTGGAGACAAACTCAGAGCTGAGATAGTGAGTCCGTGAGAGAGGCTGAGAGACAGTCAGAAAGCAGAAGGCTAGAGTCAGAGTCAGAGGCAGAGAAACGCGCAAACGAGAGATAGACTCAGAGAGTCTAAGTGGGTAACCCTGAGTCAAACTGGACGTGACAGCCTGGTCATTAGGCCAGTTCCTGCTCATCTTCCCTGGACGTTTGGAAATCCAGCTACATCTATACCGGAGTCTAGGATTGCTCCGGAAGCTTTGCACTAAGCGCTCCAAATTCAGCTCCGGTCCCTGCTTTGAGGGAGGAAAACGGACTCCTTGCCCATCTCAACCTGCACATTTTGGCAGCTGGGGACCCAGTGCCGCTCTAGGAGGAACTATCTCTTCATCTGGAAAGAAAACTCCATCTGCTCAGGTCTTGCCTCCCCCTGGCCTGCGGTGCTGCACCAGAAAAGTTCATTGCGCAAAGGCCTCGAATGCCCAGACCCATCCCGAGAGCACACCTTCAGCGTGGAGTTTGCAGCCAATGACCTAAGTTCCAGTACAGACCCCACAGTTTCCTGCCTGATCTCGTGGAAGTCGCTGGCCTTCCGAGCCTATTTCCCCACTTTGCAAATTTGTGGATAATAATAGAGATCTCTGGGAGTGATTGCGGTGAGAATCTGGAGACAAAAGGTGTGGTAGCCCGCAGTCTGAGGTGCAAGGCTACAGTCACAAGAAGGGCTTGCCTCCGTCACTGGCAATGGCGGACTGTACCCTCCCTGTAGGCTCCCCAGCTGCTGGCTGGGGCATGGAGCCCTGACAGGGGCCCTGTAGTCTCAGGGCTCAGCTCCCACTGAGGCTGCAGCTGCATTTCTTCCCAGCAGGCCCACTGCAGAGACGGAGAATAGGAGGAGGCAACCACCCCATGAAATCTCTGGGCTCCCTCACAAGCCCTGGGGTGGGCCTACCCCCATAGGGCTTCTCAGCCTCTTCCTGAATCTGCAGTCCACACCTTCCTCTCAGCACTCTGGCCAGAGGTCTCACTTGGACTAGACACTCCCTTGGGTCTCTTCTTCTGGAGCGCAGAGATAGAAGCAAGAATGATTTTTGTGCCTTTCCCACTCATCTCTGGAAGCCTTCCTAACTGGTTCTCTGGGTGCTGGGAAGCCCCCTCTTCCCACCAAAACTAGAGAGGGCTCTTTTGGAGCCCTGCCTTCTTCACTTGTAGTAGTGCTGGAAAGCCCTTTCATGAAATGTTAGCTTCCCTTTGCTCCATAACACCACTTTCATTTATTCCTTGAAGACATATTATGGAGCATCAATTTGGTGTGTCAGGTACTGGTCCAGGTGATGAGGAGAAAGTAATGAACAAAATTAAGGTGCTTTCATGGTGCTTACATTTTAGGGTAGGGTGATAGACAAGAAATGAATAAACAAGGAAGTATATGATGTCAGGAGGTTATATGTTCTACAAAGAAAAATAAAATAAGGCAAGGGAACAAAGTAATGAAGATTATTTCATTATATGGAGTAGTCAGGGAAGACCTCTTTAGGCTGATTACATTTGAGCAGAGTTCTGAATGAAGGGGGTGGAGCAGAAGTAGACATCTGTAGCCAGACAGAAGGAAAAGCATGTGCAAAGGTCCTGGGGCAGGATTGTGTTTGGTAGATTTAAAGTACAGCAAGGAGGCCAGTATGTCTGGAGAAGGGTTAGCCAGTGGGAGAGCGATGGGAGATAGGGTCAGAGGGGGAGCAAAGGAACTGTATTCTAGATCATCATGGGAGGGCTTGAGCAGAAGAGAAGAATGTCATAATCCGACTTGCATTTTAACAGGAGCATGTTGGTTATAGAAAGCAAGGGCAGAAGCAGGGAGAGCAAATGGAGGCTAGTGCAATATTCCAAGTGAGTAGCTATGGTGGCTTAGATGTGGGTGGCAGCTGTAGAGAGGGTGAAAGTGGTTGAATTCCAGATATATTTTGAAGATGGAGTCAGCAAGGCTTATTCATAATTGGATGTGGGCACTGAGATGAGAGGACTTAAGGATGACTCCTGGAAGAGTGAAGTTGGGGAAGAGCAGGTTTGTGGGTGACAGATCAAGAGTCTGAGTTTGGGCAAAATTTGAAATGCATAGTCAACATCCAGGTGGAGATGTCAAGTAGGCAAGAGGATTTATGAGGCCGGAGTTCCAGAGGAGAGATCTGTGCATGTGGAGGACCTCTCCACTTAACCTCTAAGACATCTCTCAAGTCTCTCCATCTCCAGTGTCACCATCCTGGACTGAGCTGCCACACTGCTGGCATGGACACCCCCAACAGCCTCCTGGCTACTCTCCTTACTTCCACTCCTGTTCCAGTGTATTCATTCACTACACATCAGCCTGACTAATCCCTTAAAAACATAAATGGGATTATAACCCTCTTCTGCTTCAAACTCCACAACAGCTTCTCATTGCATTTAGAATAAAATGTCATCTCCTCACCCTGGCCTATAAGACCCTGCATGAGCTGCCTCAGCCCATCTCTGGAATTTCACCTGAATCACTGTCCCCTTTGAACTCCATTCTAGCCTGACCACCTTTCTTGTGTTCCAGTTTTCTGAGCACGGTCCTGCCTCGGGGCCTTGTTCTTGCTGATTACAGCACCCTCTCCCGGGCTCTTTTCAAGATTGGTTGCTCTTCATGTATCAGGTCGGAGCCCAAATGTCTCTCACCATCCTCTCTAAGGTAACTGGGTCATATCAACCTGCTCATTTCCTTCTTAGCACAGCCACTCCTTAATTATCTCCTTTATTAGTTTTGTTCATTGATTGATGTAGCTCCACGAAAGCAGGGACGTTTTGTTCATTGTGGCATTTCCAGAAACCAACACAGCGGCTGTCACATAGGACAAACTTGATAAATGTCGAATGAATGAATGCATTGAATCTCTATATGTGAACTTCTTGAAATGTGTCATTAGTGAGGATGGTTGTATTTCTTTGAAACTGGACAGTTGCATAGACGATTAGACATACATGCTCAGTCACACCTGCTCTTCCTAGGCAAAACTAAAGCCCATCGACCTGGGGCATGTTACTTTACGTTGAGCAATTACACATGGCGTGCTGTGAAATTGTAATAGTTTACCAAAGAGAGATTTGGTGCTTATTGTAAGCTTGAGTCTTTTCACTGGACTACCACTCACAGTGAAGAATGTGAATAATTGTGACATGAGTGATTTAGATCGAAACAAATATTCTTCCTACTTGCTCAGGCCTCAGCAGAATGCCTGGCACATAGTAGGCACTCAGTAAATATTGGTTGGATGAATGAATGAATGAGTGAGTCCAACCATTTTATTGAAGAGTACTTTGAGATTTCCAGGTGAGCTCTTCAAACCACATATCCATACAAATCTAGACTTTTTCTCAAACCTGAGCAAGCAAAGAAAACACAGAAATAAATCGGATGCTGAGACTTAAATTGATTACAACCTGGCTTTTTTTGTGTGTTTTGCATTCAGAAAAACAACCTCAGGGCTGTCATCATGGTGACAATAAATACATGTTATGCTTAAACTTACCAAACACATTTAATATTTTATCACTTGTGGCTTAGGAATCTAAACGGCTTTGGTAGCTTTACACTTGATTTGGAGCTTCATCTTCTTCAGTAATTAGGAAGCCCTTTTTAAAAATGCACACACACCCTAGTGGTGCATGCCAGTTTCATATTAGGCTTCCGCATGGAATTTTGTTTGCTACAAGGCTTCCGCTGCTTGCCGAGTTTGGGAATCCCTGGGCTCCGTGAGCATCGCAGATCTCTCCAGGACAGGGACCCATGCCTGCCTGAGGTTGCTCTCGGGTTGTACCACTGCATCTTTGGGGAGAGGTTTGCCAGCACCATCATCTCATACCTGTTGCCCAAAGAGCAAGAGAAGGATGTCCTGGGCCCTGGTGCAGGATTGGGGGCAGGGAGGAGAAGGACATCAAGTTTGGAAGCTGAAAGAGTCCAAATCCTAATATTACAGACTCTAGTCAAGGGTGTCCCTCTGGGCTTTGTTCTGGGTGAGCTCAATGACAATGGGCTGAGGGTCCTATGGAGGGGCCACCCCCCAGCACCTCTTCCTCCAATTCAAGGCTGAGCGGACTGGTGGGCTATGTGACTTGGGGCAAGTGCACACCTCACGCAGGGCCTTGGTTTTCCGTTCTTCGCGCGGAAGAGCTCCTTTGGTAGCAGGTGGGGGGTGGGGAGGGCTCCCTGCCTCTTCTTCCTCCACCCTCTCTAGTCCCCCCTCCTCAGCTCCCTGGCCTGCCTGCCTCAGGCTATAAATGGAGAGCCAGCCTCTGGACAGGAATGCTGAGCGTTCCTGGCTGGGCCCCGGAGTGTTGCGCCCTCAGGGAGCGGCTGGCCCCTGGGCTCCCGGCAGCCTTTTTATATATATATATAGCCTCTGGAAACCCAAGCCAGCCTGCACCTGTCCCAGTCTTCAAGCACCCTGCCCCTGCCCAGACTGGACATGCGGCCTCTCCCTATGGCCTGGCACATGTCTGGCCCCGGATGGGGGTGCCACAGGGCCAGACGGTGAAAATATGAGTGGGCCAGGTGGGGCAGGGCCAGCCGCAGGTCCCCTCTCTGCCCCCAGGCTTTCCTTTCTTGTTCCTGGATGCACCCTGAGCACACTCCCCTGTCCCCTGCCAACCTTACTTGCTGGGAAAGTCTGAAACTGCCTGCCACGTGGGCATGGCTCCCGCCCTGGGCCCATCTGGGTGGTCAGAGGGTATAGCCATGGTCCTAGATTCAGGGCCAGGGTCCCAGAGATTCTCCACAGATGGCCACACTTCCCACTTTGGGGTACTTCCCAGCCTCCCACATATCAGCAGGGCTTGGGAGGTTAGCAGATGAACTGGGAGTTGGAGAAAAGGGATCCACAGGGAGGGGCAAGGGCACAGGGAGACCACAAATGGCAGGCATACTTCCTTCCTGCCCTGGTGAGCAGGGGTGGCTGTGTGGGCGGTGTGTGCACTGTGGGCGCTGTGGGGCCCCTGCCCACTGTCAGTCATCCACTCTAATTCATTCACTCACTCAGCGAATACTTATACAGCTCGTGTTCTGTGCCAGGTGCCGGGAATAAAGTAAAACAACGTTCCCTGCCCTTGTGGAGCTGACATTCTAACAGAAAGAACAACAGGAAGCAGTGAGCACTCTAGTAAGGAAATGACGGAGTATGTTAGCAGGTGAGATGTGCTGCGGGAAAAACACTAAAAGCAGAGCAGGGTGAGTGGGGTTGGGGTGTCAGGGCGGGACTGGTTGCAGAATCAGAGTGCTCAGGTTGACAAAGTGACATGTGACCAAAGAGGCGAAAGGGATTTGGGGGTGAGCCATGTGCCCATCTGGGGAAGCCCGTTCCAGGCAGAAAGAACATGCTGAGCACCTTCTATGGGACAGTCACCTCTGCCAGGAGCAGAGATTCTATGGGGAACAAGAAAGGCATGACTCCTGCTCTTCCAGGAACGTGTTGCCCAAATGTCTGTTGCTGCCTGGGCTGGGTGAGGGGTGTGGGGCTGGCATGAGAGGGGTTGAGGATGGATGGCTGACAGGGTGAGGTGAGGATGGGATGCTTCTTGCACACGAAAGCGTGTGTACAGTGCATTGTGTACACCGGGAAGGGGTGCCTGATGCCAGCTTGGCATTATTGGAGGAGAAACGCCTGTAGCCTGCACTGCTTTTCACCCCAACAGCCCCACATGCCATGCGCACCTCACTCCATGCATCCCTCACTCCCCTCTTACATACAGGTTCTCCCCCAGGACTGGGAAGCCAATGAAGGAAGTTAGCAGGAGCTCAGGTGACTGACAGAGGCAGGGACGGCTGAGGCTCAATTTAAGATCCACCCACTATCTGCCTCCTATAAAGACATGAGAATATTCATTCATTCGGTCTCTCTCCTTCAAGCTTATTCTTCATGTAATTAAAGCCTTTTTCTGCCTCCAAGGTGAGCACAGGGGTCTTCATGGACCCAAATTCCTGGGGTCTGAAATACAAACTCATTGTGGTTTGCTAAAACAACACAAGGTGACTGTGGAAGAGTGAAGGCGGGCATGTTAAGGGTTCTGTTAAGAAATAAGGCTCACGAGAAGGCCTCTCCAAGTAGCTTTCTAATGGACACATGTAAGAATTTGTGAACAGCCAGAGGATGTCCCTCTGTCTCTCCTGCCGATGATGCCAAGGTCCAGTGTCTGGGTTCAGGACAGAGCTGATGGGCACATTTCCCTGGATGGACCATTTGTCCTCACCCACATACCTCCATCCAACTTCGTGGTGTGTCATAGTTATGAGCACCTCATAAGCTGTGGACACCTCACACTCTATCTACACTTCCCAAACCGAACACATCTTTCACATCGTGTACACCTCACACTCCATGTACACATCTCACTCCATGTGAACCTCACACTCCACGTGGACCTCACACTCCACGTGGACCTCACACTCCACGTGGACCTCACACTCCACGTGGACCTCACACTCCACGTGGACCTCACACTCCATGTACACCTTGCATTCTGTTTACACCTTCCACACCATGTGCACCTCACTCATGCGTACATCTCACATAAAGGACATATCTTCCATACTGTGTGCACCGCTCACACCATCTCTGCTTCACACACGTTCCACATCATATGCTCTGTACCCCTCATATTCCCTGTATTCCTCACACGTGTATAAACCTCACATACTGTGTACCCCTCACCTACAGAACACACCTCACGCCCATGTCCACACCACACCCGTGTCTCACACTCACTGCTCATATTTTGCATCAGGTACGTCCACACCTTGGTCCCAGTGTGACACTTGCCTCCACCTATGTCTGCTTGTCCCCTACTCCATCCAGAAAGAAGACACTAAGGGGGCTGTGGCATCCATCTCTTCTTTGCAGTTTCTAATATAACTTAAAAAAAATCCTCACCTGAGGATATGTTTTTATTGATTTTCAGAGAGAGGGAGAGAGAGAGAGAGAGAGAGAGAGAGAGAGAGAGAGAGATTAATTGGTTGCCTCCAGTTGATGCCCAACCGGGGATCGAACCTGTTACCTTTAGGTGTAGGGGACAACGCTCCAACCAACTGAGCCACCCAGCCAGGGCTCTATTTTAAACTTTTTACTTGGAATCTTCCTGCCTAGAGAAGGCCAGGCCTTCATGTAAGGGCTGAGGGAGGAGCATCTCTGGGCAGAGGAGAGAACTGGTGATGGGAGGCCTGGTGATGGGGGCAGCACATGTGGCAAGATCCAGTGGGCAGCTGTGGGGGCCCGGGGAGGGGCCTTGGCTCCCTACCCCTCTACCGTTGCCTCCATTCTTCCCAATCGGCCCACCTGCCAGCCTGGGGGGCTCCAAGGAGCTGGGATTAAGGCACACACAGCCGTTGGGCTCTAGGGACAGACACCAGCTGTTGCCCCCAGCAGCTGCCCCAGGCATACGCTTCCAAGGGGAGATCGCATGCCTTGGGGCCTGATTCTCTCCTCTAAACCTGCCTACCCCTGGCCAGTGGCACCAGGGCAGGTTTCCTGGCAGAGAGAGACAGAGGGCAAGGGCCTTGTGAGTGGTATCCAGGCTGCCTGGGACACCTGTCATCTGCCTCTGCTCCATTTCTTGTCTTGCCACCTCCATGAAGCACTCCTGGATTGCTGCTTCCCCCCACCCTGGTTTTGAAAAGTGATTTACAGTTTATGTGCCCCAACAGGCCTACTGTCCCTCCATTCCTCAAGCATTCTATAAGCACCTACTCTGTTCCCAGGCTCCAAGCTAGGCACTGTGGCAGGATCTAAGGTGTTTCAGACAGGGTCTCTGGCCTCTGGGAGCTCCATCTAGTGGGGAGAGGGAGACTCACAAATGCGTCATCAAAACACCCTATGGGAGCACCCAGAGTGGGTGACGAACTCTCCTGTGAATCTCCAAGACTTCCCCAAGGGGGACATATTGGGACTCTTCTTGGGTATTGAAGGATGAGAAGGAGTGGCCAATGGGAGAACTGAAGGAAAAGGCACTCTAGGCTTAGAGAATCGCAGGAGCAAAGGCCAGAAGGCATGAGAACATGCTACATACAATGTTCCCCCTGTGGCTGACGTTGCATCTGGGGTTCCTTTGGTCATTTGGGACCTTTGGTAATTTGTGATTCCCTCAGATCCCCCAGAGGGATAAATGGGGGTCTGAGGTGAAGCCCACCAGTTAAGACAAGCAAGACAACAGGTTAAATCAAGGGTAGTCGGCAGAGTGAGGAGGCATTGCAGGGGAGGACAGCAAACTTGTGCAGTGGAGAGAGCCTGGACTGGAGCCCAGAGACCAGGGTTTTCACTGTGCTGGCTGTGTGCTGCTGTGTGATACTCTCTGAACCCTCCCCTGCCCCTTCCCAGGTCTCACTTTCTCCATGTAGAATGAGCTATCAGACTCCTGGCTCCGCTCACACTCAGGAAGAGGTCTTGCCATGGTCCCTGCTGCTGCCTGGCCTCCCAGCCTCCCCCGTGGGCCTCCCTTCCCGGTATGGAGGGCAGAGGCCTGTTCTTTGACTGTTCCCCTGGCCCAGCACAGGGCTGGGTGAAGCAGAAGCCTGAGTGAGGCTGGGGCTCAGCATGAGATGCAGGAACCTGTCCCTCAGACTGAAAGGCACTTGACTAGGAGGTCCCCACCCCAGTGGACACCGGGGGCCATGCATGTCATAGTCTTTGGCTTCTTCTGAAGAGATAGCACAACCTCTCGGGCCCTGTCTGAACTTGGCTTTCAAGAATATGGTGCTGGCTCAGCTGGTGTGGCTCAGCAATTGAGTGTCAACCTATGAACCAGGAGGTCATGGTTCAATTCCCAGCCAGAGCACATGCCCAGGTTGCAGGCTCCATCCCCAGTAGGGGACCTGCAGGAGGCAGCCGATTAATGATTCTCTCTCATCATTGATGTTTCTCTCCCTTCCTCTCTGAAATATATATATATTGTGATATATATATATATAAGAATATGGTGCTGATCTTGCCTGACACAAAGACTAGTGCCTGGAGTGTGTTCTCAGGGGTCTCCTGTGGAGTTAGAGGACAGATCAACTCAGATGCCAATGCTGGCTCTGCCCCTTACTTACCTTGGTAAGTCACTTCTCCTTTCTGAGTCTCACTTTTTGAAGCTGTAAAATGTGACTAGTCCCAGCACCCATCTCCTGGGACTGTAAGAGTTCAATTTGCCAAGGCCTGTGTCTCGTGTGGTGCACAGCAGGAGCTTGGGGATTATTATTGCCTTGCTTGCTCTCCCTTTGGATGGAAGCTATGAGCAAGCAGTGGGTGGGGTGGGGATGGGGCACTGGGTGGCCTGCTATTATGGGCTCTGGACTTCTTGGAACTGGGGGCCATGGTGGGGTGTGGGGCCCCTGGAAGTGTAGGTAACCATGCAGCCTGTGAAGTATTGTCTGCAGCAGCGGGCGTCACTGCCTCCACTGCGCACATGGGCAGCCTGCCAGTCGCCCCCAAACAAAGCCTGGTCCTGGGGGAGCAGAGCAGACTGATGACAGATGCAGAGAGGCTGGTGCAGGCAGGGCTAGGAGGTGGGGGCTGGGAGAGGCCCAAGGAAGCAGCTCTGTGCAAGGCATCCCCAGAGAAAGATGGGCCCAGCAGAGTTTACATCTCAGTGGCCAGTGGCTCTGCCCTGCCCCAACACCAGTGACAGCATTTATTCCCATGTGCTTTCCCATTGTACAGGGAATCTGTAGCAACCTTCCCAGGGCCCTCATAAGTTTAGCTAAGGCAGCTCTGGGACAGAAACATAGGTTTCTTGGCTCTACATACCCAGCCAACTCTACAAAGCCCAGACCTTGGGGACAGGGGAATGGAGTCAATGGCTTCTTGAGGCCCCAATAATGGCCAGCATTCTCTGAATGAATAAAAATGAACTTGCCCCACTCATGCCCTTGAGGCAGGGATACTTTCACCTGTGTTACTCAAAGGCAAACACAGGGTCACCAGGGGCTGGCACTGATTTGATTTCTCTATGGTCAAGAGGGTCACCCTCTGCCCTGACATTTGGCCTCTGACCCATCTGGCTCAGGGGTTTTGGGTCTCACTGCCCCTCCTTAGTGATTTTCAGATGAGGGCTCAGATTGTGCTTGTTCCAGGGACTAGGGAGTGGCAGGGAAATGGGGAGAAAGAGATATCTGGTCTTTGGGACTTGCTGGGTCCATCAAATTTGCTCCCATTCCATTCAGTCCTTCCCCTCCCTCTTCTTCCCTCTACAAACTAACCTCCTATTTCACTCTTCATTATGAAGATTTTCAAACATTTAAATAGACACAATAGCACAATTAGCCCCATTACCAGCTCCCGCAACCATTAACCCACGTCCAAATGTGACCTGTTAACATCCTGCCCACTTCCTCCCCTCCTGTATTATTTTGAAACACATTTCAGACATCATATTATTTCACTTATATATATTTGATTATATATTTATAAAAGGTAAGAACCAATTTTTACATGCGCACAATACCATTAGTGACTGGAAGTGTTAAAAAATCAACAGTAATTCCTTAAACCAGTGGTCGGCAAACTCATTAGTCAACAGAGCGGCAAACCGCGGCTGGCGAGCCACAGTTTGCCGACCACTGCCTTAAACCATCAAATATCCAATTAGTAATCAAATTTCCAATGATCTCATAAATGTTTTCGTTTCTTTGAATCAGGATCCAAATAGGGCCTATACATTGTGATTGGTTGATCTGTCTTTTAAGTTTCTTCAAACCTAAAAGTTCCTCCTCTGTAACTTTTTGTTTCCTTTGCAATATATTTATTGGAAAAAAAACACCCTGGGATGTTTGTCCTGTGGAATTTTATATGATCTATTTTCTGATTGCATACTGACAGTGTTTTTTTTTTTTTTTAAGTTTTATATACTGATATAATTTTTATCCTGAAACATGGCCACCTTGCAGAAGATTACATTTTCCAGATTCCCTTGCAGTGATCTGTGGCCATGTCAGTAAGTTCTGCCCAATTAGGTCTGAGTGAAAGTGATTTGCATGCAACTTCTTGATTATGACTTCTTGTCTCCTTTCTTTCTTCCCTCATTGGCTAGAATATGGGTGAATGGAGCTGGAGAATCCATCTATGGTAGACAGAATAATGGGCCACCAAAGATGTCTACATCCTAATCCCCAGAACCTGTGAGTATGTTATCTTACAAGGCATAAAGGACTTTGGAAATGTGATTAAGTTAAGGATCTTGATGGGGAGATTATCCTGGATTATCTAGGTGAGCCCAATGTCATCTCCTGTGTCCTTATAAGAAAAGACAGAGGCAGGTAAGCCAGAGTCAGAGAAGAAAATGTGACTACAGAAGCAGAGGTTGAAGTGCTGTGTCCATGAGCCAAGGAATGCAGGTAGTTTATAGAGCTGAAAAAGGGAAGGGAAGAATTCTCCTCTAAAGCCTTCAGAAGGAAAGCTGCTCTGCCAACATCTTGATCTTAGCCTTGTGAGAACCATTTCAGACTTCTGACCACTATAATTGTAAGATAATAAGTTTGTGTTGTCTTAAACCACCAAGTTGTGGCAATATTTTAGCAGCAATAGGAAATTAATATACCATCTTAGATTCTGTGATGGAAGTTGCTTATTGAAGATTGCAGAGCAACAAGATAGAAAGAACCTGGGTTCCCAGTATTGTTGGGCTGCTATACAAGTCTTTGACCACAGCCCTGAAATTTTATGTAAGAAAGGAGTAAATAAAAATTTTAGGTGTTTTTGTTGTTGTAGCAGCCTAACTTGTCTCCTAATGAATACCTACTATGCAAGTGGGTCCTGAGAAATAAAATGTGTAATGCATGTGGATGGCTGAGATAAGCCCAGGACATTATGTGAACATAAACAAAGGAGGCAAGAAATAGATGTTAGACTAAATTGATCACAGCTAGGTAAGTAAAGATTGTTCTCTTCATTTTGCAGATAGGGCTAAGAGATCGGTGAATCTCCCCCAGGCCAACAGATGGTGTGTTTCTAAGATGGAAGGAAAGATTCTGAAGTCACTTCTGGGAAGTAAGAGCCACATAAAAGGAAGCAGTGTAAGTCATGTGGTTAAGCCTGTGGGCTCTGGGAGTCATACTATGTAGGTGGTACTCTTAACTCTGCCACTAACTGTGTGATTTTGACAAGTCCCTTAAATACCTGAGCCTCAGTTTCTACATCTCAAAAGTGGAGATATTAATTTACATACACAGACTTCTAGAATAGTTGATGTTTAAGAGCTCCTGACCACAGAAGGGAGAAGGAAGTGAAAGGGTTTGTCTTGCCTGGCCCCTCCTTCCATCAGCCTCTCTTTTATCCTACAGGAGGATGGAGACCTTGCTTGGACTAATGGGGAGCAACTATCAGTAAATGTGTAGAATCCAGGTATAATTGTATTAAAAATGTTTCCCAAGGGCAGCTCTCTGGTAACTCTCACCTCTCATAGCTCTCAGGAGGAAGGACCAGAATAGAACTGGCAGTTTTATCACTTGTTGCAAATGGCTCCCATTGGCTTAGCTCACTTGAATATTCTTTCAACAAACCATGTGTTTTCACTTGGTGCCCAGCTCTGAAAGATGTAAAATTGAATATGTTTTGATCTTTTCCTCTAAGTCTCTAGTGTTTGAGGGAGGAAGATTATTGAGGAAATATTTGCTAATTAGTGCTAACTAGAGGAACCAGAATAGGCAAAGCAGAGAATTCTAAAAGGACATAGTTTTAGCTCTGGCCAGTGTGGCTTGGTTGGTTGGAGTGTCTTGCTATGAAGAGCTACAAAGTCATGTGGCAAAGGGCATGGATACTAGGACGAATGAAGAATAGGGCTCATTCATATAATTAATCTACCACATGGGGATAATAGTGTGTTTACTCCACAGGACTGCTGCAAAGATTAGATGTGATCAGATATATGTGTTTAATATAGACCTGGCCCGTAATAGAAACATATAAAGTAGTTAGTTCCTCTCCACCCCAGAAATCTTAGGCTTCTCCTGGGACTTTTTGGATAGAGTAGAAGATTCTGATATTTTCTGGAGCCACAGCAGCAAAGGTTACCAAAGCTTAGAGGAGCTACACTGGGATCCTCTGCCATGTATCTGCTTTAGCTGTTTCCCAGGTTTGGTTTTCAGCTTTAACAAGCACAATGCCACTGGCTGGCACACATTCGCTCATCATTCACAGAGTTATGTTCATCTGAATAGATCCCTACCCAATGAAAGGAGTCATCGAAAGCCTTCCAAACCATAAGCTTCCCTCCTACCACACAGTCAGTACCTGATAAATGAAAATGGATTCTCCTGCCTTTTGAGCAATGATGATGATGATGATGATAACAATAGTAACAACTCCCACCTACTAACTAGGCAAAACAACCTCATCTGATTCTTCCACTAACTCACCAAGGTTAGTACTGTTATGATCCCCATGTTACAGACGAAGGCACTGAGGCTCAGAAAAGCCATTCAGCTAGCAAGTGGTGGATTTGGGCCTTGAACCCAAGTCTCTCCAACTCCAAGGCCAGTACTCTTAACGACTTCACCTTTTCTCCCTTAAAGGTCTTGTGCTTACTTGGCTCATTTCAAGTCAGAGGCCACTGGACATTCGTATTCCTTTCTGGAAGCCTGCTTTAGCCATTCTCCATGTCTCTCACATCACTCTCTGACCAGGAATGGCAGATCTGTAGAGAGGGGTTGTGATTGAAAGGGAAATTTTCCAGGTCTGTACAGGAGAGAGACCCCCCAATCGGCAGGGCTGTCCTCTCTCCCAGAGTTACACTTGAAATCACCCTTCCCTTGAAGGCCAATGCCTGCTGGTCATTCCTGGGGATAGCCTGAGGTCTTGGCCAAAACCAAGGCCCTGAAACTGGCTTTCCTCCCAGGGCCTTGACCTCTCATAGCTTGTATCTAGGGGTCAGTGAGAAGCAGGACTACAGGAGGGAAGACAAGGCCCCAAACCTCAGGCCTGAGTTGGAGAAACCTGAGAAGGCCCCCGGAACAGCTGACTGTGGGCGCCACGTTTGGGAGGCGGCTGCCCCCTCCCCCCACACTGGCTGTGCTGTGAGTCACGGGTTTTAAGCTGAGCACTCTGGGAGATTAACCAGCTTTGTGACCAGCTGCTGGAGGAGGATACTTGGCCGAAAGAAGCAGGATAAAGTTACCCTCTCAGAAGTTTATAGGAAGGCCCATAAATGCCCCCAACTGCTGTGAGGCCCATGATCTGGGGTGCTCTAGGTGCTCCCCCAGCCCAGGCCCTCAGTGGCTGTACTTATCCCCCCACTCCTCACCTAGCCAGCGGGTCCTGCTGATCTGGCACCTATTGAGAATGCCCAGTGGTTCCAAGAGGGGTGGCGGGCAATGGGCCTTCCTATCCGGATGATACACATTAGGAACCGAATGCAGGCCGGAGTCAGTGGGGAGGACCTGGCTCTCAGGCCTGGGGCAGAGGCTGGTGGGAAGTTCCCAGAGCAGGATGGTGGGCCAGTGACACCAAGGCTGTCCCAGGCAGGGTGAAATGGACAGGAAAGACCCACCCCAGGGCTCCAGAATGCATTATGGGGCTGAAAGGGAGCCCTGGGGTGGGGAGTCAGGAGGCTTGGGTTCTAGTCGACTCTGCCACTGACCCTCTGGCCGTATAGTGTCCTCATTCACAAAAAAAGAGGACTTCCTTAGACCAGTTGTTTTCAGACAGTACTCTGTGGAGTTCGGCGTGATTCGGAAGTGCTACAGGGGTTCCACAAGGGCTGGGTTAGAATTTCAGGCTGGTAGGTTTCTCCAACTATCGTCCAGAACTCTTCGGCCCATTTCACATATTTGTATTCATCAAAACAACCCCATTTCCCCCACCGATTAACTATCCATCGGTCAGAAGTGATTTATTGAGAGCCTGCTATGTGGCAGGCTCTGTTGTACCTGGTGGAGAACAGTGGTGCTCTTTATAAGAAATACATGTAACACATTTGAACTAATAACACTAATGTACAACAACAACACGTTACCTCGGCGTACTTTATGTGCAGTGTCTCATGTCAGAACTTAACTGGAGATAGGATTCCTCTCCTAAAGAGGTTTGGCTTGGGGTGATCTACTGGGTGCCTTCTGTTTACCTGACTCCATTCCCAGAGCCCCGTTCCTCAAGGAAGACCCAGTAAGGGGTGAAGAGGAGGCATCTTGTGCCCAGGTTGGCCCTGACGAGGGGGTTTCTCCACATGTTGGAGGGCACAGTCTGAGGGAGCTCTGTGCCCCCTCTCTACTGGAGCCTGAAGGGATGTGGGCAGGAGGATGGTGCTGGCCACAGCTTCTGTCCTGGATTCAAAGATGGGGTGTTCAGGAGAGCCCACGCTGGCCCTGGCTCCCATCAACCTATTTACACGGTCCCACCGGTGCCACTACCAATGCCAGCCCCTGCCCTGTGCCAGGTATTTTATAAACAGCTCCTTAACCCTGGAAACTGGGTATTTTCAGCCACATTTTACATATGAGGAAATAGAAGGAGCCCTCCAGGCCAGGCCTGTGCTAAGTGCTAGGAACATACCAGAGACTCGGTCAGGGACCATCCTAGTCCAGTGAGAGATAATGAAAATAACAACTAACCCTTATATACGACCTACCACATACAGGGACTTCTCCTAAGTTACCTCAGCCTCCTAACACCACCATATGATTTCCTTCTCATTTTATAGATGAGGAAACTGAGAAAGATTAGCATCCAAGGTCATAAAGCAAGTAAGATAGATCTTTGATTTGAACCACATTTGCTGTGCTAACAGCCAAATTAACATCATTCTGCTAGCATTCCTCGACACTGTCACTGGGGCGATCAGGAGAACAGGACAGACCTTGCTATCCCACAGCCCCACCCTAACATGGGAGGCACATGTGTAACAGAGGTCACCACCGCCCAGGCTGAGCAGAGCAGCACCTGGGTCAGCACAGGGCGACAGGGGCAAGGAAAGATCTGTGTGTGAACCCTGGCTCTGCCTCTGACCAGTGAAGAGACCTTGGACAAGGCATATAACCTCTCTGAATCTCTACTGCCTCATCAGAAAGATGGGGATAATAGTACCCATTGTTCAGGATTGATTTAGGATTAAGCAGATAATGCACACACATCCTCACTGTGTGAGGCAGACAGTGAGCACCCAGTGAACGGTAGCTGTTGTTAGTGACAGTACTAAGGAGGGGATGGAGAGAATGAGGAAGAGGAAGATTTTGGACTTGTCTCTCTCTCTGAGTTCTGTTCTTGGCCAGAGGCTCGCCTGCTGCACCCAGCCCTCCTCTCCAGCCCCAAGTCTGTCCAGGCACCTGCTGTGGGTCCTGGCATCCCCAGGCAGGGCCGGGGCAGGGCCAGGGTGAGGCCAGGAGGGCGGGTGAGGACAGCTCAGCCCAGTTCCTCACTGCTGGGGAGCGTGGTGAGGGGGCAGGGCTGCTCCTGGCAGCTTGGTGCCTCTGTGGGCGGAGAGAGGACATGTGTGCACATGGAGGAGTGAGCGAGCACAGGGCTGGCCTGACCCTCCTGCCTCTCAGAAACGAAGGCCCTAGGAGACTTTTCTAGTTGTTGGTGGGCAGGAGCAGGGTGCATAGCTCCGCCTGCCCAGTGCCTCAGCTCAGTGAGCAGCCCCTGCCATGATCATGTGCCCGGACCTGCCTCCGTTCCCCGCGAGCTCCTATCTTCAGGAGCTGCAGCTGACATTGGAGTAGCCCAAGCCTGGTGTGAGCCAAGATTCTGCAAGGAGAGGGGAGAGCGGGGTGGGGTGGGGGTACCACGGGGAGGGCTTCCTGGTGGAGGTGGCTCCTGCGCTCCAGGAAAAGGAGAGGCCTCCTTCCAGGCAGAGGGAACAGCAGGTGCAAAGGCCCAGAGCTTTATCTATGGCATTGGATAGGAACTGCCAATTCCAATACAAGCCCTGTCTGGATCCAATTATTTTGGGTAGAAAATGGGCAGTTAAAGCAAGTCTGGGGCCCTGAGTTAGGTCAGGGTTGGGGACGGGCTTGAGGGGACAGGCTGGAGTTCAGAGCAGGTGAAATGCAGGGATCAGGACCCCCCTCCTGTGGTCTTCACTCAGCACCAGAGAGTTGGGGTCCTGTGGGGTACATGGCTGAAATAGCATTGCTGGGACGTAGATAGCTTGTTGGGGGAGGGTTTGTGCCCCAAAGGCTGCAACTGCAGAAGGGACCTGAGCAGCGGTCCCCAAGGAAGGTGAGAGTTCTCCCTGATACTCCTAAACCCACTCTAAGAATGGAAGTGTCCCATATAGTCTGGTCCAGAGACACGTGGTCTCACACACGGGTTAAGGTCCTGGGTGGAGAGACTGTCCACATAGAGTAATAACAGGGACTGTCATTCCAGAGAAGCACCCCCAGTCAGACCTCCAGACAGCCCCAGAGCGATCCCATCACAGGTGCCCACTGCTCACTGTGGCACACAATCAAGCGGCCTGCACTTGACCCTCAAAGCCTGACACAGGGTGAGACACCTTCAGGCCGCTGCCCTCCGCAGCCTTGCTCCAGGAATCCTCAGGCCTGCGATCAGCCATCAGCCATCAGCGACAGCCGCAGAGCCGGTGGCACACGTGCGCCTGCCGCCGGAGGCCGCACACACCCGCGCACACGCCAGCGAGGGCTAACGAGCTCACAGCCCTCCTCGGGCGGGCGGCGGGGCGGCGGGAGGGAGCCAGTTGTCAGGCGGGGACTCGCGGTCACACAGCATTAGCCCTGCGGCCGTCCCACCAGGTGCGGCCACTGCCCCTAATCCCTGGCCCTGGCCCGCTAAGCCGGGCCTGAGCGACGCCACAGCTGGGGTCGGCGGGCCACGCGCCGCCCATCACCGCAGCCCCAGCCCACCGCCCTCCCCTGCCACGCGCCCACCGCGGGGGCCCCTCCTCACGCTCCACCCATTCTCACCTCCCTCTGCCTTTGCACAGTCTGCCCTCCACCCACTGACCCTGTGCTCCCAGCTCCATCTATCCCTTAGCACCCGACTGCCCCGCCCCCAGATCCTCCTCCTATTTGCCCAACAGCCTCCCTGTGGGTGTTCAGGCAGGCTGGCGCTGCACCCCCATGCCAGCCTCCCCACCACAGGCCCTGCAGTGTTCAGCCCTGCCCAGCCCTGCCCCAGAGCCTCCCACCTGCCTGCTGCAAGCCCACCCCCTGGACTTGGGCTTCCCCCTCCTCACTCTCACTCTCCACCCTCTTTCTTACCTGCTCCGCCCTTCTCAGCTGGCCAGACCTCACTTACCCCCACCCCTACCTGGATTTGTAAAGGTTGGAGGAGGGGTTCCTTCTTCCCCTGCCACCCATATTTACAGCCTCCACGTGCTCATGTTATTTTCAGCAGAACTCACCTTCCCCCAAGGCAGCCAAACTTCCAGTTTTAATCCTCTGAATCTTACTAGACCCCCAGATGGATTCCAGAATCTTTGGGGGGATCCCAGGGCCTCTTTGAACCTCAATTTTACGTGTTTGGAGAAATAGAGGTGTGATATAGATGACTTCTGAGGACCCTTTTGCCTTTTCTTATCCCACAACATTAGCAAGGTCATGTGTACTTGGGATCATCTGAATGTTGAAGACAGATACGTGTGGGAGGGCTCCCACTGACCATGTGTCCCCACCCCATCTCATCCCTTCACCTGGCTTTCAGGGTCTGAGGCAGCCACGGCAGCCTTTAGCCTCTGGCGTGCGGGGTGGGTAAGAGAGGACGGGGAAAAATCTGGGTGCTTAGGTCTTGGACCAGGGCTTGGAGCTGGCTGTGTGTGTATGTGGGTTTCTGCCACCTTGGGATGTCCCCTGGAAGGCTGTGCCTCTGGGACTGGCCTGCTGGGGGTCCTGGCCTCAGGCACTGCCAGGGTTGGTGCTGATGGACAGCCCCGGCAGGTGGGAGCCGGCTGGTCACCCTTGCCCACCTGTCACCCTTCTGCTCGAGTGACCAGCTGCCTGACCCACTGACCAACTTCCTGCTGCTTCCCAGCACCCTGGGCACAGCGTGATCAGGGCTGCAGTGCCCCGCCCCCTTTCCTTCAGCTTTTCCCAACAACTTGCTGGCCCAGAGCACACAGGCACACAAATATCACACCTGTGCAGGTTCACACGGCACACACAGACACGGGCACTAATACAGGGCTGCATGCATGCATGCTGCACATCGAAGCCTGCTTCATACTCGTGCAAACAGCCAAGTTGCTTCTTCCCAGGTGGAAGAATGTGGGCACTAGGGCCCTGGAGTAAAGGCAAAGGCATTGTCTGGGCCACCAGACACCAGTCCAGGCTCTGTGATATCCTAACTGTGTGATCTTGTCAACTTCCCTGTACCACAGGTTCCTCACCTGTATAATGGAGCTGGTTATAATAAGTGTCTATCTCATTGTTTTGAGGATCAGAGAAACAATCCACAGAAAGTGCTTCGAATAGTTCCTAGTACAACGTAAGCCCACAATACATGTTAACTGTTAACGTTATTATCCAGTGGAAGCCAAGAGGCTCCTGGGAACACCCTAGTCAATAATATTCCTTTAATCAGTAATTTCTGGCCATCACTGTTGAAATGGTTATAAATCACCCTAATCGTATTTTTATTCCACTTTCCATAAGAAGCTGTCAATTGGCACATGAAATCAGGATATGTCATTTCCACAGCCTTACCTGGATCCTGGCTTTTATTGCTCATTCTTTGCTGTTTAATATCCCAGAAAGCTCACAAGCCTGGACCTGTGTTGTTTAGTGAGCTCGAGGCTGGAGCTCACACATCATCTCTTCAGAATCTGTTCTGGACCCTCCCCCAGATCAGAATCACTAATCTGTGTGTCTCAGGATTCACATCCTTCTTTCTGGAAAGAAGACAGTGCCTGTCCCCTCTAACAGTATGACTCCTCCCATCCCCCAGGCCTCCCCAAGGGCCACCAATAGCACTTCAACAATCTTACTTCATATGCTCTTGAGCCCTCGGAGTGGGGTGTCTTGAGGCCTAAGGAGAGTGCACTTAGCGGAGCTCTGAGCTCTAGGACAATCTTCTTCAGCATCTCCTTTTTCAGGTCCACTCAGACCTCATTCCACCCTTGGCCATTTCTGAGAAATGAATGAAGTAGCCGGAGGCACACTGCCTGCCTATGGAGACAATAGATATGGGATGAAATTGGGGAGTTCCCTGCTCTGCCAACTTCTGCCTCAATAGAAAGCCTTCTATGTTCTGCTTCTTGCCCCAGACAAAACTGAAGAAACCTTGTTTTCTGCCTTTAGCATTTTCCCAAGTCTCATTCCACGTGGGTCTTCTCCTTCCTGACTCCTTTCTCTCAAGCCTTTGCTAGATGTATATCCTGTCTCTGATTTGTGGGTATATTCTTCATTTATATTCCTTATTATAACTATTACAAAGTATTATCACCTCTATTATAAACCTTCCTGTATTAGTTATCCATTGCTGCATAACAAATCTCCCCCAAATTTAGCAACTTAAAACAACCAACTTTTATCATCCCACTGTTTCTGTGGGTCAGGAATCCAGGAGCAGCTTGGCTGGGACTCTAGCTCAGGGTCTCTCATAGGCTGGAATCAAGGTGTTGGTTGGCTGGGGCTGCAGTGACCTCGAAGTATGACCAGGGGCGGATCCATATGCAGCTCACTCATGTGGCTGTTGGCAGCCTCAGGTCCTCACTGGCTCTTGGCTGGAGACATCAGTTCCTTACCATGTGGGTCCCTCCATGAGGCAGCCAACAACATGGCAGCTGGCTTCTCTCAGAGCAAGAGAACTGAGAGAGAGAGAGAGAGAGAGAGAGAGAGAGAGAGAGAGAGAGAGAGAATGTACCCAAAATAAAGCTGCATCTTTTTATAACCTAATCTTGGAAGTGACAACCCATTACTTCTGCTGATATTCACACACAGAGGAAAGAGATTACATTATACCAGGAGGCAGGGGTCATTGGGAAGCATCTTAGAGGCTGCATACTGCATTTGCCATTGGGTTTCTCCCTGTGTTATCCCACCTGGCACAGTGCCCTCAGTAGATATTGTTGAAAGAAGGAAAGCAATCACCAGAAGACATTTTGCAGAGCCCCTATTATTCTATATTGCTCTACTCTTCCCTCCCCTCCCCAAAATTTTTCCTCTTCATGGGAATAATTTGCAATTACTTTTTTTAAAAAATGATTACCTCTGACTAGCACATCTGCTCATGGGTGCCTGTCTCTCTTCTCTCCTGCTTTTTGAAATCTGCCTTCAAAAAAATGGGGACATGCTTGGCATTTATCTCATGTAGATAACCTCTATGGTTACCACAAGCTCTAAAGGGACTTACTAATTTTTTCAGGGTTTCTGTCACTTCTCTTCATGTAACAGGTCAGGACCAGTTTCAGAGAAACCATTCTTTACATCAAAACTTCCACTTGTACTTACCTCTCACAGCTATGGGCTCCCAAAACTCCCTGCTGTATGGATGATTATGTCTTCTCAAATGTTCAGAGATCTACCATAGGGTAGGGATAGTTCAGCAAACACATGATGGATATTCATTAAACACATATCACATGCTAGGACTGGACTAAGGACCAGAGAGAGATGGGGCAGGCAACTTGTAGAATTCCCAGCATCTGAATGCAACAGGAGCTCAGGAATGCTTGCTCATTCTGGGAGATAAAATTGTCAGTAAGTCCACTTGAAGTCATTATCAAGTGCTGTAGTGGCAGAATTTCTAAGAATGACTCCTAAGATTCCATGCTTTAATCCCTGGAACCTGTGAATGTGATGAGATACTGCATTGTATTATGTATGTTATATGGTACAGTTGACCTTAAAAAGGGGTGATTATCTAAGATGGGAGGGGGAGGTCCTAATCTAATCCCATGAGTTGTTAACAGCAAAGAATTCTCTCAGGTAGAGAGATATGAAGTTTAAGAAGGACTCAATGCACTTACTTTATTTGCTAGTTTAAAGATTGAGAGGGTCATACAAGACAGAATGCAGGTGGCCTTAGGGTGCTGAGAGACAGCCAGCTAGGAACAGGGACCTCAGCCCTATATTCACAGTGACTATATTCTGCCAACAAATAGAATGAGTTTGGAAGCAAATCCTTGGAATATGTCTCATGTCACCCTCCTACTGACACCTTGATTTTAGCTTTGTGAGACCTTAAAATTAGAACCCAGCCAAGCCCACCCAGACTTCTGATTTACAGAATTGTGAACTAATTAATGGGTATTTTTAAGGTGTACAATGCATTTTTTTAGTATATTTACAAAGTTGTGCAGCCATCAACACTATCTAATTCAAGAACATTTTCATTTCCTCCTCTACTCCCAGCAAAGCTTATATTCATTAAGTAGTTATTCCCTATTGCCCACTTCTTCAGTCCTTGGCAATCATGAGCCTACTTTTTTATGTGTGGATTTGTCTACTCTGGACATTTCATATAAATGGGATCATACAATATGTGGCCTTTTGTGTCTGGGCTTCTTTTGCTTAGCATAATATTTTCAAGGTTCATCCAGGTTGTAGCATATACAGTACTTCATTTCTTTTTTATGGCTAAGTAATATTCCATTATATAGATATATCACATTATATTTATCCATTCATCAATTGATAGACATTTGAGTTGTTTCTACTTTTTGGCTATTGTGAATAAAACTGCTATGATAATATGTGAACAGTTTTTTGTGTGGACTTATGTTTTCAATTCTCTTAGATATATATCTAGCAGCAGAATTGCTGGGTCAGATGATAACTCTGACCCAAAGTGATTGTACCAATTTGCATTCCACCAGCAATGTATGAGGGTTCCAATTTCTCCACATCCATGCCAACAATTGTTATATCTGTCTTTTATTATTATTATTTATTATTATTATTATTATTATTATTATTATTATTATTATTAAACCATCCTAGGGGTTACAAAGTGCTATCTTATTGTGGTTTTAATCTGAATTTCTCTAATGACAATTGATTTAGAGTGGGTATTGTTTTAAGACACTAAGTTTGGGTTAATTTATTACACAGCTATAGAAAACTAATACAGGTGCTTTCTCACACCCAAGTGGCAAAAATGGAAATGGGGCAAAAGTTGGTAACAAAATAAGCCATTTGAGTTGAAGGGCCAAAGAAGTAAACAGATGGTACTCTCTTAAAGTGGGTATGGACTCTCCTGGGTGGGAGAATAGACATCTAAAATTAAAGGGCTGGACTAAATCGAGAACCAGGACAGTTACCCAGTTATGAAGGCATGACTAGGGCAGCAGGCATGGGGTGAACTCGAGGAATATCAGGAGGAAGTTGCTTCTAGTTTTTGCCCATTTCTACTGAGTCAGCCATAAGCATGGCTGTCTTAAAGATATCTCAAAGTCTGCAACATTTCTTACTTTTAGCCACAAGTCTCTTGTAGAAGGACATCTAAGTGGATGGAGACCCCATCTTTGCTTAGATAGATCTCTGGAGCAGCCCTGGAACATATTTCAATAGGCCAGCCCCCTTTTTTGTAATCTAACCAGAGAGCTTTCGGGGACATTCCTCTCCCCTTTACCACCTTGATTCAGCCATTCCTTCATCAATGAGCCAAGTTCAGTTCTAGGCACTTGGGATACAACAATGAACAAAATACAGATCTCGTGGGGCTCACCTTTTAGTGGGAGAGATGGTCAACAAGCATAAAGATATTGAACAAGTGAGTTATATACTCTAAGGGTAAAAGTGTTATATAAACAAAAAGAAACAGTTGATTAGGTAAGGGAGATCAGGATGCTGGAGAGAAAAAAACATTTCAGCAAAAACTTGAAGGTGGTGAGGAATGAGGAGGGTAGGTAGACATCTTGCAAAATATTCTAAGCAGAGGGAAAGATTACAAAAAAAGTTCTAAGGCTGGAGCATGTCTGTCAGGTTTCAGAAACAGCAAGGAGGTCAGTGTTCCTGGAGCAGAGGAGGAGGAAGAGTAGCAGGAGATGAGAGCCAAATATTAATGGAAAAACATCATGTTGAGCCTTGTAGGCATTGCCAGGACTTTGGCTTTTAGTTTGAGGAGATGGAGAGCCTTGAAGGGTTTTGAGCAGAAGGGTGTGATACCTAACTTGCATTTTAAAAAGATTGAGGGGCAAGCGGGGCGGGGGGGGGGGAGGGACAAGGGCAAAAGCAGGAGGATTGTACGAAATCTTTTGCAATCACCCAGGTTAGAGGCAGTTGTAGCTTGGTTCATAATGGTAACAGTGGAGGAAGTAAGAGGTAGTTAGCTTTGTGTTATATAGTATTTGGAAGTAGAGCCAATAGGATCTTATGATAGATTGGATGTGGGAGTGGAGAGGAGAGACAAAGAGAAGACTCAAAGGTAGCATCAAGGTTTTTGCCTGAGCTACGTGAATGATGGAACTGCCATAAGCTGAGATGGGAAAGGTTGTATGTAAAGAAAATTTGAGAGAGGAGATCAGGAGTTCACTTTTGGATAGGTTACGTTTGAGAGGTCTATTGGACATCGCACAAACTGATACTTATAAGGGTCTGGAGTTCATCTGAGAGATCTGGGTTGAGGATATAAATTTGATAGTCATCAGTATAAAATTGGTATTTTCAGCAAGACTGAAACACAACATTGATGCTTTTTCCATATAGGATTGCTTGTCCTTCCCTCTGAACAGACCCATTTTCTTTGTGCACATGAAACATTTCCATACTATTTCTGAAGGGTGAGTCGCATCTTACTAAGTCTCTATGACTTTGCTAACCTAAAATCGCAAGTTCATGGATTTATCACCCGACTCTGATCTCTGCATTGGAAGCCACTGCTTCCAGGTAGTATCTCCGAAAAGCTGGATAGCATCCCTATGTTTCTCTTCTTTCTGGATCATATCAGTAGATGCCCTAGCAGTTTTATCTGCCATCTTTCTCTCTCTTCCTCCATCTTTAGTTTGCTGGAAGATAGATTGGTGTCAGATCAGAAAGCTCTTGGTGTGACCTTCAATACATTATATGCATGGGGAATCTTAAGTGGTGTTTTTAAGTTATAGAGTAATAGAATTTTAAGGTCAGTCCTGTCAATTATGCTCTCAGAGGCAAGGGGTGAGGACAGCTGCCAGAGGTGCCACTTCCACCACAGCCCCTCAACACAGACTTGGGGTGGGTCCTGGAGTAAGAGGTGTTCCCTAGTCTTGTTAGTTGACTATTCTCTGTTCATTTCAGGGATGGAGACACAATAGTCAGGGTGGATGTGATATGTGAAAGAGATGAGATTAGAAGCTGATGTCTGGGTTCCATGTCCTCAGCACTCTGGTGTATGAATTCGGGATCTCACA
Organism: Eptesicus fuscus; assembly: GCF_027574615.1. Lineage (NCBI taxonomy): Eukaryota > Metazoa > Chordata > Mammalia > Chiroptera > Vespertilionidae > Eptesicus > Eptesicus fuscus. Next base: position 54,177,339 of record NC_072485.1, on the reverse strand, counting down.
TAGAGTGACAGGGAAGGTGATTGAGTTAGAACACCCCTAGGAGCCAAGCCTGGGCCCTCTCTATAAACCGCTTGCCCTTTCCCTCCTCTGGGTTCTCACTTGCCTCTTTCCTTAGGCCTGGTTCTCCCTGCCTCCTCCTCCCTCAACCGAGGCAGAGAGGGGGCCAATTCAGAGCCCTATGACTCAGGCACAGGGTGGGGGAGGATGTTTTGGATGCCGCTCTGCTGACGCTGGTGCCCTCTGTTCTTACATCCTCCTTAATTTACTGCCTGAGGAGGGGGCCAGGGCTCTGGAGAGGGGATTAGATGGTCCACAATGATCTGAGGCAACAGCTGCTGGGCTGGCGGCCGAGGAGTGAGCAGGAGGTGGGGGAGGCTCATGCCTTCACCAGGCCCGGAAGGGAACTAGGCGGGCATCCGGATGGGGCTCCTAGGTGAGGTTGGCTTTGATAGAATCTGCCCTTAGTCTGAGGGGTAGGACTGCAAAGTTTACCTGGCCAATAAAGTTAAATCCAGGAGCCATATATGTAATCCAAGGGAGCCATCTGGTCAACCATCTCCAGTTTTCTAGAGAATATCAGGAAGTGTTTTCTTTAGCTTCCTACAACTCAGCAAGGGGAAGATTGGCTCTGGGGACAAAGGCCTAACAGGCTATCTTGTGAAGCCCTAAGTTTCCATTATAATTGTGCAAGAGTCTCCCTAAAGTCAAAGTTGCCCCACATCACTTGGAGCAGTCCTTACATCATTACAACACTTTTTTTTTTTCTCACTCATCACCATTCATTTGTTCCTCACAAGGCTGAAGGCAAACCAGATAGCAGCATTTCCATTTGACAGATGGGAAAACTGAGACCTGCAAAAGTTTAGTGCTTTGTCCCAGGTCACACTGGGGTCAGTGGTGTGGCTGTGAATATAGCCCAGTGCTCCTCACTGAATCATTCTGCATCTTGAATATCAGGGTACACATGTTGACATTTAGCATTGGAGACTGGCCTCTCTCCTTCCTTCTAGTTCACAATTCCAGGTGATAGCCTTGTCTAATGGAAAATGGCCCAGGTGTGGAAGCCATAAACCTGGACTCTTGGAATCAATTAATGTCTCCTTTGTGGGACTTGGTTTTACTCTCTGTGTGATGGATAATATCTTTAATAGCACTATGTCTATCCTTAAAAGCCTAACAGAGTATTGCCTTATCCAGCCAAAAGGCAGGAAAGGTTTTTTGGGATCATTGAAAAAGTCAAGATTTGAGCTCAGGAATCCAAAGATCTGGAACCAAATATAATCTTTGTCACTTACTATTATTTCTAATTAGTTCCTCCCCCCCCCACCTTTAAATCCTTTGAGTTACCTTAATGCAAATAGCTGTTATGTGGATTAAAAGAGACAATGCAGCTGAGGCCGGTTTGGCTCAGTGGATAGAGTGTCGGCCTGCGGACTCAGGGGTCCCGGGTTCGATTCCAGTCAAGGGCATGTGCCTTGGTTGCGGGCACATCCCCAGTGGGGGGTGTGCAGGAGGCAGCTGGTCGATGTTTCTCTCTCATCGATGTTTCTAACTCTCTATCCCTCTCTCTTCCTCTCTGTGGAAAATCAATGAAATATATTTTTTTTAAAAAAAGAGAGAGGGTTTGACACAGTGGGACACTTACCTCTAGAATCTGAGTTTGCTTATTACCATGTTCACCCAAAGGAATGGGAACACAGACTATGAAACAGTAAAATGCATAGAGGGAAGCTTGCATTTTTGTCTTTAGTAGTTGAGGGAAAGGGCAGGATAGTTCTCCAAAGACTGATTCTAATTAAATGCATTCTAAAAGCCAACCGTTATTCTTGGTATATAGTAAATGCTAAATAAATTATAGAAAAAGCAATAGCAGTAGTATCACTTTTTGCTTGCTCATATGCATAGCCACTGAGATTGGACCAAGAGACCCTGGGCTAGTGGATGGCTTAAGGCAATAGTTCTCACCCCTGGCTGACCAATCAGGATCACTGCTATGAAGACTGATGCTTAACAAGGTTCCTAGGTGACCTTTAGGATCACCAGGTTGGTAATCACTATCTTAGGGGGCCTGCTTCGATGGTCAGATAATTGACATATCAGTTGTTTATAGGTAAACAGGTGCTCAGTGATTTAATAGTTTAAAGACTTTCACTACTAATTAACTCCTAAGGAGCCCTTCCTTTTCTGGGTCATGAACAGGAATTCCCCACTGGGGTTTCCCAATTAATGAGGTTTACCCAGCTTGGGGGCCTCTGGGAAGCAGGCAGGACTAATTATGCTCTAGCCACACCAACCCCCTGGCCAAATCCTCTCCCTGTCCTTCATCAATCTTGTCCTAGCCTCCAGCTGGCTTGCATTAGCTCTGGTTTTCCAGCCCCCATGGTTGCGGCTGTAGCTGAGAGGTTGAGCCAGTCCAGGCTGGATGGATCTGTCACCCGATCCTGGGTCTGTGCCGCAGCGAGTCCTGGAATCTGGGGCAATGTGATCCTGCCCTGCGGGAGCCCCTCGCCAGGCCAGGGACGCCATGGCGGGGCTCAGAAAATCCCAGCTATCCAGGGACCTTTGCCTAAGCCCCCAAGGATCACATCCACTGATTCTCAGAGCACCTCCTGTCTAAGCTCCTCACCTTAAAGAACAGGAAGCTGGTGCCCAGAGAGGTGAGGCACCTGCCCAAGGTCACACAGCCTGTTCACAGCAGAGCCACACTAGAACTCTGATCTCTCCACTCCCAGCCCAGACTCTTTCCTTGGCTCTTCCCAGGGAAGTCTTCTGCAGATCTATTGTCTGGATACTAGAGCTGAAATGGGGGTTCATGTTCAACCCCAGCCCCCCAGGACAAAGCAGATCAGGAGAAGGAAGTTTTTAAGTGAAAGCACATGATCCTTTTAGTCCAGGTTTAAAAAGTCAAAATTTAGGTCATTTAAAGTTGAAAAGTTAAGGAGTAGCAGGGATGAAACTATGAGAATAATTGAAATAAGAACAATAAATAAGTTTTTAAAATGCATTTTACAGACATAGCACCATTTTTAGCCCAATTGAGGAACACGGATGTTTGGGTTTGACACAGAGGGTCACTCACCTCTAGAATCTGAGTTTGCTTATTACCATGTTCACCCAAAGGAATGGGAACACAGACTATGAAACAGTAAAATGCATAGAGGGAAGCTTGCATTTTTGTCTTTAGTAGTTGAGGGAAAGGGCAGGATAGTTCTCCAAAGACTGATCATCCCCACATCCTTCCATTTTATTTTAATACCTGAATTTTACATATCTCACTCAAATCTGCTTCCTGTGTACCTCCTGAATGGTGCGAACCAAATCTCTGGGAAAAGAAGTGGCTCTTTTAGGGTTCCGAGGGTGAGGACAGCAGAGGCCATATGGTTATCTGGACTGGCCTTCGAAGTGTCAGAATGTCAGGCAGCTCTAGTCTAGAGAAGGTGCAATAGCCACCTTCCCTCAGAGACAGCCTGGAGCTCAGAGGTGAGTGAGGGTATGGAAAATCTAGTGAACAAAATAACCTGATGAACAAAATAAAGCCAGAGACACAGAAGCATGGAACAGACTGTTGAATCTCAGAGGGAAGGCAGGGATGGGTGGGAAGAGATCACCCAAAGAACTTGTATGCATAACCCATGGATACAGGCAATAGTGTGGTGAAGGACAGGGGTGGGGTGGGCTAGAAGGGGTCAGTGGGGGGGGGAAGGGGGCATATGTAATAATTTCAACAATAAATATAAAAAAATAAAATAAAATGTAAAACATTTTTTAAAAAAAGAAAATGTGCCTTTGTTGAGAGCTGCCATATGTTGACAAAGGGCTTTGGGTACAACATTCCCAAGGGGTTTGGGTACAACATTTTTGTAAGATAAGTATTTTATCCCTATTATACACTTGAGGAAAATGAGAGCTAGAGCAGGCAGGTGGCATGCCTAAGGTTATAAACTCTCCGTGTGGCACAGCCAGGATTTGAACCCAAATTTGCAGGATTCAGAAGTCAGTACATTTTCTCCAATGCCTTCTGGGTAGAAGTGTGAAAGGCTACATACTTCAGTTTGGGTGAGGTAAACTCATTCACATGTCTTGCTCCTTTTGCGTTTATTTCCCTGTTGCTCTCTATCAGACTTCATAACATTGTTCAGGAAGCTTCCAGTGTGTGTAGCCTGTGGTGTCTGCACCGTAAGCCGCTGGCCCACCTCTGAGTTCAGCCACAGCTGCGGAGGACAGCTCTACACGGGCTCAGGCGCCTTCTCAAGGTCCTGCTTTAAGCTGGAACCAGAGTCTTTCCAAATTCGGATTGGGGGTTTCTCCCACAGCACAGGAGCTTGCTCACAGCCAGCACATGCCTCCTGGAAGCACAAGGGCGTTAACTGCCCCGGGAACAACTTTCAATCAGTGAGGGAGGGAGGCAGAGCAGAAAGACTCCAGCTATCATCCACATCTGGATACTTAGGAGGCCTCCTATACACTCCTCAGAGGTTCCAGCCGAATCCGCCCCTGCGTCTGCAGGCTCGGCCTCAAGGAAACTCGCCCTCGTCTTGGCTTTTCCTATTTCCCGGACCCACTCTTCCAACTCCACACTTCCGCTTCTTGGGGTCACTTTCTGAGTAGACCGACTCCATCAAAAATCCTTGCCTCCGGCTCTACTTTCAGAGTGACCCGGACCAAGCACCACGATGGTGTGGCTTTGCTTGCAGGGCTGTGTGACTTGGGAGCAGCACGATGGGTGTGTGGGCGGGGACCCTGGGCGGCCGAGTAGGGTAGAACGTGAACTTTCCAGGGATTCAGCAGCCTTCCCTCCCCTAGAGATTCTCCACATATAAAATTCCTGGAGCTCCGGAGGTTTCCGACCAAAAAGAAGATGTCACGTGGTTTATGGGAGCCGGCAGTGAAGAGGGATCCCTTGACGCGTGTGGCAATGGGTGTGGTCACCGCTCAGCGCGGGTGTTGCAGGATGGGGCTGCCTCTGTCTCTAGGGAGGGAGGTCCCCCAGCCCTTGCTGGCGTCCCCAGGCTGTGACCAGTGCGGCTGCCTTGGCCGCAGTTCCAATGCCGGTTACGTTGGCCACAGAGGCCGAATCTTGCACGCGTGGGGTGCGGAGTTCTTTTACCTGGTGATAGCTTTGGGCCCGGTATCCAGCCACATCCTAAGCCTCTGTGTAAACACAAAGGGGATTTATCCAGCGGGAAAAATCAATTCAAGTGCGTACAGAGAAACAGTGAGGCCTGGCACTGCCGTCTCATTTTCACGAGGTGAGTCACCGAAACGGTTGACCTCATGGCTCATCTATGAGCAAAGGCGCGCTGGCAGTGACTGCGGGCGGGCGCGGGAACCGCCTCAGACCTGTTTCCTGGAACCCTGGCGCCAGTCGGAGCCCAGAGTGGCCTTTCGCCATTAGGAAGTCAGATGACCTCTCCAAGGAGCAAGTTCCCAACTCAGAGCCGGGGCCTCGCTGTGATGCCTTGATTGGTCAGTTTCACTAACTAATCCCCCTTTTGAAGTTTCTGATTGGCCAGTTGCCCCTCACAATAGGCAGCTCTCCCTGGTCAAGTCCACCGTATGGTCTTCAAAGATTTTGTTCTCTGCCCGGCTGGTGTGGCTCAGTGGTTGAGCGCTGACCCATGAACCAGGAGGTCACGATTCCCAGTCAGCTGAAATGAGTCTCTGTTTGGTTGGCTCTCACACACATCCATGCAATTTCTACTTAAAGGCTAATTGCTGCAATGGCCATGTGAATGCATGCTGCTCTCATAGGCCTCTTCTCTGTCCCGTAGGGTGAAGAACAAAGGTTTGGAATTGAATGAGGTCTGGGTTTGAATCCCACCTGAGCCACTTATCTAACCTAATAATAGACAAACACGCAAATTGACCGCACCTCCGCTACGCCCACAGCCAATCAGAGCAAACAAGATGGCGGTTAATTTGCATATGCGGGTGCTGAGCGGCCTGGGTCCCATAAACATCCTCCGGACCCAGGCCTCTCAGAGCCTGTAGGCCCACGCTTAGGTCCTGAGCAGCAGGGGCCCAGAACGCCCCCTGGCCACTGGGAGCCTTGGCGGGGCGGGAACATTCCCGTCGCTATGGCAACACGGGAATGTTCCCACCCCCAAACACTTGCAGAGGTCTGGGGTCTGGGAAACATCCTCCAGACCCAAGCTGCTCAGAGCCTGTAGGCCTGCGCTTAGGTCCTGAGCGGCAGGGGCCCCAGAACGTGGCCTGGGTCCCATAAACATCCTCCGGACCCAGGCCACTCAGAGCCTGTGGGCCCTGCTTAGGTCCTGAGCAACAGGGTCCCAGAATGCCCCCTGGCCACTTGGAGCCTAAGGGTGCAGGCGCCAAGGGGCTGGGGGCGGGGCGGGAACATCCTGTGTCACCATAGTGCCCCCAGCCGCTTGGGAATGCTCCAGCACCAAGAGGCAGTTTGGGTCCATGCCCCCAGCCTGGCGCACACGATGGGGGGCTGGCTGCTGGCCTCTGGGGTGTGTGGAGACCCCCGGCGGCCACCGCTGCGTGCGGCCCAGGGGTCCCTGCATGCCCCCCAGCCTGGCGCCCATGCTCAGGGCTCATACAGAAGGCAACCAATCAAAGTGTCCCTCTCACATTGATGTTTCTCTCTGTCTCTCCCTCTCTCTTCCACACTCTCTAAAAATCAATGGGAACATACCCTCAGGTGAGGATTAAAAAAATGCATATCCTATGAAAGACACATCTTGAAAATGCCTTAAAAAAGTTGTCATTTTTTCTTGGTGAAGGGGCTGGAGTCCGTGTTGATGAAAATACCTTGGTGGCTGTGGTGACTGGCAGTGGCTGCAGCAGCGGGGTAATGGGGCTGGTGCCTTCCCCTGATCAGCCCGGTTGCCTCCCACAAAGGAGCATGGGGAGCGGGCCTAAGCCATCAGTAGGACATCCCCTGAGGGCACCCAGTATGTGAGAGGGGGCAGGTTGGGCTGAGGGACCCCCAACCCCAGTGCACGAATTTCGTGCACCGGGCCTCTAGTTTGCTTTATAAAACAGGAGATAAGCTATTTAACTTTTATAGGCCCCAGTGTTAATAGCTTAGAGCCCTAGAGTTAGATGGGTACAAATTACAGCTTTATTGTTTGCTGGCTATGTGATTTCCAATGGGGTACTTAACTTCTCTGAGCCTTACTTTGCTCAGCTATAAAATAGGGATATTAGCAGCACATACCTCAAAGACATTATGAGAATTAAGTGAGATAGTAAGTGTAAAGTATTTGGTACATAGTAAGTTCTCAATACATGTTAGTTATTGCTATTATGTGTTTAGAGTGAAGGGAACTTGCAGAACGAGCAAACCCCATTCAAGTGGCTAAGGATTCAGTCCAAGATCAGCGCATGTGCAGACCTGGGTGATGGTCAATGATCTTAGGGATGCAGCTTAACTTCCTGGGTGAGGACAACCTCAGTGCCTGGTCCTGCCTGGGCCTGGGCCTTTCCCTTGTGAGGTGCAGGCAGGGGCTTAAGTGCGAGCCAGAGGTCCAGGATGAGCTAGAAGAATGCTGCTTTTAGACCAGTGGCTCTGAGAGATCATGCGAGTCAGAGGTGGCAAGAGTATTGGTTGTGGCTATTAAATATGCTAAAGCATAAACACCCTAGCAAAGAAATAAAAAGCATACTTAATAGGATTCAAGTATATGATAAATGATCTGGATTCACACACTCAATTACTGTATCATGATGTACACTTAAGACAACAGAGGAGGTAAGAGCTGAAGCATATTAAAATCCTCCATTAATACAATTTTCTGCCAGTTGCCCAATAACACTTAATAGCCATCCTATTAGTCTTTAATTGGTTAAGCAGTTACAAGAGCAAAACACATTGTGCTGGTAAAAATAAAAGCATCAGTGGTTTTTTTTTTAAAAAAGGCACAGGGAGTTGCTGTATTATTCAAATTCAGCTTTGAAACTTAGACTTTATTTTGTCAATGGATGTTTCACTTTCATTTATTATCCTAAATTTTTAGGATTAGGCTGTGCAGTGCCTGGATAACTTTCAAATGCAAAAATAATATACATATGTCTGGTCAGTATATTGGGAGGCCCCATGTAAACTGGCTACTGCCTGCCCTTTGCCAGAAGAACCTGGATGTTTGTGTGAGCATTGCGTGAATAAATGCCCAGTGAGTAGTTGCTGGCCCTCTGAGACTTGGCTGCTTGTTAGCTGAAAGTGTATAGGAATCTTTGTCAGAATCATATGTCAGGGGTGATTTTATATATATATATATACCTCCTGATGTCTTTTGCTATTCTAAGTGGTTTGGGTTTGTGTCCTCCAGCATCTCTACCATCACCCTTCAGACTGTGGGGTGGGTGGAGTGGGAAAGGAGAAGGAGATGGTGGGAGAGAAGCCTTGACAGACAGGCAGGGAGACAGAGAGCTCTTCAGTTGCAGGGAAAAGATGGAATAAGGTCAGGGTGCTGCTGCTGCCTTAGCTCAGGGATACAGGGCAGAGGGAAGACAACAGACGCCCCAATAGGAACACAGCCCCCCAGGAGGTTCAGGAAAATGCTGTAAGCATGGGTATGCCATGTTGCAATTTCTCCCAGCCCTTCCCTTGTGCTTCCAGATGTGTCTAGACTGGTAGCCCGAAGTAGTCTTTGTGTGTATAGAAGACATCCAGAAGCATTTACACGACTATAGCAAACAGACAAGGTGGCTGAGAATTGAGAATCAATAGGCCTGCCCAAAGGTTGCCATAGCATGGAGGTACAGGGACCACCCCAATCACATGGAGGTACAGGGACTTCCATTACAAGAGGCTGCAGGTAGATAGGCCAAAGTTGGGGGTTCAGGTGAGTGCTGTAGCTGAGTCTCAGAGTGTCAGCAGCTGGAGCAGGAGCTCAATAGCAGGGGGAGGGGCCTCTCCCAGAAGGCAACCAAGTGATTGTCTGTGCTGCCAACACAGGCTGCGAGGTACTCAGCCACAGGTTCCTCAACCACGAAGGAGGGAGGACGGAGGCTCATGTCCAGAGATCAGGTGGGTTGAGCTCCCCCTTCCCCTAGATAAGCAGAAGCTATGGCTCAGCCCAGAGGCCCCCTCCCTCCTGGTGCTCCTGCCCACGCAGGGGACAGAGAGGAAGGGGTGAGAAGAGATCTCCTTGAAGGACTGAGTAACTACCATAGAGTGGCTTTACTCAGAGGCTATTTTAACTAGAAGATCTAGAGTATAATTTTTCCCCCACCCTCATTTTTTTTTTTAGATTTTAAAACAAGATTTAAAAAATATCTAGAGAACAAAAAAGTATATTTTCTTGCATGTCTGAATTGAAATGCATAAATTGTAATCCAATTACTAAAGTATACAGTGGCCAGGGGCATTGTGCTAAAGGCTATGCGAAACCAACTTTTTTAAATCACATTTCCCATATTGTAAAACTTTCTTGGTTGAAAGGATACTACTTAAAACATTTTTGTGTCATCTGCTTCAGAGCATATGATGGTTCTCTGATCTGCAGATTCTTTAGGAGAAAGGATTATAATTCACCATTTTTCATCCTGTAATTGATACACTAACTGCTTATAGAGACTCAAGATTTCAGAGTTGAAAAACAGCTACTGGCTTTTACCCCGAAGTTAAAAATGGGTCAAAACTTCAATGTGACAGAAACACCAAAGGTGTAAAAACAGCTCTCAAGTGACCCTTTAGAAACATTATCAGTGCTGCTTTATGTAAAATCATAAAATGCCAAACTGGCAAAAATTTAAGACTGAATTTGTTGGAATGGTTACTATGAAATATTACAACTCAACTGCCTGCTTTTCTGTAGTGCATGCTGCATTTTGAAAAACCCTCTCACTCTTGACGTGGACCGAATGTTCTTGCTCCAAAATAAAAATAATTCGAGCCCCTTTAAGGAACTGTGGGAGACAGCACCATTTGTGAGGGTAGCTTGGCTTATCAAAAAGGCTCAAATAGCTCAGGGTTTGCAAAATCAGAACATACCCTTTGTAATTTGTGTAAAGTTCTTCATAGCAACAGGATATTATTTAATTGTTATATTGTTAAGAATTATTAACAATTTCAGGGTATTTTTTCCAATGAAGAATATTTTTGTTTTAACCAATAAATTATTGGCTTTTAGTAAAGTTATGTGCCAATAATTACAATAAGCCTTTTTTTATTGTGTTCAGTGCCAGCAGGAGGCATGTTAACTTCACACTGGGGTTTATTTTTTTCTGCCAGGTGGTCTTGTTCATTCCCAAATATCTGCCTGGAATGCCCACCCTTAGTCCTGTGGGCTAAGGCATCTGCTTTATGAAATGTGCTCACCTGGGTTGCAGGGGACAACACAAGAGAGGATTTGCCAGGAGAGTAAGGTAGGAGACAGCCACAGACATAGAGACATGCTCTTCCTGGGCCCGAACAGTGTGTGGGCCACGGGCCAAGTTCTATGACCATATCATTGCCTTTTCAAAAAGCACACACAACTTTCTATTGAAGTATAATATACATAGAAAAAAATGCACATAAGTTTACAGCTAGATGAATTTTCATAAAATGAACACACCTGTGTAGGTAGCCCCTAAATTGAGAAACAGACCGTGAGAGCACCCCAAAAGCCTCCTAGTATCTCCTTCCAGTCACACCTGACTCTCCTAGGGCTAATTACTACCCTGACTTCTAGCACCATAGATTAATTTTGTTTGCTTTTAAAATTTTTAAAAATAATTTTAGACTCATAATATGCAGATAGTTCCTGAAAACCCTTTACCCAGCTTCCCCCAGGGATATATTACTGTAGTGCATTATCAAAATCAGAAAATTGATGTCAGTACAATAATAGTAACCTAGCTACAGATCTTACGCAACTTTCACTCGTTTTTACATGCATTTTTTTAGTGAGGTTTTATCATAGCAAAATTGAGTGGAGCCCTGTCCAATATGTCTCAGTTGGTTGAGCATCATGCTATGCACCAAAAGATTGCCAGTTCAGTTCCCAGTCAGGGCACATACCTGGGTTGAGGGCTCGAACCCTCTAGGGGGCATGCAGGAGGCAGCCAATTAATATTTTGCTCTCATATCAATGTTTCTCTCTCTTTCCCCCCTCTCTTCCTCTCTCTCTAAAAATCAATAAAAACATATTTTTTAAATTGAATAGAAAGTACAGAGTGTTCCCATAGTCCCGTACCCCTACACATTCACAGTCTCTCCACTGTCAACGTCCTGAACCAAAATGATACATTTCTCACAATTGATGACCCTATATTGACACATCATCATCCAAAGCCCATAGTTTATATTATGGTCACTCTTGGTGTTATACATTCTATGGGTTGGAAAAATGTATAATGACATGTATCTATTATTATAGTTTCATACAGTATAGTTTCCTTGTCCTAAAAATCCTCAGTGCTCCACCTATTCATTCTTCCCTTCCCCATAACCCTGGCCAACACTAATATATATATTTAAATATATATATATTTTTAAATATATATATTTTAAAAATGTCCCCCCCAACCCAGGTGAGCACATTTCATAAAGCAGATGCCTTAGCCCACAGGACTAAGGGTGGGCATTCCAGAGAGGAAGGGAGAGGGACAAAAAGATAGAAACATCAATGATGAGAGAGAATCATTGCTAGGCTGCCTCCTGCATTGCACCTATTGGAGATCAAGCCCGCAACCCGGGCATGTACCCTTGACTGGAATCAAACCCAGGACCCTTCAGTCCACCGACGCTCTATCCACTGAGCCAAACTGGCTAGGGCCACCACTAATATTTATGTGTCTCCATAATTGTTCTATTTCCAGATATCATACAGTATGTAGCCCTTTCAGATTGGCTTCTTTCACTTAGTAATATGAATGTAAGTTTCTTCCATGTCTTTTCATGGCTTATTAGCTCATTTCTTTTTAGCACTGAATAATATCCTATTATCTAGATGTACCACAGTTATTTATCTATTCATCTACTGATGGACTTCTTGGTTGCTTCCAAGTTTAGGCAAATGAATAAAGCTGCTAAAACATCCATGTACAGGTTTTTTTTGGTGTGGACATACATTTTCAATTCCTTTGGGTACATACCAAGAAGTGCAATTGCTGGATTGTATGCTAAAAATATGGTTAGTTTTGTAAGAAACTGACAAACTACCAAGTGGCTATACCATTTTCCACTCTTATCAGCAATGAATGAGAATTCCTGTTGCTCCACATCCTTGCCAGCATTTGATGTTGTATCTGGGGCATTCTAATGGGTGTGTAGTGGTATTTTACTGTTTTGATTTGCAATTCTCTTAAGGCAAATGATGTTAAGCATCTCTTCATATGCTTATTTGCCATCTGTATATCTTCTTTGGTGAGGTGTCTATTCAGATCCTTTGCTTATTTTTAAGTTGAATTGCTCATTTTCTTATTGCCGAGTTTTAAGAGTTCTTTGTATAATTTGGGAATATTTTTTTCCACTAAATATGTCTTATGTGAGTATTTTCTCCCAGTCTTGGACTTGTCATCTCATTCTCTTGATTTGTTGCTTTTTCACTTTCTCAACGACATCTTTTCATGAACAGACATTCTTAATCTTAATATGGTCTAATTTATTTTTAAAAATTCCCTTTTTGGTTAATGCTTTTTTATGCTCTATTTAAGAAATGTTTGCCTATCCCAAAGTCACAAAAATGTTTTATATTTTACTCTAAAAGTTTTTGTGTTTACCTTTCACATTTAGATTGTAATCCAAATGGAATTTATTTCTGTGTATGGTGTGAGATGGGGTGGGGGTGGGGGGTCAACATTCTTTCTTTTTTTCTCTACAGATATCCTATTGGCCTAGAACCATGATTGAAAATATAATCATCTCCCCATTGCACTGCGGTGGCATGTTGGTCATAAATCAGGTGTCCGTGTGTGTGTGTGTGTGTGTGTGTGTGTGTGTGTGCGCGCGCGCGTGCTCATGTATATCTATCTTATTCTTTACCACAACTCTTTGTAAGAGTTGAACTCTTGCAACTCTCCAAGAGTCTGCACTCAGGACTCCTGCCTTCTAGAGATGCTCAGCAGAGACCTGGCTTGAGACTGGCTGGAAGTTGGGAAATTTCTGTCTTTGGAGTGAATTTTGTAGGCTTTGTAGTGCAGCAGATCTGCATCTTAGTCTTTGTTGTATGACTTTGAACAAGTTGGTATAGCCTGTTTCCATATGTATAAAATGAAGCTAAGAATGCCATTGTAACTCAGTACTTGAGAGGCTAAGACAATTGAATGTACGATATTATGGTGGTTGTTATTACTATCTATTATCTTAAGAATGATGGTGAAGAGAACAGGGTGATTCTACTACATCCTTTAAGGGCCTTAATTTTCTATCCAGACCCTAACTCCTCTTACCCCCAGTCCCCGCTACTCCTATCTTCCTCGGGAAGCCCCTAAACTTATGTCCTTGTAGGTCTGCCTCTGAGTGGGAGCCCATTGCTTCCTGTCCTCAAGGTTCTGCTGTACCCAGAGCCTCTGTTCTTTCCTGAGACCATCTCTAGCCTCCCACCTGGGGAATTTATTAAGCATAAAGCAGGCTTGGGATGCAGAAGGAAGAGCAAGGTGTGGCAGTCAGGAAACCTTGGTTCTTAGGCTTGGCAGTGTAGTTCATATACTTGGACAATCTCAGACAAGCTGCTCCCCTTCCCTGAGCCTCAGATTCTCACCCATGGTGGGGTGAAATGATCCCATCCTGTCCCCAAGTCTCCTCGGCACTCATATTCCATAACTTCTTAATGAGATGTGACACCAATAAGCTCAGGTGTCACATCTGAGGTAGGTGTCACTCAGGTGTCACATCTGAGGTAGGTGTCACTCAGGTGTCACATCTGAGGTAGGTGTCACTTCAAGGGTAGGTTCCCAGAGGAGCTGAGAGCAGGCTTGCCCCGCTCTGGGAGCCTATCCTTTCCCAGATAAGAGCCAGCTGGTCTGATTGCTTCTTTCTTATCTGTCCCAAGGAAAGAATCCAGAATAAGGAAATAGCTTAATACACAAAGATGTTCACCACAACATTGATTATACCAGTGGAAATACCCAGTTTGGAAATGATTGCTCTGCTTTATGCTCCAGACTGGTCCTCAGGATCCTGGATTCAGCACAGAGAAATCTAATGTTGATTTAGTTTCATGAAGGCAGACACAGCACTTGATATAGAATCGTTTAGTCAAACTTCAAATATTTCAATCACTCATTATGTCCTGGGCTAAGGAATGCCTGTATGAAAGATGACTCAGACACTATTTGTGCCCTCAAGGAGCTCACAGTTGAGCCAAAGCAGCAGAAATCTAAGGGGTGAAGTAAACACCAATGTAAATGCTGCATTAGGGGCTGTGAAAGGTGCCATGAAAGCCCAGAGAAGAAAGAAAATGGAATAAGGGAAGACATCCTGGAGGAGGTGGCATCTGGGTTTTCCAGATGAGAAGCTAGGAAGTAATTTCAGGCAGTGTAAGCAAAGGAATAGAGGGGACAGTACATCTCTGTAGCTAGATTGTAGGGTGCATGGGAGTGCAGGAGAGGTAGGATATCAATCAAAACAGAAGACCTTTATGGGTCAATTATGAAGGGCCTTGAATGGCAGGTAAGCAGTGTTGGCTGCATCCCATGAGTGTGGGCAAGATAGGTGGAGAATAGAATAACAATGGAATGACCAGTGGGTGATATTTTTGAAAGATGGGTTGGAGAAGGAAAATGGAGGTGGGATGATCAGGAGAGAGAGAGAAAGAAGCATGGAGGCCTGAGGTCCCTGAAGAGGGAGAGAAGCAGAGTCCCAGTGCTATTTAGGAGGTAGAATCAACAGGTCCTGTGTGCTGAGAGGATATAGGATGTGATGAGTCTCAGGTTTCTCACTCTGGCAACTGCATGGATGATGGTATCCTATTCTGAATTGGGCAACCCCAGAGGAGAAGTTGGAGAAAGACAATGTCTGGACTGTATTGAGTTTAGGGGCCTAGAAGGGGCTGCTAGGAGGTAGAGGGGTGGATAAATCAGCGGCTCAGCGAGGGACTGAGGCTGGTGATGTGGCTTTGGGCCTCATCAGCCTAGGGTTGGTGTGTAAAGACTTCAGAATAGAAGGCATGTCAGGGAGAGTGTATTGAGAGAAGGGAACTGAGGATAGTGCGAAGAGGAGCCCTACCTTTAAGGAAGGAAAGGCAATGGAAAGACAAAAGAAGAAAAGCCAATGAAGGGGACAGAGGAGGAGCAGTCTGAGAAAACAAGGAGGGTGCAGTGTTCGAGGAAGGAAGGAGAGAGAGGCTTGAGAAGGAAGGAGCTACCAGTATGTCTTACAATGCTGGGAGGTCCAGGCAGTCAAGGGCCGAGACGTGTCCATTAAATTTAGCAACAAAGTGATCAGAACAGGATGGTTTCCACAGCAAAGAGATGAAGAGTGACGAAGTAGAGGACAGCCAATGGAGACCACCTTTTTGAGCTTGGTTATAATGAGAAGGAAAAAGATGGGGCTGTGACTGAGAATGCGGAGAGGCTGAGGGAGGGTCTGAAGCTGTGATGGTGCTCACAGCATGCTTCCTACCAACTTCCAGCTAGTGAACAAGATCAGAACGTGCTTTGGGGCCTTTCTCCTCTGGGCCAGGCTTCCCATGGAAGAAAGGGCCTGGGTCAAATGTCTGTTCCCTTCCCCTTTCTGTGTGTGAGTGTGTCTGTGGGCATGTGCACACCCATGTATATAGGCAATGAGAGTAAAGAGGGCCCCACCTGGTCTGCTGACAGCCCTCGGGCAGCCCCAAGCTTCCCAAGGAGGGGCAGGCCTGCATCTTTTTCTCCAAGATGAGGATGAGAAGTGGGAGGCAGGCTGTGGACCATCAGGATCTGTCAGCAGCCTCTGCAAGTCTGCCCACCATCTGGACCCTATCAGACAAGCTGGGCTTCTCCTACATTAATCTCTGATGAGGTTGGCCCGGCTTTCATTTCAAAAGCCTCCCCTTCTTTTCTCTCTTCTACCAACCCCTTCTTTACACCCTTTCCCAAAATAGGACTAAACTTCTCCCTTCTCCCTCCTCGGTTTCCAGCCCAACTGGGACTGGAGAAAGAGTGATAATTGGAGCAAGGCTCTGAGGGGTGTGGGGGGGAGTTGATGTAGCTGTGGGGAGGGGCTGAAGGAGGAAATGGCCAACAGAGTTTCCAAAGAAGGGCGAGACAACAGAAATCTCTCGGGTGACCAGTTCTGGCCCCTCAGAATCTACAGTCTTTCCTTCCCATCTCATACCAAGTGTCCATCCACCACCCTAGTCCTTCCTCTCCTTGTCTCACATCCATGGAAACCATTTCCTGGCACTTCTACTTCTCCCCTGGCTGCCTGTAGAGATGAGGGACAACCCTCTTGGCCTGTCAGGAAGTAAGTCCCTGAAAACAGGAGCTTCCAGGGTCATGAGCCAGGAACATGGGGAACTTGGTCTTCTATCTTCCTCCCTCTGCATTTGAGCCAAAGTCAAGGACCAGTGTCTACAATCATTGGAGAGTGAGGAGAGGATATGTGGCTAAGTCTAAAAGTCAAGGTTAATGGGAGCCCATTCTTATTAGGTTCTTGCCTATGTGAGGCTGTTTCTTTCTGTTTTCAGAAGTAGAGATTCATTCACTAATGGAGACTGATTATATGGGTGCAGGATGCATTTGGCTACATGTAACCGAAAACCCAGCTCAAACTGAACCAAACAATGAGAGAATGTATGAACTCACATAATGAGAAGTTCAGAGAGAAAGTGGGGCTCAGGACAGGTTGACCCAGCAGCTCAGCCATACCATGGAGGGTTCAGATTCTTTCTGTTTCTCAGCTTGCCTTGCTCCTTGCCGTACGATGGGTACCTCCTAGTTATAAGATAGCTGCCAGAAGAAAGGGGGATTTCCCCCTCTTTATTCAGTTTAATGGGAAAGAGAAAAACAATCTCTCCCCAACCATGGAATTAAATCTTTCTCTTGAGTCTAATTGGGCAATTTTAGGTCACATACCCATCCCTGGACCAACAATGGTAGTTACCAAACCATAGCTCATGGGCCAAACACAGCTAACCACTTGTTTATTTATAGACCACAAGCTAAGAATGGTTTTCACATTATTAAATGGTTATATTTTAGTGGCTATATAAGCACCCATGTAAAATAGCTTTCATATTGCCTCTTAGCCCTCAAAGCCTAAAATATTCACTATCTAGTAACCTCTTTACAGCACCACAGATTGGTTGCATTTTCCATGCCAGCCACTACCACATACAGAAATCTCTAGTCTGTTTGTCTTTTATCATGTCTCAATTATTCATACCTTCTGTTTACGAGCATGCTTGGTGACTCTTGGCTTCTGCTGACTCATGGGTGTACTTACTCATGGCCTGCAGAGTCATGGCACTGGTTACCATGGCCTCTACTGCATACCAGACTTTTTTTTCCTTCCACTTTCTGCTCCTACCACCAAATGAACAATATTGTCTATTTCATATTCAAGGTATCTAAGAGAAAGACCTTGATTCATTTGGATAAACAAATCTCTACTGGGCAAAGATCTCTCGTCAGGCATTCCCTGGTTCCAGTCTTGCTCCTGGATCCCTCTCTATTCCAAGATTAACAGAGAAGTTCTTATCTAAATACCAGGCTCAAACTAAGCTCTGTGAACATTCTGATAAAGCTTTATGTTCACACTTTCTAGTTTGTATTTTATGACCACTGAGCTAGAGGACTGAGCTGAAGTTTCTTTAAGAAAAAACAAAATCAAATCTAAGCCACTAGTTAAGATCTATCATGATTTTCTGTGATTGAGGAAATCTTTGAGCTCATTGCAAGGAAGCCCCATTACCAATTCCTGGAGCACCTCAAACACATGAAATTACTTACAGACCAGTAGAAGGTTATAAAAATTACTATCTCTTGTTCATCTTATTGCCAAAATTATTATTGCAATAACAGAAGAAATGTAAAAACTAAGAACAAAATCACAGTAGCCCTGGACAGCCAGAAAAAGGGATAGCAATCACCTACAAGTCCTAAGTATATTCTGGAAGATTTAAAACAGATTAGATTGGATTGTACAACAGATTGAAATAGTCATTAAACTGAACAATCACAGGAAATCCCTCCAAAACAAAACACACCCCACATAGTTCCTGACGGCGATATAAAAGAACTTGTGATTTTAATTACTATATTCAGAGACATTTGAGAGGCTCTTGTATGTACAGAATAACATGGCAGAGACTGAATCACACATGCTCACCAATCCCTTCTCTGTGCTCACCAGGAAACTATATCTCTAGCCCCTTGCAGTTAGGTTGGGTCCATGTAACTGGGTTCCCATCACTAGGAAGTTGGCAAAAATAATGTGCAGCACTTCTAGAGGAGTTTTTATGCTTTCTCTTCCCCTTTCAGAGTGACCTGGCAGCCAAACGTGGAGATGGTGGCATAAGATGGGAGGACCTTCGCTTCAGTACTTGGAGGAGAAACTCTGAGGGGAGCTACCCAGGATGCTTCAGACTGCTCAGACTGTTGGACAAATGAGAAATAAAACCGTTATTGTAATCAATCATCGTGGTTGGGGGACTGCTGTTTCAAGAGTGTGCTTAAATCATTGTATAGAACACATAAAATTCTATTTTTAAAACTCTCATGTTTTCTTGGGAATAAGAACCTCATTGGAAGGGGGCAATAACTGAAGACCTGAAGGACATACTGAAGACTAAATCAGTGAACTGAAAAACAGTGCCAGGAATTCCCTCAAAATACAGGGTGGGGCAAAAGTAGGTTTACAGTTGTTTGTTTTGAAAATAATACAATGATTAATAAGTAATAATACAAGAATAAATTCTGTGTTTTGCGCACTCACAACTGCAAACAACTGTGTGTTGCTTTAAGCTGCTATGTCTGGGGATAATTTATGTAGCAGTAGATAACTAACAGCCCACTAGAGAGTGGAGGTTTGGAGGTAACCACACAGTCTGAAATCTGTGGAAAGGCAGGGCCCTCCAAGCAGAGACAGGATGTGAGCATTTGCTGAACTATGGCAGAGTATGAAGAGATGAGGTCTAGGTGCCATAGAAAGAGGTAAAAAAAAAAAAAATAGAGATAATTTTTAAAAGATTTTGACACATCAAATGACTTTATTTTCTTATTTTTAATTGAGGTTAAAATTGACACATAACATTATATTAGTTTCAGGTGTACAACACAATGACTCAATATTTTTATATATTGCAAAATAATCACCATAATAAGTCTAGTTAACATCTGTCACCACATGTAGTCACATTTTTTTTTCTTGTGGTGAGAACATTTAAGATCTGCACTCTTAACCACTTTCAAATATGCAGTCCAGTATTAGTAACTCTAGTTACCATGCTGCACATTACATCCCCAGTGACAGGAACCCACTCACACGGCCCCAATCTACTACTAACTGCAAAATATTGTCACTTCTTTGTTGACTCTTTGGGATGTCCCACAGAGATAACGATGTCGTCTGCAAATAGAGCCAGTTTTGTTTTTTTCCTCTCCAATCTGTAGACCTTATTTATTTTATAAACTGAAAGTTTGTACTTTTTGATCCCCTTTACCCATTTCTCCAACCCTACACTCCTGCCAACCACCAACCCATTTTCTGTATATATGTCTGTCTGACTTATTTAATGAAGCAAGTCTTCAAATGGCTGCAAAAATAAGGGCTCTTCTTGCAGGCTCTTCTCCATCAACCTTCACTGTTGCTCTGACAAAATATTAGTGACAACGCAGGAGGATTAAGAATCAAATCACCCTGCACCTTGATCTTGGATTCCCTGACCTCTAGAACTATGAGGAAATAAATTTCTATTATTTAAGCCACCCAGTCTATTGTATTTTTGTTATGATAGCCATAGCTGACACTATAACTTATTTTAAATTATAATTTCAAATCCTTTATTGGTGATATGTTTCCCTTGTGTCCTACAACCTTGTTAAGCTCACTTATGAGTTCCATTGCTTCTTTGTTGATTGTTTGGTATTTTCCACAGAGATAACCATGTCATCTGCAAACAGAGCCAGTTTTATTTTTTCCTCTCCAATCTGTATTTCTTTTCTTCTTTTTCTTGCCTTACTTCACTGGGGAGACCTTCCAGCACAATGTCGAATAGAAGTCGTGAGAACAGATAGATATCTTACCTTTGTTCTCAAATTTAAGGGGAAAGCATTTAGTCTTTCATCATTTCATTCTAAAAGTGTATGGTAATGCTTGTAGAATGTTTTGCCCTTTATTTATTCCCAGATTAAGGAAACTTCCTTCTATTCTCATTTTTTCTGAACAGTTTTTATCATGAATAAATGTTGAATTTTGCATGATGATTTTTCTGCATTTATTGAGATATTATGTTTTTCCTTGGTCTTCTGTTGACAGTGATTTTCTCTGTTGCACTTATTTTTAAATGTTGAACTAAAATTACATACTTTGGATAAGCTCCACTTGGTCATGATATACTGGTCTTTTTCTATATTGCTGGATTTTTATATTCTAATATTCTCTTAAGGATATTTGTATCTATATTCATGAGCGACATTGTGTCTGTCGTTTGTTATTTTTATAATGTTCTTTTCTGGTTTCACTGTCAGGCCACATAATGCTGGCCACATAAAGTGAGTTGGGAGCTAGTCCCTCCTCCTTAATTTCCTAAAAGAGTTTGCATATAATTGGTATTATTTCTTCCTTAATATTTAGTAGAATTTGCCAGTGAAACTATCTGGTCCTGGGGTTTTCTTTGTTGGAAAGTCTTAATTTACTAATTAAATTTCTTTAACAGATACATTGTTGTTCAGATTACCTAATTCTTCTTGAGTGACAGTTAATAGTTTGTGTGTTTAAGAAATTTTTCTATTTATTTTGCGTTATTAAATGTATTGGCATTATGTTTTTTTATTAAATATGTTTTTATTGATTTTTGAGAGAGAGGAAGGGAGAAGGATAGAGAGATAGGAATATTGATGAGAGAAACATCGATTGGCTACTTCCTGCATGCCCCCTACTGGGAATTGAGCCCAAAACCCCAGATATGTGTCCCGACCAGGAATCTAAGGATAAACTCTTAGTTCATGGGTCGACGCTCAAACCATTGCGCATACTGGCCAGGCCTGGCATTATGTTTTCACAATATCTTATTCTGCTTTAGTGTTTGTAAGATCTGTAGCAATGTCCCCGCCTTTATTCCTGATATTGATAATTTAGATAATCTCTTCTTTATCTTATTCTGTCTTGAAGTTTATCAGTTTTATTGATCATGTCAAAGAACCAGCTTTGAATTTATTGATTTTTCTCTATAATTTTTTCCTTTTTAATTCCATTGATTTCTCCTCTTATCTTTATTATTTCCCTCCTTCTCCTTGCTTTGGATTTAGTTTATTCTTTTTTTTGTTTTTTTAAGATGAAGACATAAAACTGGTGTATAGCTTTTCTTCTTTGTAAACATAGGCATTTAATGCTACAAATATCCACCTGCACAGTACTTTGGCTATGCCCCACTTGTTTTAATTTGTTGTATTTCCATTTTCATTCAATTCAAAATGTCTTCTAATTTCTCTTACAGCTTCCTCTTTGACTGATGGGTTAATTATAAATACATGTTTAAATTACAAATATTTGTGGATTTCCCAGACATCTTTATTTTATTATTATTATATTCTAGTTTAATTCTGTTCGGTAAGAGAACACACTTTATACAATTTCAAATTTTTAAACAATTTTCTCAAGGTTTATTTAATAGTCCAGAACATGTTCTCTCTTGAGTGTTTTATGTGCACTTGAAAAGAATGAGTATTCGGCTGTTGGTGAGTGGAGTTTTCTTTAAGTGTCAGTTAGGTCAGTGTGAGCTTGTGCTTATTGCCATTTGTATATCTTCTTTGGAGAAATGTCTATTCAAGCCCTTTGCCCTTTTAAAATTTGTGTAGTTTATTTCTTTGTCATTGAATTGTAGGAGTTCTCTATATATTCTAGATTCAGCCATTATTTCTTAAGATAATTTTTCTTTCCCTTCTTCTCTCCTTCTGGATCTTAAATTATATGGATTTGAGATATCTTTATATTATTTTACAGGCCATTGAGGCTCTGTTTATTTTTTTCAGCCTTTCTTTCAGTCTTTAACTCATTTTGGATCATTTCTCTTATGTCTTCAAATTCACTGATCTTTTCTTCTGAAGTCTCTAATTTGTTATTAAACCCATTTTCATTTAAAGTTTGTGTTTTCATCTCTAGAAGTTCCATTTTCTGTTTTTTTACACCTTCCATTTTTTTCTTCATGATTGTATTTTTTCTCTACACTCTTGAGCATATTTATAATAGTTATTCATAATAGTTCTTATCTGCTAATATCACCTTTGTAATTTCCATGTCTTTTTCTATTGACTGAGTTTCCTCCTTGCTATGAATCACATTTTCCAGCTTCGTTGCATATCAAGTAATTTTTTAATTGAACTTTGTACATTATTACTATGTTGTTGAGTGGACTTTTTCTCCTAAAGAATATTTAGACTTTGTTATATCTTATAGTTAAGTTACTTACATATCAGCATGGTCAATTTGAGGTTTGTTTCAAAACTTAATTAGGGCCAGTTAAGGGTAAGCTTTACTCTAGGTCTAATTTAGTCCTATTTCTAAGGTGTGACCCATTTTAGAAGGTCAACAAAGTGCCCTGTATGTTCAGTGAGGTCTCTCCACTCTGGCTGGTAAGAACTTGAATGCCCCTCAGCCCTGTGTAGCTCTAAGACTTGCTCAGCTTACCAATGTCCCAGTAGTTCTTTGCTCAGCCTTATGGATTTCTACCCTACACACGTGCTCCTTAGTATTCAGCAACAGACTTAATCTACACAGATTTCTGGAGCCCTTTCTCTGCATAGCTCCCTCTACTCTGGTCTCCGTCACACAAATTCCAGTCTGTCAGACTTCCTGAATTTGATCTCTGTCGCTTCAACTCAGTGAGACCACTATGCACTGTTGTGCTGCTTCCTCTCTGTGCCTTGTTCCAGCAAATGCTTCTAGATAGAAAGCGGCGGTTTTCTAGCAAGACTCCTATCACTTGTTTCCCTTCTCCTGGGGGTCCCAGCCCTGCATTGCCTGCTGTCCAATGTCTAAAAACACATATTTCATGTATTTTGTCCAACTTTCTAGTTGTAGGTAGGTCTGTAATCGCAGGTTACTGTGCTGTGAGGTCATGAATGTTTTCAATTTCTAAAACCTCTTTTTTTGCTTTCTGATTGTGCTTTTACATATAATTCTCCTATTTTATGGACACTGAATTATCTTCATGAATCATCCTGGGAATGTCTATTAGAATACTGTTCATATCCTTCCTGTTTCTTAAATTGATGGTGTTTCACTGAGCAAAATTTCCACTGCCATCTCAACTTAGACACCATTTTGGGTGTCTATTATTTTCAAATAGCTAGTGAGTTTTAATTGACTGATACTATCCTATATAATAAAAGCCTAATATGCAAATTGTCTCCTCCACCGGGAGTTTGACCGCTTGCTATGACATGCGCTGACTACCAGGGGGCGGCGGCGCAGAACATGGCAGGCATTGGCAATGCGGTACTGGCAGCGGGCAGTAGTGGAAGCGCTGCTGGCCCCGATGGGCCCTGATGAGAGCGGGACCACAGTGGGATGGTGGAGTAGGTGAGCAGGCAGTGCCAGGCCAAGGCAGGTGCGAGTGGGGCCCAATCGCCCTGCTGATTGCCCCACAGACGGTGACCAGCGGCGGCAGTGGTGGGTGCGGCCGCTGTCCGGCTCCCAGGCACTGAGGGAGTGGGAGGGGCTGATGACTCAGATGGAGGGGGTCCCGGGGTCCCGGGGGCCCAGGTGCTGCCCAGGGCCCAGGGGTTAGCTGGGACCTGCCCTTCCATGCCAGACATTCATACTTCGATCACCAGTCAGGCCGAGGGACCACACCCGTGCACAAATTTCGTGCACTGGGCCTCTAGTTTATAATAAAAGTCTAGGTTAATCAGAATTGGTCCTGTTTGGGGTTTGTCAGCAGCTGTGTTAGTGGTTGGCTGGGGGAGTGGGAGACATACCATAACCATTCACTCACTAGGTGGATGCTGGTTCCTTTGCTGGTGGGATCACAAGGATATTTCCCACATAATTCTCACAACTATTGTAACTATTATTCCAGTTTATAGCGGAGGAAACTGAAGCTCAGAGATGTTCAGTAACTTGCCAAGGCCACAGAACTAGTGAGGGAAGCAGCCAGGATTAGACCTCAGGCAGCCTGTCCAACCTGTATACTTTTTTTTTTTTTTGCTGTATAGCTTCCAGAAACTCCATCTATCTGGCCTACTGATGCAACTATACCATGCTTTCCATTACAGGTACTGATATTTTCTAGTTTAAAATTGTCCTGTATATTTCATGTAGCTTTTCATGTGAGTATTTTAAGAATATTCATGGCAATAGTTGTCTTTTTTTTTATCATGCAACTATATTCCACAACATTTTTTCCCCATGTTATAAACTATGTAACTTAAGTACTT
The DNA here is from genome assembly GCF_027574615.1 of Eptesicus fuscus. Classification (NCBI taxonomy): domain Eukaryota; kingdom Metazoa; phylum Chordata; class Mammalia; order Chiroptera; family Vespertilionidae; genus Eptesicus; species Eptesicus fuscus. The sequence goes on along the minus strand of NC_072485.1, from coordinate 54,152,862 downwards.
CTTTGAGTTAAAGTCCTCAGTGAAACTAAATGGACAAAGGAATAGACATTTTTGAGGGACTTCATGTATTCTTTGTAAAATAAAATGTTCATACATTTTACCAAGCCATTCCCAGCAAGCAGTGCATAAGGTCGCCAGCTACATCATGGAGTGTCGTTTTTAATTGGTGTCTTTGGGAGACCTGAAGCTTCTGAGATGTCTAATGGTGGAATTGGAGGCATAGTGACATATGGACAGAAGAGGTATTTTTGGGAGCAGTCCCTTCCCTGTACCTCCCAAATCCCTTACAGACCCCCTTTCTCCTGAGGGGGCCCCTCCTGCACATGTTGGGGGCAGGGCCTGGGCTGGGGCACCTCTGCCAGGATCCTGCTGATCTATGTTCTTGCCTGACACTCAGCAGCTGTCGTGGAGGCGTGGGCTGCAGGCGCTGTTCCCCATGGGCCGTGTGCAGGCTGCAGGCCGGGGATCCTTTCCCGCCTAATCCGAGGGGCACTGAGGTGGGGAGGGAGACAGCTGGGTGTAACTGATCTGCAAAGGAATGGAATGGCCCAGGCCTCCCAGTGCTGGGCTGGGCCGTCTGCAGGCCGCCCTCCCCAGCTGCCGAGCCTTTAACCCTTCCCTCTCTTACTTCTCTCTCCCCTCCATCCTGGGAGGTAATGTCACCCAGCTCAGCCAAGTCCCAAGAATGACCCCAGAGGGGTCTGAACACCTTGGAGAGGACCTGGCCTTGAGATAGTTACTGTTGGGGAAGCAAGGGCAAGAGCAAAAGGCATGGGTTCTCTCTGGCGAGTTTCCTGTATTAGAAGGAGACAGAGGTCTCCAAAGGCCCAGTGGGTGATTCAGATAGCGGAGGCTGTGAGGTCAGAGCGGGAAGGCCCAGCCTGAGATGGAGCTCAGGGAAGACTCCCCGGAGGAGGCAAGGAAAGGAACACTGGGTTTGGAGTCTGGTGCTGCCTTCACCATTGCTCATTTTGCAGTAAGACCTTGGGTAAGTCACCCTCTTTCTAGAATCAGTGTCTTGCTCCTGAAAACGTGGAGTTCCAAGAAGATGATTTCCAAGGTTCTGTCCATAGTGGAAACAATAGCTCCACTCATTAAATGCCTAATATAGGCCAGGAGCTTTATCCATAAACATTCTCACCATCACTTGGCCAGATTCTCATTCCCATTTTAATGACGAGGAAACTGAGATTTGAAGAGAATAAATCACACCACTGTTCAGAGACAGAGTCTGTCTCCGTAATCCAGGCTCTTTCACTGCACCCTGCTCCTCCTTCAGCTCCAACAATCTATAAACGAGGATTTAGTTCAGGTAGAATAAGGCAGGATATACAGTTGGCTGGGGTGCCGCAGAGGCAAAGGCTTAGCGGTGATCCCCCGAGCTCTTGGGTGAAGGGTGGGCTAGGGCTGGGTAGGGCTCTTTGTTCCTGCTCTTCTCCTGCCCTGGGCACAACTGGGCTGGGATCTCCTGGCTCAGTCGGGCAGCCTCACACATGGCCACAGCCTCTGCAGTTGTCCAGCCCGTTGCCATCCATGATCTCACTTGACCCCCATGCCAACCCTGGGATGCAGAACCTGTTACTTCTTCTCACAACAGAGGACTGACGCTTGAAATTTGCCAACGTCCTCTCACTGGTAATTGGCTGAAGAGGGACTAGAAACCCCTTTTCACTGCCCTCTCTGGCTTCCTGGAGGAAGGGTCCTAGAATGAGCTACTGAGCCCCCACCAAACCTCTTCATGCTCCCTCCTGGTTGGAAAGGAAAGTCTGAATGTGGGCTCTGGAGTTACACAGCATGGGCTCAAATCCTGGCTCCTCCACTCTCCAGCTGTGCAGCTGCCTAACCTCTCTGGGCCTTAGCTTCCTCATCTGTCGTAAAGGAAATGTAGGTGAAGAATGAATGAATGTGTGAACCAGGACTACATCCCCCTGCTCTAAGCAGAGCATAGGCACAGGCCAGCAAGTGATGCCCCAGACAAGCAGAATCTAGGGGTGTGGTGGGGCTAGGGAATAAAGAGAAGAATCCTGTGGGCCGGAGTTTCAAGGCGGATGTGAAGGTTAGGCAAGAACTATCTAGGAATATGGAGGAGAAGGGCATTCCAGATGAGGCAAAGGCCTCGGGTAAAGGTCAGAGGCAGGAATGGACCTGTGTGGGAGGAGCAGGGATGGAGTTTGGGTCCAGATGGCTGGGGGCACTGGCCCACAGGGAGGTGGGTCTTCATGGCAAGTGAGGGCTGAGTGGCAAGCCTAGAGAATGGCTCAGCTCTCTCCAAGGTTGCAGTGGTTGAACCCATCCTGTTACCCTCCTTATCCCCTCTCTCCAGTTCCCTGGGCTGCCAGGACCTCTGGACAAAGGGCTGGGTGGGAGAGACAGCTGTGCAGGCCTCCTGCCTGCTGCAGGGGATTAGTTGGCACCACCACAGTAGTGGGGGGAGGGGGGAAGACCTGGCTCCCTGGCGCTGTCCACCCCTATATACCCTTTAACTTTTTGCTGCCCGGACTCCTCACTTTCATGTTTAAAGGCATGTTCCTACTCATTTTTTAGTGCTCTGTGTTAGACACTGGGGACATAGACATTGGGGACTGCCCAGCTAGATGTGCCTTTGTCCATCACTGTCCCAGCCCCAGGCCCTCTGAGACCCTTGATGTCTCTCCCAGCAAATCCTTTCTTCTCTTTCCACTGGCTCCTTCCAGGACATATGGTCAAGTCACTGCCCTCTTCAAACCAGCAAACAAACCTTTTCTTGACCTCATCTCTTATCTCTTCTCAGCTAAACTCCTTAAAGTTGTCTGCAGGATCTCCACTTCCTCATTGAAGACACTGTCCCCCAGATGCATCTCCTCTTCTTCCTGGGCACAGAGCTGGACTACATTTCCCAGCCTCCCTTGCAGTTAGGTGAGGCCTTGCACATGCGTTCTGGCCAGTGTGATAAAAGCAAGCCACTTTCAGTCAGGCACCCCCAAACCTCCAGAGCATGTTTCCTGCACTCCTCCCAAGGCTGGCTTGATGCAGATGAGCATGGTGCCTTTGGAAGGCTCTTGCTGATGATGGTAGAGTCCCAAGACAGAGGAGCCAGGGTATCTGAATCATTTTGGATGCAAGGTTCCAGCTACTCAGGAACATTTGTTTTGGTCTCTCTGTCTCTCTCTCTCTCTCTCTCCGCTCTCATTAGAAATGAAAAATAAACTGTCATATTTGAACCACAGAAAATATCTGACTTGCTATCCATTAAAAAAAATGAGGAATTTGGTTCCCCTTCTCCTCCATCTCCCCAAATGGGACAACCCAGGAAAGCAGGGAAGAGGGAGCCTGGAACCCGGAAAAGAGGGTTGGAAGTGGAAAACTTTCTGCTTCTGGGGCAAGATATGGCCAATGAACTTATACAAGTTTGATCTCAGCTTGAAGTTGTTCCTGTTTGATTCCATCTGTGACTGCCATCTGCCCTCCCCGAACCACTATGACAAGTGTGTGAGACTCCTTGGGGAAATGTGAAAGGCAGGGCCACACATGGGTGACCAAGGCTTGGGGACCTAGCCCTTGGGGAGGAGGCTAAAGCTGGGTAGGTGCTGACACAGTTGATGGGGGTGGCGAGGAAAGGGTTAAGGGGTCTGTGAGCAGGATTGGCTCTCTGCTCAGTGAGGGCAGTAAAATCAGCATGTCGCCTCCAATTTGCTCCGGCCTGACCTTGAACGTGAATCATTCCATCACAATGTCCTTATTGATTTCCACAGGAAGAGGATTAAGCCCAGAAAATCGGGGCTGGAACTCGAGCCCCAAGCAAGGAAAATGGGATGGTTCTGGGGCTCAAAACCCCTCGTGTTTGCAAATACGTCACAGGGGACTGCAGGCTAGGCAGCCGCCCAGATCGCTCAGCTCGATTCCAGCTCTCCGAGTGGCTGGGACCTTGGCTTCTGTTTCTCGCCCCCCCCCTCCTCTTTTTAAAGTAAATTTATTTGGGTGGCATTGGTTAATAAAATTATATGTTTCAAGTGTACAACCCTATAACACATCATTTGTGCATGCCATGTGTGCCCGCCACCCAAAGTCTAGCCTCCTGTCACTGTATATTTGACCCCTTTGCCCTCCACCCTCCCACCATGGGCTTCTATTTCTTACCAGTCTGTGTGGCCTCTGGGGTTTTCTTAAGCTTTAAGTCACACACAGAGTGGGGAGGAAACAAGGGTTGGGGAGATGCTATAGATACCCCTTGAGTCTTGAGGCTAGTCTCTGGATTCTCCCTAACCCCAGCATAGTCAACAGAGGTTGCAAAAACTTTCTGAGCTTTATGAGACAATGGGAAAATAGATACAGAGACACTGAGACATGAAACTTACCCTCAGGACCTGCCATTCACATCCTATGTGAGAGGCATGTGCCCTGGCCCCACAGAGCTGGGACCATTCCCCAGGCCCCTCACCTGGGTGCCAGCTTCCCAGCTCCCAATGTCCTCTTCCTTCTTCCCACCCCTCCCCCTAGGAATCAGTCCAATTCCAACCAACACATGCCAACTGAGGACCTGTCCTGAGTGGGGCACGGTGCTGGGCATGGGCAGGGCAGAAGTCAGGGTGACCTCCAGGGCCATAAAATAGGGTCTTATCTTCACAGCTGAAACTCCTCCAGATTCAAAGCACACCTGACACCCTCAGAGATGCTCAGAGGCTCGATGTCTTCCCGTGGTTTATTGGATATTAAACAGAATACAGGTACAGGAGCAGAGAGTCTGCAGGAACAGCTGGGGACCATCCTGGTACAGAACCCTAACCCAATCCTGGGGGCACAGGACAACCACACATCCCGATATACAGGACGGTGCTGGCCAGAACAACCTCAGGTTCATGCTGTTTGGATCCAGGAGCACAAGTGACCTGGTGGTGGATGTGGGTGTGGGTGCGGGGTGGGGACAGCAGAGTAGGGTGTGGAAGGGGCCCTGGCCCTGGTTTTAGGGGAGACACTCTGGTTCAGAGACAAGGGTCTGACAGATGCTCAGAGAATCGGGCGGCACACACAGGGCTTGCATTCCCCACTGACAGGTGCTCTCCTGCTATCAGGCCCAGGAAGCAGTGAGCTGAGAACCAGCTCAACCACAAAACCCACCTGAAGTCCCTGCAGACACCAACGCCGCTATGTCCTTAGAGAAACGGCCACTGCAAAGCCGAGCTGCCCTCGCAGGCTGAAGGTACCCATGGAACATCTACGGCCTTGGAGGGTGGGCTGTCCAGCAACACCGAGAGGAGCTGTGCTGGGCCCTGGCTGAGGAAGTCATTCCCTCCCATCCCCACCCACAAGAGCCAGCCCTCCTGCCCGGAAGGCAGCTGTGGTGGATGGGGGCTGGGGGTGGTATGGAGTAGGCATGGGCCTGCTCTTCTAAACCTTCCCCAAATCACAATGTCAGTAACAGAATCCCAGGGCACTCAGGGGACTTGCATGTCACTGAGCCCGCTCCTCAGTCTCTGGGTCTGAGCTCACAGATGTTGGTGAGACTAGGCCCAGGAACCCGCCCTTTTTGCTTCTGGGAATTCCTTCCGGGCAGCTCTATGCAGGCCGTGTGTTGCCATTAAAGCCCTCTTTCCTTTTACTGCGTCTGTGGTTCTCCGTGGCCAAGAAAGAGAATGTGCTCCCACATCCTGACCCTGCACTTGGTCTTGGGTCCAGCTCTGATCCCAGCTTCCTAGGAAAGCTCTCACCCCCTCCACCAAAAGCACTGTGGCCAGAGTCACGGATGCGCAGGGGCTGCTGCCCTGACCCAGGGCCCATTCCAGACCTCAAGCCAGAGACAGCGTTGAGTTCCCCAAGCCCTCCGCTGTGGCACTTTCCCAAGTGTGGAGGAGGGGCAGCCTAGAGAGGGAGCCAGGGTGGGCAGGTGTGGCCTGTTCTGGTCACTCTCTGTGCCTCTGCTCATTCCAGGCTCTGCATGAACCAGCTCTCCACACCTGAAGTGTCCCCTCCCCCACCCACAGGCCAGCTGGAAACTGAAAGCAGGGGAGATGGGAGGTGGCCCGGCCAGCCCCAGCCCCTGCCCCAGGCCTCAGGACCACTGGCAGGCACAGTCAGTGGGCTCCTGCACGGTGTAGGGCACCCAGGTGGCGTTGGTGGCACAGAAGAGCTGCACGGAGCGCCGCTGCAGGCCCACCTCTCGGCAGCACTTGCAGAAGCGGGCATAGGTGTTGATGTTGTAGTTGTAGATGCTGGCGGATGGGCACCTCCCATCACAGGACACGAGGTTCACCTGGGGATGGGCAAGCCCGTGAGGCGGCCTGTGTAGCTCCCACCTCCCCAAACCCCCCTCCCCTTCCCCATCTTTGGCTGCCCCTCCCCCACCGCCTTGTGGATGCCACGCACAGGGGTGTTGCTCCTGCATTCATTCTTGCGGATGGTCATGCGGATGGTCACTTTCTTGCAGGAGCGCCCATCCTCTTTACCTAGGGGGACAGGGTGGGTGAGGTGGCCGTGGCTGAAAAGTGCTTCCAGTGGCAGCAGGATGGGCCGGACTGGGGCAGTTAGTGTCATGCTGGAGGGTCCCTCTGGCAGCGTTAGTGCCCATGCATTAGAGCCCCTCCCCATCAGAGGGCAAGCTTTTAACTCAGAGCCCTGGAAGGAGACGGTGGCACTGACGGCAGAGGAGACAGAGGAAGGTGCCTGGGGTAGCCTCGGGGGCTCTGGGCTAGGGAAGAGAAGGGTTTGGGGACAGGCAGGATGCCTCCCCACCCCAGTCCCAACATCTGTCTCTAACCTCTACTGGTGACCTCACCCCTGCCTGATTTTCAGCTTTTCTATTCAAGCATTAAGATTCTGCAATTTCTTGAATGAAGGCAACCCCAGTCCTGAGTATCATGTGTGCACACAGCAGGCTCACGCGGTTTCCCTATCTTCTGCAGGGATGGAAACGGATAGGGGTGCCGTTTCCTCTGCCTGGACCATGCCTCCCACAGACAACAACCACGTGGCTCATTCATGCCCTCGACTGCTCAAGTATCTCCTCACCACTGGCCTACCCTGAATCCCTTCTTGGAACGGCACCTCCCCCTGCACCAGTCCTCCTTCCTGACCCCTCCCCAGCCTGTTTCTGCCCAGGACAGTGTCACCACCTGGTCAGAGATGCCCTGCTGGTTATGCTGCTGAAGTGTAAGCTATAATAGGGCCTTCTGCACGGCCTCTTCCAGTTTGTTGTGAGTTCTGTCCTCATCCTAAATAAATATTTACTTTCACGCCTCCATCTGGCTTTGTAAGCTTGTGTTCTTTTTCTGAATGAGGGCCTCCACATTGCATAAGCTTCCGTCCCCATAAAACCAGAGGCACCCCCTATTATACACTGCATTTTACTAGTTATTCTGTCTCCCCCACTAAAACGGCAGCTCCGCGAGGCCTGGTGTATGCTGTGTCCACAGTGCCTAGAACAGGGCCTGGCACATTGGTGCTCAGTTAATATGTGCCAGGTGCATGGACTTGCTGTGACCCCAGGTGCCTTCTGGGAATGGGGGGAATCCTTTCTTCTGGCCTCGGGCCTCACTGCAGGTTTCCCACCACAGCGACAGGAGGACTCCCAGCCAGAGCTAAGCTGACTTTGTCCACTCTCTGTGCTCCCACGAGGCAGGGGAACTGAGTGCTGTCCTGGCCATGGCCCCTGGGTCCGGACTGAGACCAGCTGAGTGACCAGTGGGAGCAAAGCGGTGGCAGCATTGGGCATTGGTGGGCGCCAGGTGAGCGGGCACCGCTGAAGCATTTCCATGCAAGCCCAGGGGGCACAGCTTGCTACCCAGCATGCACTGTTGGCCGAAAGGCCTCTGCCAGAGGCAGGGAGCAGGGGCGCCACCCTCCCCACCCCCACCCCCAGAGCTGGGGGCACCTAGCAGGAGGGACATTGTTGGAAATAGCAATGCGGCTGCCCGCCTCCAGTTCCGTGGGCTCCCGAGAGGAGTACCTGGGTGGCAGTGGACACTAACCCGTGGAGGAGAGGCGGGGCTAACGGGGACCACGGGAAACAGGGTCCCCGGGGAACCTGGGGAGAGGGACATGGGTTGCAGGTCACATGGGAGCACACGGGACATTCAGCGAACATGAGTTGTGGGTCATAGGTCAGCCAATGAGGCACTGAGCCCAACTTCCTTGGAGTATGTGAGGTGATCATAAAAAGTCTCACATTCTAAAGCCCTCCAAGGAAGGGTCTGGGACCCGAGGGGGAGGGGAGGCATGTGGGCACAGGTGCTAAGGCTGATTGGGCCATGCATGCCTATGTGGCTCGGCTGCAGGTCCCAGGGCCAGGTGTGAGGACAGTTGCACAGACCTCTCACTCAGACCTCGCAGGGAGTCTGAATCCCACCCACAAGGCCCCTCCAAGACAGGGCTCCTGGCCACAGGGAGAATTCATGTGGTGGCGGGGAGCATCTGGGCTGGGGGCCTTGGCAGGGGCAGGCCAGTGGGCTACTGACCTCCTGGACTCAATATCCCAATGTCCCCATCTCCAACAAGAAGCAGAGGCCTTGCTGTTGGGACAGGAATGTGAGCATGGCCTCTGCCCAGCTGCCTATGTGTGCCAGTGCCTGGACCTCGTGGTGGGGGGATAATCCCTTCATCTACTCACCCCTGAAGAGCCACCACCAGAGGTGCCAGGCCAGGGCCTGGCCTTCTAGCCCCCTCATGACATGCTCTCCCCCAGCCAGAGCCCCTCACCCCTGGGTCTCCACCATGATCACTCACATGTCCTGCAGCATCCTTCCAGGGAAGGGACCACCGAGCCCCCAACCTGGAGGGAGAAGAGGGGAGGTGGGTGGAAGATCCTGTCCAGATCAGGAGCCACGATGCCAGCAAGAGGCAAAGAGTCCCAGGGACTTGATTCCTTTCCTCCCATGATGCCCCAGGCAGGACCTCCAGGCCTTGGCCAGAGGAAGAAGGGGGCCCTGGGCTGGCCATGGAAGAGCCACAGGTGTGAGGTGACTGGTTGGGACACTGGCACTAAGACTGCTGCGAATCCCACTGAGGCTGGAGCCCAGGTGAAGGTGATGCTTTCCAGCGACAGCTCCCCCTAGGGAGGGAGGGGGGCAGTAGCTGACCCTTGGGTGAGCAGCCTGGGCTCTGTCTCGGCCCTGGATAAGTTGTCCCTTTCTTCTGGGCTTAATTTCCCCATTTCTAAAATGGGAGCCATTCTCCCTTAGAGTCCTCCTCCTCTACTGTGAAATGGATAAGACAATGGCTATGACGGTTCTTTGTGAATAAATATGAGTGTGAGTTTCTATATGTGTGTAATTTTGTGAGCATAGATGCGTGCGTACATGTGTGATTGTGTGTATGAGAGTATGACTGTGTGTGTGTATTTATGTTCTAGGTAAGGTCAGAAATCTTTAAATGCCAATATTCACCTCAGGAGCTTTAATAATTTAACAATAACCCCAAACCCTCCAGGAAATCCTTGCCCTTGGGAAGTACCCATAGTGACAGCTGTCCACACTAGTGCAAAAGTGCGGTGGTGTGTGATAGTGAGTGATGTGTGCGCTGGCATATTGGGGTGTTAATGTCCCCGCGGAGTGTGTGGTGTGTGTGAGCAGTCGACTGTTTGTGGTGGTGTGTCTGTAACAGTGTGTATTTGTGTGTATCTGTGTGTTGCCCTGTGATGTGTGAGGTGGTCAGAGCCAAAACGCATGGAGAGATGTGGAGCTGGGGTGGCGGGGCAGGCACAGGCTCTGGGAACCCCTCCTCCCACCTCCTGCACAAAGGACCTCTCCCCACCCCACTAGTAAGAGAGCCGATGCCCCTGGCCTCAGGCCATGGTGCAGGGGGGGAGGCCGACACTGACCTTGGCACACTCAGTCTCATTGAGCGGCGGGCAGCTGATGGGCGAGCGGACGAGCACGGCGCCCAGGGGGGTGCTGCTGCAGTGGTGGCGGGCGCACTCTGCAATCCAGGATGCCCCGGGCTGGAGGGCACAGAGGTGGGCGATGGGGACCGTGGCCAGATGGATGGCCCGAGTGAACCCATAGGGTATAGCTCCAAAGACAGGTGCAGCCCCAAACCTAGCACTGCCCAGGACCCCATCTGTACCCAGCCCTGGGTCCTGGTCCTCAGTGTCTCCTGCTGGAACCCCTTCCTAGGTGGGCATTGAAGGGGTTGCATACCAAGAACAGGGAGGTGGTGCCGTTGGGGAAAGTGAAGAGGCAGGACACGTTCCTGCAGGAGCCGCAGCAGGCCGCCAGGTCCCGCGGGTGTTCATACTCCTGGTTCTGCAGGACAGGGAGGGACGGGATGGGCTCAGCGCATGCCCACCTCCGCCCTCCTGCCTCTCCCACTGCCTCTTGTCTCTGAGCCCAGAGCAGAGCCCTCTGCAGATGCTCAGGAAGGGGATCCCCAGGCTCCTTCTATCTCGGGCAGGAAGGTCATTCCCTGTCTACTCCGTGGTTCCTTTGCTGCGGTTCCTGGGCTCAGCCCCCGTGATGAAGAGCTCCCCGACCCCTTCCGAAGACAGCATCGCTGGTGATTACAGGTGCCAGTTTCGGTTCCAGATAGACCTCAGGCTGAGTCCCAGTTCCTGTGGGACTTTTGGCAAAGGATTGGACCTCCCTAAACCTCAGTGTTTTTTTTTTCATCTGAAAATAGGAACAATTCTAAGCTTGTTTATTCAATTAGTATTTCTTTAGCCCTCACTAGAAGCCAGTAACTATTCTAAGCATGGGGCATGTAGAAGTGTTCAACAAATGATAGCAGGAACGTAAACACAGAGATAGAAAAAACTAGGGGATATGCCAGCCATAGAAGGCACTCCATAAATGTGTTCTCGGTCAAACCCCCACCCTTGCCAGGCCTTCACTCCTGCTGTTCCCCTCCTGGCCTCGCCCACCCCAGCCCCGTTTCCAGCACTTGCCACAGAGGTCTCCGGAGCCCCTGATGCCCACGCTCTAGCGAGACTTGTCTAGAGAGCTTGGGGAGAGCTGGAGGGCCCCTCTGGTTCTTGGAGCACCTGGGCTCTGCCAGGCCAGCCCTTCTAACACGCCCCCTCCCCGTCCCATGCTGTTCCCTACCGCCTCGCAGTGGACATCACACAGCACAGAGGTGGTGTTGATCTGGTAGAAGCCGGTGAGAGGGTCCAGCAGGTCAGTGCAGCGGGAGGTGTGGCACACGCCATCGGCGGAGAGCTCCACCACCGTCTGGCCCGGCTGCATCACCCCCAGCTCTCGGCTCAGACATACGGCAGCCTTCACTGCATGGGCGTGCAGGGTGGCCCCGGTCACCGAGAGCCCAGCACCCACCCCGCCCATGGCTCACTCACCCTGGCTCTACCTCCCCGCTCACCGCACTCGTATTTGGCGCAGCCACACACGTTCTCCTCGCTGTGCATGAACTCCTCGTCCAGCTGGGACTTCTCCCACTGGGTGGGGCAGAGGCGGTCAGCACCCCGGGAGGGAAGGCCCCGCCCCGCCCAGCCCCGCCCTCGGGAGCAGTCTGCCACCTGAGTCCCCCTCTCTCTCCTTGCAGCGGTGGAGAAGGGACTGGCGGGCCTGGGGACCCTTGGCACCCTGTGAGCTCAGTCACCCTCCCACCGAGGTTCCCTGCTGAGGAGCACCCCAGTGTCTTCTCTGGGCCTCAGGCCTCTCCTGTCACTCTGAGCACCCACTGGCCCCATCAACAGGGGACCGATGAGTGACTGTGGCACAGCATCTCGCTGGGCTCATGCTACGTCCCTTCTTCCTTCACCCGGTGAAGGGAGAGAGAGAGGATGGGACAGGAGGCAAAGTGAGAGGAGATGCATGTAGAGGTTTGGGGCGGGGGGAGATACATATAATTCATAAAATTATGTGAAAAACATAACTTTAAACATAACTTTGCAGGTTTCCTGGCTCCCGATCCTGGCTCTGTGATTGCTAGCTACATGACCTTAACCTTAGTGTCCTTGTGTTTACGTAAAATTGAGTTAATCATAGAATCATTGGGTTGTCGTGAGAATTAATGTGATAATATACATAAAAGCCCTAGGAGAGCGCCTGGCATACAGTTAGCTCTCAATTAATATTAGCTACCATCGTATCATCACCACCATCATCATCATCTTCACCATCCTCCCCATCCCCACCGTCATCATCACCAGCATCCTCATCATCCCCATCTTCATCATCATGGTACTTCACCCTCACAACTCTGAAGCGTGACCATGCCCACTTTGCACATAAGGGCACTGTGCCCAGAGAACAGGGCTGAGGACTTGAATACTGACCTGCAACCAAGGCTCTGTGTCCTAGATGGAAGGAACAGGGTCTCCAGGGGAAGGGGTGCGGAGGGAGGAGAGGAAACGGGGCAGGCCAGGGGAGGGGCAGGCTCTACGTACCAGATGGCACCGGGGCACTGGGATTGTGTCGCAGTCACACTCTGAAAAACAGGAGGAGCCAGGACCCACCTCACCAGAGATGTCCAGGTGGAGGACCTTCGGGCCTCCAGACGCCTCACTGCAGGCGCAGCCCTCCTCCAGCCTGCCTCCATGCCCCTAGCTGAGGCACCACTAGCAAACGTAAGGGAGGCAGCCGCTCCAGCTTCAGGGCGAGGAGCTCCAGGGCAGAGTGGCTGTGAAGCACCCTTCTGGGAAACGCACGCAGCTGATGGCTTTAAGTGCCTACTCTACGCCGAGCTTCCCTCTGTGCTCTGGGGACAAAGCAATGACTGAGACAGACTAAAACCCCTGCCTTCATGAAGTTTACATCCAGGCCCAGAAAAAGACAAGCAAAATATCCAGGTGCGAAATAGAGTTTCTTGACTCTTTTTAAAACATGTTTTTATTGATTTCAAAGAGATAAAGAGGGAGAGATAGACACATCAATGGTGAGAGAGAATCATGGATAGGCTGCCTCCTGCACGCCCCCTACTGGAGATCGAGCCCACAGCCCAGGCATGTGCCATGACTGGGAATAGAACCGTGACCTCCTGGTTCATGGGTCAACTCGACCACTGAGCCACACAGGCCAGGCTCAACTCTTTTTAAAATTACATTTTTATATAAAGCTCACTGGTGTTCATGATTGATCACTGACACGCCCACCTACCGTATTTTCCGGAGTATAAGATGACTTTTTAACCCAGGAAAATCTTCTATATGCCCAGTTGTCTTATACACTGGAAAATACGGTACTTCCCCAAAGGGTTTGAGGTGAATTTAACAAAATTATATTACTAGTTGCAATAAAGACTTTGTTGATGGAAAGGGGCCCTGGATCTCTGCCTTTGGGAGGGGCTGCCCTGTCAGGGACTTACCGCAGGACTTGTAGGGGCAGCAGCGGTCTGGGCTCCACACCTCCACCAGGGCAGTGCCCATGCCACACTGCACGTGGGGGCAGCGGAAGTTCTCACACACTGCATGGAGGGGAGGCAGGAGACACATCAGCCGCAGGCAACTTGGAGCGTGAATCCTCAGAAATGCAACATCAGCTAAGGAGGGAGTACCTCCAGCTTCTCCTTGGGTCCCCCCAATTTCCTCAGACACCCTCCTGGGCTGGAGTCCAGGGGAGAAGTCTGGGATCCCGGAGTGTCCCTGTAGAACTACCTTGGGAGGCCCTACTTCTGCTCCGGGAGGCATTACCATGTGGCAATGGTAGAACCTTAAGGTCACTCAACTGGGCCTCCGCCTCTGGATTTGGTGTCACCCTGAGAGTAGCGATCAGAGGGGAGCCAGTGACCAGGATAAGCTCCACCGACCAGAGCGGTTCCCTCTGGGGGAGAGCACACCCTTCCCACTGGTGGACATCACCACTTGCAGCCGCCAGAGCTGCTCTGCTTTAGCCACACTCCAGGCTCACACTCCCTTCCTACTGTTATTCAGGCAGGTCCCTCTTAGCAGAGGGTTACTCGGCCACGCTCATGTATCGAGAGAGCAAGACAAGGAGTGAGGACATCTCTAGGATCAACTTTTTTGGTGGGGAGGAGAGGTACGAAGGTCAACGCTGAAGGGGAAAGACCGTAAGATTTGTCTGATTTACTAAAAAAATTATTGGCACAGGTAAGCATTGTCAACTGGTGTTTCACAAAAGTATGAAGTGGAGAGGAGGAAGGACATCGTACAGCGTCCAAGTAATGGGTTACTTTCTGGTTGAAAGAGGAAACATATACATGTCAGATGGAGGAAGGTGACCATCCCCACCCTAATCCAGGGCCTACGTTCACACCAGTGACACTGGCTCAGCCATGCGGTACATGTCTCCTGGTGGGATGTACTATGAAGCTCGTGCACGCTCCAGTTAGAAAACGTTTTAGTTGAACCCAAGTCTTAGGCCTTAACTTCCGGTTTACAGGAAGTGCACAGGACAGAGAAGCAAGATGAACAGTCCTGAGAGGAAACACATGGAGAAATCCAGACGGTGGGACTGTCAGTAGGACCACAGCCAGGCCCTACAATTTAGTGTCACACAGAAAAAGGGACCGGTGTGAGATTAAAATATGTTTATGAGACATAACATTAATGTGTGGTCCTGGACTGGATCTTGGGTTGGACAAGCCAGGAGAATTGTGGACCGGGCACGAGATAACTGAAAAATTCTGTTAACGTGGAAAGGTGACGGTCACGTGTTCACAGCTGGGTAAAAGAGAGTATTGGTAGAGCACACACACATAAAGGCATAGAGAGTATCCCAAGGATACGGATGGAAATGTTGACCGTAGGATACCTGGGAGGCAGGAATATAGAATTTTCCCTTGGATTTTGTACTTCCTACGAGGCAGATATAGGGCTTTTGTAATGAAAGCACAATGAAGACTGGGACTGGGTAACACCATCAGTGTCCTGGGGGGAGGGGGGGAGACTCTGTGAAGGGCCCGGTGACACATACAGGACCCAGGAGCTCCTTCCGGTCATGGCCCATGGCCCGCCAGGACTCACCGCACTGGTACAGAGGGCAGCAGAGCTCCGTGGTGTTGCTGTCCACAGTGAGCGCCTCCCCCTCCTGACACTCGGGGATCGGATCTGGACAGTCGCCACAGGCTGAGAGGGGAGAGGGGCCACTGAGGTCACAGGCAGCCCCCCTTGTGGGGAGGGGGTTGGGAGAGGACAGGTGGCTAGGTGGGGACACTTTGAAAATGCAGGTGGGACGGGGCTAGACTAAGAGCAGTGGCTCATGGTCCCCCGTGGCCTGTCCTGGAGTCAGAACGCAGACGTTCTCCCTGTGTCCACTGAGTGAGCACCGACTTCCTCGTGCTCAGTCACCCGCAGGGGATCGGTTTCCTCTCTCTCCTACACTTCTCTCTGGACAGGGACCTCACCTTCTCCTGTGCCCACCCCACCCGATGACCCCCATCCTTTCCTCCCCGCCACCCAAGGAAGCCGGGGTGAGGAAGGGGTGGCTGCGGCCCAGATGTGCACACTGACGTCTGATGGCTTGTCTACCCACTGCAGAAGTAGTAGGTGCAGCACGAATCCCCCAGGCGGCCGGTGATCAGGATCTGGTCCTGGCGGCAGCTGGGGATCACCTCGGCCTCACACTGGTCTGGGTCACACTCTGGGGAAAAAAAACAGAATTGAGGCGCTGGGAGCAGACCCTGTCTGGCCACACCGGGCCACCCGCCCTAATCTCCAGCCAGAACCCATCCCCAAAGCTGTCCTTGCTCCCCTGTCCCAGCTGCAGGCTCCCGCCTCCCCCAGGTGGTCAGTATCCCATTCTCCCAGCCCCCGAACTCTCACCACAGCTGTAGCTGGGGCAGCAGGATTCCTCCTGGAAGTGGGTGATGAGTCGGTGGCCTGGGCGGCAGGTGGGGGCAAGGCCCTCACATAGGGTCTGGTTACACACTGGCCCGGGGGCCACAGGGCCTGTCACCTGGAGGCCAGGACTTGTCCCAGCCTCCAGCACTGCCCAGAGCCTGGACACCTGGTCCCCATGAAGCCTCCCAGCCCCCAGGTCCCTCGTTCCTAGAAGGAGCCTCTGAAGGTCACACAGACGGTGTGAGCAATAATAGTTAACATCCAACCCAATGGGCTGCGTGCCAGTGGCTGCTCTGGATCAGTATGAACTTCTGTAATTCTCACAACAGCCCGGAAGGTGGGTACTGTCAGCCTCCTGCTACGGAGAATCGGCTGAAGCACAGAGGATGTTAAATGATCTGCCAGGTGGTGGAGGAAGAGTCCACTGTCGGCCTGGCTCCAGAGCCTGTGCTGTTAAGCCCTGCCCACCCTATGGTGTGGCTCCTGTCCCCCATGCAGGGTTCTCCCCCTCCCCCCAACTTCCCCCACCAAACACAAGACATTTCCACTTTCCCAGCCTTGTCCTATCCATCAGGGTCAGAGCTGGAGCCTTTTAACTGTCTTAGAGTCAAGGCCCAGGGAAGTGAACAGTGGGACTCACCACAAACAGCCCCCAGGCAGCACGGATCCTCCGTGGGCCGGAGCAGGGCCACCTCCCCAAAGCGGGGACAGGTCTCAGGGCGGGGGCCCGGGCAGTCCAGGTCCACTGGGACGATGGTGTCCTGAGCTTGGCACTGGTGTTGGCAGCATCCGCTGAGGGAGCTGTTCCAGGTCTCCCCCAGGGCCCGCGGCACCCCCGTGCTGTCCGTGCAGGCTGCAGTGGGGGTGTGGGGGGCATAGGAGACTCAGGAGAGTGGGGAGACCCAGGTTAGACCCTCCCTGGGAGGTTAGACCAGCCCAAAGCAGACCCAGAAGGATACAGGCCACGGGTGCAGGAGGGTGCAGGAGGGCCTAGGGCGAAGCCAGCTTGGAGGGTCCCACCCCGGGAGTGCAGGAACCTACCGCACTTCTCCTCAGGGATGCAGAGCGCCGAGTGGCGGCGGTGCAAGATGGTGCCTTCAGAGCAGACGCAGCCCTCGCCCAGCACCTGGCACTGCTCCGGGTCCAGCGGGCCCAGCATCCCATCCTGGCACGACTCGGGGGGCTCACAGGCCGCCACACAGGCCTGGTACGTGGAGTCGCTGGAGCACAGGAAGGCTGCAGGGACACAGGGGGCGTCAGTGAGCATCACCTGTGACTCAGCAGATGGTGCAAAGGGGTTTCACTGCCTCTTTCCTCTAGATCAGGAGTCAGCAAATGAAGTTTTACTGAAGCACAGCCACGTCCATTCATTTGCTACTGAATGTGGCCGCTGTGTACTACAAGGCAGAGCAGTGTTTGTGCAGAGGCCATACTGCCCCCAAAGCCTCAAATACTTATCTGGCCCTTCACGGAAAACATTGCCAACCCCTTGTTCTAGGTCAGTGTTTTCAAACCCTCTTGACTGTAAAAAGTAGATTTTACACTGTGGTCCAATAGAACAGTGGTCTGCCCTATCTGGTTTGTCTTAGTGGATAGAGCATTGGCCTCTGGACTGAAGGGTCCCAGGTTTGATTCCTGGTTAGGGCACATGCCTGGGTTGGGGGGCCATCCCCAGTGGGGGGTATGCAGGAGGCAGCCGATCAATGATTCTCTCTCATCATTGATATTTCTATCTCTCTCTCCCTCTCCCTTCCTCTCTGAAATCAATAAAAATATATTTTTTTAAAAAGAAAGAAAGAATAGTGGTCCTCAAACCAGATAGCCAAAAAATCACCCAGGAATTTTTGAACTGCTATTACCGGGACCCTACCCCAGAACAATGTGGGGCCCAAGCATCACTACTTTTTGAAGCTCGCTGGGCAATTTCAAAGGGTAGCCCGAATTGAGAATCACTGATATATTGCAACAACAACAAAAAAACTTGTGCATGAGATAATACTTAATTTTTCTAGTATTTTCTATTCTATTGCATTTTTTAAATACTGGTGCTGACTCTAAAAGTTGATTTCATACCCACTGAGTTGAAATCCACAGTTTGAAAACCATACTCTGGGTGGCACTGTCTTTTCATTTATCTGTCACATGAAAGGTGTGGTCTTCCTGTGAGCCATCTCCTGCCTGTCTGGGTGTGTTCAAACTACTTGAGGCCAGTCCACCCCTGCTGACCCCACTAGGGCAAAGCTAATGGGGGTGGGACAGTGTGGATCCCAATTCTCTTTAAGGAAGGAGGGGAGAGACTGAAAGAAGAGAAAGATGACCAACAGTGAAGATAAAGGAGCGAATATGTGCTGGACATAACCAGGTGACGGGCTAGTGTGAAGCCCTCTGAACACAGTATCTCATGCCATCTTCAAACCAGCCCTAGAGGGAGCTATTATTCCTGTCCCCATTGTACAGATGAGGCAAGGAGACTCAGAGAAATAAAATAAAAAATAAATAAGATTTACTTGACTTGGTAATATAAGTTAGAACAAAAATAAATTTGTTAATTTATTAAAATATCCATAGATTTATTTATAAAGTATATAGGCATTTATTAATTAATGCAATGGAATGAATGAATAATTAAATCTGGAAAGCCTCGACTTGGACTCGGGTCTGTAAAAGTATTTCCCACTCTAACTGTGGGAGCAAAGGAGCCATGCAGGAGACGCCTGCCCCCACCCCCACCGCCCCTGGCCACCAACTCACGGCAGTAGTCAGAGCGCCGCCACTCGATACACACGTGGAACTTGTGGCACATAGCCACGTACACGGTCAGTGCCACGCAGGGCTGCTGCACGTACTTGGTGTCCCGGATCCACAGCTCACAGAACGACTCTGGAGAGACCTGGGCACATGTATCAGGCAGTGCTGCCTCCCTGGATTCCCCACATCCCGGGGCCCAGCTCTCCCTAGCCCTGCCTGGGGGCAACAACGAGCCTCTGCAGACACCCAATCTGGTCCCAAACAAGACCTCTGGGGAGCTCACCCAGATCTGCCCCTCCCTGCCCTGGCCATTCCCAGCCAAGGCGGTCCTCCCACCCTGAACCCAGTTGGCACATACAAAGCTGTGGCAGGCACTGAAGGTGCGGTTGGACACCATGCGAATGCAGGGGGAGCAGTCAGCCGTGGCACAGCTGTCTGGGCGGAAGCGGGTCTGGCCCACGGAGGTCAGGGAACTGGGCACCTGCCAGCTGTCCAGAAAGGGAGCAGGGTCCTCGTCCTCACCCACCACAGAACCATCCTCCAGGGTGAGGTCATTGTCTGCGTCCCCATCACAGATACCTGAAGGGGGCAGAATTATCCAACAGTCACAATAATCACCACATTCCCAGGCCCTCAGCTGACACTTTGCATATTCCTCAGAACAAGTCTTTGAGGCTGCTATTAGTATTATCCCATTTTATAGGTGAGGAAAATGAAGCCCAGAGAAGCTAAGAAACCTGCTGTGTAAGAAAATATCTTTGTTCTAAATACATGCCCAAGTATTTAGGGATACAAAAATATTTTCAAATAGTGCAGGAAAAAATGCATATATATAAATTGCATATGCACAGAAAAGTGCATTGATACAAATGCATACACACACACACACACACACACACACACACACACACACAGTATATCTCTACCTCTATCTCTATCTCTATCTCTATCTCTATCTCTATCTCTATCTCTATCTTAATATACACAGAGAGAAGCAAATGGGGCAAAATGTGAATACTTAGTAAATCTGAGTAAATAGTACTTAGGAGTTCCTTATACTATTTTTGTAACCTTGAAGTTTGACATTATATGGAAATTAAAAGTTACTTCAAAAATGTCTGCTTTAACAGAGATGGCTAGCTAGTTACCACACCTGTTTCCTTTACTGCCTGAGCAATCTGTTAGCCTATTTTTCCCAGGCTCCCTTGCAGTTGGTGAGACCATGTGACTGAGTCACTGGCTGAGTCAGTGAAACCCAAGTGAAGGTGATGGGCACCACGTCCAGACCTGGTCCATAAACATTTCCCAACTCTTTCCTTCTGTGGAGTTAGAAGCTCGTGTTGAAATGGCAGCGCCACAAGATGGGAGGAACCTCCATTTGGGAATTTATGTGTGCAAGAAATAAACTGTTGTGTTAAGGCACTGAGTGAGGGAGGGGACTGAAGTTTATCTGTCATAACTTCTAGCATGGCCTTAACTTCCAGCTTCTCTCTCGTACTCTGGGTGTCAGACACACACTTCTCTGCCCTTGACTTTGCTCAGGCTGCTCCCTCTGCCTGAAATACTTCCTTCAAGGACCCCTTTAATGAACCGTCCATGACCTTCCCAATTCTGTGTAACAGGCTTTGGTCTTGCTCTGTGAGCGCAAAGACTCATTTTCCTTTAGATTCTCAGAATTTCCCCACATGC
The DNA here is from genome assembly GCF_027574615.1 of Eptesicus fuscus. Taxonomy (NCBI): domain Eukaryota; kingdom Metazoa; phylum Chordata; class Mammalia; order Chiroptera; family Vespertilionidae; genus Eptesicus; species Eptesicus fuscus. The sequence goes on along the minus strand of NC_072485.1, from coordinate 54,132,767 downwards.
CTAACCGAGTCACCATGATACCAAGTGTTAGTTTGGATAACTTAGAGATAAATTAGCTGTCTTCTGCTCTGACACTTCCAGCCACCAGGTTTGTGAATATAAAGCGTCATTTAATAAAATTTTATCAATGGTCCCAAAGGTCACATTTTTGGTCTTGGCATTGAGTCACTGAAGGGTGTCACAAAGGGACCCTACGGAGGAGTTGGCCCGCCCAATTATCACTGACCACAGCACTCTGCCAGGTGTGAACAGTAGAACAGGTGAGAAAAGGGTGATGTGGTGGTGGTGCTGGCGGTACTGATGTGTGAAAGGAGAGATGCTTGTATCAGTAAAAACAGAAGTTTCATCAAACAGGAGGTTTGTCTTTTTTGCCTCCTGTTCTGCCCCCAGTGACTGGCACCTGGTAACTATATGTTGCACAAAAGAATAATCAGGAAGCAGACTTACATGTGTTAGTCCAAGTGTGGAGGGCATTTTGAATACAGGGGCGTGAGTGTGAGTGAACAAAACGGGAGCAGACTTACGGATGGAGGCCATAAGTATGTATGTGTATAAGTATCCCTATGTCATCCATCACCATAATCAGGGCAGTCTGTCATGGAGTCCTCTGCCCCTTCAAAGAGTAGCAGTCCATACTTGGATTCCTCCTGAATCCAAGTTTGCTTATCAAAATACACTGGTCCCTTAGGGCATGTGCTAAGGGCAGTCATGCTGTGGTCTAAGAACACTAGTTCTATGTGTTTGGCAGCTCTGCTGTGTGATCTTAAGCAAGCCACTTAACCTCTCTGAGCCCCCTTTCTTCTTTAGTTCAATGACCACCGCTCAGGGCTATTGTGTGGATGACCTGGAGTAAGTGCGATCGGAGTGTGGAAGTGCTTTGTGAAGTGCTCAGGCATATGCAGGCTGGAAGGATTATCTGGTATTAGGGAGCCACCAGGGAAGCTGACAGACAATCCTGCCTGAAGCAACAACTGGCCGAGGCCAGAGCCCCGAGCCATCTCCCTGCTGGCAGCTTCAGTTCCAGAATAGAAGACATGAGGGACATTGGGTCTCTGCCTGGCAGCTCTCCTGATCCCCACTCTGGCCTGACACTCCGCCCCAGCTTTCCCTGGTACAGGGGAACCTGTGTCTGGGGGACAGGGGTGGACCCAGGAAGCATCTCCCTGCCCCCAGCTGGGTCCCACCTCACCGCACAGGCCACGGCCCTGGGCCTCGCTGGCTTTGCTGGCCTCCAGGATCATGAGTCCTGAGCTGTGGAGCCACTGGATCAGGATGTGTGACGGCGTCCGGATTACATACATGTGGCCTGTGTCCTCAATTCTGAACCCATACCTGCTCACGGGGGGCGACACAGGCTGCGAGTCCACTGTCACCTTAAAGGGGGGAGGGGTTGTACTGAATGTGAGCACAGCTTGTTCATCCATCCATCCATCCATCCATCCATCCATCCATCCATCCATCCATTCGTCCGTGCATCCATCCATCCATCCATCCATCCATCCATCCATCCATCCATTCGTCCATCCATCCATCCATTCGTCCATCCAATTATCCAACCCACAGTTATGAAGCACCCTCTATGTGACAGGCTCAGTTTCAGGCACCGGCAGCCAAGACCCAGTCCAAGGTGCGTAGAAGAGTCCGTAAAAGTTTGATGAGCACACAACAAGGAAGCAAGATGTGCAACATCTGGAAGCAGGCTACATCTCTATGCGCAAATTAGCACAAATTCTGGGTCCCTCTAATCGTTCTCTTCTTTCCTGCTTCCGCTCAAATAATTTCTTCTGGGAGATCTTCCCCAAATCCCCAGCCTCTGGGTCGGGCACTCCTCTCTGGGGTCTTCCCATCTCTGTGCTGACCACTAAGACAGAATCCCTCAGAGCAAAAGTGCAGAAGTCAGATAGTTTAACCATAGTCATTGAAGGCCACTGTTTCTTGCCACTCTGACTTCCTCTCCGTCACAGTATTCTTCCCAGTACTCTTCCTTGCTTGACAGTACGGTGGCCAAAGTATTCTAATTAAAACCCCTTCCAAATATACTTAATTTTGCATTGTTTTTCTTAAAATTGTCCTTCCCCACCCCAGTTCCCAATCATGAATAAGCCTTAGGCCCCTCCACCCCTGGACGCCCTGGCCCTCCACTGAATGCTGCCCAGCCCCAGAGGACCGGCTCTTTGATGCACTCACCTTCCGGTTGAAGCGATCAATGGTGACCTGATGGGCCAGGTGAGTCACATTCAGCATCACCAGACAAAACGGGGGCCAGTTCAGGTGCCCCTGCAGAGACATCCCAGCCCACATCAACCCATCAACTTGGAGCCCAGTCCTGCCTCTTATCCTGGTGAGCAAGTGTGAGCACACTCTGCTCCCATCCCTGACTCCCTTCCCAACAACATGCCAGAGGCATCCTTGGGGCTGTGCAACGGTGCAGAATCCCATAGAACATTTTTGGCTCTACCTGACCTCATGCAAGCTCAGCCACAACTAACAAACGAAGAACGCTGCCTCCTCCACCTAGCTCATGGGGCATCCTAGGTGGGGATTCCCTGCAGCTGGCAACCTTGACCAGGCCACATCCCCGGAAAGGCATCCCAGGTCCTATGCACATGCCTAGGAATCTGGGACAAGCTGGGGATGGCACAGGCCCCGGGAAAGGCCAGGAGGTGGCAGACTCCACTGACTCTTGCCCCACGCGCCCATTTCAGGGGACCCCTGGGAGACAGACGGAGCTTCCGCATCTGTCCTCACTGCCTCAAAACCCAACTCACTGCCAATCCCCCTCCAGGTCTAGTCATAGCCCCAGTGCAGGCAGAAAGAAGCAGGCGGTCACCAGGTTGGCGCTTTTGCAGTCCAGGACGTGGACGGTGACCATTTCGTCTGGGCTCTGGCTGAGGGTGTAGATGGCCTCCTTGAACAGGGCTGCGTGGCTCCCATCAAAGGTCACAAAGCTCAGATCGGGGAATATGGAACATCGGCCTGTGGGAGGGCAGCAGACAAGAATAAACAGGTTCAAGGCCAAGGCTGCGTAGGAACACGGAGCCGGTGCCTGGGCCCTTTCCTGGGCAATGCAGAGGCCCCGGGGGCTGGAGGGTCACACAGAGATCAGAGGTTGCAAGGGTAGGAAATCTGCCAGGTCAAGGGTCACACTGAGACAAGAGGTCCCACGGGAGGTCATATTCAGGTCAGGGTTACCCTAAGGCTGGGAAGCACCAGGTCAGAGGTAGAAATCAGGCTGGAGCAGAGGTACAGGAGGACACAGTACGAGCACAGGGGAGGCGCCAGTGGACCCCAGGACTCACAGGCACATTCCCAGAGCGGGCAGCAGCGGTCCCCGCCCACTCTCACTGAGAGGCCCAGGACCCCACAGTGAAGGGGTGCAGCACCCTGGGGACAGTGCTGAGTCAGGTTCAACCGGATCAGCTGGCCCTCCAGGCAGATGTGGCGGACGCAGTCCTCCTCCGCGATTGGCTGGCACAGGGTGAAGGGACATGTGAGTGTCCACACTAGAAGCCACAGCCACTCACCCCCAGCCCACCCAGCCTGAAGCCACGAGGGCCCGCAATCCTTTCAGATGCAGGAAGAGACCCTGAGGTAAACCTACCAGGGAATGGAGCCCTCACTCTCCATCTACCCAACCCATCGGGGACCTGGGGCTGGACTGCACATGAGATTGAGGGTCGGAGGACTGACTCCCCGAGATCTCTGCATACCTGCCTGGTCTGTGCTGTGATCCCCAGGTACACAGATGTGCAGACACACTAGCTCAGACTCTCAGAAGCCCAAGCACCCCTCCCACACACATTCTTGCTATCTATCTATCTATCTATCTATCTATCTATCTATCGACAAATGCACAGTCTCTCATGTATCACACAGATACCTGAGTGCTCAGAGTCTTACATACATGAACTTAAACCAGTGCACATAGTCCCATGCGGGCACCCAGACACAAACATGCACACTGACCTGCCCATGTTGTCACACTCTGGACATCACACCAAGCCATCCAATTAGCCCCCGGGGCCCCAGTGGGGCACAGTGTGACCCTGCTATGGTATCAGGGGCCCAGAGGAGCCTGGAGAACTTTTCAGGCTCCAGGAGCATGGGGAAGGGGTGAAGGCAGTGACTAAGCTCCATCTTGTAGCCTGGCAACTGGTTAAGAAGCTGCTATAGGACTTGCCCCTGGCCCAGGAATGTGAGTGTGGTGGTGCCCAAGCCCAGTGGCATGGGAGGAGGGAAGGCATGGAGGGTCCATATCCAGGAGGCCAGAAACCTGACAAGTCACTCACGACACACATGGCGGATGCGTTGGCCTCAGTGGTGGTTGCCAAGGCCACGGCTGAACCCTCGGAGATGCTCTGGACTGGGGCCGAGCGCCCGGACTGCTCCGTGGTGGCCTCTCCCACTGGCCCTGCGGGGGGCCGAGGTCCTGCTGAGGTTCCATGGGCCTCGGGGAGTTGAGGGAGCAGAACCAGTGAGCTCTCTCGGGAGGCGGTCCTGGCCGAGACAGGGCTCAGGGGATGGGATGTGGGCATCAGCGGCACTGTGCCGGCCCAGGGATCCTTGGCCTCGGTCACCAAGGTAGCAAGAGTGTGGGCCACAGCAGGCGTGAGCGCTGTGGGCCCCTCCTGGGCAGAGCCATGTACCAAGGTGGGCAGAGACACCTGCTTGGACAGGATGGCCGTCTTCTCCGTGGTGCTCTTCCGTGGGGCAGCAGACACTGTGGAGGCCACCCCCTCAGCCACAGTCGCCACTCCAGAGGTCGGCAATGTGGCTCCCAGAAGCGGGCCTGGGACTGTGCCTGCTGCCGGAGGGGTTGTGTGACTGGGTGGGTGCACCTGGGCCACCACAGCTGGGGTGAGAGGCAGTGCAGGGCTGAGGGGCCGAGCGGATGGAGTGGTGGCCATGGCGAGAGAGGTGGCCTGTTGCTGGAGGGGAGGGGTGATGACAGGGCCCTCGGGACCAAGAGTGGCCACTGGGGCAGATGTGCCCACCTTGGCCAGGGGTAGGCTGGTGTCAGGGGGTAGGCCAGAGAGGAGCTGGGGGGGCCGAGTTGACTCTAGAGATACGAAGGGTGTGGCCCCCAGCCCATGGGCAACTGTGGGCAGGCCGGTGGCAGCCAGAGTGCCTGGGGGTGGCGCTGGAGGCCTGGTGGCTGTGGTGGTGTGCCCGGAGGGCTGGGGTGGGGCAGTGGGAAGTGGGGATGGCAGCAGGCCCGTGAGCTGGCCTGGGCCCAGGTGGACCTTCTCTGTGGGTGGCACCCTCTCCACTCCCTGGGTCGCCACAGGACTGACAGGAGCCTGTTCTGCTGCTGCCCCAGGCTTGGCTGGGGGGCTGCTGGGACTGGGAAGGGGCTGGGTCTGTTCGGGCTGGGGGATCTCTGTCCTGTTCGTGACCTTCGTTACTGCAGGTGTCAGCCAAGTCTCGTGGGACTCTGAGGAAGTGGGGGGCCTGGAGGTCACTGCAGGGGAAGCCACCGGCCTGGAGGAGGGACCTGCAGGCGAGCCCAGGCTCGGCAAGGCCTGCAGGGGTGTCGTCCTAACAGGCAAGGAGCCAGGGCCTGGGACCGTCACCGCTTTGGTCATGAGTGGGAAGCGAGGTGCAGGGGGTGACTGGGAGGAGACTGTAATGTTGGGGCTCCCTGCAAAGGTCACGGTTACCCTGGTCGTCTCCATGGCACCCAACCCCATGCCAGGTGTGGACATCTGCCGCAAGTGGGGGAGGGATGAGGACCTTGGGGCATGAGGGGTGGTTGGGAGGCTGGCGGTCACTCCCTTGCTGGCCGGGGCCCCTGTGGCAGGAGCAGGGAGGTTAGATGCAGTGACCCCCAGGGGCTCCTGGGTGGAGGCTGGAGACAGCGTTGGCCCCTCAGTGGCTGCCAGGGATGGGTTCAGGGCCGTGGTGAGTGGGGCAGCTGGGGTGAATGCTGGCCTATGGGAGGGGGCCCCGGGAGTGTCCTGTGGGAACTGTAGCTCCTGGTCCCTGGGGGTGGGCAGCTCTTGACTCGGAGGCAGGGTCTCATTGCCACGGGCCTCCGTGGGAACCAGAACTGCAGGCTCCACACCTGGGGCAGATGAGAGAGGAGGCTCAGACGGTGGGTGACTGCTGCCCAGGGGTCACACTGTGCAGGGCTGGGGTCACACTGTGCAGGGCTGGGGTCAGACGGGCACCCTAGGTGAGCGGGGAAGACAGCTTCCCGCGGCTGGTTAGGCTGCCTGACCAACCCCGGGCCTCTGCCACGTGGATGACTCAGAGAAGCCAGCAGGTCTGGGCTCTGCCACGTGACTCCAAGCCTCATTTTTCCTCTGTGAAATCGGGAGAATGGGCTGGATGAGGTCTCAGCCTGCTCTACAGTGTTCTTCCGGAGGCCCCTCAGCTGACCCGGCCTGTCCAGGGACCTGGGAGGTCTGGGTATGATGGGTCCCTGAGACCCTGGGGTTTACAGCGAATCCAAGGGAGGGATGAGAAATGCAGGCCACTCACAGTCCTCCACGTAGACGCATCTCTGTGTGACTTCATCCAGGACCTTGGGGGTGGGGCATGCAGGCACACAGCCTTCCACCCTGGGGACAGAGCAGGGAGGGTTAGTGGTCGGGAATGTGAGAGGGTCACCTCTTTGCACCTGCATTGAGCACAGGCCTCCTCCTTTCTTATGATGTGTGTGCGCTCTTATCATGTACACACTCCCATGAACCTCCATATCCTGTCACATATCACACAGAAGCACACATACCCCAACCTGCATGCTGCACACTCCTGCCCTCAGACTGAGAGGGAAACACACAAACAAGGTCCAGCTATGTACACACTGTGCACTCACTTGCATGTGCTCACATGTGCCTCTATTCAGGCACATTCTCACACACACACACACCCATGCCTGCAGGACTCAAAAATATTCACACAGATATACATACACGTCCACACAGACCACTACAAACATCAGTGTACACATGCTCATGCGCACAGTTGCACCAACACCCAAACACATGCAGCTCACACTCATGCATGCACACTGCTGTACAAGTCCAGGCACACCTTACACACAAACACACACAGGGCTCAGCTATATGCACATTGTGCACAAACAGATATTCACATATGCCCAGATGAGGCACATTCATCTGGTACACACCCCTCATACACACAGCACACATGTGTATATGAGTATATGTGAGTACACGCACACCTCAATATATGCTTATGCCTCCGCTCACAGATGGCATACAAGCCCATTCCACATATGTATGCTCTACATGCTAATGCACATACCTTGATGCCATGCCATCTCACCTGGGCACATCCTGGCAGCTGGCTGCCCTGGGGTCCCGGCAGGTTTGGAAGCAGGGGCTAGCACAGGCATCGTAGCGCCACTCACAGATGGGGTAGGCAGCCCCTGATGGCTTGGCATCTGGAAAGTCACCCGCCCCAGAGTCTGAGGACTGGGCATCAGTGCCAGAGCGCAGAGGCAATCCAACTCAGCCCGCGCCCGCGCCCGCCCCGCCCCACCCATGGAAGAGACAAATGGACTCATGCGGGAAAAGTGGAGACAAATAAATAAGAGCCAACCTCAGGGGACACTGTGTGGCTGAGAGCTGGGGTCAGTGCCTGGGAGGGTCCTTGGAGTGGGGTCCGGGAACTTGGTGAAAGGGCTGAGGAAGGGGGTGCTATGGAGCAGGCATTGGAGCTGGGCTTTGAGGGGTGACGGAAGAGGAGGCTGTGACCCCTGATCTCTCCATAAGGCTGCCTGTCACCCTACCCCTCTGAGACCTTGGTGGTCAGGCTCGCCCTGCACCCCAGGACACAATCCCATCCTTCCTGCTCTGCCTCTGGCCAGGCCACTGCGGACCTCCCGGGAGCCAGGAGGCTTTCCCCGGAGGGTGGGGGAGGTGTTGGGGAATCCCCGCCCCTCTCAGCCAAGGCCCTGTGGGGCATCTGGCCCCAGACAAGGGGGAGCTATTCTTTACAAGCCATCCCCTCTGTTCCCAGAGGGCCTCCGTGAAGTAGCCAGTCTCGGGACCAGATGCGTGGTTTGTCTGAGCACTCACTGTCTTTGTTGCCCCTAGTAACTTGGGCTACTAATAATAACAACAGCTGACTCAAACAGCACCAAGTAGGGTGCTCAACATTTCACACAAGGATGCACGCATTCATCCTCACAATAATCTTACGAAGTAGCATTATTATTATTATTATTCCCATTTTATAGATGAAGAAACTGAGGCACACAAGCTGCTGGGGAAATTAAACTCTCCCAGGGGACAGTTCCTCGTAAAAGGCCCCGTGGCCAGTGCCTTGGCAAATGAAGGATCCTCAGGGGAAGAGTGTGTAGCCTCTGCGGGGCTTCAAGGCAGACAAGACCCCAGACCTCCCTGGCACAAGTGGGGGTCGTCTCTGCTCCTGGCCCCACCCTGCAGCCCCTTCCTGACCTCCTAGCCCCCACACTGCTGCTGACTGTGAAGAAACCTGCTTTTCCAAGACCCTTGGGACCAGCACGGAGAACTTAACTATGAGCCAGGCCCAGAGCAAAGCCCACGCGATACATTCAGTCGCCCACAATAACCCTGAGGCAAACATCGGCGTTGTTCAGGTGAAGAAACAGTCAGGGAGGGGCGTTCTCCTCCAGCGCCAAGGACCCAGGTCAGCATTCGAACCCAAGGCAGCCTGGCTTCAGAGCCTGGGCTCACCCACTCTGCCTCGGGGTCTTCCAGAAAGGGACACAGCCCTGCCATCATGGCCAGCGACGACTCTGTCCTGGGTGGGGTTCTCGGTGGACTGGATAGATGACCGCTGAAAGTAAGCGTGAGCTGGCCCAGCCTGGTGTGTGTGTGTGTGTGGGGGGGGGGAAGGGGGTATGAGTGGGGGTGATAAGTGAACAGCCTGGCTGGAGACACATTTACACACGTGTGGATTCATTCATATAGTGGGAGGTGCCCTCACAGGCATGAACACACATGCACACATATGGGTCAGAGAGGCCAGCCTGGAGCGGTAAAGAAATGGTGATCACTGCCTCCAGGGTCCAGGCAGAGACTAAGTTGTTAGGGCAGACACACCCGGTAGGGGGATGGCAAAGCCCTGGGGCCCTTCCCAGTCCTGGCTGGAAAGTTCACGGTGCTGCCCCGTCACAGGGTCCCGGGCCTCCAAGGGGGCAGGGAGAGGCTGCGGGCTCACAGGGCGGGCATGTGCCCCCGTCGGCACGAAACCTGAGCTAGAGAGCTGCGCAAGCAGCGGCCACGATCCCTTCTCGCTGCGTTTCCACAAAGGCCGCCCTATTTTTAGACCATGGAACTGGCCTGTGGGAGTAGGCAGGACCCGGGAAGCTGGCTGGGCCCCGAGCCACGCTGCCCACACTCCTCAGGCCACCAACATGGAGGCCAGGACACTTCCCACGTCAGGGTGCCACCCACGTGGCCTCCTGGTGCCAGGAGAGTGAGTGAGGATTCCGTCTCTTGGGGGCAGAAGGAAGGGGAATAAGGAGAGGGCAGGAAGGGCAGCTGAGCGAGGGGCTGAGGGGCTGAGGGTGAGGGCAGGGTGGACACCTACCCAGAAGGCGGAAGAGTGTGCCCCGGCGGAAGACCTCCGAGTGTTCATATGGCCGCAGGGCCAGCGTGGGGCCTGACACGTAAAGGAAAGAGCCAGGCTCCGCCAGGGACTCCAGGGCCACCAGGCCTGCCCGCCAGGTCCCCTGGTGCAGTGAGAAGGAGGCGTGGTGGTGGAAGGCATCGCTGCCCTGCCACTTGGCCAGTCCCAGAGACCCATTGGCTGTGACGTGGAGGAAGAAGTTGGGTCTGTCCGCTGCCTCCAGGGACACCACATCCGGATCTGCAGAGAGCCACATGGTAAGGTCAACGCAGAGAGAGGCCCTGATGGGGGGCAGAACTGGCACCCATTTCACTCTCAGTGACACAGGATGGCACACAATCTGTGGAGAGCTGGGACCTGCTCCTCCATGCCTGCCCGCCTCCCCTCGGCTCACCTCCTCTGCCTGCTGGCTGCCCCCCTGTGCGCCTCCCCTTCCCCAGGGCAGGTGGAGGGTTAGAGAAGCCACCGACTGCCAAACCTCGGGAGGTGAGCGACCTCCCTCCCTTCCTTCCACAAACACTTTGAGGACACCCCCTGTGCCAGGTGCAATTCTGGGTGCCAGGGACACAACAGTGGCCAGGACAGACAAACACGGCTGCCCTGGTGGAGTTGCGTTTTATTGGTCACACCGGACAAGCTGGGCGTGGTGATTTGTCAGATTTCAGCGACCCCTGCATGGTCCTGCTCCTCACAGCATCCCAGAGGGTCAGAGCTGGTGGAACTCGGGGACCCTGAGTCCAACCCCAGAGAGGAAAACGGTGTCCCAGCGGGAAGGCCCTTGCCCAGAGCCTGATTTCTTCCTTCCTCCTATATCCACAAGGACCCGTTTCTAAAGAGGGGGGCTCACTGCTGGCTGGATCTCCCCCCTCCCTACCCAAGACATCCTCTACTCTCCATTTTTCCTCATCACAATCTTTCCCACCCCTCAAGACCCATTTCAAGGGACACCTCCTCCACGCAGCCACACAAGATCTCACCTGGAAGGCACTTTCTCTTTTGCTGTTCAGTACCTTGTGTATAGTGGGGTGGGGGGGGGGAGGGCCGAGGAGGAGCACAGGATGGAATCGGGGAGAGGAGGAGCACAGCCTGGGTCCTCACTGGGTCTGCCCCCTGCCCCCAGCTGCCCAAAAAACCCAGGCCTGACTGAGATGGAGGCTGGACTCTGGACCCAACTTCTTCCTCCCCACAGCGATGCTCTCCAAGGCCAGGCTGCTCTGGTGCTCTTAATATGCCCGTAAAACCACTGGAAAATCAACACTTCCTCTAGTGCAGACCTTACTGGACTAAAATATTGAGTGGAGAACAGAAAATTCCCACTAAGAGATGGCCTATCACAGTGGTCGGCAAACTCATTAGTCAACAGAGCCAAATATCAACAGTACAACAATTGAAATTTCTTTTGAGAGCCAAATTTTTTTAAACTTAAACTATATAGGTAGGTACATTGTTATTAACTTAATTAGGGTACTCCTAAGCTTTGCTAAAAACTCAAGGGGCCAAAGAGCCGCATGTGACTCGCAAGCCGCAGTTTGCCGACCACTGGTTTAGAGCAAGCATGTCAAACTCCTGGCCCGAGGGCCGCATGTGGCCCACAATGAATAATTTTGCGGCCCAGCCAATATAATGGTATGTAAGAAACATTTTAATAAAAATTTCATAACTTAATTTTTACAGTATCCTGTTATACATAATTATTAATAATGAACTACAATATTCGCTAATGACTGACTACTATAATCATGTTGCATTCATTTCCCTTACGCGACTTACACGCAAGTGCACCATTTCTCTCCACTAATACTAGCAGCGAATATTTTAGCAGCCGATTGCCACATCAATTAGTCGTGTACTGACTTGTTTGGTGCACGCAATAGGAAATATTTCGCTTTCGGAGAACAAGAAAAATAGGTTTATTTACGTTACACTTATTAATTTGTGCAGTTAGTCAGTGTCTGGTAAGTTAATGTTCAAGAAAAAGTATTAATTTTTACTAAAATGTCCCGTTATTTTATGTTAACGATGACTCATTTATTTCAGCCCTTTGTATTCAGCATGTCTTTATCGAAATAAACCTACGTTTCTATGAAATTGAAGCTTTTGTTTTCTTGCAGCCCACATCAACTTAAGCCTTGCTTATTTGGCCCGTGTTAGCCTTTGAGTTTGACTTGCTTGGGTTAGAGCCTCAGCACCTTCCCTCCTCTGGCGATGCCTCCCCCAGAGGTGGCCTTACCGTGGGCCTTGGCCTTGTCCAGGGCAGCCGTCAGCAGGAAGTTCACGATGTCCCCCGGGGCCACCTCCTCTGCGCTCACTAGGACTACGGCACCGCCTGCCGCCTTCATGGCCACACGGGCACCACCGACCCCCTGGCTGGCCAGCTGGTAGGGGCCCTTCCCTAGTGCTGGAGAGAGAAAGGGCCGGTCACGAGGCCTGCCTCCTGGGGCCTTTGCCCACCTCCCGTCCTGCCAGAGGTGGGGCTGAGGGAGGGTGCCAAGGAGGTGCTGTTGGTCACTTCCCTCACCCCAAGATCTAGGGACCTCGGTTTCCATGAAAAGGAAGGACAGGAACTTGAGGCTGTCATCCTTGCCGGGGACCGGCATAGCACCTGCGTAATTTCACAGGAAGCCTGGGAACAAGGTCACCCACAGGGGTCATCTGGACCCCCCAAAAGACTCTCCGTGGGCCTGTCCCCCTGCCTGAGACTCTACACTGCCAGCCACTGCTCTATTCAGGGTCCCCCTTGGGAGGAGATAGCAGACCTGGTCTCTGCCCACCCCGGCCTGAGGGATGAAGGCCAGGAGAGCTTGGGCTCAGCACTAGTGCTTCCTTATTCCAAGCCTGTGCCACTTTTGTGTCTCGTGGGTTCCTGCATCGTCAGTATAGGCTGGTTTCCTGGACAATTGTAACAGCCTCGTGAGTGACCTCCCTGCCTCTGGTGTGCTCCCCACCTCCAGCGCCTCCTCCCCAAGTGCCCGAGTCACCTTCCTGACACACTCCGTGCTGGGACTCATCAGTAGCTCCCATTGCCCTCAGGAGAGAATCCAAGAGCCCAGATTGAATTTGGGGGCCTTTCATGCCCAGCCCCTGCCTACCCCCCACCTCCCGACTCCTTGGCCCCTGCCACACTAAATTCTCTTGTTGTTCCTTGAAAGAGCCTGCTGTGTCCTGCCTCGTGTCTCCACGCATGCTGCCCCCTCCCGGCCCCTCAGAGTAGTCCTCCCACTTTGTGCCTGGCAAACGCCTCCTCGATCTCTGGGGCCCAGCTCAAATGTCACCTCCATGGTGAAGCTCTCCCTGCACCCCTCCTGCCACACACAAACATCACCCCTCCCGCTGGGTCCCAGCAGCCCTTGGAGCACGACATGACACAGCCATCGCAGCTCTCATGAGGGATCTCAGTCGGGGGTCCCTGTGTGTCTCCTCTCCTAGATGGGAGTCAGGCAGCGCTGTGCCTGTACATGGTTAATAATTAGCCCTCAAAAACAAACCCCAATTTGTAGCGTTTGCTGATTTCCACGCTGTAAACACTCCCACCAGCGGTCAATGTCAAACTACCAACTGAATGCGGAGTTGGGGACACACAGTTGGCTCTAGAGAGCCGGTGTGGGCCAGCTCAGCCAGCGCCCCTCTGTGACAGCTCTCGTTGACCATCGACTCCCCAGCACCCGGCAAGGGCCTGGACCAGAGAAAGTGTGGGAGAAAAGCAGAGCGAGGAATGGACGGGTGGGTGGGTGGGTGGGTAGGTGGAGGATGCTAGAAACAGCCTGTCCTTTGCCAGTTACTGCTGCCCAAAATGCCACAGAAGGGAGAGACTCTGCTCAGAGCTGTCTTGCTGAAATGTCTTGCCTGATGTCAGACAGACACCGCCTGTCCCAGGGACCACAGTTCTCCCATCACAGATTTATTCCTTCAGGAGCCCGGAGGCGCTAACACATAAGTGGGACTGCAGTCCCTGTGAATTATGCTGTGCCCTGGCCGAGCCCTCATCATTCAGACCCCCTAACTGGTATCTTTGTCTCTGATTGGTGCCCTATCATTTCTCCTGGCTGTACTCTTTCCAGGGAGATGTTTTTCAACCCAAAATCTGAGAATGCAGGGAACTGGACAAGAGGACAGAGCCTTGGGCCTATACCCACAAAGGCCTGCTCCTGGCAGGATGGTGCCTGGAAGGGACGAGTAGGGGAGGGGGTGTGCATTGGAGGTCAAAGGTGAATGACACCAAGGACCTGCTGAGCATCTAACTCTGCCAAGGTCTGACCTTGGCCCAGCTGGACAGAGATCAGTGCCAGAAACTACTCCTGGGCAGCCCTCCTCCCACTGCCCACTGACCCCAGTGATTAAATTGACTAACTGGCTCTAACGCCTCCCTGGGGTCTTCACTCTAGTTATGACCTGTGTTTTCACTCTGGTTAATGCAGGGGAGGGAGCATATTCTGGGACCCTGCGACCCTGGCTAAATTTGATGACCAATCTGATGGGCTGAACCAGGCCATCCTTGGGAAGAGCAGTTTGCATTTGTCGTTGCCAACTTAAAACTTCGGTAAACCCCGGACAATGTCCCATGGGCCTGATGAGCTAGATTACGAGGGTCGTGGGGTGGCCCACTGGCTTTTACTTCCTGGTGAAGCTGCCCTAATGAGCATAATCCCCAGGAAGCTGGCCTGGCCTGGGTTCCTTATAAGCTGCTGGGTGCAGAGTTCTGGGGCATCCCTGGGCCCTTCACTGTCCGGGCTCTCTCTGCATGACAGGGTCCTTCCCTGCCCCACGTCACAGCTCTTCCAGGGCCAGGATGGCTGCTGCTGTGGCATCAGGTCAGGGCTGGCAGTGCCCCGGCCCCAAGGTTCCACTTGGGGAGGACGGCCTTACCTTTGTTAAAGAAGTCACAGTCGTATGCTGAAAGAGAGAGAACAGCCTTCTTAGGAAGCTGGAACAGATGGCAGAGCCAAGGCCCCAGCATCCCGGCTCTTCCTCCTTCCCCAAGGGGCGGACCTGGCCTGCCTCCCGAACTCCAAGATTCAGGCATGGGCATTATGTTTGGATATCTTGAGCTGTAGGAAATACAATGGCTCCTCTCTGTGCCCCCACACAAAGCTCAAAGCCGGCCCAGAGGAGGCCCAGAGCGTTTATCAAGAGAAAGAATGAATGAATGTTGGGAAGAAGGGTATGTTTTGTGTGGCCCCACAGGGCAAGATTAGAATCAAGGGGTGGGAGTTCCAATCGGAAATGTTGCGGAAGGTCGCAGAGGAAAGCAAGCACCAGATAGAAGTCAGTCTGTCAAGAACCTTGGATGGAAAGGGACCAGGTGAGTCCAAGTTCCAAGATCCCTGGGTGCAGTTTCCACCAGGCTTTCACAAGCTACTCTAAGCGTGTGCTCAGCGCGCCCTCTAGTGGCCCGGTCTAGCAACACAGCCTTTTCCCCTGGCTCCTCAGCCATAGTACTCAGTGGGTTGGGGTAAGTTGGGGGCCTTGAAAAGGACACCTAAATCCAGGAGCAAGGCTATGAAGAGCCAGTTGGGTAGACCTGGGATAAGGGGGTAGGGGCTTCTCCATTCATAGGTGTGATCTGAAGAGAGCCACCAACTCCACCCCACAGCCCAAACCCCCTAATCAACACTACTGCTTTGCAGGGGTCAGAAGATTGATCTGCTGTATTGCTATCGGCAAGTACCTGCCTCTCCTCACCTGTGGATCAGAAAACTGAACTAGAAAATTAGAAGATCTCTGAGACTCTGGTTTCAGGTGTGTACCAGGTTCATGGAAGGTCACCCAGGATTGTCAAGAGCCGGCTCTCTAAAGTCAGGCCTGGGTTAACCCCATCTCTCTCACTGGTGGGCTGTGCACACTGGGACAAGTTACACAACCTTTCTGTCACTTAGTGCCCTCCTCTCTCAGACGGGACCACAGCTAGCATCTGCCCCATAGACTTGTGATGCTGGATTAGGGTGAGGCAAGGACTCACCTTGGTGCAAAATTTAAGGAGGCATCAAAAATTTCAGTAATCAATTTCTAATATGTTCATCAATATTTTTTAAATTTCAAAATTAATGTAAAATACCCATGATGAATAAAATATCAAAATTTAAAAATAAAGACAGGATGAGTGACTTGCCGACTGATACTGGAGCCCGAGGCAAAGGAAAAATCAATAATACTAATCCTGTCATTCCTTAAAATGTTGATATTTTGTTCATCAAAGTCATTTTTACATTCGTTTTGATTTTTAAAATGTAGTGCCAACATATGACGTACGTTCTGCCCCACTGAGTGCCTCGCTGGCCTCGCCCTAGCCCTGGGCCTGAGTGTTAGCGAGTTAACGCACAGAAGGCACAGGGCCTGGCGCACAGCAGGTCCTTGTTCAATGTGGGTCCCCTTCTCCTTCCCGGAGGATTTGTATCAGAGAAGGAGAGGGAGCAGCAGACGGCAGGAGGACCCAGGGCATTGGTGGTGGAAGGGTCTCAGGGGAGGGGAAACAGGCAGGAAAAGGGAAGCCAAAGGCCGCTTCTGCTCCCCCTTCTTCCTGAGGTCATCCTGCCTGGAGCCCCAGGGCTCAGGACATGCCAGCACCCACGTCGCCATGACATGTGACAGCAATGGCTAGAGCATCGTGCCGAGCGCTTTACAGGCGCTGCCTCATCTAACTCTCACAGCACCCTGCGAGGTGGGTACAGTTCTCCTAACCCTCGATTACAACTCAGGGCAAGCAACGTGCCCAGGTCACCCTGCTCGATGGAGCTTGAGCTGAACCCAGAGAGTTCAGCCCCAAGGCCTGTGTAATAACCATAGCACCGCAAAGTGAGGCGTGCTTGCACCAGGAAGATCACTGTTATGCAGAAAGAAATAATCAATAATTTAAATTTCTATATATTTTGTTTCATTTTTAAATATATACTTTTTAATCATGTATGTGTACCTGTGTATGCATTTGTGTGTTCAAAATATTTTTCTTTGGTAAGAGTGTGCAACCAAAAGTGTTTGCAGACCACAAGGCCCTAGGTATACTGATGTCGTGGGCTGCCTCTGACAGCAGGTCTCAGCTGGCAAAGGGCTTTTGCATTCACTATCCCACTTGACCCTCACAATAAACCTGGTGGGACAAGTCTATTCTTTTTAAGATGAGAACATTGAGCCCCGGGGAGGTTGGGGGTTTGAGGTCACACAGCTCACAAATGGCAGCTCTGAGCCTGGAATCCAGGACTCCTGACTCCTCTGGCAAAGTGGTTAAGAGCACAGGTTTTCAGCCAGGCTCCACTGCTAACCTGTGTGAACTTGAGCATCTTATTTAATCTCTCCCTCTAGCCTGTTTCTTCAACTCTAAAATAGGAATAAACAGTCCTCTTCATAGGGTAGTTGGTAAAGAATCCTATATAATAAAAGGCTAATATGCAAATCAACCAAATGGTGGAACGACTGATTGCTATGATGCACACTGACCACCAGGGGGCAGACGTTCAATGCAAGAGCTGCCCCTTGGTGGTCAGTGTGCTCCCACAGGGGAAGCACCAAGCACCGCTCAGCCAGAAGCTGGGCACACAGCTGGCAAACCCCTAGGGGGTCCAGAACTGCGAGAGGGCATAGGCCAGGCTGAGGGACACCCCATGCCCCCCCCCCGCCCCCACCTCCCGCCCCCTCCTGCATGAATGTGTACTAGGCCTCTAGTCTATAATAATAAAAGTGTAAGATGCTAATTAGACTGGACAGCCAAATGACCTTCCGGACACCCTTCCAGATGAAGCCGGGGCTGCGAGGGCAGAGCCCTTTGCATGAATTTCATGCATCGGGCCTCTAGATAATGAACGATACACACAGAACAGTTGGTGCCTGGCACAGAATAAGTACTTAATGAATGCTAGACATAGTGATGGTCCCCCCCAGGCCTGCCCACAGAGGGCCCCACTCTCCCCCTCAGGTGATTGGACACTCACGGCAGAGACGTGGGGTCCGCCAGTCGATGGCCACCCCGTGCTGGCAGCACTGGTGGGCATAGGCGGACACGCTGGCACAGAAGCACTCACAGTCACCGCCCCGGCTACACCCACAGGTGTCCGTCAGGCAGTTTGAGTAAAACCAAGTGACATCAACCTAGAGGAGGTCAGAAGTCAGAGGTCAGAGGACAGACCCTGAATGTTTGCCCGGAAGCGTCTCAGCTGATGCCAATCAGCCTCAGGGAGCAGCAGAAACACGAAGGGACCACAGGATGGCGTGAGCTGCCCTGCAGGGTCAGGGCCTAAGCCATTGGATCCTGGGGCTGGAGGTGTGGCTGAGGAGCAGACATGGCTATGAACTGCCAGCCTGGGCCAGAGACAGCTGCCTTGGGGGCCTGGAGGCTGCGGAGCAGAGCTGAGCCCCAGCTTTCCTCTGTCTCCATTGCCGCTGCCACAGCAGGAGGGTGTGGGGTCACTGTCCAGAAGAACTTCCTGCCCGGGGAAAAGCCAGGTGGAGATAGGCTCAAAGGGCACAGCTCTGTCTGTCTGTCTGTCCGTCCTGGGTTGTCTGGGGAAACAGGACAGACTATTTCATCCGAGCTGGAGGCAGGGGAACGGCAGCGATGCATCTCCCCTCTAGGCCTGAGGTGTCTCTCCCGAGTCATGATGGGGGATGGGGTCTGAGAGCAGGAGGGATCCCAGGAAGGGTGGGGTCAGGAGTGGCCTGGCTGGGGCCCACTCACCACAGGGTGGCAGGTCTCAAACACCTCACTGAGCAGGATGCTGCACTCCTTCTTGGCAAACGGTTCTCGGAGAGGATTCAGGACACACGTGTCCCGGGCATCGAGGGTGTCTGGGCACTGAGGGCGAAGGCAGGGCTGTTGACCTCCCTACCCCCCGAACACCTGCTGCCAGATGTGGTCAGACAGACTCTTAGAGTGACCCCCTGATCCCACCTCCTGGGGTTCATGTCCTTGTATAATCCCCTCACCGTGAGAGTGGGAGGGGCCTAGAACTGGCTTTAAACCAACAGAAGACGGCGAAGGTGGTGGGTGGATGTGGTTGTGTCAGTGATCGCATGACTCGGTTGCATTATGTGTAGAGCCCATCTTGCTGGAGCCTCCCCAGACAACAGCCAGCAAAAAACTGAAGCTCTCCGTTCCACGGTTGCAAAGAACTGAATGCTATCGGCTGCCATGTGAGTGGGCGAGGAAGCAGATCCTCCCACCCCAGCCTCCGAATGAAAGCCCAGCCGAAGCGGACAGCTTGACTGCAGCCGGTGGTACCTGAGGCAGAGGACCAGGCAGCCGTGCCCTGACTCCTGACCCACAGAAACAGATCATATGTGTGGATGGCTGACTGCCGTTTAGCCTGGGGGACTGTTGCTGCACAGCTAGAGATAACACGTTTTCCTGGTGTCTGCTGACCCTCCTCCCTCAGGCCTACGTTTTCACTACCGCCTCCCTGGGAAATGCCCAAGGGGAGTAGCAGGAGAGAAATCGCAGTGGGGTGGGTGGAAGGGGGCGGGGGAAGCAGTAAAGGTTAGTCAACCACTCAGCTTCTCCAGAATGCGAGTGGGGCAGAGCACAGCTTTCTGAGGCTGTGAGAGGAGCCTTGTCCCGCTTTAGGATTACACTGAGCTCCAGGCCATGACTACCAGCTCTCCTGACCCCAGTCCACAGAGGCTCATCTCCGTCTGCTCCCCAACAGAGAAGTCAGGACCTAAACCTACTCAATCCAGGAAAGGCGACTACGTAACACTCATCCCCACCCTCCACTGCTGCCCCATGGCCGACATAACTAATCAGTTTTCCTTCCAACTGAGCCTGACATAAGTCTTAGACATTTCTCCACGTAGCATCCCCGGCAACCTCTTCTCGCGGATCAGAGCTGTCATATGAGGTGAACTCTACTCACCATACCTCCCCTGGCACAACCCCTTCACAGAGGACCAGGGAAGATGGGACTTAAGGTTACCCACGTCACTGATGATCCAAGACAAGAACCCAGGTTCCGTGCTCACAGCTTGGCAGCCCCGGTCAGACATGTCCCAGACCTCTGGGACACCCTCCTCATTTCTGCCTCTGCTAATACTGTTCTCCCTTTTCAGAGGTCACCTCTCTGATATACTCGTCCTTCCAAATTTGTCCTGTTCTTTAAGTACCACACTAATTCCGCCACCTTCGGGAAGCCTTCTCAAATTGCTTCAACCCACATAGGTCTCTCTGTGCCAGACCTACTGCCAGGCACTAGGGGCACAGACGTGGGTAAGATGGTGATGCTTCAACAAGCCTCGCCTTCCTGCTAGGTGGTCATCTCTCCTAGGACAGAGACTGTCTCCTTCCCAACACCCCCCTCCACTCTCCCTCCACCCGGATCCTGGTCCAGGGCAGGTGTGCACTGATTTGTGAGATGGGATGGTAGGTGTCCCTGGGCCCTAGGATAGTCTGGGCTGGGGATGCAGCTCAGAGGCTGAGAGAACAGCTGTGGAAGCAGCCTCACACCAGTGTCCCTTTTGCTTGACCCGGGCCAGGTACTCTCGTGCAGGCCAGGGCCCACCTCAGGGAGGCTTTACCTCAACTGCAGCCCAGCTGCTGCCAAATTCCTGGGGGTTCGTTAACTCTAAGTTCTCCGGGGTCCTCATCTCATTGATGGTTTTTAAGTCAAAGTTCCCACAGAGCCCCGCCAGCTGGCCCTGAAAGAAGAGAGGTCACCATGTCAGTTGCAGGCTCGCCAGGGGTGAGCCGTGGGCAGGGGGTCGCCACGAGCCCAGGAGTCCGTCATGAACCCAGAAGCAACTACTGAGGTCCCAGGATGAAGAGGAGTAGGAGAAGGGTCAGAGGAGAAGGGGTGGGGAGGACAGGACAGAAGGCATGATGCTGCTGGTTCCCCCGTGAGGGTATAGCTCACCCACGGACCCCCAGTGGCTCGGCTCAGCCCCAGGCAGGAGCAGATGGCTCCTTGAGGGTCACTAGTCATGCGACTACCTGCCACTGTGGCCCAGCCTGGATGTGCACCGTGGTCCTCTGGTCCCATAAGAGGGTGATTTGCTCCCGTGGGAAATGCACCAGCGTGAAAAACCCTGCTCGCCACGTGTGGACCTCTTGCTTCTCGTCCAGGAAGCTCTCGGGACTCTAAGGCGACAGAGATGGTCACCTGGGGCAGCTGGGCCTGGCTACAAGTCACTGACCAGCCCCAGGACCCCACCAACTTTTATGCCTCCCTCACACCTTGACATTGATCTCTGTGCTCCTGACCCTGGCCAAGGTATTCAATCTGAGCTGCTGATTCCAGGGCTCCCAGAGAAATTGCTGTGGTAAAGAAACTAGTCCTTAGCCCTCTTCTGCCCTCGGCCCCTGTTAACCTGCCAAGTGTCCCTACCACCTTCACCTGCACCGGGCCTTACGGGATTTCCTGAGTCGTCATCAAAGATGATGAGTGAGTTCCCAACGTTGATGGAAATAAATTTCCTGCAGATGATGCCAGAGCTGTAGCAGTTTACATTTTCTACAATCACAGAGAAGCTGACGTTTGATGTGCTCTGAGGAGAAAACAAATTAGTTTGGTGAAACCAGCGAGAGAAGGGGTCTGCTGAGGGGCACAAGGGTAGAGGGACACGAACTCTGAAGTGGTTTTCCACTCACTTCTACTTCTTACTAGCTGTGTGACTTTGGGCAACCTCCTTCAGTTTTCTGAAGCTCGGTTTCCTTTAGGGGGCACCTAGTGCAGTGTTTAGCATGTAATGACTCTCCAAAAGGTATCTGATGGGTGAATGAATGGAAGAATGAATGAATGAATGAATGAATGAATGATAGGATGATAGGTGTGTAGGGGAAGGGACACTGTCTCACATATAGTGATAATGGTAGGTGGCAGTGTAAGCCTTTCTGGAGGGCAATTTATAGACATTAAGCAATATTTTACATGTACATACTTCTTATAGCACTTTCACTTCTAAAAGTCTAGAGATACTTTCACAAAAGTACTCATTGTGCATTTAAATATTGGCAACAGCCTAAATATCCATCAATGAGGGAATAATAAAACGAACTAGAGCAGAATTCTCTGCAGAATTCAACAGGAAGAAGAAAGAAAAAAGTATGCGCTGACTATATGAGCTAACGTTCAAGGTATACTGTTAAGTGGAAAAAAGCAAATTGTAGAAACTTATCCATATAAACGAAACAAAGTGTGTGTATGTGCGTGTGTGTGTGTGATGAAAACACCTGTTAGGAACAGGGAATGAGAACAGAAAATATATGAGGAGGAATATTTGTTTTTAATATGTGCTATGATGTTATTTTAAATGTTAGTGACGGGCATATATTAGCTTTGAAATTTAAAATATAAAATGGGGTCTGTGTAGCTTTGAAAGTATGTGCTCCATAGATAGGACTCATTCCATAAAAGGTTTATTATTATTATACTAGAGGCCCAGCACACGAAATGTGTGCAGGTATGGCCCCTAGGCCTGGCCTGTGATCAGGGCCATCTTCCCCAGCTGCCAGCAGTCAGCCCTGCCCCCCACTGCCACCCATCCCCCGGTTCCCTGTTCGCCACTGGGGGATTGGAGCCTGGCAGGCAGGGGAAGGGACCAAGAGGTGGTCAGTGCGCCTCATAGCGACTGGTCAAGCAGTCGTTCTGGTTGTTCTGCCATTTGGTCAATTTGCATATTACTCTTTTATATAGAGAGAGTTAATGAAATAGACTGGCTCTTAGCAAAGCCAAGGTCCCCTGGTGTGTCTCTGGCACCCTCCCACCTACCCTGCTGGTACATTTTCCTCCTGCTGGAAGGGATCCTGCTTCCACTGTGCCCCGCCCCATCGCCATTCCTCTTCCTCCACGTGACTCCTTAAGCACCAACTCTCCAGTCAGACTTCTTAGTTCAAACCTGACCCAGCTCTGCCACTGCCTGGCAGTGTGACCTTGGGCAACAGACCTAACCTTTCGAAGCCCCCTTTGCTACATCTACTAGTATAGCATGGGGGTCAATAATGACCCCATAGGGCTGCTATCAGAATGAAGTAAAATTATCCATAAACATTGCTCAGTAGACCACCATGCACATAACAAAAGCTCAAAAAGCACTAGCTCTTACTATAGACAGAAGAACATGGGGACCCAATGGGACAAGGATATAATGGTGAGTGAACAGGCAGTGGAGCATTTTATGACTGGTGAGCTCTGTCCAGCCTCTGGCTTGCTCCTCAACATTTCTTTCCGCCTCTGAATATCTGCACCCCAGGACTTAGATCCACACCCCGCCCCTCCCCGCCGACCACCACCACCCAATTAGCATCACACTGGAGTCCAGAGAGAGCATCACCAGGCCCTGACAGGTCTGCAGCCTCAGCTACCCTGGGTCCTCATGGAGCCAGCCGGGCAGACGCATCCAGGAGCTCACCTTGACCAGGTGCACCTTGCATGCGCCCACGAAGTCAAACGGGAGCCCGTCAAACGTGCGGTAATGCCGGTCGCCATAGGCCGTGCAGGTGGCGGCACAGGGATGGAGGGCACACTGGAAGGAGCCTTGCTGGCACACGCTGAAACACATGCACCCGGAGCAGCTGGCAGGGTACCCCCACCCCCGAATATCCTTGATGGAGACATTGCCTACTGAGCTCTCACTGTGTGCCCCTGGGCCGGGGATCAACAAGCATCATCGGCCTCCCTCAGAAGCCTGGAGGGTGGGATTGTGGGTCCTTTTATGTAGGAGACACCGCCCTTGGAGCACACAGCCTGTGCACACTCACATGTGCACACACTCATTAGGGTGAGAGGAAACCTGAGTCTAGGAGACGCTCCTCAGCCTACAAGAGACAAAGTTCAGGAGAGCTGAGGGGCTGGGAAGGGCTCGTACAGAACACATTCATCTCTGAAACACCAAGTCAGGGGTCAGGGCCCCCGGCCTGACCCAAAGCCACTTTACCCAGGTTCTTGTACCCAGCCTGACCCCTTTGGACAGTCACTGGAATGTGATGTGGGACTAGGACAGGACATGGGTTCCACTGGGTGGGAGGCTCCATTGGAATGAGCTGAGGCATCCTGGTCCTGTCTCCTTCCCCTCCCCATCTTAGCCCCACTGCTCTAGCTGATATGCTTTGGTCATTGGCCAGAGAGTGGCAGAAGCCAGGGCTTAGGGGCCCCTGAGCTGTCCCCTGGACCCCTGGGGCGTGGCAGGGCTGCTTCCATCCTGCAGATACATCGAAGGCTGGAGGAGCACCAGGCCTCTCGGAGCCCTGGAAAGCCCGGGCTGGAGCCTCTGAGGCACCTGGCAGAGGTGGCCGCAGTAGAAGCTGCCCAGCCTGTTGAGAGGCCTCATTGATTGTGAGAATGCATATGCTCATGTATATATAAACATACCTGTATACATATACAAATCCATAATTGTATATATTCACTAATATATTCAAGTTTATGAATGCCCACCTGTTCATATACATGCACTTACATACACATTCATATATACACTCTATGCGTTTTGGATTTCTGCCCACACTTATGCATTTATATAAATATGCAAACACATCATCATGTTTACAGATACGCGTGTATACATTTATATACATGTCTGAACAAATCACATTCATGTAAGTACTCACAAAAACACCCCTAAAATTCTTTCTATGCATACTCTTGTATATGGAGGCAAAACCCCTACAACATGAGTATGGAAGGGGAATGCTGGATTGTGCTCATGATCCTGCATCCCATATCTACCCCCCACCCCACCCCCAGAAAAAGCTAGAGTCCGGATGGGGCCCTCACTTACCAGGTGTGGCAGGGAGACATGACCTGGTCCCCCGGGAAATACTCCTTCCCCTTCCAAGTGCAAGGGCACTCCTCTGGCAGGAAACATGCATCCCCGTGTCTGAGGAGGCTGTAGGGACACAGCAAGCAGGTGGTCAGGAGAGCACCCTCCCATTTCTGCTATCTTGGGAGGACCTCATAACCACGTGGATATCCTGGGGTGGCTCTCAGCATTTACCCTAAAGAGACTGGCCATGTACCCACTACCTTCCTGCCCAGTGGGATTCAGAGGTACCGTGGTAACTGGAAACACCAGACACAGAGTTGGCCCCGCTCTGCCATCCATCAGGAAGCAAGGCTAAGCCCTACCAGCCACATCCCCCAACCAGGCTGGATGCCAGTTGCCCCTCAGCACCAGCTGTAGACTAATAAACAGACCACATTGCTCATGGAGCAACCAGTAGACCTGCACTAAAAGAAATGGTAAATGGAGTTTTTCAGGAAGATGGAAACGCAGCTCCACGTGAAGGAATGAGAAGCTTGAAAAAAATGGAAAATATGTTGGTAAACATAAAAAATTATTTCTTAATTTCTTTAAGAGATAACAGCATTGAGAGCAAGATTCATGTCAATGAATTGTGGGGTTTATAACATATAAAAGTAAATGTATGACAATAATAAGAATGAGAAGGAAGTAAATGAAAGTACATTGTTGCAAATATTCTACATAGAGTGGAAAAATATTAATTTGTGGTAAATTGATAAGTGAAAGATACATATAATCTCTAGAAATACTGCAAAAATGCCAAGATATGTAGTTTAAAATTAATAAAGGAGATAAAATAGAATACTGGAAAATAGTTAACCTAAAAGAAGGCAGAAGAATAAAATAAACAAAGAACAACAGAACAGATAATAACTAGATGGTAGTATTGAATCTAGTCAAATTACATTAAATGCAAATGTATAAATCCTCCAATTAAAAGGGATAAACTGTAACATCAGCTAAAAAAGCAATACCCAATTATATTCTGTTTACAAAAGACACAATTGAAATATAAAGGCACAGATAAGGTAAGAGTAAATGGTGGGGGAAATACCATGCAAAGTCCAGTTGTAAGAAAGATGGAATGGCTATATTAACATCAGACAAAGTAGACTTCAAGACAAGTAGCATTAACAGTAATAAAGAGGGCTATTTCATGACAGTAAAAGAGTCAATTTATCAAGAGAGCATAACAATCCTCAATAGCATGCACTAAGTAACAAAGCCTAAAAAACAAACAAAAACAAACAAAACAGAAGAAAAACTCACAGAACTAACAGGTGAAAGAGACAAATCCATAGTTATAGTTGGAGATTCCAACACTCCACTCCATTTATGGTAGAAAAAAAAATCATCAGAGATATAAAAGATTTAAATAAGTCTAACAATGCTCTCTACTTAGTTGATAATTAAAGAACTCTCTATCCAATAATAGAAGAATGCACATTGTTTTCAAGCATACATGGAAAGCTCACCAAGACAACAATATTCTATACCATAAAAAAATTTCAAAGACTTGAAATTATACAAAGAATATTTTCTAACTACCATGAAATTAAATTAGAAACCAGGAACAAACAGATATAAGGAAATCTCCAAATATTCCAAAATTTAGTAGCATTTCTAAATAAACCATGAATCAAGGAGGAAACGATAAAATATTACCAAAAAGATAAAAACACATTGTATCCCAATTAGTAGAGTGCAGCTAAAGCAGTGCTTACAGGGAAATTTTTAGCTTTAAATACTTATATTAGAAAATAAGAAGGAATTGCAATAAAATGTCTAAATTAGAAAATAAACCCAAATTAAATTCAAAGTAAGTAGTAAGAAGGAAATAATAAAGATAAGAGCAGAATTAAAATAGAAAACAGAAAATCAATAAAACCAGAAGTTGGTTATTGGACAAGATCAATAACATTGGCAATGCTCTGGTTAGACTGGATAGCAAAAAACAAATCCTATCTAATAAAAGAGTAATATGCAAATTGACCATCATTCCAACACACAAGCTGGCCACCCCCATGTGGACACAAGATGGCCAGCAGGGGAGGGCAGTTGGGAGGGACGAGGCCAGCAGGGGAGGGCAGTTGGGAAGGACCAGGCCTGCAGAGGAGGGCAGTTGGGGGTAACCAGGCATGCAGGGGAGGGCAGTTAGGGGTGACCAGGCTGGCAGGGGAGGGCAGTTAGGGGTGATCAAGCCAGCAGGGGAGGGCAGTTGGGGGCAATCAGGCCTGCAGGGGAGGGCAGTTGGAGGGACCAGGCCAGCAGGGGAAGGCAGTTGGGGGGAACCAGGCCTTCAGGGGAGGGCAGTTGGGGGAGACCAGGCCTTCAGGGAAGGATAGCTAGGGGCAACTAGGCTGACAGGGGAGGGCAGTTAGGGGTGACCAGGCCAGCAGGGGAGGGCAGTTAGGGGCAATCGGGCTGGCAGGGGAGCAGTCAGGTGTCGATCAGGCTGGCAGGCAGAAGTAGTTAGGGGCAATCAGGCAGGCAGGCTGGCAAGCAGTTGGGAGCCAGCAGTCCTGGACTGTGAGAGGGATGTCTGACTGCCCACTGGGATCAGGCCTAAATGGGCAGTCAGACATCCCTTGAGGGGTCCCAGATTGGAGAGGGTGCAGGATGGCCTGAGGGACACACACCCCCCGCACGAATTTCGTGCACCAGGCATCTAGTCTAAAAGCCTAAGCAACTGGTTGACCATTCGACTAGCCGACTGGTAGCTATGATGTGCAATGACCAACAGGGGGCAGACACTCCAACTGGTAGCTATGACATGCACTGACCACCAGGGTGCAGATGCTCAAAGCTGGAGCTGCTAAGCTGCGGTGACTTGGCAGCTGTGGTTCTTGGGTGATGCACCTGGAACCAGAGAGGAGGGAGTCCAATTTCGGGGGGTGTCACCTGAGAACCACCCTCTCGCAATCTGAGACCCCTCGGGGGATGTCGGAGAGCCAGTTTCAGCCCGATCCCCACAGGCCAGGCTGAGGGACTCTACTGGTGCACAAATCCATGCACCAGGCCTCTAGTAAATAAATAAAATCTTCAAATACCAATATCAGGAACAAAGAGGAGACAGCACTGCATACCCTACAGATATTAAAAGGAAAATAAGGCAATATTTATACAGTGTCAAGCCAATAAAGTCAACAACTTAGATGCAATGCACAACAAAAACAACAAATGCTTATGAATAAGTTCAGTAACAAATGTGCAAAAACCTTTATGTGAAAACTGAAGCATGGCTGAGAGAGATGAAAAAAGACTCCATAGATGAATTGATAACACCATGTTTGTGCACTGAAAGACTCACGAGTGTGACGGTGCCAGTTCTCCCCAAATTGATCTACAGATTTAAACAAAATCCCAGAGGCTCTTTGGTAGAAATCAACAAGCTGATCCTAAATTTACATGGAAATGCAAAGACCTAGCAGGGTCAAAAAGACTTTGAAAAGCAACAAAGTTGGAGCACTATCACTTTCTGATTTTAAGGCTTCCTATAACGCTTTAGAAATCAAGACAGTGTGATATTGGCCTAAAGATAGAAAAATAGATCAATGAGACCAAACAGAGAGTCCTGAAATAGACCCACGTTTCTACCGTCCATTGATTTTTTTTTTTTTTACAAAGGTGCCAAAACAATTCAATAAGGAGAGAAAAGTCTTATTTTTTTTAAATGAGGCTAGAACCACTAGATATCCATCAGAGAATAAGTAAAATAAAACTTGACTCCATTTTGCAACATATACAAAATATAATAACTTTAGATAGCCTACAGACCCAGATGTAAGAGCTAAAATTGTAAAGCTCCTAGAAGGAAACATAGGAGAATGTCTTTGCAACCTTGGAGTTGGCAGAGATTTCTTAGGACACAGACAGCACTAATCCTAGAGAAAGAAATGACAAATTAGGCGTCACCCAAATTTAAAACTTCTGCTCATTAGAAGTCTTTAGACATATGAAACACATTACGTAAATAAACAGGCAAACCACAGGCTGGAAGGAAATATTTGCAATACCTATGTTGGACAAGGGGCTTCAGTCCACAATATATAAAGAACGTCTACAACTCCATGTTAAAAATTGACCAAATGAAAAATGGGCAAAAGGAGGTTCCAGTCAGCCTTAGGACAGGAGGCTCCGGGAATGGACACTTTGAATGGACACTTCACAAAGGAAGATGTACAAAAAGCTCACGAAAAAGGACTCATCGTTAGTCACTAGGGAAACACAAATTAAAACTGTGTTGAGCGATGACTATGTTCTCACTGAAATAACAAGAAATAAAAAGTCAGAAAACGCCAAGTGTTAGTGAGGAGGTGCTGCGGCCAGCACTCTCCTGCAGTGAGTGTACGATTGTCCCAGCGCCTTGGAAAAGTATTTGGAAGTTTCTCATCTAATTACACAATAAAGCTACCTTAGGGCCCAATTCCATGCCGACCTGCTCATCCAAGAGAAAGACAGAGCAGCCTTATTCAAAATAGCCCCAAACTGGAAACAACCCAAACAGCCATCAACACTGAGTGGATGAATGAATTACTGTATATTCATACAATGGAATACTGCTGAGCAATAAAAATAAACAAACGACGGGAAAGTGTAGCCATGTGGATCAGCCTCGAAAACATACGCCCAGGAAAGGAAGACAGGTGTCATGCTGTATGATTCCACGTCGTGAACACCTAGAACAGCCAGAGTCCATCTACGCCGAAATGAAGACCATGGCGAACGGGGTGGGAGGAACCACCTGGGAAAAGGCAGGGAATTTTTTAAAGTGACAGGAGTGTCTATAGTTTGGGAGGGGTGTGGGTTACAAGAGGATATAGATTTGTCAAAGCTTAGCACAGCTGTATACTTAGAACCTGTGCATTTTTATTACATATAAAGTATGCCTAAGTTTTTAAAAGTTAAAAGAAAAAAAAAACAATAGTGAGGCACCAAAGGCTGACTGGAACCTCCATATTTAAGGGGGACCCACCATTTTCTTGGGGAATCCCCCAAAGGCCAGTTTCTTTTGTTAGTTTGTTTTCTTTCGCCCCGGCCAATTGTAGAGAGAAGAATTCTCTTTCATCTCTGGCCTGGGAGGCTAAAGCTTTGATGCCACCGACCTGGGAACCAGGCTGGGGAAGAGGGCGGGGGACCCAGTAGGTTTTCCTTCGATCTGATCTCCCAGTTTTCACTCCATCTCTCATCCCTCCTTGTCCCCCTAAGATCAAAGCCTCAGATTTGGTTTCTCTGGAAACTCTTACTACCTCTCCCCTGCTGGGTGGCACTAGGGCAGTCTCAGGACCCGCGGGGGGTGGGAAGGTGGCCAGTGGTTTAACTGCTCCTGACTTGCGACTCATTTGCCTGTCTCCCTGCCGCCACCCCACCTTCTGGGATTCCCGGAGCCTCCTGTCCTAACGTTGTCGACAGGAAGTAGGTTGCTGTCCTGGGTGCCCAGGCATCAGCTGCCAACCTCTGCTCTCAAGGTCAGTTTCCACACACCCAGCTCATTCCTCCTTCAAAAACGATTGACCCATCTGGTGCCACTGTCACCCCACTGCTGTTCTCCTTGTCGCTGGGGATTTATAATTTACTCCATTACCAGCATCTCGTTGCGATTGTGGGAGGAAGCAGGGGAAAAGGCTTGTGCTCAATCCATTACGTTTTCCTTGAAGCCACCTTTCTAAGCGTCTGTATATTTATGTGTAAAACGAAAATAATGACACCTTCCTCCCAAGGTCATTATGAGAATGTAATTATAGACCTGGGCACCCTGCCTAGCGCCGGGTATGGACACAGTAATATTGTTTTCTTGCCCCGTAATTGCATCAGACACCAGCAGTGGGCTGGCTCATTGCCTTCCACCTTCAGCCCCAGGCCCCGGCTCTAGATGCTTCCTCAGAGGTCTTCCCTGCCACCCACCATCCATTGCTCCCTCCTGCCCTCTGCAGGCCTGCCTACATCCCTGAGCACCTGCTTCGTGCCCACCACAGAGAGGAGTATGCAAAGACTTGGAGCTTTGGCCTCTGTCCTCCAGGTGCCCTCAATCTGTGGAGCGCCCTTTCCTTAGTGGTTAAAGGACCCTCTTATTTCAAGGCCTCCTCGGGGGACAACTGCAAGTGCATGGGATCCAAATGAAAGAAGACAACGCTGTCTGCTCACATTGAGTGCCTACTCTGCGCCACTATAAGATGAGGAAACTGAGGTTCAGGGTTAACTCCCCCACGAGGTGGTGAGATAGTACACCACCACTGTGCTAGACAGCCTAGCGGCCCAGGCCCCTTGGAGTGCCACAGCTGGCCTCCGTGGCCCCTGCAGTGGCCAGGTCCTTTGCAGCAATACACAGCATCCAGAGGTTCTTAGAAACACTATGGAGAGAGGCATGGGGCCAAGGGGCCCAGAGGGTCCCCAACAGGGGTTGTTAGGATGGTACTTGGGCATCATTGGGAACCTTATCCCAAATCCCAGGAGGACGCTCCACGAGGCCAGGAAATGCCTGCCCTTTGTTTACAAGTTGAGATGGTAATAATTTCCCCTTGAGAAGCCCCCGTGGGAGGTGTGTGAGCTCCTCACGGGCATTTGATGCGGTACATGAGCCACTGGGGCAAATACCCCGGAGGTGATGGGGTTGAACAGTGAACAGGGGAAGAGGACGTGTCTTCATGGAGCACCGCAGAGCAGCGCCGGCTCCCTGCAGCCTGTGTCTCACTTAAATCTCACCAGAACCCTGCACAGGGGGTGCTACTACCCGCAATTCACAGAGGAGCCAACCCAGGCTCAGAAGAATCACGTGACGTCACAGAGCTAACGACAAACATGAAGCCCTCCGACGGTGGTGTTCTTGGCACAGCACCGGGACCTGGATTGGCCTGTGAACGGCCGGGAGCAGGGCAGGAGGATTTGGGAACTGCCCGCTCAGGCGGGTCCTGCCAGCAGCCAGCGGGGCCTTACAGACAAGAAAGCTGATGCCCGAGTGGCCAGGTAACTTGTCCAAGGTCACCCAGCCCATCCTCTCTTCTCCTTTGGAGCCTGGGATTGAAAAGGGAACCCCCTCTGGCTTCTGAGCTCTTCGGGGTTAAATGAGTCCCGCGTGTTGGCCAGGGCGTTAGACCCTTGCCGTTCAAAGCGAGGTCCCCAGACCAGCAGCACAGCGTCTCCGGGGAGCTGGTTGGAAATGCAGTCTCTGGTGGAGATTCGTGAGCACATTAATATTTGAGGAGCACATACATCCCTAGAGAACCCCAAAGCCCCTTCACGAGAGGGGTCTCTCTGAATCCTCCATTCCCCAGGCTCCTCCGGGAGGGAGCTCTCAACCCTCATTTTACAGACGAGGATCACGTGTTGAGAGAGGTCACGTGATGAGTCACTGGCAGAACCGAGCCAAGTCTCCATTCCAGTCCAACCCTCCCAGGTCCACCTTCCCTCTGGGGCCTTGCCACCGTGCTGGGCAGTGACTGACCCTCTGCTCCTGACCCCAGAGGCCCTGGCTCTCCCTGTCCGGGGCACACCAGGACAGTGCCACAGAGGCCTTCAGTGACAGACACCCTTTGCGAGCTCCTCTGGGGCCCGAGTGACAGCAGGTGGCAGTTGGCCTAGGATCCTGTGCAGGTTCTTGAGATCTCACGAGGCTTCTTGTGGGTGCCCTTGCCTAGGAAGGGGCAGGCTCATCACCCACACTGTGACCTCTGTGTAGGGGACCAGGCCTTGGGCCTCATGGAATCAGCGCTCTAACCAATGGGCAGGCTTTAGAGTAAGCACCGCGGGCTTTGAGTCCTGGCTCCCATGGCAGACCATTTCCCTCCATCCTGCCCCTGGCCTCAGTTTCTTCGTCTGCAAAATGGGAATAATGATCCTTCCTTCCTTTCTTTGAGGGATGCTCTGAGATTGAATGGGATGGTAATATCCAAGTGTTTCATAACCAGTAAAGCTCCAAATGACTACCTCTTCCCTTTCCCACCCTAGAAGTCCAGACCACCCCCCCTCTCACTTCCCTTGGCTGCCAGGCCTGGCCCACGACTCCCAGCTGACCACTGACCTCTGCACAGGCTGAAGGACATAGCCCTGCAATGCCAAGTCATGGCACCATCTGTCTTCTTAGCTCAGACCTGAAGCAAGACCAGCATCAGGAATGAGAACTGGCAGAGCTGGGTACAGGGCCCCTGCAGCCACCTGTGTACAGAGCACCCACGGGCAACCCACAAAACCCACCTCGTATGGATCTCACAGCTTTAATGCCGCCTGAGGGACACTGAGTGGGCCTTGCTTTTGCGAGGATTATAGGGGCACCAGACTGTCACCAGAGGGCTCTGTTCAGACCTCTGTTCAGGGAAAGAGGTTGGGAGCTGAAACAAGGGTTTACTCTCTCACGGCCTTGAACCCACTGGACCTCTAGAGCAGGCGAGCTCAAATTACGGCCCGCGGGCCACATGCGGGTGTTTTTGCCGTTTTGTTTTTTTTACTTCAAAATAAGATATGTGCAGTGTGCATAGGAATTTGTTCATAGTTTTTTTTTAAACTATAGTCCGGCCCTCCAACGGTCTGAGGGACAGTGAACTGGCCCCCTGTTTAAAATGTTTGAGGACCCCTGCTCTAGAGCCTGCCACACCCCACTCAGCGCTTCAACTTCAGGACCTTGTTTAATCCTCACAATAACCTGGTCTTACTATTATTCCCATTTCACAGATGTAAAACTGAGCCTCAGAGAGGCCAGGCCCCTTCCTTATCCAAGGTTGCCTGTTGGTAATAAGCAGGGACAGATACACTCCACCCCACACGCTCCTGCCCTCTCTCACACCCCTCACTGGCCATTATGTTGTCACAGGCCAGCCCTGCGCTAGTGTCTGCCTGCAAGGCTGTGTGAGGTTTTCCCTGACCCTCATTCCACCTCACGGTCGCCAAGTGGGAGACCATGGCAACACAGATACCTACCCTTGGGGACAGGCGCAGCCTGAGAGGCAGGGGCCCCGGGCAGGCACGCTCAGGTTCAGCAGCTGCTGCTCGCACGTCCTCTCTCTGCTCAGCTCGGGGTCGGTGTGCAGGTCACTGCAGTTCACGAAGACCTGGCCCGCTGGGCAGGCAGCGGCTGAAAGAGGAGAGGGTGGGTGCTGGAAGGAGCGCGGGCACTCAGCAAGATGCTTGGAACACCCGGGCCTGGGGGTGGGGTCCTGGGCGGCAGGGTTGGCCAGGGAGATGAGGGGACCCGGCATCTGGGAGATGCAGGGAGAGATGGGCCCTGATGCTTTTTGGTGTCCTGGTTGCTTCTGGACGTTTCTTGGGTTCCCATGTGCACATCCCACGTGGAGAGGAGGGATGTGGGGTGTCCCACAGCAGGACAACCTCCTCAGCTACCAGCCCCAGCTACCGAACATGTCCTCCCCACCAGGCACTGCTCCCCGACTTCACATGTGTTTTCTTATTTAATCCTGTAACAGCTCTGTGAGGTATTCTTACCCCCATATCCCCATGTAATGGAGAGAAACACTTCTGCTTGCAAAAGGCATGATAGAGAGGAAGTGCCCCAGAGGGACGAGGAGAGGAGCTAAAAATAGGGAAGCCACGCAGTGTGGCGGGGTGGCCAGAGGACTTTTAGCAACAGGAAGTTAGTTCCCATTCCCCGTATTTCTATGGCATAAATTTCTCTCTCTCTCTCTCTCTCTCTCTCTCTCTCTCTCTCTCTCTCTCTCTCTCTCTCGCCAGGCCTTCCGTCAAGCTGACTGTGCACACTCACACGTGTGTGAGTGATCTTCAGGAAAATCGATAAAAGGGAGCTGAGTTTCATGCCCAGCCTGGGATGGAGCAGAGAGAAAGGAAGAGCCACAGGAGATAAAAGTCCCAAAGAGGCAGTAATCCAAAGCCAGGAGTGATAACAGGAAAACACTTTCAGGGATATACATGGAACATGGGGAGAACGCAGAAGTCTAGGTTACTTACAAAAAAGTTAACAAAGGCTCAGAGAGGTGAAGTGAGTTACCCCGGACTGCACAGCCAGCGAGTGCTGGGCAGGGTCTGAACCCAGGCTGCCTGACTCTGGAGGCCCTGCTCTTTGCCACCTGCCATATGATTAGTCTCTGGTCCCCGCTATGCTGATCTCCACCCTCAATGGCCTCCTCTGCCCCAAGAGACGCTCCCTGAAAATCCCAGTCTCCGTTCTACCACCTCCAAGCCCCTCACAGGCTGACCCACCGCTGACCCATGACCTCACTCCCATCTCTATGGCCTGGGAACGTCTCAAAGGCCCAGGCTGTCCTCCCCATCTCTGTGACCCCCCACGTCCAGCACCCGACTGGGCAGAGAGTCTGCCTCAGTAGACACGTGATGGCTCAGGCCCAGGACATCCAGGACCCAGGGGAACTCCAGGGACCGCCCAGACACCAGCTGGCCCCCCTGAGAGAGACAGTCTCAGGCTCTCCTAGGGAAGCAGGAAGGACGGGCGTAGGGTGGGACTGAGGCTGGGACAGGATTTCTGGACGCCACCCTCCAAGCTGGAGTCTTTCCCGAGAGGGCACGGAACACAGAAGGCTCAGTGCAGGGCAAGATTGGGGGTGGCCTCTCCCCATCCCCATCTGTTTTTGAGCTCCTCACTCTCCTCTCTATAACCCCACTACATGGAAGAGCCCCCTCCCTTCCAGTCCCCGTACCTGGGGCTCGGCTGTCACAGCTCATGACCCCATCTTTGCAGTGGCTGCAGAGGGAGAGAGAGAGAGAGAGAGAGAGAGAGAGAGAGAGAGAGAGAGAGAGAGAGAGATGCTGATTAGCTGACCCAGTCACTGCACAGCCCAGACACCAAACCCCAGTCACTGCAGGACCCGGAGACCCGGAGCCACTGCCCCCAGATCCCTCCCGCTGCCTGTCCCTGGCTCCTGTGCAGAGGTGGGTGCCATCCATGGGACGTTCTGCTCAGATGCACTCCCTTCAGTTAGCAACTTCCACTGACAGAGAAGGCAGCAGCGCGGCTGCACAGGGAGCTCACCAGTGGCCCAGAGACGGAACGTCGCTGTCTCCCGGGGGATAGTCCACGCCTTGGAAGTGGCAGGAGCACTGGTTCCTATAAAACCCAGAGGCAGAGAACAGTGAGCGGACGCAGGAGCTGAGGCGGGGACTGCCACGGACAGGGACTCACTTCTCTGCCAGCCAGGGGCAGAGGGACAGCTAATGGCATCTACTGTGACAGGTGACACATCTCCAGGGAGTGAGGAAGCCAGCCTGGCACCGGGGACGGAGGTCAGGGGTGGGCCTCAGACTCAAGGCCCATCCACCGAGCTAGGTCTCCGTACACTCCCAACGCCAACGTCTTTTGGATGTAAAGCCAAGGCCACGCTGCCTGAGCCCATGCCGTGTCGGGGACAGGGCCATAGTCTTGTATTGGTCATTCACACCCAGCATCTGTTCTAGTCGCTCAGGCCTATGCCTAAGCCTATAGGTTGTCACGTATTCTGAGCACCAGGCTAGGCCCTCTAAATACGTCATGTCATCTGCTCCTCACAGGACCCTGTAAGGCAAGGACCCTTGTGCTGTCTCTCAGTTCCTCACTGTAGGTCATCTGAGGGCAAAGACTGTTACCTCCTCACATGCCTCCCACAGCAGCTGTGGGCTACAGCCAAGGGGAGCAGAGCCGTTGAAGGGAAGTCTGAACTCATCCCACCCCCATGTTTCTCAGTCACTTTCTCCTTCTCCAGTGGCCCCCGCGCCCCCCCCCCCCATACAAGGCACAGAGGCTCCCCTCATTGGCAATACTCAACATTGGGAGGGCGGGGGGAACTGGATCTCCAGGGAGGATTCTGGAGTTTAAAAAGGCCTGAGTGATTCTGATATTACCCCCAAAAGAGGCCTCTCTCCAGCCCCCACCACTCAGTCGAATATGAAACCATTTTACAGATGGAGAAATGGCCGGGGGTCGGAGGGGATCGAGGGCCTTGCCTGTCAGCCCCGGGATCCTGGGAGGGTTCCACTTCCTATTATGCCTTCCAGCCACACTGAGACCAGGCCTACAGCAGCCTCAGGGCCGCCCCGCCCCCTCTGCTTGGAGCACTCTTCCCTCACTTCCCTCAGGTCTCTGCCCAAAGTTGCCTCCTCAAAGGCCTTCCTTCCATGCTCATCTCAGGTGACATAACAGTGACCCACCCTACCCAAGGACTCCTATTCTCATTCCACTTTGTAGCTCTGCTCACCACCAGACCCATCAGTGTCTGTCTGTCTGTTCTGCACCCCACCACCTAGAATGGGAGCTCCATGAGGACAGCATTCTGTTTGATCACTGCTGAATGCCCTGGGCCTAGAAATGCCGGGACCACACTAGGGGGGTCAATAAATATTTGTGGACAGAGTGGGGAGGTGAGGGCAGAGAGACCCTCTTGGCTCTGTGGGGTGGTTCTGTCTTGTGGTCCTCCTGATGTGCAGAACTGAGAACCAGAGAAGTTAAGACACTCACCCAAGGTCACACAGCAGGTCAAGGTCAGAGTTGGGGTTTAAACCCAGTGTGACTCCAGAGTCCCACTGCCTGTGGGGTAGTTCTGTCTCTGTGGAGTGGCCTGAAGAGCCGGAGCTGAGGAGGGAGCCCACCCATCCACCCACCTTACCCACCCAGATCTGCCCTGTGACTGTGAAATGAAGTAGGGACATCAGAGGGCCAGGCAGGCTCCCCAGTCTCAGGTGCCCTGGAGACCCCAGCCTCCTCCCCGACTGACAGAGGTCAAACCGACCTGCTCACCTGGGAACACAGAGGTCAGCCTGGGTGTCCAGGTAGGTGTCCAGTGGGCAGGCACAGCCCTCCACACACTCGTCCTCGCTGAGGTCACCGCCACAGGCCTCAGGGCCAGCCAGGTCCTGGCAGGTTTGTCCACACAGGGCCACACAGGGGCTGTACTCCTTGGTGGCCTCACAGGACAGTGCTGTAGTAGAAAATGGAACTGTGCTTTGTCTCCCTTGTCCCCACCACTGTGTAGGGTCGGATCATTATCCTGATGAGGAGAACTGAGAACCAGAGAAGTTAAGACACTCACCCAAAGTCACACAGCAGGTTAAGGTCAGAGTTGGGATTTAAACCCAGCCTGACGGCAGCGTCCCACTGCCTCCCACTACACCCAGCAGGGCGGCAGCGCTGGGCCCCACCTCCCGACCTCAGCCTGGGCCCTGCCGTTGGTGTATCTTGTTCTTTGCAGGGCATTCCTCTTAGGGAACGATATTGGGGGAGGGGTGGAAATCACTGGCCCCTGACAGCCACATACCCACCCCATCACACACACACACACACACACACACACACACACACACACACACCTGCCCCTCTCATTTCCACGCTTGTAACACACTCGGCTGTGAAGATCAATTATGCCCCCTCGGCAGCCTCTCGTCCAGACGGCCCTCTCTTTGCTTAACCTGGCCGCTGTCCCACTCCTCGGGGTCTCCCACTCGCCAGGGGTCAGGGCAAGTAGATCCCCTGAGACTGTCCAGCTCAGTTGCTCTCCCTGGGGCTGCACACCAAGCCACCTGGGGAGTTTTTAAAGATGCTGATGCCAGCGCCCTCCACAGGTACGTTGTTTTCATTGAACTGAATGTGGCCCAGAGAAGTGCATTTGGAAAAGTTCCCAGGGTGAGTCTAATGTGCACCAATGCTGAGAACCACAGGTCCTATCCAGTCAGTCACCTCTAGAGAAACTTTGGCTCAGAGAGGGGCATGGCCTTGCCAGGGACACACAGCAATTACCTACTGGGCTGGCTTAGAACTCAGGCCTCCTGACTCCCAGTGCTGTTACCTTTTCATTTATTCAACAGACATTTCCCTATAGCTTTCAGAGCGGGGCCCTGTGCTGGGGCTAGGGGCACAGAGACAACTAAGAGATGGGAGGAGTGTGGCCAGGTGGGGTGCAGTGGGTATGGGCCAGCACATGCCCATTGAGCCACACGTGCACCTGAGGGCCACGGAGCGGGTGGTCTTTAGAAAGCTTGTTCCAGCTCTGACTAGAGCGGTGGCAGTGCAAGTGCTGAGAGGTGGGGGTGGGGTGGGGTGACAGGACCTGGAGATGGGCTGGAGGTGAGGGTAAGACAGGAGTTGGGTGTCACATGTCCCAGGCCTGGGTGACCAAGGAGACCAGGCCCTGGGCAGAGGTGGAGAGCAGGAGAAGCCGTTTGCGAGGCGGGATGTTAGGCCGGAGAAGACTGGGGACGTGCGAGGGGAGAGTTCAGGTGGACACTCAGGTCTGGAGCGCCCGTTCCTCCAGGCCCCCTCACATGGGCACACAAGTGTGGGGCACTCACCACAGGCTGGCAGGTGGGTGCGGAAGTCGACGGGGAGCCCGTGGCGCTGGCACAGGTGGGCATAGTGGGCCAGCGTGGCACACAGGCAGGGCTGCCCGCAGCGGCAGGCGTCCCGGCGGCACTGCTCAAAGTAGGGCACGGGGCTCAGGTACAGGGAGCAGGGCGCAAACAGCTCCTCCATGAGCACGCTGCAGGCCTGCACCGCGTAGGAGACTGCGGACAGGAGGCACAGGGCCGGGGGCCGGGGGTCAGGCTTGCTGGGCCCGGGCCCAGCCCCTGCCTCCCTCCCCACAGCTCAGGGGAATGTGTGTGTATATGTGTGTGTGTGTGTGTGTGTGTGTGTGTGTGTGCCTGTGTGCATGTCTGGTTGGGAATGTGTGGGTATGGTTTAGTGAGTTTGGATGTGAATATGTAGCGGGCCACATGCATGAGTATAAATAACTGTAAAGGGGTACGTGTTTACATGTACACACGTTACGCATGTGTACATGCACTCATACATTGCATTCCACCAGTCATGAACCCATGTGCTGGAAGGAAAAACAGGGGTGAACAAACAGACAAAATCTCTGCCCTCACGGAGCGTACATTCTGGTCTGTGGAGACCATCACTGAACAATTTACATAGAAAAGTGGAAGGAGAAGTCTCCAAGGAGAGAGGCCGGGAAGGAGACAGGGATCGCAAGCTGAGGCGGGAGGGGAAATTGCGGTTTTAAATCGAGTGGTCAGGAAAGGCCTCCGTGGGAAGATGATGTTTAAGCAAAAACTTGAAAAAGGTGAGAAGTATGTTTTCTGAGGGAAGGGCATCCCAGGTGGAGGGAACAGCA
Organism: Eptesicus fuscus; assembly: GCF_027574615.1. Classification (NCBI taxonomy): domain Eukaryota; kingdom Metazoa; phylum Chordata; class Mammalia; order Chiroptera; family Vespertilionidae; genus Eptesicus; species Eptesicus fuscus. The sequence continues at coordinate 54,093,405 of NC_072485.1, read as the reverse complement.
AGTGCAAAGGTCTGGAGAGGAGAGGCGGCCTGGCTGTGAGGAGAGAGCAGCAAGGGGGCCAGGGGGCCAGAGCAGAGTGGAGGGCAGGGGAGGAGGCGGTGAGATGAGGGGGATGGGCAGAGGGTATAGGGCCTGATGGGCCCACGGTGAGGACTTGGGCTTCTGCCCTGAGATAAGGGAGCCAGTAGTGCACCTAACCGGGTAGAACGTGAAGCTTCCTGCCTGACAAACCCTCACCGGGAGGGAACCCCAGTTTCTTAGCAACCCTGCCCAGTTGGACCAGCATCCTCATGCCCAGGGTTCCCATCTCCTGTCTCTCGAACCAGTCCCACTGCACCCGTTCCCCCTCCCCCCACCTCACCGGCTTGCAGGTGCATATCACAGGGGTCCAGGGGGGAGCCAGAGACCAGCGGGGAGCAGGCAGACAGCGTTTTCCAAGAATTGCCAAAGAGTTGTGGGGTGCTCTCAGGTACACCCACCGGGGACCTGCAGCCAAGACATAGCCACACTCACACACTTGCCCATGGGGGCCCAGGTGAACACCCAGTGTACACCCAAGTAAGCACCCCCCTGATCATGTACACACACACACACACACACACGCACGCACGCACGCACACACACACGGACCAAGCATAAGCACACACGGTTAAGAGGCACAAATGTACCCACCTGAACTGGAACACCATAGGCCCAAGAATACCACCTGCGCACACCTTTCAAGCAAACACACACTCACATACAGCACAGATATGTGCAAGACACGCCAGCAGCCAACGGGGCCTCCACAGCCACATGCAAACACAATTACGGCTATGGGCGCGCACACATCACATGTAACAGGTTCCAAAGGGACTCCCAATGGGCTTGGGCCCACACTGCCCTACCTTCTGCACCCACCCCCAGCTCTTCGTGTCAGAAAGAAACAGGAACACTGTGAACCAGACTTCTTCCTCGCCTTCCCACTGGCCGTTCCTAAAACTCCCCTGCCCTCCCTTTCTCTCTGGGTAGGAGACAGTCACGCGAGGGGCAATAAAGAGAGCAAGGGGGAGAAGCATGATGTTTTCTAAACATCACCATTGCCAAGGGTCACCAAACCCAGGAAGAGAGCCCTCGGCGTCCACAGGGGGCAGGCTCTGCCCACATGACTGCTCCGGGGCAGCCAGAGTCCTCAGGTGACACAGAGCAGCGTTTCCACAGAATTCACATTTAGGACGGCGGCAAGCAGCCCACACAGCAGACCAAGGTCTGCCCCCACCATCTGGCCGGCTGCCCTAACCTCAGCCCCACCAGGCAAGACAGAGCAGAGCGCTGCATGGTAAGTGTGCGTGCACTGAAAAGCACTCAGCTTTTCCTTGTTACTGGTTTTTCCAAGCAAATCTGAATTCTTGTTTCCGGCTGAAGAAAGCCTCTCGTGTTTCCTTCTGCATCACCCAATGCGTGTAACTCGAAGGACTGGCCAGAACCCCCATCCTTCAAGATCAATCCTTCGTCCTTATTTCTGGAAGGCCTGACTACTGTCCCCTCCCAAGGTACTAAACTGGGTCCAAGCCCAGAGAGTCCTCTCTTAACTCTCCGCTGGACCATGGGAAACAGCACCAGGCAGGAAAGTTGAAGGGTTGGTGAGACAGAAAGCAGGAATTCTGGCATCACTGGCTCACTGGGGGTTTGCACTCCTCTAAAGGTGTTCACAGTCAATTAAAGCAAACAACCACGAGCCAACTCAAACCCCTACTAATTTTAAGATTTTTTTGCCATAAAACTGTATTTCTCAAGGTATGCTCCATAGACCTCATAGACTAGAATCACAGCGGTGCTTATCTATAATAATAAAAGCATCATATGCTAATTAGACCGGACATCCTTCCAGACGAACTTCCGAACGAAGCCGAGGCTGCGAGGGCTGAGCCCCTTTGCACGAGTTCCGTGCATCAGGCCTCTAGTTAGAAATAAGATTCTTGGGCCTTAACCTATAGCAGATTCTTAAAACCTTTTGCACTCGGATGTCGAGTGTGACTCGACACGGTTAGCATTAGAATAAAGGAATCGAGAAAAAAGCAAGCGAGTGCAAAGGGTTAAAGGGAAGGACCCAGGAGTCAGCATTTTAACAACCTCTGCATCTTCTGCACAGAGAAGACTGAGCCACTGCCTTAAAGAAACATACTCAAATTCACATGCAGAGAAATAAATGATCAATGGTGAATACCAGGCCCATGAGAGCCCATGGGAGTTTGGGAGATTAGGATACTCGGCCCCACGGGCCCCCCGCCCCCTCCTTCCTGTTCCAGGGCAGGAGCACGTACAAAAAGTCGTCCTGCGTGTTGCCGTTGAAGGTGCCGCACAGGCCCACTGTGTCCTCCACCCATCGCTGGTCCACCTGCAGGTAGAGCCGCAGGCCTTCTCGATCGTAGAGCACCCGCACGCCCACGTTGGTCCTCACCCGCAGGAACACGGAGGACAGCCTCCGGATCTCAAAGGCGTCTGGGCACAGAAGCCGAAGGGGGACGTGGGAATTGGGCCACGATGCACCCCACCCACCACCACCACCACCTGCGTGGTGCCCTCCGAGCCCCATCCCCTGCCCAGCCTTCACACACAGTGAACCCTGCCGAGGGGGTGGTGTGGGGAGCCTTGGGGAAATCCTGCTCCATGATGAAACCAGGACCAGGGATAACCACCTGAGACATTTCTTCCAGCTTTAAATGCCTATGAAAGCTTTGCCTCCCTGCGAACTGGTATGTTTCCTTCTCTAGCAAAGGAAATTCCGTAACTGCCCATTCTTTTCACAACGGCCACCAGGAAGCTCACAACAGGACTTTGGATTCAGTCGTAGCAATTTTAAAGTTTAGATGCAATTGTGGTGAATTTTATGCCCTTTGTGGTTTGCACTTCTTTGGCCTCTTTACCCCCACTCCTCTCCATCTTGAGTCCCTGTTCTTTCTTCTTTCCTTTTGCATTTTCTCTGGTGCTATTTTATTTCTTAGTAGTTTTGCCATTTTTGTTAGTCGTGCTTCCTACGAGCTACCACAAATCCCTGTGGAATCAGACAGGTTAACAGTAATTAATAAACAAATCTGAGAGCGGGGGTGGAAAACAGCTCCATTCATACCCTAAGTTAGGAGAGGCCATACTGCTCTGAAGCCTGTCACGTTGGAGTGGGGACAAAGATCATTTCAGAGTCCATGATCCATGTCCCTGGGATCAAGGTGCCCCTGGCCTGATCCACCCAGGATTAGAATTGGAGCTCTTGCCCACGTGGCAGTGCCTTTGGCCAGAGGAGCCTGGGAGAAGCCTGGGCAGCAGCTCCCAGCCAGCTCTCGTCCACCAAAGCCGTACCGTCCGTGTAGGGTGGGGTGACCTTGTACTGGTCAAACAGAAGGACATCCCCCGCTTGGGTCAGGGTCACCTGTCTCCGTGGGTCCTGGTGCAGAATCACTGACACCGACTGGACACAGACTCCATCCTGGTTCTGGGGAGGAAGGAAGGCCCATGGGGCAGAGTTAGTCTGTCTGTCCTGCTGATCCCAACAGAGCCCTCCAGGAGCAGAGAATTGAGTGCAGTTTGAGGCCAGGGGCAGGCTCCTCACGGTGACAGAGCCCGAGAGGACATTAAGGGTCCTCTAACTAAATGCCTTCATCTGGGGAATGGGAAGGCAGAGGCTCAGGCTGGAGGTCAGTGGCAGAGCTAGGATAATGCAATTAACTGTGATAGTCAACACTCAGGCTGTCTATGACCCAGAGCAGAGATGGCCCCTGGATGGCCCGAAGTCTAGCCTCAGAAACACTCCCCACTCGACTGCCAGCTGGGTCTTCAATTTCATCCTTGTATGGTTGTTTATAGAGCTCTCTCCATGTGCACATCCTGCAGAGTACCAAGCTCCTCGCACAGGGAGGCAGGATATGAGCTAATATTCTCTGGGCCTCAGGTTTTCATCTCTAAAATGGGTAGTATGCACGAGCCCATTTGTACCTCTTTGCACTGGGAGAGATCAACACAACCATACAGTGATGAACTTGACAGATATAGTTCCTGCCCTCGTGGAGAGTACATATTCGTGTGGGACACAGACATTAAATGAAGAATGCAAAGCAGGCTATTTATCATTGTGATCAGTGCTGCAAACACATGTAGGTGCTAAGAAAACATATAGCAAAGGAACCAGACTTAATCTGCAGAGGCAGGAAAGGCCATCCTAGGAAATGATAATAATAATAATGTAAAAATAATCATAGCAATACTAAAAACTCTTAATGCTACAATGTATAATAATAATTGTAACAGCTAACTTTAACGTAGAGCTTCCATGTTCAGGCACTATTCTGATCTTTTTATATACATGTATTCCCTTAACCCTCATAGCAATTCTATTCAGTAAGCATAAACAACCCCATTTTTCAGATCAGAAAACTGAGTCCTGGGAGAAAGTGACACTGGAGCTAAGGTCTGAATGATGCAAAGGGAGAAGGGGAGAAGGGAGACATCCAGGAGGAGAGAATAGCTGGATCATATCCCCTGACTCAGGATGGCATATAATGCATTCAAGGACATAAAAGAAGACCAGAGGGGCAGAACCCACTGGACAAAGTGTTTTAAGAAAAGGTTCAGGAGGGAGGCAGGGGCCAGCTTAGGCAGAGCTGACACAGCTCGGGGGTCCCCTCCTCTAGGAAGCCTTTCTGGATCCACCTCTGATGCCCAGGTAACATAGCAACAAGGAAAAGTTCCTCCACGGAGAGCTACCCTGTACTCTCCACACTGTCACAGCTCCTGTAACAGAGTGGGTTATGGGGTCACTTGTCTGCCTTACCCAGCAAAGTGTAAGGCCCAAAAGGCCAGAGCCAGGCTCAGTTCATCCCAGTCTCCAAGACCTAACATAGCTTTGGGCACAAGTATTTGCTGAACTCATGAATGAATGAATGAATGAATGAAAATGAATGCATGCCTGAATGAATACAGAGATGTTGAAGATACAATCCAAGGAAGCAGAGAAGATTAAGTTGAATTAGAGCCATATTACAGATTTAAAAAAACACAAAAACAAACACACACACACACACACACACACACACACACACACACACACACACAAACACTGAGGCCCAAGAAAGGGAACTGACTCTCAGCTATTCTAGAGCCAGAACCCAGTCTCCTGCCCCAGGCTCTGCCCAAGAACAACAGACAGAAGGCTAAGTGGGCTGTGGAAAGACCTGGGCCCTGCCCTAAATCCCCAGCCTTTCTAGGGGCAGAGGGCACGGGCGGCTGGCGGGATTGTGCCCGGGGTCCCCATCCCTTACCAGGCCACACGGGGCGTTCTGCAGTGTCACTGTGAAGGTGCCCGAGGAACGGCTCTTGGCCAGGATGTACTGACACGTGGCAGGGAACGTGTACCGGCGGCCGTCAAAGGTGGTGAAGTGGATGTCGCCAGTCACCGAACACTCGGCTGAGGACAGAGAAAGGCGCTGACCCATGGGAGCTGCCGCGTGGGGACGGCCTCTGCCCTGCAGGCCCTGAGCAGGAGGAGGAGTCAGCACCCTGTCCTGGGGACTCAGGGCAGCGCCTGGAGCCCTGGCCCCTGGGGAGGCGCAGCCCTGCCCTGAACTCCCTCTGACAGGAGACCAGGCTTTGGGCTTGAAGACCAATTCTGGTCCAAGCCCCTGAAGTCAGGAAGGCCCTTAGATACATAGAACCCCATGAAAAATGGGCCCTCGTGGGATGGAGCAATCACTTAATCAGGCAAAGCAGCTCTGAGGAAACGGAGGGTGGTTATGCCAAAAAAAAAACAACAACCCTGAGTGACCCCCACAATCCACCACCCTAGCCCCAACAGCAGGCCTGGCTCCCAGTTTCCCTGCCCTCAAAACTGTGAGACTAGAGGAAGGGGGTAGAGTCCAAGGCGGGGTCAGGTGTACCTGGGCAGACAGATGTGCTGCACACCCACTTGCCCGCAGTGCATGTGCTGAAACAGAGACCAGAACGGCAGGGGCTCACCCTTCCTGGAAGAGATGCTGGAGGGTGGCGGGGTGCACAGAGCTCCTGCCCCCAGCCCTCAGTTTTCCCATCTCTGAAATGGGCGGTGGGGATTCCACCCACAGATGAAATCTAATGACATCTGTGACTCAGAGATGCTGAGTGAGCGCCCTCATGTCATCAGGGCTCCCAGACCCCAGATGGGCAGCCCTGATGGAAAGCCCTGGGATTTACCAGCTCCTCCCACCCCCAGCAGCGGACACAGACCAGGCATTGCAGTCTTCTTTCACCACAGAGCCAATCGGGTACAGGGTCCCGTGGAACTCACAGGGACAATCGGCAGGTGCCACACAGCCCCCGTCCTCGAAGATCAACCCTAAGGTGACAGAAAGGCCCACTTAACTCACCTCCGTTCCTGTTCACAAACCTTTCATGGCTCCCCAGATCCTGTGATCAAGATCCCCACACCCAAGCTCTTGCACCACTGAGCCCACCTTCAAATGTCCTCCTGTATAAATCCTCAGCTCAGGCCAGATCTGAACTTCCTCTGAGCAAATAATCTCACCTCCAGAACTTTGCTGAGACACCCATCCCAAACAGCCTGCATACGGTCTAGCATCTCCTCGCCACCTCTCAAAAGCCTGTTACTGTATCTAGAACCAGCATAGGTACCGCCTCCTCCAGGAAGCCTTCCCTGACCATCTCTCCCACTAGTGAATTCCTATATCCTTTCTAGTGTGAACCCCTGAGTTGATGTGCCTTAGAGTGGAGTCATACGTAAGTGTCTTCTCACTGCCATCAGTCTGATCCCTAAAGTCAATCTTTATATATATTTTTAAATATATTTTATTGAGTTTTTACAGAGAGGATGAGAGAGGGATAGAGTTAGAAACATCAATGAGAGAGAAACATCGATCAGCTGGCTCCTGCACCCCCCCCCCCCCCCCGCCACTAGGGATGTGCCCGCAACCAAGGCACATGCCCTTGACCGGAACCGAACCCGGGACCCCTCAGTCCGCAGGCCGACGCTCTATCCACTGAGCCAAACCGGTTTCGGCAATCTTTATATTTTTTATCCCACCCCTGCCTAGCCGAGTGGCCTGCATGCACACTATAGATGTGCTGCAAAGTTATACACTGTGAAAACAGTATGTGGATGAATGTTGAAACAAATGCGTTGTGATAAATGAACAGATGAATGATGGATGACTTGTCCTCATCTATGCACCTTAAAAAGCTCATACCCAACGAAATGAAACACCCTGCCGAACCTCCCAAGAGCCACAGTCCCGCCCCCATCCTCACCTCCCTCAGCCCATTCATTCATTTATTCACTTATTAGTTGTTTGCTCCTTCCTTCATTCATTCCATGCACAGGCATCCTCCTAGTCCCTGCTGCATGCTCAATCCGTGCCCTCCAGGTCAGGCACCCTCTCGTCCCCAGCATACCATCGGGGCAGTAGCAGCCATCCACACAGGCAATCTCGCTGTCCACACAGGCCGCCCTGGGCTGGCAGGAGGAGGGGCAGCAGGTGATGCACTCGTTGTAGGTGAAGGCCTTCTCCTTGCAGTGCACGGCTTGGGAGGAAGAAAGCAGTATGGCCTGTCAGCTCCTTACGGGCCCAGCTCTGCCAGGACCCACCCAGTCCCTATCCTAGGCCCTGGGGCAGCAATGGAAGGGCTTTGATTTTTCCTGATCCCTTAGTCCTAATGGCAAGAACGACCCTCCTCTCACTCTATGGCCCTGGGCCAGTCCATCCCGCTCTGAGCCTCAGTTTCCCATCTGTCACATGGGATGAGACCTCAGGGCTTAAATCTCTCACTGTGGTTCTGAGCAGGACAGGACATTGAGCTGCGGCCTCAGAATGCCACCCACAACCCTAGGACAAAGCTTGTCTGGGCGCTCCCTGCCCACCACCAGGCTGCACCTACTGCATTGCCGGAGCTGGGTCCTCCAGCCCTGCAGGGGCCGCCCCGCCTGGGCACACGCCCGGGCATACTCGGCCAGTGCCCGGCACCAGGTGGCTTCATCACCCGCTGACCTGGGCAGGAAAACCGAGGGTAATACTGGAGCAAAGCCCAGTTGCCACCAGCCCTCCACATTCTGTAGAGACTGCAGGGCTCAGGGCACCCCTGCTCTCCACACAGCTGGGAAAGGAACAGGTGAGGGGGCGGGGAGGGGGAGGCCCTATTTCTGAGCCTCAGTGAATAAAAAAGCTCTGTCCCATCTTTGCAGATAATTTCAGAGCTTTGGGAAACATATCTGTCAGTCCTGGGATTGTCCGGCTCAGTGGCCCACGGGCTGAGCCCCGCCCCAATACTGAGAGGGATTTCCCCACCACCCCCAGTCCTGGCTTCCCACTCACTGGCAGAGATCGCTGGTACAGCTGGCCGCGAAGGGCAGAGGGCTGACGTAGGCGTGGCAGGCATCAAAGGGGGGCCTCAGCAGCACCTCACACCGGTCATACACACTCTGGGGCAAGGGCAGGGAGCTGGAGCCGGGGACCAGCAGGGCCACGCACAGCCCTCTGACTCCACCAGCCCCACATGGAACCCCAGCTTAGGCCCAGGGGAGGGGGAGGAGAGGGAGGACAGGGTCCTTGGGCACCAACAACCTGGGCACCTGCAGCCAATGACTTTTCAAGAGGTAGATGGGAACCCAACTTAAGACAGGCACTAGGGTGGGAGGTAAGGAGCCGGGGTCCCGACCTGCATGGTTCCCAGGCTCTGCTGCAGGCACGGTGGGCGAGGCAGGGAGGAGGTTGTGGGCCCTGGAGGCTGGTTAGGGGCCTGCTCCTGCCAGCTGTGCACAAACTCAGCCACATCGTCTGTCAGCTTCCCTGTGGGGAGAACCAGCATGACCACAGGTGGGGGCAGGTGCACAGAGGGATCTGAGGGAAGGTAGGTGCAGCCGAGGAGATGCCCAGAGGTAGGCAAGGAGTTGAGGAATCCAGCCTCCTGAGCTCCCCTCCCAATCTGCATGCTCAACAGAGACACTCTCCTGGGAGAACGCTAAACACCTGGAGTGGGTCCCTACTGCTCCACACTCAGGGGAGGCAACGCCATGCAGTGGAGAGAGAAATGTGTGTAAGCCTGGACACGGGGCCTCAGTTTCCCCATATGTGAAATAGGGCCCATAATCCCCCCATGAGATCATTTCATGGACGATATGGGGTGATGCACATAAAGTGTTCAATATGCTGTGGGCCCTGCACCTTCACTATTACTCTTACTTCTCCTCCGTAGGGACCTTCAGCTCCAGCTGGGCCCTCTCTTCCTGGCTCTCTAGCCCTCCCTCCTCCTCCCTCCTCTGCACCCCCCCACCCAGGCCTTAGAAGGTCAATCCCACCCAGCAAAGTGCCCAGTAGATGCTCACACAACCCTAGTAGGAATTCTCATTATGACTATTTTACAGAAGAGGAAACTGAGGTCGAGTGGTTAAGAACTGAGGTCACACTCGTGGTAGGAAGTGGCCTCCCACTGATCTTTAGTAACATGACCCAGGGTTCTTCCCTAAGACCTTCCCACCCCTCCCAGACCTGTCCCTCCACCAAAACCCAGTGGAGGTCACCCACCCTGCACCTTACCATAGCTGGTCACCAGGTCGTCCTGGGGGTCAGCATTGTTGTTCCCACACAGCCCGTGGGTCCAGCCCAGGAACTCTGGGCTCATCTTGATATAAACAGCGGAGGCGCCATCCCAGGCCAGCGTGAAGGCGGACTGATACCGCACAAGGACGTAGCCAGCAAGCCTCTGCAGGTGCACGCTCCCCATCACATGCGGCAGCTGGACCCTGCAACGCACAGCCCAGGGCGCCAGAGTACTCACAGCACCTCCACTAGCCCAGTCCCCTCACCAAAGGATCCGCCATCCCTACCTGCAGGACCCATCATGTACACAGCACCTGCCTCAGCCACACGGCCAGTGGGACCAGGTACACGGCACCTGCCTCATCCACACGGCCACTGGGACCAGGTATACGGCATCTCCCTCAGCCACACGGCCACTGGGACCAGGTACACGGCACCTGCCTCAGCCACACGGCCAGTGGGACCAGGTACACGGCACCTGCCTCATCTACACGGCCACTGGGACCAGGTACACGGCACCTGCCTCATCTACACGGCCACTGGGACCAGGTACACGGCACCTGCCTCAGCCACATGGCCAATGGGACCAGCTACACGGCACCTGCCTCAGCCACATGGCCACTGGGACCATGAGATCCAAGGCCCCCCTTCCCCTCCCCAACTCCTCGATGCCTAGAAGTCCACCATAGAGACAGATTCTTTTGTCTCCAGAGTTTTAAAATTGCTTTTTAAAATCGCAATTTCCTTGGCAGAGACAAATCTTGGAGTGACTGGATTTGCTAGCTCCGCTCTCCTAGACAGCAGAGATGGAATAACAGACAGTGGCTTTGTTTCTTTGTTTGGTGGGGGACGAGAACGGGATAAGAAAAGCAAACACCGAGGATGAAGGTAGAGTGGGATAGAAGAAAAGACGCAGGGACCACTTTCCCCGGTTTTACTGGTACAGGGTCTCCTAGCCAACCTGGGATTTGGCAATCCACCCGAAAAATCAGGAAAGGAAAACAAAAGAGGCGCCCAACCAACCAAAATGGTCCCAAAAGCTTGGTTTTTCCCATTTCCAGTTCTGAAGCCAGAAATGAGAAAGGGGAGAAGGGTCGTCGCAGGAAGACCCCACCTCTCCTTCGGCAACAAAGTGACTGACAGCAGCCAGGGAAGTGAGGACAGCGACGGAGGTTTCAGGAAGAACCACAGTCCAGTTAGTGTGGGAACAGGGTCCCCCTCCCTTGTGCGGTCCCCTGATGTCCCAGAAAATGACCCCATGTCACCAGAAAAGGGCGAAAGCATGCCATTTCTGTTCTGAGGAGACTTGAACTGTGTATTATCCATTCGGGCAGATTGTCTTCAAATTGTGGGGGTGGGCAGGGAATTAGCACGCTTTAGGAGCACACTCGCATCTCTCTGGGAAATTGCTCTTTGCCTGAAAACCCACTGTCTGGAAACCCACAGGGCCTGAGAGTCACAGAAAATCACGAGGGACTCATCTTCCTGCAAACCCAGCTGACTGGACGCCCAGCTGGCCTGCCAGTGTGTTCCTGCCCTCATGGTGGAAATTCTGCTGCTGCCCCCGAGAACGATTTTCTTTAGGCCTGAGAACGGCAGGTGCTCACCCACCCCCACCAGCAGCACTGCCCCGGAGTAGGAGAGGTCAGGGCAGAAGGTGTCGTTACCTCACTCCTCCGTGGGTGACCTCCTTGGCCAGACGGAGCTCCTGCTCACCCGCAAAGAAGAGGCTGACAGACCTGGAGCAGGTGTAGGGGGAGGAGCCGCACTGCGGGTCGTTGTGCACCTGATTGGGGGGGTCAAAGGCCAGAGTGCAGGGTTCCTGCTGGGAACTTCAGTTCTGGACCCTGTGGCCCCCTGTTGAGCTTCTGCTAAATGCTGATCACCTGCCCACTGCATGCCGGGCACCTTTCATCTGAGACTTCTCCCAGTCCCCCAACATCACAGGGAGGTCAGAGCTGCGATGATGTGAATTTCAGAGAGGAGGCGACTGCTGCTCAGAAGGTGAAGTGACGAAGGTCACACCCACAGCCAGGATGCTAACCCAGGTCTGCTGGTTCAAATCCCAGCGCTCTTTCACTATATTGCGGTGTCTCCCCATTTCTGGACTCTTTGTTTCTCCATCCCAGGTGATCCCATCAGATTGAAAGGCAGGGCTGTGTACGCACACCATTTCACATGCATACAGAATGAACACACACACATATTCACCTCATGTATCTACTCACAGGGTACTCTCAACCCACACACTATAAACACACTTCTACCGCAACCCTGGCGAGCAGTCTAGCCCTCCCCCACACCCCCAGGCCACTCCTGTGCTGCCTGTCACATACCCATCTCCTCTACCCCCTGCTGAGAGAGAACCCACCCACCCCTCCAAGGCCACAGGAACCAGGCGGTGGTGGGTGAGGGGGCACCAGAGCTCCCAGAGCTTAGAGAAAAGTCTGAAAATGGTTCTCGTCCTCAACCTTCCACGGCTACGTTAAATGTGGTTAAGCAGATGGACCACTTCAGCCAAAAGTAGGACCTGTGAAAGCCACCCCACAGTCTAATTACTAAATATTTTTCAAATATTTTGACCATGACCCACAGTAAGAAATAAAAATATGTACATTTGTTTTGTTATAAATAAAACAATAGCTTTACAAAATAATATGTACCCCATTCAAGTGTAAGGCATTCTTATACTTCCTGTTCTCTTTGGGGATGTTTAGGCTGTTGGTGACTCATTCCGTTGATTTTATAATCCATGGCTGAGTGGTACCTCATCACGCTACGTAACTGTAACATATCCATCAGGAAATGACAGCCGTGAAAAACTCTGATGTGGGACACCCCAAGGCAGAGAGGGCAGGATCGGTCAAGGTCATGGCCCATGCAGGGCATGGCCCCCTGGGCAGCCTCTTGGCAGGTGCATGCCTGCGACAAGGGGCACTAGCCTCCGGGGCCTAGTGGAGCCTTCCTACACAGGCAGGTCAAGGGAGGCCTCACCTGGACTGAGAAGGTCTGTCCCTCAGGTTCATGGCGCCCCACCAGCGTGTAGCTGCCCTTCCCAGACAGGTAGTAGTAGAGGCCATCGAATGTCTCCACGTGGTGCTGTCCCCACGCCCGGCAGATGCTGTCCCGCTCAGGGCCAGCATTGTACACTGAGCCAGGAAAAGAGAACCTCTCTGTGTAGCTGCAGTGGGCACCAAGCCAAAGGCTGCTGGGCTCCAGCCCTGTTAGGGTCACCTCCACTCACCCCACAGTCCCGGACCCCCAGAATGTCCCTGTACCCACGGCCCCTCCCAGGGTGGGATGGAGCCCAGACCCACCCATCTGGCAGCGCGGTCCAGTGGCATTGAAGCGTCTGCAGTCGCAGAAGGCTGGGTGCACACACTCGCCCCCGTTGAAGCAGGAGAACAAGTCTGCAAGGGAGACAGACACAGGAGCACCTCCTCATCGAGCGGAGACTGGCAGAACTCAGGGATGAAGCTCCTCCCTCATGCCAGGGCAGCCGGCCCCAGCCCTCCCAGAACTACATGGAACTCAGATGCCCATCCCAGGCAGTTCCAACATTCCTCAGTAGCTAACCTTAATGGGGGCACAAGTAGGGTGCCTCAGACTGCTCCCCAGCCCCTTCCCTGGCAGGCAGGTAGAGTGGGGTACGTGCCTTCAGTATGCACCGCATGGCCCCCAGACCAGCCCTACCTGGTCATCAGCACCTGCAGCTAAAAGTTCCTGCCTGGCCTCCAGGCAAGGCAGGCAGAGCTGAGCTATGGAGCATGTGGGGTGAGCAGGGACAGTACCCTGACATCTTCAAGTTCTGCTCTTCCTCACTGCTCCATAAGCACAGAGGCCATGGCACAAACCAGGGGAGGGGAAGAGGCCTCACATCTGGAATTCAGTAGAGAGAGAGGCCACAGAGGACAAGAAGATAAAGCAGAGCAAGGTGTGGTGAGGAAAGGAGCCATGATGTAAGAGGAGGGGCCACGGATACAGGACAGGTGAGGCCATGGACAAGTGAGGGCAGAGGCCAGAGACACAGGACAGGATGAAGAGCAATGCCACAGAACACAGAAAGAGGCCCCAGAAACAGTGGAGGGGGGAAGCACAAACTCCTTAGAGTCAGATAGCGCGAGAATGGAAAGCCACAAGGCCATGGTCCTAAGAACAGAACACTGGCGAGGGGCTCCTCCGCCAGGGGGGAGAACACAGAGTGAAGTTGGAGGATGGGGCTGGAGAATGGGAAAGAAAGCCCATGCAGGGAAAAGAGGTCCCAGGAGGCCCCGAGGGAAGCCTGTCCTGCCCTCACTGGCCTCTCAGCCAGCTGGGCCCTCCCATACACACCCACAGACCACAGGGAGGGGACCACTTACAAGATGGTGCACATTTGGCACGATGGAGCCGCCTTTCCCAGAAAGACATGGCCAAGGAGTCCACGGCTTCAGCCTCCTTTTAAAAATGGGAGAGAATGCGATCAAGGGCAGCCTTCCTGGAGGTCACAGCCCTTTCTGTCCATCACCTGGAGGAAGGGGGCCCCCGACCCTTCCATGCCCCGGCCCTTCCCCTCCCCAGGCCCACCTCTGGAAGGCAGGGAAAGGAGAATTTTCAGGCCTGCCATAGGCCCAGAGAAGTAAAGGCTTTTTTTTTTTACTCTCCAAAGTGGAATGCCACCCCTCCAATGTTCCCCGTCTCTCCCCCTCCTGCTCTCTCTAGTAAACCTTTGTGTCTCCACAGCTCAACACAAAACCCCCTTGTCTTGAGAACAAACATGTTCCTCCACAGAAACCACATGAGGCAGAGCAAAGCTCCCCACTGCAGGATGGGAGGACATCTCACCCCATCCCTCACCCCAACCCTCTTTCTGGGATCTTCCAACAGCAAAAGCAGTGCCTCACTCATCACCACCCACAGTCCTCAGAACTCAACTCCAAGTCAGGACTCTCCCTGATACCACAAATCTGAGGAGGACACAGGCAAAGTGGAGCTACTGATACCATTGTAGTTACCATTAACTAGTTATTAATAATAGGAAAAGAGCAAAAGGGAAGGCCAGACATTACAGGCAAGCCATTTGGGCAGCTTCACCAGGAAGCTGTAACTTTGCACTCCCCAGGGAACCACCCGGCCCATCCCATGCAGATTACTGGGGGGAGGGACTAGACAAAGGAGAGGATGGACGCATGCACAGTGAAGTTGGGATGACCTAGGGGAGGTACTTGTCAATCAAACCTGTGTACACAAACCATTGAGTAGAAGAGGTGGAGCCAGTGCAAGCCCACAAAAATTTGGGGATACATAATCCCCCAAACAAAAGAGTTTGCTCTCTCTTGGCTCTTGGCGCACGGCTCTCTCAGCTCTCTGGTTCCTTTGGCTTTGCTCCTGCCTATGTTCCCTCCATAGCTGCATAGCCATGTGGCCATGTGGCCATGTGGACCCCATAGGCAATGGACTGATGGGCTGCAAGGGTGAACACAAGCTAAGCTAGCCTGATGCTGGACTGGACACTGCTCCAATATGGGGCAAAATTTCTGGACACTGGCTCTAATTCTAGTCCTGTTAAAGCCACAGCTACACTTCTTCTAAGGTGGGGCAAAGGGAAATGAGACCTTGGGAACTCAGGTTTAATTGCTCAGAAATAAAGCTTTTTACCTCATCCTCCCGTGTGAGTCTCAGAAAATCCCTTTTCTTGGGTTCTTGCAAGAAGCCCACTCCCACAAGCAGCAGGTGGGGATGTGGACCTCTCCCCACCAACAACACTAAGAAATCCTATTTTTCAGACCCCAAATCCAAACACTTGGTCTCTCGAGATACAAACCCTCTGAAATTAGGGCTGTCCCGGACATCATGTGTGTTCAGTCACCACATGGCCAACTGACTTGGACGTCTCACCTTGCAGAACTCCAGTCCAAAATGTCTAAAGTCACCTGGATCTGGGACTCTGTGCACAGCAGGCTCCTTCCCTCTCAGAGCCTCGGCCTCCTCATTTGTACAGTTTTCCAGAACTATATGCTCAGCCCCTGGCCAGGTGTAGCGAACAAAATAAAATCCCTGCCCTCGGGGAGCCCACGCTCTTTTTTACAGGGCCAACAAGACACAAACACAGTGTGGGGACTCGTCTCACATGTCTTCCTCTCTCACCATCAGCATCCCCAGGATGAATGCCCAGCCTCTAGCAAAGGACTTGGAACATAGAAAGTATTCAGAACTCTTGGTCCCTGAGACCAACCCCAGCTCTTTGCCCCTCCTTGGCAGGCTGAGTCTCTCTGCCTCATCTCCAGACACTCACCTCCTCCCTCTTCACTATCCTACTGACCCCTGGGAAGTCCCTGGCCCCTCCTTGACCAGGTTAGTTCCTGGGTCCTCCCCAGCTCTCCCTAACCTGAAGACGCAGGCCAAGCCCTAGGGCTCAGGCTGCCCACCCTGGCTGTAATCTATCTCCCAGGGCCTCAGAGACCACAGGAAATAGGAGACAGCAGCCAGGGGAAACAATGGACACCAAGGTCCTCCAGGGCCCCAAAGAGCTTAATTAAAATTGGCCTTTAGGTCTCTCTCCTCCTCTCCTCCACCTCAGATGTGGCCTCTGAGATTGGTGTTATGAGGATAAAGCAGCCTGTGCTACAGAGTTGATGCCATTTTCTGGAGAAAAATCGTAAACCCTGTCCACATGATTCATCTTCGGTGTAGATGGGTTCTTAGTCATCGTTATGCCATTTTTATGAACACCTTTGACAATCTAATGAAGACTACGGACCCCTTCTCAGAATAACATTTCTAAAATAAAACATATGATTACAAAGGCAATCAAATACATTGAAATATAGTTGTAAAAATATGTTATAATGTGCGATTGGTAATATTTGCACTTTTTATTAATATATTAAATAACCAGACCTAGCAGCACGTGCTGTCACTGCCAACATTTTGAAGCAGTGAGCATAAGTGAGATTGGGAGGTGGCAACAACTGTAAGGGGATAGGACACATCTGCGATTTCTTTGGTGACAGTCACAGACACTGCTCACACTCTCGGTGGTGTGTAGTCTACAGTAATAATTGAAAGGAATGCTAAAGTTCAGTTAATTGAAGTTCCTGTAAGTAATAATATATTTTCCCCACCTACATTCATGGACCCCTGGTCTACACCATCAATTCTTCGAGAATGGCTGAGCTCTGTAGGAGTGACGCAGCACTGAAATGAAGGGTGGCAGGGTGCTGGGCAGGGACTCCCCCTCTGTTACGAATGAGGGCATTCTAGGCAGAAGGCCCTGAAGCGTCCCCCAAGTTCACTTTCTAGCTGATGGCTTCATTCTCATCACCTTTATTTGTTCTATGAGTAATGTGAGAGTCCTGCTGGGGTTGCCTGGTCCAGATGCTTCACAAGGAAAAAGGGGAGGCCTGCCTTGGAATCCGGCAAGGAAGGAAGCCCACCAGGGGAAGAGGTACTGGGTAAGGATCATTTCCCTCGCTGAAACACATTTCCCTGGACTCCTGTGGGGCATCCATGGTGCCAGGGACAGGCCAGTACACCAGGAGACCCAGCTCTACCTGCTCTGTGGGTGCCTGGCAAGTCACCCACCTACCTGGCTCTCCCCAGCTATAAATGAATAAAGATATTATCTTTCAAATCAAACTATATCTCACCATAATTCTAAAAGTTGGGAGCTGGATAATAAAGATATTATCTTTCAAATCAAACTATATCTCACCATAATTCTAAATGCAAATAAGAAATTTTTAAAAAATCCAGATAAGCATGACCCCTCCTACCTTGGGGTCTTCGTATCTATTTCCAAAGGGCAGGAATGTGAGACACATTGTTTCCTACGATAAATGATGTTCCCCATCTGCTGGCACAGGAGCTACCCAGACTTGATCCCTAAGGTGCATGAGATGAGGCTCAAGATGCTGGGGGGACCTCGCTGTCAGATGGGCTGCATTTGTAACATGTCTGTGGTTGTAGGAAGGAGACAAGCTCAGGCCAGGATTAGAAGGAGAGCCTGAGTCACCTGGTCCAGAGCTCCAAAGAAGTTTGGCAAAGGAAGAAAACGAAGCAGCACCTCTTCTGAAAGCATGAGGAACCCAGGAGGGTGGGCGACAGGGAGTGGTCAAGACTCAGAGGATGGTAGCTCAGGCCTCTGCTTTTCCACCGACCCCTCCTTGCAAACCCCACCAGGTGGCCCAGTTTTTCTCCCCTCTCAGGGCAGCTTTGCTGGGACACTCCTTAGGGTATGGAGAGGGGCCTCTGAAAGGGTTTAGGGCCTTCCCAGGCCAGGCAGGGAAAAGAGAACACTCTCCTAACGGTCGGCAAACTGCTCTTTGGCCCCTTGAGTGTGGCTCTTCCACAAAATACCACGGCCTGGGCGAGTCTACTTTGAAGAAGTGGCGTTAGAAGAAGTTTAAGTTTAAAAATTTGGCTCTCAAAAGAAATTGCAATCGTTGGACTGTTGATATTTGGCTTTGTTGACTAATGAGTTTGCCGACCACTGTCCTAACCCCTCACCTTCCCACTTTTCACTCGGGGAGGGGAGAGCTCAATTGTCTCCTGATAGCACCTTGGTGCCCTACTCTTATTAAAAAAGTAGGTAGATGGATAGATGATAGATAGATTAGATAGATAGATAGATAGATAGATAGATAGATAGATAGACAGATAGATAGACAGATAGATAGACAGACAGATTAATGAGCTGGCTGCAGGGCCCTAAGAGATTAGGAGAGTAGGAATAGAAGTGACTTACGAATTTGCATACTTCACACCAGAAACTGTGTTTGCTCTCTTCTGAATAATTGCAGAGAAGCCTTCCTGAAACCTAGGAACTCCCTACCAGCCTCAGATCCCAACAGAAACGAGCCCCTGCCCATTGAAGCCCCCCTTCTCCAGGCCTCCCCTTACCTGGCCTCCCATCAATGTTGCCGCGTCCCCTATGGCCAGGGTCCTCTCGGGGTGGCTGTGGCTAGGTGAGAAACAAGCCCGGCATGGGCAAGGGGATAAGAATGGGCCAGGCCTCCCCACCGCTCCCAGGCCCATCCCACCTCCGTGCTAACTCCGGGGGTCCGGGGGTCACGCACACCAGGAGTAAAGATGGGAACAGTGGGTGGGGCAGCCACAAGCTACTCACCTGGGATCCTGGGCTAGAGCAGGCTGCAGCTCTGCGTTGCTGGGGGGTGCAGGTGCTTCGGCTGGGGGCAGGGAATTCCTCTCCACTCAAATTATGCCTCTCTTTGTTGGGCCTCCCACCACCTGTCCCCCACCTGATAGGAAGCCTCTCCCACATCTCCCCTGGCACCTCAAATCCTTTCCCCTCTCCCTGGCACTCTTAAATGAGGGTCCCCCTCTTTCATCCCACTCTCTGCGCCCAGTTCTCCGTAGTTTCCCACCTTGGGTCTCTTCCACTCTGCCCAGCTTGGGACCCATTCCCCGGGCTCTCGCAGGCCTCTCTTTCCTTCTGGGCCCCTCTCTTCAGACCCTCTCCCTGGCTGTCCTCCTGGCCTCCCTTAAACCTTCTCTCTTTCTTCCCTCTCTCCATCCTGCCCCGGTCCGTTCCCCTAAACGTTCCCCAGCCCCGGCCTCCCCTAGTCCACACACCTCTTACCTAAAGCAGGCACCTCCAGGGATTCCCCAGCCGGCTCACCCCAGGACAGCCAGGCGCAAGCGAGGAGCAGGCAGAGCGCGGGCGCGGGGACGCGCGGGGCCGGGGCCCCCATAGGAGCGCGAGGGGTCGAGGAAGCCGGAACACAGGCCCGGAGTGCTGAGTACCTCTCCCGGCGAGGGCTAGGTCACACCTCCACTCTGCGGCCGAGGTCTGTCTTGCAGTCTTGCCCCAGGGTTTCCTTGGCCCCGCCTCCCAGGCGCTTGGCTCCTCCCCAAGCTAGAGTGACAGGACTGCCCAGGTCATTACCATAATTTAGGCGCCTGAGGAAGATCCAGCCTTAGTCCTTCTTGTACTGGCTGCCCCTCCCAGGGGAGGTTGGATTCAGATCTCTCAGCCCCAAGTCTTTCTGTGCAGCCTCCAACATCCCTTATTCCTCAGAGATCCCTGGCTCAGGATCTAGGTCCTGCAAGCCCCTTATGCCAGAGACCCAAGATGCTAGTATGTCTCCTCCCTCTCCTTTCACAGAGGTCCTGCGACATGCCACTCAGTGGTTGGTGTTCAGTAGCAGGACCGGGGCTCAGGTCTGCAGAGTCCTAGCCTGTGCTCCCACCACTCTCCACTACAGCCTCCTGAGTCCGCCTCCCCCCTCCCGCCACCCTCCCCCACTCCAGTGTGAGCAGCTCAGGAAATGCTAACTTAATAACAGAAGTGCCTCACACTCCCATACTGTTGCTCCCATCAAGGCCGGACTTTGGCCAAATTTTGTGAACAAGGTACACTTCCTGTCCAGGAGGAAATTGAAAATGGAAATTTGGACCTGAGAGCCTTGGGAACCTGGGCATCACTCACTTGTCCAACTAAGTGTTGGAACACCAACTAGATGCCAGGCCTTGGCGATGATGATTTTGGCCCGAGTAGACCTCTGAACAGGGGTATAGATTTGGGATACATGCATTCATTCACCCATTCAACTAAGTTGGTGAGCATCCATTCCTCATCGCACGTTGTTCTGGGATGAGGGCGGTAAATAAAGCACACGGGGGGGGGGGGGGGGGGGGTTGAAGCCCTGGGCGTAGATGGGCGTAGATGGGAAGGGGGAGAGGAGAGAGCCAGGACAGCCAGGCACAAGCTCCATAATGAAAAGTCCCCACTCTCCCCACTCACACCTGTTTTATTGCCCCTTTCCCGGCCCCCTCTTTCCTCTCAGTCTGCCCCAGGCTGGGTTCATCAGTCTTTGTACCCAGCACTAGACCTAGAGTTGAGCACACTTTGGTTGAATTGAATCACATGAACCAGGTGGGGTCTCAGACATGGGTTAAGGTGAGCCGTAAATCCTCCTGTCATTGCTAGGCCCTTCCATGCTTCAGTGAATGTGTGTGTGTGTGGGGGGGTGTTTGGAGGGAGTGGGCTAGGGGAGGTGGGAAGGGAACTGGTGGAGGAGGGGCACTTCCATCCACTGGTTCTGGCCTCTGTGAGCCACACCAAGACCCAGGCCCAAGGAATTCAGATCAAAGATTTCTTCCTAGTGGGAAAAGCCCATGAAGGAGGCCATTATGGAATGCACGCTGAAGGTGAGACATGGGGCAAGGGGTGACAGACAGGCTCATGAGGGCGCATGAGCCTCTATTTGTGTACCCAGAGAATTCTGACCAGATTACCCCGCTCCCTATCCACCTGTGTTTGAGTCTCAGGACCTCTGCATTACTGCCCCGGCCAAAAAAAAAAAAAAAAAGTCCCAAACCTCCTCCTCAGTCTCCACAGATCCTCTCCTTCAAGCGTGTGCGTCTGGAGGGTCGTTCCAAGGGGACTGGAATAGCGTCAGCCGCCCACCCACCGCCACAGACACACGCTGCAGCCCACTTGCTCTCCGGGCGCATCAGAGAGCAGGGAGAGGCGGCGACGAGGTGCAGACAGGTGTCTCCCTCTCCCAGCCGCCCGGCCCCGCCCCCGCCTCCACCGGCCAGGCCCCGCCCCCACCGCTCCCAGGCCCTGACGGTCACTGTCGCCGGCAGCCTGGCACCCGGAGGAGCGAATTGTGCAGAGACAAGGCGCGATCTGCCCCAACCATGGACCGGAAGGTGGCCCGAGAATTCCGGCATAAGGTCAGAGCTGCTAAGGGCGCCCCCAGCGCCCCGGACCCCTCCATTTTCCAGTGGGACCTGAGGGCTCTGGGTAGCCTGGGATCCCTGATGATGCCGGTAAAATGAGGGAGCAGGCCTGGGGCTCCGGTGTAGGAACTACGGATCTGATCTTTGTCCCTTCTGCCTCTGCCCTCCACGGGCTGGGACTTCTTTGGAGTTGGAATTCCTTCCAGCCCTGGCCTGAGACGGGACACTTCTCTGAGATGCCCCATAGTGGGCAAATCCCCCAGCTCCTGGCGCCCCAGCTCAGTTGGAGCATGTGGAGAGGGTGGGGGCAGTGTCTGAGAGGGAACTGCATGTCTCTCTCTGTATTTTGACCTCAAAACGCTTCAGGGAGCCACCCTCTTCCCTGCTTAAGGTCATTTCTTAGGTCTCCAAGAAGAGAAGCTGTTGAGGAACTGGTGCTGGCCCCGGGGGCAGTGGGAAGAAGGGGGGTGTTCCAGAGAGTCAGCCAGACCCTTCCCCAAAGCCACATCTCCCCCTGTGGGTCCCACTGGGACCATCACTGAAAGCTGCTGGATTTCACCCAGGGAATTTCCAGAACAGTTTCCAGAGCTGTGCCCGGGCCGCTGAGTCCCTGAGACCAGAGAGGACCATTCAGGAGGGCCAGGTGACCTCCCCACCAGGCCTTAGGATGCCTCAGAGCCCTAGGGTGAAGCCAAGGGTGCCTGGAGCTGCCCACAGGCCCCGCCTGAGGAACTCACAACTGTGTGTCTTTTCGCCCTCCCAGAGCCCAGAAGGGTCCTGTCTGTACACCAAGCCTACCCACTTCTCAGGCCTGAGGGTAGAGCTCAGATAGGCAAGATCAGGGTACTTAACCCCTCTCTCCCCACAGAGAGGCCCAGGGGAGCCAAGGAGCCAGCCAGTGCAGGGCCACAGGGGCTGAGCGCCAGGAGCTGGGGTCAGTCATTCACTTCATAAACATGTTCTGAGCACCCATTCTGTGCCAGACCCACTCTCTGCCCTCAAATTGTTGGCTGTGTGCATGGGAGGCAGACCCTACACGAGTAATTACCTGCAGCTGGGCTGCTGAGCGGGAGCAGGGCCGGGGGGGGGGGGGGGGGGGGGGGGGGGGGCGATCAAGGTTTGCTGGGGCAAAAAGCGGGCAACTCATACATTCCTAACAATGGAGCCTTGGGCATCCTGGGGTGAGAGATAGCTGGGGGAGTGTGAGGCAGTGTTCACTGGTGTACCCTATTGCAAAGGGACATGAGGGGAGAAATTTCAGCAGCAAGGACGTCCGGTGAGTGTAGATTTCACACAACCCACTTGAAAGGATCACAACCTCAGGTCCCCCACCCCAAGGCTCAGGCTTGAGTTTCACTTTCCTGCCCCTGGGCTGAAAGTAAGGCCGGCCCTCTTTTGCCTTCTCCCTGGTGAGTACTAGTATTCGCCTCTTTTCAGAGAATTAACTCTGGGGCCCCAGAGTCTGCGTCAGCCCCTGGGTTAGCTCCCGTTCCTCTTCACCAGGCCCCGAGGGCTCCAAAGGGCCTCAGGCCTCTGTGTTTCCCCCGCCCCCGCCCTGCTCTTCCTCATCACCAGTCATTACCTATTAATGCCCCTGTGAGTGAAGGCGGGGCAGGCGCCATGCTGGGCAAGGCCTGGGCTGGACTTTGTGCCCTGCAGCTTGGGAGGCTGCTGCAGCCTTCCCCTCCCAGGCTGGAGATCATTCAGGAAGGAAGAGGGAGAAAGGAAGAAGTAGCTGAGGATAGAGAGGGGCTCACAGGTATAGAGGGTGAAATCAGCTACTTGCTGTCGATTGCTTTCTGGATGTTCCTCCTTGGTGTTTCACAGCTAATTGACCCACTGGGAATGATTTGTAATCTAAACCCATAGTGCCTTAGAGGTAGTGTGTGGTCCTGGACAGTGCTCTGTGACCTTGAACCAGCTATTAACCTCTCTGTGCCTCCGTTCTCTGATTAAATGAGGATAGCAATAATATTTAACTAGTAAGGTTACTGTGAGTGCTGGAGGAGAGCTACACATGTGGAAGGAGCTTAACTCGACCCTGGCACTTAGTGAGGCCTCCACAAATGTTCACTGCTGTTGTCTATTATCTGGGGTTGCGCAGAATTAGGTTCAAATTGCAACCCTGTCAACTCATAAGCCACGTCATCCTCCAAGTGTCAGTCTTCTCAGTTATGAGGTGAGGTTATGGAATTCTCAGAGGAAGATGGATCAGAGGTGGGGGGGGGGGCGGGGGGGAGGGCCTGGTAGGCCATGGTCAAGACTCTGGGATTTAAAAAGAAAAAAAAAAAAGACTCTGGGATTTGTTATGTGATGAGAAACCAGCGGGGGAGTGACATGACTGATTTACATTTAAAAGGAATTACTCTTAAGATCTGAACATAAACTTCACAAAAGAAGCTAAATGAAAGGCCTATAGGCATGTAAGTAAATGCTCTACATCATTAGCCAATAAGGAGATGCACAGTAAACAATGAGATAACATTTTACATCCTCCAGCCTGGCTAACATGGGAAAGACTAACAATAACAAGTATTGGTGAGGATGTGGAACAGCCAGAGCTCTCATACGTTGCTGCTGCAGTGAATACAAAATGACACAACCACGTTGTAAAATATGTAGCTCGACAGTTTCCTGTAAACGTTAAACATACATTTACCACATGAGCCACCAATTCCACTCCTAGTTGTTTACTCAAGGAAGTGAAAATACATGTCCTCAAGACTCATACATGAGAAATGGATGAACAAACTGCAATGTACCTCCACAGTGGACGATCACCCAGTCATAGGAAGGAGCACACTATTACTGCACGCAACGACACAGATGAATCTCAAACATTCTGCTGAGTGAAACACAGAGAACACAAAAGTATGTTCTGCATGATTACATGTATGTAAGGGGATGGGAGCGGGGCTAGCGGAAGAGGAAACTCTGAGATGATGAGATGATTTGGGTGGTGGTCACACCAGTGCAGAAATCTGTTGAAACTCATTAAACTGGACACTTAAAATAAATATTTTTTTTTTAAAAGAAATTGCTCTGACTGCTGGTAGAGAGCAGGCTAAGAGGGCCAGGAGAGGAATCCAGTTAGGAGGCTCCTACAGTAGCCCAGGATGGAGGCAGGGGCTTGGACTATGGTGAGGAGAGGTCAGAACCAGGATACATGGTGCAGCTATTCCTGTGGGCTTTGTTGATGGGTTGGCTGTGGGTGTGGAGAGAGACATCAGGGTGATCTACATTTTGGGAAAAGGAGCAAGTTGGTGGAGACAGAGTGGGAGATGGTGGAAACGAAGCGTTCCATTTTGGATGTCTTAAGTGTGAGATACCTATTAGACCTTCCAATGGAGCGGGGAGTGAGAAGGCCAGTAGCGGAGGGAGTGTGAAGACTGGGGAGAGGTCTGTGCTGGACACAAGTCTCAGTGAGTCCTTGGGGCGTGAATGGTAGCTCAAGCCCCGAGACCAGACCAACGAGGTCACTTAGGGAGACAACGCAGATGGAGAGAAGACTCGGGAGACCCAACCTTTAAAGGAGAAGGAACAGCAAATAAGACAGGAGAACCGGGAGAAGGGAGCATGGTCAGCTGTGCCAAGCGCTGGATCAAATGCTACCAACTAGTGGGCAAGATATGAGTCTTTTGAAAAGATGAAGGATAATAAAACAAGAGACAAGCAACCCCAGCACTCTCTGGGATGCAAGCCGCGAAGGCCTGGGAAGGATGTGCCTGGGCCCATTCATCCCGCCAACATTTACGGAGGGCCCACTCTCTGCCCGCTGCTGAGAATATAGGCTGTGAATCATCTATTCTTACCTAGTTTTATTGAACAAATACTGAGTACTTACTGTTTGTCCAGCACTGTTCTGAGCATTTGATCACTAATCACTCATGCATAACTTTAAAATTATAAATCCCTCATAGAAGGATGAAATCCTATGAGACAGATACTTGAATCCCCATTTTTCAGATGAAGCAGAGAGATGCAGACCTAGATGGGGAAGGAGCTTGTTGGCCTCACTCCCCACACTCCCCCCAGGCCTGGGCCTGGGCCACACACACATCGGTGGGGACACAGGAGGGTAAGAGAGAAAGTACAGCACAGCTCGGTGGGTCCCAGGGAGGGGTGGGAACAAAGTGTGCGGAGAATGACAGGACAGTCTTTGTGGCGGAGCCCGAAGCAAGGCTGGACCGAGGAGAGCTGACATTTGAGCCGAGGAGTCTTAGCGGTGGAGGAAGAGGTCACAGAGGAAATGATGCTGGCACCACCATCAATAACAGCTAATGTTTCAGGCCAGCCACTCAGGTGGGAGCAGCTGGCCCATCCACCCGCAAAACTGAAAAGAGCCTTATGAAGGGGCCACATAGAGGGAAGGGCAGGAGCACATGGGCCAACAAGGCTTGTTCACACAGCCTGAGAGGAGCAGCAGCCAGAAGCCAGGGCTCCCGAAGGCGAGGGGAGGGAGGGTTCCCCCAAACAGGGGCAGCCATGGCCCAGACAGCATCTGCAGCCTCAGGTCGGGGAGCCTGCCTTAAGGTGACCCAGCGTGGTGGGAGCCAGAATCAGAACCCATTCCCTTTCTCCTCACCCCTCCCCACCCACTGCTGAACTCAGGCAAAGCTTCCTGGGACACAGGGCGTTTGGTGAAGGCTGGCGAGTGGGTCTGGAGGTGCAAAGGAAGAGATTCAGCACATGTTTTGGGGCCCGGGGCACTCTCCTAAGTACTTTACATGCATTCACTCATTTAATCCCCACCATGGCCCAAGGTCGAGTGGAACAATATGCATTATTTAATTGGTTCTTGCTCTCTTTTTCCCTCTTTGGCTGGGTGCACACATGGAGTTGAATTTGCATGAGCTGAAGGTATATGCTTCCTCTCTCCGGAATGGCCAGATCACACAGAGGAATGCCAGGAGTTGAGGCTGCAGTGGGCCCAAGGTCACACCTAGAATTTGCCTCTTGTGCCCCAGACAAGGGGCCTGAACCCCCACGTCTCCCTGCCATATAGGCCTGTAGCGCAGAAATAGTTGAGCATCAGCTAGAGAATGAAGGCAACCAGACACAAGGTCAGACACAAAGTCAGCAGAGGTGAGGGGGTGAGGGGAGGTTGATGTGATAAATAGACCTCCCAACAGTTATTTGTAGATGGTGGCTCCTTAGGATTTCTGTGCCCATCATTGAGAAGGGATCTAAGAAAAGGAAAGGCTTTCTAGATATAGTTGGAGAAAGAAGACACAGTAGGTACTCAATAAATGTGTATTAGACAAATAAATGCATACCAAAAAAAAGTTATATCTGGGAAGTGGATACCATGTGGTGGTCTAGAGAAAGCAGAGGTTTTGGAGCCAGCGGACATAGGCTGAAGGCTCATCTCTGCCACTTCTCTGAGCCTCTGTTTATTCATCTGTGAAATGGGGATAATATTGTCCATCCACCTCAGAGCATTGTTGGGAGGTTAAAGGCATTACGTGTAAACTTCCTCAGACGTGGTAAGCAGTCAGTAAATAGAGTCTGTCCTGAATGAGGGATCCAGGCAAGGAGGGGCTCAGCTGGGAGGCTGGTGAGGAAGCTCCAGGCTGCGTGTGGTCAGGAAAGACTCTGGAAGGAGGGGCTTGCACTCCCCTTAAGCAAAGGCAGGGTTCCAGGGAAGGAGGGAAGACAGCCCATCTTGTGTGGGTCTGGGACTTACTCTTTGGTGACAAGCTGAAACTGAGCTAACAGGAGAAAGATCCAGGAGGCCATGGCAGGTGTGTGCTGAGGAGATGGGGAGGTGGTCACCCAGGACTGGGCCAAGAGGTTGGAAGGAAGGTTCCAGATTAGAGCAGCTGGAGTTCACTTGTCATTCAGTAGACACCACTGAGCGCTGCCTGCCTGTGTGCACTCCCCTGAGTACAGGCGCCTCACTGGTACCTGAGTGCAAGGTATCGGGCGAAACCCACCCAGCTGATCTTCGGTCCTCCTGCCGAGTTTGCTAGAACCCAGACCCCAGGAGGAGGGGATAGACCACATGAGTTTTAAAAATTATTTAGAAAGTGAAACTTGAATTATGCCGGTGACATCACTACCTGTCAGGCTTCTAGAGAAAGTTCCATCTTTCTCAGTTGTCTTTCTCGGTGCCTTTGAAAGCCCAGAGAGTGAGGTGTGAGTGTGTGTTTTCACGTGGGTGTGGTCTGACAATGAAGCCGAGACCTTTCCAGATGGTTTGCCAAGGACCTCCATGTGGCTTGATCACTTAGATTTGTATTTAAAGAGGATCCCACATAAACCAGATGTGTTTCCCCAGCTGTTATGGTATATAGATAATTTTTTGAATGGACACATTGAAATGATAGAGGGAGATGGTTCATTCTGAGTGAGTCCGAGTCCCACTTAGGAAACAGTGGAGATAACCCTGGAGAAGGAGGGCCGGGCAGAACTCAAGACCAGGATTTGAGTGACCGAACTGGTGACATCAGGCTAAAGAGCTGAGTTTGGCATCTGCCTCAGAGGACTGGTAGGCTGTGATTTCCGGATGCTGTGGTCAGCATTGGAGGGTTGCCAACAAGGATGGGGACCCTGGAACCCCAGGACCAGGCTTTTTTTCCACAAAGACCGTCTCCAGGTGATCTGTGGTTGACCGGGAAGGAGAAAAACAGCATCCTAGACTGTAACACTGGAAATTGCTTTTGTCTTCTACTCCTACTTTCCACCCAGAGCATCAACGCTGCCTGCCTACCGAGGACAGCAGGAGGCATTTCTGCAAGGAGGGGTGGGAGAGAGCAGCAGCCTTAAGGCCTCAGCCAACAAGAGATTCTCTCTCCTCGCCTTCCTCTCATGCGCCCCCACAGCTGAAGTGGGGCTAGGAGCCATTTGGTCAGAAGGTCCTCACTCAAACCAGAGCAGATGGGATTTTTATGCTCCTTTGGAGAGCAGAACATCCATGGTTCAGTCATTCAAAAGAGTGTTTTCTCACTCATGATGAATCAAGCCAAAAGGGTGGGGCCCAGGGTGTTGGGACAGACTTACCCCAGAACCCCTGAGATACTCATAAAAAGAGGCAAAGCTGTGCTGACCGTCCTCTGAGGACCAATGGGGAGAGGGGGCGGGGGGCTTGCAGCTGAGGCCCTGGACCATGTTGTTGGGCCTGGAGGCTGCAAGAGGGAGGGACCCAGTGGTCCCTCCAGTCTCTAACCTTGCCCTCTCACTCAGCCTCGGGCTGAAGAGGAGCCAAGGACACAGTGTGTAGAGATTCGCACTGAGCTGTCCCAGGGAGTGGAGCTCGAGGCTCCTGGGCCCCCAGCTCCCCTGGGACTGAGGTGCTAATGAAACAGCTCCTGACCCTGACCTTGGAGTCCCAGCCATTGACGTCAGCAAAGATGAAATAAGTAACCTGACTCTCCCCCTAGAGCAGGGAGAGCAGGGGGAATATTCAGGGACCTGGGGAGGGGAAGGAGTGGCCAGAAGTCAGGTCCAACCAAGCTTAGGCCAGCAGGGACGGTGGAGTTGCCCCTGGCATCAGTGACACAGGAGAACCCGGAGGTGGGGTGCTCCCAGCCGGTGGGATGTGCTATCTGAGCGAGTGGCCCAAATCCTTTCTGAAAGCAGTTATCCGGCACTATAGCCGCTACCAGGTAAGATCAGGAGCCGACACGGCTGTGGTCACCCTGGACACTGAGCCGCAGCACCGCTGTCATGGGGGCGTATCGCGGTCATATATGTGCAGATGCGTGTGCGCCCACCTTGGGTGAGGCTCAGCCTGCCACATCTGGATGTGCAGAGTACTGTGGCCAGGCCTGGGTGGTCTGCACAGGTGTGATGTGTTGGGGTCAGAGGGCCAGCCTGGCCTGTGGCTTTCCTCCTCTCCCCACCACCCCAGCCCTGAGCTGATGCTGCAGAGGTCCCCAGTGGTGGTTTCCCCCTTCCTGGGATCTGCAATGGGGGTGCTGGGCCTGCAGCTGTAATTCTGCTCTTGGGTTTTCCAGGTGGATTTTCTGATTGAAAATGACGCCGAGAAGGACTACCTCTATGACGTGCTGCGGATGTATCACCAGTAAGTGTGCTGCGTCTAGCTCCTGTGGGCCCCTGGGTATCTCTGTCTGCAGGGAGCCCTGGGACGGGTTGTTTTATGACAGGAGGACCGCCCCCTCCCATCCTGGGGAGCTCGGGGGTGGAGCAGATGCCGGGGACGAAATGGACACATCATTCACGTGTCTCGGCAAGTATTTGCACAAACACTCTGTGCACGGCTCTGTACTAGGGGCTGGGGCATAGGTGTGAACATGACCGACTGGTCGCTGCCCTCAGCTTGCTCACAATCCGATGGGGAGGGGGCATCAAGTAGCCAGAGAGGCTCAGTAGAGTGTGCCTGCTGGAATAGGACAGGACATGCCAGCTGGACCCAGCACCTGCGTCAGATGTCTCTTAGGACCCACCTGCTTTTTGATTCATTCAGCATACATTCATAAGCTCCTGCCACTTGCTGGGTACCATGCAGAATCCGGTAATGAATAAGACCTACTTTCTTTCCTCAACTAGCTCATGGCCTACAGAGGGGAGGTGGACACAACATTACAAATGCAAAAAACTCTAATATAAGTTGTAGCAAAATAAGTTCTGCATATAATTAAAAGCAGTAGAAAAAAACTCAAAGCAGGATGTGAAGAAAGGGAGTTTTTCCTTTCTAACCATGGGGGAAAGGACCAAAAAGGCTTTAGCGCGGGTTTGAAGGGTAAGAAGGATTTTGGTAGGTGGAAATACCAGGGAACGACATTCCAGGATGAAGGGTCAGCATTAGCAGACCGAGATGAAGATGGGAAAGCACAGGTGTGACTGGGAAGTGACAAGTAAGTAATCTGGAGGAATAGAGCTCGGGGCTCGTGGAGACCTTAGACAGCCAAACCTGGAGCAAGTCCCTGGAGAAGGTCAGGGAGGCCCTGAGGCTGCCAGGGAGAATGGAGTGTGTCCTCTGGGCTGCAGGGAGCCATTGAAGCGTTCTGAGGAGTGACTTACATTTAGAAAAGACTAGATGAGAGTGAGCAAGTTGGCAGGCAGCTGGAGAGAGGCAGGCCAGAGACACCGAGGGCCTGACAGTGTGAAGAGGAGGCGAGGGAGAGGTATTGTGAAGGTGGAATTTACAGAGTTTAGCTACAGGTTAGAAGTGGGAGACCAGGGGAGAGGGGAGGGGTCACCGCCATCTCACAGGAGGTTTCCTGTCTGGAGAGGCCCTGGGCTTCGGAACTGGGAAGAGTGGAGTTTGAATCCTGACTTGATTTCATTTGCAAAATGGGTTCATAACCCCTACCTCACCGGTTTCCGTGTGATGCTTACATGAGAGAACAAAGTTCTTCTGAGACAGGTTGCCCAGAGGTAGGGCTCTGGGCTTTTCAAGATTCTCCTCAATTCCAAGGCCTGGGCCCAGTGTGTGTGTGTTTGGGGCGGGGGGGGGGGGGGGGGGGGGGGGTGGGGGGGGGGGACCCAGTCCAGGACTGCTTTCTCTGGGAATCTTTGGGTCTCAGAGGTCATGGTCATCGGTGAGACTCCAGGTCCCCCTTGTCTCTGCAGGACCATGGACGTGGCTGTGCTTGTGGGAGACCTGAAGCTGGTCATCAATGAGCCCAGCCGCCTGCCACTGTTTGACGCCATCAGGCCCCTGATCCCGCTGAAGCACCAGGTGGAGTACGACCAGCTGACCCCCCGGCGCTCCAGGTGCGGAGGGAGCCCCCAGGCTAGAGGCACGGCTGGGCGAGGTCACCCTGGGATGGACAGGATCCCTCACTAGTGGATGGGGCAGCACTGGTGGTCAGGCCAGAGCTGGGCCATCAGCCACCTCTCCTACGGCAGGAAGCTGAAAGAGGTGCGTCTGGACCGTCTGCACCCCGAAGGCCTGGGCCTCAGCGTGCGCGGCGGCCTCGAGTTCGGCTGTGGGCTCTTCATCTCCCACCTCATCAAAGGTGGCCAGGCAGACAGCGTCGGGCTGCAGGTGAGCAGGCAGAGTCCTCAGGCTTCCTGCCTCCCCCACTCACTTGCTGGGCTGTGTGTCCCCCCACTCACCTTTCTGAGGCTTTGGGAGAGGAAGAGGCTGCCGCATCCTGATAGACTTCTCTCAGGCTGCAGGCAATCACCTGTTTTATTGCGTCCCATTGGGGACATGGCTCCCCCTGATGCTGCTGCAGCTGCTGCTGCTCTTCCCCCCACCTCCCCTCCTTCCTAGTTACGTCCTGACCCCTGAAGCTTTGGACATGTAGCCTTATACTGGGAGGCAAAAGGAAACACTATGTAGTATCCGAACTGTCCTGGCTTTGTAGCTGTGTGACTGGTGAAAGCACTTAACCCCGTGCCTCAGTTTCCTCATCTGTAAAATGGGAATGATGATGATGATGATGATGATGATGACACTATCCACCTCATCGGGTTGTTAAGAGGAGAATTCATATTATGAAGTACTTATAACCGTACCTGGCACAAGTGCTCCCATGCTTGTTAGGTAAGCAGAGAGGGAGATTGAATAAACCCCTGGGATGTGCCAGGTAACACGCTCACAACCAGCCCTCGTTATACGCCTTGGCTGTATCATCCCGTTCCCAGAGCTGATAGCGACTCGCTCTTGACTGGTGTCACAGCCAGCAAGTGGCAGAGCCAGGATTTGAACCCAGGTCTCCTGACTGCCAAGCCCAGGCATCTCCCCTCGGGGCCCCGCACCTCAGTGTCTGAGCAGAGATGGGCAGACCTCCAGGGCTCGCTCCTGCCGGAGCCCAGAGCTGTGTTTTTGTATGTCCAGATAAAAGAGGCCCTCCCACCCCCTCCCAGGGCTTCCAGCATGTTTGTTATCAACACCCCAATCCGGGCTGCCAAGCCAGGGGCTTTAGGGGCCTGAGGGGAAGGGTACAAGACACCACCGCAGAGTGGGAGGTGGAAACGGGGAGCTGACAGACACCGCTTTGTTCTAAATCCCTGTCCCACGGCTCGCCGGTGGCGGCTGAAATTTCAGCCGCTTCATTATTCCTCTCCGGGGCGCACATTTTCCAGCCCAGAAACGCGGCCAGGGAGGAAGCACAATGAGCGCCTCTCCGGGCGTCCGTGGAGGCCCCCTTTTTCCAGGGCGAGCTCTCCTCCTAGGACAAGCACTTCTCAGCGATGCCTCCGTGCCTGGGGGCTGCGGGCCATTTTAATGAAACAGCTTTATCTTCCCGCCTGTTTCTCAGGCTCAGGCATTATCGACCCTTTCTCGGGCTGGCGGGCTCATCTCTCCTTTGTGCCGCTGCCCCTCAGATCGTCATTTCTCTGTGGTCCTGGCACAAAGGGCCTTTTGCAAGGGCTCCGCGCGGGAGCCAGAGGGAGAGGAAAGCTGATCCAGCAACCTGAGCCGGGGGCTGCGTGGGAATCGTTCTGCCTGGGGTCCTGGGCAGGTTCCCTTTAGCAACAAGACAGGGCACTTCACTCAGAGGAGCTGGGGAAAGCGTCTGCATCCATTCACCTGTCTGGGTTCATGTTTCCGGGGAGCTCTCCTGCCTGGATGTGGCCGGAGGAAGATTCTGGAAGGCAAGGGAGAGGCATGTTCAGGCACAGCCTGGCTGGACTGAAGGTCCTGTTGATCTGACCTGTGAGGCTAGGCCCCTGGGTTGGTGGGCTTGGACCCACCCATAGGACCTAGAACCTGGAACCTCATCTCTCTGCTCTTATCCCCCTACTGGAGATGTTTTAGTGTGTGTTTTTTAAAGTGTATCCTGGCTGAACCTACCTCTTTGGCCCTGCACAGGGCGGTCTGTGCTGCCCA
The DNA here is from genome assembly GCF_027574615.1 of Eptesicus fuscus. Taxonomy (NCBI): domain Eukaryota; kingdom Metazoa; phylum Chordata; class Mammalia; order Chiroptera; family Vespertilionidae; genus Eptesicus; species Eptesicus fuscus. The sequence goes on along the minus strand of NC_072485.1, from coordinate 54,060,414 downwards.
ACCTGCTATATGGTCCAGAGCTAGAGAATGATTCTGCATCCGTGGTGGTCCCAGCCATAAAGTGGACAGAGCAACCCCTGCCTTTCCTGTGGGGCTTGAGGGCCCTGACAGGTGACAAGGATCCAAAGAGGGCAGGACGCAGGGAACTGCAGCCAGGCTTGGCCAGGCGCCCTGCTTTTCGGTCTCCAAACGCCCACGAGCCAACACTTGGGGTCTGTCAGGGAAACCTGACTTCAAATCCCAGCAACACTGTTTGCTGGCTGGGTGACATTAAGCAAGTGGCTTCACCTCTCTGAGCCTGTTTCCTCGTCTGGTTAACAGAGACGCAGAGTTGTGAAAAGTCGGTGCAGGAGCTAGAAACTGTTCTCCTTACAGGAGATGGCCCCAGAAACCTAGACAGTTCTGCAGTGAGTCCCTCCTCGTGGCACCTTTTTGAACCCCTTGCCACCCCTGCAGGCCCCTGAGAAGATTAGGGGGGTGTCCGGGTGTGGAAGGGAAGTGTTCAGGTGGCAACAGTGAGAAGGTGACTCTGTGGCGGTGCTGTAGGAGGTAGGAGTTGACAGTCCCTCCTGGACTGTCTGCCCGCCCAGTCCCCAGGCCCCACCGAGAGTCAACATGTACCCACTACTCTCCAAAGGGTCAGCACATGTGGTGTGAGCCAAGCCCCTGCTGACGTGTGCTGGCTCAGGCTGGAGAGGGGCATCCAGGATCCGTCCCTGTTTTATGGCTAATGGCTGTGTGACCTTGGACAAAACATCACCTCCCTGGGCCTCAGTTTCTACTGATGTCTGAGGTTCCTTCCAGCCCTGCAGTTATTAAATGAGGAACTTCAACTTCAAGCCTGATCCCCAGGGCCAAGGTACTTGGAGGAGCCCATGGCAGTGTCCACTGGGGGGCAGTCTCACCACCCATCTGTATCCCGGCTGGCCCCGCAGGCCCAAGTGCCCCCTATCTGTCCCTGAATAAGGAAGGCTGAGTCCTGAGAAGAGGGATCTGATCAGAATATTTAGAGCTCAGGTTCAACTAATAATAGCAATAGCAACCAGGTATTTATTATTTGTGGTGCCAGACGCTGGCTGACTTTATATGTACACACTCACTTAATTTTCATAGCAACCACATTTCCCCATTTCACAGATGAGAGACACACGTTCAGAAAGTTCAGTAGACATGCCCAAGGTCACACAGCTAATAAGAGCAAGAGCAGGGGTTTGAACCCAGGCCTTGCAATGCCAAAGCCTTTTGTTCATTTGCTGTTCTTTGCTCACGCCCAGAATGGGAATTCAGAGTCAGGGCAGTGGCAGATTAAATGTCCATTGAGTTTCCATAGTGTGGGGAAAAAGGGATCGCGCGTGTGTGTGTGTGTGTGTGTGTGTGTGTGTGTGTGTGTGTGTGATGTGTGCTTGGATCAGGAGTCCTGGCAGTTCCCCACCCCGACTCCATTAAGCTGTTGCAGGGAAGCCTGCTCCTTGGGGTGGGGTGGGAAGAGCTGCTTGAATCTGTGTGAAGGGTCACCCTCTGCATGGATTCTGGAACCTGCTGGTACCCCAATGGGGTGAAAGGGACACCAGAGTGAGATTACAGAGCCTTGAATTCTATTCCCAGCTCCGCTACCCACTCTCTGTGCCCCTCTCCCACCATCTTGGTCTCTCCATCTGTGAAACAGGGTGGCAGAAAGACTCCTGGGAAGTACCACCGTCCTGGGGTCCCTCCAGCTGTTGGAGGGTGGGTGGGTTGTGACAAAGCACTAGGGCACATAGTTAGGCCATCGTCCCCTTTCCTGGAGAGCAGGCCCAGGGCATCTGGCAGTGAACCTGCCCAGCCACTCGATGCTCCCTCAACCTGTGCCTGTTCCCTCTGTCTGTGGCCAAGGTAGGGGACGAGATCGTCCGGATCAATGGGTACTCCATCTCCTCATGCACCCATGAGGAGGTCATCAACCTCATCCGCACCAAGAAGACTGTGTCCATCAAAGTGAGACGTGAGTGAGGCCAGAGGGCGGGGGAGAGGCGGAGGGAGGGATCGGGGTGGTGCTGAGGGTGGAGTAGGATGGTAGGCAGCAGGGAATCAGCTCCTGGGGCAGGAGGGGCGAGTAGAGGAGCCGTCCTAACCCCCGTGCCTTTCTCCCACAGACATCGGCCTGATCCCTGTGAAGAGGTGAGCAGGACCCTCCTCTGCAGGCAGACGCTTCCCTGTGGACTCAGGGTCCTGGGGTTTGGCTTCCTGTAGGCCAGCACTGCCCCTGGGCCAGCGGTGACTGGGGGCTCCCGATGGGGCAGATCTGGACTTAGGGCCTGGTCTCTCAAACATCTCTAATGACCCCCCCTTCTCATTTCCTTTCCCATCAGCTCTCCGGACGAGCCCCTCAAATGGCAGTATGTGGATCAGTTTGTGTCAGGATCTGAGGTAAGGGCCAGGACCACCAGTGATGGGGTCTGGATGGAATGGTCTTCAAGGAGGGGCCTTGCTCTAGGGATGTGCCCTCAGGGGCTTCACACATGCCCCTGTGCATCCAGAAAGCCCCTGTGGGTGCTGGGCCCTCAGCCAAGCCCAGCAGATATAGACCTCTCCCCAGGGACAGAATGGCCATCAGACTCACACAGGAATAGTAGTGCTTGTGCGCTCAAATGGCCATTTGCACACATGTGACACCTCGTGACCCTTATTCTCTTTCCTCCAGGGCGGGCGGAACATTCTGGGCTCCCCAGGGAGTCGAGAAAACAGGGAGAAGAAGGTCTTCATCAGCCTGGTGGGCTCCCGGGGCCTTGGCTGCAGGTGGGTGGCGGGCATGCCCTGGGGCTCACTCACGGCCAGCAGACCCCAGGAGGCCCCTAATGCCTCGCCCTTTTCTCACTGCTGCTTCTGAGGAAACTTTTATCCACTGGTGATGACACTTCTTGGTGCCTGGTTTCCCCTCTGAGTTTCACAACAGGCCTGTAAGGTCAGGGGGACAGCTCTTAACAGGACCATTTTACAGATGAGGAAACTGAGGCCCAAAGAGGAACCATGTTCTTCTGGTGGGACCTCAAGCCACTGTAAAGGCCTCTGTCCTGCTGGTCATCTCTGTCACTGTTCCCTTGTTACCTGTTGCCTTGTGGGCTTCCTTAAGGGGCAGCCAGGGAATTGCAAATAGGAATTAGATCACACGATGTATTGTTGTTAAGCACGCAGGACTAGGGGTCAGCCCCTTCTCTGCCACCTATGAGCTCCAGAACCTTGGACTAGCTATTTAACCACTCTGAACCTCAGTTTCTCCCTCTATAAATTGGGGATAATAATATCCACATTGTGAGGAGGAATGAGATGACAGAAGTACCAAGCTTAGTGCCTGGCAAGTAATAAGCAGTTGGTAAATATTAGCTACTAGAGGCCCGGTGCACGAAATTCGTGCACGGAGGGGGGTTGTCCCTCAGCCCAGCCTGTACCCTCTTCAATCTGGGACATCCCTCTCACAATCCAGGACTGCTGGCTCCCAACTGCTTGCCTGCCTGCCTTCCTGATTGCCCCTAACCGCTTCTGCCTGCCTCTCACAATCCAGAACTGCTGGCTCCCAACTGCTTGCCTGCCTGCCTTCCTGATTGCCCCTAACCGCTTCTGCCTGCCAGCCTGATCACCCCCTAAACCACTCTGCTGCCAGCCTGTTTGCCCCCAACTTCCCTCCTCTGCCGGCCTGGTCACCCCTAACTGCCCTCTCCTGCAGGGTTGATCACCTCCAACTGCCCTCCCTTGCAGGCCAGGTGCCTCCCAACTGCCCTCTCCTGCTGGCCATCTTGTGGATCCTGTGTCCACATGGGGGCAGGATCTTTGACCACATGGGGGCAGCTATATTGTGTGTTGCAGTGATGATCAATCTGCATAGTACTCTTCTATTAGATAGGATAGAGGCCTGGTACAGGGGTGGGGGCCAGCTGGTTTGCCCTGAAGGGTGTCCCTGATCAGGGTGGGGTACCCTTGGGGCATGGGGTGGCCTGAGTGAGGGGCCTGTGGTGGTTTGCAGGCCGGTCACGCCCCCTGGCAACGCAAGCGGAGGCCCTGGTATCTGGAATTTATTTTCCTTCTACAATTGAAACTTTGTAGCCTGGAGCAGAGCCAAGCCTGAGGCTCCCTCCGAGGCCCGAAGCCATTTGTGTTGGGGTTACAATTGAAACTTTGTTGCCTTAAGCGGGTGGGCCCGGCCAGGGTGTGTGGAAAGCTTTGCTTCCCCTGTTGCCGGCGGCAACCCTGGCCTCCTCTCTCAAGCTCCATTCTGCCACCATTTGTTTGAATTTGTTTACCTTCTATAATTGAAACTTTGTAGCTTGAGTGAAGGCTTAGGCCTGCAACGGCTGGCAGAAAGCTTGGCTTCCTCTGTTACCTAGGAAACCTTGCTCTCTGTGGCTGTAGCCATCTTGGTTTGGGTTAATTTGCATGCTCGCTCTGATTGGGTGGTGGGCGTGGCTTGTGGGTGTGTCGGAGGTATGGTCAATTTGCATATTTATCTATTATTAGCTTAGATTATTACTTAAGTCATCCTTATTGTTTCCATTCATTCACGTTTACTCAATACTTTTCTGCCAAGTATCCTATCTAATAAAGAGGGAATATGCTAATTGACCATCACAAAGATGGTGGCACCCACAGCCAATAAGGAGGGAATATGCTAATTGACTGTCACGCCCTCAAAGATGGCAGCACCCACAGCCATAAGATGGCGGTGCCCAGTCCCCTCAGCCCCCCAGCTGCCCAGGTCTGGCCCGAGTCACAAGCAAGCCTCAGATGTTGGCTGCTCAGCTGCCCAGGGCTGCCTGAGGCTCAGGTAACCAGGGCCTGCCGAGGCTTGAGCTGCCAGCAGTGGCAGCAGCAGAGGTGTGATGGGGGCATCGCCTTCCCCTGATCGCCGGGTTGCCTCCCGCCCCTGAGGGCTCCCGGACTGTGAGAGGGGGCAGGCTGGGCTGAGGGAACCCCCCTCCAGTGCATGAATTTTTATGCACTGGGCCTCTAGTAAATGATAAAAAGCCCCTCCTTTCTCAGAGATTGCAGCCTAATATCGAATCCAGCCACATAAACAGTTACAGGAATGAATGGCAAGGTTGCTAATGGAGCTGCATTCTGCATCATGGATGGCAAATATGTTTCCAATCCTATGCTATCTCTAATCAATTAGTAGTGGCTGCCTGGTGTACTGTTTTGAAAAGAACTCTAAGGTTGCATCCAGGCTTGGTGGGAAAGAGTGCTGTGATCGATTAGTGATGTCTGCCACATCTGGGTGGGGAGAACAATAGTGCAAATGCTTCCCTTGCTGTAGGTGTTTTAGAGCATTGAGAAGGGAGCAACTATCTTAATCTTAGGATAGAAGAGGAGTTTAGTTAAAGCCTTGTAGAGAAGATAGCATTTGAGCCTTAAGGGATGAATAGGAAAGTGCTAGAAAAGGAAACAGCACATGTGATGTATTGGGTGAGGGACTGGGTGGGGAGGCAGGGGTCACAAGTAGTTGTCTGTGGCTCTGGCCACAGGTAGACAGTGAAGAGCCTTGGGTCCTGAGCTCATGGGCGACCTGTATCCTGAGGGACCAAAGCCTGGAGACACAGGCAGAGGGAGCATAGCACTGACAATGAGCAAGCTCTGAAGGCAGAGGCTCACCTGCATTTCCCATCTCCTCCACAGCATTTCCAGCGGCCCCATCCAGAAACCAGGCATCTTCATCAGTAATGTGAAGCCTGGCTCCCTGTCTGCCGAGGTGGGGTTGGAGGTGAGTGAGCCTGGGCCAGGGTCAGACTGTGATCACACAGTGATGGAGGCACACGTCTTCCCACACAGCCCTCTCTCGGCCGTCACTGGCTGATGATTCCTTCCCACCTCCTGAAGGGAAGTGTCACAGAGAGGGTGGCATTTGACCCTTTCTACAGTCTTCTCCAGCTCTGAGAGCCTTTAGTCCTGAGCTTGGAGATGTAGTAATAATGATCATTGAGTGTTGACTGGATCAGACAGTGTTCTAAGCCCTTTAAAATTCATGAGCACTCTGAGAATTAGGTACTGTCATCATCCCCATTTTACAAATGAGGAAACTGAGACCCGGAGAGAGTATGTGATTTTTCCAGGATCAGCTACCTAGAATGGTAGAGCTGTGATTCAAACCTAGGTGGCCTGATTACAGAGCCAGAACTTGTCACCTCTACTTTGGCATATTACTTCCTCTTTTTGTGCATCAGAATTCTCTCCTATAAAATGGGGTGACAGCCTTCCTTCTAGAGTCATTGTGTGAATTAAATGAATCAATACACATGCTTAGAACTGGCATATAGTAAGGCACCGATGAATGCTAGCTACCAGTTATGACTCAGCACAGCCTCTGCTATATGAGAAGTCCAAAGGCTCCTAGGTCTACATTCTGAGTGTTTAAAGCAAATGTCATAAATTCAGCCAAAGGAATGACCCTCTAGCAATATAATATTTGGCAGCTGATGAAAGACATGAGGCAGAGGGACCCTGAGAAGACCCCATCAGAGCTTTCCAACGCTCTGCTCATGAAGGAGAGCTGAAGTGCCGTCACTTGAAAACCCAACGTCTGCCCTTGAACCCCAGGGTGAACCTTTCCTTCAGACAAGTGAGTATACAGATAGTGCAGGCACGCTGATGCCTCTCCGTTTCTCCACCAGGCAGGGGATCAGATTGTCGAAGTCAACGGCATCGACTTCTCCAACCTGGACCACAAGGAGGTGAGACGCGGGATCTTCACCAACTGGCTGTTACACCTCTGCCCTCCACGTCTCACCCCTCCCCCTGCCACAGTGTCTGAAACCTGTGCTCTCTAGAGGTCTGGACTGCTCTGGTCTGTCAGGCCTCAGCTGACTGCCCACCTGTCCCCACAGGCCGTGAACGTGCTGAAGAGTAGCCGCAGCCTGACCATCTCCATCGTAGCTGGAGCTGTAAGTCCAGAGTGAGCTGGTGGGCCTCCATGACCCCTGACCTCCAGGCCCAGCCACTCAGAGCCCTGAGGTCTGCCACACACTCCCGAGAAGGGCCAAGAGTGTCACTGTCCCTGAAGCTCTGACAGAGCAGAGGGAGAGGGTCTCTGCCCAGCCAGGGCACGTTTGGGTCAGAGACAGCAGGAACCACAGTGAGAAGACAGTCTTCATCTTGGCCCCCAAGGCTGTGGCAGTGGGAGCCCAGGTTTCCCAGGGGACTGAGCATGGGGCCTCTTTTCTTCCCACGAGGGCCGGGAGCTGTTCATGACGGAGCGGGAGCGGCTGGAAGAGGTGAGGCAGCGCGAGCTGCAGCGGCAGGAGCTTCTCATGCAGAAGCGGCTGGCGATGGAGTCCAACAAGATCCTGCAGGAGCAGCGGGAGATGGAGCAGCAGTGAGTGTGGCCAGTTAGGACGCCCCTTCCCTATCCTCTCAGACCACATCCGCCTTGCTTCCTGCCCGTTGTGTCCTGAGCCGACCTCATCCTCTCCTCCGAAGGCCTGTCCTCAGACCAGATGGGTCCAGTGGTGGTCAGCATAAGCATCCCCTGCCTCCAGGCCACCAGGCTCCTCCCTCCTTGCCAAAGAGAGCCCCTGATTTCCAAGACCCAGGAATGTGGGGTTGCAGTAGCTAACATCTGTTGAGTACCAATCATGTAGCTGTCACTGTATTACAGCCTCATGTATGGTACTTATGTCATTTTCACAATAGCCCTGTGAGATGGATGGTATTAACCCATTTTACAGGTGAGGAGACTGAGACTCAGAGAGGGTAAGCCAGTTGTATGCAAAGTCACACATGGCCAAGCGGGGATTCACAACAGGCAGTCTAGCTGCCCCATCTGTGATGATAAGTCCCCCTGCCACACATGGAATGGTTGAGATGATGGGTTGAGAGAATAAACGGGGCAAGCAATTCATACATCAAAAACAATGTCAAAATCTAAATCCAGGTACATTCTAGGAGCTTTATAAGAATTTGGACAGGGATTTTCCCATCTCTCCCATCACAGATTTGGCCTGGAAAACTACCCCTGCCCACAGCCCTGGTCTTGGGTAGTCACCCAGCTTTGTCCCTGGGGTCTGAGGCCCTCTTCCAGGAGAACCTCCCTCAGGCCAGGCCCTGCCTATCATCAGTCACTTTGGCTAAGTGTTTGGAGGTGGGCGCATAGTGTGGCCCACTCTGACCTGCACTCCGGCTCCGGCAGCACAGAATCTCTGCTTAGTGGTGCCAAACAAACCCCACAGAGCACACGACCAGCATCCAAAGCTGGCCCAGGCATCCTTGGAGGGGAACCTGAAAGAAATAGAACTTTTTCCAAATCAGGAGTTAGCTACAAAGAAGAGTGAACTTCCCTTGCACAGATTTCAGCATGCCAATCTGCATTCATGTTTCAGAAGGAAAAAGGAAATTGCCCAGAAGGCAGCAGAGGAAAATGAGAGATACCGGAAGGAGATGGAACAGTGAGTGCTCCGCCCCATGCGTCCACACACACGTGTCTGTGTGTGGACATGAGTGTGCTCTCGGAGTGTAGCCAGCCAGAGGCCACTTCCAGGCCCAGTTTACCTGGCCCTCTTGTCCCCCGGTGGATCCTCCTTTATTTTTAGCCATTCCATAATCCTAGTGAAGCCCAGCCCATTCAAGTAACTAGAACATGGTCTTACATAATTGCCAGAGTAGCATTCACACTCGATTTACAATACAAGAGCCAAGGACTTTGTAGTCTTCACCACAGCTAGAATCACATGGTCTCTCCCCAGGCTGGTTGAGGTTTCCTTATAGCAGGGGTGGGGAACCTTTTTCAAAATATATATATTGATTTCAGAGAGGAAGGGAGAGAGAGATATCATCAATGATGAGAATCATTGATTGGCTGCCTCCTAAACACCCCCCACTGGGGATCGATCCCACAACCTGGCACGTGCCCTTAACCGGAATCAAACATGGGACCCCTCAGTCCGCAGGCTGATGCTCTATCCACAGAGCCAAATCGGTCAGGGCATGGGGTGGGGAACCTTTTTTCTGCCAAGGGCCATTTGGATATTTACAACATCATTCAAGGGACATACAGAATTATCAACTTAAAAATTAGCCTGCTATATTTGATCAAACATTTAATCAACTCACCCCTGACCTATAGGCAGAAGCTGGGCCCGTGAAGGTTCTGACTCTAATCACAGGCGTGGGATCTTATTTCAGGATCGTGGAGGAGGAAGAGAAGTTCCAGAAGCAGTGGGAAGAAGACTGGGGCTCCAGGGAACAGCTGCTCTCGTCTAAGACCATCAGCGCCGAGATGCACCCAGTGCCCCTTCGCAAGCCCAAGTGTACGTATCATGGGCTGGTGGGTGGGGAGAGAGCTCCCTTCAGGGGCTAGGAGGCTGGGGGATGGTCCAGGCTGAGATGCCGGTCCCTCTTCACTCACCACCACCTCCCCAGGTGAATAGCCCTGGCTGTCGGGGCTGCATGTGCTTCACAGAGGGGCAGCCATGTGCCAGGGCCTGTCTGCCAGGGCATTGGGGTTGGAGGGATCTGTCTGCCCTCCTTGTCCTCGAGGCCTGCTGCCAGGCTCTCCCCCACAGCACAGACACAGGCAGCTGGACCCTCCCGTGCCCGTGGGCTGCTGAAGAGGGATTGGAGAGCCGTAGGGGAAGTGGACTGCTCATGGGATTATCTTAGTTTGTTGGGTGTTGTATCTTCTTCCTGCTTGGGTCTGAATTGGGGCTGGGGTGAAACAGCAGCAGGAAAGAGGGCAAGGGGCTCACATGAGAGAAGACTCTGGTGGTCCAAGCTTGATGGGCAACTGTGGGAGGTGCTTCCCTAAAGTGACCCTACCATCTGCATCCCTGGGCATGGACCCTGAGAGGCCCCTCCACTCCAAGGATGGAATCAGGACTCCCAGGCACCAAACTGCGGCCATCCTGTGGCCTCGGTCCCTCTGCCCTTATCTCCTTTCTTCATCTGTGCTATGTTATGATCCCTAGTTTTGGTCCAGGCCTCAATCAACTGCTCTCCTTTCCACTAGCTCTCAACCCCAACTCCCAGGATGCCTCTTCAAGGGGCAGCTCATAGCACCAGGGCAAACTGGGGGCTCAATCTCAGTGCTTCTTAGTGGGCTCATGGTGGGGAGCCAGGGGCAAGGCAGCTTGGAGGCTGAGCAGTCCCAAGTCCAGGATGCCTGGTTGGGCCTTCACTCTTTATAGCTGTTTTGATGATAATGGACATGGGGCAGGTTCTACTCCAGCTGACTGTGCTCAGCCGACCTGGGAACCTCTGGATGTGGGGTGAATCTGTATCTAAGGACCAAGGTTCCCCATTTCTGCTGTGTGGCAGCCATTTGGGATCTGTGATAGGGTCTGGACATCTCAGGCTCCAACTTTGAATTTTGCCCGAGCCCTAGAGGGACATGAACTGGGGTCAATGAAGAGGTTCAGAGCATCTGGATGGTTCCACCTCACCCTCCTTGGTGCAGGGAAAGCAGCTCCCACCCAGCCACTCCGTCCTGGCAGGGGGCATGGTATCACCTCAGGGTCCTCTCGGAAGGACAAAGCACGCTGTCATCAGCCTTCCCTGTGACATTAGTGGAGGATGAGGCCAGAGCTAAATTCCCGGTGAATAATCTGTGCTTTAGACAGGGAGTTAATTTACTCTTAATGCGTGAAACAGGAGCTTCAGAAGAAGAGAAATCGATTTTAATTGCTTCTCCTGAAAGTAACCCTAGTCAATTTAGTACCTGCCTTGAAACTGGGTCTTGGCTTCAGAACAAACACACTCTCTCAGGAACTACAGAAAATGAAAACCCTTTCTGCAGCTAGCTATTTATTTAGTGCTTTTAAACAAAACCAAGCATCTTGAAGAAAAGGAGTGAGAACTTTGTCCAACATGTAAATGTTTTCTAAAGCAACATGGTGAAGCGTGAGATTGATGACCGGAGTCCGCCAGCCTGAGCTGGGGCCGCTGCCGCTGCCGCCTCCATCCATCTCCATATGCACCGGCAATTAATTCTTGTTTGGAGATAAGTCAGGAAATGCAGGAAGGCCTGGGAGCCAGCCCAGTGCCTGCCTTTCTCCACGTTCCTGGGAGGCTGGAATGGTCTCAGCCGTTATGGGGCAGCAGGACCAGGCTGTGTTCAGGTCCTCCCTGACCCTCTTCAACTTGGGCCCAGTCCGCCCACAGGTTACACCTGACTCAGGTGTCTGTGCCTGATGATGGGTGGACCCTGCATTTTTGAACCGTCAGTAAAAAGTGGGGAGCATCTCTTGCCCAGAAAATGAGGCCACTCATCCTAATGATGTTGGTGGGACTGACTGTTCCCCTCACCACCCCCTGCCCCAGGGTCTCACCCTGCCTATCCATGACCGACCTGACAGAACCCCAACATCCCGCCAGGCCCTCAAGTCCAGGACACACTGTCACAGAACTCCCCAGAAGAACTTCCTTAGCTAAACCAACAAGGAGGAGGGATTTTAATCAAGGATCCCAGAGCTAGAAAAAGCCTGGAGAGGTGAAGAGGTTTAAACAAGAGATTCCCACCCTTCTCTTGCCATTACGGACCCCATCAATCCATTAGTCCCCACACCCAATAGGCCCCATGGTTTGGAAGTGGAGTTGTTTTCTTACCAAACTATTAAGTAATCATTTGTGTCCCCATTGTTGGATTAGGTAGTCATTCTTGTTAGGAAGAAAGCAGCAGTGTTCCACTGTTTTGTAACCAGAAATCAAGCCAAAAGCAAAGGCTCTTAACATTAACCCTTTCATAGGTGATTGAGCAAGTTCTTCTAATTAATATTTGAAATATTAATAAATAACTCGCAGCAAATATATACACTACCTCCTATCATCCCAGGGAGGCTGGAATCCAGGTTGGAAACCACTGGAATGGGTGGTTTGCTTTCTCCACATTATGTCAAAATTAGTGTCTTCCTGACCACATGTGCCCCTCTACCCTTGGGAATCTCCTCACCTCCTCAGGGTCCCCAGTCCACCCACACAGCTCCAACAGCCCCTGGGGGACCCAGAGGTCTGAAGGTGGTAAGAAGCCAGGAGGATCTGTTCTCCCATTGTATGCTCTGGCACCAAGCATGTGTAATACTCAGGTATTCCCATCCTCTGTGCCACACCTCCCAGTGTCAGTTGAACGCCCCACAAAATGCTTCTCACTCTGCTGTCAGATCACAGGCCCGTGTTGTGAGCCCATTTTACAGATAGAGAAGCGAAAGCTACCAAGGTTGAAAGCCCGACACACACCATCCCAGAGCGAGGAAGCTTTGCACTGGGCTCCTGAGCCCTGTGCCTGCCCCTGACCTCACAGCTCCCATAGAGGAAGCTGGTCCCAGGCCCCCAGGCTCCTGGGAAGCGCCTCTGGCCTCTGGGTCTCCTGAATCCCTCTCTGTTCACCAGCTTCCCCCTGTTTTCCCGGGTAGATGATCAGAGAGTGGAGCCCGAGCTTGAGCCTGCCGACGACCCGGACAGAGGCACAGAGGAGCAGGGAGAGCAGGTTTGCGGCCCCCGCTTCGCTCCCTGGCCTTGCTGCTCTGCTTGCTCTGCTCACCTCCCCTGCCATCCCTGCATCCAGCTTTGGGGGACCAGCATTTGGTGGAGACCACTGGAGTCTGTGGAGCTCCTCCCAGCCCCGGCTTGGTCCAAGCCCTGCACACAAAACCTTGAGAACAGGACTCAGGGCCAGGCTGACATGACGGCTGGTGCACACAGTACAACTGAACTGCTGGTTCAAATATTTAAGTACGGCCAAGGCCAAGTTCTTCCTCGGGCCTCTCCCCAGGACACCCCAAATCTCCCCAAGATCCAGCAACTAGAGGGTTGTGCTTGGTCCAGCAAGGGGCTTTCAAGATTCTATTCTAGAGCCCAGGCTGGTCCAGAGTGAGTAATTATTTAGGTTTGCGGTATTGCCCAGCCATGCTGCTGCCTGAGGACGGCAGGGGGCTGGTGCCCGGGCTGTCTGGCCTGGCTGGGGATGTGCTTTTTTGGAGGCCGATCTGCCTGCTTGCTGCCTGAGCCGTCCTTCCCAGAGCTTCCCCCAACCATCGCTTTCTCTTCCAACACTGAGAGTGGAGGATATGGCCTGGACCATGAGACAAGACTGTTTTGTTCTGGCTGACAGCAGTTCTAGGCAGAGACCCAGGCTCCCTTTTGTCTCGAGCCATTTCTTGGATGGAGGGACCAGACGTCAGTCAGGAAAAGCCTCGTTCTCTTTCAACGGGGCTTTGTGTCTTGCAGGCTGTGGCTCTGATTTGGCAAAGCTCATCCTCCCACGAGGGGCTTTCTCTTTGATTTTCCTGGCACTGACTTCTAAAGCCAGAGGCCGTGGCAGGGGGCAGGGGGCAGGGGCCCAGGGCCTGGCGGCCGGGGCCTTTCTCAGGTGGTCCTGGGCCCGCTTTACAGCCCGGGCGAGGCAGGTAAGGGGAGAGTCAGGCAGAGGGTGCGGTTCTGCGGCTGGAACCCCGTGCATGGGAACCCCGCTCCCAGCCTCTGCCCTCGCTGAGCGCCGGCTGCGCTGAACTGTCTCACGGCTCCGTTCTCTGTGTTGTTACAGCCTTTGGGTGGTTTTACCGTTACGATGGCAAATTCCCAACCATCCGGAAGGTAGGACAGGGCTGGGTGCTGTGCCGTTTGCCAGTGAGTTTGCTGTGGGTTTTGGCCTTTTCCAAACATTGTTTTTTCCTGTCAACTCTCAACAGTGTGACCCGGACTGTTCACTCGAGGGCTGTGCTTCTCTGTCAGGCTGTCGTCAGAGGGCAGGGCCCTGTCACAGGGGCATCATGGCGGGGAGGGTTCTCGGGGTGAAACCTGCCCAGGCACCATCAGGCACCACCTGGGTCAGCCCCAGTGGGCACAGGGCATCCGGGGCAGGGGCATGGCAGGAAGCTGCTGCTCTGTTGCTCTGTCAAGCAGACCCAGCGGCCAAGACCGGAAGCCGAGGTCAGGCAGAGGGAAATGTCAGGTGGGGTGTACACAATACAAATTATGAGGCCGACTGAGCCAGACACAGACCAGCTGCCGAGGTGGGAGTTTGCTGCCTCGGGTTGAGACAAAGAGCCACACCAATCATAACTCTCCCTAGAAATATCTCCGCACGTGCCCGGGATAATGCAATTGTCTGGTCTCTGAGGCCCTGGATTTCCTCTCTAAACCTTATTACTACTGTATCTCCAGGCCCCATAAACCTTTCTCATCCCTTTTCTTTCTAAATCACTCTGGCATTTCATTATGAAAATGCCGCTGTTAACATCTATAGATTGGACCTTCAGGATGACTTGGTATTTGGGATCCAGGCATCAGCATAAATCTGGGTGAAGCCATGTAGGTGTCATCACTCGACCGGCTCTTTCTGGCGGGTTGTCTGGCCTCCAGAAACCAAAGCCCTGGCAGCAGTGTGGCCTTGATCATATGTAGCCTCTCCCTGCCTGTAAATGGGACTATCTAATGTGCTAGAAACATCTACCCCTCCCTCCAACACAGTACTGTTCAGACACGAAGACGGCACTGTTACTCCTGACGGAGATCGCCTTCACCTAGGAGCACAGGTCATGATTTGTCTGACCTTAAATAAGCCAGGACAGAGCCCCTTAGGGGACTCCTTTCCACACTGTGGTGGCCTCAGAAAGGACTTGGTCTCATCAAACTGTCCTTTCCATTTGCAGGCTGACCCTGGCTTAGGATGCTTCATTGCGTTACACTTCGGATTCTTTCCTATATACTGTCTCTACTAGAATGTAACTAGAGAGAAACACACACACACACACACACACACACACACACACACACACACACACACAGGATTTTACTTGAATGACGAATGAGAGGAGATGGGTAGGTTAAATCCTTCCCAGGCCACTGATAACTAGATAAATGTAAGAGAGGTGTGTGTGTGTGTGTCTCCTCCACACACACACTTCCCCTCAGAGATCACGTCCCTTGAAAAATGTTGTTGGTAGAGAAGTGGACCTGCTTCCCCCTATTCATTAGTTCAGTCATTCCAGAAATAGCTGGTATTTCGATTTCCATTTCATTTCCAAACGAGAGGAAAATTGCTTCTAGCAGCAAGAACACATCCACCCCATCTGCCTCTCCTTAGTCCTGACTGAAAGGAATATTTGCCATGAATTTAACTGACAGCTAAAAGGACAACAGAATCGTGTTCCTCCTGCTGGCTCTGAAAATCCACCGCCACTTCCTCCAGAGCCACGTGAGACGCCGTGTCTCCCAGGAGCTGGAACACCCAGTGCCCAGGGAGTACAAGTGGCTGTCTATGGCCGTGACCACTGACGCACAACATCCCCCTTAGGTGAAAAGCTAACGGCTCGATGTCTCGATTCCTAACCTGGAAGTAATCCCTCTGGGCTTCAAAGCCCCCCGGCCAGTGGCCCCACAGAGTCTATGCCAGGGCCTGAGGATGTATGGTTCTGACTAACCCTCTCACCAGGACTGCATGAGTAAATCATGAAGACCAGCCCTACTTGCAGGAGCCCACCGTCCGGCAGGGAGGCAGACTCACACGCAACTAAGTACCCATATAGAGCAGACTGTTCTGAGAGCAGTAGACAATGCTATGGGGCAACTTGCCCTTCTGCATCAGTAAGCAGGCGCTGCTCTCTTGGAGATGGGACAGAAACTGTCACATGTGCCTGCCCCACCCAGGTGCCCTGGCTCTAAAACCTTAGCACAGAATGGCCATTCCTGTCATAGTGGTCCCTGTGGGAGGCCATGCCCTTCCTCTAGCAAGCTGCCACCAGGCACAATGTTTCTGGCTCCTCTGGGGATTTGCTGTCTGAATCTATAACATGATAGCAGGGATTCATCTATCAAGTGAGCCAGGAGTCTAGTCGACAGGGTAGGCAAGGAACCAAGCAGAACTCTGAAGCAGAGAACCATTTCCTCAAGTGGCTCGTAGACTGTTCTGGGGTGGGTCCCATCCCTCAGATGGTGGCGGGTGGGATCATCTCCAGAGCACAGTACATTCACACAGAGGTGGGGATTGTCTTTAGGGGGCAGGATGACTCAAGCATGAGTCCATAATGACACCTCCCCGCCCAAGTCCTTCCAGCTGTTTACAATTGCTAGTAAACTCAAACCTTCATGTCTGGCCTTCGATGCTGGGGTGACTCAGGAATTCTGAAAGCAGGCCCCAGGAAGGTTTGCTGGGGGTGGGGTGAGCTCACAGGTGGGTTTCCTCCTTCCCCAGACATTCCCCAGAATGTTGACTCCCTTCTGTCCCCTCTCCAGAGAGCTAGCTATATCCTCCAGGCTGTGTGTGATGGAGTTGACACTTGCCATGCTCCCATTGCCCCCAGCTCATCTGGACACAGTAGAAAATTTATGGGACCTGGAAGACTTGGGACCAAATCCTGGCACCACCACTTGTTAGATGTTTGATGTTGGGCAAGAGACTATGTCATGTGGTGTCTACATATGAGACACCTTTCTCTCCAAATATTGGAGAAGGCATGTGCCCAGATACTAGGAAGTAGATACAACGCCTTTTATTTATACAGTACTATAATGTTTATAAAGCACATTTATAGATGTTATTTCATTGGCTCTGGATGGCAAGCTTATGGGGCAGGTATTTCTTCCATTTTGGAGATGAATTAATCAGCCCCGGAGAGGTTAAGAAACTTAGCCAAGGTCACACAGCCAGTTAGTGAATTAGTAACCCATTCTTCTGGCAAAGGGAATGTGTCTCCTACTCTGCAATGAGTAGCAGTGGCCTGCTTGTCATAAACCTGAGGACCAATGCCCATGGGCAGAGCTGGGGGAGGGGCTCGCCGTGGGATGGTTGCCTGGTGTTGCTGAGGACTGAATGCCCTGTTTGTGGTGCTGTGCCAGTGTCAACACTACCTTGTAACCCTTGTCGTGTAAAAAATGCCACATCTGCTCAGAAAGGAAAGGATAAGAAAGCCAAGTATGACAGCCTGCAGGAGTTGAGAAAGAATAAGAAGGAACTGGAGTTTGAGCAAAAGCTTTACAAAGAGAAGGAGGAAATGCTGGAAAAGGAAAAGCAACTGAAGATCAACCGGCTGGCCCAGGAGGTAGGTGACCTGCTCGAAGGCCAGGTGAGCACCCCTGGGATGCGGCTTGGTTGTTCCCCATCATGCTCCCAGGGAACCAGCCGGAGTTATTCTCCCCAAATGGAGTCCAAAGGTGGAGTGAGCCCTGCCCCCCTCCTTAGTGTGGAGAGTGAGATCATCCCACCTGCCCAGGGTCATCTGAGACTAGCTTCTGGCTTAGATGTATGTTTGGGGTTGAGACTGGCCTCCTTGCTCAGGTATGGGTCTGAAGCTAACCTCTCTGCTCAGATTGTAGGACTTAGGTTAGCCCTCCACACACCTGGCCAGAGGTTTGGGTCTGTGCCCTCCACCCCCACTGCATCAGAGTGTGAGTCCAAGACTAGGCCTCTCTGCCCCAGGTGTGGCTGTGAGTCAGAGGCTTAGCCTTCTGCCTAGACGCAGATCGGAAGTTAGCCTTCCACCCGCCTGTCATTCCATCTGAATCAGTTTGCTCCCCTCCCCAGGTTATAAGTTCAAGACCAGGGTCTCCCAAAGTGCCTGGGCTCTGAGGGTATGGGTCTGAGGCTAACCCCGTGCACAGGCAGGATGTCTCAGGCTATCCCTCAACTAACCAGGCTATGGGTCTGAGGCTGCTCCCATCAGCAGGGGGTGTGTCTGAGGCTAGGCCTCTTCAACCTGGGAATGTATCTAAGGCTGTTCCCTCCCAGACATGCCAAAGCAGTCTTCCAGCAGGAGTGATCCTTATTCCTAGGTGCGCTGGGTGACCTGCACTCCCTAGCTGTTTGAGATAGCACTGGTTCTGCTTCCTTTCATGCTTCCATGACAGATGGCCAAGCTGATTACATTACAAAACAAGAGAAGTCCTGGAAAATGTGAAGTGCATTAGGTCTGGCACTAGGAACAGATTAGCCACAAAATTTTAAAAATTGAACTTGTACTTCTGAGAACAAGGCAGCCTGGAAGGGGAAAAAAATGTAAAGTTAAACTCTTAGAATGTGCTAGGAGCCTACAATAGGACCTTTCGTGGAGAATCATAAGAGCCTCAGGGTTCGGGGGGCCAGCTAATCTTATGCAATGCAGGAGCCCCTTCTCTGATTGTGCCTACAAGTGGCATTAGTCAAACCAAGACCTCGACACCCTCCCCCCACCTGTTCCCCCTCTTCTGGGCCCAGGTGAAACAAGCTCGGGTCTTTTTCTAGAAGCTGACACACCAACCGTACTTGGGGGTTTTCTAAGAAATGCTTCGTGTGTGCCGCTCACGTGTGACTCAAGTGCGCCCTTTGTCCTCTCCTTTGTGCCTCGGCCTTGGGTCCCAGGTGTCCGAGACGGAGCGGGAAGACCTTGAGGAATCGGAAAAGATTCAGTATTGGGTGGAAAGGCTCTGTCAGACTCGCCTTGAGCAGATTTCCTCTGCTGATAATGAGATTTCTGAGGTAACAGAGCCCTTCTTTCCACCTAGCCCCTCCTCCTGCTGCCTTCAGAATGACCCGCCCTGGGGGCGGCGGGAGGCACGATGGCCACCGCCCAGCGCACTCCCCCTTCCTCTCTTGAGGAGGGGAACATAGCTGTTTTCCTGGGCTTGTCTCCAGAGTGACCACTAAGTCCCAGCTTATCTGAGATGGTCCCGGCTAGGCCCATTGTCCTGGTGTAACTAAGAGTGCCACGTTCACTGTCAAGTGCGTTCCAGTTTAGATGATGGATTATATGGTCACCTTATTTACCACCCACAAATGGCATAACGTGGGACCCCCTTGCATTTGGGCATTCCCTACCAGCGGTCTGGCATGAGCTCAGGTGGCATCCGTGTGGCTCTGGTTTGAGGGTGGTGGGCCTCCAGCAGTAAGAGAAATCGATGAGAAGAGCCTTGTACTCAATGTACTGTGAAGTGAAGCACTAGCCGGAAGACTACAGAACTTCCTTGCAACCCCCAGATGACCACGGGCCCCCCGCCTTCTATGTCTCCCCTGGCCCCACCCCTGAGACGCTTCGCCGGCGGGCTGCACCTCCACACCACTGACCTGGATGACATCTCTTTGGACATGTTCTACTACCCCCCCAAGATTCCCTCTGCCTTACCCGTGATGCCCCATCCTCCACCCTCCAACCCACCCACCAAGGTCCCCGCAACCCCTGTCCTTCCCTCATCAGGCCGTGTGAGTGCCTCATCCTCACCCTGGGTGCAGCACACCCCACCCCCCATCCCCATCCCTCCCCCACCCTCTATTCCCACCCAAGACCTCACTCCTACCCGCCCACTGCCCTCTGCCCTGGAAGAGGCACTGGGCAACCACCCGTTCCGCGCTGGGGACACAGGCAATCCTACAGAGGACTGGGCGGCAAAGAACCACAGCGGGAAGCCCGCCAATTCCCCTACCCCTGAACGGAGCTTCCCACCCACCCCAAAGGTACTGCCCCTGTTCTGCGTGCTCCACTGGGAAGCAGGTGGAGTGGGCAGGGCTGCTGTTTCCCATGTCCTCCACTGCCCCTGTGAGCGGAGACGGGAGGAAACATCACCCCACCCCATTTCCCCGGAATGAGCTCCCCAGCCTGCATGTTGTGCACACCCTGCATGTGGATGGTTTCTGCTGACTTTGAAGTGTGTATTGCATGGGGAATTGCCTGTGGTACTTGGAATGAGCAACAGTGTATCGGTGTTCGTAGTAGGCCCACAGTAAGTGCTCAGTAGACATTATTAACTGTGAGGAGTGATGAATCAAGGTACAAGAAAATGTGGGTGAAGCTGCCCTCTCTTCCCCTTGGCTAGTGTGGGCTGGTGCCATTCACTGTAGTACTTGCAAGGCTGTGTTGAATAGCCAGAGCACTATGCCACAGCTGGTCATGTCCTCATATTAGCCTAGAAAGCCTTGAGTGTGGGAAATGAATCCCCAGTTTAACAGAGGAAAAGGGGGTTCAGGGGAGCAATCTTAAGCTCTGTAAATGAAGCAATAACACTGCCCAATGCAGCATTTTCTATGGCACCAATCAACTCCGTCGGCTTGAAGTATAATCCCCAGAAATGTCTGGCTATCTTCCAGCTCCAGAAAAGATGAAGATGGAGAATTCCTAGAAATCTCCAAATTTGCTATTAAAAGATTAGGGATCTTTTTCTTGGATGTCAGGAGGCAGAACAGTGATCTTTCTCAAAAAGACGTATTTCTTATTAATTGTTCATAATCCAAAGACTACATTGGAAGAGGCAATCCTCAAGGAAGACACAGAACTTTGATTCCTGGCAAGGAAAAAAACAAAATACTCCTCTGCTCCAGTAGCTGTGGGGCCAGGCTGGAGTCAGAGCCCATGCAGCTCATGTCAGCTGGAGGGGGGGGGGGGGGGGGTGAGGGGGACTGTGGCAGGGCTGTGGGGGAGGGCAGGCAGTAGTACCAATCAGTGGCTTTTATTAACCTTCCCTGCCTGGATTTGAGTTCCTGCATGCAGAGCAGAACGGAGCCTTTGGGAGCACTGAGGAGAGCCTGGGGGAAGGGAGGTGGGAGTGAGGAAGTGCCAGATGCAGACAAGGCTCTGGCTTTCACAGGGGATTCTCTGCGGGGACTCCCTCTGAACCCCTGGTGGAGTCCTGAGCCCTGACGGTTCCAGGGATGTCTTCCCTCAGAGCCCAGCCAGGACCAGGTTTGCAGGCGGTTGAATTAGCCTGGCACAGAGGATCACATCCTTATTGTGAGTGGTCCCCACCAAGATGGGAGGCAGCTTTTCTCAACAAATTCGAATCAAAAATCATTGATTGAGGACCTGCCTTGTGCCTCTCTGTGTGAAGGGGAGGGGAGCAGTGCTGCAAAGGACCCGGGAGATGAGCCCACCTGTGCTTTCCAGGCCTTTGCCATCGGAAGGGTGAGCAGCTGACAGGGCAGGATCGGCTATAAAATCAGGTCAGGTGTTGTGTGGGAGAGACGCCTTCTAATGGGAGGTTGCAGGCACCTCTGTAGAGCCGAGCCTTGAGGGATGGCGATACACGAAGGATGGGGGAGAAGGGCATTGCAGGTGCAGGGAACTGCAAGGAGGAACTGCCTGGGTGTGCATCCTGGCTCGACCACGGCCTAGATGACTTTGAGCATGTGTTACCTCATCAATCTGAGCCTGGATGTCCTCACTCGTAAAGTGGGAATGTTAATGGCACCTACCTGTTATGAGGATCCAATGAGTTAACACATGACCTTATTCTAAGTTAATACTTAGGAGTATGACAGGCACAGAGTAGGTGCTCAGTAGACATTACCTGTGATCAGTGACAAAACAAGGTACAAGAAAATTTGGGTGAAGCTGCAAACATGGGGTTGGAGGTAACCTCTGCCGACTTTTGAGTCAGGGTCAAGCTTCAAAACAGGATCCAGCTTTCTCAGAGATTGCTCCAGGAATTACGGAGTTCCCACTGTTACTTCCCGATCAGGGAGGATTAAAAACTCCCGCAGCACAAGGAGCTTCTGAAAAACTGGACCCTAAGTGTCTCAAGCAACATCAAAGCCAGGGTTTTCCTGACCCAAAGGCCAGGGGCTGCTGTTTTGTTAGTTAGCACTTTGGCCCTTGCACCCCCAGCCCTGCCCACCCTCCTCTCTGCATGCTCCTAGTGAGTTGTCATCAGTGCAGCAGCAGGAGGTGTGGCTGATCACACAACTGCACTGTCAGCCCAGCCACCAGCAGGTCTCAGGTAGTGGGAAAAGACACCTGTGTCGGCTTCCGTACCTGCCTCATCAGCACCCGCCAAGGGAAGGTTTGCAGGGTCATATCTACCCCCAGGTACTGTCTCTTGTGCCCACTATACTATTAAGTCATCCATTTATTCATGAAACATGTTTAGGGAGCAACTACTATATGCTAGACACTGTGCTGGGCACTGGAGCGCCACCACAAAATAGGCAGCCCAGTCCTTGCCCGAGACAGTATGGTGGGAAGGCAGACAAGAGACCACCACACTACCAGAGGGAGATGGGGGGAACACTAGGGATGAGCAACGGAAGTGGAGAGGAAAAGCTCAAGGAATACCTTCCCAAGCTAACACCTGGGAGGTAAAGCAGCAGCAGGAAAGAGCACGTGCAAAATCCTTGAGGCAAGAAAATTTGGCATTTAGGCAGTGTGAGAAGGGAGAGAAAGAGTGAGGAAGGTAGAGAAGCTCGTGAAGGATCTTGGGGTCAAGTCAAGGGGCTCAGTAGTCAATGGAGACCCATCAAGGGCCCTGGGTAGGGTTGTGACCCAATTTGATTTGTGTTACCCAAGATGATCCAGTGCATTAGAGCAAAGCAGACAGGGATGCCTCTTACTGCTCCTCACCCCAGCCTCCAGAGACTCTATGCCGACCCATCAGGGACAGCAGATACTTCCTGTGCAGTCAGGGGACTGGAACCATGGCCAGAAGAGAGAACCCTTAGGGAGAGAGGAGGCTGAACGGCATCCAAGGCCACTGAGAGGAAGCCTTGAAAGCCTGTCCTCTGAGTGACAGTGGCTGCTGGTGACCCCAGAACCAGACTCTGGCTCAAGTCCCGGATTCCCTAGAGGCACGTAGTGTCTGACTTCAGGGCACACTGTGGCCAGCAGATTGCTCATCTCTCTGCTGAAGATCAGACCCCAGGACCTCTGGCAGGTGAACGGACCAGGCTGGCTCAGCATGTGCATGGTGTGAATTTGCATGTGTGTCAGAGTGCCGCGGTTGACCTGGGCCATGCCCGCCATGACCTCACATGGGTCTCTCTTAAACTAACCTCTGTAGACATTCTGCCCAAGTCCACAGCCTCCACGAGGCCCTGGCGTGTCCACCATCTCCAAGCCTGTCATGGTCCACCAGGAGTCCAACTTCATCTACAGGCCAGCTGTGAAATCCGAGGTCCTGGTGAGCCTCGCGGGTCCCCACCAGGGCATCGCCAGAGAGCAGACCAGGGCCGCCTCCTCTGGGTTCTGCTGGAGGGACAGTGAGGTGGGACACAAACTCACATCAGGTGCCATCTCCTCACCTTCTCATTGGCCAAGAGATGGATCCACATGGGTATAAGTGGTTGTGACATGGCCAAGTGACATTCCTGTTCCTCACTTGACCAAACAGGCTGCGGCTCCGTCTAGAAATAATAAAAATAACCGCTCAGACTTGCTGTGAGCCTACCATGTGTCGGCTCTGCGGGGTCTCACTTAATCCTCACCAATCCAGTAGATGGTACCTGCTATCCATGTTTCACACTTGAGGAGCCCAAAGCTTAGAGAAGTTGAGTCAGTTGCCCAAGGCAAAGCCAGGACTTACTACTTACTTCAGAGTCATTCAGAATCCAAAGCCCAAGCTCTTACCTATATTGCCATCTTGCCTAAACGTACAGTGATTCCAGCGGCTCTGCCTCTGCCCCTAAGGCCCAGCGTGGCTCAGCGTGGCACGGACCACCCTCAGAAGGGGACCTGGCCAAAGCAGATCCACTCCCTTTCTCCAGTTCACATCTCACTCCTCACTGGGACTGAGAGTGTGAGGTGTGGTCCTGAGGGAGAGGGGAGCTCTGCCCACCCTCAGCCACCTGCAGCTGAGCGAGCTGGGACTCATGCGCACCCTGCTCCAGGGGCACCAGCCACTGACTGGCCTCCCACCCATGGTGGAAAGAGTCACATGCCAGAATTCTAATTCTCCTTTCAAGGAAACCCTATCCAAATGTCAGGGCAGGGCGGCTCAGATACTTATTTTGAGCTCTAGCTGTCCTGTCAGCTTCCCGACAAGCTAGGTTCATGCTCCCGTGACAGCCTGCTGGTGCATCTGTGTCGCATGCTCTGGCTGATGACAAGGGGTGGTATCTGCTTGACTAGAACTGGGTAGCTGCTGTGTCTGGGGACATCGTACGGGCCAAAGCGTAAATCAGGCTGTGTCTATTTGGGGAGGGATTTTGTCAGGGCCACCCCAGAGTGATAGGCCTGGGATCTGGCACCAGGGGGCAGACGAGGCCCGTTGGTAACATCCAGCATGGAACTTTTTTTTTTTTCCTGGCAGCCACAGGAGATGTTGAAGAGGATGGTGGTTTATCAGACAGCGTTCAGACAAGTACAGTGATACCCGTCGTGTGTCTGTGGTCCTCCCTGCCACCCCGTGTCTCCCACTCTGACTTTTCTCTCTGGGAGTGCTGGTCGGCTCTCAGGTGGCCCCTAGCGCCATCTGCTGGGAGCCTCAGGCCAGAGCTGTGTCCCCATGGCCACAGCCAGGGGTTGGGGAGGGTCTCATGTCAGGTGGGGACATTAGGTTTGTTGGGCCCCATGCAGGATCCCTGGGGGCTCAGCTCTTTTGCTGCTGTTTGTTCAAAGAGGAATAGGACAGAGGAAACCCTCAGAGGCCAAGATGGGCCCTTGTTCCAGCCCTAGGTGCCTGAGGTTTCTACCTGCCCCTCCCCCCATTTTGGCCCCTCAAGGCAGATGACAGAGTCAACCCAACCCCCCACCCCACCCCTGCACTGAACCCACAACAGGGAGGAAGTGATGGCCCAGATCCTCCATCTGCCCAGGGTGCTCCTGTGCACGGGGCCACAGAGGTCCTAGCTGGTCCATGAGTGGGGTCGGGAGGCAGCCACTTATCCTCCCCACCTCCTGGGGCTCACATCCACAGAACCACCATTGGATTGGCTGCCTCACCACCAATGAAAGAGACCCCCAGATGGAGGGAGATCGTGCAGCCAAACTCCTCACTGATAACCCACCACCCAACCACAGACGAAAGTGACTACAGGCAGGAAGCTAAGGGGAGGTGTCGGCTGTACAGTGAGACATGGGGGTCTGCCAAGGAGGCTGCTCCCAATGACAGGCGGTGGCTAACAGAAGGTGTGCTGCACCAAGCACTGTTTCTCAATACTTTATGTACTCTGAGTGGCCAGATTATTATGATCCCTAGTGTCCGCTCCGCCCTCCCCCCCCCCCATCAGAGCACAGGGAGACCCGGTGCATGAATTCGTGCATGGGTGGGGTCCAGCCAGCCTGGCCAGGGGGAGGGGACATGGGCGGTTGGCTGGCCTGCCTGCTGGTCGAACTCCTGGTCGAAGGGACAATTTGCATATTAGCCTTTTATTATATAGGATATACACTGAGTGGCCAGATTATTATGTGTTCAGGGATCATAATAATCTGGCCACTCAGTGTATATTAATTCATTCAATCTTTACAACAACCTAGGAGTTACATGCTATCATCATCCCCATTTTGTAGATGAGAAAAACTGACACAGAGAGATTAGGAAACATATGTGTGATGTTCAGACACACACAGCCAGTGTCAGACCCCAGATTTTAATTCGGGAGGTTGGGCCCCTTGACACTGCGCCATTCTGTTTCTCAAAGCACCATGATTATAAAAGAGACATTTAAGGGCCGTGTTGCTTAGGGCACACACAGGTCCAAAGAGAGAGAGGCAGGAGGGTGAGAAGTCCAAGGCCCTCGCTCCACTGCCCGCTGACTGGCTGGCCTTGGGCATGAATGTCACCTCTCTGGGCCTCCTTTTCTCCTCTGTTGGATGAAGGGTTGGGCTCCTTTTTCAAGGGCTGACCAGCTATAATGGCTTATAAGTCTCAGATCTAAATTTACACAAGACACAAGCACTTGCCATCTGGCCCATCCCTGAGAGCAGATTCTCAGGGGGAAGATTCTCAGGCCCCGAGCCAGCACTGCCGAGTTTTGCGGAAGAGACAGCCAGGGGCAGGCAGGGCCCTCCCTGAAAGAGCATTGACTCAGATCCTGCCTAATAAGCTCTCTTGCTTGTGGATTTGCTGTCCTGACATCCATAGACTGACCTGGGGGTGGCCTCGAGCTGGGCCAGCTCGAGACTCCTTGGCTTTTTGGGGTTGAGCAGGATGATGAGGATTAGAGAGGAGGGAGGGCAGGCAGATGCCCAGGGATCCATCTGCTGATATGTGGCCCTCGTCTTGTACCCCGAGCGTGGATGCTTTATGCTGGGCATAGCGATGGCTGTGGCCTCCCCATGATGCTGACCATAGGCCCCAAGGGACACTTGGTGAGGCCTAGGGAACTGTGTGCTGGGGGTGGCTCCACTCAGTCTGGCAAGGCCGCTCCTTTGCTCCCATATTCCCATGGGGACTAAGGGAAGCTTTGCTGCTCTCGGGCCTGGTGTGCCTGGCCCTCAGTCTGTGGACCCCGGGCTCCCGCTCTCTGTGTGACTCCTGGCTCTACCTCCTCCTCCCTTCTCACCACCTTGTTTCTACATCTTGGGAATGTTGTTCCCAGAGCCCCCACCAGCCAGGTCCCCTGAGCTGCGTGTCCTCTCGCCTCTTCCCCGGCTAAGGCTCTGAGGAGGCCTACATTAAGATCAACACTGGACATGGACAAGCACAGAATTCCCACCTTTCCCCACGGTGCCTGTGCTCCCTTTGCCCCTGCCCCGCCTGACCCCCCGCACTGCCCCCCATCTTCCTGGGACTGATTCTCCAGGATAAGCTGTCTCTTGAGCAGTGTTGGTCCTTCTTTGGGATCATAGCCCTGCGTGGAGAAAAGCTGGGCTTCCCTCCCTCCTCTCCAAAAGCCTGGACCTGGGTTCGCAGGGCATGTGGAGGAACTGAAGTAGGGCCATAGGACCTGTGGCTGTGGGAAGATAAGACCTTTATTAAGCCCTAGCTGGTTTGGCTCAGTGGATAGAGCATTGGCCTGTGGACTAAAGGGTCCCAGGTTCAATTCCAGCCAAGGGCACATGCCCAGGTTGCGGGCTCGGTCCCCAGTGTGGGGTGTGCAGGATGCAACCGACCAATGATTATCTCTCATCATTGATGTTTCTATCTCTCTCTCCCTCTCCCTTCCTCTCTGAAATCAATAAAAAAAAAAATTTTTTTTTTTTAAAAAGACCTTCAATAAGCCTGGCGCTGCCTAGGCCACCTGGACATCTGTCAGCTTGGTGCCCCTGTCAGCCACAGATGTTAACCCCCCGCCTTCCCCCAGGAACAGTGCAGGGTCCAGGGCTGGGGTTCTTCTGATGCTTCCCACAGCTTTCTGCTTCTCCTGGGCAGGGGTGCTCCGGCTGTTGGGGCTGCCAGCCTCCTCCTGCATGCCCCATCCAGGCCACACCTGGCCCCCTCACCCTCTCCCCTACCTCTGCCCTAAGCTTGCTTCCTGCAGTGACCCTCTGGGGCCTCAGGCCTGTTGCCCTAACACCCTTCTTTGCTTCCAGGATTTCCGGAAATATGAGGAAGGCTTTGACCCCTACTCCATGGTGAGAGAGAACTCTCCTCCCCGGGAGTAACCCCAGGAATGATGGGGGTTGGGAGTTACAATGTGTTTGGTGGTGATACGTTCTGGGTCCTGGGGGTGCCAGGGATGAGCACATGAGGAGCCCCAAGGAGGCCCCAACTGCTCTGCTCTTTCCTGTGAAGGCACCTTTCAAGTGGCATTCAAGTGGGAAGTGTATGGTGTGTGTGTGTGTGTGTGTGTGTGTGTGTGTGTGTGTGTGTGTGTGTGGTTGATAACAAGTTACACTCGCTGAGCACTGACTACATGCCAGGAACTGTGCTGTGTGTTTATGAGGCATGCTCTCACCATCTCACAACATTCCCAGGAAGAATGGATCTGGGATTTGTGTGTGTGCTCACAAGTCCCGTAGGGGGCCTGGGACCCCCAGTTGAAGTCTGATGGTGGTGGGGCTGGGAAAGGTCCCCTTGTCCATGTCCTCCATAAGTGTCTGGGTCCCTTCCCACCCCGGCCCCACCCTCATCCTTCAGACAGACTCAAAGCTCCCCACTGTCTTTTCGCTCTAGTTCACCCCAGAGCAGATCATAGGGAAGGATATCCGGCTCCTGCGCATTAAGAAGGTACCTGGGCACATGGAGGTTGGGTAGCCGCCACCCTTCTCTGCCCCTGCCCCCTCCCTTCTTGGTCCCCTGCTTCTCCAACTCTCAAGAGACTCCTGGCTGACTCCCCAGATCCCCACTATCCCTCCTCTCTCCCTTGAGGGTGCCCCCTCCTGTAGTGGTGTCCCATGCCCTGGCCCTGCTTGGTGACCATGCCTCATTTTCTCCCTATGGCCCTGCCATGGCTTCTCCTGTCCTCTACGTGGCCCTGTCAAGAGGCTCATTGCCCAGGTGCCCACAGGCTGCTGTCTGCTCGGCTCCCTAAGGCCTGTTTTTCTCTAACCAGGAGGGATCCTTAGACCTGGCCTTGGAAGGCGGTGTGGACTCCCCGATCGGCAAGGTGGTTGTCTCAGCTGTTTACGAGGGGGGAGCTGCTGAGCGGCATGGTGAGTGGGGACAGCCATGTCCCGGTTTGGGGCTGGTGTGATGGTTATACAGGACTCTGCAGGAAGCCAACAGCTGCCCACTCGGAGTGGTTGGTAGTTGCTCAAGAATGCCCCTTCCAGTCCATCCAGCCACCTAGTACCACATGTTGCCTGAGGGCATACAGTGGTGCCAGGGCCTGTGGGTGCACAGCCAAATCAGATATACCCTGCCTTCCAGGGGCTCCCCATCTAGTGATGAAAACATGCTCAGAATTTCCAGGTACTGACAATAACAGTGCAGTCTGCCAAGGGCTGACAAATGACTATGGGGGTGGAGGGAAGCTGTGGGAACTCTGAGGGACCCCTAAGCCACCAAGGGAAAGGGGGCTGCTGGGAAGAGACCACCTGTCAACAAATAGATGATTCCAAATTGTGAACTATGCTCTGCAGGAAAGGACCAGGATACAGTGAGAGAATAAAAAGAGAGATCTACGTTAGAGTGAGTGGGGGTCAGGGAAGACCTCTTTGAGGAGAAGACATTTCATCTCAGATGTAGACTAGACGAAAAAGAGAGGGAACAGTATTTCAGGTGGAACAGCAAGTGAAGCAGGCAAGAGCTTGGCCAGCTCAGGGCCCTGAAGCAGACCAGCAGGGCTGGAGCACAGAGAGGGATGGCTTGCAGAACTAGCTCATGTTTCCAGTAACCTCCCTGGGAATGCAGGTCTGCCTCCCTCTGACATAGCAGAGGCCCGGAGTAAAGCTGGGTGACAAAGATGATCACTGGTGTCCCTGTCTACTGAGTGGAGTGGGGGCGAGGGCGTGTGGACGGTGTGGGAAGGAAGTGCCTTTGAGCAACCTGGCGGATTGTTTCCCCTTGTGCTTCCGGAGCCCATGTGAGCTTTCAGAATCCAGGAGTCAGGCTCCTTCTGCAGCTCTACAGTGACCCCTTAGCCAAGCCCTGGGCCAGGCACATGTCACATACAGCCCAGTTGCCCATCAGCCTCATCTTCCCGCAGGCGGTCTTGTGAAAGGAGACGAGGTCATGGCAATCAATGGCAAAATCGTGACGGACTACACCCTGGCTGAGGCTGAGGCTGCCCTGCAGAAGGCCTGGAATCAGGGGGTAAGAGTGACCCTCCTCCCTGCCTCCCTCCCTTGCCTGCTTGCCTCAAACCCTGGCCTCTGCAACCAGGCCTTAGAGCCGGGGTTTCTCATCCCAGGGTGGGTATCCAGGATCCAGGCAACACTTGGGTGACACCCACATACCCCATCCAGCCGAGAGTCTCAGTCTGACAATGTGGGATTCAGAAAAAATAAATGTCAGTTCTTGATTCTGAATCCAAAAAGCAAGTAGCACAGATACAGACTCCAGAAGACCAGGTGTGGCTACCCACCCAAGAAGAAAACATAAGGTCTTCTGTAAGTGCACACTGACCAGGAATCAAGAGAGTGCCTGGAGCTATTAGAAAGCATTCACAGAAGCAGAGGGCCCAGAATGGAGGAGGGGCTGAGGGTAGCCTTCTCTGTGCTCATTAGACACCTGGGTCAGGGCCACCACGTAAGATCTTCCAGGATGTGCACTGCACAACTCGAGGGGTGCCCTCCTGCCGACTACAGTGCGAATGGCGCCCGCTCATGTTGTGCAATGCACAACCTGTGCAACTGTATGCAGGCAGCCGAGCCTGGGGTATTAAGTTCAGAGCCGAGGAAGCTGACCAGATGGGACTGGGACCCCCATGAAGGGATGTGGAGAAGAGAAGACTTACGGGTAACATGATGACTGTCTTTGATTATCTGAAGGGCTGCATTAGGGTAGAGGGAGCAGAAGTGTTCTCTGTGGTTCTTGAGAACAGAATTGGATTGGATGGAGGGAGGTCCTGGGAAGAGATTTCAGTTCAATCTCTGAACTATTGCATGGTAGAGGGACCCGGTGGTAGTTCACATGCCTTTTGTTGAATACACCCAAATCAAGGGTGGACAATGATGGATAAGCCAAGGATGGCAGTGATCCATTGAGGTGATGCATGTGTTAGGATCAGAAATCTAGGCCTGCAATTCCCTAATTGGCTCTACATCAGAATAACTCAGGGACCTTGTTAAACATACTGTTTCCCAGGACCTACCCTAGATTTCCAGGGGTCAAGTCCAAGAATCTAGAGTTTTAAGAAATTCCCCCCTGATCCCACGGTTGCTGCCCCGCCCTGGTCCACGGGTCAGCATTTGAGAACTTGGTGTCATACAAGGGCCTGGCAACCCTGCCTCTGTGGTTTGAAGCCTCAGAGATTGGAAGCTTCCCCAGACCATGGGGCCACAAAGTGAGGCCCATCCCACCGGGAGATCCTCCAGCCCCAACTGGGCCCACCTTCCCATGGGAAGAAGGTCCGAGCCAGCTGATCCTGGGCCATGGTGCCCAGGAATGGGAATGGAGTGTCAGGGGCAGACATGCCATCAATCCCTGAGTGTGCCATAGTGTCACATACCTTCTCCCCGCAGGACTGGATCGACCTTGTTGTTGCTGTCTGTCCCCCGAAGGAGTATGATGACGAGCTGTAAGTGTGTGCAGGAGCCTGGCCCACTGCCTCCTCTGTCTCTTCCTCCTCCAGAATCTTGGCTCCCTTCTGCCAGCCCACTCCCGGCCTCCATCAGCCTGAAGAAATGGCCCAAGCACACAGCTTCTGGTAGAAATCACTCCTAGAAAGCACGGAGCTAGAGAAAGCCTAGAACTAAGTCATGGTCCTCAAGCATTTTCAGAGCTGCCTCTGAGACCACCTTGTCCAAAGACTTCTTTACGTATAGAACACTAAGGCCCAGACCAAGTAAACGGTGACGTTGGTACAAAGCCTCGGGACTTCTGATTCCCCACTCAGAGGCTCAGCCCCCACACCGTCATCAGCTAGTTCACAGATTTCTGTCTTTTACTCTCTGGACGGTCTCCCTGATAGGTAACTGCTTTGCTTCTTGCTGAGTCTTCAAGCTGCCAGGACCACAGGCTTTGGCCCCACCTGCAGGATCTGTGAAGAGCCTTGGCCCGGTTTCCATCTTTCTCTGTGGTTCCCTCTAATGTATTGCTCTCTGTTTCATTCCTGTCTCTGTACCTGTGTGGATCTCTATTTCATTCTCTCTCTGTCTCCTTCCCCTCTCTCTCTCTCCCCCCCATCCTCCCTGTCAACCTCTCTCTCCCACCTCTCTCTCCCCACTCTTTCCCCTTCATCTTTCTTCTCTTCCATCGCCTTCCCTCTTCTTTCTTACCCTCTCCTTTGCTTCTCTGTCTCTGAGTCTCTGCATCCATTTTTATCTCTCTGTCTTTGTCTCTCTCTGCCTCTCTGGTGTCTGACCTCTAGCCTCATCTTATCACATCACCTCCTTACCCCTCTGCTTGTGCCTGGACCTGCCTGCCCCCCCCTGCCCAGCAGAGGCTGAGTCCTGTGCATGTCTTGGAGAAATCAATGTCTCGTAGCAAGGAATTCTGGAACCCGGGGCCTAGGCAGGAGCCAAGTGAAGGGAGAGGTCCGATGGAGCTCTGCCTGGAAATAACTGAGCCCTGTTTTGTGTTTCCTGCTCTGCTCTGCGTATGTAGCTCTTCTCTTCCCTCCTCTGCAGCCGAAAGCCCCCAGCCGGTCCGAAAGCTCCTTGAAGACCGTGCTCCCGTGGTTAGACACGGGTTCTTCCTGCAGCTGGAGCCTGGCAGCCCCCCACGGTGAATAGGCAGGCGGGCTGCAGGGCCCCGTCTGTCCGTGCTGCGTGTCGTGGCCGTCTGCTGCCCATGCCGTCGGCAGGTTCTTTGGACTGGTGTCTGGAGGGGCACACGAGGCAGCATTCCTGAAGTGCCACTCAGGCCTGCTCTTGGCCACACTGGGTTTCTGTTGGACTCAAAGGCCCTCCCATTCACGGGAGCTGAGCAGAGCCCGCTTTGTAGCAGGCTGGGAGCTGGGCATCCTGACTCACCACAGCCCTTGGGACCTGCCCCGGGTCCCACACAGCACCCCAATGAGCAGGATGGAGCGGTGAGCACCATCCTCTGCTGGGCACAGACAGTGCTTCAAACCGGGCACCACGGGCTGGGAGAGCCCAAAGCAAGTGCAGCCTGGAGTTCCCCTTCCCTGGGCGCCACCTTCTGGGAGCCCTGCTCCACCCCGCCCCAAGCTTGGGCAGGGCCAGGGCGATTAAGAAGCAATTAAGGCTGGTCCAAAGAACCAGGGTTGGCCTATGGGGTTGTTCATGTTGTGACCTGTCGTGGCCTGAGCCCTGCTCAGACCAAACTGTCCTCTGTGCCTTCTCTCTCCTGTGGCTCCGGATTCCTATCTGAGGGACACTGTGGAGCCCACCTGTGGGATGTGTTCTCCACCCTGTGACAGGGCTGTGCCCATGGGCAGAGCTGGCAGGTGGCTGTGAAACTGGTGTTTGGTGTGGTTTAGCCCACAGCTGGCAGCATTTAGGGCAGACTCAAGGCTGGACTTACGTCTTTCCTGTTACAAGTTCCTCAAAACATAAGGGCCTCATGCTCCCAAGACCGTTGGCCTGCTCTGCTGTGGTCTCTGGGATGGCCTCAGTGGCCCTATGTTTTCTGTCACTTGTCCTCTGCTCTTTGTGAGGGACCCCAGCCCCTCTGCCTTCCGGTCCCCTCCTACCTCATCCCAGGTGTCCCTTCAACTTCCTCCCTGGCCTCCTGTGTGCTGTGGCTATGACTGGTGTGTAGCTGCTGGGGGCCTGCACCAAGACGGGCTGCCAGAGGTTGGCAGGGCCGTGCACCCCTGGGGAGTCCTCCCTGTTGTCAGGCCCTTCCCTGGGCTGCGTGTGCACCCACAAGGCCTGCACCCTCCTGGTCTGTTTCATCTTCCCCACAGGACCTTCTTCTGAAGTCCAGAAGGAGAAACCAAATTCACCCCTCGAAGCCAGTGAGCTCTGGACCCACCCTTCTGAACACAAAGCCGGGATCCAGCCTTGAGAGACGCCAGCCTGCAGGCACCCTGGAAACCCACAGTCAGCACCCAGAGGCCTCAGACACCCCTTGGCCCTGGAGAAGAGCTGCATAGGAGCACCTCTGGCCATTGCTCTGAAGGCCAATATGGAGGGAGAGCAGCCAATCGTTCTGAAAAGGGCCCCTGGAAACCGGACTCTCGTGTCTTCTCTCTGGCCCTGTGAATTTGGTCTCTCCCAGCCCTGAGAGACTTTTCCCTTAAATCCAATAGGACCTGACTCTTCGGTCCCACTCTCTACACCCTTCTCCCCTCACTCCTGCTGTCATTGCTGCTAAGATTGCTGCCACAAACCTTACTTTGAACTCATCAATAAAATAAACAGATTTCTTTTCCAGCTTACAGGAGAGAGTGTGGATTTGGGTAGCAGATTCAAGGCTGTGAAGTAAAAATAAAAAAATAAACATAACGTTTTGGCTCCTAATCAAGAGTGAGAAACAGAACCCAGTGCTGGGATTTGGGTCTCACAGGAAGGACATAATCAAGGCCAGGGCCTGGCTTGGAGCCGAGGCTGAGTCAGCAGAGCCAGGCTGAGCTGGGCTTCAGTGTCTTCTCAGCAGAAAGATGGCAGGAAATGAAGCCAGTGTCGTGGAGACTTTACTCAATTCCAGAGAGCATAGCTTCAAGCAGGAGCCCCAGATGGTTGCCTCAAGGTGTGGGGTTCCCCAGCTTCTCTCGGGGACAGCATGGCCTCAGCTGCTTCCCCTGAGGTCACCAAGATAGGGTGTGAGTGAGGGAGGTGCAGGGGTCCAGCCCGTCCATGAAATTACATCCAGCGGAACCTCATGGAAGGAGACAGGGCTTGAGCCAAGGAGCTGCCGGGGGACAAGTCGAGGCCCTCCTGGTCACAGGGCCCAGGAAAGCTCTCAGGCTAGCTCCAGGGAAGAGAGTGGGGTCGTGTCAGTATAGGCATCTTATGGAAATCCAAGCCAAGGAGACATAATGTCCTTGGGCCTCCTGAGAATTGGAAGTGGGAAGTAGTTCTGATTTACAGTGTCTCAAAGGGGCAGCTCTCTCTGTTCAGGCCTCCTGCTTCTGCCACCAGCTTCCTCTGCATCCCCAGGGCTCAGCTTGACCATGGCCATCATGATCATCTGCCTAACTCTAGGTGACCTTTCAGCTGTAACTCCATCACCATCACCTGGCTCAGTTTCCATTTCCCAACTCCAAATTCCCAAGGCAGAATCTGATTGGGCCAACTCACCTGAGTGGGCAGCCCTAGGGTCAGGGATCATTCCTAGGTCCAATCAGCTATGGCTAGGGGTGGGATCAGGTCCCACCTAACATAGCTGCTGAGGCAATAGAGACTGTGGGGAGCAAGTCATGATCGATGGGAGGCACAGAGAAAGAGAGAATCTGCAGGACTTTCTGATCTCAATGGAGAAAAAGCCACAATGGCCTTCTAATGGCTCAAGAGATAGCAGCCATGCTGAGGAGTTCTCTGTATTTTCTTATCTAGCTCCTGACTTGACTCTGGAGACAATTCCAAAATGAAGGTAAAAGGAGGCAGCTCATCTTTGCTGCCACCTACTATGTGCTAGGCCTGGGCTGGACCCTGGTGTCTGCCACCTCAAACTGCAATGAGTGGGATCGGTGCATGGCCCCCCGCAAGGAGCCTTGTGATAACAGCCAACACTTAGCATTGACTGCATGCCAGGGACTATCCTAACCACCAAGCTCATCTGCTCCCCTCAACGACTCTATAAGGTAGGTAATAATATCATCACCAACCCCATTTTGTTAAGAGAAGATTGAGGTACAAAGAGGTCAAGTGACTTTCCCTAGGTCACGTGAGAAAGTGGAGCTGGCACTTGAAGCCCAGGCACTCTGGCCCCAGAGACCATACCCTCCTCACCACAGCCTGTGCAGGGCAGGGCAGCCCAGGTGGAATGTCTCAGGTCCCAGACCTTTGGCAGAACAATTCTCCCCATAGTTGAAGAACAACTAACATTCTGCTTGCTGTTCAGCGATGGTTACCTCCTCTACCTCCTCGTGTGACTCACAAATACTGCTGCTGAGGCCTCCTGCCTGTTGATGCCTGGAATCTCACCATTGGAAGTTATCTCCAGCTATTCTTAGTTCTTGGCACCTAAGAACAAATGAGTTTATCAGTGCTTTTCAGCGCTTGACGAGTGGGACAATAAAGAGGGCCTGAGCCCTCAGGTTAGAGGAGAGGAGCAGGGACAGTGTGCCACTGGGCAGGGTGGGAAGAGGGAATGGGGGGGTCAGGGGGGACTGGGACATGAGTGACATAAGTTCTGAGCCAGGAGGTTGCCTAGGGCTGGCAGGGTGTGTGGGGCTTCAGCTTACTTTTTTATAAGGCCTGACTCCTCTTCACTATCATCAAGGAAATCAATTTTCCTGTATTGGAAAGTTGTCCTGTGTTGAACCCAAAGTACACAGCTCTCCCCAGCAGACGTCGGCAGTAACCAGGTAAGAAGTGGAAAGCCCAGAGAATGTGTACAGAGGCTGGGCCTAAAGCAGTTCCTAACTTTCCGGGGGAGCCCTGAGAGGCCCTGCTGAGGCAAGAGTCCGCTAGGGGCACTGGGCCAGCCCTGGGAATCCACTTCAGTGCCAAGGCTGAGTATTTAGGGAAAAAAAAACCATTCAGGCAAAGGACAGCCATGCATCATCCATTGGCTCCCACACACATGGCAGACATCACTACTGTGATCCCAGTGCTCTCTCTCACCAGCCAAACAGGGAGCCACTAACAACAGATCAAACCTGGCCCACAAGATGGGCCCTACTTGCCACCTTTGAATCGGCCTCCCATCCTTGGGTATTCAGGAAAACGGAGGCCAAGGAGGGGGTTTCTTGTCCAGTGTTCCCCTAACTTGGTGGTAGAGCTACCATTTCTGTTGCACTGTGGAAACAAAACCGGGAAAAAAGCTGTGAATTCAAAGTGCCCTTTGACCCTGAACTTTTAGCATTTTATTTATCTCATTGAACTTGCTTCCCACAGCTAGTCTCGGGTCTACCGAGTTGGCCTTGAACCTCTCACCTCTGCATCTGGAATTCGGAGTGCAAGGGCTGGAGGTACAGCCTCTGTGCTTGGAGACACCCCTTTGGGCCTGAGCAGGGCTAGGGAGCTGGTTTTCACCCGACTCCAACCTAATTCCCAAGCCTGAGACTTG
Source organism: Eptesicus fuscus (assembly GCF_027574615.1). Classification (NCBI taxonomy): domain Eukaryota; kingdom Metazoa; phylum Chordata; class Mammalia; order Chiroptera; family Vespertilionidae; genus Eptesicus; species Eptesicus fuscus. Next base: position 54,024,165 of record NC_072485.1, on the reverse strand, counting down.
GGTAAAAATCTGTTTTCAGAGCTGAAAGCCCTTTTCTCTTCCTGTCCTTGCAGTGACCCTTCCCAGGTCCCTGGGTCCAGGCTGGCCATGTTCTGTGAGAACCGGAGGGCGCAGGCACAGCCCCCTGGGACAGGCAGATGGGGGCTGGTGCAGGGAGAGGGCAGAGGCCCTGCCACAGCTGTTGACCTTGGTGGGAGTAAGAGCACTACTAACTGCTAGGTATTTACTCTGTGTCAAGCACTGTGCTGAGCCCTAAACATGCAGTGACATGTAATCATTACCAGACATTACTAAGAGGGAGCAATGATGTTCTTTATGTTCATCAAGGAAACTGAGGCACCAAGACTTAAGTAACATGCCTGACTTAAATAGTAAATGGAAGAGCCAGATGTAGACCCAGTCAGGGTGGCTCCAAGAATCCATATCATTGACCACCATGCTATACTGCTTGGAGAAGTGAGAAAGCAATGATGGGTGGAATATGATTTCAGAAGCACCAGGGAAAACTCCAGCCATAAAATAATTCCTCTCTGTACCTACCTTCTCTCTACTTCATTGTGTCCTTCCCTCTGCAGAGTGAAGCAGCCCATACCTGGCTCTCCTTAAAACTCTCCAACGCCTCCCATGCTGTCCTCAGGACAAAGTCCAAACTCCTCGCACGGCATATAAAGGCCTCCATCACCTGGCCCCTGACCACTTCTCCAGCCGGTCTCTCGCCGATCACTTCTTTCCCTTCGGCCACTGAATCTGATTTCCCTGGCTTGCTGTGCACACATTCATGTTCACTCTACCCTGTGCTCCTCATGTGCATGTGAACTTCTGTGCATCCTTCAAGGCCCCACTCACGTGTAGAAGGGAAACACTGGGCCTGGCAAGGAATGAGAGCTCAGTCATGTGAGCTACTCCCACCTGAGATGGACCCTTTGTGACAGAGATAGGCCACCCAATTCAAGACCTCTTAAGTAAAAAATCCAGGGGTAGCTGATGTCAGGTCTGACTAGATCCAAGTAGTAAAGCAAGACATCGGGAACTTGTTCTGGGCATCTGTAGCTGTCAGAGGGTGGGGTGGGGGGTGAAAGAGGAAGAGAAAGAAAAAGAGGGGAGGGAGAGGAGAAATTTTAAGGAACTGGCTCAAACAATTGCAAAGCTTGGCAAGTCCAAAATCTGCAGGGCAGGCGAGCAGGTTGGAGACCCAGGGAAGAGCTAATGTTGCAGCTCAAGCCTGAAGGCAGTTTGGGACAGAATTCCCTCTTCCTTAAGGGCATCAGCCTTTTTTCCATTTAGTTCTTTAACTGATTGAGTGAAACCCACCCACATTATAGATGATAATTTCTACTCAAAGTCTACTAATTTAAATGTTAATTTTATCTAAAAAATACCTTCACAGCAACACCCAGACATGTTTTACTAAATATCTGGGTAGCGTGGCCTCACCAAGTTGATACATAAAATTACCCAGCACACTATCTCTGGACTCTCCCCCCGTCTGGTTGGCTTCATGCTCATATAGGCTGTTCTCATGTGATGCCAAGATGGTCCTCCAGTATCCCAAACATAGTCTACCAGGTAGTGCAACCCCAGTGGAAAAAGCACATCGCCATCCTAAGAGTTCCAGCTAAATCCCAAGGACTTATTCTAATTAGCTTGTCTTGGGGGTAAGGCCTTCTCCAACTGGCCAAGCCTAAGTCACACATTCACCTATGTAGCCCCATCAGCACCCCCTGGACTGAGTGAAGGGAAAGGATGGGTTCCAAAAGGAAAATTGGGGTGCTGTTACAGAGGAAAGAGAAATAGATCTTGGCAGGCACAAAGCAGGGTCCACTGACTTCTGTCCCCCAAAGTTCCTTCCCCCACCACACACCTCCTTTCCTTCTGTTCTTCCCTTTTCCTGTCCCTGTGACCTGCTCTGGGAGGAATCGGGTGCTCAGGAGGCCAGGGTTTAGCTCCCTTGGAGTGTGGAACCCTCACCAACTCACAGCTGCTTGGCCACCACTTGGGGAGAAGAAATGGGGAAATGAGGGGCCTGCTATGACCACAGAACTCCCACAGCTGAGACACAGGAGTCCCAACACTTGCTCCCCAAATACCCTGAGAAGTGAGAACTTGAATCTGACCTGGGGCACACTACTGAAGCTCTATCTCCATTTCCCCAACTACAAAAAGGAGCATAAATAGTACCTACTTCACAGACTGATGATAATCTAAAGGAATAGAGATAGAGAACTTAGAAACAGTTCTTGGATCTCAAGTGAAGGATAACTTTTTTAAAAATCTGGGATAGGTGCTGTAGAAAGAGCAGCTTGGAGCCCATTTCACCCCTCAGGACGGAGCTTCCCAGAGATAGGTGTAAGGCAAATTGTTCCTTCCCCTGCCTCTGTGCCCCCCAAACGTACAACTCCAGCAACTGGGGGAGCTGCTCCCCCTCCACGTGTTAAGTGCAGAAAGTCCTCCATGGCCCTTCCCTTTCTAGGGGCTCTTGCTCCCCCAAGAGGCCACCAGCTGAGTGCATACGCGCACACACATGTATACAGGTTGAGTTTGAATATTCATCTTTATTAACTTTAGCCTGCAGTGCACACAAGGTTTTCTAGAATAAAGACAGAGTGCTCATCAACTACCGTACAGTAAATGATAAGCATGTCTGTCCCTCTCCCCCTCTCAGTTGTCCCAGATTTTACCTCTCATGTGATGCAATGAAAACCTGATGGAAAAATCTACATGAGTGGTGAGAGACTCCATAGGCGAGAGATGGGAAACAATGGATTTTCTACATTTACATACAGGAGAGAGACAGTGGCCCCCTCCCCTCCAGAAAGGAGAGAAAGATAAAACAATAACTGCTTCTTTGAGAGGGGATGGAAAGGGTTGTGGATTCTCACCCAAAACTTCTGGAATGTACACATCTATGGAGCTAGAGCTCTAGTCTTCGTGGCACCTTAGGGGCTGGTCCTAGGAAGCTGGTCCTGGTTCCAACACTTTGGCCCTCTTGGGGAGATAAGAGAAGTTGTATTATCCTTTTTTAAAATTGTGGTAAAATGCACGTAACATAAAATTTACCATCTTAATCAGTTTAAGTGGGTAGTTCAGTGGTATTCAGCACATTCACATTGTTGTGCCACCATCACCACCATCCATGTCCAGAGCCCTTTATCATGCAGACCTGAAACTCTGTGCCCGCTGAGCACGAACTCCCCACCCCCCTCCACCCAGCCCCTGGCAACCACCACTCTACTTTCTGTCCCTACGAATGTGACTACTTTAGATGCCTCGTGTAAGTAGAATCGTACAGTATTTGTCCTTTTATGACTGGCTTATCTCACTTAGTTTAATGTCCTCAAGGTTTCTCCATGTTGTAGCATGTGTTAGAATGTCCTTCCTTCTTAAGGCTGAATAATATTCCACTGTATGTATATACCACATTTTGTTTATCCATTCATCTGTCAGTGGACACTTGGATGACTTCCACCTTTGGCTATTGTGAATGATGCTGCTATGAACACAGGTGTACAAATATCTCTTGGAGATTCTGCTTTCAATTATTTTGGGCATGGACCCACAAGTGGGATTGCTGGATGTGTTTTATTTTCCTTTTGGGTCAGAGCACTCATCTAGACAAATAGCTACAGAACTAATTCTCACAGTACATGAAGGGCAAAACGCTTCTAGGGAAAGAGAAAGGAAAAATTCCTTATCTTTATATCTTATCTATTTTCCAAGTCTCAGGAGGCGAGGGCTTTTTACAGGAGCCCTGAGAAATCCAAGAGGTTTGTTTCCCCACAATCCACATGCTGCTTACAGGTGGGCAGACCATGGAGGCTCTCAGCAAGCACTACAGGCAAGCAATGAGGGCAGCCACCTCAGAGGAAGAAGAGTTCCCCCCTCTCTGCCTAAATGCCCACGACTAGCCACTCTGGCCACAGACTCTTCAACCGTCAAAGGCAATCCTGAAACCAGTGAGTCAGTTCAGATTCTGCGGTTCAGGCCCATCACCCACTTAATAGGTCACAGAGCACAATTCTGCCTGATGGGGCTCCAGTCCCTCAGCACCGTCCGACAGGCACCCGGCAGCCACCCCAGGCCACAGTTCCCGACTCAGGGTCCACAGATGGATTTAGGGAGGGTTTACAAACCCCAGTGTTCGAATCTCCTTTTGGAGAAGTGCTCCCAAGCTTTTATCAGATTTAACCCAAAAGAGGTTAAGTCCACTCTCATAAAAGGGTGACAATTAAAACAAAAAACAAAACCTTAATAGTGAGGTGTTGGGAATTCCCCCCAAAAATTAAATAGTGAGCTCCTTCGGTGCAGGCCTTGTATTCACCACTGGTATCTCCAGCACTTAGTAAGGTGCTTAGCACATAGTATGTGCTCAGCAAAGATGAGCCAACAAATGAATGAAGAAGAATCTGTCAAAAACAAAGAAAATGCACCTCAATGAGATGATGTAAGTCAATGAGAAAACTGAATCCAATTTATAGACATCAATTTTTCACTTAGCTGAGGAAACACACAGCTGTTCTGTCTGTGGGTGAACATTATCACTGATCGATTCATTTGTTCGTTTGTCCATTCAGTATTCATTTAACAAATACGTATTGAAATTGAGCACCTACTGTTACCAGATCCTAGTCCAGTGAGACAGACAGACCTGCAAATGCACCGTCACAATACTGGGTGGTATAAGGTCAGTGACAGGGACCATACCAAATGCTGGGAGACCCAAGCCAGGGACTGCCTTATGGGAGGGTCAGGGAAGGCTTCACCCAGGAAGTGACATTTGAGCCCAGTGCTGAAAGCTGAGCTGCAGGTAGTCAGTGGGCGAAGGAGCCTGTTTTTAGTTTCCATTGCCTGGTGCTGGGCACACACACAACAGGTGCTTCCTAAGTGTGGATTGTCAAGTGAACAGCCACCATCTGTAGGGGCAGCTCCTCAGCTGGAAATCCCAGAGCATGAGCAACCCAGTCCCCGCCGTCCATTATGTTCCATGACTCCTCAGTGTGCCCCATCCCAGCAAGACTCATGGTCACTCACTGCAGCTGGAGCCTTATTCCAGCTTCCCCACCTTTACCCGCACCGATATCCCTCCCCAGCCACGTGTCTTCTCCCTTCTTCCCCTGGACAGGCTGGGCCATCCCTCAAGCCACCTTTTCTCCTAAAGCATCCAATAAGCTACCTCTCCAAGCCCAGTCAACCTAGGTTATGCCTCTCACTGGCTGTGTGAGCTAGGGCAAGTCCCTTAGCCTCTCTGGGCCTCAGTTTCCTAAGGACACAATAATAATCATGTTGCGGGGTTACAGGGGAATCCACCTGGCACACAGTAGATACTCAATAAATGCCTGCTCATTGACTGACGAATTGCCTTCGTTACAGATCTGGGCACCCATTGGATGAGCTAGGTTATTTCTCCCAATTAGGGGAGCGAGCAACAAACACCTCAACACCCTCTCCCCCCACCCTTTCTCACAGGAGGCTGGACCAGCAGGGAATTTGATTTGGTTTCTCCAAACCATCCAGCTCACTCTTTCTGACAAAATTTCTCCAAGCTCTGTCCTTTGCCCAAGCCCCAGAGCACCCACATCATTAAAAGAGTATCCTCTGAAAAGCACACTGGCTATTCAAAAGCTTAAAATGGAAAATAATTACCAATGTGAACCTTTATTGTACTCATTTTAGCTAAAAATAGATTTTGACTATGGGCATGAGGGGAGTACTTCAGCAATGTTTCCCTGGAACAGGTAAAAGTTAGGCAGTGGCTGTTGAATCTCCCACTGTCTCTCTCTCACCCCCAGCTCTCCCTCCCTCCCTTTCAGGTCTCAGCTTGCCTGAGTGGAGAGGTCTTTCTTTGCTCAAGCACCAAAGTGAAGGGTCGCCCTCCCTCCTCCCCACAGAATCACAGTCACAGGCTGCCCACACTCATCTCCATTTATGCACAGAGCTCTCACCAGTGCACCAGGAAGCCAGCTATATGTGTTTCATATAGGCGCATCCTCAAGCAGCAAGGCTAAATAAGGACATGGACTTACTCTGCAGACACCACTTCCAGACAAGGCCACCCACCCTGCTCCCACTCTCCTGCGTGCTTTCCTCATTTACCCCACCCCTAGCCCAGCCACCCCCTGGAGTCTCATCAGGAGACTCCAGGCTCTGCTATTTACTGGGGGACCTTGGACAAGTGAGTTTTCCTCTCTGCCTTATGCCACCTGCCGTAAAGGGAGATGACGATCAAGCCAGATAATGCAATTAAAGGGCTTGGCACTTTGTCCTTGTCCATTTAAGTTTTAGGTAAGAGCTCAGTTAACTATTAAAAATCAGTAAGTGTTGCAGCGTTATTTATAATAGTCAAGATAAAGAAACAAAGCATGAATGGGTGAGAAAAATGTGGTATGAAATGGAATATTACTCAGCCATAAAAGGAAGGAAATCCTACCATTTGTGACAACATGAATGAACCTTGAGGGCACTATGCTAAGTAAAATAAGTCAGACAGAGAAAGATGCTGGAGGAGGGAAATGAGTAAAGTGAGTCAAAAGGTATAAACTTTCAATAAATTCTGGGGATGTTATGTACAGCATGGTGACTATAGTTAACAACACTTTCTTGCATATTTGAAAGCTGCTAAGAGAGTAGATCTTAAAAGTTCTCACCACAAGGAAAAGATTGCAAATAGTTGAGTTGATGGATATAACTAAACTTATGGTGGTAGTCATCTCCCAATATACACATGTCAAAACATGATGTTGTGCATCTTAAATTTATACAATGTTATATGTCAGATATATCTCAATAAAACCAGACCAAAATCAATAAATGTCTTAGGATTTCAGGCAAGGAGCCCTCAGCTGATCAGAAAATGGAAAAGCCTGACATGAGGTCTACTGTGAGCCAGGCTTTCTCACTCATATGATCCATGAGTTTGTAGTAGAGGATCAGAAAGATGGACTTGCCCAAGGTCACGGCTGGTCAGGTCATCCTGGGACGTAAAGTTCCCCAGCATGGAATCTGGGTCCAGACAGCCTCTGCTCAGGGGACAGGAGCTGGGGGGTGAGGAGGAGAAGGCAGGTTGTTCAGCAGCACCTCATCTTCCCTGGCCTCAGCCCCAGCTCTGGCAGGGCCCTTCAGGCTGGGGCAGCTGACAGTGGCCAGGCTGTGCCAGAGAGAGGCCTCCTCTTTGGCTGAGCCCAGATGGAGGCTCTGATATAGTGTGGCCCCGGGTGGGGAGAGGGGTGGGTCAGCACACCTAACGGGATCCCACAGCGCTGGGCCAGATCATGAACTGTCCTTGTACAGCTCACATGCAGCCATTTCCCTCTGTCACTGATGGGAGTTCTCTCCAAAGCAAATCACCACGGGTCATTTGTGTGGCTCCTTTACCCACAGGGTGAGGCCCCAGTCAGCAGAGCTCCCTCACTCGCGTGCGCCCATCTGGCCTCCTGACTGATGCCAGCGACCGATGCCGTGACGGGGACTTTCCTTTGGTTTCTAACACAGGAAGGGCAAAATGCACCGATATGCAGGTTTCCCCAAAGGTCTGTTTTTTGGGACCTGCACTCTCTCCTCAGGAGACAGTCTCAGGGGCAGGAAAGTCCTCAGTAGGCCCCACATCCCTTTGGGAAGTGGTTAACAGCACAGGCTTTGGAACTGGGCCTAACTGGCTTTGCATCTCTTCTCTTCCAAGTCCCAGCTGTGTGACCTTGGCAGAAGACGTGATTCCTCTGAGCCTCGGCTTTCTCTGGTAATAGCGACTACTAAACAGAGGTACTCGGAGGTTTAAAATGGGGAGAGACTGTGGCAGATACTAAACATTAACAAGTGTTGGTGAAACAAAAGACAGAAAACCTTATTCTCTCTCCCGGTCCCCCATTGATCCGTCCAGGAAGAGAGCAGGTTTGAGGATGGTCAGCAGCTTGGGAAGGGAAACGGACTTGCTTGAGAAACCCTGAATGGCTATGTAAACTGGATGCAAATGCTGAATTGCTCTGGGGCATAAGGGGCACGTGTTTTTTTTTTAAAGAGGCTGTGAGGAAGAAAGGAAGAGGAGATATACACCAACACGTGAGGGAGAAGACCCTTGGGGGCAGAGAAATGGGGGGATTATACTAAGTTTGTGCTGTGAGGTGTGAAAAGTATAACCTTCCACCTCCCCTAGAAGAGTTCAGCAAAGCCTCCATTTGTAACTGATGGGCTGGGGAGCCGGATCTTTGGGGGACGCAATGGGAGGCTGAGTTCAACCTCCAGTGGCCTTAAGGTGTAGAGTACCCAGGTCACACATGGAAAAGCCTTCCGAGTTATGTTACTGTAGTGAGGGTGATCTTGGACCAAAATTTAAATAGGCAGAAACAAGAACTTTCTTTAATTTCTATCTCAAGCTCCCATTCTGCCAAGCTGGCAGAAAGCATTGACACTGGGCTTTCTTGGAGTTCTTTCCCCACCTCCCCAGTTAGGTGGTGCCAAGATGCTGGAAAGGGTGCGTCTTGTCCCTGGGCCCCTTACCTCTGTCGGCCTGGTGGCCCTGCCTTGAAGGAAACCTTTCTTCAAAATAGCCTGTGTATGAATTTTCTGGTGTAATGTACAGCCTTTTGCTTGCTGGGTGACTACCCCCGTGCCTCCCCCGCCCCCCCTATACACACACACACACACACACACACACACACACACACACACACACAGCAGACAGGCAGGGAGGCTGGGCACAGGTTCCTGCTCTCAAGACCTTCTCTCTCCTCCTCCTGCCTCCTGACATAGGGCAGGATGGGAATGAAAGGAAAAATGACTTTTCCCTCCTGATTCCAGCCATGGCATTTGGTCTATAACTCAATCCTCTCTTTTCGTGATTTAATAGTCTTCTAAGTTCCCCCCAAGGACACAGGCTTTGGAACAGCAATTGTCTGCTTTCCACCTGGCCCCAGCTTCTATCATCTGCCTGAAAGGGGATGGGGATGGGGGAGGAGACATCTTTCTAAGTCAGCACAGCTGGCCCTACTTCATTCTCCGTATTTGTTGCACAGTATTCCATAGTAGGGATAATACCATGGTTTTTTGTTTTTGTTTGTTTTTAACTAGCCCACTACTGATTGGAGTTACTGAAAGGGTTAATTTCTTGAACTATCATCCATTATCATCCTGATGACCTTCTCTGACGTGATCACGGACACACCTGATCAGCCAGATAGAGACAGGGCTCTAAAGCCAGAAGGACTAGAGCTGGGAAAGACTTAGGAAGCTCTGTGCCACGCCCTTGCCTGACAAAGGAGAGGAGGGGCCCTGCCTTGGGCCACACCCACCCAGTGGGCCAGTGAGTGGGGAGCATCCAGGTCCCATAAATCCATGCCAGGTTTTCCATCCTGCACGCAGGAAGGCTAGGAATTCTCAAAGGGGAATGAATATCCCAGCTCTGAGCAAGCTCCTTGAGCCTGCCCTTCTTCCAGCACACCGCAGCAGAAGCTAGAAGGCATCTCTGGAGGTGGGCAGAGGTGAGACCCAGCGCCTCCCCATAGAGACATTTGTAGCTCCGTGTCTATTTCTGTTGTAGAAATAAATGGTTTTCTGCAGCACAAGTTGCTCCACGTCTATGTCTTGAACATCTTTCCACTTTATTCTCTGTACTTGCCTCACAGTATTCCCCAGTATGAATAACACCATGGTTTTTTTGTTTGTTTTGTTTAACCAGCATGCTACTGATGAGCAATTGGGTTGTTTCCAAGATTATAATGCACACTACAGAAGTCCTTTCATGCCCCTCTGTGCCCCTGACTCCACACTGTTCAAATAACTCTGCCACCACACGGTGGGCAGGGTGAAGGGCATCTCTACGGCATCTTCACAGTAAAGCTAGATGAAGGGAAGGGTGGAACTTGCCCACAATCACCCAGTGGATTTGTGCTGGAGATGACCAGCCTCGTGCCCCACTCCAGCCTCCAAACCTAACACTCTCTTAGTCCCAGTTGAGGATCATGTAATCGTCCTCAATGCTTGGGCACAGCTTGTGTTGGACCAGCCTATTTGTTTATTTCAAACTAGAGACCCAGTGCACGAATTCGTGCACTGATGGGGTCCCTCGGCCTGGCCTGCACCCTCTCGAAATCCGGGACCCCTTGGGGGATGTTGGAGGCCCAGTGTATGGATTCGGCCTGATCCCCACAGGCCAGGCCAAGGGACCCCACCAGTGCACGAATTCGTGCACCAGGCCTCTAGTATGCATATAAGATCTTCGGTTAATCTCTTTCCACCCTTCCCCCTTTCCTCTGAGAGTCATCAGTCTCTTCCATGTTTCCATGCCTACATATTGAGCGTCTGCCCCCTGGTGGTCAGTGCACATCATAGCTACCAGTCCCATGATCAGCCACGTAGCATATTAGCCTTTTATATACACATATAGGTGGCCTGGAAGAGGCAGAGGTGTGGGTTGTGCCTGGCACTGCGTGCTGAGTGCCAAGGAAGGGAAGAACCACTAGATAATCTTCAACAATGGTTGAACCATCTCCCTGGCTTACAAAGTATATTTAACTCTGTGATCTCATTTTATTCCTCTGGGATCAGTATTACTATCTTCCCTACTTAGAAAGGAGGAAATTAAAGCACAGAATGGTGACTTGTCCAACATCACACAACTAGTGGTGGTGGATGTTGGGGACTTGTTAGTTAAAGATATGTATAGTGTTAGTACTAAACAGAAAAATAACATGGCTGAAAGTGAAAAACTGAACTTGTGACTACAAAGACAAAATGGCAACATTGCAGAAAGCTTGAGAGAAACTTGGATCCCCGCCCCCCCCTCCCCCACACACACAAAATAAAGAACTCTAAAAAAATGTTAGGTGACCATCTCATCACTCTGAACCTCAGTTGTCTCGTTTTTACAGGAAGAAAATGATAATAACAATAACAAGCGACGGTAGGTAACATATAACTGCCCACCACCCTAATGCAATAGCCATTTGCAAGACTGAGCTTCCCATGCAGGCTTGCATGCAAACATCCATATTTAATATGGCTGTAACCATAGGAAGCACACAATTTTGTGTCCTCCTTTTCCCCTGACATTATCTCATGAGCTTTTTTTCACTTGGCTACATGGATGCAGCAATCGCCTTTTCAGAGCTTGAATTCACCCAGATTCATTAACGCCTGCCTGATAGTGCTAAACATTTACTGTGGCCAAATTTTCACAATTTTGGCTGATGCTGCAGGAAACATCAGAGAGATTCCCTGAAAGTTAGAGACTGTCTGAGGCCTTAGGACCCTGAGTGCCCGCCCTCCCCAGCCTGTTCACCCAACCCCACCTGCCTTCTGCCATGGTGCCTGGTTCTCCCTGGCGGCTCCCAGGGCTGAGGCAGAGCTGAGATGTTGCCTGACAATGTCCTGAAAATGCTCAGGAGCCTCAAAGCAGCCCCAGAATAGGTTCAGAGAAGCTCAGAGGGAAAGGGGCTGAAAAGAGCTTCCCCGGCTGCCCCCCTAGCCCCTCCTGAGAACGTACGGATTTAAGCTCTATAATCTGAACTCAGGAAATTCTTCTAAAAACTAACCTAAAATCCCATTTGCTCTTCTTTCTTCATAAGACACAAACCTTTCTGGCCATAGGACTGTGAGAGTTACTCCAAAAAGTGTAGAAATGCATAACATTGTCTACAATTTATCAGGATCTTTAACTCCTTAAACCTGTCTGTGTCTGATTAAGAATACAGCCCACGGTGATTTTCTCTCTTTTCATCCTTCCTGACGGCCTCTGATTGCTTTTGCTGAATACAACTCCACAAGCGGCCTGTTTTTCAGCCTTGAGCCAGGATCCATCCCACCCATTCACCTGCCAGTCACGGGGAGGTTTCAATGTATTAGAACCGTGGTCAGCAAACTGTGGCTCGCGAGCCACATGCGGCTCTTTGGCCCCTTGAGTGTGGCTCTTCCACAAAATACCACAGCCTGGGCGAGTCTATTTTGAAGAAGCGGCGTTAGAAGAAGTTTAAGTTTAAAAAATTTGGCTCTCAAAAGAAATTTCAATCGTTGTACTGTTGATATTTGGCTCTGTTGACTAATGAGTTTGCCGACCACTGGGTTAGAAGATGCATGCCTTAGGACAATGGGGAGGGGTGGGGAGGATTGGAAGAGCTGGATTCAAATTATGCTTCCCCACTTGCTGGCAGTGAAACCGTGGGTCAGTCATGTAACCTCCCTGAACCTCAGTTTTCTTATCAGAAATAAATAAATAGGAGCCATTACAACCTGTACTTAGCGAAAGTGTTGGGAGATCCGGTTTGTGAAAGCACTGGATACACCTTAAAGCACCTAGGAGTGCCCCGCACCTGGGACCACTTTTCAAAATATTCCAAGCGCCCCCACCCCGCCCCCTGCCCAAGTAATGTTCTTCGCTGCTTTTCTCACCCACCTGGGGTGGGGACTAGCTCCACTCTGCCCCCACCAGGACCCTCGCATCTAACTCCATCTCTTGGCGCCCTGCCCAGGTGAACCCACATCTCAGATCCCGGGCAGTGAGCTCACACTAGATACCCCAAACGCTCCCTCCCACTGCAGACCCACGAGGACCCTCCACCTCTCCTCTGCACCCCTGACTCTTCCACCCAGACTTGAGCGTGCCCACCCTTCTCCCTCTTTCCAAGCGCACGCGCGCAGCGGGGGCGCTCACAAAGCGTCCTCCAGCACATCTGGGCGCGTGGGCTGCCACAGCTGGAACGGGGGTCCAGCGTGGCCCGGCTGGGCTCCCGGCTGCGCCCCACCCCCACCCCCGGCCCCACAGATAGTGGATCAGGGAGAGGTGGGGGGGGAGGGGGGGCAGCGGGAGAGCCGGCGGGGCGGGGCCCGCGGGGTGGGGGGCGGGGGCCTGTCGGCCGGGCAGGGCGGCTGAGCAGCCGGGGACAGAGGCGCGGAGGCGCGTGGAGCCAGCCGCAGCCGATCCGTGCCCGCCCCGCGCCGCCATGCCCCTGGCCTTCTGCGGCAGCGAGAACCACTCGGCCGCCTACCGGGTGGACCAGGGCGTCCTCAACAACGGCTGCTTCGTGGACGCGCTCAACGTGGTGCCGCACGTCTTCCTGCTCTTCATCACCTTCCCCATCCTCTTCATCGGTGAGCGCGCGCGGGCGCGGGGGCAGCGGAGCAGGGGAGGGGGGCGGCGGGGTGGGAGGAGGAAGAGGTGCCGCGCACCGCACCGCTCGGGGTCCCCTGGCGGCCCCGCAGCCGCCGCTTGTCCCCCTTCGGGGATCCCCTCCCCGTGTCCCCTGCTCTGTGTACTACCCCGCGATCCCGCACTCTCACACCTGCACTTCCCTTCATTCCCTGGGGTGCCCCCGAACCTGCACCGAACAAGGCGGACGCTCCACACCCAGGGAATCCCCAAGTTTTGCCACCTCAGGGCCGGAGCTGGGGTGGAGAAAGGGGAACACAGAGGTTTCTGTACCCACTGAAAAGGTCGGGAGGGGCTCGGGCTGCATTGAGCCGGGTCACCCCTCCCCCAAGGCACCCTCCCTGTCAGCCGAAGCTGGGCCCAGGAGGAGTGCAGCCTGCGCCTCAGAGGCGGACCGAGGCCCTGCAAACCCTTGTGTGGTCTCTGACAATCCCAGGGTCCCACTCAGCCTAGGCGAGGAGAGCCGGGAGCTAGGGACAAGGATCCCCTTCCTGGCGACCCCACCTGGGCGCGTGTCTCTGGAGCGCAACTTCTCAGGCTCCGGGCCAGCAGCCCCTGACTTTGGACGCCAGAGGCCCCCAGCGCCACTGCTTGAAAGCTCTCTGCAAAGTTGGGCTCTTCACAGCGTCCCCTTCATCCCTCTTCAAGACCTTGAATTTCCCAAGCTGGTGGCTCTGTCAACTCATTCCCCTGTTTCTTTGCTTTATATATATATAAAGCAAATCTTAAAGTTCATATGCAGCTTTTGGGAAGAAAGAAAATATTGTAATAAAATTCAAAAGAGCAGGATGCTGCAGAAGCAGAGTTGCTAGTTGTTGACAAATAGGAACAAGAAGGAAGCATATGCGACATATGCTCATATGGGTATCAAAATTATACCAACATTTACACTCTGTTCTCAACCAAATGGTTTATTTATGTGATAACTTGTCACACAAGAGATCAATATATAAAATGGGTACCTACATAGGTGGGCCTGGGTCAGTCCAGGCTTCATGCTTGGACACTTAGTTCATGTGTACCAGACTCCAGCATCCTCAGGCACAGGTGTGCAAAGGGGTATGCTCCTCCCCCCACCGTGGACCCAACGTCGAAGCCCCTTCCTGGGGTTCATGCACCTTCCTCCAGGCTCCCCACCTCTTCCTGTCTCTCCTCGCAGGATGGGGCAGCCAGAGCTCCAAGGTGCACATCCACCACAGCACGTGGCTCCACTTCCCTGGGCACAACCTGCGCTGGATCCTGACCTTCATGCTGCTCTTCGTCCTGGTGTGTGAGATCGCGGAGGGCATCCTGTCTGACGGGTGAGTAATTCTCCAAGAACTCGGGAGAACGGACCTGCTCCAGGGGCTTCGGGCTCAGGGAGAGCCCAGCCCGCCTGCATTCCATGAGCCAGTATCACTTGCTAATTAATCCGGCAACAGTTCACCCAGCATCTCCTGTGTGCCAGACTCTCTGTGCCAGGCGCTGGACACAAGTGAGCCCCTGCTCTCAGGACAGCAGGGAGCCCAGATCTGAATGCCACAACCCAGTGAAATAATCCCAGAGCCTATTAGAGTGCCCCAACTCTGTGGACGGTACCCAGCCTCTTCTATCAGCTGCTGGAGTTACCTTATTGGGGGAGGGGGAATACTCTTGCTTAGGATCTTTCCTTGGTTTCCAATTGTATATAAGGTCCCCAGTCCTCAGCCTGGCACCCAGCATCCTCCCAGTCAGTTCTCTGTGCCTGTAGGAACAAAAGCCTCCCTCCGCTTGAAAAGCAGGCGGGTTGGGAGAAGTGCATGGGGCTGAAGCATGAAACACAGCAGGTGAGTGAGCAGAGCGTTGGAGGTTGAGTGTAATCAGCTGTGATTGGCACAGCACTTTTAGGTGAGAACCCTAGAGGGTGTCAGGGCAGGTTTGGAGCCAGGGAGAAGGTGGAGGTAGAAATAGCACTTAGGAGGTGATTGCAGTCATCTAGGTGAGAAATAATAGCAGCTGCAAATGGTGTGTCAGCAGTTGGGAGTACAGAAGAGGAGGCGGCGAAGCAGTCTTGTCACTAAGGAAGAATGGAAGAATCAGCGAGGCTCAGCGACCGCCTGAGTGAGGAGGTGGTGAAAAGGGGGGCATTTGGCCTAAATATCTGAGGTCCAGCCCCTCTGAGCTGGAATCAGAGTATGCTCAGACCCCACTCCTGCCAGCCCTGGCTCCTGCAGCTGGATGGCAGGGGGATGGGATCCCCCACCTCCCCACACACTCCCTCACCCTCCTACTGTCAATGTCCCTGCATCCTGGCTTCAGTGGTAATCTCTGTGGTAACTGCTTGCCTTGAGGCTTCTCCTGAGTATCAAAGTCCCCAGACCAGTGAGATGACCAGAATGCGTACTGCCACAGTGACTAGCAGGTGACAAGTCCCCAACACCCCTTCCAAAGCACACAAATGGGAGATAGGGGAGGGATGCCTGGTGTGCCTTTAGGCCGGAAATACCAACTAGGTTATAATTAGCACTGACAGAAAAAGACACTCCGCCCATGCAGAAGGTAGGCCTGGGTCTTCTGCTGGGACTTCTGCCATGTACACACCAGCTGTGGGACTTCAGACAAGCCGCCCAGCCTCTCTTTCATTCTTATGAAATGAGCATTATAACCCCTGCCTTGCCTGCTTCACAGGGCCATGGAGGACGGAATTAGAGCACAAACAGGGTGCCAGGCGAGGAGGGGCAGAGCCCTGGGCAGATAGCTTATCCCCAGAGGGTGGGAGACTGGAGTGAATCAGGTCCAGGACTTTTCTGCCTTAAGCTGTGCAGCAGCCCCTCCTGTGTGGGCTGCACCTGTATCCCAAACCTCTCCAGCTCAGGGCAGACCGCCATCTCCTCCCCCGCAGACAGGTCAGCTCCTGAACCGGGCACTTGCTGGTCTTGGCTGGCCTCAATCTGTGGCTCCAAACCCCTGAACAAGCAAGTGTGAGGGAGGGACATCAGAAAGGAGCAGACAGGAGGAGAAGCCACAGTCCCTGCCCTGTGGCACCCCCAGTCCACCCTGGCCTGGGTTTACAGACCTGCCTGGAAGTCTAGGGGGCAGGTGGGAGTGGAGGCTGGTTAAAGCAGTGGTCTTCAAACTTGACTTTAATTTAGGATAAGGCTCGTTTAGTGATTAATCAAGCCATCCTTACCCCGTAGGGCTTCCTGTCTTCCTTTGGGTCTTATTTCTGTGTGTGATGCTCTGGGTTCAGAACAACCAGAGCAGTGTGGGTTAATGAGGACGCACTTTTAAAGAAAACATAAGTAGAGTGTTTCCCCAGACCACCAGACACTGCATAAAGCCCATATGTAAAAAATGTTCCCTAATTTCTTACCTAATTCTGTGTATACTATTCAATAAAGCAGCCAAAACCTGTATTATGAAGTCATGTCATGAAATATTTATTTCAATTATGATTATTCCTCACCTTATTTCATCTTATAAAATATTTATCATTTCTCCTTTCTATGGCAAAAAAATAATAATTTATTTAAACTTAAATGATGTGACATGTTAGATGTCACTTTCAAAATGTGCGAGAGTCTAAACTACTTCAAGGAGTCCAGAGGCAAGAGTTGCCTAAGCCCCCTGGGCCGAGTGTTGGTTGCTCTCAGGGTCCCCACTGGTGACTGATTGCCTTATCACATATCCATATTTTGCTGAAAATATCCATTAATCAAAGATTAAGGAAAATTGACATTTACTGTCTCATTTAACAAGAAGCCTGAAGTTGCCTTTTTGTTGTTGGTGGTGTGGTGACTTAGTGATGGCATCAGGGACCCAGCTCTCCCCATCTTTTTACTCCATCCTCTGTGTGTCTGCTGTGTCTTCCCTCATGGTCACTCATGCTCCCACATGCCTCTTCCTCATGCAGACGTCCTCTGCAGGCTTCCCTTTACATCTCATTGGCTGGAGTTGGGTGCTATGACCACCCTTAGGCAAATCACTGGCAAAGGGGTATGGAATTGCATGGTGCTTGAACCAATCACCATCCATCCCTGGGGCTGGGCGCATTGCTGTTGGAGCAAACTTGTTCTTTTAGCATGGAAAGAGAGGAACATACCATTTGGTGAACAGCTCCCCCTGCCTCTATACCTATTCCCTTGTCCCTCCAGACCACTTGGGGTACCAACATGCTCCCCTCTCCTTCTCTGTGGAACTCCTGCTCATCCTTCAAAGTCCAGGCTGGTGCCACCTCCTCTATGAAGCTCCTTTGCCCACCAGCTCCTTTGTGCTCTCAGCCTTCTGCTCATCTGCAGAATCACTGCCCTAGACTGTCTGGTCAGTCAGCTCTGAGCTGGTTGCCCTTCCCTACTGTCAGCTTGTCGAGGGCAGGGGCCTTGCTGGGCTGTAGAGAAGGAGCAGCTGAAGCAAGAGCAGCCCGAGGCGGGACACTGGAGGAGGCCCTCTGGCAATGGGGGGATCCCAGCACGGCTTCAGTAGAAAGAGCAGTCTGAGCAAAGCTAGACAAATGGTTTGAGGCCACATCACTGAGCCTGTGGTGCTGGCTGTGGGTTTTGCTGTCTATGGGAGGGAGCTTTGGAAGGGCTTGATCAGGACCAAGTAGGTGAACCACCTCACCGGTCATGGGGAGGCCTCAGGTGTGGGAGGGGCTCTGGCTCCCTATGGGTCTTATCACCAGACCAGAGCCCACCCACCCAGGCCTCTGTGCGTTAAAGAGGGGAGGGGATGAGATGGTATGGGCTGCCTTCATCCCCAGCCCAAGGGAGGAAACAAAAACAGTGACCTTGGCCTTGTTACTTAGCCTTTCTATGCCTCAGTACCGGCTTCATGGTGTTTTATGAAGATAAAGTGAGTTAACATACATGAAGTGCTAAGAACAGTGCCTGGGACACGGTAAATGCTCAATAAATATTGACTATCAGTCTTATTATTACACCGCCTGGGGAGGAGCAGCAATGCTGACCTACGCTGTTCATGTTAAATGGGGCTGTCACTAAGAGAGTTGGGTGCACAGGCTCCTGCACTGCCAGAGGCCCCCGAGGACAGAGACCCAGCTGTGCTCACTCCCAGAAAAGTGGTTCCAGGCCAGAGGCTCTGCAGCTGCGGCTGCCAAGGCTGGCTTCCCTATGCCAGGTTCTATAAGCACGAACCCGGGGAAAGAAGGCTGTGACTGCCAAAGCCTGAACACCAAGCCTTCCTGGCATCTCTGTGTGGCCTCCTGGGCCCCTTACTTAGCAGGCACGTTTGTAATATGACTGCGGAGAGATGCCAGCGTATGGTGTGGAGCTGTGCATGAGTCCTGGAGACCCCACTGTGTGCTGAGCCCTCAGCCCAAGGCCTGGGCTGCTCTGTTAGGGTACTCAGCATATCCACATCCTGTCCGTCTGACTCTCTCTCTCTCCTGCCTCCATCTCAGGGTGACCGAATCCCGCCACCTTCATCTGTACATGCCGGCCGGGATGGCGTTCATGGCTGCTGTCACCTCCGTGGTCTACTATCACAACATCGAGACCTCCAACTTCCCTAAGCTGCTGATCGGTAGGGGAGGGAAAGGGGCCGGGAGGGGTAGGAACCTCCTTTCATTCCTTTAGATCATGTTTACTGAGGACTCCTGTGTCAGGCACTCTTCTACGTGCTAGAGGTTCAGAAGTGGAGAAGGAAAAAACCCTGCTATTGCGGAGCTTACAGACAGGCAAATGGAGTAAATAAATGAACAGGTAGTGCTGCTGCTGTGGAGAAAATAAAGCTGAGTAAGTGGTAGAGAGCGATGGCAGTGGGGCTGTCCGTATAGAGGAGGCTTCTGATAAGAGTGAGCTAGCAGATATTTGGGGGAAGAACGTTCCACGCAGATGGAACAGCAAGTGCAAAGGCCTTCTGATAGGAAGAAACTTGGCAAAGGAATCAAATGGAAAAGGGGAAAATGGTAGGAGATGAGGTCAGGGGCTTTGGGTTCGAGTGCTTAGGCAAATAGTGGTATTAATAACCGACATGGCAAAGGAGCAAGAGTTGGAGTGCAGTGTGGGTCAGTTTTTCTCCCTGCATGTTGAGCTTGAGATGTCGCTGAGATGCCAACTTAAATATCAAATAGGCCACTAAATAAATAAGTCAGAACTAGATAAATGGGGGTGAGGGGGAAGAAGGGGGCTGGGGCTCAGGGCTGGAGATGTACCTTCCACCGTCACAGGCTTACAGGTAGCATCTAAAGCTTGAGCTCGGATGAAGTCAGCTCGAGAGAGGAGAGAAAGGCCGCGGGACCAGAACCTGTGGTTTGCCAACATTTAAAGAGACTCAGGAAGGAGTGCCAGCCTAGAGCTTCCGACACCAAGTGGCTGGGGTCCCGGGCAGAAACAAAAGTGCTCATTGTGGACATTTGCTGAGCATGTACTGCCTGCAGGCTCAGTGCTAAGCTTCTTACATGCATGATCTCACTTAATCCCCACAATCGCCCTATTGCTACTATTGCTATTCCCATTTTACAGATGTGGACCCTGAAATTCAGAAGTTAGAAACGCCAACAGTGGACACTCACTTAGCACTTAGTAGGTGTCAGACACTATCCAAAGCATTTTACCTGTATTAACTCATTTAATCTTTACAACAATGCTGTGAGGTAAGCACCACTATTGTTTCCCCTTGGCCGGTCAGGAAATGGAGGCTCGGAGGTTTTGTGACTGGCACTAGCCCGCCCAGCAGGGTGCCAGGACTATGGCACCTCAGCAGGGTCTTAACTCTTTCTGAGACTGTATGTCTAAAGTCCTCAGGGTGTGCATGGGCCAGAGGTATAAATCCACAGGTCTGCCTCTATGTTTGGGCTCAGTCTACATGCCTAACACCAGGCTGTCCATCTGGCTGGTAGGCTGTGGTCAGACTGTGTGTCATTAAGTCGCAGCATCTAATTGACATCTGGAATGTGGACTTCTCTGGACTAAGTCAGAGATAGCACAGTGTTGTGAGGGGGTAGATAGTGTTTTCCAAGCTGACCACAGGTCTACCTTCCCGTGTAAGGTGGGAGCTGAGCTCCATTCATCATCCAGGTGATCCCGCTGCCCTGGGAGCCCCGTGTCAGTGTGGCTGGGGACAAAGGGGAGGCATGGGGAGAAATGTTAAATACAGGCTTCAGAGAGCTCCCACTCCGGGTTCTGAAGCAGATTCTCATGCACAGAGAATCCCTCATTAACTGCCTGGTCCCCCTGGAAACACCCCGTCTGGGCATCTGGTGAGTTCATTTTCTCATTCTCCAAGACACACATAATGTTCTCTCCTTAAAGCACAAATTACCACTCGTGGATGGCCCTGTCCTTTTCCAAGGAGCAAGGATTACTCCCTCCATTCCCCTTTGTTAGAGTTTTGCTTGCCACAGAGCCAAAAATTCTAGAACAGGGGAAAGTGGAATGAGAGAGGGCAGTGGGTATTTGGGAGAATCGCTGGTCCTCTGAGGAGGCTACTTTCTGATCACAGGTCTGGAGTCCCACAGAAAGCAGCTTACAGTGTCCCACAAAACAACCTTGATTCTGGGGCCCCAAGTGAAAACAAGGAACTGTTCTATGAGAAAGTCACGTTTGAGCTGAGAACTGAAGGATAGGTAGGAACTATTTAGGAGAAAGGAGAGGGGAGCGCTTCAGGAAAAGGAATAGCACATGCCAAGACCCTGAGGCAGGAGGAGCAAAGCACATTAGGAAATCTGGAAGGAAAAATAGTGGCTGACACGCAGAACAGAAGGGAGCTGAATTTTGATGATTGGCGTGGCAGGTGGGGCTTGCACTAGACAGGGCCTTGAAGGCCACACCATTGAGGATTGGTGTGTGTGTGTGTGTGTGTATGTGTGTGTGTAAATATGTGTGACATAAATTTTACCTTTTCACCACTTTTAAGTCTATAGCACAGTGGAAGTAAGTACATTTATATTGTTGTGTAACCATTATCATCATCCATCTCCAAAATTTTTCATCTTCCCAAGCTGAAACTCTGTTCCCATTAAGCAATAACTCCATTCCCCTCTCCCCCAACCCCTCACAAGCACTATTCTTTCTGTCTCTATGAATCCGATGACTCTAGGTACCTCATATGATTGGAATCATACACTACTTGGTTCTTTTGTGGCTGGATCACTTATCTTAGCATGATATCCTCAAAGTTCACCCAGATTGTAACATGTGTCAGAATGACCATCCTTTTTAAGGCTAAGTGATAGTCCATTGTATGTGTATACCACATTTTGTTTATCCATTCATCATCCATGCACACTGAGTTGTGTCCACCTTTGTCTGTTGTGAATAATGCTGCTATGAACATGGGTGCATTGAGATCATGTTTGATATGTATTGCTTTATGGAGGCTAGATTGGATGAGGGGAGTAGGGAAGCCATGAGAAGGCTCTCAAGGAGGTCCAGGGTAGGCACGAGGACAGCCTGAATCCAGGTGGCCACCAGGATGGAAAGAAGTGAATGGATTCAAGATATTTGGGGGTAAAATTGCCAGAACTTGGTAATGGGTGGAATGAGGGGCTGGGAAGGAGGGGGGAAAGAAGCAGGAAAAACTGGCATTCTGAGCCTAACCTCCCCAGCAGCCCCTGTGCTCCACCACTCTTTTTCCTTTCCCCTTTTCTCAGCCGAGCGCTAAGCTTTTGCTGGGTGCAGCTGTGTCTGGCAACAGGCTGAGGTCTCAGCACTGTAGGATGGGACTGAGGAAATAACCCCTGGGCTTAGCCCTGGGTCCACCACTAACCCCCTGTGTGACCTTGGACAAGACACTTAGGCTCTCTGAGCCTCATTTTCCCATCTGGACAGGAATAGTAAGTCTTAAGGTTGTTTTGAAGATCAAATCAGACCATGACTGTTACGTGTTAAAGGCAAGACCAGTGTGAGGCATATTGTCAGGTCTTAGCCCCAGTATGACCCTCACTAAGGACGAAAGAGGTTCTGACACCTGGGATAGAGCCTTTCCAGGGAGTGTAGGTGGAAGCAGGGAGATGGCCTCCAGCTATGGGATTCCTGTGACCTGGAGACCAGACGGAGCTGAGAGGGCGTTTGCCCCCTCCCCAGGCAAGTTCAGTGCCTCAACCTAGCCCCCAGCTCAGAGCCAGGCTGGGGCAGACCCCAGCTTTTGTCCCTAGAGATGCCCTGGGATTCGTGTCCAGGCCCACCTAGGGATGGAGGGCCGGGTGAAGGTCTAGAGAGCAGTCAGGTTGACTTTCTCTGCAGATGGCTGTAGGGAGTGAGGGGGGAAGGAGCTTCCTGTGGTCATTTTGTTGTTGTTGCCAGCTGACTGGTTTATTGGTAGGTGGCAGTGGTGGGAATTAAGAGGCTAGAACCCACTGAGAGCTTCTGATATTTATGACCCCAGGTCTGAAATCTGGAGATAATAAAAATATTAACAGCTGACGTCCAAAGAGCACCCACTGTGTGCCAGGCTCACTGTGCTAAATGCTTTTCATACATTGCTCACAACAACTTTTGAGGTAGTGCTATTATTATCCCCATTTTATGGATAAGGCAACTGAGGCCTAGATGGGTTAAATGACTTACCTACGGTCACATAGCTGTTAAGTCACTGGATCTGAGCCCCGCTGTATCTGGCTATAGGGCCCAGTTCTAATCACTGTGCACACTGCCTCCCAGCTCTGTGGCTCACCCTTTTTTTTTTTTTTTTTTTTAAATTTCTTTATTGAATAAGGTGTCACATATTTGTCCTCATCCCCCCATTCCCATCCCACCCTCACCCTTTTTTTAATGCTCACCCGAGGATATGTTTTTATTGATTTTTAGAGGTAGGGGGAGAGAGAGAAACATCCATGTGAGAGAGAAACATCAATCTGTTACTTCCTATACGGGCCCCGACCAGGATCAAACCCACAACCTAGGAATGTGCCCTGACCGGGAATCGAACCCAAAACCTCTTGGTGTATGGAACGATGTTTCAACCAACTGAGCCACCTGGTCAGACTGTGACTTTTTGTATCCCCCATTTCCCAGGCCCCCTGAGGAGCATCATCATGCAGTAGTCGGCTCTGGACTGGAGATCCAGGGACCTCTACCCTCACCCTCTCCCTGTTACTAGCTTGCAGTGAGCTTGGGTAGGTCACCTCCTCTCTCTGGGCCTCAGTTTCCTTGTCTGTAAAATGAAAGGGCTGGAATGAAGGTCTGTTAAGATCTCAGCTTGGAAATTCCACAATTCCCATTCTAGGGTGGAGCCTGTACGACCTAGGATCAGTCACCTAAGCTTTCTGAGCCTCGACTCCTTTGTCTGTTAAATTGGGGTGTGACACATACTTCTCTCACAAGGCTATTGTAAGGAATAAATGAGACATTTTTAAAGTGCTTACTTGGCACAGCACCTACAACTTAATTAAATTAAATAAATAGTTTCCCTGGTTTCGTTCTATTTATTGTAAAGGGTGAATTGCTTGACTTCCAAGATTATTGTCTTTGAACATGCCCATCATGGATGACTTAATGTATGTACATCATCTCAAAATTACACACTCAGCTATTCATACACGCAACATCCCTTTACTCAGAAGTGTGCACACGCACATCTATAACACTTGCTTGTTCACGCACCTCCTCTGACACACTCATTTTTCTCCTTCTCTCCCACATATTTGCACATGCATGAGGGTTCACTCACACAAATTGTGCACACACACCCTCTTTGCTCTCTGTCTCTCCTCCACAGCCCTGCTGGTCTACTGGACGCTGGCCTTCATCACCAAGACCATCAAGTTTGTCAAGTTCTACGACCACAACATCGGCTTCTCCCAGCTGCGATTCTGCCTCACGGGGCTGCTGGTAATCCTCTATGGGATGCTGCTGCTCGTGGAGGTCAATGTCATCAGGGTGAGGGTAAGCGGGCCCCTCCTGGGCTGCCCCCCACCTGAGGACGCACCTGGGCTAGGGCGGGGCTTCTGACCAGTGTCCTGCTTCTTAGCCAAGTCCTAGAAGTCAGCTTGCTTTACCTGCCTCAGAAAGGGGAGCTGAGGCCAGTGTCAGAAGTTTCAGGAGCAACATTCCATCTGGCCCAGCTGCCCAGAGGGAAGGAAGGTGACAGGATGTGTTAGCAAGGTTATAGGATTCTGCGTTTAATCCCACAGAGGGGAAATAAAAGCTTCAGGTACTGCCTTCTCCAAGTTTGTTTGATTTTTTTTTCAAGGGGAGGGGAGGGTTGATACTTGTTTTTATTTTAATGTGTTCATATAGTTACACACATGTGAATGAGTCAAGGTGGCTGCATACATGTCTTTTGTTTTGTTGTCATTTTTGCTTGCCCCCTTTTCCTCTCTAAAGTTATCCCCTCCCCTATCCACCCTTTCCCTCCCTTTCCTTTCTCAGGTAACCCAAATTAACAACCTAATCTGTGTCCTTCCATTCTTTGTTTTTATTAATATAATAGCATAAACTTCTATCTATTCAGGGTTTGTTTTTTTCTCAACACACACATATACATATAGAGTATCCCAAAAAAATGTATACACACTTTGAGTAATTATTAATTCTAATGGGTTAAATCTGAAAAGAAAGAAACATCAATTGAGTTACCAAAAAAATAAGTGTGTATACATTTTGCGGGGGTTCTCTCTCTATACACACACACATACACACACACACACACACAGAGTTTTAACTCTCAATATTTATTTTATAAAATGGGATTATATTACAGTTTTCTGCATCTTGCTTTTTTCATCCAACAGATATCTCTTAGGACTCCCTCCAAGTATAGTATGGCTATTTTGTTTTCTTAATGGCTGCATAATATTCCATCATGTGGTTGAGCCATAATTTATCAGCCACTACCCTATTAATGGGCATTCACTTTGTTGCCAAGTTTTTGCCTCCACAAATAATGGTGTATTAAACATACTTACTATATCTTTATGTATTGCTGCTTTTATTTCTATGGGAGAGAGTCCAAGGAGTTGAGTTGCTGGTTCAAACACTCTGTGTATTTTAAATTGTAATCAATGTTGCAGATCACCTTCCAGAGAAGCTGTAATCTACCAGCAATAAATAAAAACCTTCTTCCTTCCTCCAACCAGCAGTGGGGGCTACAGCCACTTCTCATCTGGGCCAGTCTGATGAGGGTGAAATGCTACTTCAATTTGCATTTCTCTGGCTCCTCTGTTTTAGTTGATTTGTAGGGTACAAGGGTTTTCTACATTCCCTACCCTCAACTGACCCCCACAGCACCCCCTGTGATGCAAGTACCACCCCCTTTGTAGATGAGGAAACATTTTAGATAAGATTTGTCCAAAAATTTAGTAAGCGGAAGAGGCAGGATTCAAACCCAGGTCTGCATGGCTCCACGTTCTGGAAACCCTGCATGGTGATATCCTCCGATTTGTGGAGAAGACAACCTATGGGAGATCTCTGCTCTTCCCCAATCTAACCTGAACCCAGCCCAGCCCCGGGGATCAGAGAGCCTCAGTGAAGCGTCAGGAGGCCCTGGTGTTGGTGGCCAAAGGATTGGGTGTTCCTTTTCCTGGAAATAGGCAAACGATGGTCCCATTTGTTAGAGGTCAAGGGTGGGATGTCTTAGCCCCAGATGTTTGCTGCTGGGGCAAACTGCAGAGTGGGGAGAAGTTGCACTTACCCATCCCCAGTGGCCTGTGTGCCCCACAGAGATACATCTTCTTCAAGACGCCGAGGGAGGTGAAGCCCCCCGAGGACCTGCAGGACCTGGGGGTGCGCTTCCTGCAGCCCTTCGTGAACCTGCTGTCCAAAGGCACGTACTGGTGGATGAACGCCTTCATCAAGACCGCCCACAAGAAGCCCATTGATCTCCGAGTTATCGGGAAGCTGCCCATCGCCATGAGGGCTCTGACCAACTACCGGCGGCTCCGCGAGGCCTTCGACGCCCAGGTGGTCAGTGGGAGCATGGCCACACCATCCGTCCCCTGCCCTCTGGTTTAGACTCACAGATGGGAACCTCAGAAAGCATCAGGTCAAACCCCGGGTGGGACAGGTGGGGAAACTGAGGCCTGGGAGGGGAAGAGGTTTGCCCTAAGTCGCACAGTGAGCCAGGGGACAAGTCCAGGGCCCAGTGATTCATAGGGCAGTCACAGCTGGAATGGCCCTTATAGTTTAGGTCATCCGGTCTAACACCCTCATTTTCCAGGTGGGGAAACTGAGGCCCTGAGAAGAGAAGTGACCCCACTGGATAATGTATGCCCCGTGCTCTTCATTCTGGAGCTCAGTGATTAACGGTGGGAATTTTCACCCGTTTTGGAGAGCCAGGGCGTTAGTGGCCTGATCCTTATAATAACTATGAGTTGGGCCCGATAAGGATCTCCCCACATCACTGAGTAGGAAACTGAGATCCTGGGAAAGGCCATGACCTCCTCAGAGCTGGCCCCCGGCTGGCAGGTACCAGAGCCAGTCTCCCGACTCCCAGTTCAGTGCTCCTTCCCTGCCTCTGCCCTGGCATGGCGGGGAAACACCGAGGCAGATGCGCTGGCAGGCAGTAGCGAGTAAGTGTGGCCTGTGCCACTCCTCATTGCAGTGCTATGCTCATCACATAGTCCCTGACAGCTGTGTGGCCTTGACCGATATTCTGGCCTCAGTTTCCCCATCTGGACCATGTTGGCATTGATGGGCCGACCCACCTATGCACTTGATGGTTCCATGATTTTTTTCCTGGAGTTCATCTGTCTGCAGCAGACGTGGCCACTGGGTTTCCCCAGGCAGCAGGAGCCAGGGGTTTCCTGGGGTGCTGGGCCCTGCTGTGAACGGGCCCTCAGCCGCTCTGACCTGGCCATGGGTCTCTCTGGCAGCGGAAGGACACCCAGAGCCCACAGGGCGCCCGGGCCATCTGGCGGGCACTCTGCCACGCCTTCGGGAGACGCCTGGTCCTCAGCAGCACTTTCCGCATCTTGGCCGACCTACTGGGCTTCGCCGGACCCATGTGCATCTTCGGAATCGTGGACCATCTAGGGAAGGAGAACCACGTCTTCCAGCCCAAGGTAGGCCACCCAGGGGCAGAGCAGGGCACCCTTTGGAAGGTCTTCACTGGTGGGTGAGAACGTGCCAGAGGCCCAGTGTGTGAGCTGTGGCTGCCGTAGGGTCACTCCTCACACATGCACAATATTGCTCCTCACTTGGCAATATCCCCCATCCAGAAGATGCTCCGTATCGGTCCACAGAAATGCCAGGAGGCGAGCTTGTGCCCCAAGAGGATTTCTGGTGCCCTGCTCTGCTCGCCATGCCTTCACCACCAGAATAGCTCTCCCGGTTACTTAGTCACTGAGAAAGTTGCAGGAAGTGCATTTGTGTGCTCAGTGTCAAGAGCTTTTATGACTTGTTGGCTTTTAGTCCATGTCACCTTAATAGACTCTCAGTACCTTTTCAGGGATCTGTCTTCCCCAGTTCTGTATATCCAGAGCACCCGAGGTTCTGCAGGGGCACCTGGGGGAGGGGGGAGCTGCTGTTGGGGTAAGGAACATGGGAAATACCCATGCCTAGGGCTTTTTCTCCCCCTGATCCAAAGTTCATTCAGAGCTTCCCCAGTTTTATTAATATGTTAGACTTTTTCATTGAATTCTTTTTTCTTTTCTTTTTTTGTTTTTTTGTTGTTTATTCGTTTGTTTTGTTTTGTTAATCCTCACCCAGGGGCATTTTTCCATTGATTTTTAGAGAGAGTGGAAGGGAGGGACAGACACACAGAGAGAGAAATGTCGGAGTGTGAGAGACACTTCGATTGGTTGCCTCCCGAACTCTTGGGTTGAACTTGCAACGCTTCAATCTGCTGGTCGATGCTCTATCACTGAGCCAAACTGGCTAGGGCTAAATTTATTTTTTAATGAGCTTCATGTCTTGAAAATATTTGAAACCCATTGGACTAGACGATACCCACTGGCCTTTCTAGCTCTAAAGATGCTACAAACTGAAATTTATTGGACAAAAAGTCTTTCTGGATATTTATTTCCCCTGCTTGATGCAGTAGCATTCACCATGGGTGGAAGGTGGGATACTTAATTCTTTCACCTGTTTCCGTGCTGCCACTTAGGTTTAGATGGTCACAAGATGGAAAACTTTTCACCTCTAATAAGACTCAATGTTTTATTTTCCCAGAAAGAACATCATTATAATCTTTTAACCACAAACAGTCCAAAAATGATGCAGAGAATGACTAACTAGCGATCTTAGTAATTTATGATACTCCCTTGTGCGATGTTATTCATCTCGAGGACTCTAAAATCGCAGATAGCAGTTAATTCTCTGGAGGTTTATATTAATTTTTTCTTGAGCTATAATTAATCAGCCAAGCACTTTGGGTCAGGAATATGAGACACTCCAAGTCTGTTTGTCTGATTTATTCAGCAAATATTTATTGAACCCTGCTATGTGTCAGGCCTGGGTTAGGCTGTGAGAATATAGACGATGGTTATGAGGAAGAGTGTTAACAATAATACCACCACTTATTGGCTGCTTACTACATGCCTGGCTGTGTGCAGGAGTGATCCGTGTATTATCCCATTTAATCCCCAAAACAAACCTTTAGGGTAAGTATTTTTTATAACAGCTTTATGGAGATATAATTCACATACCACACAACTTATGCTGTAAGTATTTTATCCCCATTTTACAGATGAGTAACTTAACGCTCAGCGAGGTTAAGTAACTTTCCCTAGGACCCTCAACTAGTTTGTGACAGTGTTTGCACCTAAGTCTCTTTCACTCCATAGTCTGGGCACTTACAATGATGAGGCCATCACCTCTGACTCCAAGAAATCTAAATCAAATATATTTATACTAGAGGCCCGGTGCATGACATTTGGGCACTGGGGTGGGCTGGGGTCCCTCAGCCCAGCCTGCACCCTCTCATAGCCCAGGACCCCTCGGGAGATGTCCGCCTGCCAGCTTAGGCCCTCTCTCCACGGCCGCTGCACGTGGCTTCTAGCTGAGCAGTGGAAGCACACTGACCACCAGGGGGCAGCTCCTG
Source organism: Eptesicus fuscus (assembly GCF_027574615.1). Classification (NCBI taxonomy): domain Eukaryota; kingdom Metazoa; phylum Chordata; class Mammalia; order Chiroptera; family Vespertilionidae; genus Eptesicus; species Eptesicus fuscus. Next base: position 53,995,139 of record NC_072485.1, on the reverse strand, counting down.
CATTGAGCATCTGCTCCCTGGTGGTCAGTGCACATCATAGCGACTCATCGTTCCGCTGTTCGGTCGATTTGCATATTAGGGTTTTATTATATAGGATTGTGTGTTAAATACTACTCTTAGGGGGCATATACAGGGAACTATGAGAAGATGGATGACTAACTCAGCCAGTGGTCTTGACAGCTTCATAGAGGAAGGGGTATTTGAATGGGGCCTTGACAGATGAATAGGAGTTGGTCAGGCTAAGATGGGCAGATTTCTTGTTTAATCAAGAATGTGAGAATGCATTTTGCTTATTTAGATGTTGATGGCTTTTGAGGCTTACTCTGGCTTTTGAGCATCTGAACTTTATTGGTTCCAAAAGAGAGGGGAAGAGACTGCTTCTGTTGTCCACAGCAGTGTCATCTTTTAGCTTAATTCTAGTCAGAAGTGACCCCAGAATACTCGACATTGGTACTCCTGCAGCAACATGGAGCCAGTTTTTAATATCAGAAGGAAGTGGCACAGGCCAGAGCCCTTGTCTGCTAGTTCATATCGTCTCCTTCCTGTGTTTCCCCAAAATCTTGTGGAATTCTCCTGAGAAGAGAGCTCTGAGGCAGGATGTGCTGAAGCGATGGTGAGAATAGCACTGAGATGTCAGTTCCTCTGACACCAGTTTTGCCTCCTCTTTTCTCTTTAAACACAAACCTGGGCTTCGCTGCCCTCTCATTGGAATGTTCTTGCCCCAGTTACTCGCCAGCACCTAAGTCCCTGAGACCAGTGGCCCTGCCTCAGCGGCAGCAGGCCTTACACCTTTCACGTATGTTCCCTGTGGCCCAGATGCAATCAGCAAATTACACACATACAGACGAGAGTTGAAAGTAAATGTAGTCTCTACTGTCAGCAACAAGGAATCCTCAATTGTATGGTTGACTGGGACATGGCTTACTTCTCATTTGGGCTTCTGGGCCCAGAAAATGGGGGGAAAAGGTCATATATTGAGGTCATTTGGTTCATCCCCCTGCCTCTCAGCAGCTCTGACCCAGAGAGACAGGTGCTATTCTGGTGTTTACGTACCTGCAGAGAGGGAAGCTCTCTAGCTACACATTGCAATGTTTAACAACCTCTCGGTGAGAAGGCGCTTCTTTCCGCTTAGCCCGTATCCACCTGCTGAAGCCTGCACAGCCAGGCACCAATGTTTACTTCACTATCAGTGGCTGCCCTGCCCTCTCTTCCCTGTCCAGGACACTCACAGTGAGCAAGAACCACACCGCCCTTGGCATCCGCAAGGACAAACATTTCTTATTTCTTCTTTAATGACTGGAAGTGTCCCATGGCCTGACAGATCTTTGATGCTTCTGTCCCTCCTGCCACGTGCCAGGAAAAGCTAGGACCCAGGCTGGGCACAGGCCATTATATATCTTTTGCCAGTGCCTTCTCCTGCCCAACCCCCACCCACAATCTGTCACCTGCCATGGAGGCCACTGATCTGGCTAGAGGATGAGGAAATTGGATTCAAAAGAGCTGCTGGCATCTGAAACCTGCCAGCGCTGCTCTAGGCTGTCAGCTGAACAGAGACACAGTCTGGGTATGGTCTCAGGGCCAAAGCTCTGAACGGCCTCTAAATCTCAGAGGAAAAACGTGTTGGTTTGTGACTGTGTGTGTGCTTGTTTCTGAATGAGTTCTCCTGGGAACTGCTTATGTTTCTATCTGTGTGTCCTTGGTGTTGTCCCTGTGTCTGTTGGCATGTCTTGTTCTCTGTGAGTCTGTGCCCCCATTTGAGTGCCCGTATTTGTGGCTATCCCTATGGGTGACTTTGTGAACTTATATGCATTTCTGTGACTTTGTGAAGTTAGTGTGTGACAGCTCCTCATGCCTCTGCTCTGTCCTGAGCTGCCTTTGCTTCCTTCCTTCACCTCACTAACCCCTTCTCAGCTGCCAAGACCCAGCTCAGATGTCACCTCCTCCAGGCAGCCTTCCTCTGGCTGAGTTAGATGGCCTTCCTCTGTGGTCCTATAACATACCATGCTTGCACCATCAAATCACCCCTTCTCTCCTTCCTCAACTGGACCCTGAGTCCCTTAAGACAGGAATTACATTGCCTGGTCTCTGTGTGTTCAGCTCCCAGCTCCAGGCCTGACACCCTGAAGGCACAGGAGAAATGATCTTCAACAAATAATGCAGAAGTTATTGTATATTGGTTGAGTACTTGCACTTACTAAATTTTTTAACCTTCATTGCTACGTTGAATCCTCCCAACAATGTTCTAAAGTAGAAACCTTTCATGGCCTCATTTACAGGTGAGGAAACTGAGGCTCCCAGAAGTTGAGGAACTTACTTAGGGACACATGGCTAGTATGTAATGCATCAGAACTCTAACTCAGATATGTCTGCCTCAACGTCCAGGCTCTAAACCAGCATGTCCAATGGTTGTGGGCAGATGGGGGCTATGTTGGTCTGTGAGTAGTCAAAGACAGTTCTCATTGCTTTTACTCATAGCCGCCCCGGGCTAGGACCTATGGGCAGTTCACCTTTTGGGTCCTGCCAACATCAGAAGCAAGAGCTCAAGTGGCCCCTCCCTTCGAGCTCCAGAGGAAAAGGGAAGGGAGCCTTTCCAGTCAAACCTCTGGCCAGGCAGGGGCTCTGGGGTCATCACTGTAGAGTCATGAGTCCTGGGCTCTGTCCTACCTGTGCTACGAACTCTCCTTGTGCTCTTCATCGCTCACGTTCTACAGCCCTCATTGGCTCAACTGCAAAATGGGGAAAAGTGTGATAACTTCTATAGAAATTAGATGGGGGGGTGAAGAACATATGCATTGATTCATTTTTAAATATTTATTGAGCACTATTGGGGAAATCCCTGGAAACAAACATAATTTCTGCTCTGAGAGTTTGTGAAAATGTGAGATGAGGGCATCTGACCTTACCAAGCATTTATCTCCCACCAAATGTTAAGTTGTAGGTCCTCAGCCTTTTCTGTCCTGCCATGGTGCTTTCAGAGCACTGGACAGTGGCCACGCCCTCACAGCCATGCACAGCCTCCCAGGACCCTCTGGTCACTAGGCTTCATCAGGGCCTCCCTTCTTTGGACAGTACCCCTGGCCTCATTGGCTAATCTAGTACCCACTTCTTAATCAAAACGTTGCTTTCCTAGACTTCATCCTCTTTAAACTGTCTCTTTGAAGGGAGATGAAATAATGACCTCATGACTTATGCCTGAAGGGAGATTTTTATTTTAACAGGTCACAAAATTCTTGATCCAAAGAAATACAATTTCTGACTCAAGAATGGGTATGTGGCAGGGTGAGGGGTAAAGGCTTTGCTTTTACAGCCGCAAAAAGAGAGTTTGTTACATTGTAAAAAATATGCAAACATGAAATGAGTGCATTTAACAGATACTACCCAGAGCCTAACCAACATTTATGATCCATTTATTTTTCCAGCCCTCATTCTCTACCCTATGTATTTTCTGGTCATTGTGGCACAGCACATGTGTGGCACTCCGGGCTGCTCAAGAGCTTTCATGATGATCAGTGTTCTTGGGTGCATAGCATTCCCATGAGCACCATAACATACCTGATAGTTCCCTGCGGTTAGAAATTTAAGGGATCTTTGCACTGTCCCCCTGATCTAATCTAGGGGTAGACATTTTTGCACCTACAGCCATTTCCTTACATTCAGTTACTTCCTTTGGAATGAGTTCCCATGATGTGCTTTCTTGTTTTAAAATAATGGACTCCATTGTCCAGGGTCTCTGCAGAGAATAGCAGTATGGAAGAATTCATTTTTTCTGCATGCCTTCATTTTTTACTCAGACCCAGCCAAATGGGCATGTTTCTCTCCCCCACAGGTCACAGCTTGACGATGACGATAAAAGACTCAAGGTCAAAGGCTAGATGGCCTAAGCATCAGGTCTGGGGTGGTGTTTGTGGCATCACACAGGTTTATGTTCACATAATCTCCTTTATAGCACGTGACCTGGGGCCAGCCCCTTACCCGTGCTGTAGCTCCATTTTTTCATGTATAAAATTGGGCTAATAATGCTACCCTTCTCATTAGGGTTTTATGAGGATGGAGCTCTGCACCTGATAAATAGTGTGTCCTGCCCCTTGCTCCCCTGTACGGTCAGGTTTATCCCCCACCCCCACCCTGCAGCCTAATTTTAAGGTCCATTTGCTGCTTCCTGTCCACCCCCACCCATTACTCTCTCCCTCTGGTATTTTGACAAATGAGAAAGAGAGTCCAGGGCTTCAGGTCTCAGTCGGCTTTCCTCTAAGAGTCCTGTGGGAACCCCTCAGTGATCTCCCTGTGTCTGCTTCCTGCTGTCCCCAAAAGGTAGCGCCCCCTGTCCCACAGAGCAAGGGAGAAATAGCTGTAAGCAGTGAGGGCTCCTTTAGAGAGCCCTGTTGAGCCAAAAGGCAGTATCTTTCCTACCATCAGGAAGCCCTCCTGACTCTAGGGAAAGGACTCCCCTCAGAGGCCTGCCCCTTTCAGCCTGACCACAGTCAGGGACACGCCTCGGCCTCTTCTCATCACTTGGTTCCCAGCACTCTTTCCCCTGCAGCAGCTCCCACACCCTTCCACATAGCTCGCAGAGTTCAGGGAAGAACCTCTGTCTTCATGGAAATATTGATGTGGCTCTGCTGGGGAGCAATGAATTTAGCCAAGATCAAAGTTTTCCTGGGAGCGCTTGAGGCTGAGTTTGGAAGCAGACATGCTGCTGCTCCCTGGTATCTTTAGCAACAAAGTCAAAATGTTTGGGGTGTTTTTTTTTCACTGCTTATCATCTGAGATCTTGCTGTGGAGTGCAGCAAGAGAACCCTAAATTTAAAAGGAGGTCCTGGGAGCCCAAGAGGCTGGGGGGCTTGGGCCTGAAATCTTTTCAGTCTGTTATAGGCGACGCGTTCCCATCTCTCGCCTGGGAGCACTGCCATGCCATATTTTCCGCTGGTCTTTCCTCCCAGAAATTACTACAGAACAGGCTGCTGGTGAGTGTGGGACAAGGCCTCCCTAATTCCATTTTTGTCGCAAAGAACACACATCGTGGGATTTGTTCTAGCCGTTCTGGTTTTGGCTGCTCTGTGATTTCGCTCTATTTATTCTTGCTCCATTCAGAGTGAGCTCCCCTGGGCCTGGTGGCCGCAACACTGCAAGTCATATTTATGGGCGTAAGGTTAGAACTGGGCCACATTCTGTTCCCCGAAGCAAGATGTTGAAGAGGGTGTAGGCAGCCCTCCCTGTAGTTAGAAGAATGCTTAGTGGGATTCATCGGTCTGATTTTTCTCGCATAAACAATTGCACATGGCTTTGCAGGCATGGGGGGGTGTCTTGTAATAACAGCCATTATGGCCCAGGAACAGGTACTGATGGTGGTCTTTTTGCTGGCAATGACAGCCACCTCTGCGCTTCTCTTTCCAACAGACACAGTTTCTCGGGGTTTACTTTGTCTCATCCCAAGAGTTTCTTGCTAATGCCTACGTCTTGGCCGTGCTTCTGTTCCTGGCCCTCCTGCTGCAGAGGACATTTCTGCAAGCATCCTACTATGTCGCCATTGAAACTGGAATTAACTTGCGAGGAGCAATACAGGTACTTGGCTGATTATTTTTTCACTTCATAGTAAGAGCCACATGATCTGTCCTCATGGGCCCTCAAGGATAATTTCTGCTGGGATTTTTTTTTTTTTTTTTTTTTTGGTGGCTCTTTTAACTGTGTTTTGAAATAATGACCATTGACAATGCAGTGTGGGACAGTGGGAAATGCCTTGGGCTGGCCTTAGGAAATGCTGTACTTCTGCCTTGGACTTGACCCCTAATGTCAACTGCTCAGCCTTTGGGCCTCCATGTTTTTCAGCCTTGAATGGGACTGACATCCCTAATCCATCACAGCACTCTTTCCCTCGGAATGCAAATGCAGCCTCAGAACCCTCTCTAGGTACCGTTCCAGAGTTCTACCACACAATCTTCTTTGGGTGCAAAACAGAAAACTGTTTGACATGCCAGGATTAGAGAGCCTCTAAGATCTATTGGAGATCTTAAATTTTAGGTCATAAGAGAGACTTATCTGGTCTGATAGGTCCCTTGGGTCTAGCTTCTTGCTGCTGCCTTCTGCGGATTTCTTCTCAGAGTCATTGGAAGGATGATCAAAGTCAGGGAGGATGCAGGGCCCTTTCGGCAAGCTGGTGATGAGAGTTGTCTAAGCCCCAGTGTTTTCATTAGAATTTTGGTTCAACGGTTGGGATGAAGAGACCCAGTACAATAGTGGTTTACATAGGATGGAAGTTTGTTTTTCACAGTCAGGGCTGTGAAATAGCTACCCAATATCAGAGACCTTATTGCTTTCTGTAATGTTGCTCTGCCAGGCTTCTCACAATTACTTTCATCTTGTGGTTTTAAAGCACTTTTGAAATTGCCACATGTCTACATTTAACCCAGCAGAAGAAAGATGGAACAATAGGGGGAAATGCTGCCTTCCTTTAAAATCACAGGGCAGAAGTTGCACATATTCTCTTTCATCCCTTTCCTGAGAAATTGCCCACATGGCCACCCGTAGAGGCTAAAACGTGGGTCTTTCTTCTTGCCATAATTCTAGAAATTCTTCTGGTGAAAAGAAAAGAATGGATATGGAGGGACAACTACAGATTCTGCCATACCCGGCCATTCCCATGAAGTCAGTGCAACACTAGGAAGTTGTGATTAAACCCCAAAACCACATCATTCTTCAGAAATGAGCCTCAGAGCCATTAACATTGACTGGTCCTCTGGGAGCCGGGACCAGAGGCTGTGTAGAAGAGGGACTGGAAGGGAAAAGGCATAGCCTGGGTTGGGAACAGTGTCAGGGACCAAACTCTGGTTATCTAGGTGTAGTCCATGTGTATGGTACCCCTGGAATTGTGCAGTGCACAACCTGAGCAGGCTGCCATGACATCGCTGCCCATCCCCAGTGATTTTCCATTGAGGAAGCAGAGCCATTTCCAGGAATGTCATCATATGAGAATGGTAGAAAGACCCCAGGAAAATCCAAGACCCTCTAAGACTCATAGGGGCTCGGAACTGGCAGGAACCAGCTATTGCTCAGTTCAGAAAACCATTCTGAAAATCCCAGCCTCTGCTCACACCCCTCCAGGGACAGGCAGACCTGCACCACCACAAACAACAGCCAATTTTGTAGTCAAACAGTTTTGTAATTAAATCATCTTTCTATTTGTATGTCATAATTCACACTCTGGCCCAGAATTTTCCAATTACACCAAAAGAGGCAAAATGGTTTTTTAATGTATTAGCATATAATTGTTTTTATCAAACTATCTGAATCTTTTGCATTAATAAGAGAGATTGATTCAGGTGTCAGAAAAAGAAAATGCTGGCATTAATTATGGAAACAAATGAGATAAAAACATTTCTTTCAGAAATTTACAGAACATTATAGACAAGAGTCCGTGTCTTCATGAATTTGAGAGTAATCCGATTTCTTTTTTAAAATATATTTTATTGATTCTTTTTACAGAGAGGAAGGGAGAGGGATAGAGAATTAGAAACATTGATGAGAGAGAAACATTGATCAGCTGCCTCCTGCACACCTCCTACGGGGGATGTGCCCGCAACCAAGGTACATGCCCTTGACCGGAATCGAGCCTGGGACCCTTCAGTCCACAGGCCGATGCTCTATCCACTGAGCCAAACCAGTTAGGGCGAGAGTAATCCCATTTCTTACATGAAAGGTTATTAAGCAAAATTCCTGTGTTATATATAATTTTTTGGCATGCTAGCTATCAGTCGGTTGTGTGTTTCTATGTATCTTGGTCTTTACTTAATAATGCTTTCGTTGATAGATTACTCTATGTTTCTACTTCACTGAAATTAGGTTTATTATTATCCTTTAAAGACCGATTTCACATAACCTAGGATGTGCACAGACTTGTCCAAAAATGCCATTGCCTTCCTTTTAAACCTTACCCGTAGTGTAAATAAACTCACAAAAAAGATGTAGGTTTATGCTTTAAGCATGCCCGACCCACAAAAAAGCCTGGGTTTACACAAATAATGAATTAAGGCCCGGGAATGCCCCTTACAACAGAACGCACAATAGGATTTCATTGTGAGCAGACATCCCTAGGATATTTAAGACAGAAATGCATTTTTCCTTTTTTCAAGAGCACATGGCCTGGAAATTGCCGTCCTTCTGGGAGGCACAATCACTCTGCATCTATGGCTTTTAGGTTCACAGCTCACAGGGAGCCATTACCATGGCTGTTCCCATCTGCCTGGAGGGGGCAGAGCAAGGTCCGCAGGGTGGCTGGCCTCCAGGATGGGGCTGGGGCTCATCAACACTCATACATTGTGTCTCACATGAGCCCATCCCAGGCTGAGCACTTGTCTTGTGACAAGGCTCAGCGAAGACAGGGCTTGGCCCCGGAGCACACCCCATCCCCGGTTGGAGGTGGCCCATTAAAACAGATGGCTGCCCCACTTTGTCATGTTTATGGCTCTGAAGTATGCTCTCTTCTGGCCTCTGGTAAATCAAGGATTCAACTAGACATGAAAATCTGCTTTTAAGATTTAAGAGCTCATTAAGTCCTGTCCCCAAGGGAGAGGTTTTGCTTGCTGGGAACGTAGCCTGCCCTGCTGGCATGGGTTCCTCGTTTGCACGCTGCCTCTCGGGCTTGTGTGATTGGCCATCAAAGCCCTATACGTCTCTGAGCCATAGGGGGCAGTCATGCAGGGCCCCCTTACAGAGCTGCTCTGTGCTCCCTCGGGCGAATGTCTGAGAAGCCCCTGGCACATTATAGACGTGTGGCATCTGGGGTGGTGATTAGAATGATGATGACAAATGTGAACCATGCTGCTCTCATTTCTAGACCAAGATTTACAATAAAATCATGCACCTGTCCACCTCCAACCTATCCATGGGGGAAATGACTGCCGGGCAGATCTGTAACCTGGTTGCCATCGACACCAACCAGCTCATGTGGTTTTTCTTCTTGTGCCCAAACCTCTGGGCTATGCCAGTACAGGTAAGTGATGTGTGCTTTGGTGGGGAGTGGGAGAGGGGGCACAAAACCAGAATCTGCTGCTATGTGCTCAGTGACTAGGAGTTCACCATCTTCCTTTCCATGTTTGCCTGTACCTTCCACCCTGCTAGGGTCTCCATGGGGTGCATCCCTCGGTCTCTATACCCGTGGTCAGCAAACTGTGGCTCGCGAGCCACATGCGGCTCTTTGGCCCCTTGAGTGTGGCTCTTCCACAAAATACCACGGCCTGGGCGAGTCTATTTTGAAGAAGTGGCGTTAGAAGAAGTTTAAGTTTAAAAAATTTGACTCTCAAAAGAAATTTCAATCATTGTACTGTTGATATTTGGCTCTGTTGACTAATGAGTTTGCCGACCACTGCTCTATACTGTCTCACCCTCTGCAAGCATCTAGCCATCTCTCTGGATGGTCAGAGAAGGTAGTACCATTAAAATTTTTTAAATGCAGTTTAAACCTTAAAATCTTTTTTTTTTAAACTATAGAATAATCATATGTGGAACGCTTGCAGACATTAAAAGTTATGTTGTAGCAAAGGGCTTAAGTACACTGAAAAGTGTTCTGATATATTTTAAGCAAAACAAGTAAATTACAAAATAGTATATGCAAATTGGAATATAGGTATGTATACATTTGCACAGATTCACACAGAAAAAAAAGAACTGGAAGGTCACATGGTGGGAGTGCAAGTGGTTTTTATTTTCTCATGCATTTCTAAATTCTCCAATAAGCATGTGTTATTTTTGAACATCAAAACCATGATTGTTTTTAAAACCAAACACCCTGAGAGGCTGGCTGTGAAGGAGGTGCACTCTCTCCTTACTATACGGGAAGAATCTTAGACGTGGTTTACTTGACTCCCACCTTCCACCAGGGAGTCTCTGGTCCTCTCCTGTAGCTGGGAGCGAATCTCCACTCAGGCGGGCGCTCAGGCCAGAAGCAGAAATCCCAGACCCATTCCCAGAGGGCCTACTAGCTCCTGGGGGCTGCCTGGTGTGGAGGAAAGTGTCTGGACTAGGAAGAGACAGGCTGATTCAAATAACCTCTCTGGGCCTCAGGAACCCCATTTCTTTATCCCCCAGGCCTCTCCCTGCTTTGTAGTCATTTTTTGGTCACATATACTTTTTAAATAACAGCTTTATTGAGATATAATTCACCCATTTAATGTGTACAACGTGATGGATTTTAGCATAGTCACAGGGTTGCGCAATCATGTCACAATTTTACAACAATTTCATCACCCCATAAAGAAACCCATGCCCTAACTGGTTTGGCTCAGTGGATAGAGCGTTGGCCTGTGGACTTAAGGGTCCCAGGTTCGATTCCGGTCAAGGGCATGTACCTTGGTTGCGGGCACATCCCCAGTAGAAGATGTGCAGGAGGCAGCTGATCGATGTTTCCCTCTCATCGATGTTTCTAACTCTCTATTCCTCTCTCTTCCTCTCTGTAAAAAATCAATAAAAAATATTATTTTAAAAAAAGAAAGAAAGAAAGAAACCCATACCCATTGGCAGTCATGCCTCCTCCCCACCCCAGCCCTAGGCAACCACTAGTCTACATATACTTTTGAAAATCTAATAAAACATTTTTTCAGAAAAACAAATGGGTGTTCACACATTTTGCCTACAATTTCAGGGGCTCTATGGGCCCCCTGAAGCTTAGGGACACCTTGGTAATGAACTCGGCCATAGTGAGGGACCTCTTTGTTTCCCCATCCCATCTCCGGGCACCAGAGGCCCAGAGCGCAGGGGCTTACCCTGGGCCACACAGCAAGCTGGTAGCAGCACCACACCCAAGCATCGTCTTTCTGTGGTCTCCTAGTGACAGGGTTCCATAGGGCCCGTGTGTTTATTTGTTTGTTTTTAAGAAGGGGCATCAGCCACCTTGTATTGATCTACAACTATGTGCCAGGCACTATTCTAGGTGCTTATCACATATGTTCATTTAATCTTCACAACAGTCCTGCTAAGCGGACATTAAAATCACCGTTAGAAAAATGAAGAAGCTGAGACACAGAGAGGTTAAGTAACTTGCCCAAGATTGCACAGCCAGCAAGTGCTGAGATCTCCCCACTACTACCCTAGATTGCTTTTCTAACTTGTGAATAGGAGCTAAAATGGCCCCTTCCCCCCACACTTGCTTTGCAAACTCAGAATCCCTGGTTTCTGGTATGTTCCCCCGTGGGGTTCATTCAGACCCCTGCAGAAGAGAGGAGTGGACAGAGGAGTCTGAGGAGCATGAGGAAGGGCAGGTGGAGTGTAAGGAGGAGCCTTGCAGCAGCAGATATTGCCTCCCCAGCAGCTGCCAGCACCTGGAGGTGGTGGGGCTGCAGGCACTGACCCCCAGCTGGTGACTCTGGGAACTTCCTTGGGGTCCGGCCCTACCCAAGCTGCTGAGCAAAGCCCTGAGAGCTTCCATATTCGGACAGTTCATGGAAGGACTGGACCAGGGATCGTTTTCCCGGAGGGAGATGGCAGCGGGGCCCAGCAGGAACAGGAGGTTCTTCGTCTCCTAATGAGCTCCCCTGCCCATCCGTGCCAGCATCAATTTAACATCAGCTAAACACTGGGAGGCAGGTGGTGCAGGGTCGCTTACCCGCCCTAAACACCTGCTAATGCAGGAAGCGTTCCGTGATTAACGGAAATCACAGAGCCACCCGCCCACTCCTCTGTCCTGGAGGTGGTGCAAGGAGCTTAGCACCCATTTGGCGCAGGGCTCAGGGAGTGCAGGGCCAGCCCAGCAGACTTTTTTATTTTCAATTTAGGAAGGCAGCACATCTGTTCCTCTAGAAGAAGCCCTGAATTCAGAGGTGCCTGCTTTTGAAGGCAACCTGAGAAACTGTCATCCTGCTGCTTTGGGGACTGGCAAGAGGAACTTACACTTGTCATAAATATTCAGAAGCAGGCGGTCATTTACATAACGCTAGAAACAGAACGGATTTTCTTTTTAGAGAATATCTTGGAGATCCACTAAAAAACTAAAGATGTCAGGAGCACAAGAATGAAAAGTAAACTCTCGGATCCTGGGCTGGTTTTGTCTGGCATGGAGGCGGCTACGGTGCCCCTTTGCTCATATGTGTCACTCTTTCCCAATGAGAGTAAATGCCAGATAACCAGCGCAAAACAAAGGGAGCTGTCACACCCGCTGTGCCACCTCGGCTCCGAGACCTCCATCTAGGAAACAGACTTGGGGACAGATAAAGCATCAGCCAGCCTTGCAGATAAATGCAGTTAGTTCCCAGCCCAGACACTCTCTGCTGTGTGAGCCCATCATGTTAACTCCTCCTTCTGATACTGCTCTGTCACTCCTTTTCCTCTGCCCTGACCCCCAAGACCATTTGGAAACCCGGGCACCAAGGCTGTACCACTTTAGGGGACTGGAGAGGAGGGGATTTGGCCAACACCCCCTGGCAGGGCAGCCACCAGGTCAAAGGGAACTCATTCCCATGATCCTCCCTCAGATCATCGTGGGCGTGATTCTCCTTTACTACATCCTCGGAGTCAGTGCCTTAATTGGGGCAGCTGTCATCATTCTGCTGGCCCCCGTCCAGTACTTCGTGGCCACCAAGCTTTCCCAGGCCCAGCGGAGCACCCTGGTGAGTGTCCATCCTTCCCCCAGATGCCACCAAATAACCCCACACACATGCACACACACAGACACACACACATATGCACGCACACTATCATTGACCTCCAGCAGGTCACTTCACCCATTTCTTGGTCCGTGGGATGGGATTAGTGAAGAAGGCAGGAGCTGGGCATTGTCTGTGCAATGGTGAGGCCATTGGCTCAGCTCCTTCCTCTTGTGTGGGACGGGGGCAGACGGAGCCCTTTTCTGACTGGTGCCCCTGGCAGGAGTATTCTAACGAGAGGCTGAAGCAGACCAACGAGATGCTCCGAGGCATCAAGCTGCTCAAGCTGTACGCCTGGGAGAACATCTTCCGCACGCGGGTGGAGATGACCCGCAGGAAGGAGATGACGAGTCTCAGGGCCTTCGCCATCTATACCTCCATCTCCAGTGAGTCCACCCAACCAGCCAGCCCTGTGTGCTGCTGGGATAGGGTCTCAGGGCTTGGGGGAGGGGGTGGTGGCAGAGCAGGAGGTTTTGGGGTCATCCAATCCAGCTGAGCCTTGCACTGACTCATGCAGCAGAGCCCCCCAGAAATCACAGTGTTCTTCAGTCATTTATTCCGAAAATGTATTGAGAGCCTGCTGTGCGGGAGGGTGAAGGGGGGCACAGTGCTGGCCCTCAAGATACAGGATGAGAAAGAGAGATATGCTACTGAGTTGGTATGTTCCCGAGAGGCAGCAGTGAAGGAATAAATAACAGTTTGAATTCTCCTAAGTGTGAGGACTCCTTTCAATAAGTCAGACTGAGCTGCCACTGCCTGGGGAAGCAACAGGAAACTTCCATTTATCTGGGGCCCTGAGGAGGAGAAACGTTTTCTTTAAACAACAGGAGCTCGAGTCTGAGGTCCTCACAGGTGTATCCACACTAACTGAATTTACATTAACCTACTGGTTTGGGAACTCCAAGCCCAGAAATAGGAGGGAAAAAAAGACCGAAACTGGTAAAACTCCTAGGGTCCCAGCAGATACACATAATAAAACCGTTTTCCAGAGAACATGGGGATCCTGTGGGGAACATTCCTGTTGAACAATGAGCTAATAATAAAGAAATAAAAATCCTCCAGAGATAATAAATGCATCCCCAGAGTGAATCAGTAAATGCAAAAAATAGGAGAATTACTCCCTCAATACCTGCAGATGTCAGAATATTCTGAAAGACATCATAAAATAAGTGTTTATAAAATAATTAAAGAGCTAAAAAAGACATAGAACCTACAGGGCAGAACAGGAAAATATCAGGGGGAAAAGCAAGCCAAAAGAACTTGTAGAAATTAAAAATTTAGTTACTGAAATTAATTCGATGGATAATAGTTCCCAGTCAGAGTCAGGATGTATGAGGTCAGGTGATCAATGGAGACCTGGCTAAAGTTTATATCAGTTGGTCCAATGGCTCAATGGGAGAAAAAAAAAATGGAAACAATAAAAATAAAAAATAAAAGCACCTCAGTGTACAGGTTAAATGAAATAACATAGCTAAAGAGAGAATTTGTGAATTAGAAGACTGACCTGTAGAACTTACACAGAATGTGGCAAAGGAGGTAAATGGTTTTCTGATGGGAAATTAAGACCCAGAGGTGTGTCTTCCTGAGGTCACTCCTGAGGTTAATAGTATGACTCAGACTAGATCCTCTGGAGTCTCTAGCTCCCGGCCTTGAACTATTTCCACACAGAGCTGGGAACCTGTGGGCGGACAAGACTTAGGACACAATGGGGCACCATTTTCAGTTATTTTCTCTTACTGAGAAGAGAAACAACCTAGAATGGGCTCTGACGGAAGTGAAAACAGGGGAGGAAATTAGAAGAGATGAACAAATCTGATCACCTCCCACAGCTGAAATGTGGTGGTGGGAGGGGGTGGGGGGTGGTTATGGCAAGGAAGAGACATCCCTGGGGTGGGGGGTGGGGTGGAGGCGGGAGAGTGACAGGTGTTGGGCAGTAGTGGAGGGTGCACTAGCTGTGTCTCCCAGGTAAGCTCATGGAGAATGGACAATCCCTCAAGTCATCTCGGCATTCCCGGTGTTCATATTGCCTAAGGTCTGCTGGGGACAGGTGGCCACCATCCAACCTGAAGGTTCTCACAGGGCAAGCCTTGTGCTGAGCACCCAGGTGTCCTGCCTCTCTGTGTCCAGCCAGACCCTGGGGTCCTGTGCCTCAGGCAGGGACCCTTGTCCAGTCAGCAGTGGCCAGGCCACCCACCATACACAGCACAGCCATGGCATCTTTCTGCAGAAAGTCCTGCTAGGATCTGATTTTCTCACACTGGAGCTGTGAGCAGGGCAGGCAGCCATTGCTTCCTGGGTTCCTCACCAAGACACTTCAGGTTGCTGGTCTCGCCCCTTGACCCTCATCCCTGACCCTGTGGCCTCCGACCCTCAGGCTGAGCACTCCACAGGACAGCAGAAATTGGGGAGGACCTAGAGAGCTCAGAAATCAGTGTCCACAGACCCAGGCCCTCTTCATCCTTCCCTTTGCCAGCTCCGCCTGCCCCTGGGTCTGGTTGTGTTAACAGAAACCCTGTGTACAGCCTCCCGCGTTACAGACACCTGAGAACAGGGGCAACAGCTGCTGAGGTAGGAAATGGCTTCCCCCATCAGCCAGGTGACTTTCTCTCCCAGCAACAACACAGCAGGGTGAGGTAGGGCAGGCTCATGGTTGCTGCAACGGGAGAGAAGCAGCAAGGATACTGAGGCGCTGGCAGGAAAGTAGGGGGCAGCCTCCGTCTTGGTGATGGGGGCAGGTGGCAGCTACTCTGCTCCTAGGAGATGTATGCGCATCCCGCATTCCATCCTATGTAAACGACAGCAGAAGACGCCTAGGTTCCCAGGCCGGCCCACTGAAGCCTATCTAGTGGGTGCACTTGTCCCCTGGGGACCTGAGAAGACAAGCCCGGGCTTTGTGAGTGGCCTGGAACCGGGAGGACCCAGGGAAAGGAGACTGTATGTTGACAAGAGCTGAGATGACTCTGGAAGGAGCACGGGGCTCTGGAGCCAAGAGGGGGACTCAGAAGGATCAACAGAGCAGCCCAGGCGGATCCCTGGGAGAGGCGCTGGGGAGGGAAAGGAAAGAGCCCGCGGGAGAGCTCTGAAAGCCCAGCGCTGTTTGCTCAGGGTTCGCCCTTCCTGGGACGGGTTTCTTTGTGTTGGTCAGTGGGAGGGGGGGAGGTGGATGGTGGGTGAGGCATCTCCTGGCTGCAGGTATATGCGCTGAGTGTGTTTTCATTGATCTCCTCCCAGACTTCCTGCCTTCTGCTCTCTGTCCCCAGGGATCAGGACACAGGTCATTAGGCTTGAGGTAATGGGGCATCTTTAACTCTCGCTCCCCGGCGCCAGCCAGCCATGGGTCCTGATACCACAGAGAAGCCCTGGAGTCACATTTCCTGATGGGGCCCATCTGGTGCTGCCTGCTGGGCTTTCAGTCTGTCATCCTACACCAGTCAATCAGGCTGTGGGGCGGACAGGTTACCTCTGACTCTCTATCTGATGGTCTCACCTTCAGCTTCACGAAGAGCTGTGTGTGTGGAGCCTTGGTGCAGGGCACAGCAGGGCCTCCCCGGAGGGGGTGAAAAGGAAATGGGTGTAGTTTCCCCACCATCAAAATTCAGAATCAAAGAAAAACAGATGTAAGTTACTCAGTGGGTGTTGAGTGAGCCCAGCCCTGTGTGCTCGGCCCTGTGCTAAGTACCGGGAGGAATGCAAGAGTCAGTAAGATGTGCTCCCCATTCTCAAAGCGTGTGTAGTCTGCTGAGAAGTCAGAGCTCACGGTGTGGCAGGGAGCTGGACACTGTGTGGACCTGCTCCGCCATGCCTGCCTAGCAAGCCTGACTGCACTTAATCCTCACATCAACATTGTGAAGTGTGTAGCTCCATTGTCCCGTTTTACAGCAGAGAAGACTGAGGCTCCGTGAAGTTAAATGACTCACTGAGGTCCTCAGCCAGCAAATGACAGAGAAGAAGGAAGCCCATGTGGACCGGGAGTTCACACAGGGCTTCATGCAAGATGAGGCTTGGCGGCATCTTGCAAGATGGGCAGGATTTCAATGAGTAGAAGATAAAATGGGGAAAAGCTGGAGGCAAGTGCTGTGGCCCCTCCCCTTAGAAGTCAGTTCAATACTTGTTTCCTTGCAGCCGCAGCATAACTCTAGGTATCCAGCCCCGCCAGGTATTTGAGGACAAGCTTTGCAAGAGTGACAAAGGGGTCCTAGGCCCTAGCAGTCAACCAAGCTGCACGCTGCCAGTTCATTCTGTCCTTTATGCAGCACCCATTCCAGAGCCTTCTGTCTGTGCCAAACTCTACTGAGACCTTGGAGGTTAAAGGGGTAAAAGGCATGGTCCGCACCCTCACAGTCTTGTGGGCAATCATGCCATACCTGTGGTCAGAGCCAGGGGTCAGTTCCAAATGCCCCACTTCCTCTTTTGCGGTAGTCACCCGGCCCTAGCCTCTTTTGTTTCTTTTATTCACTTACTTAACAAATCTTCACTGGGCACCTGCTGTGTGCCAGGCGCTGTGCTAAGCATGGGGGATGCGGGGTTGAGAAGAAATATCGGTCCCTGCCTGCAGGTTGCTCACAGTCTAGTAGGGAAGCTGGTCATGGGACCGTGTGGTGAGTGACAGGAGTAGAAAGAGGTTTTCTATAGGTGCAGTGAGAATTGTACCTGACCTAGTTATAGAGTGAAGTTCATAGCCGACGCTCAAAGAATGACTCCTAGGAGTTAACCAGGTAAGGGGAGGAATGTTCCAGGTACAAAGGGCTACAGGTGAGAAGGACAGTGTGTGTGAGACTCAGTCATAATCCGGTGAGCAGAGGGAAACAAGGCCAGATCATGCAGAACCTTGTGCCCTGTGTGCAGGCCTCTGGGTCTTCTTCTGAGGCAGGGGCGCCATTGAAGGAGTTTAACTGCAGGAAAGGTGGGTTTGCCGTCTTTCCTAGTGTTCTGGGTCATGACCTTCTGTCCTCCCATTCTGGTCTGAACCACCGTCAGGTGGGCCCTCCTTGGATGAGTGTGACTGGCCTCATACCATGTCCTGAAAAGCAAAAAACAAACCCCCAAGCCCAACTATGCCATGCATGGGGGTGGTACGGGCAGGAGGATGCTGGTGAACCCCATTCGCAGGACACCCAGCACCTGCCCCGGTCCACTGCCCAAGACTTGAGCTCCTTCTGTCCTCCTCGGTGGAGGCCCTGTCTCAGAACAGCCAGGGCCTCCTGACCTGGTCCCTCTTCCTTCTCCAGCTTCTCTGGAATTCTTCTTCAATATCTGCTCTTCCTGCCACCAGCTGGTGCAGCCACGGTGGGTGTGGGTTGCCGATGCATATCCTGACCTTCTTGGGCCTGGAGGTGGCTGAGGGGGAGCTGGGAGGTTCATCAGTGAAGGAGGCAGAAATCTGTGTGACGTGTGGGGCCTCCTGCTGTGCTCCCACCACTGCCAGCGGCAGACACACCGGTGACCTGCTTTCCTCCTCCTCTGCTGACTTTGAACGACTATCAGACAGAATGTACAACAGCCCTGTGCATGTCCAACTACACTGCCCCCTCCTGCGGGTACTGCCTGCAGTTAGGCCAGGCTGTGAGCCTGCAGCTCCCACTGGCCACCCCTCCCCGCCCACCCCCGGGACAAAGCTGCAGTTCACCAGAGGCACAAATGGCTGGCTGCGGCTCCCTGCCACGTGGCTTCTGACATATTTATCTTTGGAAATGAAAAGCTGCTGGTATTGTGGTGCACCTGGCAAAGCCAGGGGAGCGGTGACCTGCACCCCGCTTTGGTTTCGGTCGATTTGTGGGTTCATTTCATTTGGGAAGAGTGGGGAAAGCCAGCATGTTGTTCACTGCTTTGCCCCCCGAGCCCAGCATCAAGCCTGGAACAGGGAAGACCCTCAAAAAAGAATTTTTTAAGAAGTTCTTCTTAGAGGATATTTTGGGGGAAGTTGAATACAACACCTACCCACATCTCTACACCACATCAGAGAGGCTTTTGCTTTCGAAGGAGGCCTTTGAAGCCTGCCTATGTGCGGCTAAACTTGTCCACCGCAGCATCACACTTACACATCATTTTGTAATCTTCTACTCTCACTTCGTGCTATTCAACAGG
This sequence comes from Eptesicus fuscus, assembly GCF_027574615.1. Taxonomy (NCBI): domain Eukaryota; kingdom Metazoa; phylum Chordata; class Mammalia; order Chiroptera; family Vespertilionidae; genus Eptesicus; species Eptesicus fuscus. The sequence goes on along the minus strand of NC_072485.1, from coordinate 53,976,426 downwards.
ATTCCTTGCTCCCTGAAATGCAAGATCTAAGCAGTATCTTGTTTTCGTTTTTCTTTCCTACCCCACGCCAAAGTTGGAGAGAGATCTATTGGTCATATTTTTTTTACACCTCCGTCACCACCCCCGTTAACATCTTACAAGGCTTCATGTGGTTCAGGAAAATAGAGGCAAGGCCACAATGTTCAACCCACGACGGCTGGGATGCCCAGCTCCCCGTCCTCCCCACTCTCCACAGGGTTCAGGGGTGTCTGCTGAGCCCGAAGAGATGCCAGAGCCTCCCAGGCCTCCCTGACATCCCTAGTTCCAGCCTTGTCCACTTCAGGGCCCAGCGGGGTGCTCTTCAGAGAGTCCTTTAAAATACAAGCAGCTGGTAATTCCATCCCCCAGTCCCGGCCCCAAAGGGTACCCAGAGTTCCTGCACAAAGGCCATCCTTGCAAAAGAGGGTGAGGAAAATGAAAAATTATATTTTCATTCTTTAGTGTCTCCATGCAACAGCCAGAACGGGGTAGAACATTAATTATACCATACTAGAGGCCCGATGCACGAAATCCGTGCAAGAGTAGGCCTTCCTTCCCCCGGCTGCCGGCACCGGCTTCCCTCTGACACCTGGGACCCAGGCTTCCCTCGCAGCCCCAGCTTCCTCCGGAAGGTCATCTGGTCTAATGAGCATATTACACTTTTATTATTATAGATGGATTCTCTTTTGAGAGAATCAGCTTTGGAATACTCGCTTTTAAATTTACTTATAGCATGTCTCATTCCTCAAAGGAGCTCAAGCAGCTACAAGAACAAAGACAACAAAATAGAAAAAATATAAATGAAGGAAAATCACAACCAGGAAAAACATGCTCCAGAACAAAGTGTTCATTATGACGTGTTCTGTGACTGCAGTATCTCCCTGAGAGTTGAAAAACCACATTTACTAAAACAGCCCCTCGTGTTGGATGTTGCCAGTTGATCTCATTTCCGGTGGTTTCTTTGCTGTGGCTGTGGCTGTGGCTGTGGCTGTGGTTTTGTTTGCCTGTTGCAGTGCTATAGCTAGCACCAGCTTGCTGAGGGCTTTTTGGTTCTCTCAAATGATTATGTGTTCAAGATAAATTCCCAGGAGAGGGATTATAGGATCAGAAGGTCTAAACTCTGTGGCTCTAGCTACAAAGCCCCAGATTGCTTTCCAAGCAGAGTTGCACCGATTTACAATCTAACTCTGAACCTGTTCTTTAGCTGGGAGGGGTCTCAGCCTGAGGCAAGGGCCAAGGGGTGGTGCCTTGTAGCTTGAACTCCCCGCTTTGGTAGTTGCTGGGATAGGCAGGAGAGGAACAGAAGGAGGCCCCTGTCCTGAGAGAGCTTCCTGGAGTAACTGGCCCTGGAGGGGAGGGACAAGGCTACCTTGTGTTTAGAGCTATACAGTTGGTGATGGTTAAGGGCCCAGGCCTCATGGGAGTCCTCCTCCTCCTCCCTCTCCTCAGCCAGTAATGGCTGTGCTATGTCCTAGTCCCAGACCTGGGTCCTGCCTACTGTAGGAAAACCAATAATGCTTATCCTGCCCCTGCCCAAGACTCTGAGGGAGGGCTCTGGCACTGCTGTGGGCACTTGGAGGCATGGGGCCCTCTTCAGGAAGGGCAGTTAAAGCACGGTCATGTATGCTGCTGGTGTTGATGAAAAGCCTGTGGTCAGACAGATTGGCAGAGCCCCCAGGAGCCCCAGCCGTATCTCCTCCGTGAGACTGGGAGCTCTGCAGGGGCTGTGTCTCCCTCATCAGATTAAGGATGCCCACCCCCCGCCCGCCGCCCCCCCAGGTGGGCACAATGTCTTCCCTATCTGCTTGGGAGCTCCCTAGGGGCATGTTTCCTTTCTCCCCAGCATATCAGGGCCTTCCTGGGGGCACAGTTTTGTCTCCTTCCTCAAACTAGGAGCCCCCTGGAGGCAGGGCTATGTTTTTCCTCCCACTCGGGGGTCCAGACCTCCATATACTAGTACACTGTGTATGTACTGGCCAATGCAGGATTCTTGGAGTAAGTAGACACTCAGCTGCTCGGATCGGTGTTAACCATCTGGGCTTCTTCCGAGTGTCCGAGACTTCACCATTCATTAGACAGGGCCACATGCACAGGCTGAGCCCGTGGCCTTTGGCTCCTGGCTCCTGGCTCGTTTGCTTTCATTTGGCTAATTACAGACCAGATTCCTTTCTGGGCTGGCCGGGAAGAGGCTACGGGGAAAATTAAAGATGAGATAGGAAGGTCATAGTAGGAGGGTCGCTCTTTCTGCAAGTTCAGGACCCCATGCCCATACCTCGGCGTCTTCCATGTTGGGCCAGAGGAGCAGGGACCTGTGGAGCAGGGCTAGCTCATGAACTAGCAGCGGGCAAGGTGTGATAGTCAGCACCTGGGGCTCACAGAGCCTGTTCCCTACATTATCTCCTCTGACCTTGGGGGAAAGCCAGAACATGTGAACAAGTAAGCACAAGTTCATAAAGATCATGTGAAGAAACTGAGGCACGGAGTAGGGAAATGACCAGCCCAAGGTCACCCAGCTCATAGGTAGCAGGGCATCCACCGTTCTCTGACTTTATGTCCAGCTCTCGTTGCTCTCTGGGGTCCCTATGGAGGATCCGAGGGCCACACTTTAAACAAACCAACTGCCCCACCTGGGCATGGACTCTCAGTCTTAGAGCTAAGGGAGACCCCGTTGTAAGCTGTCCTTCGTCGCTGATACCTCAGTGTGAATGAGTTTGAAATCTTTCCCAAGAGCCATGGGAGGTTAGGAAGCCTCTAAGCCTCTGAGGGAACCCCGTTTGGGGGGACCCAGGGACCAAAGGCAAAGGAAGAAGAAGCAACTTGCTGGCTCCAGAAACCCATGCTGCTGGCCTCCCAGTTGACCACAGGCCGCCACCTCTCCAATCCCATCCCCACCACTTTTTCACGGGGCTTTCCTCACACTGTGGAGCAGAATAGGAGCATGTAAGCCTCTATGTAAAGGCTTACGTCTCAGAGGCATGGGACAAGAGTCCTCCTGAGGGAAACAGGTAAGGAGCTGGAGGTGCCACAGGGCTGGACTTGTGCCCCTACCCTGCCCCAGCTCCACCCCATGGCTGGGGAAGGGACCCACGGGCTGCACTGCCTCCACCACCCGGGAGGGGGCCTTCACTTCAGCTGCCTCATCGCTCCCACTGAACTTGTGCTTCCTCCACAGTTTTCATGAACACGGCCATCCCCATCGCAGCTGTCCTCATCGTAAGTGGCTGCTCCCTCCACCTCCGGGTGGGCTGTGGGGCAGGATGTCTGGAGTGGGAGGCCGCCCTTCGGCCCGGGACTTCGGAAGGAGACTCAGCAGTGGGGCCGCAAACAGGGCAGTGGTCTGCACGGCTCTATGCGGAGGGGGCGCCTCCCCCACTCCAGGAAGTCAAGGGCCTCGGGCTTCCGGGCCTGGAGGACCTGAGGCTTAGTGTTTAAGAAATTAAGCTTTCTTTTAAAAATAGCTACCAAGCATGTTTATGGTAGCAACGTTGGGAAATCCAGAGCGGAAAGGGCAGAGAGGATTTAAATCACCCATGATCCCACTGGCAGCATCTTTAATGTGTTTCTTTCCAGTCCTTTTTGAAGGCACGTAATATGACCTTTTTACGAAAATAGGACTCGGCCGCACATGCAGTTTTGTAACCTGCCCTTTGAACTGTAAGGGTGCGGCACGAACAATCCTGCCCGTCATTAGATGTTACAGTGGAGGTTTTTATAAAGCGATTTTGACCAAAGCCGTGTATGAGCTCAGCTCAGCAGTGGGGGCGGCATCGTGCCCCCCCCCACCCCACAAAAGGCCTGGTCCCCTGTGAACCCGCAGCCCCTTCACCCAGGACTCCCACCCCTGGCTTCTGTGACAGCTACAGTTCTTTAAGAAGATGCGTTTATTTCCCCCGGGGCCGGTGTCCCTGAGCTGTGACGTTCACAGCCCATCAGGCACGCTTGGGAATTCTCTTTCGACATGATTTATTGGGTTGGTTCAGTCCCGGCTCTTCAGGGAATTCTGGGTGACAGTGAGCCAGCCAGGTAGCCAGGGGGCAAGCACTGTGACCAGGTGGCTACAGTTCTCCTGGCTGAGGACTGCTGTCTGAGAGGGGGCAGAGCTGACCCAACCTGAGGGCTCCGCCCTGGCCACTCCTGGCAAGGAGGGGGCAGGATAGGGAGGGGCAGTTTGGCCCTCCAGCTTGGGACGTTGCTGGGGACGTTGCCGGGAGGTGACTGTGAGGATGGTGGAGGTGTCCCTAACTGGAAGGTCCCCTTGAGTCCCCTGTTCCAGGCCTCTTGTTTCCTTCCGGGGTGGGAGGGGCCCACACTCCGTGCCTCTGTCCACAGACCTTCGTGGGCCACGCCAGCTTCTTCAAAGAGGCCGACTTCTCGCCCTCGGTGGCCTTCGCCTCCCTCTCCCTCTTCCACATCCTGGTCACGCCGCTGTTCCTGCTGTCCAGTGTGGTCCGGTCTACAGTCAAAGCTCTAGTCAGGTGAGAGGCGGGTCCAGCCAGGGCGCTGACAGGCAGCTCATGTGGCAGCCCCAGCACTGGCTCCAGTGACTGACAGTCACAGCCAAAGCTCTTTGGTCCCAGGACATGCCTCCCCACGGATCTGGGCCTCTCTGAGCTGGTTGTGGTGGGCAGAGGGGTGTAGGCCCCGTGTGGCTCCCCTCCAAGCCATCCCTGAGAAAGGACTAGCCAACTGGCTTGCATAGCTCCAATGTCAATGTCAACTCCAAGATAACTCTGTAAAAAAAAAAAAAAAATTCAACATTGAGCCAAAACTGGTACATCTTCATAACTACTACCCATTGGTCCTAGTTCCATCCTCCAGAGCCACCCAGCATGAGCACCATCCCTTCCCCACAGGACAGCCCCCGGGTTTCAGATGGTATCCACTGAATCTTTGTTTTCCTCAGACTGAGCATCCCCTGTCCTTCCCATGGGTCCCAGAGCCTTCACAGCCCTGGCCCCACTTCCAGGCTCTTGAGCCCAGTGGTGACTCCCACTCTCCCAGAGGCATCACCCTCTTGGGAATGAATGTCCAAAGGTAGAGGGCTGAGGCTTTGACTGTGAGGATCTCCTTAGGCCTCTGAAATAGCTCCTTGAAAACAGTGGCCTGTCATATCTCTGGGGAAAGCTGGCTATGTCCTTCCTCATCATCAATGGGACCAGACAGTGACAAATATCTTCTGTACCCAAGCCCCTATAGCCTTGAGGAAAATGACACCCCTGTCTCATGGGACCCTGGCAGGTCCTGGGCAGCTAGCAGGAAGGAGTAGCTATTGGGTTGAAGTAGCTAATGGAAGGAGCAATTTAGACAGGGAAGCTCTGGCAGGGGTTCTGGGATGGAAGGGGTTATATATAACTCAGAAGAATTGTGGTCAAATGAATATCTAACCAGGGACTAACATGCTGGAAAAGATCAGTTCTCATTTCCACGGTTGGCTGTGCTGCCTCAGATTTATTGGCTATGCATTGTGACTTCTAATGACCACCCCCTCCCCGATACCACCCCAGCCCTGTGATTCTGTGTAGAAACCACAAGTTTAAGAATGCTGCACCTGTTGGAAATCCTTGTGCTGATTCTCAGGAGCATTTCCAAATGCAGACACTCACTGTTGAGAGAGTGCTGGGTCCAGGAGACACAGAGGGTGGGGAGGAGGCAGGCGGAGGCTGTCAGTCTACTCCTGGTCAGGGGAAGGGGTTCATGCCCAGAGCAGAAACCAGGGGCCACAGTGCATTTAGAGCCTTAGACTATTCTTGCCTTGAGAGTCGGAGGGCTTGTCTGGCCCAGGCCTATGGGACATTTAGCAAATGGAGGAAAGAGGTATATAGATCATTCTCAAGATGCCCAAGACACGTTCCACACCCCCAGGGATGAGAGAAAATGAACCAAAACTTTTGGAGCCTCCTCTGGGTCCACAGGAAATCCCTGGGGCGGGTGGGGTGGGATGGGGGAAGGCTTCTCATTTATGAGTTGAGAATAATACACCTCCCCTAGCAGGATTAAACTGTATGCTTATAAAATATGTAGTGTCTGGCATATAGTATATACTCAATAAATATTAGCTACTATTAATAACCAATTCTAATCCTAATTAACCTTAACACTGACCAACCTTAATTCTAACAGTAACTCGTATAGTCTAACACCAACCATCGTTTAGTCTAACCAACCTTAACATTGAACTATTCCTAAAACTAACCAAATCCGCCCTCATCCAGACCCTAACCTACTCCAGAGGATTATTCAACTCTAACAAATCCTGGTAACACTTATTGCTCCCACCACGGATGCCCCTGCTTTATCCCCCTCCAGTGGGAGCTTTGTCGGGGCTGCACCTCAGGACCCGGAACTTTCTCAGAGCTGCTCTCTCAGGCTGCACCCTCTTCCTTCCCCCCTCCCCTCTGCCCCTGGCAGGGGCGAGGGGTGTCTCTGTGCTTCCTCTGTAGCGTGCAGAAGCTGAGTGAGTTCCTGTCCAGTGCAGAGATCCGAGAGGAGCAGTGCGCTCCCCGGGAGCCTGCGCCCCAGGGCCAGGCCAGCAAGTACCAGGCCGTGGTGAGTGCCTGGCCTCCCCTTGCCACTCAGCCCTGCCGCATCCTGCCTCAGCCTTTCTCACAGGAAGGGGGCTCCCTTCCCTGCACAACTTCCAGCCCCCTGGGCCTTCACCTCTTCCTAACCATCCCAGCCCCTCAAGGTCGTGAACCGCAAGCGTCCTGCCCGGGAGGACTGCCGGGGCCTCACAGGCCCACTGCAGAGGCTGGCCCCCAGTGCAGACGGGAATGCTGACAATTGCTGCGTCCAGGTGAGTCGGAGACCTTGCACCCCATGCCTGGTCCCCCAGCACCTGCACCAAGAAGGAGCTCAGCATCTGAAGGGCCAGAGACCTATGTACTGAGCCCTCAAGGTCCAAGGTCACCGTACCTGCCTGTAGGGCTCATAGGGACAAATCTTCCATCTCGACCAAGTTGGGCGGGGGGGGGGGGGGGGGGGGGGGGGGGGCAGGGCTGCTGCCCTTTCAGGGAGGGTGCCTCAGGCAGGGGTGAGCATGAGAAGACCATTTCTCTACTCCCCTGTCCTGGAAGTGACCCAGGGACTGGAATCAGTTGGGCGGGGGGGGGGGGGGTTGGCTTTCAGGGAGGAGGGGAGGCAAGAGACTTTAACACTGAAAGTCCAGCTGTCTTTCTGTTCTCTTGTGGGCGGTGGGGTGTTGCCAATGAAGATCATTGGAGGCTTCTTCACATGGACCCCCGACGGAATTCCCACGCTGTCCAACATCACCATCCACATCCCCCGAGGTAAGGGCCCGCTCACCCCTCCATCATGGTCTGGGGTGTCCCCCTTAGAGTCCTGTCTGAAGTGCCCCTCCCCATGTCTCCACCGAATGGAGAGAACAAGAAAAACCAGCATTTATTGAGTGTCTGCTCTGTGCGCACTCATGGTGGGTGCTCCGGGGCATGGACTCTGGAGCGGGGGTGGGCTTCATCCTCGAGGGGTTCGTGTGCAGCAGCAAGGACAGGGCAAGATGGGGGCCTTGATGTCAAACCACCGGTGGAAGACAGTATGGGCACTTCGCAAAAAGATCAGACCCGAGTAGCCAGGGAAGGCGTTATGGAAGAGGTGGGGTTTCTCAGCATAAGCAGGGTCCCTCGGGCCAGGAGGCAGGGTGGCCATTCTGGCAGGGGCAGCCGCTGAGCCAAGCATGAAAGTGGGATGGAGGTGAGACTCAGGGTGGTGTTAGTGGGACCATGAGGAGCTGGGCTCACACTGGGGAACCATGGAAGGGAGAAGAAAAGCTTTGGGAGGGATGGGGGACATCATCGGTGAGGAAGGAAAAGGAGGGTGTAGATTTCCAGAAGGAAAGGTTCAAAAAGGGAAAGGACTCCTTGGGGATTCCAGGTAGGAGGAAAGGAAACGGGGCCCCAGGGTTGGGCGTATCTGTCTGTCTTTCCGGGTGGTGGTTGTCCAGACGCCCTCCTGGCCCTAGCCCCATCTGCTGGCCTCCCTCCCTGCAGGCCAGCTGACCATGATCGTGGGGCAGGTGGGCTGCGGCAAGTCCTCACTTCTTCTCGCCACCCTGGGGGAGATGCAGAAGATCTCGGGGGCCGTCTTCTGGAACAGGTAATACACACATCCTCAGGGCTCAGGTAGTGGGGACGGACACACAGTGGGCGGGTGGGCAGCCCTCCTTCCAGCCATCCTGCTCCGTTAAGGATGCCTTCATTGTGCACCCACTGTGTGTCCAGTGATTACTCAATAAATGCTGTGACTGGTTATTCCCATCATCATCATGAATACCCTTACTATGTGCCAGGTACCTTGCCAAGTCCTCTACATGCATTGTTTCATTTAATCCTTATGACAACCGGCAAGGTGGGTACTGCTGACGGTTCTCATTTCATAGATGACGGTTAAACTAGTTGCCCTAATTCATCCCCCTGATAAATGGAACTCAACCTCAGTTCCATTTGATTCCAAAGCCGATGCTCACTCAGCGGAGTGCAACCCAGACAGTGGTTTCCAGCTTGATCCTCAGCAAAGCTGGAGCAGACCATTCAGTCAATGTTTTGAGGAGCCAAAATTAACCCAGACAAGCATGGGTTTCTGGGGAAAGATCGCTATCTTAATTAAAGAGCCAGAACCCCACGCTGAGTCCAGCACGAATCTATTATTTATGCCCACCTATTCCCAGAAAGCACTTGAGACTAGTTGATAAATGATACACATAAAATAGAAGCTTTTTAAAAAGAAAAAAGGAACCAAGGAATGAAGCGTTTGGAAAAGGTGTTCAGAAACCTGGGCAACAGTCGGCTACTGCATTTAATACACAAGCTGGCTTGGAGCTTCCCAGTAGCCGAGGGAAAGAGGGACCCGATGGAGGTTTTTAGTGCCTGGAAGAAAGAGTTCCAGGAGGCACGAGGCTGGGAGATGGAGGAAGAGGAGGCGCAGAACGGAGAATGCTCTGGGGAGACTGGTTTGTTTGTACAACTGTGCATTTATTCCTTCAGCGAACACGTGAGCAGTGTGGCTGAGCAAGCTCTGGAGCCAGGCTGCCTGGGTTCAAATTGGGGCTATGTGCTTCGCAAATTCTGTGACCTTTCGGTACCAGGTTTCCCTTATTACCCACGGGGTGGACGTGAGGCTTGACCCAGCATGTGATGAGTGCCCTATAAATATTATTATAAATATTATTCTTTGATGATATACTTCTCTGCCAGGAACAAAATGCTCTTTAATTGTACTCCATCCTGTCTCCCAGGAGACGGTGGTGTGCTCCCTGGGGACAGAGACCATCTCTTATTTGCCTCTGCATCCACAGTGGCTCTGCTAAATGAATTTATTTGCTAAATGAGTGAGCCAGAAACCATGGACGACCTTCAAGAGACTGCCAGTGTAAATGTGTTGCTATGTGTCTCTCCTTCCTGCGTCCCTTTGCCCAAGCTGTTCCCCTAACCCAGAACTTCAGCGCCCAGCTCCTCCACCAACACTGGGAAGGAGTGAGCGCATCTCTCCCTGCACTGTGATTATCTGCGGCCATCTCCCCCTGACACTGAGCTCCTTGAGGACAGGGCTGGAGGAGGATTCCATGTTGGACCCCAGGTGCCCGACATAAGATGTGGATTTTGTGAGCCCCTCTGTCCAGACTACAGAGGAGAAAACCTGGCCCCTGCCTCAGAGAGCTCACCCGTCTTGGGTGGACAGAGGCGTGCAGACAGACCCCAGGGCAGGCCCCGAGGGCCCACTGGGTGAGGCCTGGCATTCTGGGTTGGAGAATTACTGCGGCAGCCCTGAGCAGACCTGGCAGGGTCCGGCTCTCCTGGTGACTCCCAAGCATTCCCTTTCATACTGGTCGCCAGCCACTGCCCGCACTCTGCTCAATGCACTATCAACCTGGGAATTTGCAAACTCTCTCCTTAATCTTTAAGAGGAAAGCATTGTTATAAAAAGGCAATATTAGCAGATGTACTTAAATGAAATCTTTTCCCTGAAAATAAAGAATAGGGCCATTAGTGTCTGCAGTAGAATGATTTTATACGTCCCCAGGGAGCCAGCAGGAAGCTGGGCCCTGAGGGAAAGCATCGAGGGGGGAAAAGGTCCCACCTCCCTGTGCAAATCAGCCTCCCGAGGGCTCCCTGCTGCCGGCCCCCACCCCTGCCGAGGCTTCCACATGGCAACCACACATTAGGCCCTGCTTGCCCTGGGCCTGCCTCTGAACGTTTTTGTATTGTGGTGGTTGGTGTGAAGGCTGCCTCCCGAGATCCCTGATTCCTCAGGAAGGAGAAATAGGCTCCTCTCAGGACTGTAGTCCCATTTGCTCATATAGTTCCTGGAGCCTTTGGGGCGTTGGGCCCAGGGTTCAGGTGCACCCCAGATTTCCTGGGCAGACAGGAGAAGGGACACTGTGTGAAGCCAACCTTGGGAATCAGATGGTCTCTGGTTGTAGACCTGCCTCTGCCTCTCTAGCTGTGTGACCTTGGGCAAGTTACTTCACCTCTCTGAAACTTAGTTTCCTCAGCAGGACAATGAGGAAACCCTTTCCTCTCTCAGAGATTGGGCATGAGGACCCATTGACATCATTTGGAAAAGGCACTGTGGGTAGAAAAGGTCACATTTCAGGGCAACGACAAGCCTGCCTGTGGCAAGATGAACAGAACGTAGAGACCTATGAGTCCTAACTTCTTCCAACCTCAATGCCCACCTCTTCCCTTTTTACTTATTGCCGGGGTCTTAATGAGTGTTGGGCCATTCAGTTCCTGCTCCTCCTGCACCTTTGGGACAAGCCCTGAGCTGAAAAGACTGGAATCATCCCCAGTTCTCCAGCTACGAGCTATATTATAATATATTCTCCCAGTGTCCCTGAGGTTTGTGCCATTACCCCCATTTTATAGATGAGAAAACAGAGGTTCCCCTAAGTCAGTGGTTCTCAACCTTTCTTCCCACAACCTGTGGGAAGTTCGAGACCCACAGGTTGAGAACCGCTAGCAGGGTCGCCTAAGACCATCAGAAAACACAGATATTTCCATTATGATTCATAACAGTAGCAAAATTACAGTTATGAAGTAGCAACGAAAATAATTTTATGGTTGGGGTCACCACAACATGAGGAACTGTATTAAAGGGTCATGGCATTAGAAAGGTTGAGAACCACTGCCCTAAGTAAAGGGGCTTGCCTAAGTTTTCGCAACCAGTGAGTAGAGTAGCCTCTCAGATACAAACTTCGAAGCCCTTATTCTTTCCACTTCTCCTGCCTCCTCCCCTGTCCCAGCACCCCTCCCTCCATCTCCCCTATCCCAGCACCCCTCCCTCCATCTCCCCTATCCCAGAGCCCCTCCCTCCATCTCCCCTGTCCCAGCACCCCTCCCTCCACCTCCCCTGTCCTAGAACCCCTCCCTCCATCTCCCCTATCCCAGCACCCCTCCCTCCACCTCCCCTGTCCTAGAACCCCTCCCTCCATTTCCCCTGTCCCAGCACCCCTCCCTCCACCTCCCCTGTCCTAGAACCCCTCCCTCCATTTCCCCTGTCCCAGCACCCCTCCCTCCATCTCCCCTATCCCAGAGCCCCTCCCTCCATCTCCCCTGTCCCAGCACCCCTCCCTCCACCTCCCCTATCCTAGAACCCCTCCCTCCATTTCCCCTGTCCCAGCACCCCTCCCTCCATTTCCCCTATCCCAGCACCCCTCCCTCCATCTCCCCTGTCCTAGAACCCCTCCCTCCATCTCCGCTGTCCTAGAACCCCTCCCTCCATCTCCCCTGTCCCAGAGCCCCTCCCTCCACCTCCCCTGTCCTAGAACCCCTCCCTCCATCTCCCCTGTCCCAGAGCCCCTCCCTCCACCTCCCCTGTCCCAGAGCCCCTCCCTCCACCTCCCCTGTCCTAGAACCCCTCCCTCCATTTCCCCTGTCCCAGCACCCCTCCCTCCATCTCCCCTATCCCAGAGCCCCTCCCTCCATCTCCCCTGTCCCAGCACCCCTCCCTCCACCTCCCCTGTCCTAGAACCCCTCCCTCCATTTCCCCTGTCCCAGCACCCCTCCCTCCATTTCCCCTATCCCAGCACCCCTCCCTCCATCTCCCCTGTCCTAGAACCCCTCCTTCCATCTCCGCTGTCCTAGAACCCCTCCCTCCATCTCCCCTGTCCCAGAGCCCCTCCCTCCACCTCCCCTGTCCCAGAGCCCCTCCCTCCACCTCCCCTATCCCAGAGCCCCTCCCTCCACCTCCCCTGTCCCAGAGCCCCTCCCTCCACCTCCCCTGTCCCAGCACCCCTCCCTCCACCGCCCCTGTCCCAGCACCCCTCCCTCCATCTCCCTTGTCCCAGCACCCCTCCCTCCATCTCCCTTGTCCCAGCACCCCTCCCTCCATCTCCCCTGTCCCAGCACCCCTCCCTCCATCTTCCCTGTCCCAGCACCCCTCCCTCCACCGCCCCTGTCCCAGCACCCCTCCCTCCATCTCTACTGTCTCAGTGCTTCCCCCCTCCAAGGCTCAGGTCTGCTGTAATTCCTACCAGCCCTTCCTTACTTCCTCAGATTGCTTCCTCCTCCAAACTACATTTTGAAATTACATTTTTCTCTGAGTCTAAAAGGATGTGCATTAATTTAGAAAAGATACACAAGTCTAAGGAAGATGAAAACCACCTAACTCCCATCACCCAAAAGTTTCCAGTCTTTTCCTATGCATTGGCATCCATGTCTGTGTGTACCTTCCCCTCAATGCTTCTATAATACCTTCTTGCTCTTCTTTCTTCTGGCCCTTACAACGTTCTGTACTTGTCCGATTCACTCTAGCAGACTGTGAGCCCCTGCAGGGCAGGTTCTGTGCTTTCATTCAGATTGATGCACTCACGTGCCCAGCTCATGGCTGGCTAGAGGGAAGGATATTGGGCTTGGAAAACTGGGGAAACTGTCTATTCAGCTCAGTGCTTGGTCCCCAAAGTGCAGGCCTGGGAGAATGTCCCCAACACTCATTGAAGAGCCCAGTCATCAGTGAGAGAAAGTGTGCGCCACATATACCACTCTTTACGTTTCAGGTTAAAACATAGACATACACGTCGTAGGAGGCTCATTCTAGGGAAGCTGGGACTACGCTAGAAAGAGGAGAAGAAGAACCTGGATTCACTCCCAGCTTTCCCCTCCTCCCAGCTCTGTACCATTAGGCCCATTATGCAAACTTTATCCCTCAGTTTCCCCATCTGTAAAATGGGGATGCTAGCACCTGTTTCTAGGGTTGCTGTGAGGATGAAGTGGTGAATATAAACAACTTCACTCCGTGCCTGGCACGAGGACACCTACAATGCATCCTAGTCCCCGCCCTTCTTCCCAAATGATTAACATGTCAGTTAACAGCCTCCCTTTATTACAGATCCATCGTGTGCTCTCCACTGTGGGGGCTGAAGGATGCTCTTCCTGCCTTAAAATCCCACTGGGAGAAAAGACTTACTGATTAGAGAGGGAGTGAGTCCATTATAAGGGCTAATTGAGCAGCCCAGACAATGGTGCAAACCGGATTAGGGCAGAGAGGGCTCACTGTGGGCCTGGTCCCCGGGGAGCCCGCAGATGCGCTTTCCTCCAGATAAATGACAGCCTTTGCATCCCTGGAAGCAATCAAGGCAGGAGACTCCACAGATAAGCTTATCTGGGCTGTGGCCGCACGGTTGGAATTTGTAAGCTTGGATTTTTTCATCCTGCTCACATTACCAGCTTGTCCATAAATTACAGCTATCTGATGGTTTAGGCACCCAAGGTTGGGTTGCGTTGAGAGAATGAAGTGAGGCCACAGAGACTGGAGACTAGTGATGACATATCCATCAGGGTCTCCAGTCAGCCCTGCCCCTCAGCTGAAGACAGAAAGGAACTCCCTCATTTCCTCAGGCTTCTTTCCACCCCTGTTTTCGGTCCACCCTGGTTTTCCTGAGAAGAAGGCGTTTATCAGAGCCATGGCCGGTGATCACAGTGAAGTTAGGTGGCACGGTCATTAAGAATATGGAGCCTCGGAGTCAAACAAATCTATCTTCTCTGCTGCTTGCCGGCTCTGTGACTTTGGGCAAGTTACTTAGCCTCTCTGCGCCTCACTTCCTTCGTAAAGTGGGGACAGTCAAAACACACCTCCTTCGTGCGGTTGTTTTGAGCTTTAAAATAGATAGTACTGTCCCAGTGCTTATCAGAGTGCTCGAACAGCTCAATAAATGTTAGCTGGTTGCAGTATCGTTTCCGTAAGGTCTACTTGAAAGCAGAGCAGATTCTTTTTCCCCAAATGCGCCTGTCAGAGGACACTTCTCATTGGCAGGAGGCCTGAGGCAGAAGAAAGAGCACTGGCAAAATTGGTACCAAAATCAGGTCACCTCAGTCAGTGGTTTAAAAAACAAAACAAAAACAAAAAACATTTACTAGAATCCACAGTATGCAATGCATTTTACAGCACAGTCCACTACATTCATTTATTCCTTGATAAACAAGAGAAACAATTTCACACAAAAAAATTATATATCTTGACCACACTGATTTGGGTGGTGTGTTGTGGTTTTTTTGGGTTTTTTTGGTTTGTTTTTTTCAGTGCAGTTGCAATTCACTTATTTCAGATCCACTTATTGGGTCTCATTCCACTGTTTGGAAACACTGTAGGAAATGATGATGACCTTGGAAAAGTCCCTCTCCCTCGATGAGCTTTAGTTTTCCCAACTATAAGCTGATCTTGGTGCCAGCCTGCCTGCCTGCCGCTCTGATGGTGCCAGGAACACTGGTGAAGCCCTTGCTATCTGTGAGGGTGCCTATCCAGCTTCCGGAGAGGCAGAGATTGAGAACAGCAGTGTGTGCCCCAAGGAGGCCAGCCACTTGGGACACTGGGAATGGGTGGGGAGTGGGGACAGTAGGGATTGCTTCTCCCCAAAGGCCCAGTGTGATGGAGAGAAAGTCAATGGAGAGAGAAGTAACAGGTGCTTTTTCCCTCCCATTTGTGCCCCAGCAGCCTTCCTGACAGCGAGACGGGAGAGGACCCCAGGTACAACCTTGGAACTGAGTTGGAAGCTGGTCGGTCTGGATCAAGGAAGGGTCTGGGTGTGGGGCACGCCGGGGGCAGGGGGGGGGGGCTGTGCTTATGGTGGTGGGGGTACTGATTATGGATTCAGGGGTGTGCCACCTACATAATTTCAGAGGCCTTCTCAATGAAAACAAAATCTGGTTCTTGGGGAGAGAGAAAACTTAGACATTACAATGACTGTGACCATGTATACAAACAGATATACAGTATGCCTGTGGGATTAAAATCTCCTGGCGGATAGAGCCAGAAAGTAGGTTTGTGGTTGCCACTGGGTTGAGGGGGGAGGCAGGAAGGGAGTGACTACTAATGGGTGCAGGGTTTATTTAAGGGTGATGAGAATGTTCTGGAATTAGATTGGGGTGATGGTTGTACAACCTCGTGAGTTAAAAACAACAACAAAAAAAACACACAGCATTGGAAAGAAATGTGTTCAAGAAAGGACAATTAGAAAACATTTGTCTAAAATGGCCCTAGGGGGTGATCATGAGAAAAAAGTTTGAGAAACACGCTGTAAAGAGAAGAGGTATCCCCCAGACCAGACAAAAAAATGTGGTCTTGCTGCCTTATGTTCTTGTCTAAAAAAATCAAAGTGAAATCGATTAATGGGGCTCTGAGGCTCTCAAAACTCTCCCTGACCTCACCTCTCCCAAGAACATTCAGACACACTGAGGTGGTGGGAAGTCAGGACTGGAAAGAAGGAGTCAACTATGCGGGTTTAAGGTCTGGCCTTCGCTCTCTAACACTAGGGTTTCACGTCCCTGTCTTTCTCTGCCCTTTCTCCCACCTTGTCCCCAAGTGCCAGGCTGTGATGACAGGCCCGGCCTCTCTAGCCACAGTGACCATAGTTCTTGAGCCAAAAATCAGGCCTCGTGGTATGTGACAAGTACGCTTGTGCGGATGAGAATAACAGGACAGCATAGTTAGTCCTGGAGCAGGTCAGGTCAGTCCGGGGCCCTTGGGCACCGCAGCTGACCGGGTCTCAGAGCAGATCCCAGATTCCTCTGTCGTCTTCTGAGAGGACCACATGGGGCTGCAAATCACACCTTCTCAGTTCTCTCGGTGCCACCTGAGTTTCATCAGCTGTGGGTTCCCACCCACAAACTGCAGGCAACGCTGTCGCCTGCCCAGCCAGGCCTGGCTCCAGCCAGACAGCACTCCCTGTCCCAGCTGTTGGTGCAGCTGTGTCAGCCTGAGACCTCGGCCAGTGCACGTGAACCCTGATGCAGAGGCTGGGTCTGGAGGAGCCACATGTGGGTCCTCTTACTCTTCCGATGCAAGGCGTCCCCTTCCCCCATGAGCCTACACCAATGGCGCCTTTGCCCCATTCTCCCCTTTACCCTTCCCGGGGGACCCTCCTCACATACCCCACATGGATTCTGAACACTACTGGGGTTCCAGCAGTGGAAGCTCCCCCTGGATGGCCACACCCCACTCCCACACCCCTCCATGCAGCATTTGTGGCTGCAGACGTGGTCACAGGGATGATAAAGACCCTCGTGCTGGGTTTGAGGGAGCTCGAAATGTCTGCGGAGGGCACAGTCTACTCATGTGAACCCTGAAGGTATGTCCTTCTTCCCCTGCTGCAGCCCAGAGCGGGAGCCGGCAGCCGAGGCGGACGTCAGGTACTGTGTCCCCGGAGCACTGCCCTCCAGGCCCGGCTTCCTCAGGGGGGGTCCCAGGCCGAGGAGAACTGTGGAGGGCAGGCCCCAGGAAGGAGCCATACAGGGCTCTGTGCCCGAGGGGTGGTTTGGAAGCCACGGCGCATCAAGATGCTCCTTCCCACCAGGTCATTTTTTAGAATAGATTTTAATTGATTTCCGAGAGAAGAGGGAGAGGGAGAGAGAAACACCAGTGATGAGAGAGAATCATTGATCGGCTGCCTCCCACACCACCCGCACTGGGGATCGAGCCTGCAACCCCGGCACGTGACCTCCCGGTTCATAGGTTGATGCTCAACCACTGAGCCACACCGGTCGGGCCCCACCAGGTCATTTTTATCTGAAGCTCATCTTTTGCTTTTCTTTTTTAATTTGGGGGGGTCTTCAAAAGTTGCATCGTACTAGGTGTGGTTTCCTTGGCTCCACTTCCTTTAAAAGTTCCATTTGGAGAGTTACCTGCTAATGTCCAAATGGAATGGTTTGAGAGCTATTCAGTGAAGGGAAACCAGGGGTCCAGTGTTGGCTTGGTTCCCTCCTGGCTCTGGGTAGGACTCAGGAAGGGGTACACACTACCGGGGTGGGGCATGTGGGGTGTAGGGCAGGGAAGGGCCAAGGTCCCCCGAGTCAGCTAACACCCAACACCCAAACCTGCCTCAGGCCCTGGGGAAGGAGCCATCACCAGGGGCCACACAGAGCAGATTTCGGCCAACTGCACCTCCCACCTTAGCACCGCCCCACCCACCTGCTCTGGCCTAAGCCATCACCTGGACAAGTGCCTCTGAGAATGAGCCCTGAAAATGCCTCCCTACTCCCACCCTGCTTTTCCCAGGAAGAGAGGCCCCGTGGCCTATGCTTCTCAGAAACCGTGGCTGCTAAACGCCACCGTGGAGGAGAACATCACCTTTGAGAGTCCCTTCAACAAACAACGGTAAAAGCCTCTGCGAGGGAGGTGGGCTGGGGGAGGGAGAAATTGATCACGGGCAGCATGAGCTACCTGCACCAGCCCTCTGCCCTGCCCTGCCCTCCATCCATCCCCCACACCCAGCCGTCCACTCTCCAGCCGGCTTAGCTGGGTGCCAGCTTGGTCCATATGGTCCATCTGGAAACAATTCAGATGTGCCCGGGCATCAGGCAGCCCAACTCCCGTGTGAGAGGGCGGGAGGCGAGGGAGGGGCGGGAGCCCTGCTGCCCTCTCCTGTGGCTGGTGGGACGGCCAACCCAGATCCCCGGGAGTCTCTGTGCTCATGATTCCCTACCCCCAGCTCTTCAGCCTGTGCACTCTTTCCCCTCCAGTGAACAATAACCACTGACATTGATTGAGCTCTTACCAGACCCAGTGCCACGGCCTCTGTCCACGTGACTTCCTCTAATGCTCACCACAATCCCAGTAGGCAGGTACTATTAGCATTCTCATTTTGCAGGTGAGGAAACCAAGGCTCAGAAAGCTTAGGTAACTGGCCCCAGGCCACCCAGCCACTAAGTGATGAAATCAGTCTCAAATACAAGGCTGCCTGATACACAAGAGTATGTCACCCAGACACTCAGATGCCTCCTCTGTGCACCCTGGCTGGCACCTGCCGGGTGAAGAGCTGGCCCAAGAAGCATGAGAGGAGCAGGCTGGACAAATATTTGTTTAGCATCACTGCCTAAACCAACCAGCAGTAATTTGCCGTGGCAGCGCCCCAAGCGTGGGCCCTGACTGTCACTTTTCCCACTGCACAGGTGCCCTGGCCCTCTCTTGTCACTTATGTGGCATATTTGCTGCCATCTAATTCCATCCTTCAAATATTTAACTTGCTCCAAGCCCGTGTAACGTGCCGCCCTCAGCTTTTTTTAAGCCCACGTGGTGTTTGCTTGCACCCAAGCAGGAGACCCATTAAAGCCATTGCTCACCCTGGCACAGCTGCCTGGAGGCTAATGACCCTCTGCCAGTGCTCAGGCCCCACTCTGGTCAGGCTGAGCAGCTGGGTCCCCGCCCCACCCCACTCCAGGTACAAGATGGTCATCGAAGCCTGCTCCCTGCAGCCGGACATCGACATCCTGCCCCATGGAGACCAGACCCAGATTGGGGAACGGGTTAGTAGAGCCTCCAAGGGGTTTTCTCAAAGCTGGGGACCTCAACCTCCCCTGCTCCCCACCCATCACCACCACCAAGTCCCAGATCCTTGTCATGGAGAACAGCTACCTGGGAAATAAGAGAGGATGAAGCTGCAGAGCTTCCTGCAATGGGGTCAAAAGCATCTCCTTGAACCCAGGCTGGTGGCTGTCCATGGCAAGTTTTTTCAGCCTTGCTTGGTGCAGAGAGCTTACCACCTTCCCAGGCTGGAGATGACTGACATCTTCATTCAGGCCCCGAGGATATACGGGGAGCTCCCACAGCACTGTGCTAGGCTTAGGGTTATGCTCTTTCTGTTCACTCCGCAGGCGGGGCCCCTCCTCCACAGCTTAGACAACAGGATTCTCCAGTGGCCATCCTCCTTGCATATAATGAAACCCCTACATCCTCTGTCTTGGTTTTCACGGGTCAGATGGTCCCTAGCACCTATATGATGACTCATCCAAGACTTGGAGATTATATGCCCCACTTCCCACTGAATTCAGTGAACATATACAAGTGCCTTCTCTCTGCACAGTGAGGGGGGACAAAGAGATGGACGGAGCCAGGCCTCTATCCCAGAGAGCTCACAGTCGAGTAGATGCAAGGACAGTCTCTCCTGAAGGGCTATGAGGGCGTGACCTTTCTTCCCCTTTGGTGACAGGGCATCAACCTGTCTGGTGGTCAGCGCCAGCGAATCAGCGTGGCCCGAGCCCTCTACCAGCATACCAACGTCGTCTTCCTGGTGAGTGCACCAGCCAGCACCTCCCTAGGGGCCCTCGTGTCTGGCTTGCCTCCCTGGCTCATTGCCTACACACACATGCCTACACACACACACACACACACACACAAACACCATCACCATCACCATCACCAGGAGCAAACTTCTCCTGCCAGAAATATATTACTTATTCATCTTATTAATGGGGAAACTGAGACAAGGATAGTGCAAGTGACCCACTGTGGAATTCACACTGAGCTCCGCAGTAGCCATGAGGGAAGGCAAGTAGTAGTTACAGGCCACGTCTCTGTAAGAGAGCCCAACCTATCAGTACGTACTTAGCCTGACTATGAGAATGACGAGTACATTGAATGTGTGCTGCCACTTCCCATCTTGTGCCCACAGCAGACATTGCTAGTTGCTCACAGAATTTTTTCCCACAGAAACTTAACTTGTCCTCAGAATCCTTCTCAACACAGTATTCTGGGTAACCACTAGCCATCAGACATGAGATCAAACTTCTTGGCTATCCCTGTCCTACTTCATGCCAAGTTCTTTGTTAGGTGCCTTGGTTGATACTGAAAAACCACTGGCCTCAAAGGTGCAGATAGGGAGGCAGAGCTCAGCCCAGCTGAGAGTCAAATTGTGTGGCAGGGTATCGCTGGAACAGTGAGGAGAAGAGGCTAGGTGTGGGAGTCAGGAAAGGACTCAGGAAGAGCCATTGCTTGGGTGGAACACTGAAGGATGAGTAGGAGTTCGCCAGGAAGACAGCTGTGAGGACTAGAGTAATCAGGGAAGGCTTCCTGGAGGAGGGCCTTGGAGTGTGGGTCAGTTAAACAAAAGGAAAGAGGGGGCCATTTAGAGTGAGAATTAGAAGAGGAACCTCGAGTCTCTGATCCCAGCTTTATTCTCTCTTCTCCACAATACACATAAACACTCCCTACTAAACACATGTCACTATGTAAGGTTCACAGTCTGTAACTGACTCATGTACAGCACTTCACAAAGTCCTAGTAATCAGTGATGGGCAACCTTTTGAGCTTGGTGTGTCAAACTTCACCAAAAAACTGAGCATAACTTGGGTAGTGTGTCACTTTGAGGAAAAAACATTATTTCGCGATATTTATAGTTTAAATAACATAAATGTATAATTGTTATATATAATTGTATTTAATAAACCAAAAGCTAAATATTTAGTGCTGACATGCGTGTCAGAGGTTCGCCATCACTGTCTCATTCAGGATCCCATGTGAACTTTAAACAACCTTGTTAGTGAGAAATAAAGTGGATATTTTCGTTTATTTCAGCAAACTTTATTAAGGTACTACTCTGTACCAGGCACAAGGAGGTCTCAGTTTTCTTTGGGTGGGGAAGGAGGGTCTCAGATCTTAGGGGCCTCATATAAATAACTACCAGATCTGGCTTTGGGCAGGGTATCGCTGGAACAGTGAGGAGAAGAGGCTAGGTGTGGGAGTCAGGAAAGGACTCAGGAAGAGCCATTGCTTGGGTGGAACACTGAAGGATGAGTAGGAGTTCGCCAGGCAGACAAAAGGCACATCAGACTCCAGGCAGAGGGAACAGAGTAGACAAATGCCTGGAATTGTAAGTTCCCTGGAAACCTGAAGTGTAGAGAAGTTGGGGAAGACAGATGAGCAGTGAAAGGAAGACTGAGCAGGTTGTAAAGGCCTGGGTTCCCACGCTAAGGAATTCAGGCTTCATAGACTATGGGGAACCACTGTTTGAGAATGATAACTGATAACAGCCCCATTTTAAAGATGAGGCAACTGAGGCCCAGAGAGCTGAGGGACATTGTCCAAGACCACACAGCTAATTAGCCCTGAGACCAGAGCTGATATAACTCAGCTGGTTTTTGTACTCACTGTCACCCCCTCCCTTTACACTTGCCCCTACCTTCTCCTCTCTGTCCAGGATGACCCCTTCTCAGCTCTGGATGTCCACCTGAGTGACCACCTGATGCAGGCCGGGATCCTCGAGCTCCTCAGAGACGATAAGAGGACAGTGGTCCTAGTGACCCACAAGCTACAATACCTGCCTCACGCAGACTGGGTGAGGGGCCACAGGGACATCAAGCTGCGGGGGGCTGAGGTGGGAGAGGCAGTCTGACTTCTTCCAAGAAGTTAATGAGATGTCTCATAGCAGTGTCTGAGGGCCACCAAGCAGAAGAGATCAGCACTGGATGGCTTCATGCAGGCTGCGCAGATCAGGGAGACCTGCACAGCCCAAGGGTTTGCTGTCACCTAGAGCTGCAGGCATTCCCCATCCTGGCCTGGGTACCACAAGGGCTGGCACTGAGACATCTCAGAAATCAGTAGACATTCAGTTCCTACCTTCTGCATCCTGCTCAGTTAAATAGCTCATCCCCCTGGCCTTTGGGATGCCCACTGGATGGGAAAACCAGCTTCTTGCCATCTCGTGGGTCAGATTCAAGTTGATTTTATTCTTTCCCCTCTTTGTGCCTTAGTTTTCCCATCTGGAAACAAATGATAGCAGTAGTAACAGGACTTCATTATCGGTGGATGCAATTTTGTAAACCCCACATTTAACTAAATCCACATACCCCTCAACATCTACACATAGTTCCTTTTTAATTCATTGGAAAACACTTAGTTTTTAAGATGGAAATCATGTGACTTTTGACATTTGGGCTTTGCCTAAACCCTACTCAGAGCTGCCCCTGACAATTGAGGTCCTCCCTAACCTTCAGGTCTGCCTGTGCCAATTGGCCCTTCTAATTCCCCCTAAATAAGTCTCCCTTCTACATGTAGCGAGACCCTCCCTCCACTAGGAAAAAGGGGGAAAAGTCCAAGTTAAAAAAAGAAAAAGTTATTAAAACAGGTGCAGGTTCATGTCTGAGTTTCCATGGTCACCTTGACGAGATTGCAGGACAATCCTTAATCCAAAGAAGAGAAGCATGGAGGTGCCTGGTTTATTGGAAAATCAGTGGATAGGACTCCCAGCACTCCTCCCTAAGCCCCCTGGGGGTGTTTGGGGGTAAGAGGAGCAGGGGTAGGTGTCTAAATTAATCACGAGTCCATGTGAGTGTGAAACACTGAGTATCACAAATAAAATAAGTTTTATTGATTTCAAAGAGGCGTGGCCACACATTTAAGCCAACAGGTGCTTTGCCAAAGCTGGTGGAACCTCTCAGACCTGCCTTCAGGAGGAGCTAAGGGTAGAGTGCAATGAGCCCATTAAGTGTACAAAAACAGCTGCCACGGCTGCCTTGCTGATAACCAGGCAGCTTGACCAGGATGCACGAAGTTGCTCTGCAAACCCTCCTATCACCCATGGGCAACCATTGAGAATTACTCACCCCCCCCAGATGTACCAAACCCTAAATCCTGGGTGTGTTGGTGAGGGTAGGTTATCACTACCAGCTTGCTGCTGTGGGAAAAACAGAGGCCATTTGTGGTGGGAAAAGGATGTATATGCCCACCTCTGAATCCTCAGTCAGGCGTGGTGTGACCTCCACTCCACATCCCCAGCCAGCCCTCAGCAGGGTTTGTCACTGCCTTTCCAGATCATTGCCATGAAGGATGGCACCATCCAGAGGGAGGGCACGCTCAAGGACTTCCAGAGGTCTGAGTGCCAGCTCTTTGAGCACTGGAAGACGCTCATGAACCGGCAGGACCAAGAGCTGGAGAAGGTGGGTATATCCTTGGACCAAGCAGCCACCCCCTGAGAAGAAGGTTCTGCTAGACCTAACCTCATAAAGGCCTTCCTGCCCTCGCTGGTCCCAGGAAACCCCCCAAAGGACAGATGCGAGAGCGGAGTGTAAACTTGCTCCTGTCAGAGGATGAACAGTATCTGTGCCCACTACCCAAGGCAGAATCAGGAGGATGACCTCCCCTTATCCTGAGATAGTCAGATACCATTTACTTTACAGAGTTTCAGAAAATCAATTCAAACTGACTAAGCAAAAAAAAAAAAGGGGGGGGGGGAGGGAGTAAGAATTTATTGACTCATGAAACCAGGAAGTCCAGGGGTATCATAACTTCAGATAGAGCTGGATCCAGGCAGTTAAACAATGTCACCAGGGGTCTGTTTCTCCCCATCCCTTGGCTCTGCTCCCCTCACACTGGCTTCATTCCCATGGTAACAGTGAGGGCCTTTGGCAGTTTGAGGTTTACATTCTCACAGATCAACAGCTGTCAGAAAGAGAGTGCCTCTTTCAGGATTGTTTAGCAAAAGTCCCAGGGCTGACACTCATTGGTCCAGTTTGGTCATGTTCCCACCTCTGAACAAATCACTGTGGCCAAGGATATGGAATATTGGCCAGTATGGTGTCATATGCCCACCCCTGGAGCCAGGGAGAATTGCCAGCTCTCCCATATCACAAAGACTAAGAATAGGGGAGAGGTGTCTCCCCCAGGGACTTTGGGATGCTGTTAGCTGATGGAGAAGGCAGCAGGGGGGTTAGGGGATGGGGGGCTGTAGTTGGTCAATGGGGGGGGGAAGGGGATATATGTAATACTTTCAACAATAAATAATAATTTTTTAAAAAGACAGAGAGAGACAAGACAGTACAAATATGTGTCCCTCTGGACCCTTCTAGAGGCAGGGGCAACCTGGAAATTGACACTGTTCATTACCAGGAGTAGTTGCTCCCATCCTCTCTTTTCCCCTCTGCACACCTGAGGGCATTAGCCAGGCCCCATTTGTCTTTCAGGAGACCATCGTGGAGAGAAAAGTCCCAGAGCCACCCCAGGGCCTGCCCCGGGCCATGTCCTCGAGAGATGGCCTCCTGCAGGATGAAGAAGAGGAGGAAGGTATAGACAGTGGGACTGGGAGTGAAATCATGGCCTGAGGTCTAATCATTCCCTGGGAGGCTAAGGTTTGCGGTCCTGAGGGTGGTAAGATAGTATGCCTTTGATTTTATCCTTTCTCCTCTGTGTGCCCGAGTCTTCCCATCTGTAAGTGGGGAGAACATGCCCCCTGCGCCACCCTCAGAGGACCGTAAAATGTGAAGCCACAGTGTGTGTCCTTGTGGCCTGCAGAGGAGGCCGCCGAGAGTGAGGAGGAGGACAACCTGTCGTCGGTGCTGCACCAGCGCGCCAAGATCCCGTGGAGAGCCTGTGCCAAGTATTTGTCCTCTGCCGGCATCCTGCTCTTGTCGCTGCTCATCTTCTCCCAGCTGCTCAAGCACATGGTCTTGGTGGCCATTGACTACTGGCTGGCCAAGTGGACGGACAGTGCCCTGACTCTGAGCCCCATGGCCAGGAACTGCTCCCTCAGCCAGGTGGGGCCAGCAGCCCCAGGGCAAGGGCCTGGGGGAGGGGCAGGGGTAGAGGGGGCTGAACCATAGACACCCCGGGGACTCTGCCTCATTTTCTGCCTGGCCCAGGAATGCTCCCTTGACCAGTCTGTCTACGCCATGGTGTTCACGGTGCTCTGCAGCCTGGGCATCATGCTCTGCCTGGTCACATCTGTCACAGTAGAGTGGACGGGGCTGAAGGTGGCCAAGAAGTTGCACCGCAGCCTGCTGAACCAGATCATCCTGGCTCCCATGAGGTACCCCTCTCCCCCACCATGCTGGGGCTGTGGGCAAGTCACTATCATGTGGGCCTCAGTTGTCCCATCTGTAAAATGGGGATATACAATCTCTGTCACAAGCTGTTGGGCATGACTTAAGGAGCCTCCAGTGTTTGTAAAAGTGCCCTCCTCAGTGCAGAAAACAGAGGGGAATGGGCATTTATTCAGCCAGACACAGTGCTAGGCATTTTACATGGTTCACTCATCTAATTGTCGCAATAGCCTTCCAAAGTGAGGGTCTGCAGGCTCTGTGTAAACGTTAGTTTCCCTTCCCTAGGCAGGTACCATCTGCCTGTCCCCAACCACGGGTTCAGCTCTCCTCCTCTCTGTCCTCCCTCCGCCAGCCTGCAGGTTCTGACACTGGGCACATGGTGTAGCTGCTCTAATCTTCTGTAATGACAAAAACCCCAAAGACCACTTGGTGTAAAAGAAGTCACTGCCCAGCTGGCTAGCCAATTCGGCTTAAGAATCCACAGGCCAGCAGGTCATCTGGCCCCACCCTTGTCAATTCCAGACCTCACCATCTGGCTCCATTATTTACTTTGCAGCCTCTCCGTGGTCCAGAGAGGTGTCCTCAAAGTTTATACACCCTCTATTTGTCTCAGATCTGGGGGTCTGAAACACTCTGGTTGGGGTTAGGCTGGCTCTGTGACACAGCTAGCGTGATGACAGACAGAGTGGCCTTGCAGGGTCAGCCAGCTGACAGGCTGTCCCCGGGGCCCTGTTCCCCTGACTGGTTGTCCCTTGGAGAGGACTCTATGTCCCGGGGAGGACAGCTGCTGAGTGAGTCAGGCCTGGGGAGCAGCTGAGGAAGGTGGCAGGGGTCACACATGGGCTTGATAGTAAGAGAGGCCAGCGAGGGGCCAGCACCCCTTTGGGCTGCTGCGAGAATTCTCAGGGACTCAGGCCAGATGGCTACAGAGCTGCAAAGGTTAGCCCCAGGGATGACTCCAGAGACACCAAAATGAAAGAAATAACTACCCTCGTTCAATAAACAGAAAAGAAATCAGTAAACAAATGAGGGACTTCTTCTGGTTGCCTCTTAGGTTTTTTGAGACCACACCCCTCGGAAGCATCCTGAACAGATTTTCATCTGATTGTAATACCATCGACCAGGTACACAGGACTGTGACCCAGTCCTCCAGTTTGGAGAGAGGCCAGGCCCCTGTCTGTTGCTGGCTTCCCCAGATTCGGTGACCTGGGCCCTGGGGGAGGAACCCAGTGGGCCCCAATCTGATTATAATGCTGCCCACGCCCCCCTATAAGGCCCTCATAATAAGGCTGAGGGAAACCACATCCAGTTGGCTTCCATCCAAGAGCCCCCTGGCTCACTCTAGGAAGGTTCCAACATATTCCAAACCAAGGTGACTGCTTTTTTAAAAAATATATCTTTTCATTGATTTAGAAAGGAAGGGAGAGGGAGAGAGAGATAGAAACATCAATGGTGAGAAAGAATCATTGATTGGCTGCCTCCTGCACACCCCACACTGTGGAACAAGCCTGAAATCCGGGCATATGCCCTAACCAGGAATCTAACCATGACCTCCTGGTTCATAGGTCGATGCTCAACCACTGAGCCACACTGATTTTGTGGAGAATATGTATTTTGATTCAGCCTGTGTTCTTTATTTACCATTGCACTAGATAGTGAGAAGGCCAAGTCCTGCCTCCCGCCCTCAGGGAGCTCACAGTGTAGCTGGAGAGATAAGACCTGTGCCTATAATAGTGTGACAGAGCAAAACCTGGCAGCAAGTAACTCACTAAAGGTCATCAAATATGGAAACTCCCCTCCCCCTCCCTCCCCACCCTCCCTCAGCACATCCCATCCACGCTGGAGTGCCTGAGCCGCTCCACCCTGCTCTGTGTCTCGGCCCTGGCCGTCATCTCCTACGTCACACCTGTGTTCCTCGTGGCCCTCCTGCCCCTGGCCATCGTGTGCTACTTCATCCAGAAGTACTTCCGGGTGGCGTCCAGGTGATGGCATCATTTGTCAACCTCCGAGGTTGAGGGTGGGGAGGGGGGTGGGAGGTGCTTTGCAATGGGCAGTTTGGTACTCTGGTTAGTCTTTATCATGAAAGTAGTAGAGTCTTGTTCCCTGTGAAAAGGAAAATAGACATGAAGGAAATGAAGTATTCCTATTCCACTATCCTAATGTAAGCAAGTGTCAGCACACAGGCTGCAGCTAACACCTGGACTGTTTCCTTGGGAGCTATGGTCAGGAATGGGACTGCTAGGTCAGGGGAGTATGTGCATGCTTATGCCCTTCATTCATTTTGCCAAAATGTGTCTCAGAAGGGGTTGTATGAGTCCAGTGACCAGGCAGATTGCCGACGACGCGTGAAGTCAGAGGGCACCTGATGTGAGGGGTGCTATGGCAACCACGCATCCCAGCCATGTGGGTCAGGAGCCTCCTCACCAGGGAGCTGCTCACCACCAGCCTCAAGATCACATTTGCCCTCGGGGGCCTTGGAGCCACACATACCTCTTTTCACCTCAAAATTTTCTAAGAACATTCCCTAGGAATTTTTTCTGGGAACAATTCTGTTTAACTCCTAGATTCAAAGAATCGTAGGGACAATTTTAAAGAACCTCTAGGCCAGCGTTTCTCAAGATGCCAATGGCAACCTAGCCATGGGTTGTGAAATCAGTACATAGATTATAACCAGCGTTTAAAAAGAAAAGAAATAAAACGGAAAATATCAGACCGTATTCACATAGTAACAGTAAGCTTTGCTTCATGGAAGCTTTGTTGGGGTGGCATAGGGGTGTGTTATGATATAAAATGTATTTCTTACTATGGGTGATGGTGAGAAATACTATGTACCTTTCCCAAGTGCAAAGGTTGCTTAAAAACTGGAGTCAAAATGCTGATTAGCAATAGTAATAATTAAATTTAGGTACATTTTGGCCTCAATTACCTTGACCAAAGGATCAAGACTTGTATAAATTGCGTTTTGCCTGTTTGGTCCAGAATCCCCCAGTACCCACAATGTATCCATAGTTCACTGACATTCACAAAACATGGTGGCTGTTTAAACACTACAAAGCTGTTCTACAAAGTGCATTTCCTCTGCCAGGGTAACTGCCCTGTTCCCCTAGCACCCACTGTGGCCCTGGAGGAAGGATGCTTTCTGCATCCCAGCCTGTCAAGGTGCAGCTGTGGAGAGCAGGAGCAATTCTGTTTCCATGGAAACTGCTGGCCTTTCCCCCTCTAGGAGCTCTTTGGCGACTGACCTGACCTGTGATGTGCTGAAATCTATTGTGGTTATTGGGGAGGGACTGGAAGCTTTTGGGTTGCCTTTCTGTTCCTTTGACGAGGTGTCTCGGGTTCAGGTTGTTCACCTGTGCAAGGGAACTAACCGTGCCTGCGCAGCCTCCCTGCAGGGAGAGGCTATGCAGCAGCGGCAGCAGCAGCAGCACAGGGACAGAGGTACAGAGGAGGGGTAGGTGATGCCCAGGATAGCAGTGACTGTGCCAGCAAGCTGGTTTAGCACTTTACTTACACGAGCTGTCCAGTCCTCGCAACTGCTTGATGGGGTGGTATCATTGACTGGTGAGAGACTGAGCTCTAGAGAGGCAAAGCCATTTGTCCACACGGTTAAAGGGGTGGAGCTCGGATGCAGACCCAGGCTGAGCCCGGAGCCTGCCCTCCTAACCATCCCGCTCTGCTCCCCCGGCACAGGGACCTGCAGCAGCTGGATGACACCACCCAGCTCCCCCTGCTCTCGCACTTTGCTGAAACTGTGGAAGGCCTCATCACCATCCGGGCCTTCAGGTACCAGATTCACCCCGGGGTGCGGGCGGGTAGAGGTAGGGATGGCTTGGTGCGGGGTGGGGGGGGGGGAGGCGGGGCCTGGGTCACAGGCCATGAGGTTCAGTTCTCAGGGCTCCACTTAGGAAGGCCAAAGGCATACATCTCCCAACCCCTCCTCAAAACCCAAGGCCCAGATGATGCCCCCCCGGAGGGTCAGGACAGGTGGGCTCCACTGTATGATCCAGAGAGGAAAACCTCAGCCCCACAGCCAAGCCCAGACCCCCTGTGGCCTAAGGCAGAATTTCAGAACAAACAAGGCTGGGACAAGTACTCACATATCAATGCTAGAAAGGACCTTACGTCATATGGGCAAGCATGAGGCCATCTTTGAGAATCTCCTAGCTCTGGCCAGTGGTGTTCAGTGGATAGCACATCAGCCTGCACACCAAAGGATCATGGGTTAGATTCACAGTCAATGGCATGTACCTCCTGTAAGCCAAACACTGCCGAGTTCTTTCCATGCCCATCTCATTCACTCTGCCCTGCATTCCAAGGCAGTGACAGTGATTATTCCCATTTCTCAGACAAGGAGGTTGAGGCTCAGAGAGCTTATATTACTGTTCTGTGTAAAGCCCGTCGAAGCCCAGGCTTGAATCTGCTCATTCATTCAACAACCTTTACTGAGCATGCACCATGTGCTAAGCCCCATGCCAGGTGCTAAAAAAGAGATGAGTCAGATGAGCTCTTGACCTGGAGGCCCTTACAGTCCAGACTTTGAGCAGGCCAGGACCAACCCATGTGACAGGTACTCTGAAAGCACCTGGCAGGACACAAGCTGTGGGAGCACACAAGGGGAGGGCAGTCATGGAAGGCTTCACAGAGGAGGTGGCAATGGAGCTAGGACTCAAAGGGTGGACAGGATTCACCAGGCTGGAGGAAAGCTCTGAAAACTTCAGTGCCCCTGCTATCGTCTTGCTATCCTGAGTTGTGATGTTAGGGTGGACGGGAGCATTGAGGCTGCCTGGGGCGTGGTAGGGCTGTTATATTCGTCTCTGACTAATATATTAGGGCATCTCTCCTCCAGCCAGACAGGTCAAACACCCCTGACCCAGATAGTTAGGCTCTGGTATTTAAGCCTCAACCAGAGAGTGAGTCCAGGTTATTTTTAGGATGGCATAGCTGTGCAGGGTGTGACAGGAGGCATGCAACACCAAGTCCTGTGTCCAACAGTAACCCTAGGGCCCAAGGACCAGCTGGGAGGGTCCAAGGAGGTTGATATCTTCTCCCCTAGCCCCCAAAGTCCAGCTGCAGCCCAGGGAGAGATGCCCGGGTCCCTGGTGTTCACACCCTGGGACATCTGGGGCCAGTGGGAGAGCCTCTTAGGGGTCTTGTCTGAGTAAAACTGAGCTCCACTCCGGTCTTGGCTCTGCTCCCTGGTCATCCCCTGCCCCCTGCAAGCCTGTGCTGTCTCCCATCCGGATGCTCCTTGGAGCCTGACACATGACTCTAGGGTCTCCTCTCTGTTCCCTTCTCAAGCCTGAACTTCCCCAGTTCCTTCAACTTCCAGACCCCTCCACACCCCCGGGCCTACCCTCTACTCTAGATATTGGTGATGTCTGTCTTACAACTGGTGTCCTGAAGTCTTGAGGTTGGACCTAGGGCAGCCAGACCCTCTCAGTAGGATCCGGGTAAATCCCAGCATCCTGTAACCAGCCCCAGACCACGCCTGTGGTCGGCCAGGGGAACTGCTGCCCAGCGAGGTGCGCCCCCCACACACACACACATTGCACTCAGTGGACGGTTTTTAAATAAATGAATGAAGAACTTTATAATCATCCCTTGGATGTGTTTAATTCATTGGCTTTTGCCCAGCAGCCTGCTCTGTTGAGAGCTGAGTAGCATTTATTGATTGTGCACTTGCCAAGTGCCAGGCCCTGCACTAGGCATTGTACCTGTGCTATCGCAGTAACTCTGCACCCAGAGATAATGCAGCCCCTACTGAGATGAAGAGAAGAGGCCCTGTAGGAACTATTACCATCTGATGAGGAAACTGAGTCTCCATCTACACACACAGCCAGTAAGGAGTGGGCCGGACTCCAACCTGGGTCCACATGGCCCCAAAGCTGGGGCTCTTTCCACCATCACACACCTGCCCCAGAAGCTCACACACCCTCACACACTCACCCCGCAGACGGTCACACACCCCGTGGACTCTCCCGTCGCGCACACCTGCACTCTCACATACACCTCTTGCACACACACTTGATCGAGCCCTGCAGACGTAGGGTTTCACACCCGCCTCAGCCACATCACCCCACACACATCCGCCTGTGCTGCGCAAAGGCACGCTCCTCGCCTCAGAGACTCCCTTTACCCTCCTCACACACAGAGTGCATCACAGGCCCTCCACCCAGAAATAACCGAAGCAGAACAAACACCTTCCAGGAGTGAAAAGCCAGTGCCCACCAAGGCTTGTCTGGAGTCCCTCTGAGTCCCTCACTGCCTCCCTGGGACCAGCGCTGAAGCCACTTTCATTCATTCCGTTATTCACCATCAAACAAGTGCCCAAGCCAGCCAGGTCTGAGGGGTGGCCAAGGAGAGTGATGCCAGGAGCCCAGGCTGGTCAGAAAGAGGAGGCAGACCCATGTGTAGTAACCCCAGGAGGGAAGTGATGAGGGCACAGGGGCAGGAAGAAGCCACCAGAGTTCCTTGTACAGAGAGGTCTCGTCTACCTTAGAGTGTCAGGGCAGGTTCCCACAGGCTATGTGGACCAAGGATATTGCCTCAGACCATCATCCTCCCTCCAGGTACGAGGCCCGGTTCCAGCAGAAGCTCCTCGAATACACAGACTCTAACAACATCGCCTCCCTCTTCCTCACGGCTGCCAACAGATGGCTAGAAGTCCGCATGGCAAGTGCCACCCACCCCCACCCCGGGCCCCAGGACAGGGGGTTCTGATAGGGGTGTGGAGCTCTGCAGAGCCAGGGCCAAACCTGGACCAGAGGGTAGGAAGAGTGTGGAATACCACCAGCTCGTGTGCACACGCAGTGGGTGGGGGGAGGTCTTCAAGGCCTCCTGCCTCTCCCAGCCCTGGTGGTCCTCCCGGTGTCTGACCGGAGCCCCCTCTTCTCCATGTTATTGCCTGGGGACTGGGAATCTGAGGTGTGTGTGAATAGTGAGAATAAGTGTGTGTTTAACTGTGATGAGTGTGTAGGTCATATGATACTTATGTTGTGTACATGTGTGGACCAGCTGGTGAGACACAGGTACAGGTGACTGGGGAGCAGGGGGAACATAGCTGTGTGCACTCTGTCTCCTGGAGCTCCGGCCTTCACAGGCCTCCTGTGTGTGCTGACATTTACCTGAGTTTGGGGCTGGGGTTGAGTCTCAGCTGAGCTTCTCTCTGCTCTGAAGGCGAGGGGGGAAGTCACTGTGGCTTCAGCCCCCGAGGGCCCAAGCCAGCCCCGTCCCTCCACAGGAGTACATTGGTGCATGTGTGGTCCTCATCGCGGCCGTGACCTCCATCTCCAACTCCCTGCACAGGGGGCTCTCTGCCGGCCTGGTGGGCCTGGGCCTCACCTACGCCCTAATGGTGAGTGGCAGCGGCTAGGTCAGGGGAGGGGTCAGAAACCACACGCAGGGAATCCCAGGGCACCTCTCCCCCATGAGACACCCCGGGCCTTACCCCAAGCTGCTTTGGGTCTGATGCCAGAGGGACCATGCAGGCAGGAGAGCCCAGGCCCCAGACAGAGGGTGGGCGAGGAGCTCATTCACGGTGACCCTTCCTGTGCCTCTGGGAAGGGCCACCTGAACAGCCAGCCAGTGGGCAGCAAACGATATTGCGGGGGGTGGGGGAGAAGCCCCTCCTCAGCCATAAGCAGAGCATCCTGGTGGCCAGGGATAGACTACGTGGCCACTGACTGTGACTGGCTCACTCCCCACAGGTCTCCAACTACCTCAACTGGATGGTGAGGAACCTGGCGGACATGGAGATCCAGCTGGGGGCCGTGAAACGCATCCACGGGCTCCTGAAAACGGAGGCAGAGAGCTACGAGGGGCTGCTGGGTGAGGGGTGCAGGAGGGCTTCTGGGGAGAGGGCCAGGAGGAGGGGTGTGCTTGGGTGGAGGGGACCAGGAGGGAGCCTGGGGGTAGGGTACTCCTGGATACCAGCTGTGGCCCTTGCCTGGTGGCTGACCCCCAGCCCGGCCCCCAGCACCCTCGCTGATCCCCAAGAACTGGCCGGACCAAGGGAAGATCCAGATCCAGAACCTGAGTGTGCGCTACGACAGCTCCCTGAAGCCCGTGCTGAAGCACGTCAACGCCCTCATCTCCCCAGGACAGAAGGTCAGGGCGGAGGGCACCGGGCGGGCCACCCAGAGAGTCACCTCGGGGCCCTCCAGGGTCCTTCAGTTCTCACACCCATTCAGAGCCCCCAGGCCCCTCACTGGACATGGCTCAGCCCACCTCTCCCCTCCCTCCCTCTCCCCTTCTCCTCCTGCGGCCCTCACTCACTCACCAAGGAGGACACCTCAGACTCCCCTGGTGCGAGTGGCTTTGTCAGCACTCCCCAAGCCCCCTGCAAATGGTCAGACTGTCCCAGAGTACTGCCTCCTGAGCTTCAGAGCAGGGGTCTAGGGGCAGAGTGTGAGGCCACCTTGTCCCGGGGAGGGAACCCCCGTCTGGCCCTCTGCCCTGCCTCTCTGACTGATTCCCTCTTCCTCACTCCCACTCTGCTCTCTCTGCCTCTGCCCCTCTCCTTCCATCTTTTTGTCACTATCTCTGTCTCTGTATTCGTTCTTTATTGTCGTTTCTGTTGGTACCCAAGGGCCAGGAAGCGATGCGGACAGAGATGGCTCCAGTTTAAGGTGGGATGCACAGACACATCCTGCACACCTCACGCAGCCACCCAGGCCTCCTGCCACACCCATGCACAGAGAGACACACTAGTGCCCCCAACTCTCCTGCAGCAAGTACCAGGCACAGCCAGGCCCACACCCAGGCCCAGGCCAATGGGCATCTACACCTGCACTTGCTTGCGGGTCCCCATGGGAGCCCCCTCTGGACCCACTGCAGGAAACAAGTCCAAACACGGGGCCCAGCCCTGGCCAAGCAGAAGCTGGTGAGAAAGCCGGGACAAGGAGATGCGCTAGGACCCCCCAGCCCCGCGCACCCCCATAGCTAGCACCACAGGCGCCAGGCGCCCCCAGGCTCCCAGCGCCCTCGCAGCTTACCTGCTCCTCTCTTTCCAGATTGGGATCTGCGGTCGCACCGGCAGTGGGAAGTCCTCCTTCTCTCTCGCCTTCTTCCGCATGGTGGACATGTTCGAAGGTGAGTGGTATGGCCGGCACCCCACAGGCACCCACAGCCACCAGATGAAACCTCAGGCCTGGTGTGTGGTCAGACGTCACGGGAGGCCCGGCAATCACTGTCTTCCCCGGCATCCTCCTGGGGACCCAAGCCCCAGCACCATGGTGCCCCACCTGTAGCATGGTCTCCACGCAGGGCGCATCATCATTGACGGCATTGACATCGCCAAATTGCCGCTGCACACCCTGCGCTCGCGCCTCTCCATCATCCTGCAGGACCCCGTCCTCTTCAGCGGCACCATCCGGTGAGCCCCGGGGGGGGGGGGGGGGTCCCCGGCCAGGCCTGGCTCAGCTCCAGCCATCCAATCTGGAGCACAAAGAGGAGGGGTGAACAAGGCCAGGAGCGCGAGGGGCTGGCGCTGGTTCTTCAGAGGAGTTTACCCCCATGCCCTTCTCTTTCTCCTTAGGCCTGGGCAGGCCCTGGTCCCTAGGGGTACCCCTACCCTCAGGTCTGGGGTGCCACCACCGTAGAGCCCACCTCCCAGCCAGACCCCCAAGTCAATCAGTTCTCACTCACTGCTCCCTTCACCAGCCTCACCCTCTGCAAGGCCCGTGGGGATGGAGCCAGGACCTGCTCCCCTCTCTACGGGGCTTTCTGTGTCCCCCCCAGATTTAACCTGGACCCAGAGCGGAAGTGCTCCGACAGCACTCTGTGGGAGGCCCTGGAGATAGCGCAGCTGAAGCTGGTGGTGAAGGCGCTGCCAGGAGGCCTCGGTAACCACTGCTGGCTGAGCGGCTGGTCGGGCACTAGCGGACGTCCGGATGTCCGTAAGGGCTGGGGAGGGAAAACTCATGCCTTAGGTTTGTCCAGAGTTTGGAGTCTGAGGTCCTGCAGGACCCCAGAGACCATCTAGTCCTAGCTCTCCCCATTCGGGAGCTCAGAGAGGTCAAGTGACTTGCCCCGGGTCACACAACGGTCAGTTCAGGGTCTGACACCGAGAGGACAGTAGGGGTCCCTGTGAGATGGAGCTTTCAGGTCCCCAATACCATGGCGGTATATTCAGTCCTGTCCTTCCCTGTCCACCTGCCTGCCCAGTTCTCCCAGAAAGAGGAAGGAGAGAACCGTCTGGGGAATCACAGGCACAGGGCGCTCCTGGAGGCTCCTGGGAGACCGCCCCTCCCCAGGGTCGCTGCATTTGCTGCGGCCCCTTTGGCAGCAGAGGCTGGCCACGTCTTGGCTTCAGAGAATCACTCAGTGCACACACCCTCCCCGAACTGCCCAGGGCCCCAGCAGCACACACTCCAGGGGGTGCTCTTCCCGTTGTAATCCATGCGGGTGGCATCCGTGTTGTTGTGTGAGGCACGGCAACCCTACACACCTGTACTCACCACACACACTCACATACTCGCTCCTGTACAGACATTTCCCGAGCCCCCGCCCCCCAAGCCACACTGTCTACTCTCCTCACAACCCAAGATTCACTCAGCCCTGCTCCTCTCCTGGGGCTGATTTCAGATGCCATCATCACAGAAGGCGGGGAGAATTTCAGCCAGGGCCAGAGGCAGCTGTTCTGCCTGGCGCGGGCCTTCGTGAGGAAGACCAGCATCTTCATCATGGACGAGGCCACGGCTTCCATCGACATGGCCACGGTCGGTCCTGGGCACATCCACGGGGTGGGGGGCTCGGAGAGGGTGGGTGGGTTAGGGGGAAATTTGCATAAAGTGGCCCTGAAGTTCAAGATGTTGCCTTGAACATCAAGGCCATTTGTGGCAGAAAAGGCAAAGGGGTGGGGACCCTGACTCCAGCTAGGGCATCTTCACAATCCACATACATACAAGCTGCACACAGATCCATGGCAACTTCATACCTGTCCCCCACCAGAGCACACCCCACATAAGCTCACAGCACACACACATAAGCACAGAGCTGAGCCCCTTGAATGCTGGGAACCTGGTCGGTCCTATGTGGACTAGGGCCAGACAGAGGGAGGAGGTGGGGCTAGGATTGGGGTCAGATGGGAGCTGGGCCACAACCCTGGGCCCCACATCCCCAAAGCTAGGCCAGACCACAACCACTGGGCAGGTGAGCCAACAGCTGCTGCTCCAACCTGGCAGGAAAACATCCTCCAGAAGGTGGTGATGACGGCCTTCGCAGACCGTACCGTGGTCACCATTGCGGTAAGGGGCCCGTTGATGGGGTGCAGGGTGGACACCCAGTGAAAGAGCAGCCCTTAGGCTCACTGGGACCTGGTGATCAAGAGGGAGGGGACCTGGGGCAGGGCACGGCAAGGAGTCTAGAAGGCTTGCAGGATTTGGAGTGGAGAGGATTTGTACCTGCTGTCCTTCAGACCTCCCCTCTCTTTCTTCAAGTTCCAATCCCTCCCCCACCCCATCCCTTCCCACACCTCACCCCTTCCCTAGGCCCAGTGAGCTAGGCTAGGGTGACATCTCCATAGGAAATGGGGGGTGGGGGTCTCTGAGGCTTGAAGCCTGAAGTCTGGGGCAGAGCTGAACCTGGTGAAGGGAGAGGACGTCATTAGTGAATGGAAGGCTTGGAATCACAGCCACCTCAGGAAAGGGCAGTCACCACAGAGCCAGGACATTCTGGCCACACGCCTCCTCCACCTCCAAGCTGCAGGAAGGATGCCCTCAGCTGCCCCAGCCTTCCCCCACCACCCTGACCAGCACCCTCCTGCTCCATTCAGCACCGTGTGCACACCATCCTGAGTGCAGACCTGGTGATTGTCCTGAAGCGTGGCGCCATCCTCGAGTTCGACACGCCAGAGAAGCTGCTCAGCCGGAAGGACAGCGTCTTTGCCTCCTTCGTCCGTGCAGACAAGTGACCTCCCGGAGCCCAAGTGCCAGCCCATGCCCCCTCCTGGCCTCACCACCCACCTGGGTTTTCTAACTGTAAATCACTTGTAAATAAAGAGATTGGTTATTTCCTACCAGAGGCCTTGGATCTGGTGGGCCGGGGGCTGGGCAGACTGTGGGTCCAGTGGAGCCAGCATGATTTTGGCATCAAGCAGACCTGAAGAAGCTGTGTGAGCTCGGGCAAAGCGGGTTTCCTTGTCTGTGAAATGAGGGTTGTATTAGCGTCCTAGGGCTGCCATCACAAACCAGCAAGGACAGCATGGCTTAAATGACAGCAATTTATTTCTGACAGTTCAGGAGGCTGGAAGTCCAAGATCAAGATATCGCAGATCTGACTTCTCCTGAGGCCTATCACAGATCTGACTTCTCCTGAGGCCTCACTCCTTGGTTGCAGACAGCTGCCATCTGGCTATGTCCTCACATGGCCATTCTTCTGTTTGCACATCTGTGGTGTCTCTCTCTTTTCTTGTTAGGATGCCAGTCATCTTGGATTAGGGCCCCGCTCCTATGACTTCATTTAACCTAATTACCTCTTCACAGGAACTATCTCCAAATACAGTCACATTTGGGGGGGCTTCAACATATGCTTTTTGGGGCAGCACATAACAAGAGTTATAGCATTTTGTGATTATCTCATCAGGTAAGGTAGCAGGTCTCCTTATAGTTTGGTCCCCTTCCTTCTCACTTTAACTCCTGAACTGAAATTGTGGGACCCCAAGTACCTTGGATTACTCAACCCCTCTTTGAAATGCACTATTTCCCCAGCAAATGACAGGAACCTCATGTGGCTTCAACAAAAACTGGAGTTATTATCATATGTGACTGAGAAGGGCAGGAGGTGTGCTACTCCAAGTACGCTGGATCCAGGTGTTTGACATCAGGATGTGTCTCTATTTCCGGTTCCATCTTCCTCTCCCCTCCCCAACGACAGATGGTCACTAGCAGCTCCAGCTTACACCCTACCCCTCTGAAAAAAGAGATGCTTTCTCCTAATAGTTCCAGCAAAAATCTCAATTGACCAACTTGGGTCACATCCCTGCCCCTAGTCATGTGGCCAGAGGATTGGAACAAACTGACTGGCTAGGTCTGGACCACATGTCTCCATCTCCATCCTCCATGCAGGGGCATTCAGAAGTAGGAGATGCTGGCCCTCCAGAGGGAGAGCACAGTGCATGCCACAAGTCAGCCAGGTAATGGCTGGGAGGTGCTGGGGCCCAGACAGGGGAGGCCAAAACAACAGCCAACTCCATCTGCATCTTGAAACAGGAGAGCATACCTGCCCTCAGCCAAGAAATGGCAGGTGCTCGTTTGCATATCATTTTATTATCATTTACATGTTGCCTTCAGTACTGGCTGTACCAGGCCCTGGGGGTGCAGACCCCAGGAGCCCTGGGCCTGCATTCATCTTGTTTGCAAGGGGGTCAGAGCCATACAACATAAGTAAAACCCACCAGTCATTGGCGAGGGGCCCAACACAAACCCTTCTGGATGGTCTAGGAGCCACAGGAGCTCAGAGAGGGAGAGTCCTTGAAGGCTGCCTGGAAGAGGCAGGATTCGAGTTGGGCATGGGAGGGGTAAGAATTATATAGGCAGACTTGGGTAAAAATGGCCCATTTAGTGGTGGATGGGTGACATAAATTCAGACAGCCTTAAATGCCAGGACAAGAAGTCTGGGATAAGCCTATGAACAAAAGGGAAATGGAGAAGTTTTTTGAGTAAGAAAGAGACTTGAGGGAGATGAATATGAGGAGGTACAGGATGGAGCAGGGCAGGAGGCTGGCTCTTTGGATAGTGGGCTCATCCTCCTGGAAAGGGTAGAGCAGGAAATAGCTGAGGCCGCAGGGCCACCCTGTGAGGCAGGTCCTGGCCTTTCCAGCTCTGAGATGCCTCTGGGGCCCCAGCAGCTCCCGCCACTATGGGACCTCCCAGGAGCAGAGCCTAGGAGGAGAAGAGGGTCCCCATCCTCCTATGCCCACCCTACCCCCACGGAATTGAAGGGAAGTAGCAGGGGCAGGGTCCACACTGAAGTCTTGCAGGGATGCCCAAGGCCATCCTGGCCCAAACCCCTCTGTAGCATCCCTCATGATCTGCCAACCTTGACTTGGATACCCTACAGACGTGGGTCATCTCTGGCTATTAGGACTGACTCTTCCCTGCATGAAATCAAAGACCGCCTCTGTTCCACTCAGTGTCTGTACTGGGTCTACACTTGGGGCCACACAACACTACTAGTCCATCCTTCTTGGACCTCAAGGGTTTCTGCAGTAGTGCCCAAACTCTCGAGGGAGGGCGGCGATTTTCAAGTCTCCTTTTCTGGTGACTCAACAGCTGTAGTTGCCCCAGAGGTTTCCTGTGTAATCCTGTCTCCTTGAGCTCCCCACTCTGCTCATCCTGTTTTCCCCTCCCCGCCATAGGCACTGTACCTCTGGTAATTCAGCCCAAGATCATGCTTATTCTAAGTAGTAGTGTTCTGTCTGCTGATGGGTATGGGAGAGAGGAAAAGTCAATATGAAAGCCACACCTGGCCCTACTGAGGCCCACAAACCCACTGTCCTTAACTTCCCAGCCTCTGCCTCAAGCCCCCACGCCAACCAATGAACACACATGGATCCTGAGCCCCAGAAAGGGAGTGGGGCTAGTACTGCCACAATAGAAACCAAGCAGCCTTTCCCTTTCAGCCAGGAACTGGGGACCCCCCTCCCCCCCCCCATCTGGAGCCTAGGCCATAGGGCAACCCTTAGCCTAATGCCTGCAGTAGAAACCACTCATGTCCAGGCCAAGAGCTTGGGTCCTCAGTGACCAAGCTGGCCCTAATACAGCCCCACAGACCCGAGTGCCTCCCCTTAACTAAGGTCGAAGAAATCAGGCTTCGGGTGTAAGGAGGTGTGAAGCAAGTGCCAGTAACTCAGGGACAGTTCTTTGACATGCAGGGCTGGGGTGGGGCAGTCATGATTGAAAAGATGCAACCACCCAGGCTCCTGGGCTGCTGTATCCAGCATCCCCTGCAGTGGCTGTTAAATTGTGTTCCTACACCTTCTCAGGTACTCTCCCCGCCACCCCCGCCCTTGGGGAGGGGGACCGTGGATTTCATCAGATTCTCAAAGGATCCGAGACTCAGAAGAGTTTAAGAACATCCCCCAAAGAGAAGAAGCAGGTGGCTGAGAAGTCATCAGGGCCTCCTAATCTCGCCCAGTCACCGGGTCGGTTATGCAGCCCCTCGGTGCCTCCTTTCTCTGGGAACCGCAAAGCCCAGCGCTGCGCTCAGAGGCGGATACTGACCCCACAGAGGATGGGAAAATTGGGGACGGAAGCCTGGGCGGCAGGAGCTGTCATCCCGAGTGGGAGGGCAAGCCACGACTTCCTTCACCCCCATCCCGCCCTAATCTCATAGCCTGTGGGCAGGGGGGACCTCTTTTTGTCCATCTGATGGGACAAATCCCCAAGGCCAGCCTGTGAGTCTGGAGAAAGCTGGCAGTGGGAGGTGACCGGCGGGAGGCGGGGCTTGAGTCTGTGCCCGCCCCGCTCCAGTTCAAGAACAGGTCGGGCTCCCCCTGGCGGTCCCCGGCCCCGTCCCCCCACTCCACTCCTCCGGCGCCCCTCGCCCTCAATCTCCTACCCCCACCTAGCACAGGGCGGTCTCTGCGGACTGACAGACGGACCGGAGGACCGGCCGCTGCGAGCCCCAGGGCAGAAGGGGGCGGGGAGGCGACGGCAGCGGCTTGAGGAGCAGGAGCAGGTGCCGCGGCGACAGGCGGGCGGGGCCGGGACCGAGCGCGGGGCGGGGGCGCGGCGCCGGCGTGCGTGCGGCCCGCTGGGGGCCCGGAGGCCCCAACTCCGGAGTGAGCCCGGTCCGGTCGTGCCAGGGGTGAGGGGATCCGGAGCTGAGCCGGGTGGGGTGGTGACTCTGGAGGATCGCAGGATCCCAAGGAGACAGAGAGGACGGCAGCTTGGAGGGGGGGTCCGAAGAGCGAAGAGCGCGAGACGGCTTCAGGGGGTGGGGTAGGAGAGAGGGGCACACCTGAAGGTGAGACTGGGGAGTGGGCAGGATATGCAGCTAGCTTGGAGGGGGCCCGGGGACAGCAATGGGTGAGGCAGGAGGCACGGTGGGGGTTGTGTGAGGTCTGGCCAGTGGATAATAACCAGAGGTGTTAAGTTCCACCGTGGAAGAGGTGGGTTGGGAAGGAAGGCTGGGTGGGGAGACGGGGGTCTTAGACAGGGGGTCCCCCGGGGGTGGCCAGTAGGTGGAGGATTGTTGAGCTGAGATCCAGGTGGGGACCCCAGGGTGAGGGGGGGGGCTCCCTAGGCAATGGGCAGGTGGGCTGAGGTGTGAGACGGGTGTAAAAAGTGAGGCAGGGGCCAGATGGAGGTGAGGACGCGTCTGGCTGGGGAGGCGACTCAGAAGTGAGGCCAGCACAGGCTGAGGGTGGTCCCAGAGCGGAAGGGGACCCAGGGAAGGAACCTTACAGCGAGGCCGGAGGCTGGTCAGGGGGCACCCCCATGAGGGGAGCCTCGCCCTGGTGGCCGCCGGAGCCATGCTGTCCCGCAAGGGCATCATCCCCGAGGAGTACGTGCTGACCCGGCTGGCAGAGGACCCTGCGGAGCCCCGGTACCGCGCCCGAGAGCGCAGGGCCCGCTTCGTGTCCAAGAAGGGCAACTGCAACGTGGCCCACAAGAACATCCGGGAGCAGGGCCGCTTCCTGCAGGACGTGTTCACCACGCTGGTGGACCTCAAGTGGCCGCACACGCTGCTCATCTTCACCATGTCCTTCCTGTGCAGCTGGCTGCTCTTCGCCATGGTCTGGTGGCTCATCGCCTTCGCCCACGGTGACCTGGCTCCCGTGGACCTGGCCCCTGCAGAGGGCGCCATCGTGCCCTGCGTCACCAGCATCCACTCTTTTTCGTCCGCCTTCCTCTTCTCCATCGAGGTCCAGGTGACCATTGGTTTCGGCGGGCGCATGGTGACGGAGGAGTGCCCGCTGGCCATCCTGATCCTCATTGTGCAGAACATCGTGGGGCTCATGATCAACGCCATCATGCTGGGCTGCATCTTCATGAAGACCGCCCAGGCCCACCGGCGGGCCGAGACCCTCATCTTCAGCAAGCACGCGGTCATCGCCTTGCGCCAAGGCCGCCTCTGCTTCATGCTGCGCGTGGGCGACCTCCGCAAGAGCATGATCATCAGCGCCACCATCCACATGCAGGTGGTGCGCAAGACCACCAGCCCGGAGGGCGAGGTGGTGCCCCTCCACCAGGTGGACATCCCCATGGAGAATGGAGTGGGGGGCAACAGCATCTTCCTGGTGGCGCCCCTCATCATCTACCACGTCATTGACGCCAACAGCCCACTCTACGACCTGGCGCCCGGTGACCTGCACCACCATCAGGACCTCGAGATCATTGTCATCCTGGAAGGTGTGGTGGAAACCACGGGCATCACCACCCAGGCCCGCACCTCCTACCTGGCCGATGAGATCCTGTGGGGTCAGCGCTTCGTGCCCATTGTGTCCGAGGAGGATGGCCGCTACGCCGTGGACTACTCCAAGTTTGGCAACACCATCAAAGTGCCCACGCCCCTCTGCACGGCCCGCCAGCTTGAGGAGGACCGCAGCCTGCTGGACGCTTTGACCCTCGCTACGGCCCGTGGGCCACTGCGTAAGCGCAGCGTGGCCGTAGCCAAGGCCAAGCCCAGGTTTAGCATCTCTCCGGATTCCCTGTCCTGAGCCTTGGTCCCTTGGGCTCTCACCCCACATGTGTGTGCACATGGGCAGTGTGATACGATATGTAGAGTGGACATGGTATGGGGTCTGTTGGCCAGGTCCGGATCTGGCGTGAGGCTGGGCCCTCCGCAGCTCAGCCTCCCCGCTGCTGCGCTCGCCCAGGGTGTTACAAGGCATTGTCACTACCTATTTCTGGTCTCAGTGGGAGCCTGTGCTGGGTTATTTTTGTCCCTGCCCCTCCCAGCCCCAACTCAGGACTGGTTGGTGCCCCGCCCCGGACTCAAGGCTGGGGAAACTGTGGGAAGTGTCAGGCCCGAAAGCTGGATCTCCAGCTACTCCTGGAGCCCCATGATCAACCAGCCACAGCTGGGCAGATGGCTGGGGAAGAACAGGTTGGGGGACTGCTGGTTGGGGGCCTGCTGCTGTGTTTCTGTGGCCCCAAGAGATGCCTGTGGTCAGGCCCCAGCCACCCTTGCTCCCTGCAAACGTGATGAGCTTAAGAGTGGGCCAGCTGGGGAGGGCAGCCAATGAGGGAGCTCATTCCAGCTGGAAGATGGGAGGTGTGGAGCCTGCACAGACAGGGACAGGCTGAGGCTGACAGGACTCCCCTCCAAGGGCAGGCTCCTGCAGGGAGGAAATGGGGTGAGAAGGCTCAGCTTCACTGAGACCTCTCAGGCACAGGGAGTGGGATGGGCACTGTTCCCCTACCCTTTGCCCCAAGATCAAGGCTTCTATTGTGAGGGCTCCGTGGGCTGTGGCTGCTGAGCCTGCCTGTTCCCACTCTGTCCCCCATCCTCAGACGCTGGGGTGGGCTGGGCCAGACACTGGCATGCCATGCAGAAAGAGGCCGAGGAGAAGGGGGTCTTGGACCCACCACACTCACTGAGCCTCAGACCAAACTCTGGTCCTGGCTCCCCACCGGTGGCTGCCACTGACTTTGTCCAGAGGGTGACCATGGAGGGTCTAGGGGTTGCTAGAAAAGGAGATGCTGGAAAGCTCAGGATGGTGGGGGTGAGCAAGGTCCCTGAGGTGAAGGGGCCCTTGGCCCTGATGGGCTTGACTCCAGGCCTGGACTCTTAGAGCAGTATTGTGTGTACTTACCCATAATTCTGCCTTCTCCTTGTCAATAAAGCCTCCCTCCTTCATGACTCTAACTCTGGGCTGTTCTTGCTGGGGAAGCAGGAGGCATGCTGGTGGACAGGGAGCGGGGGGCTGGGGCTGCCAGCCCACATTCCAGAGGTGCCATGGAGTATAGTCCAGGAGCCCTGGAGAGAGCCCTGAGGCTGTCCCTCTTCCCCAGTTCAAGGAGACATTTCCCCTTTTGCCTCAGGCAGCCCAGCCCTGCCAACCTGTCTGGCCATTTCAACCTTTGGACACTCACCAGGCTTATGGCGCTGCCTCCACTCTCAGGAACTTGTAACAAAGCTGGGGTGCTCAGGGAGAGAG
This sequence comes from Eptesicus fuscus, assembly GCF_027574615.1. Taxonomy (NCBI): domain Eukaryota; kingdom Metazoa; phylum Chordata; class Mammalia; order Chiroptera; family Vespertilionidae; genus Eptesicus; species Eptesicus fuscus. The sequence continues at coordinate 53,932,272 of NC_072485.1, read as the reverse complement.
GTGGGGACGTCACGGGCATTAGTGTAGTGATTGGAGCATAAGCCCTTATGCCAGCTGCCTGCGTTCAAATCCTGGCTCTAGCTCTAAGACTTTGGTCAAGTAACTCAACCTCTCTGTGCCTCAGTTGCCTCATCTATAAAGTAGGGACGCTAATAGTACCTACCTCATAGAACTGTTGTGGGAGGAAGTGAAAAATATATGTAAAATTGTGCCATGCCAGCACAGCCAAGGGTGAACCTGAGCGGGGGTGGTGAAGGATTGAGAAAAGACAGACAAGAGAATGAAAGCTGGGTCTCAGTGGGACGCTGTCCTCTCTGATGGAGAGTCTCTCTGATGGAGAGCTAGCAACAGCACCACAGACTACAAGCCGTGTCTTTATTTTACAGCCAGATGCCACGAGGCAAAGTAAGGACGTGGTCAAGATGTTTACAACATTCTCGTGGGTTTCGATCCTACTCAATTACATGCACCTGAACTCTAGCAAGCCCACATCACTCAGGCACATGGGGCCACGTGTTCGGACCATAGGTTCAAGCTTACAACTACAGCTGTTGGCTATAATTGTGCTGGGAGGGTTCTGCCCTCCAAGCTGGGACTTGCACGTGGCCATGAGAGGACTGTGCCCTCTCATTAGTCCGAGGCTTGAACCTCTCCAAATACTGTAGCCGCTCTCCACATAAAATGCTTTCGTGTCTGGTCCATAATAAGTGCTCAGTAAATGTTAGCTATTGTGATTGCTATTGCATCAGCCACATGATGAGGCAACTGGCCAAGCAGATGTTAAGAGAGAGGGTGCTAATTATATTTCCCCTCGGTGATGAGAGTCTCTGCCTGATCTTATTTTCTTCACAGTTGCCCCTCGAACTAATCTCAGGGGCTGTGGCTGCACGGATTACCTGGTCTTCTTGTCTCCATCTCACCCCCTCAGTCCATCCTTGATGCAGCCACCAGTGGTCTTATTAAAAGGTTTATGATCGTACCCTCCTATGTCAACCACCTGCAGTAGCTCCCATCGCCTTCTGGGTCAAGGCTAGTCCCATAGCCAGCCATTTCAGCTTTACCTGCTTTCCAGCCTTACAGTTCACAGTTGCCAGGACCCTGTGCACCCTTCCCACTCCCATGCTGCCTTACTATCCCCTCTTTGCATATAACATTGACCTTTCTACCTCTGAGCCTTTGCCTATGTTACTCCCTGTGCCTGGACTGCCCAGGCTTCATGTCTGCCTATTGAAATCCATAAAAGTTCAGGCCAAATGATGCCTCCTTGAAGCCTTCCCTGATTCCTCTGGAAAGACATGGACCTTCCCCCTCCATCTGTGTCTGTGGGTATTCTACTTTTGCCTCAATTTTTAGGTCTGTCTCCCCTTCCCCAAGTCCATGGCTTCTTGAGATCAGGGACTATGTCTGATTTAGCCCTGTGCCTGGCACTGAGTAAGTGCTGGATGAATGAATGAATGATGGATGCGTGGATGGATGGTGTACATGACAAGCCAGGGTTATTGCTGCAGTTTGAGGCCTGCTATTATTGTCCCAGGCTACTCGAGAGGCAAGGCTGAGAGCCAAGAAGCTGCTGCTGCTGCAGTTCCAAGCTCTAAGCTCTCTCCTCCCTGCACCACACAGTCCCCTAGCGTTGCTGAGCTGACCCATTTCTGGTTTAGAAAAAAAAAAAATAGATGAGAAGCTACTCAGAGTCAGCCCAGACTTCTGGGGGCAGTGCTTGGCTCTTGGGACTTACATTAGCTGCTCTTAAGGCCCAGAGGAGGGGTCAGACCCACTGTGAAACCCCTTAGCAGCACCATCCTGAGGACTCCATCCAGAGTAACCTTCCTGCAGCCCTCAGACCTTAAGCCACTGGGGACGTAAACTGGCAGAACTGAGGGCTCAGCGCCACCTGCTGGTCACAGAGAAGACCTACTTGATCCCAGAGACACCCCCAGCCTTTTTCGCTTAGCTCAGTGAGAAGCTGGAAAGTTTCGGCCATGGAGGGGAAGTATCAAGACTTTCTTTACCTTTGTGAATGTTCTTGCCCACTGGTAGTGCCCCTTCCATTTGAGGGCATCCCTGCTTTAAAGCACTGAACTAACCTGGCCAAAGAAGGTCCCCTGAGCTCCACTCAGCCCAGCAGGAGCTCCTGTGAGAACTTCATTTCTGATATGCTGCCTCCAGGACAGCACTGGACATCACATAAGAGCAGACATCAGTCCATGCTAGCCCACACCCTGCGTACAGAACTGGCTCCCCCCGCTGTCCCCGTGGACACGGGAGGGAAGCACCTCGTGTCACCACGTCCCAGTGCTGATGGAGGCACTGTTCTCCAAGTTTGCAGATGAGGAAACAGGATCAGGAGTGACATTAACTTGCTAAAATCTCACAGCTCGTAAATGACAGGCCCAAGGCTCGAGCCCGAGTCTGTCCGAGGCTGCTGCACAGTCCCAGTGACCTGAGCTCCAGCTTTTACTAGGGGCACCACCTTTCCTACGTGTCAAATCCACCACAGAAGGACAGTTGTCTCTAGTCCAAGAGCAAGAGGGAGAGTGTAACCCAGGAAGCCCCTGGGCCTCCCTGAGTCCCAGATTTGAGACTGATAGCAGGCTAAGCTGTAGCATCTCCCGCCAGTCACGTGGCCCTGGACTCACCCAGCTTCTTCAGGACCCACTATCCACAGGTGGCATCCTCCCAACTCCATCCTGCAGGTGAGCTCCTACCCAGCAGCTTTCCTTAAGGAGAACTTCCCCAAGGAGCTGTCTACCAAGGTGGCTCCTACATGTCTCTGGGCTCACCTCTGACCTTTCCCCAGGCCCAGATATCAGACGCCTTACGTAGTACCAAGACATGCAGAAGGCTTTGGGGAAGAAGATATGAATTTTGCGTGCCAAAGTCTTGTTGACCCCAGACCAGGGCAGGTGTGAAGAACAACAAAGATGTGTTCCAGCTTGAAAGAAGCTGGGGAAAGAGAGAACAGTGGGATTCAAGTCAGACTGTGTTCCAGAGAGTGAGCTCATTGCACTACGTTCTAAATTACTGGCATCCTCTCTGCCAGGTCCACCTGCCTGGGGCATTGCATGTCTTCGCGGAAGGGGAAGCAGGTGCTACCTACACCCCCTCCTCTATTTTCACTCTGGACAGGACCAACTCTGAAGTGACGGGAAAGGCAGGTCACTTACGCTGGCCAGCTCGGGAACGGGAGTGTGAGCTGCCTTTCCCCTGATCTCAGGCACTGACTCCACGGAGTGCGGAAGTAATGCAAAGTGCATATGCAACTACACAAATGTCTTTCCTTCACTGGGAGGAGCAAGGGTATACAGGAGTACAGGCCAGGTGAGCGGTACCCAGAAGTGGTCTTCAGCCACACACCTCCTCTTCATGAAGGGGCATCACTCCTTGCAGCACAAATGGGTCGCAAACTCCTCCTCCACAGACCATCGGCACCCAAAGTGAAGAGAACCAGACTTTGAGGAGTCCTGCCTCTACATTCTCTTTATTTGATCCATGCCAGTTTTTCTCACAAGGCCATTATTCCTGGGGAAGGGAAGTCACTTCAGGGGAACCCAGAGAGAAGTAAACTCAGTACAGTTCTGACTGAGATCCTTGTTAAAGTCCTACTGTGGCCTTGGTTCCCCATCCATCTTGGAAGTAGAAGAATGAAAGTCATCCCAGAAGGGAGCCAAGATGGCGGCAGAGGTGAACGGCTGATCTGTTGCCTCGCATGGCAGTTTCGGAAATACAACTAAAAGATGGACTGGTGAGCGCGGCGACTCCTGCTCGCGTCTCCCCAGGCCGGGCGGCTGCTCCTCTCAGTCAGCACCCCAGCCGGGGCCATGAGCTCGTGGGCGGCCGCGGAAGCTGCTGTGGCAGCGGCCGCGGACTTGGCGCAGTGGCTCTCGGTGAAGGAAGAGACCATCTTTCTGCAGGCGGGGCTCATCCGCGTCACCGACCTAGACGAGCTGCCCAGTGAGATCCTCGGGGCCCCGGAGGCCGCCGACACCGACTTGGAGGATTTTTAGGAATTCCCGTCTTACATTCAAGTCCTTTAGCCATTTTGAGAGAGGAAAACCAAGAAAGCGGCAAAGATAAACAAATGAATTGCGCCTCGCACAGCAATTTCAAAAATACAACTGGAGGACAGAGCGTCTGCCACCCAGAACCACAGGAGAGCTGGCTGAATGGTGGATTTACAGCTAAGAGGGAAGAGGAAAGAGCGAACTCAGAGGGGATAAGGTGCGGTGGCACGTGGGTCGGGCTGGTGGCGGGGGAAGGGTCGTGCGGCTTTTTTTCCAACCCTAGGGGAGATTAGCTCCCCATCACCCTGAAATCCAGCTTCTGGGGACTCTCGGGAGACCCAGATGCCTGCGGGGAGAAGCTGGACTCTAGGCCTTCGTGTCGGAGAGTGGGAGTAACTTCCTTGCGGAGGTGTGCCCAGCAATCAGTGTTTGCTGTGCTGGAGTGCGGAACGAGGGGGCTTAGAAACGTGGAAAGCAGAAAAAGCAGACTTGCAGCCATTGCGGTTCGCCATGCCATGGCCTGGTGGCACCCTGAGACCCTGCCCTGCCCTGAGACCCGCCCCGCCCTGGGACCCGCCCCAAACGTCTTGCAGACCCGCCCCACACGTCTTGCAGGCGCACCTGGGCTCCAAGCAGCGGCTTTTGCATGTGGGTGGCCTGCCCTGTGGCAGCTTGACCAGATAAACTGCGGTTCTAGTCGGACTGCTCCAGGGCCGCTCAGACAGGAGGAAGAAACTGCAGTTTTTGCTGTAATCCCTGCTGAGTGGCCTCAGGCAGTAGCTGACCTACACTCCAATGGAGACCCAGAAATGAGGGCATCTAGTGGTCGGTGTGAGATGACACCAGATTTCAACCACTCGCATAAGGGACACATTCAAGAGGCAGACTCAGTGAGCACCAAAGCCTTGCTGCACCAAGACCCGGCCCATAAACGTGTCTCCTGCACAGCAATTCTTCCTTTATAGACACAGAGGGTCCTCACAGCCAATTGGCCTGGAGGACAATTCCTCCCAGTGACACCAACAACAATCAAGACTTAACTATACAAAGGAGGACCAAGATGGAGGCATAGGGCGGAAGCCTGATTGCTGCCTACCACAACAATTTTGAGACTACGATGGGAGAGCAGAGCAGACACCATCCAGAACCACCGGAGGGCTGGCTGAGCAGATGCTCTACAACTAGAATAAAAGAGAGGGGTACGCGGGATGATGCTGATGCCGGTGACCCAAAGACCACACTTTAAGAACTACGGCTCAGGCGACACAATGGCGGCCTGGAACATGCTCGGCGCAGTTCCCCTGGCGGTCTCCGGCTGAGGGGATGGCTCCACTCGCTGCCGAGCACGGACAGACGAGCCCCTGGGAGACATGGGGTGGGAGACTCCACGCTTGCTGACCTCCGAGTCCTTCAAGAATCTCAACGCCCCGGAAGCGGCCAGGTGCGCACGCTCAGCAACCGGCCACCGCTGCAGACCCAAGGGCTGACGCAGTGACATCGGACCAGCCCGCTGCCAGGCACCGGGCACACCAGAGCTTCGCCGAGCCCGCCGCCCAGCGAGTTCTGCGGCAGCCGCCCTGGAGCTCTGAGAAAATGGCCGAAGGAATTGCTGAGAGGGAATTGACCAACAGGAATTGGGATCAAGAAGACGAAACCCCGCTGGGACCCGGGTCCGGGTGAGGCCATGCACCCCTGGGTCCGGGTGAGGCTGGGAACTGGGTCAGGGTGAGGCTGGGTCCCGGGTCCGGGCGAGGCCACATGCCCCTGGATCCGGGTAAGGCCGCACGCTCCTGGGTCTGGGTGAGGCTGGTTCCAGGGTCCGGGTGGGGCCACCCCCCTGGGTCTGGGTGAGGCCACGCGCCCCTGGGTCTGGGTGAAGCTGGATCCCGGGTCCAGGTGAGGCCATACACCCCTGGGTCCGGGAGAGGCTGGGTCCTGGGTCCAGGAGAGGCTGCGCGCCCCTGGGCTTGGGTGTGGTCACACGCCCCTGGGTCTAGGTGAGGCCTCACGCCCCTGGGTTCAGGTGAGGCTGGGTCCCGGGCCCGGGTGAGGTCACGCCCCTGGGTCTGGGAGAGGCCACGCGCCCCTGGGTCCAGGTGAAGCAGTATCCCGGGTCCGGGTGAGGCCGTGCGCCCCTGGATCCAGGTGAGGCCACACGCCCCTGGGTCTGGGTGAGGCCACGCGCCCCTGGGTCCAGGTGAAGCTGGATCCCGGGTCCGGGTGAGGCCGTGCGCCCCTGGATCAGGGTGAGGCCACACGCCCCTGGGTCTGGGTGAGGCCACGCGCCCCTGGGTCCAGGTGAAGCCGGATCCCGGGTCCGGGTGAGGCCATGCGCCCCTGGGTCCAGGTGAAGCTGAATCCTGGGTCCGGGCGAGGCCGTGTGCCCCTGGATCCGGGTGAAGCCGGATCCCGGGTCCGGGTGAGGCCATGCGCCACTGGATCCGGGTGAGGCCATGCAACCCTGGGTCTGGGAGAGGCCACGCGCCCCTGGGTCCAGATGAGGCCACGCACCCCTGGGTACGGGTGAAGCTAGATCCCGGATCCGGGTGAGGCCGTGTGCCCCTGGATCCGGGTGAGGCTGGGTCCTGGGCCCAGGTGAGGCCATGCGCCCCTGGGTCCGGGTGAAGCTGGATCCTGGGTCCGGGTGAGGCCGTGCGCCCCTGGATCAGGGTGAGGCCACACGCCCCTGGGTCTGGGTGAGGCCACGCGCCCCTGGGTCCAGGTGAAGCCGGATCCCGGGTCCGGGTGAGGCCATGCGCCCCTGGGTCCAGGTGAAGCTGAATCCTGGGTCCGGGCGAGGCCGTGTGCCCCTGGATCCGGGTGAAGCCGGATCCCGGGTCCGGGTGAGGCCATGCGCCACTGGATCCGGGTGAGGCCATGCAACCCTGGGTCTGGGAGAGGCCACGCGCCCCTGGGTCCAGATGAGGCCACGCACCCCTGGGTACGGGTGAAGCTAGATCCCGGATCCGGGTGAGGCCGTGTGCCCCTGGATCCGGGTGAGGCTGGGTCCTGGGCCCAGGTGAGGCCATGCGCCCCTGGGTCCAGGTGAAGCTGGATCCTGGGTCCGGGTGAGGCTGTGTGCCCCTGGATCCGGGTGAGGCTGGGTCCCGGGTCCGGGTGAGGCCGCGCACACCTAGGTCCGGGTGAGGCCGTGTACCCCTGGATCCGGGTGAGGCTGGGTCCCGGTTCCGGGTGAGGCCGCGCGCACCTAGGTCTGGGTGAGACCACGTGCCCCTGGGTCTGGGAGAGGCCACATGCCCCTGGGTCTGGGTGAGGCCACGCGCCCCTGGGTCCGGGTGAAGCTAGATCCCGGGTCCAGGTGAGGCCGTGTGCCCCTGGATCCGGGTGAGGCTGGGTCCCGGGCCCGTGTGAGGCCGCACGCCCCTGGGTCTTGGAGAGGCCACACGCCCCTGGGTCCGGGTGAGGCTGGGTCCGGGTGAGGCTGGGTCCCGGGTCTGGGTGAGGCCGCGAGCACCTAGGTCCGGGTGAGGCCACGCGCCCCTGGTTCTGGGAGAGGCCACGCGTGGCCTCACCCGGGCCCAGGACCCAGCCTCACCCGGACCCAGGGGTGCGTGGCCTCTCCCAGAACCTAGGATGAGCAGCTGCTCCCACTGCAAACATCCTTCTCCTCGCCCCCCACCACCTCTTCCAGACACCCCCAGGCCTCGCAGCGCCACCAGGCTCACAGAGCTGACCCCGGAGGCAGGTTCCTGGCTGCCGCAGGACTGAGGCCTACTCCACTGCCTCTCAGTGCTATTGTCTCTGGACCCAGCCCAACCTGGTCCCTGGAGAGGCGAGTGCTCTGGCTCCACGGAAGATGCCGGACCAGAGACAGCAGCTGCTCAGAGTGCGGGTCCACAGCCAGGGGATGAGAGGTGCTCCCACACCGGGCCTATCCTCACAGGCCACACCCCAACAGTGCACGAATCCTGTGCACCGGGCCTCTAGTATGGTATATTGATTTAAAAATCCAAGCTCCACTCTTTACTAATCATGAGATAGGGGATAAGTCACTTATTTTCTATCAAAGAATAACTCAGCCATTAATAAAGGGGAATATTTTTATTCATATACTGACATGTACAGATTGAACTTACTGAACATAAATAGAATATGAAATGGAAACTGGTCACAATCTGCAGCCAGTAAATATTGCTTTCCCCGCACCCTCTTTTTTATTTGAGGTATAATTGACATATATTATGCGGGGGCCTGATGCGGCGGGGATCTCCCTTTTCCGTGGCCAGCATGGAGAGAGATGAAACTGGTTCTTGATAGAGGCGTCCAGGGATTGAGAAATAAAGAAATAAAGAGAGACACAGAGTAGATGCAAGCTGGGTCCCAGGTGGGTCACTGACCTCCTCTGCTGGAGAGACAGACGACTCCTGAGCCACGCAGCACATTTATTTATACTCCCATATACAAGGCGGGTTCACTGAAAAACTTAAGATTAAAGGAGCTTGGGAGGGCCCAGGTCTATTTCATTTCCTCTTTTCCTGTGCTAGACTGGTTCCACATCTCAAAGCCCTCTTCCAGAACCTAGACAAAGGTAAGCCAGGAAATGACAACACCTCCGCACTCCTGGGGCGGTGTGCAACTGACATGACTCTCAAATATCTTGGGCTTAATCAACAGCAATCTAAAGAATGTCCATGTGTCTTCCCAGGGGGCCCTCTACAATATTATATGAGATTCAAGTACACAAGATAAAATTTGATATTTGTATGTTTTGCAAAATAATCACCACACCACAATAAATCTAATTTAAATTCATCACCATACAGTTACAAATATTTTTCTTATGATGATCTTTTAAGATTTACTTTTAGCAACTTTCAAATATGCAATACAGCATTATTAACTCGAGTCACTGTGCTATCACACCCCCATGACTTATTTAAAACTCAAAGTCCAGCCGAAACTGGTTTGGCTCAGTGGATAGAGCGTTGGCCTGCGGACTGAAGGGTCCCAGGTTTGATTCCGGTCTAGGGCATGTACCTTGGTTGCCGGCACATCCCCAGTGGGGGGGTGTGCAAGAGGCAGCTGATCCATCTTTCTCTCTCATCGATGTTTCTAACTCTCTATCCCTCTCTCTTCCTCTCTGTGAAAATTCAATGTAATATTTTTTTTAAATATAAATAAATAAATAAATAAAACTCTAAGTGTGTACCTTCTGATCCCCTTCACCCATTTCTCCCCCTTCTTGTCCCCAACCTCAAGCAACCACCCATCTGTTCTCTGTATCTATGAGCTCATTGGGGCGAGAAGTGGGGGGGGAGAGGGTACTTTTTTAGATTCACATATAAGTGAGATCATACATATCTTTCTCTTATTTCACTTAAAATACTGCCTTTAAGGTCCATCATGTTGACACGGATTGCAAGATTTCCTTTTTTATGCCTAAATAATATTCCATTGTGTGCACAGTAATATGCCTCATTATGATGTTTCGAGGAACAATGGACTGACCACTTATACAACAGTGAACCCATAAGCTCATAGTGGAGCTAAAAACCTCCTCTCACCTGGGGAGTCACAGCCATCCTAACATTGTAGCACAATGCGTTATTCACAGGTGTGTGGTGATGCTGGTGTAAACAAACTACTGTGCTGCCAGTCATACAAAAGTGTATATAATTATGCACAATACAAAATACTTGATAACGATAATAAACGATTGTTCCTGGCTCATGTATTTACTATGCTATACTTTTATTGCACTTTTTGTAATCCTCACCTGAGAATATGTTTTTATTGATTTTAGAGAGAAACATGGATGTGGGAGAGAAACATTGATTGGTTGACTCCTGTACCTGCCCCAACCAAGGATCAAACCTGCAACCTATGTATGTGCCCTGACCAGGAATTGAACCCACAACCCTTTTGGTGTATGGGACAACACTCCAGCCAACTGAGCCACCTGGCCAGGGCCTTTTACTGCTATTTTAGAGTGTACTCTTTCTAGGTATAAAAATACATTTTCTGAAAAACAGTATGTGGAGTTATACTAACAGCAGCCTAGCCTGTTGACTGTATCTCTTGATATCATTTTCTCTTCTGCTTGATTTGGTCTCATATTGTTTTATGATTTTAGTATAGTCTGACTGACTACAGGAGCAATAGGCTACTAGTATACCATCTAGGTTTGTGTAAGTATAATAAATGATGTTAATGCAACAATGAAATTGCCTAGCAATATATTTCTCAGAATGCATCCCCTTTGTTAAGTGGCACATGACTGTGTGTGTAGGAGTGTATCACATTTTCTTTATCCACTCATCCATTGATGACACAAGTTGATTCCATTATCTTGGCTATTGTAAGTAATGGTGCAATAAAGATGGAGGTACAGATAATTTTTCAAGTTAGAATTTTCCTTTCCTTCAGATAAATACCCAGAAGTAAAATTGCTGGATCATATAGTAGTTCCATTTTTAATTCTTTTGGAACTTCCATACTGTTTTCTATAATGGCTGTACCCATTTATATTCCCACCAACAGTACCCAAGTCTTCCCTTTTGATCATATCCTTACCACTACTTTTTATTTCTTGTCTTTTTGATAGTAGACATTCCAAGAGGCATGAGGTGATGTCTCATTGTTTTGCTTTGCATTTCCCTGAGTATTAATGATGTTAAGCACCTTTTTATACCCATGCTGGCCATTTGTATATCTTCTTTGGAAAGTGTTGCTTTCTCCTGTTCTTGGAAAGAGATGATTGGCCAGAGGCTATCCAGGAGGGCAGCTTGAACAGTATACTCTTGAGGAGGCTCTGGCAGTCATCGGGAAAAGTAAGTCAATTACTTACACATTCTCTGAGAAAGCGTGTGGTTTCTGTTATCTGTCTGTGTAAGAACTGCCGATTTTCCAGTGCTCCTCCAACTGAAGACATCATGAATGCACCTCAGTGAAAGCACCGAGTTTCAATTCTTCAGGCTTTTCTTGTGGTAGTTCGTGTCTTCTGAGAAGCCGCTTTCTAGACATGTTAGAAATAGGAGAGAGTTATTGGGAGTAGTACCTATGAAAGAGGGCACAGAAGTAGGTGAGGGAAGCCTTTAGATCAGTGGTTCTCAACCTTTCTAATGCCGCGACCCTTTAATACAGTTCCTCATGTTGTGGTGACCCCCAACCATAAAATTATTATCGTTGCTTCTTCAAAACTGTAATTTTGCTGCTATTACGAATCATAATGTAAATATCTGTGTTTTCCGATGGTCTTAGGTGACCCTGCTAGCGGTTCTCAACCTGTGGGTCGCGACATGTAAATATCTGTGTTTTCCAATGGTTCTAGGCGACCCTGCTAGCAGTTCTCAACCTGTCTCGTGACCCACAGGTTGAGAAACACTGCTGTAGAGCCTAAGACCATCGGAAAACACAGATAATTGCATTACGATTCATAACAGTAGCAAAATTACAGTTATGAAGTAGCAACAAAAATAATTTTATGGTTGGGGGTCACCACAACATGAGGAACTATATTAAAGGGTCACGGCATTAGAAAGGTTGAGAACCACTGCTTTAGATCATGACGTAGATCTGATATCTGTGAAGGGAGGAAGGAGAAAGGATTGGGAAGCAAGAGTTTCAGATTATAGTGCATCTCTGAGGCCACTCCAACAGAGAGCTCCAAAGACTCCTGCTTTGTTCAGGCACTGGCTGGACCTCCTTGGGGTGAGGATAGCAGCAGATTCCTGAGATGGCACAGGTAGAACATGTGACCTGGGTGCATGCTTCATAGCAGACTCTCTCACAGCTCTAGAGCAACCACTTTGGGTCAAAACTCAGCTCTCCAAGGAGCTGTATCAGTTAGCTTTCGCTATATAACAAGCAAGCCTAAAACAGTGGCTTTAAAAGAATAAATATTTATTTCTCACACATTCGCGAGTTGACCCTGTTGATGGTGATGATCTCAGCTAGATTTGTTCACATGTCTAGGAACTGGATGACTGTCATCTAATCTATAGCTGGTTCTCAAAAAAAAAAAAAATGTGGTTTTGGTCAATGTCCTCCCATTATAATGTTGATGAGATGCCATAGGAACTTGCCTCTTGTTTATATCAAATAGCCTATAGTAAAATTAGCTTTATTACATGTCGTTTTGTTTAAAGTTGCAGAAATTAGGCATGATGTTAGGTGAGGTCTTACTGTAGACTGACCTCCTCTAGAGCAACTAGCGCTGGCTTCAGTGTCTCTCGTCTCCCCTCAGGCTAGCTTAGAAGTGTCCTCCTCTCACTAATGTCAGCACAAAAGAAAGCAAATGGAAATACACAAGGCCTCTTTCACTTCTGTCTCATTCTATTGGCCAGTGCAAGCCACAAGGTTGAGCCCTATGTTAAGGGGAAGCCCATGATTGGAGGGCACTGAAAAGTTACATGGCCTCTCATCATTGATGTTTCTGTCTATCTCTCCTTCTCCCTTCCTCTCTGAAATCAATAAAAATATATTTTTTAAAAAGTTACATGGCAAAGGATAAATATTAGAGAAGGTTGGAGGCCTGGAGCCTTCATTACAAACCACGACAGAATCCAGAATGCTTATGAAGGCTTTAGTAGTCTCTTTTTTCAATGTGAAATGTCTGCTAACAGTGACAGTACTAGATATCAGAAGCCAGAGCAAGGCCAGAAATATGAGAACATTCACAAATATCACAAGAATCATTTTAAAATCACTTTATATCCAGTTTTCGCATTGGCCTAAATCCAATCAGAAGAAAATGTCCCGTCCTAGCTTGTTTGGCTCACTGTATAGAGCATTGGCCTACGGACTGAAGGGTCCTGGGTTCAATTCCAGTCAAGGGCACATGCCTGGGTTGTGGGCTTGATTCCCAATGGGGGGTGTGCAGGAGACAGCCAATCAATGTTGCTCTCTCAACATTGATGTTTCTATCTCTCTCTCCCTTCCTCTCTGAAGTCAATAAAAATACTTTTTTTTAAAAAAAGAAGAAAATGTCCCAAGAATCAGTAGGGGAACTTTGGATAAAAGGCCTTTTTTCTTGATTGATTATTCTAATTTTCCTAAAGCATTTCTTTGTTGTTTTTTTTTAGTTGGCTAAACAAGTTTATTTGTAAATTTAGTCAACATACATAATTGACCTAAAAACTTCAATAGAAGGATAAATTTTAAAAACCACGTGGAAGACCAGCTCTATAAAGTGATTTCCCCTGGACCATACACCAGCATTTCTAATGAGATGTATTAGCTATTGCACAGATTCTGCCTTGGAGGCGCTCTCCCCTCGCCCCCACCCCCCAAAAAAAAAAAATTGAGGGCAATTTATATCTAGAACCATTTTAAGCAACATGTTTACACTTGTCTCTCAGACTTCTTTACCTTGAGCTGTTTTATTTGCTGTTTTGACCACAGTCAAGATAAATGTTTGGGAACCTGTCTTAGTTTGGAAATACCAATGAGGGCTAGAAATTCTTGATTTAATGGTGAAATCTGGTTGTAAGCTATCCCTTTAAGCTGTTAACTAAATGTGAGCACCTGGGGAAGGAATTCCCCTCTCTGAGCTGTGGTTCTATGTGTGAGAACAACACTGCAGCCCATACACAGTTCGGAGGCCTGGCCTGAACGAATACAGTGAGGTCTGGTTCTCAGTGAGACTGCATGTCAGGAAGAGGCAGAGGGGCCTTACAGTGCAGCTCCCCAGAGTCGCAGCTACCACAGATGGATCTAATGAGAACGCTCTTCCCTGACACAGCATCAGAAAAAGCCACACAGCACACACACACACCACACTCAGATTCCTCTGGCATCGATCCTGAGAACTCTCAAATATCACCCACTGACAAAGGCCCCTGAACTCCCAGAGCCAAGTCCAAAACACAGGGCTAAACTTTGCTTTGGCATCACTCTTACCTTTTTTTGAAACAACAAATCAGTCCAATGATTGCTGCTGCTACTGTTGCTGCTACTGCTGGTGCTGCTGCTGGTGCTACAATACCAACAACAATAGTAATATAAATCGCAGTAGTTTTCCAGGCATTTCCCATCTCAGATCCTGCAGAAAGAGGAGGCAAACATTAAAAGGAAACCTACGGGCCAGGACCAAAGTAACCACACAACCACTGCTAAAATATCTGTGGTGGTGTGTCATTTCCCTGTCATAGATATGACCACCAATCCTCTGCCACACTTCTTGTCATTCCTATCACATACACCTCCACACATCAAATAGTGTGTTTAGCACCTTCCAGAAATACAGGGCAATATGGAACACCACCTACCACATATGTATGCCGTGCATATGTCCAAAGCTTCCACACTACACCATCTTACATCACTATACACTGCTATATATTGAATATCTGTGTCCCCCCAAAATTCATACGTTGAAATCCTAATACCCAATGTGATGGTATTAGGAGGTGGAGCTTTTGGGATATCATTAGGTCATGAGGGAGGAGCCCTGGTGAATAATTAGTGCCCTTATATAAGAGGCCCTAGAGATTCCCTCATCCCCACCACCATGTGAGGACACAAGGAATCTGTGACCCAGAAGGAAGCCCTCACCCAGCCATGCTGGCACACGGATATCAGACTTCCAGCCTCCAGAACCGTGAGAAATTATCAGCCACCCAGTCTGTGGCAATTTATTATAGCAGCCATAAGTCCCCAACACAAATCTCTTTTATTATACTAAAGTAAGGTGACCAGACGTCCCGCTTTTGGCGGGACAGTCCCGATTTTTAACAATTTGTCCCGCGTCCCGCGGCTTTTTAAAAAAGTCCCGATTTTTGGAAAGAATGCACGACAAGCTAGGGAACGGCGGGAGAACGGGAAGGGAATATACGGTTTTCGGTGGCCATGTGGCTATTTAGCCAGGATATGAGTTTTATACTATTTTTGTTAATTTTATAATGTTAAACTTTCATAATAACAAATAATTGTTGAGAACTGATTATCGAGAACTGCTTATCAAAGTTCGCATTGTTGATCAGTTGTTAGAATTCGACCACCGTTGTTTGGACTTAATGAACAATGGCATTTTTTGGGATTGGCAACGACGAAAACATTTTGTAACTGTCTCTCAGACGATACACATCGTACTGCGTGCTAGTAAGCTAGTTAAACAAGTGATGTCATTACAAATCAGCTATTCAGATAATTTAGGTAAGTAATTTATTTATTTATTTCATAAATACATAAATTTTCTTGAATTTAGCAGACAGTACTCGTATTATTTATATTTTATAGTAGCGGCAAAAAGTCTAGCGCCAGCCTTGAAAGTGACACTTATGACTTACGTTACGGCAAATTCATGACCTTTTAAACAATGACAGCAATCTACTAAAAAAAATTCACTCAAATGAGAAATATGACAAAGAATAAAATAATACTATACATAATTTTTTATTTATTATATTTGTAAATTGTACTTATGTTGAAATTTAAAAAAATATATTACAATACTATTTTTGCCTTCTATGAAAATTTTTGTTGCTCCATATAGACCAAATTTTTAATCAAGAACCACCCTCCGCTCCCCCCTCCCCACCCCCACCCCCTGGTCAATGGTGTCCCGCTTTACAAATGTTAAAATCTGGTCACCTTATACTAGAGGCCCAGTGCACACAAAATCATACGCAGGTAGCTCGCTTCTGCTTGCCTCAGCTGGCTGGCCAGCCCTTCACCGCCAGTAGATCATGCCCCGCCCCCTGTCTCTCCCCACCCTCCCCCCAGCCCATGCTCATTTGGTTCTGACAGCATTATGATGTGACGGCCATGGGCCTTTTATATGAGAGATTATACACATAAAGCATATTTCAATTCCTTATTTCCCATGTGCCACACATATTCTACATACACCACACTCGTACACAACCCTGGCCCTTGCTTCCAAAAACAATTCCTCTCTCCCTCCAGGGCCACCTGAGGCCCCATCTGGCAAAACCAGTCAGCCCCTGCCTCCCTAACCCCTCTCAGCTCTAGGCAGATGCATTTGACCTGCAGGATCATCCCCACCCAGGACCAGAGCCATGACCATGGAAACCAAGATATGAGCTCAATTAACCCCACCCCACCAGCAGGGGGTGATCTGTAGTGAGCTGTATTATCTTGAGCTCAGGATCTAGTGTGCCTGGGGAAAGGCCTTGGCATTTGCAGGACTCCCTACTATGGACTCCCCAGCTTGGGCACAGAACTCCTGATTTGACCTCTACCAGCCAACAGTTTGCAGTGGCCCTGGAGCCTGGCCAGAAGAGTTGCTGGTAGGGTTGGGTCTCTGGCCCCTGATAGACCCCTATCCTCAGGGGGCATGGACAGGATCCTATCTCCTTTCTCCTCAAAGCTGACAGGCTTCCTATTCCAGGTCATAGACCTCCCAGCTCCTTAAGGGGCCATAAGTTAACAGCAACCCTGAGGACTCTTGTCACCACTCTCCACCTATTAGGCCATCCACCCTGGCGTAGGGACCTAGTCTGGACTGCTGACTCTGGGGCTGAAGTAGGCCAAACCAAGCTTTCTCTCCTTCCCCATTAGCCCCCATCTTGGCCTGGACTAACTAGGAACCTGAGTGTTACGTTATACCCCCTCAAGGTGAAGAGTAAGGGAAACATTTGAGGATGCTTACCTCTCCAAGATTGGGTGATGTTCAACCTGCAGGAGGTGGACAAGGATATGTGTCTTATCACACATTGGCAGGTGGTCACAATGTGTTCTAGCCTCAAACGGCTGGTGATGTTAAATGTGCCGTCTTCATTCTTGATGGCTGGACCAGTGGTGATACCTTCAGAAATCTCCTGCCCCTGCAGGTTCTCCTGGGTCCACGTATACCATGTTATGATAATGTTCTCTGGGTAGAACCCACGTGCCTTACACAAAATATATTTGTTGCCATCATCTTTCACCATGGCTTGCTCTGGAAACAAGGTGCACTCTGGGGAAGCTGCCAGGGAAGAGAAGTCATGATTTGAGGGTAGGTTGGGACTAGCTTATTATCAGTTCAAAGCCTGACCCATATCAAGCCTTCAGGAAGGGTGAGTGAGGCGAATGAGATTCTGCTTAGCCTACATAATCCCGGTGCCGATGTGATGCTGATAGACCATGACCCAGACTCTCACAGCCATTTTGTAAAGCAGAGTTTCTTAAGCCACTTGATGTCATAGACACCTCTGAGAATGGGAGCAAAGCTTTGGAACACTGCTGTGGTGGAAACCGCTGTCCGTTCTTCAATGACAATTCCAAGTTAAAGCTATATCTCCCAACCTCCACTTCAGCTGGTGTAGCCATGTGAACTCAGGGACTACTAGTTCAGATAGAATCAGAAGTAGGAAGAGCAACCTCAAGGAAGTACCCTTAAAGAACAAGGGTCTTTAAAGAAAAGCACTATTGTTGGAGACCGGGTGTAAGCTGGCACGGTCCTTGCACCCGGAGGGACTAGCAAGGCTGTCCTCTACCCACACAGTTTTCCCAGGCTTGTTTGGATGGCGATTATCAGTAGAATGAGAGCAACCCTTTCATGGCTTACCAAGAAGTCTGTAACTATTTACTGAGGTTTTCAGTACTGAGACTCTGCCTGATTTGCTGTACCGAGAATTTGTCTTTCTGCTCTGTCTCTCCCTTAGAGATTAAGAGGAACAAAGAGTACATTCCTCTACAAAGACCTCCTATTCAGTGTTTTGTGTATAAAAGGCATTACACAGTTAATAAACTCACTAGTCTCTCGATGACTCGTAGTCCTCCAGATCCCGCTGTCCTTTCTTTTCTCAATTCCCACCTCCCTACCTCAGCCCGGTTCAACCGTCAGGCTGGCCCTGACAATTGGCACCCCGAACAGACACCTGAGGACTTGGGAAGCAGATGGTGAGGAACTCCTCCAGATAAAGAGTGCACTCGATAAGGTAAAGGAGGAGCAATTTATTGATAGTCAGGAGTAAAGCATGGGAAAAAGTAAAAGTGCCCTTTAGAGGCAAATGTTGAAGTCTATGTGATCACAAAATAATGTTGTTTCTTGTTCAAATTAGAATCTTAGTGTGTGTATGGAATTTAAAATCTGTAATAAGTGGAACTCCACTGCTGAAACTGCCTCTGGTATGGAGAAATTCAAAGGAGGCAGGAGAGGGCAGGGCTATCTGCTCTCCCACAATAAGATTAGTTGCAATAAGATTACTTAATGCCTTGTTTAAAAATTATGAGAGAATTTGAAGGGAAATGCAAATCTTGACCAAATTGGGTGTGAGTTATTACTTCAGAAAGCAAAAAAGAAAGAAAAAATTTGAGATCTGTTTATCTTTTAAGCATGAAAAGAAATGTGGCCAGATCTGTTGCTAATGCTTCCCCTGAAGTAAGCAGGATGTGGGAGAGGGAGACATGTGGGGATTCAATATAGAAGTCCACTCTCCTAGTATGTTAAATTAAAAGTTTTCTTTCTCGCCATAAAAAAGTTTTAAAAATTTAGAAATGCATCTGGGATATCTGTACACGTGTAAAGAGAAAGCTAGTATAAGGCAAAATGTGCACACTGTCTGATTTCGGATATTAGATAGGTCTTGAACTAGACTTAATTCTTTACAAGGGCTACAGAAATGAAAAACCAAAGACTAGTTTTTTCCTAAGAAAAAAGGAAAAATATATATATATATATATATCGAATTTGATCTAAAGGAAAGAAATTCAAACTGATTCCAACAAGATTCGGATTTCCATAATAAAGAGTTGTTTTTAAAATACTAATAAAGGGTGTTAAAAAGTTAACTTTTATAACCTTCAAGAAAATAAGTAAATTTGTCTCTGTCATAGAATTTATCCAAAGTAATGCTTTAAAATAATTATAATTTATTCTAGAATCTCAAAGAAATTGTTAAAATACAGATAAATAATGTATTGATTATAAAGATCTAAGTAGCCCAGGTAACTGGCTACGCCCTTTATTAATAGAGGAAGAAGGCTGCTTGCCTTTCCCCCAGCAGACAGGTCAGTCTCCTGCCAATAGCCATTTTAAAGAATGTAGCAATTTACATTTGAATAAACCAAACCTAGTTTTCCAGAGCTACTGGCAAATAAAAAGTAAAGTTTAAATTTGCCTCATGAGAAAAATCTAAAGGACAGAATTGAAGCTATTAATTGATTATATCTTGTGTTTTAGAAATTTATTCTTAAGAATATAAAAGTGTTATCAATCTAAGAACTACTAAAAATATTTGACTTACAAGCTCTGAAAGTTTAAAGTACATATTGAATTAGGAGAAATTATATAAATATAGTAATTATATACCTAAAATATAAAAATATATTTTTGAAAAAATAAAATGTTATATTTTCTCTAATAATTAGGAACTTAAAAAATATTAGTTATTGGTCTGATTTTAAAAAGAGGATTAATTCTATAATCCAGTTTAAATGTAACTGATATTTTTAAGATAATTTAGGTATACTGCCAAAACCGGTTTGGCTCAGTGGATAGAGCATCGGCCTGCGGACTGAAGGGTCCCAGGTTCGATTCCGGTCAAGGGCATGTACCTTGGTTGTGGGCACATCCCCAGTGCGGGTGTGCAGGAGGCAGCTGATGGATGATTCTCTCTCATTGATGTTTCTAACCCTCTATCCCTCTCTCTTCCTCTCTGTAAAAAATCAATAAAATATATTTTTTAAAAAAGATAATTTAGGTATATAATCTTTAAAGCATATATATAAATATATACATATATATATGTTTAATCTTTCCAAGTTATTTCAAGACTGAGAGTGACTTTTAGACATTTCATTGGGCCCTGAAATTTTTTTCAAAAGTCTGTTCTCTCTTAAAAGAAATATTTTTTTAATTAAACCGAGTAATACTTGAAATTGCATGGAAAGCTTTATCAAATAAAAGTTAATATATTTTACTTATACATATATATTAAATGTTATAAGTTTTCGCCTGTAAGAAGGGCAAAAACAATATATTTCTTAAATAAATCCAAATTTTCAACAACAGTAGAATTTCTAGAAAGACAAAAGCCATACTTTTAAATCAGACCAATAAAGTATCAGACCTATAAGTTTTACTAGATAAGTTTCTTTACTTTTTAATTAAAGATACCTATTTAAGTTACTTTATAAATTAGCCTTTTAAAATATAATCAAGGTTTCATATAAATTAAGTTACATAAGAAACCAATATTTAAATAATTAAATCCAAGTAAAACCTAGGAACAGATTAGAAGCCACCATTTACTGTCTAACTTTATGTAGCCGCCTGCATTAAGCTAGAGGCGGGGCAACATTTGCGTTTTATAAAATCAGATGTAAATTTACTTTATTTTAAATAAACATACCTACTTTAATTACTTAAATAAATTAGCTTATTAAATTATAATCAAGGTTTTCAGCTTAAAGAAAAGCCAATGTCTTTGTAAGCAATTTAATTAAGTATACTAAGAAAGTTACTAAGACCTTGTCTATACAAAAAGAAATTAACAGCCAGTTTAAAATTAAATTGTCACACCCAGCGCAAAGAATATCCTTACATAATATTATTCTACAATGTCATTATAATTTTTAATATTTTACAACAGCATATTGTACATTTATCCCAAACAAACTTACAAACTAATTCTTTGAATATTTAGCAGCAATTTAAAAGGACATAAAAGGATTTCATCCCTTCCACTGTCTAGAGGGCCCCCTAGGAGAGCACTTGAGCATTCTACATTGGCCCTTCTTACACTTTTTGCCAAGAGGGACCCTCTTCTCACAATCCAATTGACCACAGCTGTTACCTGAGCTCTCTATTCATACTGAGGTTGAAGCCTCATAGTGGTTGGTACCATAGATCTGTCTCTCGCCCAATGGCGTGAGCTGGGCCCTCCATGGAGAAGAAACCTGGGTTCCCCAAGATATGTGATCAATACCGAGGCCCCGCCAGCAGGCGAAGAGATCACAAGGCAGGTGCTGGGCGTGGAGGCCACAGAGGCATAGGCTACCAAGGAGACAGAACTGAACCTCACATCACCCTGCTTGGCCCCGGAAGATGGCTGGTTAGCCAGAGATGGGTAAGATTCCTCAGGGAAGGAACAACCTAAGACAGGCACAGTCGCAAAGGGGCCATCAGGAGAGAACTTGGGGGTCAACAAAGGTAGGGCACAGATCCTCAACCCCCCAATATTACAGGGGCTTGAACACTCGCCCCTTCTAAGGGAGGTCTCCTGCCCCCATAACTACTTTACACTTCCCATGCCCAGCTCAGATTGGGACCCAGGTAATAGAGACTTGGCCCAGCTCAGATCGGGACCCAGATAACAGACGTGGCTAACAGCAGCTGCCCTATATCTAAATCCAGCCTAACACGAGGAATGCTCAGGGATACAAATAATCCTTTCCATTAATATTTACAGGGTAAACTTAAGATTGTTGTTAAAATATTAAATTTAAATGTAAATTAGTAGTCAGCCTTACTATAAAAGTACTTATAATATAGCTAGCTAGTCGCCTGTAGGCTTAACCTTCAAACTACAGCCTTAAAGGTTACCTATTGTAAAAAGAAAGACAAAGATTCTTAAATAAAACTCTCTGTAGCCTGAAGATTATTTTAAAAGGAAATAAAAGGTTTCCTTCAAATATTATAAGAATTATAATTAAAAGTCTATATGCTTAGCCTTTTAAACTAAGGTAAATAATTTATATTTTTCCTCTCTAATAAGTTTTATATAAAATCAAAGATTAATAACAGAAACTTAATGTCATTTATTGTCCATAATCTAGGACAAGCAAAGTTAATAAATAAATTAAGCTATATTTCAGATTAATTTAAATTAGCTAATTAAAATAAGTATTCATAAAAACTTAATTGTACTAGACAAAAGACTATTCCTAAAGTATTAACAAAAAACTTTTATTAATGGTTCATCTCATAGTAAAATTGCTAAACATACAATAAATCCAAAGCAGTCATATTTCTGTGCCTGATTTTCTGTACCAAGAATTTATCCTGCTCTGTCTCTCCCTTAGAGATTAAGAGGAACAAAGAGTACATTCCTCTTCACAGACCTCCTATTCAGTGTTTTGTGTATAAAAGGCATTACACAATTAATAAACTCACTACAGTCTCTTGATGATTCGTAGTCCTCCCGATCCCGCTGTCCTGTCTTTCTTTCTTTTCTCAATTCCCACCTACCTACCTCAGCCCGGTTCAACCATCAGGCTGGCCCTGACACACTATGCCCTTCTCTCCCTCTCCCCTTCTTCCTTCCTGGAGAATGGCTGGAAGACCATGTCATGGTCAAGATGGAGCGGCCATTTCCAAACACAAGGTGAAAGACACAGGTTGAGGATGCCAAAGTGGCAAGATAAAAGGACTCTGGGTCCCAGATGATCACAGAACTACCCTACCTGTCCAGAGTTGGCTCCATTTTCGTGAAAGAAAAATAAACTACCTTTTTAAAGGGCCCTGTTGCTCTGGCCAGTGTGGCTCAGTTGGTTGAGTGTCATCCCATGACCAAGAGGTGGCCGAGTTGATTCTCAGTCAGGACACATGCCCTGGTTGCAGGCTCGATCTCCAGGAGGGGGCGTGCAGGAGGCAGCCAATCAATGTTTCTCAAACATCAATGTTTCTCTCCCTCTCCATCTTCCTTCCTCTCTCTCTCTAACATCAAGAAAAACATCAATAAAATTTAATTAATTTAATTAAAAATAATAAAAGCACTTGCTGATTTCTGGTTTCCTCTCTGGCATGTAAAGAACTAGAAGTCATCATTCCTATCCTCATAATGGGAAAAAAACACTGAACTGAACAAACTGCAAATCAACAACTTTTCTTAGATCCATCAGAGAACTGAGGTGACAGGGCCAACCACAACCCTGAAAGCTAGAGAGACAAGCAGATTGGAGAACCACAGCCAAAATCCTATTACCACAGCAGAAGGTGCTGGAGTTATAACTGACAAATGGCTCATGGATGAAGGTGGATTGGCTGGAGGCCAGTCTTAGAAGGTTTTTCTGGGATTTACCTCCAGGAACCCCCTTCCAGGCCGCCCCCCTCAGGTTCTTGCAGTTCCAAGAAAAATTCCCTCCTGTTTGGGGGAGAAGGGAGAGGAAAAGTAACCATTTAAAAATATACCCAGTGCGTTCTCCATAACAAAGAATGCTCTCAAGTGGGAAGACTTTGCCAGAGCCCTGGCTCACCCAGGAGAATGATGATTAGCTCTTCAGCCCTCTATAACCTTCCTTTCTCACCCAGGCACACTTCTGAAGGTCATAGCCTAGGGGCTCAGGCCACTCAGAGAATGAGATTTAATATCAGATCATAGACTGCTTCCCCTCCACACCACTTTACCACCACATCAACAGGGCTCCCGTATTCTCCCAGTGACCTATGCATATCCTTAGGTCAATACCACACTGTCTTGATAATAAAAACTCCAATTTTGTTTTTTAAAAAAGGAAATCAATGGAAAAAATATCCTCAGGTGAGAATTAACAACAACAATAACAAAAAGTAAAGGGATTTATATACCATACTAACCCTAATCTAAAGAAAACTGGAATGGCTCTATGATTTTCAAAGTAGCCTTTAGAACAAGAAAAATTATCAGGGATATTAGGTCAAAACTAAGGTTATCTGAATAAACTATGGACATTAATTAATAAAAATGTATCAATATTGGTTCATTAATTACAACAAATATACCATACTAATGCAAGAGGTTAATAATAGAAAAAGCAGTATGTGCACAGGCAGGAGCATAAAGAAACTACTATCTTTGCAATTTTTTCTGTAAATCTAAAACTGTTCTAAACAATAAAGTCTATTAATTTTTTTAAATCTTTTTAGGCTTTCTGTCAGTTGCGGAGGAAATGAATCCTAATATACTTTCCCATCTCCCTAATTAATATGTACAAAACATTCGAAGTCTTAAGTACAATTTTGAAGGCTCAGAGACATTGCCCCCATTGTAGGCTGCATTGTGGCCCCACCCCCAAATTCATGTGTTGAAGCCCTAAGCCCATTCTCTTAGACTGTGACTGTATTTGGAGACAGGGTCTTTTTTTAAACTCGGGACCCTTTGCTCCGCAAGCCCACGCTCTATCCACTGAGCCAAACCGGCTAGGGCTGGAGACAGGGTCTTTACAGAGGTACTAGTACATCTGTTTACAGAAAAGGACACTGAGGTTCAGCGTGATTAATAACTTGCTCTAAGTTGTCCAGACGTCCAGGGAAGCCCAGAACTTAAACCCGTGTCTATCCAACTCCAAGGCCCATGCCCAAACTTCTGCTCTACTTCACTGACCCACATCTCTACCCCAAGCCCCATCACCATGGGAAGCGCAGGACACTGCCTCAGGCACTCACCCAAAACATTTAGAAAGACTGTTTTCTGGGCCTCCTCGGGGGTGACCACCACCTTACATCGGTACTCTCCTGCGTCCCTCAGCTGGACTCCAGGAAGGTGCAGTGAGACGTCCCCCTTCTCTAGCCCCGCTCGAGACACGCTGGCTCCGGGTCTGAACGCCTTTTGATGTTTTCCATACATTTCAAACACCTCATGCTCTGTTTCATTCGCCTGGTGCTTCAGATACCAGATAACACCCGTACTGTTGGTGTTCAGGGGTGTGGAACCAGGGACCTTGCAGGAGATGGTGACATTGTCATTCAGCAACACAGTCTGATTCTTCCCTTCCATCTCCACTATCAAGAAGTCTGTGGAAATAAGAAAATTCAGTTATGGGAGAACCTTGAAAAAAAACTTAGGCCTTGTACTCTCAGACACTACCCTGTAATCAAAAACGAATTCCTTTCCCCACCCGGTCCCCAGTAGGGAGCGTGTAGCAGGCAGCTGATCAATGAGTCTCTCGTCATTAATATTTCTCTCTCTCCCTCGCCCCCTTCCTCTCTAAAATCAATAAAAATACATTTTTTTAAAAAGAGCTTACTATGTAGCAGGCACTCTACCTGACCCTTTATAAAAAACAAAACACGCCGAAACCGGTTTGGCTCAGTGGATAGAGCGTCGGTCTGCGGACTGAAAGGTCCCAGGTTCGATTCTGGTCAAGGGCATGTACCTTGGTGGCGGGCACATCCCCAGTGGGGGGTGTGCAGGAGGCAGCTGGTCGATGTTTCTCTCTCATCGATGTTTCTAGCTCTCTATCCCTCTCCCTTCCTCTCTGTGGAAAATCAATAATAATATATATATATATATATATATATATATATATATATATACACAAAAACAAACTCCTTTGGCGGGGGGGGGGGGGGGGGGGGGGGTACGGAGGCATCTCTTGTACAGAGTCCCTTAGTTCATGGCCCTCCTTAATACTCATAAGATCCTCCCACTTTGTTCTTCCTTTTCAATATTGTTTTGATTGTTCTGGTCTCTTGCAATTTCTTAGAAATTTTCAAATCCGTTTAATTGATTCCTACAAGTCCACAAAGGAGAGCTTAGAGCTGGGGACTGTTAAGGTACAGGTGGCTGAGGACGGCAGGCGGGATCCCGGAAGGAGATGAACAGGGAGAGTGCCTGGCGACAACCACTCCCGCGCCCCACCCCACCTTACCTGCGGGGAAGACACAGAACCACAGGACTGGAAGCAGCCGAAGGAAGCCCCAAAATTTGCGGCCTGCCGCCGTCCCGGTGACAGTCATGGCTGAGGAGGACCAGCTCGCCGAGTTTCTTTCTAAAAAGGGAAGTCCTTGGTCGGAAGGCGCAGTCCGCGTCTTAGGGCGCTCACTTTCTTGGTACAAGAGTGGCTTCTTCGCGCCTTCTACATCTTTCTGCCCCTCCTTCAACCTGATTTTTGATTTACCCGAGCACGCCTTTCCCGCCCCCCACCCCCTCACTCCTTTCACTCCCCACCCCCCACCATCCCCCCCACCCGCCCCACCCTCCGCAGCCTCGGTTCTCAGCCTGGGAAACGGCAGCCTCCGGGTCTCAGCCTCAGAAGCTCCCGATGCCCCGCCAAGCGATCCCCTCTCCCCCTCCCGCACCCCGCACCCCGCGCCCCAGCCTCTGTTCTCAGCCTGGGAAGCTCCCACGGCCCCGCCAAGCGAACCCCTCTCCCCCTTCCCCACCCCTCGCCCCTCGCCCCTCGCCCCAGCCTCTGTTCTCAGCCTCGGAAGCTCCAGAATCCCCACGGAGTGATCGCCGGCGCGCGCACACACACACACACACCTGCAGCCTCGGGGTCTCAGCCTCGGAAGCTCCCGCGTCCCCACCCGGCGATCCCCTCCACGCGGCAGCCTCGGGGGGCTTGGGGGTCTCAGCCTTGGAAGCACCTGCGTCAACACCCAACACCGAGTGAACCTGCCCCACCCGCAGCCTCACAAGGAATGCGCCGGGAAAACTTCCCAGGCCCTGATCCTAGTGGTTGGAGGCAGGAGGGCAGCCTCGCGTCATCAGCTCTACCTCTGAGGTTCCTCCGCCTCCGCATCTGGGCAGTGCCACCCAGCAAACCTCTCCCATCGGGCAGGGACTTGTGGCCCGGTAGCCCTGGCTGCCATGAAGTTAGGGATGGTAACTGGACTTAAAATCCTCACAGAACGCAACGGAAATGTGTGAGGTCAGGTTTCACATCTGAAATAAATTACAACTAATTTGTGTAGGCAAATTGCAAGGTAACTAGAGAGTGCCCCGTGGTCCGGTGGTCCGGCTGCCTAGCAGCGGTGCCCGGCGCTCCCCGCCCTGGTTCCTCGGCACCCTCCCCCGGCCTGAGCCCACCCAGGAAGGCCTTTTCCCCTACAGTTTTCACCAAGGCAGGCAGGTTTTGTAGACATGAATAAGAGTGCCCTAGTCAGTTTAGCTCAGTGTGTAGAGCGTCAGCCTGCATGCGGGACTCAAGGGTCCAGGGCTGGATTCCAGTCAAGGGCACATGCCCAGGTTGCCAGCTGGGTCCCCAGTAGGGGGCGTGCAGGAGGCAGCCAATCAATGATTCCCTCTCATTGAGTTTCTACCTCTCCCTTCCTCTCTGAAATTAATAAAAATATATTTTTTAAAAAAGAAGAAGTGCCCACACACAAGTCCTGAAGATGCAGGACCAGCATGAAGACAATCACAAACAAAGGGGGGGGGGGGGGGGGGAACAAAACCAGAAACACCAAGATCAACATCTTTTTCTTCAGATGACTGTGTGTTTCCAACTCTTCTTCCTCTTCTGGAAGCGAGACAGATTCAGGTACTGAGGATTCTACCAACGGAAAAGTTAAGAGAGAGGACAGAAAAAGGAATAAAAGGAGAAAAGAAAGAAAGGACAAAAGATGAAACATCAAGAAAAAGAAAGAGAAGGAAAAAAGGAGGAAACAACCACATGATATCACCTTTCCAAGGTCTCATGAACTTCCTGTTTAAGGAGTTTATTTTATGGCACTTCTAGTTTGGGTTTACATGTTTACTGGTTTGCCAGGACCACAGCAGTTACAGTGTCCAATATGTGAAAGAAAAAACATGTATATAATTTTGTTTGTCCGTTACATACAATGTAAATATACTTCAATATTTAAATTTATTTTTGTCATTTCTTAAATATCTTGAGTAAGATTAGTAGAACAGACCCACATGCTTCAAAACATCAAAAATTGCCATTTGGATTATTGTAATCTCTGTACCCTGGGAGAGCTGACATACCAGGGTCTGAAACCGGCTAAACTTCTTGATTTCCAAAGTTCATCCTTTTGGGTTAAAATGGCCAAATGGGTATGCAGAGCCCAGCACTGTGAAACCACAGAACAGGGAAGAGCTGGAAGGTGGATGTCTTTCACCACTTCACATCTGCATGACAAAGAGTTGGGAAATCACATTTTACTTGCAAAGGCCTGCATCCAGCATTTGAGAGCCTGAAGTTCAAGCTGGTTGTGGCAATGTTAGGACGCTTATCCTGTATTCAGATATTTGGTAGGGAAAGAGACACTCTGCTCTGGTGAATATCATGCCTAATAATTGCATCTAAACTACCTATACCAAAGTCCTACACAAAGCAGAAGACTTGCAGATGGCATGAAAAAGGCTAAGGCCTATCCATGTGCTTCTTAGTGTTTCTTCCTGAGTTTTATGTTTCTATTGTTAGTAATGTCCTCTTCTTTCAACAAGTAGATTCTGTTTTCATAACCTCAGTATTTGCTGTGGAGCACGATGTAGTGCTCTTTTACTCTTGTTCCTCCAGGGATCCTGGTTCTACGTTCCCAGGCAAAAGTTTTCATCTCCAGAGGTGATCACATCTATAATAATAAAAGAATAATATGCTAATTAGACTGGACGTCCTTCCTTCCAGACAAAGCTGAAGCAGGCGGGGGGCCGAGGCAGAGGTGGCAGAGGCCTTCGACGACCGTGGCCATGGCAGCGTGTGGGGGCCAGGGCCAAGGCCCATGCACAAATTTCGTGCATCAGGCCTCTAGTTGTTTCATAAAATGAGAGCGGAGGAAGCGGTTCCCCAGGTCAGCCTTGCAGGGTGCCTCCTGGGTTTTACACATCACTGGGCTTTTTGCTCATTTGGGTTTGTGGGTTAATTGCGCATCAAATCTAACCATGTAATCAATAGTTGGCTTTAAAAGAAGGTCTTGTTCAGTGGTCAGCAAACTCATTAGTCAACAGAGCCAAATGTCAACAGTACAATGATTGGAATTTCTTTTGAGAGCCAAATTTTTTAAACTTAAACTATATACGTAGGTACATTGTTATTAACTTAATTAGGGCACTCCTAAGCTGGCCTTTGCTAAAAACTCAAGGGGCCAAAGAGCCAAATGTAGCTCTCGAGCCGAAGTTTGCCAACCACTGGTCTAGTTAGAAGTGAATGAGAGACAAGATGGCTAGGTTTATATTTTTAATTGGAAGTTGAGGTATTATGTTGTTATTCAGGCAAAATACCTTAAAATAATCTTAAATACCATTCTTTGCTGAGTTTAAGATTTTATCCATATGGCTATAATGTGGGGTTGTTACTAAATGCAGTTCCTTAAAGGATTCCCCTACCCCCCAGTAATAGTAACTCAAAACAAAATTATAATAGGATTATACTTAAATTACGTATCTTTATCTTTGATTACAGAGAGGTTTAACATAATTATACATCATTGCTTTCCAAAGTTATAGTTCTCCAAAGTGAGGTTTTTAAAGTAAAAAAACCTCAATATTGTCTTGGGCTCATAGTATTTATGTATTAAGAAAGTTACTTCCTTATATGTGAAATGGTGACTTTCTGAAATGTGCTAGCAGAGAATTCGGGTAGGTTTTCTTTTATTTTTTATTTACTAAAGAAATAAATGTATTTTAGTTTATGAATAGACTATTTTTTCCAGGAAAACTAATATTCATAATTATGGGATGAGAATTACCTCTTAGAAGAGTAAAATAAAATGTAGGCATTAGATATTAAAATTATCTCAAAACTATTTTTTACATTGTAGCCTAATTAAAATAGTGCACATGCTTTCTGGAGGCGAGACTGGCAGCACAGATGGAGGTCTGGACAGGGCATCCCTTCTCTGCCTTCTCTCCCAGCTCCAGGCCTGCGTTTATCCATGTGAATGGTGCTTATAATGGGTCAGTTTACTTTAAAAACCTCACTTTGGAGAACCATAATGCTTTCCAAGATAAAAGTTAAACTTACTGAATTGTAAACAATTTCAGATAAGCAAGAGGTAGTTTTTAAAATTTTTTCAATTATACTTGAAATACGATATTATATTAGTTTCAGGTGTACAAAATAGTGATTTGACATTTATATAACTTACAAAGTGATCACCCTGATAAATCTAGTACCCACCTGATAGCAAGAGAGCGTTTTAATGAAGAAAACCTGAAAAGAGACTTGTAAAATATGTTCCAGTAGAAAAAACTGCAGGGCTGTGTGTGATCAGGAGCTGTGAGCCCCCGTGCTGATTTGTCCCTCCCGAAATTTTTTCTCTCCATTGCCCCATCAGCAGAGGCTGAAGTTCCAGGAAGATGATGAAGCATAAGCATCAGGGCCCTGCCAAGACCAGCAAGGGTCCGAGGGTCCTTAGCACTGTGCTTACATGGTCTTGCTCTTCCGTATCACCAGGTGCAGGGCCAGAGGTCTTCCTGCAATATGGAGCCAGAGAGTAGCTTATGAAAAATGTCCAATAATTAGGTATGTGAAGCTGTTAGCAGATGATTAGTTTTCATCAATATCTATCAAAATAAAGATTCAAGTCCAAAACTTGATATACTTGATAATGGGACCTATACAGTCTAAAAGGCACCGTGCTTGTTTGTTTATGGGAATCATATACAATAGCGTTTATCTGAGTTGTGCTTTATGTAGGGCACAAACTTACAGCTGTGCTACAGCTAGTGTACCTGTGGTTGAGGACACCTTTGTTGATTGGGCATCCTTTCATTTAAAAATAATTTTGATCAACCATGAAAGAGGAAAACCTAAATTATCTTTCCCTTCTCTATGTATAAAAAAAGATACTACAGCCCGGCTGGCGTAGCTCAGTGGTTGAGCTTCGACCTATGAACCAGGAGGTCACGGTTCAGGGTCAGGGCACATGCCTGGATTGCAGACTCGATTCCCAAAAGGGGGCGTGCAGGAGACAGCTGATCAATGATTCTCTCTCATCATTGATATTTCTTTTTTATTTTATTTTATTGATTTTTTACAGAGAGGAAGAGAGAGGGATAGAGAGTTAGAAACATCGATGACAGAGAAACATCGATCAGCTGCCTCTTGCACACCCCCTACTGGGGATGTGCCCGCAACCAAGGTACATGCCCTTGACCGGAATCGAACCCGGGACCCTTGAGTCCGCAGGCCGACGCTCTATCCACTGAGCCAAACCGGTTTCGGCTCATCATTGATATTTCTATCTCTCTCTCCCTCTCCCTTCCTCCCTGAACTCAATAAAAATATTTTTAAAAGATACTACAAAATCATTACAAAGACATTTACAGTCCTCTCCCTCCAAATATGTAAAAAAAGCAACATAGAGATATGTCAAGCAGCTAATAAAATGAGAATGTTGTTTTTCTGGATTTTGAAATATTTGTGCTAATTGTCAAGTTATAAAATTTGTAATTAGTGATTTCTGTTATTCTAAATAAATATTCACATATGTAAATATATATATATATATGTATATATACACAGACACATATACATACATATATATAACTAGAAACTACCATTGGTGTTCCCAACTGTGTTGACAATTATTGCTGAATTGTACAGCATAAGTTTTCTTTGGCAGCTTTTTATACTATCAATTAACACAAACGGACAACTAGACAACTATAAAGGTTTGTGCTAACTTAGTATTTCAAAACTTCATTATAATTATTTAAATGTAATTTCTTCTAGATGCTAAAATAGGAAAGTCTCCAAACATGCCTAATGTCAATATAATAGACAACAAAAAATTGCTAACTAATCACTACTAAAAGCTTTATAGTTGTATGTACAAGTATATAATTCAACAAAAACACCAATAAAAATATTACAATATTAATTCCAATTCTCTATCAGACTTTCTGTGATAAAGCACAAAAGTTAAATGTAGAAACTAACATCTGGGTTTCTGTCAATTTTTCTGGAAGGCTATTTCAAAGTGGCCTAGATTAGCCAGAATATAATGTGAATTCTTATCATATTGCCACATAACATTAAAGTATATCGATAACTTAGTAGTTTTAATTCTGTTCTATGGAATAAGCCTATTTTGGAGGCTTGGCACAATATTACCAAGAAATTTAACAAAAAGCTCAAGTCCAAGTATATAACTAAAAAGTCTTTTCTATATATTACAAAATCATCAACTTAAATTATAAATGGCTCCCACTAATTACTACCACTCAAAATTCACACAAAGTAAAGTGAAACGGGTGGCAGAAAGTGCTGGCACATTCACATTGCAGAGACAAGTGATAGGGTTTAGCCAGCAAAAATTCAAATAGGCATATATGTAAACATTTGAATGCCACCTTTCATGAGTAAGACACGGAAAATGATTCATTTGATCATTTTACGTACAGCTTGTATAGAATTCAAAACAAGTAAAACTGAAAATTTCCTACGTAAAAGCCACAATAAAGTCAAATAAAATACCAAATAATGGTCTTACAAACTGGTCTGGGAATTTCTGAGCCTCTGACTTTCAAGGTGTAACAGGCATTCTCCACTTTGGCCTAGCTCTGTTTCAAGGTATACAGCTTCTTAGAAACCTCATAAGGTCCGGTATTGCCAATGAATGAAAACCCATCATAAACCTGACATAAGAACTGGCTCACTCCAAAGGGGGTGTCAATGTCCCCATTGCCCACACTGTTAATACACATCGGCATCAACTCACCAGTTAGATCAGCCACTCCCAGGAGGTAATCAACAGGGGTGATTTTCAGTCTCCAAGTACCAAATTCTTTATCGTGAGCATTGAGCATCGAAAGAGGGCTGTCGTAAGCCGCCCATTGTCCTCTGATTGAGACATTGGTAGCTGAAGCCACTTCCGCCTGTCAATCTTATGTAAATCCTTGCTGGGTGGCTATTATTGGAATTTCCTGCCTCTATGGGTGGATCCAAAGTTTTAATAAAAGGGATAGCAAGGCCAGAGCAGTGAGTAGTCCTCTCTTGGACTTCCACCTGGCCCACAAGCCCAAATTAATACTTTTCTAGTCTCTTTCATTTGTGTGCGGCCTCCTTCAGAACCGGATCCCTGAACCTGAACCCTAAACCTGAACCCTGAACCACGCGGGACGTGAAAGGGGTTCCCACTGAGGGCTTCTATCCTCCAGTCTCAGATGATGAGTTGTCCCTCCTCTTGTTTTGAGGTTAACTCTTTTAAATGACCTTGACCCATCTCCTCCCACCTCTTCCAGGACCTTGCTTCATAAGGGGTATGCCCTTGGGCTAGTTATTTCATCTCTCTAAACCTCAGTTTCCTCAAACTCTTATTTTCTTTCCCATTGTCTTCGGTTGTAAATACCAGTTGTTTATTAATTTCATCCATACTGATAAGTGATCGTGTTTTAATAAAGTGTTGAAAAGAGATGGCCTCCACATATTCCTAAAATCCTGTCATAAGTCCGGTGGTAATGGCGCTATGGAATTAATGCATCTCTTCTCCCAAGAGCTCCTGGGCCACCTGCAGTATCTTTTGTCTGACACCATCTAATTTAATTTCTGACTCAGTCAATATTTCCTCCATATCAGGAACACTTGTAATCCTATGGAGCAGAAAAATTATCCTTTACTTTCTACAGTTACATCCCAACTAAGTTTCACAAGTCTCTCATATTTGTCATGTCTTGCATCAAGTTCCTGCTTGAAATGATTTGAAGGCCACCATCATGGGTGACAATGCATTAACATCCTACCCTTCTCTCCTCTGGTTGTGGGGAAAATTGTCATGCTTCCTTTTCCTGAACCCTCCCAATCCTTCTTTGTTGCTCACGACCTCACAGCCTACAGCGAGTCTCCTAGAGACAGAGGGCCTTGGACCTGGTGGAGTGCATGAGGCAGCGGGGCGGGGTTGGGAGGGGGGGGGGGGAGAGAGCCTGCCAGGACCCTTTGACATGTCCCAAGAGCGGAGCTGGAAGTCGCTTCCGGCTTATCATTGCCTTCTTGAGTCCAGGTGATTTTGAGAATATTTTTATTAACACTGGGACAGTGGAACAAAGGAAGGACTCAGGGTAGGAGAAGCAACAGGAGAGAGCCTAGGCAGTGCTCTGCTTTGGCTCTCTAGAAAGATTATAGGAAAGAAGTGAGCCAAGGTGGGACTGCTTCGCTCACTGGAAAGTCAGAGAAAAGGGGCCTTGGATACAGGTTCTGGGGGTTAGCCTGGAAGGAGCTGCTGCTGCCTGCTGCTCCCCTGGTTGCAAGTCTCTGCGGGGACCCATGGTGTTTAGGAGAAAGAAAGGCCCCAAGACTATGACTCTGAAATGGTATTGTTTTGTAAACAATCCATTCTTTCAATATTGTCAAATTTGTCTTTTTGCCCAAAAAATTTACAACAAATATTACATATTGTGCTCATTTTACATTTACTATAATTAAAAATGAACCTATACAAATGACCTTAGCAACAATATTTCAACAAAAATTCCAACAAATATTGCACTAAAAGAATTTTCACAACACATAGTCAATAAATGAATTAAAATATAAACGTATATAAGGTCTCTGTGTCTTTCTGATTATCAATTAAAATCCAATTATTTCTTTATAGTTTAAAAAACAGTGCAATTACCTAAATAAGCCAAGAAAAATTAAGCCTTCCTGATTACCCCTAACCACTTCTGCCTGCCAGCCTGATAATCCCCTAACAACTCCCTTGCCAGCCTGATTGATGCCTAATTGCTCCCCTGCCAGCCTGTTTGCCCCTAACTGCCCTCCCCTGCAGACCTGGTCACCCCTAACTGCCCTCTTCTGCAGGCCTGGTCCCCCCCAAATGCTCTCCCCTGCAGGCGTGGGTCCCCACAAACTGCCCTTCCCTACCGGCCCGGTCACCCCCAACTTCCCTCCTCTGCCAGCCTGGTCCCTCCCAACTGCCCTGCCCTGTTGGCCTGATTACCCACAACTGCCCTCCCTTGCCATCCTGGTCCCTCTCAACTGCCCTCCCCTGCTGGCCATCTTGTGGTGGCCATCTTGTGTCCACATGGGGACAGGATCTTTGACCACATGGGGGCAGCCATCTTGTGTGTTGGAGTGATGGTCAATTTGCATATTACTCTTTTATTAGATAGGAAAGAGGCCTGCTGCATGGGTGGGGGCCAGCTGGTTTGCCCTGAAGGGTGTCCCGGATCAGGGTGGGGTTTCCCTTGGGGCGTGGGGTGACCTGGGCAAGGGGCCTGTGGTGGTTTGCAGGTTGGCCACGCCCCACCGGTGACACAAGCGGAGGCCATGAGATTGGGATTTATTTATCTTCTACAATTGAAATTTTGTAGCCCAGAGCAGAGCCAAGACTTCTATTCACTCTGTGGCGGCAGCCATTTCTGTTAGGATTTATTTATCTTCTATAATTGAAACTTTGTAGCCTGGACTGCAGGCCTGGGCCAGCCAGAGTGTGCAGAAAGCTTGGCTTCCTCCATCGCCAGGAAACCCAAGCATTCCTCCTGCTCTCTTCGTGGCTGCAGCCATCTTGGTTGGGTTAATTTGCATACACACTCCTGATTGGCTTGTGGGGATGGCTTGTGAGTATAAGAGAGTGATGGTTAATTTGCATATTACTCTTTTATTATATAGGATAATTGAAACTTTGTAGCCTTAAGCAGAGGACTGGGCCAGCCAGGGCAGGAGGAAAGCTTGGCTTCTTCCATCTCTGGGTGCAACTCAAGCCTCCTCCTCCCTCCAGCTCTGTGGCTGCCATCATTTTTGTTGGGATTCATTTATCTTCTATCATTGAAACTTTGTGGCATTGAGTGGAGGCCTCAGCCAGCAAGGACAGGCAGAAAGCTTGGCTTCCTCCATTACCAGGCAAACCCAACCTCCCTCCTGCTCTCTGTGGTCACAGCCATCTTGGTTGGGTTTATTTGCATATTTAATCCTGATTGGCTGGGAGGTGTGGCTAGTGGGTGTAGCAGAGGTATGGTCAATTTGCATATTACTCTTTTATTAAATAGGATATACTTATACACAGATTTAAAATAGAGGGGAAAAGAGAGGGAAAGAAGTAAATGTAGAAGAATGAAAATCATCCCATAATTCTGCCTCTTTTGTGCCTTTCTTCAGGTCTCTCAGGGTCTGACCAGCATACTTATATCTGAGTTTAGTAACCCTTCGATGCCTTTTTTTCTACATCATAGATTCTCTTCCAATCAATAGTATCCAATTACTGTTACCTATGTTTTATATCTAATATTTTCAACTTCCTATAAAAAGACCCCATTTGTGATTTTCCCCACCTAATTATATTTTATTTATTTTTCCCCTTGCATTATTGTATCACAATCTCTACAAAATTATATTTTCTTTTACTAAATTTATAAAAATGTCCTCTGCCTTACTACTTTTCTCCAAAGGGTGCCATTTTCTTTCAACCACTATGAACACCTTTGGACTACTTCCTACTATTGCCATGTGCCTCCTTCCACTTTGAGATTTATTGTTTGATCTCACTATATTCTCAGAGCAGGCACCAAACACATCAACGCTGCGATCCCCACAGGGCACCACTAACGGCCACTCTAACTCACCCTCAGGTGGGAGTTCAGCTATGGGGAGTCTGTTCTATTCATCCCTCTAAACCAGGGACTTTCAACCTTTTTCATCTCATGGCACATATAAACTAAATTCTGCAATACACCAAAAAATATACTACATTGTCTATTTGACACACAAAAATAGGTATAATTTTGATTCATTCACACCAGACAGCTATTGTTATGTTGGCTGTTGTCATTTGACAATCTAAGGGGAAAGATTAGCGCCCCTGACTAAATAGTTAGAAATTGTATGTTTTAAAAATTCTTGGGGCACACAGGTTGAAAATTACTGCTCTAAGCCAAGAGAATCCAAGTTAAGTTATGCCTGTGTGCTAATTGCACCAGTCCTGAGGGATCTAACACTTGTTTCTGAGTCATTACTCCATCCAGTAGAGATGGGAACAGGGCTTCTCTGCCCCACAAAGGGCCTAAAGTACAGCTGTACATCCCTGTTAACTGCATTCAGAACCACACTGTGTGTTACCCATGACCAGCACCTGCATGAGACCCTCCACAGCCCTGTCAGCCTGTCCTGGCTGAGGCGCCCCTACTTCTATCCAATTAGGAATAGCATCAGCCACCTTGGGCCAGTCACAGAAAATAAGGCAAGGGCCGAACACACCAACTATCAGGTCCTCCCCTAAGAACAGACTAGAACTGTACAGAGGAAGCCTCTCCTCTAGATCTAATTAATGATCAAGCCCATGATTCACAGCCCAACCTCACAGCCTGGATCTTCCTTGGTTATCAATCCTATGTAATAAAAGCCCAGTGACCAAATGGCAGAATGACCAGAATGACCCGTTGATTAGTTGTTATGACGTACACTGACCACCAGGGGGCAGGTGCTCAATGCAGGAGTTACCCCTGGTGGTCAATGTGCTACCACAGTGGTAGCGCAGCTGGGCTGACCTGGGATGAGTAGCTGCTCCCACTGCAAACACCCTCCTCCTCGCCCCTCCCCCACCTCTTCCAGACACCCCCAGGCCTCTCAGCGCCACCAGGCTCACAGAGCTGACCCCGGAGGCAGGTTCCTGGCTGCCGCAGGACTGAGGCCTACTCCACTGCCTCTCAGTGCTATTGTCTCTGGGCCCAGCCTGAACTGGTCCCTGGAGAGGCGAGTGCTCTGGCTCCACGGAAGATGCCGGACCAGAGACAGCAGCTGCTCAGAGTGCGGGTCCACAGCCAGGGGATGAGAGGTGCTCCCACACCGGGCCTATCCTCACAGGCCACACCCCAACAGTGCACAAATCCTGTGCACCGGGCCTCTAGTATGGTATATTGATTAAAAAATCCAAGCTCCACTCTTTACTAATCATGAGATAGGGGATAAGTCACTTATTTTCTATCAAAGAATAACTCAGCCATTAATAAAGGGGAATATTTTTATTCATATACTAAAATGTACAGATTGAATTTACTGAACATAAATAGAATATGAAATGGAAACTGGACACAATCTGCAGCCAGTAAATATTGCTTTCCCCCACCCCCTTTTTTATTTGAGGTATAATTGACATATATTATATGAGATTCAAGTGTACAGGATAAAATTTGATATTTTTATGTATTGCTAAATAATGACCACAATAAATCTAATTTAAATTCATCACCATACAGTTACAAATATTTTTCTTATGATGACCTTTTAAGATTTACTTTTAGCAACTTTCAAATATGCAATACAGCATTATTAACTCGAGTCACTGTGCTATCACATCCCCATGAGTTATTTAAAATTCAAAGTCCAGCGGAAACTGGTTTGGCTCAGTGGATAGAGCGTCGGCCTGCGGAATGAAGGGTCCCGGGTTTGATTCCGGTCAAGGGCATGTACCTTGGTTGCTGGCACATCCCCAGTGTGGGGTGTGCAGAAGGCAGCTGATCCATGTTTCTCTCTCATCGATGTTTCTAACTCTCTATCCCTCTCTCTTCCTCTTTGTGAAAATTCAATAAAATATATATTTTTTAAAATATAAATAAATAAAACTCAAAGTCTGTACCTTCTGATCCCCTTCACCCATTTCTCCCCCTTCTTGTCCCCAACCACAAGCAACCACCCATCTGTTCTCTGTATCTATGAGCTCATTGGGGCGGGTGCGGGGGGAGGGGGGGGTGAGGGTACTTTTTTAGATTCACATATAAGTGAGATCATACATAGCTTTCTCTTATTTCACTTAAAATACTGCCCTTAAGGTCCATCATGTTGTCACGAATTACAAGATTTCCTTTTTTTATGCCTAAATAATATTCCATTGTGTGCACAGTAATATGCCTCATTATGATGTTTCGAGGAACAATGGACTAATCACTTATACAACAGTGAACCCATAAGCTCATAGTGGAGCTAAAAACCTCCTCTCACCT
Organism: Eptesicus fuscus; assembly: GCF_027574615.1. NCBI lineage: Eukaryota > Metazoa > Chordata > Mammalia > Chiroptera > Vespertilionidae > Eptesicus > Eptesicus fuscus. Next base: position 53,893,841 of record NC_072485.1, on the reverse strand, counting down.
GGGGAGTCACAGCCATCCTAACATTGTAGCACAATGCGTTATTCACAGGTGTGTGGTGATGCTGGTGTAAACAAACTACTGTGCTGCCAGTCATACAAAAGTGTATATAATTATGCACAATACAAAATACTTGATAACGATAATAAACGATTGTTCCTGGCTCATGTATTTACTATGCTATACTTTTATTGCACTTTTTGTAATCCTCACCTGAGAATATGTTTTTATTGATTTTAGAGAGAAACATGGATGTGGGAGAGAAACATTGATTGGTTAACTCCTGTACCTGCCCAAACCAAGGATCAAACCTGCAACCTATGTATGTGCCCTGACCAGGAATGGAACCCACAACCTTTTTGGTGTATGGGACAACACTCCAGCCAACTGAGCCACCTGGCCAGGGCCTTTTACTGCTATTTTAGAGTGTACTCTTTCTAGGTATAAAAATACATTTTCTGAAAAGCAGTATGTGGAGTTACACTAGCAGCAGCCTAGCCTGTGGACTGTATGTCTTGATATCATTTTCTCTTCTGCTTGATTTGGTCTCATATTGTTTTATGATTTTAGTATAGTCTGACTTTACAGGAGCAATAGGCTACTAGTATACCATCTAGGTTTGTGTAAGTATAATAAATGATGTTAATGCAACAATGAAATTGCCTAGCAATATATTTCTCAGAATGCATCCCCTTTGTTAAGTGGCACATGACTGTGTGTATAGGAGTGTATCACATTTTCTTTATCCACTCATCCATCGATGACACAAGTTGCTTCCATGTCTTGGCTATTGTAAGTAATGGTGCAATAAAGATGGAGGTATGGATAATTTTTCAAGTTAGAATTTTCCTTTCCTTCAGATAAATACCCAGAAGTAAAATTGCTGGATCATATGGTAGTTCCATTTTTAATTTTTTTGGAACTTCATATGTAAATTATTTTGGAACTTCAATATAAATGGCTGCACCCATTTATATTCCCACCAACAGTACCCAAGTCTTCCCTTTTGATCACATCCTTGCCACTACTTTTTATTTCTTGTCTTTTTGATAGTAGACATTCCAAGAGGCATGAGGTGATTTGACTTGCATTGTTTTGACTTGCATTTAACTGAAGATTAATGATGTTAAGCACCTTTTTATACCCATGCTGGCCATTTGTATATCTTCTTTGGAAAGTGTTGCTTTCTCCTGTTCTTGGAAAGAGATGATTGGCCAGAGGCTATCCAGGAGGGCAGCTTGAACAGTATACTCTTGAGGAGGCTCTGGCAGTCATCAGGAAAAGTAAGTCAGTTACTTACACGTTCTCTGAGAAAGCGTGTGGTTTCTGTTATCTGTCTGTGTAAGAACTGCCGATTTTCCAGTGCTGCTCCAACTGAAGACATCATGAATGCACCTCAGTGAAAGCACCGAGTTTCAATTCTTCAGGCTTTTCTTGTGGTAGTTCATGTCTTCTGGGAAGCCGTTTTCTAGCTATGTTAGAAATAGGAGAGAGTTATTGGGAGTAGTACCTATGAAAGAGGGCACAGAAGTAGGTGAGGGAAGCCTTTAGATCAGTGGTTCTCAACCTTTCTAATGCCGCGACCCTTTAATACAGTTCCTCATGTTGTGGTGACCCCCAACCATAAAATTATTATCGTTGCTACTTCAAAACTGTAATTTTGCTACTATTATGAATCATAATGTAAATATCTGTGTTTTCCGATGGTCTTAGGTGACCCTGCTAGCGGTTCTCAACCCGTGGGTCACGACATGTAAATATCTGTGTTTTCCAATGGTTCTAGGCGACCCTGCTAGCAGTTCTCAACCTGTGAGCCTAAGACCATCGGAAAACACAGATAATTGCATTACGATTCATAACAGTAGCAAAATTACAGTTATGAAGTAGCAACAAAAATAATTTTATGGTTGGGGGTCACCACAACATGAGGAACTATATTAAAGGGTCACGGCATTAGAAAGGTTGAGAACCACTGCTTTAGATCATGATGTAGATCTGATATCTGTGAAGGGAGGAAGGAGAAAGGATTGGGAAGCAAGAGTTTCAGATTATAGTGCATCTCTGAGGAAGTCTCGGCCACTCCAACAGAGAGCTCCAAAGACTCCTGCTTTGTTCAGGCACTGGCTGGACCTCCTTGGGGTGAGGATAGCAGCAGATTCCTGAGATGGCACAGGTAGAACATGTGACCTGGGTGCATGCTTCATAGCAGACTCTCTCACAGCTCTAGAGCAACCACTTTGGGTCAAAACTCAGCTCTCCAAGGAGCTGTATCAGTTAGCTTTCGCTATATAACAAGCAAGCCTAAAACAGTGGCTTTAAAAGAATAAATATTTATTTCTCACACATTCGCGAGTTGACCCTGTTGATGGTGATGATCTCAGCTAGATTTGTTCCCATGTCTAGGAACTGGATGACTGTCATCTAATCTATAGCTGGTTCTCAAAAAAAAAAAAAGTGGTTTTGGTCAATGTCCTCCCATTATAATGTTGATGAGATGCCATAGGAACTTGCCTCTTGTTTATATCAAATAGCCTATAGTAAAATTAGCTTTATTACATGTCGTTTTGTTTAAAGTTGCAGAAATTAGGCATGATGTTAGGTGAGGTCTTACTGTAGACTGACCTCCTCTAGAGCAACTAGCACTGGCTTCAGTGTCTCTCGTCTCCCCTCAGGCTAGCTTAGAAGTGTCCTCCTCTCACTGATGTCAGCACAAAAGAAAGCAAATGGAAATACACAAGGCCTCTTTCACTTCTGTCTCATTCTATTGGCCAGTGCAAGCCACAAGGTTGAGCCCTATGTTAAGGGGCAGCCCATGATTGGAGGGCACTGAAAAGTTACATGGCCTCTCATCATTGATGTTTCTGTCTATCTCTCCTTCTCCCTTCCTCTCTGAAATCAATAAAAATATATATTTTTTAGTTACATGGCAAAGGATAAATATTAGGGAAGGTTGGAGGCCTGGAGCCTTCATTACAAACCACGACAGAATCCAGAATGCTTATGAAGGCTTTAGCAGTCTCTTTTTTCAATGTGAAATGTCTGCTAACAGTGACAGTACTAGATATCAGAAGCCAGAGCAAGGCCAGAAATATGAGAACATTCACAAGTATCATTCAAAAGAATCATCCGAAAATCACTTTATATCCAGTTTTCTCATTGGCCTAAGTCCAATCAGAAGAAAATGTCCCATCCTAGCTGGTTTGGCTCATTGCATAGAGCACTGGCCTGTGGACTGACGGGTCCTGGGTTCAATTCCAGTCAAGGGCATATGCCTGGGTTGTGGGCTTGATTCCCAATTCAGGGTGTGCAGGAGACAGCCAATCAATGTTACTTGCCCATTATTGATGTTTCTATCTCTCTCTCCCTTCCTCTCTGAAGTCAATAAAAAAATTTTTTTTAAAAAGAAGAAAATGTCCCAAGAATCAGTTGACCAACTTTGGATAAAAGGCCTTTTTTCTTGATTGATTATTCTAATTTTCCTAAAGCATTTCTTTGTTGTTGTTTTTTAGTTGGCTAAACAAGTTTATTTGTAAATTTAGTCAACATACATAATTGACCTAAAAACTTCAATAGAAGGATAAATTTTAAAAACCACTTAGAAGACCAGTTCTATAAAGTGATTTCCCCTGGACCATACACCAGCATTTCTAATGAGATGTATTAGCTATTGCACAGATTCTGCCTTGGAGGCCCGCCCTACCCCCCCCACCCTCAAAAAAAAAAAAAAAATGAGGGCAATTTAGTATCTAGAACCATTTTAAGCAACATGTTTACACTTGTCTGTTAGACTTCTTTACCTCAGCTCTTTTATTTGCTGTTTTGACCACAGTCAAGATAAATGTTTGGAAACCTGTCTTAGTTTGGAAACACCAATGAGGGCTAGAAATTCTTGATTTAATGGTGAAATCTGGTTGTAAGCTATCCCTTTAAGCTGTTAACAAAATGTGAGCACCTGGGGAAGGAATTCCCCTCTCTGAGCTGTGGTTCTATGTGTGAGAACAACATTGCAGCCCATACACAGTTCAGAGGCCTGGCCTGAACAAATACAGTGAGGTCTGGTTCACAGTGAGACTGCATGTCAGGAAGAGGCAGAGGGGCCTTACAGTGCAGCTCCCCAGAGTCGCAGCTACCACAGATGGATCTAATGAGAACGCTCTTCCCTGACACAGCATCAGAAAAAGCCACACACACACACACACACCACACTCAGATTCCTCTGGCATCGATCCTGAGAACTCTCAAATATCACCCACTGACAAAGGCCCCTGAACTCCCAGAGCCAAGTCCAAAACACAGGGTTAAACTTTGCTTTGTCATCTCCCTTACCTTTTTTTGAAACAACGAATCCATCCAATGATTGCTGCTGCTACTACAATATAAATACCAGTAATAATACAAATCGCAGTAGTTTCCCAGGCATATCCCATCTCAGATCCTGCAGAAAGAGGAGGGAAACGTTAAAAGGAAACCTACGGGCAGGGGCCAAAGTGACCACACAACCACTGCTAAGGTATCTGTGGTGGTGTGTCATTTCCCTGTCATAGATATGACCACCAATCCTCTGCCACACTTCTTGTTATTCCTATCACATACACCTCCACACATCAAATAGTGTGTTTAGCACCTTCCAGAAATACAGGGCAATATGGAACACCACCTACCACATATGTATGCCGTGCACATGTCCAAAGCTTCCACACTACACCATCTTACATCACTATACACTGCTATATATTGACTAGCTGTGTCCCCCAAAATTCATACGTTGAAATAGTAATGTGATGGTATTAGGAGGTGGAGCTTTGGGGATATCATTAGGTCGTGAGGGAGGAGCCCTCGTGAATAATTAGTGCCCTTATATAAGAGGCCCTAGAGATTCCCTCATCCCCACCACCATGTGAGGACACAAGGAATCTGTGACCCAGAAGGAAGCCCTCACCCAGCCATGCTGGCACACGGATCTCAGACTTCCAGCCTCCAGAACTGTGAGAAATAAAGCTGTTGATTATAAGCCACCCAGTCTGTGGCAATTTATTATAGCAGCCACAAGTCCCCAACACAAATCTCTTTTATTAGACTAGAGTAAGGTGACCAGACGTCCCGCTTTTGGCGGGACAGTCCCAATTTTTAACAATTTGTCCCGCGTCCCGCGGCGTTTTAAAAAAGTCCCGATTTTTTGAAAGAATGCACGACAAGCTAGGGAACGGCGGGAGAACGGGAAGGGAATATACGGTTTTCGGGGGCCATGTGGCTATTTAGCCAGGATATGAGTTTTATATGATTTTTGTTAATTTTATAATGTTAAACTTTCATAATAACAAATAATTGTTGAGAACTGATTATCGAGAACTGCTTATCAAAGTTCGCATTATTGATCAGTTGTTAGAATTCGACCACCATTGTTTGGACTTAATGAACAATGGCATTTTTTGGGATTGGCAACGACAAAAACATTTTGTAACTGTCTCTCAGACGATACACATCGTATTGCGTGCTAGTAAGCTAGTTAAACAAGTGATGTCATTACAAATCAGCTATTCAGATAATTTAGGTAAGTAATTTATTTATTTATTTCATAAATACATAAATTTTCTTGAATTTAGCAGACAGTACTTGTATTATTTATATTTTTTATTGGCGGCAAAAAGTCTAGCGCCGGCCTTGAAAGCGACACTTACGACTTACGGCAAATTCATGACCTTTTAAACAACGACAGCAATCTACTAAAAAAAAATTCACTCAAATGAGAAATATGACAAAGAATAAAATAATACTATACATAATTTTTTATTTTTTATATTTGTAAATTGTACTTAAGTTGAAATTTTTAAAAATATACTACAATACTATTTTGCCTTCTATGAAAATTTTTGTTGCTCCATATAGACCAAATTTTTAATCAAGAACTCCCCTCCCCTCCCCCCACCCCCTCCCCCCGGTCAATGGTGTCCCGCTTTACGAATGTTAAAATCTGGTCACCTTATACTAGAGGCCCAGTGCACACAAAATCATACGCGGGCAGCTCGCTTCTGCTTGCCTCAGCTGGCTGGCCAGCCCTTCACTGCCAGTAGATCATGCCCCACCCCTCTGTCTCCCCCCCCTTCCTCCCCACCAGCCAATGCTCATTTGGTTGTGACAGCATTATGGTGTGACAGCCATGGGCCTTTTATATGAGAGATTATACACATAAAGCATATTTCAATTCCTTATTTCCCATTCCTCAATTCCATATTCTACACACACCACACTCATACACAACCCTGGCCCTTGCTTCCAAAAACAATTCCTCTCTCCCTCCAGGGCCACGCGAGGCCCCATCTGGCAAAACCAGTCAGCCCCTGCCTCCCTAATCCCTCTCAGCTCTAGGCAGATGCATTTGACCTGCAGGGTTAACCACACCAAGGACCAGAGCCATGACCATGGAAACCAAGATATGAGCTCAATTAACCCCACCCCACCAGCAGGGGGTGATCTGTAGTGAGCTGTATTATCTTAAGCTCAGGATCTAGTGTGCCTGGGGAAAGGCCTTGGCATTTGCAGGACTCCCTACTATGGACTCCCCAGCTTGGGCACAGAACTACTGATTTGACCTCTACCAGCCAACAGTTTGCAGTGGCCCTGGAGCCTGGCCAGAAGAGTTGCTGGTAGGGTTGGGTCTCTGGCCCCTGATAGACCCCTATCCTCAGGGGGCATGGACAGGATCCTATCCCCTTTCTCCTCGTAGCTGACAGGCTTCCTATTCCAGGTCATGTAGACCTCCCAGCTCCTTAAGCTGCCATAAGTTAACAGCAACCCTGAGGACTCTTGTCACCACTCTCCACCTATTAGGCCATCCACCCTGGCGTAGGGACCTAGTCTGGACTGCTGACTCTGGGGCTGAAGTAGGCCAAACCAAGCTTTCTCTCCTTCCCCATTAGCCCCCATCTTGGCCTGGACTAACTGGGAACCTGAGTGTTACGTTATACCCCCTCAAGGTGAAGAGTAAGGGAAACGTTTAGAGGATGCTTACCTCTCTGAAACTGGGTGAAGTTCAATCTGCAGAAGGTGGACAAGGATATGTGACTTATCATACATTGGCAGGTGGTCACATTGTGTCCCAGCCTCAAAAGGCTGGTGATGTTAAATGTGCCGTCTTCATTCTTGATGGCTGGACCAGTGGTGATACCTTCAGAAATCTCCTGGCCCTGGGGATTCTCCTGGGTCCATGTATACCATATTATGATAATGTTCTCTGGGTAGAACCCATGTGCCTTACACAAAATATATTTGTTGCCATCATCTTTCACGATGGCTTGCTCTTGAAACAAGATGCACTCTGGGGAAGCTGCCAGGGAAGAGAAGTCATGATTTGAGGGTAGGTTGGGACTAGCCTATTATCAGTTCAAAGCCTGACCCATAGCAAGCCTTCAGGAAGGGTGAGTGAGGCGAATGAGATTCTGCTTAGACTAAGTAATCCCAGTGCCAATGTGATGCTGATAGACCATGACCCTGACTCCCACAGCCATTTTGTAAAGCAGAGTTTCTTAAGCCACTTGGTGTCATAGACACCTCTGAGAATGGGAGCAAAGCTTTGGAACACTGCTGTGATAGAAACCGCTGTCCATTCTTCAATGACACATCCAAATTAAAGCTATATCTCCCAACCTCCACTTCAGCTGGTGTAGCCATGTGAACTCAGGGACTACTAGTTCAGATAGAATCAGAAGTAGGAAGAGCAACCTCAAGGAAGTACCCTTAAAGAACAAGGGTCTTTAAAGAAAAGCACTATTGTTGGAGACCGGGTGTAAGCTGGCACGGTCCTTGCACCCGGAGGGACTAGCAAGGCTGTCCTCTACCCACACAGTTTTCCCAGGCTTGTTTGGATGGCGATTATCAGTAGAATGAGAGCAACCCTTTCATGGCTTACCAAGAAGTCTGTAACTATTTACTGAGATTTTCGGTACTGAGAATCTGCCTGATTTGCTGTACCAAGAATTTGTCCTTCTGCTCTGTCTCTCCCTTAGAGATTAAGAGGAACAAAGAGTACATTCCTCTTCACAGACCTCCTAATCAGTGTTTTGTGTATAAAAGGCATTACACAGTTAATAAACTCACTAGTCTCTCGATGACTCGTAGTCCTCCAGATCCCACTGTCCTGTCTTTCTTTTCTCAATTCCTACCTCCTTACCTCAGCCCGGTTCAACCGTCAGGCTGGCCCTGACAATTGGCACCCCGAACAGACACCTGAGGACTTGGGAAGCAGATGGTGAGGAACTCCTACAGATAAAGAGTGCACTCGATAAGGTAAGGGAGGAGCAATTTATTGATAGTCAGGAGTAAAGCATGGGACAAAGTGAAAGTGCCCTTTAGAGGCAAATGTTGAAGTCTATGTGATCACAAAATAATGTTGTTTCTTGTTCAAATTAGAATCTTAGTGTGTGTATGGAATTTAAAATCTGTAATAAGTGGAACTCCACTGCTGAAACTGCCTCTGGTATGGAGAAATTCAAAGGAGACAGGAGAGGGCAGGGCTATCTGCTCTCCCGCAATAAGATTAGTTGCAATAAGATTACTTAATGCCTTGTTTAAAAATTATGAGAATTTTAAGGGAAATGCAAATCTTGACCAAATTGGGTGTGAGTTATTACTTCAAAAAGCAAAATAGAAAGAAAAAATTTGAGATCTGTTTATCTTTTAAGCATGAAAAGAAATGTGGCCAGATCTGTTGCTAATGCTTCCCCTGAAGTAAGCAGGATGTGGGGGAAGGGAGACATGTGGCGATTCAATATAGAAGCCCACTCTCCTAGTATGTTAAATTAAAAGTTTTCTTTCTCGCCATAAAAAAGTTTTAAAAATTTAGAAATGCATCTGGGATATCTGTACATGTGTAAAGAGAAAGCTAGTATAAGGCAAAATGTGCACACGGTCCGATTTCGGATATTAGATAGGTCTTGAACTAGACTTAACTCTTTACAAGGGCTACAGAAATGAAAAACCCAAGAATAGTTTTTTCCTAAGAAAAAAGGAAAGAAAAAAAAATACATATATATATATATATATATATATATATATATATATGTATCGAATTTGATCTAAAGGAAAGAAATTCAAACTGATTCCAACAAGATTCGCATTTCCATAATAAAGAGTTGTTTTTAAAATACTAATAAAGGGTGTTAAAAAGTTAACTTTTATAGCCTTTAAGAAAATAAGTAAATTTGTCTCTGTCATAGAATTTATCCAAAGTAATGCTTTAAAATAATTATAATTTATTCTAGAATCTCAAAGAAATTGTTAAAATACAGATAAATAATGTATTGATTATAAAGATCTAAGTAGCCCAGGTAACTGGCTACGCCCTTTACTAATAGAGGAAGAAGGATGCTTGCCTTTCCCCCAGCAGACAGGTCAGTCTCCTGCCAATAGCCATTTTAAAGAATGTAGTAATTTACATTTGAATAAACCAAACCTAGTTTTCCAGAGCTACTGGCAAATAAAAAGTAAAGTTTAAATTTGCCTCATGAGAAAAATCTAAAGGACAGAATTGAAGCTATTAATTGATTATATCTTGTGTTTTAGAAATTTATTCTTAAGAATATAAAAGTGTTATTAATCTAAGAACTACTAAAAATATTTGACTTACAAGCTCTGAAAGTTTAAAGTACATATTGAATTAGGAGAAATTATATAAATATAGTAATTATATACCTAAAATATAAAAATATATTTTTGAAAAAATAAAATGTTATATTTTCTCTAATAATTAGGAATTTAAAAAATATTAGTTATTGGTCTGATTTTAAAAAGAGGATTAATTCTATAATCCAGTTTAAATGTAATTGATATTTTTAAGATAATTTAGATATACTGCCAAAACCGGTTTGGCTCAGTGGATAGAGCATTGGCCTGCGGACTGAAGGGTCCCAGGTTCGATTCCGGTCAAGGGCATGTACCTTGGTTGTGGGCACATCCCCAGTGGGGGTGTGCAGGAGGCAGCTGATGGATGATTCTCTCTCATTGATGTTTCTAACCCTCTATCCCTCTCTCTTCCTCTCTGTAATAAATCAATAAAATATATTTTTTAAAAAAGATAATTTAGGTATATAATCTTTAAAGCATATATATAAATATATACATATACATATATATATATATATATATTTAATCTTTCCAATTTATTTCAAGACTGAGAGTGACTTTTAGACATTTCATTGGGCCCCGAAATGTTTTTCAAAAGTCTGTTCTCTCTTAAAAGAAATATTTTTTTAATTAAACCGAGTAATACTTGAAATCGCACGGAAAGCTTTATCAAATAAAAGTTAATATATTTTACTTATACATATATATTAAATGTTATAAGTTTTCGCCTGTAAGAAGGGCAAAAACAATATATTTCTTAAATAAATCCAAATTTTTCAACAACAGTAGAATTTCTAGAAAGACAAAAGCCATACTTTTAAATCAGACCAATAAAGTATCAGACCTATAGGTTTTACTAGATAAGTTTCTTTACTTTTTAATTAAAGATACCTATTTAAGTTACTTTATAAATTAGCCTTTTAAAATATAATCAAGGTCTCATATAAATTAAGTTACATAAGAAACCAATATTTAAATAATTAAATCCAAGTAAAACCTAGGAACAGATTAGAAGCCACCATTTACTGTCTAACTTTATGTAGCCGCCTGCATTAAGCTAGAGGCGGGGCAACATTTGCGTTTTATAAAATCAGATGTAAATTTACTTTATTTTAAATAAATATACCTACTTTAATTACTTAAATAAATTAGCTTATTAAATTATAATCAAGGTTTTCAGCTTAAAGAAAAGTCAATGTCTTCGTAAGCAATTTAATTAAGTATACTAAGAAAGTTACTAAGACCTTGTCTATACAAAAATTAACAGCCAGTTTAAAATTAAATTGCCATACCCAGCGCAAAGAATATCCTTACATAATATTATTCTACAATGTCATTATAATTTTTAATATTTTACAACAGCATATTGTACATTTATCCCAAACAAACTTACAAACTAATTCTTTGAATATTTAGCAGCAATTTAAAAGGACATAAAAGGATTTAATCCCTTCAACTGTGTGGAGGGCCCCCTGGGAGAGCACTTGAGCATTCTATATTGGCCCTTCTTACACTTTTTGCCAAGAGGGACCCTCTTCTCACAATCCAATTGCCCACAGCTGTTACCTGAGCTCTCTATTCATACTGAGGTTGAAGCCTCATGGTGGCTGGTACCATAGATCTGTCTCTCGCCCAATGGCGTGAGCTGGGCCCTCCCTGGAGAAGAAACCTGGGTTCCCCAAGATATGTGATCAATACCGAGGCCCCGCCAGCAGGCAAAGGGATCACAAGGCAGGTGCTGGGTGTGGAGGCCACAGAGGCATAGGCTACCAAGGAGACAGAACTGAACCTCACATCACCCTGCTTGGCCCCGGAAGATGGCTGGTTAGCCAGAGATGGGTAAGATTCCTCAGGGAAGGAACAACCTAAGACAGGCACAGTCGCAAAGGGGCCATCAGGAGAGAACTTGGGGGTCAACAAAGGTAGGGCACAGATCCTCAACCCCCCAATATTACAGCGGCTTGAACACTCGCCCCTTCTAAGGGAGGTCTCCTGCCCCCATCACTACTTTACACTTCCCATGCCCAGCTCAGATTGGGACCCAGGTAATAGAGACTTGGCCCAGCTCAGATCGGGACCCAGATAACAGAGACGTGGCTAACAGCAGCTGCCCTATATCTAAATCCAGCCTAACACCAGGAATGCTCAGGGCTTTCACAGGGATACAAATAATCCTTTCCATTAATATTTACAGGGTAAACTTAAGATTGTTGTTAAAATATTAAATTTAAATGTAAATTAGTAGTCAGCCTTACTATAAAAGTACTTATAATATAGCTAGCTAGTCGCCTGTAGGCTTAACCTTCAAACTACAGCCCTAAAGGTTACCTGTTGTAAAAAGAAAGACAAAGATCCTTAAATAAAACTCTCTGTAGCCTGAAGATTATTTTAAAAAGAAATAAAGAGGTTTCCTTCAAATATTATAAGAATTATAATTAAAAGTCTATATGCTTAGCCTTTTAAACTAAGGTAAATAATTTATATTTTTCCTCTCTAATAAGTTTTATATAAAATTAAAAATTAATAACAGAAACTTAATGTCATTTATTGTCCATAATCTAGGACAAGTAAAGTTAATAAATAAATTAAGCTATATTTCAGATTAATTTAAATTAGCTAATTAAAATAAGTATTCATAAAAACTTAATTGTACTAGACAAAAGACTATTCCTAAAGTATTAACAAAAAACTTTTATTAATGGTTCATTTCATAGTAAAATTGCTAAACATACAATAAATCCAAAGCAGTCATATTTCTGTGCCTGATTTTCTGTACCAAGAATTTATCCTGCTCTGTCTCTCCCTTAGAGATTAAGAGGAACAAAGAGTACATTCCTCTTCACAGACCTCCTATTCAGTGTTTTGTGTATAAAAGGCATTACACAATTAATAAACTCACTACAGTCTCTTGATGATTCGTAGTCCTCCCGATCCCGCTGTCCTGTCTTTCTTTCTTTTCTCAATTCCCACCTACCTACCTCAGCCCGGTTCAACCATCAGGCTGGCCCTGACACACTATGCCCTTCTCTCACTCTCCCCTTCTTCCTTCCTGGAGAACGGCTGGAAGAGCATGTCATGGTCAAGATGGAGCGGCCATTTTCAAACACAAGATGAAAGACACAGGTTGAGGATGCCAAAGTGGCAAGACAAAAGGACTCTGGGTCCCAGATGATCACAGAACTGCCCTCCCTGCCCAGAGTTGGCTCCATTTTGGTGAAAGAAAAATAAACTACCTTTTTAAAGGGCCCTGTTGCTCTGGCCAGTGTGGCTCAGTTGGTTGAGTGTCATCCCATGACCAAGAGGTGGCCGAGTTGATTCTCAGTCAGGACACATGACCTGGTTGCAGGCTCGATCTCCAGGAGGGGGCGTGCAGGAGGCAGCCAATCAATATTTCTCAAACATCAATGTTTCTCTCCCTCTCCATCTTCCTTCCTCTCTCTCTAACATCAAGAAAAACATATTTTTTAATTAATTAATTTAATTAAAAATAATAAAAGCACTTGCTGATTTCTGGTTTCCTCTCTGGCATGTAAAGAACTAGAAGTCATCACTCCTATCCTCATAATGGGAAAAAACACTGAAGTGAACAAAGGGCAAATCAACAACTTTTCTTAGATCCATCAGAGAACTGAGGTGACAGGGCCAACCACAACCCTGAAAGCTAGAGAGACAAGCAGATTGGGAGAACCACAGCCAAAATCCTGTTACCACAGCAGAAGGTGCTGGAGTTATAGCTGACAAATGGCTCAAGGATGAAGGTGTATTGGCTGGAGGCCAGTCTTAGGAGGTTTTTCTGGGTTTTACCTCCAGGAACCCCCTTCCCCGCCGCCCCCCTCAGGTTCTTGCAGTTCCAAGAAAAATTCCCTCCTGTTTGTGGGAGAAGGGAGAGGAAAAGTAACCATTTAAAAATATACCCAGTGCGTTCTCCATAACAAAGAATGCTCTCAAGTGGGAAGACTTTGCCAGAGCCCTGGCTCACCCAGGAGAATGATGATTAGCTCTTCAGCCCTCTATAACCTTCCTTTCTCACCCAGGCACACTTCTGAAGGTCATAGCCTAGGGGCTCAGGCCACTCAGAGAATGAGATTTAATATCAGATGATAGACTGCTTCCCCTCCACACCACTTTACCACCACATCAACAGGGCTCCCGTATTCTGTCCCAGTGACCTATGCATACCCTTAGGTCAATACCACACTGTCTTGATAATAAAAACTCCAATTTTGTTTTTTTTAAAAAGGAAATCAATGGAAAAAATATCCTCAGGTGGCTGAAACTGGTTTGGCTCAGTGGATAGAGCGTCGGCCTGCGGACTGAAGGGTCCCAGGTTCGATTCCGGTCAAGGGCATGTACCTTGGTTGCGGGCAAATCTGTGCAGGAGGCAGCTGATCGATGTTTCTCTCACATCGATGTTTCTGACTCTCTATCTCTCTCCCTTCCTCTCTATAAAAAATCAATAAAATATATATTAAAAAAAAAATAATAATAATAATAATAAATATATAAATATATATATATCCTCAGGTGAAAATTAACAACAATAACAAAAAGTAAAGGGATTTATATACCATACTAACCATAATCTAAAGAAAACTGGAATAGCTCTATGAATTTCAAAGTAGCCTTTAGAACAAGAAAAATTATCAGGGATATTAGGTCAAAACTAAGGTTATCTGAATAAACTATGGACAGTAGTTAATAAAAATGTGTCAATATTGGTTCATTAATTATAACAAATATACCATACTAATGCAAGAGGTTAATAATAGAAAAAGCAGTATGTGCACAGGCAGGAGCATAAAGAAATTACTATCTTTTCAATTTTTTTCTGTAAATCTAAAACTGTTCTAAAAAATAAAGTCTATTAATTTTTTTAAATCTTTTTAGGCTCTCTGTCAGTTGTGGAGGAAATGAATCCTAATATACTTTCCCATCTCCCTAATTAATATGTACAAAACATTCAATGTTTTAAGTACAATTTTGAAGGCTCAGAGACATTGCCCCCATTGTAGGCTGCATTGTGGCCCCACCCCCAAATTCATGTGTTGAAGCCCTAAGCCCATTCTCTTAGACTGTGACTATATTTGGAGACAGGGTCTTTTTTTAAACTTGGGACCCTTTGCTCCGCAGGCCCACGCTCTATCCACTGAGCCAAACCGGCTAGGGCTGGAGACAGGGTGTTTACAGAGGTACTAGTACATCTGTTTACAGAAAAGGACACTGAGGTTCAGCGTGATTAATAACTTGCTCTAAGTTGTCCAGACGTCCAGGGAAGCCCAGAACTTAAACCCGAGTCTATCCAACTCCAAGGCCCATGCCCAAACTTCTGCTCTACTTCACTGACCCATATCTCTACCCCAAGCCCCATCACCATGGGAAGCACAGGACACTGCCTCAGGCACTCACCCAAAACATTTAGAAAGACTGTTTCCTGGGCCTGCTCGGGGGTGACCACCACCTTACATCGGTACTCTCCTGCGTCCCTCAGCTGGACTCCAGGAAGGTGCAGTGAGACGTCCCCCTTCTCTAGCCCCGCTCGAGACATGCTGGCCCCGGGTCTGAACGCCTGTTGATAGTTTCCATACATTTCAAACACCTTGTGCTCTGCTTCATTCGCCTGGTGCTTCCGATACCAGATAACACCCATAATGTTGATGTTCAGGGGTGTGGAACCAGGGACCTTGCAGGAGATGGTGACATTGTCATTCAGCAACACAGTCTGAATCTTCGCTTCCATCTCCACTATCAAGAAATCTGTGGAAATAAGAAAATTCAGTTATGGGAGAACCTTGAAAAAAACTTAGGCCTTGTACTCTCAGACACTACCCTGTAATCAAAAACGAATTCCTTGCCCTAACCGGTCCCCAGTAGGGGTCGTGCAGCAGGCAGCTGATCAATGAGTCTCTCGTCATTAATATTTCTCTCTCTCCCTCGCCCCCTTCCTCTCTGAAATCAATAAAAATACATATTTTTTTAAAAGAGCTTACTATGTAGCAGGCACTCTACGTGACCCTTTATAAAAAACAAAACACAGGGGAGGGACCAAGATGGCGGCATAGTTAAACAACTAATCTGCTGCCTCACACAACAATTTCAAAAATACAACTAAAAGACAAAACGTCTACCACCCAGAACCACGGGAAAGCTGGCTGAGTGGTAGATTTACAACTAAGGAGAAAAAGGAGCACAAATGCTGAAAAGCTGAGTGAGGTACGGAGGCGCGCGAATCGGGCTGGTGGCGGGCGACTGGGTGCACGGCTTTTCTTCAACCCAAAGGGAGACAAGCTCCCGATCACTCTGAAATCCAGTTTCTGGGGACACTCGGGGGACCCAGACACCTACAGGGAGAAGCTGGACTCTAGGCCATCAGGTCGGAAAGTGAGAGTGACTTTTTTGCAGAGGTGTGCCCAGCAATCATTGTTTTACTGCACTGGAGCGTGGGGTGCAGGGACTTGGAAACGTGGAAAGGCAGAGACGGCTGACGCCAGCCATTGCCATTGGCCACGCCCTAACATAGTGACGCCCTGAGACCCTGCCCCGCCCTGAGACCCCGCCCCACACATTCTACAAACCCGCCTAGGCTCCACACAACGGCTTTTGCATATAAATGGCCTGTTCTGTGGCAGCTCAACCAAATTAACTGCAGCTCCAGTCAGACTGCTCCAAAACCGCCCAAGCAAAGGAGGAGAAAACTAGTTCTTGCTGTAGCTCCTGCTGGGGGACACACAGTACACAAGGGTACACCAAGAGTGTCCACCTCAAGTACCTGGGAGGCTGACCCATTGAACCAATAGGACACCTAGTACACAAAACTACCCTACCAACTCAGGGAAGCAGAGAAAATGAGGAGGCAAGGAAACAGATCACAAACCAAAGAAATGGAGGAGAACAAGCGACTGGACATAGAGTTCAAAACCACGGTTATAAGGTTTTTCAAGAATTTCATGGAAAAGGCCGATAAATTCAATGAGACCCTCGAGGATATGAAAAAGGACCAACTAGAAATTAAACATACACTGACAGATAAAAAATATTATACAGAGACCCAACAGCAGACTAGAGGATCGCAAGAATCAACTCAAAGATTTGGAATACAAAGAGGCCAAGGATACTCCTCCAGAGAAGCATGAAGAGAAGAGAATTCAGAAAATTGAAGATAGTGTCAGAAGCCTCTGGGACAACTTCAAGCGTACCAACATCAGAATTATGGGGGTACCAGAAGAAGAGAGAGAGCAAGATGCTGAAAACCTATTTGAAGAAATAATGAACGAAAACTTCCCCCACCTGATGAAAGCAATAGACTTACAAGTCCAGGAAGCGCACAGAACCCCAAACAAAAGGAATCCAAAGAGGACTACACCAAGACACATCATAATTAAAATGCCAAGGGCAAAAGACAAAGAGAGAATCTTACAAGCAACAAGAGAAAAACAGTTAGTTACCTACAAGGGAGCTCCCATACGATTATCAGCTAATTTCTCAACAGAAACCATGCAGGCCAGACGGGAGTGGCAAGAAATATTCAAAGTGATGAATAGCAGGAACCTACAACCAAGACTACTCTACCCAGCAAAGTTATCATTCAGAATGGAAGGTCAGATAAAGAGCTTCACAGATAAGAAAAAGCTAAAGGAGTTCACCACCACCAAACCAGTATTATATGAAATGCTGAAAGGTATTCTTTAAAAAGAGGAAAAAGAAGAAGAAAGATAAAAATTATGAACAACAAATACATATCTATCAACAAGTGAATCTAAAAGTCAAGTGAATTAAAACTCTGAGGAACAGAATAAACTGGTGAACTTAATAGAATCAGAGGCATAGAATGGGAGTGGATTGATAATTCTCAGGGGGAAGGGTGTGGAGGGTGCAGGAAGAGACTGGACAAAAATCATACACCTATGGATAAGGACAGCAGGGGGGAGGTAAGGGCAGGGGGGGGAACTGGGTGGTGGGGAGATATGGGGGGGGAAAGGAGAAACAGTTGTAATCTGAACAATAAAGATTCATTAAAATAAAAAACAAAACAAACAAAAAACACACACACACCAAAAAAAAAACACAAAAAGCAAACTCCTTTGCCCGGGGTGGGGGTGGGGGGGCGGGGGAACGGAGGCATCTCTTGTACAGAGTCCCTTAGTTCATGGCCCCTCCTTAATCCGTGTAAGATCCTCCAACTTTGTTCTTCCTTTTCAATATTGTTTTGATTGTTCTGGTCTCTTGCAATTTCTTAGAAATTTTCAAATCCGTTTAATTGATTCCTACAATTCCACAAAGGAGAGCTTAGAGCTGGGGACTGTTAAGGTACAGGTGGCTGAGGACGGCAGGCGGGATCCCGGAAGGAGATGAACAGGGAGAGTGCCTGGCGACAACCACTCCCGCGCCCCACCCCAACTCCCCCACCTTACCTGCGGGGAAGACACAGAACCACAGGACAGGAAGCGGCCGCAGGAAGCCCCAAAATGTGCGGCCTGCCGCCGCCGTCCCGGTGACAGTCATGGCTGGAGGCCGCCGCCGAGTTTCTTTTTAGAAAGAGAAGTCCTCGGTCGGAAGGCGCAGTCCGCAAACCCGCGTCTTAGGGCGCTCACTTTCCTGGTACAAGAGTGGCTTCTTTGCGCCTTCTAAATCTTTCTGCCCCTCCTTCAACCTGACTTTATGATTTACCCGAGCACGCCTTCCCCGCTCCCTACCCCCCCCCCCCCCCCCCCGCCCCCCCCCCACCCCCCACCCCCCCACAGCCTCGGTTCTCAGCCTGGGAAACCGCTCCCCGGCCCGCCAGCCTCCCCTCCCTCCCCGCAGCCCCAGCCCCGCGCCCCTCTCCCCCTCCCTGCACCCCCCGCACCCCCGCGGCCCTCGCCTCTGCCGCGCCCCCGCACCCCACACCCCCACCCACACCCTGCAGCCACAAAAGCTCCAATCCCCCCGGCATCCCCCGCGGAAGCTCCCCATGCTCCCACCCACCGAGGTCCCGCCCCACCGGCAGCCTCACAGGGAATCCGCCTGGAAACTTCCCGGGCCGTGACCCTCGCGGTTGGAGGCGGGACCAGAGCCGGGCAGCCTTAGCCGTCATCCGCTCAACCTATGAGCGTTGAGCTCGCTCCTCCGCCTCCGCATCTGGGCGGTGCCACCCAGCAAACCTCTCCCATCGGGCAGGGACTTGTGGCCCGGTAGCCCTGGCTGCCATGAAGCGGTAACTGGACTTAAAATCCTCACAGAACCAAAGGAAATGCGTGAGGTCAGGTTTCACATCCGAAATAACTTACAACTAATTTCTGTAGGCAAATTGCAAGGTAACTAGAGAGTGCCCCGGGGTCCGGGGGCCGGGCTCCGCAGCAGCGGTGGCGGGCGCTCCCCGCCCTGGTTCCTCAGCATCCTCGGCTCAGGTCAGCCTTGCAGGAGGGTGCCTCCTGGGTTTTACACATCGCTGGGCTTTTGGCTCATTTGAGTTTATGGGTTAATTTGCATCCAATCTAACCCTGTAATCGATAGTTGCCTTTAAAAAAAGGTTTAGTTAGAAGTGAATTGAGAGAAGAGATGGCTAGGTTTATATTTTTAATTGGAAGTTGAGGTATTATTATGTTGTTATTCAGGCAAAATACCTTAAAATAATCTTAAATACCATTCTTTGCTGAGTT
This sequence comes from Eptesicus fuscus, assembly GCF_027574615.1. Lineage (NCBI taxonomy): Eukaryota > Metazoa > Chordata > Mammalia > Chiroptera > Vespertilionidae > Eptesicus > Eptesicus fuscus. The sequence goes on along the minus strand of NC_072485.1, from coordinate 53,874,591 downwards.
TAAGATTTTATCCATATTGCTATACTGTGGGGTTGTTACTGAGTGCACTTCCTTAAAGGATGCCCCTAACCCCCAGTAATAGTAACTCAAAACAAAATTATAATAGGATTATACTTAAATTAAGTATCTTTATCTTTGATTACAGAGAGGTTTAACATAATTATACATCATTTCCTTCCCCCCTCCCAATATTGTCTTGGGCTCATAGTATTTATGTATTAAGAAAGTTACTTCCTTATATTTGAAATGGTGACTTTCTGAAATGTGCTAGCATAGGACTCAGGTGGGTTTTCTTTTATTTTTTATTTACTAAAGAAATAAAGATATTTTAGTTTATGAATAGACTATTTTTTTTCCAGAAAAGTAATATTCATAATTATGGGATGAGCATGACCTCTTAGGAGAGTAAAATAAAATGTAGGCATTAGATATTAAAATTATCTCAAAACTATTTTTTACATTGTAGCCTAATTAAAATAGAGCATATGCTTTCTGGAGGCGAGACTGACAGCACAGATGGAGGTCTGGACAGGGCATCCCTTCCCTGCCTTCTCTCCCAGCTCCAGGCCTGCGTTTACCCATGTGATTGGTGCTTATAATGGGTCAGTTTACTTGAAAAACCTCACTTTGGAGAACTATAATGCTTTCCAAGATAAAAGTTAAATTTACTGAATTGTAAACAATTTCAGACAAGCAAGAGGTAGTTTTTAAATTTTTTTTCAATTATACTTGAAATGCGATATTATATTAGTTTCAGGTGTACAAAATAGTGATTTGACATTTATATAACTTACAAAGTGATCACCCTGATAAATCTAGTACCCACCTGATAGCAAGAGAGAGTTTTAATGAAGAAAACCTGAAAAGAGACTTGTAAAATATGTTCCAGTAGAAAAAACTGCAGGGCTGTGTGTGATCAGGAGCTGTGAGCCCCCGTGCTGATTTGTCCCTCCCGAAATTTTTTCTCTCCATTGCCCCATCAGCAGAGGCTGAAGTTCCAGGAAGATGATGAAGCATAAGCATCAGGGCCCTGCCAAGACCAGCAAGGGTCCGAGGGTCCTTAGCACTGTGCTTACATGGTCTTGCACTTCCGTATCACCAGGTGCGGGGCCAGAGGTCTTCCTGCAATATGGAGCCAGAGAGTAGCTTATGAAAAATGTCCAATAATTAGGTATGTGAAGCTGTTAGCAGATGATTAGTTTTCATCAATATCTATCAAAATAAAGATTCAAGTCCACAATTTGATATACTTGATAATGGGGCCTATACAGTCTAAAAGGCACCGTGCTTGTTTGTTTATGGGAATCATATACAATAGCGTTTATCTGAGTTGTGCTTTATGTAGGGCACAAACTTACAGCTGTGCTACAGCTAGTGTACCTGTGGTTGAGGACACCTTTGTTGATTGGGCATCCTTTCATTTAAAAATAATTTTGATCAACCATGAAAGAGGAAAAGCTAAATTATCTTTCCCTTCTCTATGTATAAAAAAAGATACTACAGCCCGGCTGGCGTAGCTCAGTGGTTGAGCTTCGACCTATGAACCAGGAGGTCACGGTTCAGGGTCAGGGCACATGCCTGGATTGCAGACTCGATTCCCAATAGGGGGCGTGCAGGAGACAGCTGATCAATGATTCTCTCTCATCATTGATATTTCTATCTCTCTCTCCCTCTCCCTTCCTCCCTGAACTCAATAAAAATATTTTTAAAAGATACTACAAAATCATTACAAAGACATTTACAGTTCTCTCCCTCCAAATATGTAAAAAAAAGCAACATAGAGATATGTCAAGCAGCTAATAAAATGAGAATGTTGTTTTTCTGGATTTTGAAATATTTGTGCTAATTGTCAAGTTATAAAATTTGTAATTAGTGATTTCTGTTATTCTAAATAAATATTCACATATGTAAATATATATGTATATATACACAGATACATATACATATATATATATAACTAGAAACTACAATTGTTGTTCCCAACTGTGTTGACAATTATTGCTGAATTGTACAGCATAAGTTTTCTTTGGCAGCTTTTTATACTATCAATTAACACAAACGGACAACTAGACAACTATAAAGGTTTGTGCTTAGTATTTCAAAACTTCATTATAATTATTTAAATGTAATTTCTTCTAGATGCTAAAATAGGGAAGTCTCCAAACATGCCTAATGTCAATATAATAGACAACAAAAAATTGCTAACTAATCACTACTAAAAGCTTTATAGTTGTATGTACAAGTATATAATTCAACAAAAACACCAATAAAAATATTACAATATTAATTCCAATTCTCTATCAGACTTTCTGTGATAAAGCCCAAAAGTTAAATGTAGGAACTAACATCTGGGTTTCTGTCAATTTTTCTGGAAGGCTATTTCAAAGTGGCCTAGATTAGCCAGAATATAATGTGAATTCTTATCATATTGCCACATAACATTAAAGTATATCGATAACTTAGTAGTTTTAATTCTGTTCTATGGAATAAGCCTATTTTGGAGGCTTGGCACAATATTACCAAGAAATTTAACAAAAAGCTCAAGTCCAAGTATATAACTAAAAAGTCTTTTCTATATATTACAAAATCATCAACTTAAATTATAAATGGCTCCCACTAATTACTACCACTCAAAATTCACACAAAGTAAAGTGAAACGGGTGGCAGAAAGTGCTGGCACATTCACATTGCAGAGACAAGTGATAGGGTTTAGCCAGCAAAAATTCAAATAGGCATATATGTAAACATTTGAATGCCACCTTTCATGAGTAAGACACGGAAAATGATTCATTTGATCATTTTACGTACAGCTTGTATAGAATTCAAAACAAGTAAAACTGAAAATTTCCTACGTAAAAGCCACAATAAAGTCAAATAAAATACCAAATAATCGTCTTACAAACTGGTCTGGGAATTTCTGAGCCTCTGACTTTCAAGGTGTAACAGGCATTCTCCACTTTGGCCTAGCTCTGTTTCAAGGTATACAGCTTCTTAGAAACCTCATAAGGTCCGGTATTGCCAATGAATGAAAACCCATCATAAACCTGACATAAGAACTGGCTCACTCCAAAGGGGGTGTCAATGTCCCCATTGCCCACACTGTTAATACACATCGGCATCAACTCACCAGTTAGATCAGCCACTCCCAGGAGGTAATCAACAGGGGTGATTTTCAGTCTCCAAGTACCAAATTCTTTATCGTGAGCATTGAGCATCGAAAGAGGGCTGTCGTAAGCCGCCCATTGTCCTCTGATTGAGACATTGGTAGCTGAAGCCACTTCCGCCTGTCAATCTTATGTAAATCCTTGCTGGGTGGCTATTATTGGAATTTCCTGCCTCTATGGGTGGATCCAAAGTTTTAATAAAAGGGATAGCGGGGAGAAACCAAGATGGCGGCATAGGTTAAACACCTAACCTGCAGCCGGGCACAACAATTTCAAAAATACAACTAGAGGTCAGAACGGACATCGTCCAGAACCACAGGAGAGCTGGCGGACTGAAATACCCACAGCTGGGGGGAAGGAGAAGGCCACGGGGACAGTCGGGGAAGCCGTAAAAGCCTGAGGTATGGAGAAACAGGCGGAGACACGAGCACACGCGCCTGCGGGGAGGATGGAACCGGAGAGGAGGGGGCGGCTGATGACCTGGCCGGAGTTCACTGGCAGGAAGGAGATAAAGGCTCCAGGGTGCGCTGAGCACCGGCTCCGATTGCACTGAACCCCATTCCGGGCGAAACCCTGGGAAACTCACTCACTTTCGCAACTCCGCCGCCCCCGCAGGCTGCCCGGCCCGGGACCCTGGGGACGCCGCCGCAGCGGCGGCGGCCGGAGCCCGGCGGCCTCCCAGCACCCGTCCCCGCCGCGCAGCCCCCGCGCGCCTGGTGCCGCGGGCCGCGCGCCCCGCCCACCGGACGGAGGCCCGGGCGCCCTCTCCGTGCACCTCCTGGCGGCGCTAGACTTCAGTAGAGTTGACTGAATTCAAGGGATTAAGAAGTATAAATTGGGGGGACGCCGCGGCAGCGACATCCGGAACGCGGCGATGGCGGTGCCTGGAGCTCGGCGGCCGCTCAGCGCCCGTCCCAGCCGCGCGGCCCTCGCGCGCCTGGTTCCGCGGGACGCGCGCACCGCGCACCGGACGGAAGCCCGGGCACCCTCTCCGTGCACCTCCCGGCGGCGCTAGACTTCAGTAGAGTTGACTGAATTCAAGGGATTAAGAAGTATAAATTGGGGGGACGCCGCGGCAGCGACGTCCGGAATGCGGCGATGGCGGTGCCTGGAGCTCGGCGGCCGCCCAGCGCCCGTCCCAGCCGCGCAGCCCTCGTGCGCCTGGTTCCACGGGACGCGCGCACCGCGCACTGGACGGAGGCCCGGGCGCCCTTTCCGTGCACCTCCCGGCGGCGCTAGACTTCAGTAGAGTTGACTGAAATGAAGGGATTAAGAGGTACGGATTGAGAAGTTTGAAAAAGATGGCGGCGGAGGTTAGGGGCTGTTCTGTTGCCTCGCACCCAGCGAAATCGGAGGGGATGAGGTGTGGAGGTGCGTGGGTCTGGCTGGTGGCGGGGGAGAGGGGCTTTTGTTCCAAACCTAGGGGAGATTGGCTCTCCATCACCCTGAAACCCATCTTCTGGCGAACCCCGGGAGACCCAGATGCCTGCGGGGAGAGGCGGGACTCTTGCGGAGGTGCGCCCAGCAATCAGTGTTTGCTGCGCTGGAGTGCGGAACGAGGGGACTTAGATACGTGGAAGGCAGAAGGACCAGACTCACAGCCATCTCGGCTCGCCGCACCATGGCCTGTGGGCGCCCTGAGACCCCGCCCCGCCCTGGGACCCGCCCCACACGTTTTGAAGACCTGCCCCGCAAGTCTCGCAGGCACACCTGCGCCCCAAGCAACGGCTTATGCATGTGGGTGGTCTGCCCTCTGGCAGCGGACCAGATGATCTGCTGTTCTAGTCGGACTGCTCCAGGGCCACTCAGACAGGAGGAAGAAACTACAGTTTTTGCTGTAATCCTTGCTGAGTGCCTAAGGCAGTAGCTGATCTACACCCCATTGGAGACCCAGAAACGAGGGCATCTAGTGGTCTGTGGGAGATGACACCAGATTTCAACCACGTGCATAAGGGACACATTCAACGGGAATATTCAGTGAGCGCCAAAGCTTTGCTGCACCAAGACCCGGCCCATAAATGTGTCTCCTGCACAGCAACTCTTCCTTTATAGACAAAGAGAGCCCCCCCAGTGACACCAACAACAATCAAGACTTAACTATACAAAGGAGGACCAAGATGGAGGCATAGGGCGGAAGCCTGATTGTTGCCTACCACAACAACTTTGAGACTACGACAAGAGAGCAGAGCAGACACCATCCAAGACCACCATAGGGCTGGCTGAGTAGATGCTCTACAACTAGAATAAAAGAGGGGTATGTGGGATGATGCTGATGCCGGTGACCCAAAGACCACACTTTAAGAACTACGGCTCAGGCGACACAAAAGAACTATGGCTCAGGCGATACAACAGCGGCCTGGAACGTGCTCGGCGCAATTCCCCCGGCGGTCTCCGGCTGAGGGGACGGCTCCACTGGCAGCCAAGCACGGACAGACGAACCCCTATGAGACATGGGGTGGGAGACTCCGCGCTTGCTGACCTCTGAGTCCGTCAAGAATCTCAACGCCCCGGAAGCGGCCAAGTGCGCATGCTCGGCGACCGGCCACCGATGCAGACCCAAGGGCCAAAGCAGCAACGCCAGACTGGCCCACCGCCATGCACCGGGTGCACCGGAGCTTCGCCGAGCCGCCGCCCGAGGAGTTCTGCAGCAGCCATACTGGAATGCTGGAAGGATGGCCAGGGGAATTGCTGAGGGGGGATTGACCGGCAGGAATTGGGATCGGGAAGACGGGGCCCCGCTGAGACCCGGGTGCGGGCGGGGTTGCGCGCCTCTGGGCTCGGGTGTGGTCACACGCCTCTGGGTATAAGAGAGGCCTCAAGTCCCTGGGTCTAGGTGAGGCCACATGCCCCTGGGTCCAGGTGAGGCCGGACTCCGGGTCCGGGTGAGGCCAAGTGCCCCTGGACCCGGATGACGCTGGATCCCGTGCCCGGGCGAGGCCAAGCGCCCCTGGGTCTGGGAGAGCCCACACACCCCTGGGTCCAGGCGAGACCATGTGTCCCTGGATCCGGGTGAGGCCGCGTGCACCTAGGCCCGGGTGAGCCCAAGTGGCCCTGGGTCTGGGAGAGGCCAAGCGTTCCTGGGTCCGGGTGAGACCATGTATCCCTGGATCCGGGTGAGGTCTCGTGCACCTAGGCCCGGGCGAGGCCACGTACCCCTGGGACTGGGAGAGGCCAAGCGTCCCTGGGTCCGGGCGAGACCATGCGTCCCTGGATCCGGATGAGGCCTCGTGCACCTAGGCCCGGGTGAGCCCAAGTGGCCCTGGGTCTGGGAGAGGCCAAGCGTCCCTGGGTCCGGGTGAGACCATGTGTCCCTGGATCCGGGTGAGGCCTCGTGCACCTAGGCCCGGGTGAGCCCAAGTGGCCCTGGGTCTGGGAGAGGCCAAGCGTCCCTGGGTCCGGGTGAGACCATGTGTCCCTGGATCCGGGTGAGGCCTCGTACACCTAGGCCCGGGTGAGCCCAAGTGGCCCCGGGTCTGGGAGAGGCCAAGCATCCCTGGGTCCGGGTGAGACCATGTGTCCCTGGATCCGGGTGAGGCCTCGTGCACCTAGGCCCGGGTGAGCCCAAGTGGCCCTGGGTCTGGGAGAGGCCAAGCGTCCCTGGGTCCGGGTGAGACCATGCGTCCCAGGATCCGGGTGAGGCCTCGTGCACCTAGGCCCGGGTGGGCCCAAGTGGCCCTGGGTCTGGGAGAGGCCAAGCGTCCCTGGGTCCGGGTGAGACCATGCGTCCCTGGATCCGGATGAGGCCTCGTGCACCTAGGCCCGGGTGAGCCCAAGTGGCCCTGGGTCTGGGAGAGGCCAAGCGTCCCTGGGTCCGGGTGAGACCATGTGTCCCTGGATCCGGGTGAGGCCTCGTGCACCTAGGCCCGGGTGAGCCCAAGTGGCCCTGGGTCTGGGAGAGGCCAAGCGTCCCTGGGTCCGGGTGAGACCATGTGTCCCTGGATCCGGGTGAGGCCTCGTGCACCTAGGCCCGGGTGAGCCCAAGTGGCCCTGGGTCTGGGAGAGGCCAAGCGTCCCTGGGTCCGGGTGAGACCATGCGTCCCTGGATCCGGATGAGGCCTCGTGCACCTAGGCCCGGATGGGCCCAAGTGGCCCTGGGTCTGGGAGAGGCCAAGCGTCCCTGGGTCCGGGTGAGACCATGCGTCCCTGGATCCGGATGAGGCCTCGTGCACCTAGGCCCGGGTGAGCCCAAGTGGCCCTGGGTCTGGGAGAGGCCAAGCGTCCCTGGGTCCGGGTGAGACCATGCGTCCCTGGATCCGGATGAGGCCTCGTGCACCTAGGCCCGGGTGAGCCCAAGTGGCCCTGGGTCTGGGAGAGGCCAAGCGTCCCTGGGTCCGGGTGAGACCATGTGTCCCTGGATCTGGGTGAGGCCTCGTGCACCTAGGCCCGGGTGAGCCCAAGTGGCCCTGGGTCTGGGAGTGGCCAAACGTTCCTGGGTCTGGGTGAGACCATGTGTCCCTGGATCTGGGTGAGGCCTCGTGCACCTAGGCCCGGGTGGGCCCAAGTGGCCCTGGGTCTGGGAGAGGCCAAGCGTCCCTGGGTCCGGGTGAGACCATGCGTCCCTGGATCCGGATGAGGCCTCGTGCACCTAGGCCCGGGTGAGCCCAAGTGGCCCTGGGTCTGGGAGAGGCCAAGCATCTCTGGGTCCGGGTGAGACCATGTGTCCCAGGATCCGGGTGAGGCCTCGTGCACCTAGGCCCGGGTGAGCCCAAGTGGCCCTGGGTCTGGGAGAGGCCAAGCGTCCCTGGGTCCGGGTGAGACCATGCGTCCCTGGATCCGGATGAGGCCTCGTGCACCTAGGCCCGGGTGAGCCCAAGTGGCCCTGGGTCTGGGAGAGGCCAAACGTCCCTGGGTCCGGGTGAGACCATGTGTCCCTGGATCCGGATGAGGCCTCGTGCACCTAGGCCCGGGTGAGGCCACGTGCCCCTGGGTCTGGGAGAAGCTAAGCGTCCCTGGGTCCGGGTGAGACCATGTGTCCCTGGATCTGGGTGAGGCCTCGTGCACCTAGGCCCGGGTGAGCCCAAGTGGCCCTGGGTCTGGGAGTGGCCAAACGTTCCTGGGTCTGGGTGAGACCGTGTGTCCCTGGATCCGGGTGAGGCCTCATGCACCTAGGCCCGGGTGAGCCCAAGTGGCCCTGGGTCGGGGAGAGGCCAAGCGTCCCTGGGTCCGGGTGAGACCATGCGTCCCTGGATCCGGGTGAGGCCTCGTGCACCTAGGCCCGGGTGAGCCCAAGTGGCCCTGGGTCTGGGAGAGGCCAAGCATCCCTGGGTCCGGGTGAGACCATGTGTCCCAGGATCCGGGTGAGGCCTCGTGCACCTAGGCCCGGGTGAGCCCAAGTGGCCCTGGGTCTGGGAGAGGCCAAGCGTCCCTGGGTCCGGGTGAGACCATGCGTCCCTGGATCCGGATGAGGCCTCGTGCACCTAGGCCCGGGTGAGCCCAAGTGGCCCTGGGTCTGGGAGAGGCCAAGCGTCCCTGGGTCCGGGAGAGACCATGTGTCCCTGGATCCAGGTGAGGCCTTGTGCAACTAAGCCCGGGTGAGGCCACGTGCCCCTGGGTCTGGGAGAGGCCAAGCATCCCTGGGTACGGGTGAAGCCAGATCCTGGGTCCGGGTGAGGCCGTGCGCCCCTGGATCCATCCGGGTGAGGCTGGGTCCCAGGCCCGGGTGAGACCACGTGCCCCTTGGGTATGGGTGAGGCCACGTGCCCCTTAGTCCGGGTGACGCCGTGCCCCTGGGTTCGGCCGAGACCAAACCAGAGGGAGTCGGACCTCCGTTACCACCATTTGTCCACCATCCAGAGCTGAGGGGTCAGTGCTGACATGTACACATAAGGAACTACTGGACATCGAAATTGGGTCTCAAAAGAACTGTTGGTCCAGGGGGAAGCTCGCTACAGATTGATTCATTTGCCTGTCAGCATAAATATTATTGCTCGTCTCACATTCAGTTCTTATTAGTATATATCTAGTGACATATGATCTCGTTCATCTAGAGGAAATGATGAACAACATAGACTGAGGAACAAGAACAGAACCAGAAGCAAGGAGGCATCGATCGGACTATCGGGCCTCAGAGGGAGGATAGAAGAGGGTAGGGGGAGGGTGGGGGGAGGGGGAGAGTTCAACCAAAGGACCTGTATGCATGCATATAAGCCTATCCAACGGTTAAGTTCAACAGGGGATTGGGGCATGCGTGGGGAGAGGGGTGGGATGGGAATGGGGGGATGAGGACAAATATGTGACACCTTAATCAATAAAGAAATAAAAAAAAATAAATAAATAAATAAATAAATAAATAAATAAATAAAGGGATAGCAAGGCCAGAGCAGTGAGTAGTCCTCTCTTGGACTTCCGCCTGGCCCACAAGCCCAAATTAATACTTTTCTAGTCTCTTTCATTTGTGTGCGGCCTCCTTCAGAACCGGATCCCTGAACCTGAACCCTAAACCTGAACCCTGAACCACGCGGGACGTGAAAGGGGTTCCCACTGAGGGCTTCTATCCTCCAGTCTCAGATGATGAGTTGTCCCTCCTCTTGTTTTGAGGTTAACTCTTTTAAATGATCTTGACCCATCTCCTCCCACCTCTTCCAGGACCTTGCTTCATAAGGGGTATGCCTTTATTTCATCTCTCTAAACCTCAGTTTCCTCAAACTCTTATTTTCTTTCCCATTGTCTTCGGTTGTAAATACCAGTTGTTTATTAATTTCATCCATACTGATAAGTGATCGTGTTTTAATAAAGTGTTGAAAAGAGATGGCCTCCACATATTCCTAAAATCCTGTCATAAGTCCTGTGGTAATGGCGCTATGGAATTAATGCATCTCTTCTCCCAAGAGCTCCTGGGCCACCTGCAGTATCTTTTGTCTGACACCATCTAATTTAATTTCTGACTCAGTCAATATTTCCTCCATATCAGGAACACTTGTAATCCTATGGAGCAGAAAAATTATCCTTTACTTTCTACAGTTACATCCCGACTAAGTTTCACAAGTCTTTCATATTCGTCATGTCTTGCATCAAGTTCCTGCTGAAATGATTTGAAGGCCACCATCATGGGTGACAATGCATTAACATCCTACCCTTCTCTCCTCTGGTTGTGGGGAAAATTGTCATGCTTCCTTTTCCTGAACCCTCCCAATCCTTCTTTGTTGCTCACATCCTCACAGCCTACAACAAGTCTCCTAGAGACAGAGGGCCTTGGACCTGGTGGAGTGCGTGAACAGACAGAGGGCCTTTGACCTGGTGGAGTGCATGAGGCGGCGGGGCGGGGTTGGGAGGGGGGGGCGGGGAGAGAGCCTGCCAGGACCCTTTGACATGTCCCAAAAGCGGAGCTAGAAGTCGCTTCCGGCTTATCATTGCCTTCTTGAGTCCAGGTGATTTTGAGAATATTTTTATTAACACTGGGACAGTGGAACAAAGGAAGGACTCAGGGTAGGAGAAGCAACAGGAGAGAGCCTAGGCAGTGCTCTGCTTTGGCTCTCTAGAAAGATTATAGGAAAGAAGTGAGCCAAGGTGGGACTGCTTCGCTCACTGGAAAGTCAGAGAAAAGGGGCCTTGGATACAGGTTCTGGGGGTTAGCCTGGAAGGAGCTGCTGCTGCCTGCTGCTCCCCTGGTTGCAAGTCTCTGCCGGGGACCCATGGTGTTTAAGAGAAAGAAAGGCCCCAAGACTATGACTCTGAAATGTTATTGTTTTGTAAATAATCCATTCTTTCAATATTGTCAAATTTGTCTTTTTGCCCCAAAAATTTACAACAAATATTACATATTGTGCTCATTTTACATTTACTATAATTAAAAATGAACCTATACAAATGACCTTAGCAACAATATTTCAACAAAAATTCCAATAAATATTGCACTAAAAGAATTTTCACAACACATAGTCAATAAATGAATTAAAATATAAACGTATATAAGGTCTCTGTGTCTTTCTGATTATCAATTAAAATCCAATTATTTCTTTATAGTTTAAAAAACAGTGCAATTACCTAAATAAGCCAAGAAAAATTAAGCCTTCCTGATTACCCCTAACCACTTCTGCCTGCCAGCCTGATAATCCCCTAACAACTCCCTTGCCAGCCTGATTGATGCCTAATTGCTCCCCTGCCAGCCTGTTTGCCCCTAACTGCCCTCCCCTGCAGACCTGGTCACTCCTAACTGCCCTCTTCTGCAGGCCTGGTCCCCCCCAAATGCTCTCCCCTGCAGGCGTGGGTCCCCACAAACTGCCCTTCCCTACTGGCCCGGTCACCCCCAACTTCCCTCCTCTGCCAGCCTGGTCCCTCCCAACTGCCCTGCCCTGTTGGCCTGATTACCCACAACTGCCCTCCCTTGCCATCCTGGTCCCTCTCAACTGCCCTCCCCTGCTGGCCATCTTGTGGTGGCCATCTTGTGTCCACATGGGGACAGGATCTTTGACCACATGGGGGCAGCCATCTTGTGTGTTGGAGTGATGGTCAATTTGCATATTACTCTTTTATTAGATAGGAAAGAGGCCTGCTGCATGGGTGGGGGCCAGCTGGTTTGCCCTGAAGGGTGTCCCGGATCAGGGTGGGGTTTCCCTTGGGGCGTGAGGTGACCTGGGCAAGGGGCCTGTGGTGGTTTGCAGGTTGGCCACGCCCCACCGGTGACACAAGTGGAGGCCATGAGATTGGGATTTATTTATCTTCTACAATTGAAATTTTGTAGCCCAGAGCAGAGCCAAGACTTCTATTCACTCTGTGGCGGCAGCCATTTCTGTTAGGATTTATTTATCTTCTATAATTGAAACTTTGTAGCCTGGACTGCAGGCCTGGGCCAGCCAGAGTGTGCAGAAAGCTTGGCTTCCTCCATCGCCAGGAAACCCAAGCATTCCTCCTGCTCTCTTCGTGGCTGCAGCCATCTTGGTTGGGTTAATTTGCATACACACTCCTGATTGGCTTGTGGGGATGGCTTGTGAGTATAAGAGAGTGATGGTTAATTTGCATATTACTCTTTTATTATATAGGATAATTGAAACTTTGTAGCCTTAAGCAGAGGACTGGGCCAGCCAGGGCAGGAGGAAAGCTTGGCTTCTTCCATCTCTGGGTGCAACTCAAGCCTCCTCCTCCCTCCAGCTCTGTGGCTGCCATCATTTTTGTTGGGATTCATTTATCTTCTATCATTGAAACTTTGTGGCATTGAGTGGAGGCCTCAGCCAGCAAGGGCAGGCAGAAAGCTTGGCTTCCTCCATTACCAGGCAAACCCAACCTCCCTCCTGCTCTCTGTGGTCACAGCCATCTTGGTTGGGTTTATTTGCATATTTAATCCTGATTGGCTGGGAGGTGTGGCTAGTGGGTGTAGCAGAGGTATGGTCAATTTGCATATTACTCTTTTATTAAATAGGATATACTTATACACAGATTTAAAATAGAGGGGAAAAGAGAGGGAAAGAAGTAAATGTAGAAGAATGAAAATCATCCCATAATTCTGCCTCTTTTGTGCCTTTCTTCAGGTCTCTCAGGGTCTGAACAGCATACTTATATCTGAGTTTAGTAACCCTTCGATGCCTTTTTTTCTACATCATAGATTCTCTTCCAATCAATAGTATCCAATTACTGTTACCTATGTTTTATATCTAATATTTTCAACTTCCTATAAAAAGACCCCATTTGTGATTTTCCCCACCTAATTATATTTTATTTATTTTTCCCCTTGCATTATTGTATCACAATCTCTACAAAATTATATTTTCTTTTACTAAATTTATAAAAATGTCCTCTGCCTTACTACTTTTCTCCAAAGGGTGCCATTTTCTTTCAACCACTATGAACACCTTTGGACTACTTCCTACTATTGCCATGTGCCTCCTTCCACTTTGAGATTTATTGTTTGAGCTCACTATATTCTCAGAGCAGGCACCAAACACATCAACGCTGCGATCCCCACAGGGCACCACTAACGGGCACTCTAACTCACCCTCAGGTGGGAGTTCAGCTATGGGGAGTCTGTTCTATTCATCCCTCTAAACCAGGGACTTTCAACCTTTTTCATCTCATGGCACATATAAACTAAATTCTGCAATACACCAAAAAATATACTACATTGTCTATTTGACACACAAAAATAGGTATAATTTTGATTCATTCACACCAGACAGCTATTGTTATGTTGGCTGTTGTCATTTGACAATCTAAGGGGAAAGATTAGCGCCTCTGACTAAATAGTTAGAAATTGTATGTTTTAAAAATTCTTGGGGCACACAGGTTGAAAATTACTGCTCTAAGCCAAGAGAATCCAAGTTAAGTTATGCCTGTGTGCTAATTGCACCAGTCCTGAGGGATCTAACACTTGTTTCTGAGTCATTACTCCATCCAGTAGAGATGGGAACAGGGCTTTTCTGCCCCACAAAGGGCCTAAAGTACAGCTGCACATCCCTGTTAACTGCATTCAGAACCACACTGTGTGTTACCCATGACCAGCACCTGCATGAGACCCTCCACAGCCCTGTCAGCCTGTCCTGGCTGAGGCGCCCCTACTTCTATCCAATTAGGAATAGCATCAGCCACCTTGGGCCAGTCACAGAAAATAAGGCAAGGGCCGAACACACCAACTATCAGGTCCTCCCCTAAGAACAGACTAGAACTGTACAGAGGAAGCCTCTCCTCTAGATCTAATTAATGATCAAGCCCATGATTCACAGCCCAACCTCACAGCCTGGATCTTCCTTGGTTATCAATCCTATGTAATAAAAGCCCAGTGACCAAATGGCAGAATGACCAGAATGACCCGTGGATTAGTTGTTATGACGTACACCGACCACCAGGGGGCAGGTGCTCAATGCAGGAGTTACCCCCTGGTGGTCAATGGGCTACCACAGTGGTAGCGCAGCTGGGCTGACCTGGGATGAGTAGCTGCTCCCACTGCAAACACCCTCCTCCTCGCCCCTCCCCCACCTCTTCCAGACACCCCCAGGCCTCTCAGCGCCACCAGGCTCATAGAGCTGACCCCGGAGGCAGGTTCCTGGCTGCCGCAGGACTGAGGCCTACTCCACTGCCTCTCAGTGCTATTGTCTCTGGGCCCAGCCCGACCTGGTCCCTGGAGAGGCGAGTGCTCTGGCTCCACGGAAGATGCCGGACCAGAGAGCAGCTGCTCAGAGTGCGGGTCCATAGCCAGGGGATGAGAGGTGCTCCCACACCGGGCCTATCCTCACAGGCCACACCCCAACAGTGCACAAATCCTGTGCACCGGGCCTCTAGTATGGTATATTGATTAAAAAATCCAAGCTCCACTCTTTACTAATCATGAGATAGGAGATACATCACTTATTTTCTATCAAAGAATAACTCAGCCATTAATAAAGGGGAATATTTTTATTCATATACTAAAATGTACAGATTGAATTTACTGAACATAAATAGAATATGAAATGGAAACTGGACACAATCTGCAGCCAGTAAATATTGCTTTCCCCCACCCCCTTTTTTATTTGAGGTATAATTGACATATATTATATGAGATTCAAGTGTACAGGATAAAATTTGATATTTTTATGTATTGCTAAATAATCACCACAATAACTCTAATTTAAATTCATCACCATACAGTTACAAATATTTTTCTTATGATGATCTTTTAAGATTTACTTTTAGCAACTTTCAAATATGCAATACAGCATTATTAACTCGAGTCACTGTGCTATCACATCCCCACGAGTTATTTAAAATTCAAAGTCCAGCGGAAACTGGTTTGGCTCAGTGGATAGAGCGTCGGCCTGCGGAATGAAGGGTCCCGGGTTTGATTCCGGTCAAGGGCATGTACCTTGGTTGCTGGCACATCCCCAGTGTGGGGTGTGCAGAAGGCAGCTGATCCATGTTTCTCTCTCATCGATGTTTCTAACTCTCTATCCCTCTCTCTTCCTCTTTGTGAAAATTCAATAAAATATATATTTTTTAAAATATAAATAAATAAAACTCAAAGTCTGTACCTTCTGATCCCCTTCACCCATTTCTCCCCCTTCTTGTCCCCAACCTCAAGCAACCACCCATCTGTTCTCTGTATCTATGAGCTCATTGGGGCGGGTGCGGGGGTGGGGGTGGGGGTGAGGGTACTTTTTTAGATTCACATACAAGTGAGATCATACATAGCTTTCTCTTATTTCACTTAAAATACTGCCCTTAAGGTCCATCATGTTGTCACGAATTACAAGATTTCCTTTTTTTATGCCTAAATAATATTCCATTGTGTGCACAGTAATATGCCTCATTATGATGTTTCGAGGAACAATGGACTAATCACTTATACAACAGTGGACCCATAAGCTCATAGTGGAGCTAAAAACTTCCTCTCACCTGGGGATTCACAGCCATCCTAACATTGTAGCACAATGCGTTATTCACAGGTGTGTGGTGATGCTGGTGTAAACAAACTACTGTGCTGCCAGTCATACAAAAGTGTATATAATTATGCACAATACAAAATACTTGATAACGATAATAAACGATTGTTCCTGGCTCATGTATTTACTATGCTATACTTTTATTGCACTTTTTGTAATCCTCACCTGAGAATATGTTTTTATTGATTTTAGAGAGAAACATGGATGTGGGAGAGAAACATTGATTGGTTAACTCCTGTACCTGCCCAAACCAAGGATCAAACCTGCAACCTATGTATGTGCCCTGACCAGGAATGGAACCCACAACCTTTTTGGTGTATGGGACAACACTCCAGCCAACTGAGCCACCTGGCCAGGGCCTTTTACTGCTATTTTAGAGTGTACTCTTTCTAGGTATAAAAATAATTTTCTGAAAAGCAGTATGTGGAGTTACACTAGCAGCAGCCTAGCCTGTTGACTGTATCTCTTGATATCATTTTCTCTTCTGCTTGATTTGGTCTCATATTGTTTTATGATTTTAGTGTAGTCTGACTGTACAGGAGCAATAGGCTACTAGTATACCATCTAGGTTTGTGTAAGTATAATCAATGATGTTAACACAACAATGAAATTGCCTAGCAATATATTTCTCAGAATGCATCCCCTTTGTTAAGTGGCACATGACTGTGTGTATAGGAGTGTATCACATTTTCTTTATCCACTCATCCATCGATGACACAAGTTGCTTCCATGTCTTGGCTATTGTAAGTAATGGTGCAATAAAGATGGAGGTACAGATAATTTTTCAAGTTAGAATTTTCCTTTCCTTCAGATAAATACCCAGAAGTAAAACTGCTGGATCATATGGTAGTTCCATTTTTAATTCTTTTGGAACTTCCATACTGTTTTCTATAATGGTTGTACCCATTTATATTCCCACCAACAGTACCCAAGTCTTCCCTTTTGATCACATCCTTACCACTACTTTTTATTTCTTGTCTTTTTGATAGTAGACATTCCGAGAGGCATGAGGTGATTTGACTTGCATTGTTTTGACTTGCATTTAACTGAAGATTAATGATGTTAAGCACCTTTTTATACCCATGCTGGCCATTTGTATATCTTCTTTGGAAAGTGTTGCTTTCTCCTGTTCTTGGAAAGAGATGATTGGCCAGAGGCTATCCAGGAGGGCAGCTTGAACAGTATACTCTTGAGGAGGCTCTGGCAGTCATCAGGAAAAGTAAGTCAGTTACTTACACGTTCTCTGAGAAAGCGTGTGGTTTCTGTTATCTGTCTGTGTAAGAACTGCCGATTTTCCAGTGCTGCCCCAACTGAAGACATCATGAATGCACCTCAGTGAAAGCACCGACTTTCAATTCTTCAGGCTCTTCTTGTGGTAGTAGTTTGAATCTTCTGAGAAGCAGCTTTCTAGATATGTTAGAAATAGAAGAGAGTTATTGGGAGTAGTACCTATGAAAGAGGGCACAGAAGTAGGTGAGGGAAGCCTTTAGATCAGTGGTTCTCAACCTTTCTAATGCCACGACCCTTTAATACAGTTCCTCATGTTGTGGTGACCCCCAACCACAAAATTATTTTTGTTGCTACTTCATAAATGTAATTTTGCTACTGTTAATGAATCATAATGTAAATATCTGTGTTTATATTGAGAACCACTGCTTTAGATCATGATGTAGATCTGATATCTGTGAAGGGAGGAAGGAGAAAGGATTGGGAAGCAAGAGTTTCAGATTATAGTGCAACTCTGAGGAAGTCTCGGCCACTCCAACAGAGAGCTCCAAAGACTCCTGCTTTGTTCAGGTACTGGCTGGACCTCCTTGGGGTGAGGATAGCAGCAGATTCCTGAGATGGCACAGGTAGAACATGTGACCCGGGTGCATGCTTCATAGCAGACTCTCTCACAGCTCTAGAGCAACCACTTTGGGTCAAAACTCAGCTCTCCAAGGAGCTGTATCAGTTAGCTTTCGCTATATAACAAGCAAGCCTAAAACAGTGGCTTTAAAATAATAAATATTTATTTCTCACACATTCGAGAGTTGACCCTGTTGATGGTGATGATCTCAGCTAGATTTGTTCACATGTCTAGGAACTAGATGACTGTCATCTAATCTATAGCTGGTTCTCAAAAAAAAAAAATGTGGTTTTGGTCAATGTCCTCCCATTATAATGTTGATGAGATGCCATAGGAACTTGCCTCCTGTTTATATCAAATAGCCTTTAGTAAAATTAGCTTTATTATATGTCGTTTTGTTTAAAGTTGCAGAACCTAGGCATGATGTTAGGTACGGTCTTACTGTAGACTGACCTCCTCTAGAGCAACTAGCACTGGCTTCAGTGTCTCTCGTCTCCCCTCAGGCTAGCTTAGAAGTGTCCTCCTCTCACTGATGTCAGCACAAAAGAAAGCAAATGGAAATACACAAGGCCTCTTTCACTTCTGTCTCATTCTATTGGCCAGTGCAAGTCACAAGGTTGAGCCCTATGTTAAGGGGCAGCCCATGGTTGGAGGGCACTGAAAAGTTACATGGCCTCTCATCATTGATGTTTCTGTCTATTCTCCTTCTCCCTTCCTCTCTGAAATCAATAAAAATATATATTTTTTAAAGTTACATGGCAAAGGATAAATATTAGGGAAGGTTGGAGGCCTGGAGCCTTCATTACAAACCACGACAGAATCCAGAATGATTATGAAGGCTTTAGTAGTCTCTTTTTTCAATGTGAAATGTCTGCTAACAGTGACAGTACTAGATATCAGAAGCCAGAGCAAGGCCAGAAATATGAGAACATTCACAAGTATCATTCAAAAGAATCATCCGAAAATCACTTTATATCCAGTTTTCTCATTGGCCTAAGTCAAATCAGAAGAAAATGTCCCATCCTAGCTGGTTTGGCTCATTGCATAGAGCACTGGCCTGCGGACTGACGGGTCCTGGGTTCAATTCCAGTCAAGGGCATATGCCTGGGTTGTAGGCTTGATTCCCAATTCAGGGTGTGCAGGAGACAGCCAATCAATGTTACTTGCCCATTATTGATGTTTCTATCTCTCTCTACCTTCCTCTCTGAAGTCAATAAAAAATTTTTTTAAAAAAAGAAGAAAATGTCCCAAGAATCAGTAGGCGAACTTTGGATAAAAGGCCTTTTATCTTGATTAATTGATTATTCTAATTTTCCTAAAGCATTTCTTTGTTGTTTTTTTAGTTGGCCAAACAAGTTTATTTGTAAATTTAGTCAACATACATAATTGACCTAAAAACTCCAATAGAAGGATAAATTTTAAAAATCACTTGGAAGACCAGTTCTATAAAGTGATTTCCCCTGGACCATACACCAGCATTTCTAATGAGATGTATTAGCTATTGCACAGATTCTGCCTTGGAGGCCCGCCCTTCCCCCCACCCTCAAAAAAAAAAAAATGAGGGCAATTTAGTATCTAGAACCATTTTAAGCAACATGTTCACACTTGTCTCTTAGACTTCTTTACCTCAGCTCTTTTATTTGCTGTTTTGACCACAGTCAAGATAAATGTTTGGAAACCTGTCTTCGTTTGGAAACACCAATGAGGGCTAGAAATTCTTGATTTAATGGTGAAATCTGGTTGTAAGCTATCCCTTTAAGCTGTTAACAAAATGTGAGCACCTGGGGAAGGAATTCCCCTCTCTGAGCTGTGGTTCTATGTGTGAGAACAACATTGCAGCCCATACACAGTTCGGAGGCCTGGCCTGAATGAATACAGTGAGGTCTGGTTCACAGTGAGACTGCATGTCAGGAAGAGGCAGAGGGGCCTTACAGTGCAGCTCCCCAGAGAGGCAGCTACCACAGATGGATCTAATGAGAACGCTCTTCCCTGACACAGCATCAGAAAAAGCCACACACCACACACACACACCACACTCAGATTCCTCTGGCATCGATCCTGAGAACTCTCAAATATCACCCACTGGCAAAGGCCCCTGAACTCCCAGAGCCAAGTCCAAAACACAGGGCTACACTTTGCTTTGGCATCACTCTTACCTTTTTTTGAAACAGTAAATCAGTCCCATGATTGCTGGTATAATACAACCAACAGTAGTAATATAAGTATCAGTAGTCCCCCAGGCATATCCCATCTCAGATCCTGCAGAAAGAGGAGGCAAACGTTAAAAGGAAACCTACGGGCAGGGGCCAAAGTGACCACACGACCACTGCTAAGATATCTGTGGTGGTGTGTCATTTCCCTGTCATAGATATGATCACCAATCCTCTGCCACACTTCTTGTTATTCCTATCACATACACCTCCACACATCAAATAGTGTGTTTAGCACTTTCCAGAAATACAGGGCAATATGGAACACCACCTACCACATATGTATGCCGTGCACATGTCCAAAGCTTCCACACTACACCATCTTACATCACTATACACTGCTATATATTGACTAGCTGTGTCCCCCCAAAATTCATATGCTGAAATCCTAATACCCAATGTGATGGTATTAGGAGGTGGAGCTTTGGGGATATCATTAGGTCGTAAGGGAGGAGCCCTCGTGAATAATTAGTGCCCTTATATAAGAGGCCCTAGAGAGTCCCTCATCCCCACCACCAAGTGAGGACACAAGGAATCTGTGACCCAGAAGGAAGCCCTCACCCAGCCATGCTGGCACACGGATCTCAGACTTCCAGCCTCCAGAACTGTGAGAAATAAAGCTGTTGATTATAAGCCACCCAGTCTGTGGCAATTTATTATAGCAGCCACAAGTCCCCAACACAAATCTCTTTCATTATACTAGAGGCCCAGTGCACACAAAGTCATGCGCAGGTAGCTGGCTTCTGCTTGCCTCAGCTGGCTGGCCCACCCTTCACCGCCAGTAGATCATGCCCCGCCCCCCTGTCTCCACCCCCACCGCCCCAAGCCGCTGCTCATTTGGTTGTGACAGCATTATGGTATGACGGCCATGGGCCTTTTATATGAGAGATTATACACAAAACGCATATTTCAATTCCTTATCTCCCTTGTGCCACACATATTCTACACACACCACACTCGTACACATCCCTGGCCCTTGCTTCCAAAAACAATTCCTCTCTCCCTCCAGGGCCACCCGAGGCCCCATCTGGCAAAACCATTCAGCCCCTGCCTCCCTAACCCTTCTCAGCTCTAGGTAGACGCATTTGACCTGCAGGGTCATCCCCACCCAGGACCAGAGCCATGACCATGGAAACCAAGATATGAGCTCAATTAACCCCACCCCACCAGCAGGGGGAGATCTGTAGTGAGCTGTATTATCTTAAGCTCAGGATCTAGTGTGCCTGGGGAAAGGCCTTGGCATTTGCAGGACTCCCTACTATGGACTCCCCAGCTTGGGCACAGAACTCCTGATTTGACCTCTACCAGCCAACAGTTTGCAGTGGCCCTGGAGCCTGGCCAGAAGAGTTGCTGGTAGGGTTGGGTCTCTGGCCCCTGATAGACCCCTATCCTCAGGGGGCATGGACAGAATCCTATCACCTTTCTCCTCGTAGCTGACAGGCTTCCTATTCCAGGTCATATAGACCTCCCAGCTCCCTAAGGGGCCATAAGTTAACAGCAACCCTGAGGACTCTTGTCACCACTCTCCACCTATTAGGCCATCCACCCTGGCGTAGGGACCTAGTCTGGACTGCTGACTCTGGGGCTGAAGTAGGCCAAACCAAGCTTTCTCTCCTTCTCCATTAGCCCCCATCTTGGCCTGGACTAACTAGGAACCTGGGTGTTACGTTATACCCCCTCAAGGTGAAGAGTAAGGGAAACGTTTAGAGGATGCATACCTCTCCGAGATTGGGTGATTTATCACCCAATCTCGGAGAGGTATGCATCCTCTAAACATTTAATTAATTTAATTAAAATTAATAAAAGCCCTTGTTGACTTCTGGTTTCCTCTCTGGCATGTAAAGAACTAGAAGTCATCACTCCTATCCTCCTCCTATATAATAAAGCATTAATATGCAAATTGACCATCACTCCAACACACAAGATGGCCGCCCCCATGTGGTCAACGATGGGTACCCCCCAGCCGGTTTGGCTCAGCGGATAGAGCGTTGGCTTGCGGACTGAAGGGTCCCAGGTTCAATTCCAGCCAAGGGCACATGTCTGGGTTGTAGGCTCAATCCCCAATAGGGGGTGTGCAGGAGGCAGCCAATCAATGATTCTTCTCATCATTGATGTTTCTATCTCTATCCCTCTTCCTTCCTCTCTAAAATCAATAAAAGATGGGTGCCCCCATGTGGACACAAGATGGTCGCCACAAGATGGCCCTCAGGGGAGGGCAGTTGTAGGCAATCAGGCCAGCAGGGGAGGGCAGTTGGGGGAGATCAGGCCTGCAGGGGAGGGCAGTTAGGAGTGACCAGACCTGCAGGGAAGGGCAGTTAGGAGTGAACAGGCCTGCAGGGGAGGCAAGTTGACGGGGGGGGGGGGGGGGGAATACCAGGCCTGCAGGGGACGGCAGTTGGAGGCAACCAGGCTGGCAGCGGAGGGCAATCAGGGATGACCAGGCTAGCAGGAGAGGGCAGTTGGGGGTGACCGGGCCAGCAGGGGAGAGCAGTTAGGGGCAATCAGGCTGGCAGGGGAGCAGTTAGGCGTCGATCAGGCTGGTAGGGGAGTGGTTAGGGGCAATCAGGCAGGCAGGCAGGTGAGCAGTTGGGAGCCAGCAGTCCTGGATTGTGAAAGGGGTATCTGACTGCCGGTTTAGGCCCAATCCCACTAAGATCGGGCCTAAACGGGCAGTCACACATCCCTCAAGGGGTCCCAGATTGGAGAGGGTGCAGGCTGGGCTGAGGGACACACACACACGCACACACACACACACACACCCGTGCACGAATTTCATGCACCAGGCCTCTAGTAATAGGAATAAAAGCTGAACTGAACAAACTGCAAATCAACAACTTTTCTTAGATCCATCAGAGAACTGAGGTGACAGGACCAACCACAACCCTGAAAGCTAAAGAGACAAGCAGATTGAAAGAACCACAGTCAAAATCATATTACCATGAGCAGAAGGTGCTGGAGTTATAGCTGACAAATGGCTCAAGGATGAAGGTGGGTTAGCTGGAGGCCAGTCTTAGGAGGTTTTTCTGGGTTTTACCTCCAGGAACCCCCTTCCCCGCCACCCCCCTCAGGTTCTTGCAGTGCCAAGAAAAATTCCCGCCTGTTTGGGGGAGAAGGGAGAGGAAAAGTAACCATTTAAAAATATACCCAGTGCGTTCTCCATAACAAAGAATGCTCTCAAGTGGGAAGACTTTGCCAGAGCCCTGGCTCACCCAGGAGAATGATGATTAGCTCTTCAGCCCTCTATAACCTTCCTTTCTCACCCAGGCACACTTCTGAAGGTCATAGCCTAGGGGCTCAGGCCACTCAGAGAATGAGATTTAATATCAGATGATAGACTGCTTCCCCTCCACACCACATTCTGTCCCAGTGACCTATGCATATCCTTAGGTCAATACCACACTGTCTTGATAATAAAAACTCTAATTTTGTTTTTTTAAAAAGGAAATCAATGGAAAAAATATCCTCAGGTGAGAATTAACAACAACAATAACAAAAAGTAAAGGGATTTATATACCATACTAACCCTAATCTAATGAAAACTGGAATGGCTCTATGATTTTCAAAGTAGCCTTTAGAACAAGAAAAATTATCAGGGATATTAGGTCAAAATTAAGGTTATCTGAATGAACTATGGACATTAATTAATAAAAATGTATCAATATTGTTTCATTAATTATAACAAATATACTATACTAATGCAAGAGGTTAATAATATGGAAAGTAATATGTGCACAGGCAGGAGTCATAAAGAAACCACTATCTTCGCAATTTTTTCTGTAAATCTAAAACTGTTCTAAAAACTAAAGTCTATTAATTTTTTTAAAATCTTTTTAGGCTTTCTGTCAGTTACGGAGGAAATGAATCCTAATACACTTTCCCATCTCCCTAATTAATATGTACAAAACATTCAATGTTTTAAGTACAATTTTGAAGGCTCAGAGACATTGCCCCCTTTGTAGGATGCATTATGGCCCGACCTCCAAATTCATGTGTTGAAGCCCTAAGCCCATTCTCTTAGACCAGTGGTTCTTAACCTTCCTAATGCCGTGACCCTCTTTTAATACAGTTCCTCATGTTGTGGTGACACCCTACTTGGTCTCACAGGTTGAGAACTGCTAGCAGGGTCGCCTAAGACCATCAGAAACACAGATATTTACATTACGATTCATAACAGTAGCAAAATTACAGTTGTGAAGTAGCAACGAAAATAATTTTATGGTTGGGGGTCACCACAACATGAGGAACTGTATTAAAGGGTCATGGCATTAAGAAGGTTGAGAACCACTGTCTTAGATTGTGACTGTATTTGGAGACAGGGTCTTTTTTTAAACTCCGGACCCTTTGCTCTGTAGGCCCACGCTCTATCCACTGAGCCAAACCGACTAGGGCTGGAGACAGGGTCTTTACAGGGGTACTAGTACATCTGTTTACAGAAAAGGACACTGAGGTTCAGCGTGATTAATAACTTGCTCTAAGTTGTCCAGACGTCCAGGGAAGCCCAGAACTTAAACCCGTGTCTATCCAACTCCAAGGCCCATGCCCAAACTTCTGCTCTACTTCACTGACCCACATCTCTACCCCAAGCCCCATCACCATGGGAAGCGCAGGACACTGCCTCAGGCACTCACCCAAAACATTTAGAAAGACTGTTTCCTGGGCCTGCTCGGGGGTGACCACCACCTTACATCGGTACTCTCCTGCGTCCCTCAGCTGGACTCCAGGAAGGTGCAGTGAGACGTCCCCCTTCTCTAGCCCCGCTCGAGACACGCTGGCCCCGGGTCTGAACGCCTGTTGATGGTTTCCATACATTTCAAACACCTTGTGCTCTGTTTCATGCTCCTGGTGCTTCAGATACCAGATAACACCCATAATATCGGTGTTCAGGGGTGTGGAAACAGGGACCTTGCAGGAGATGGTGACATTGTCATTCAGCAACACAGTTTGATTCTTCCCTTCCATCTCCACTATCAAGAAATCTGTGGAAATAAGAAAATTCAGTTATGGGAGAACCTTGGAAAAAACTTAGGCCTTGTACTCTCCAAGACACTACCTTGTAATTAAAAACGAATTCCTTGCCCCACCCGGTCCCCAGTAGGGGGCGTGCAGCAGGCATCTGATCAATGAGTCGTCATTAATATTTCTCTCTCCCCCTCGCCCCCTTCCTCTCTGAAATCATTAAAAATACATATTTTTTTAAAAAGAGCTTACTATGTAGCAGGCACTCTACCTGACCCTTTATAAAAAACAAACTCCTTTGGCGGGGGGGTACGGAGGTATCTCTTGTACAGAGGCCCTTAGTTCATGGCCCCCCCTTAATTCTCATAAGATCCCCCCACTTTGTTCTTCCTTTTCAATATTGTTTTTGATTGTTCTGGTCTCTTGCAATTTCTTAGAAATTTTCAAATCCGTTTAATTGATTCCTACAATTCCACAAAGGAGAGCTTAGAGCTGGGGACTGTTAAGGTACAGGTGGCTGAGGACGGCAGGGGGGATCCCCGAAGGAGATGAACAGGGAGAGTGCCTGGCCACAACCACTCCCGCGCCCCACCCCACCTTACCTGCGGGGAAGACACAGAACCACAGGACAGGAAGCGGCCGCAGGAAGCACCGCAATGTGCGGCCTGCCGCCGCCGTCCGGGTGACAGTCATGGCTGAGGAGGACCAGCTCGCCGGCCCTGGTCTGCATTGGAGGCCGTGGCCGTTTCTTTCTAAAAAGGAAAGTCCTCGGTCGGAAGGCGCAGTCCGCAAACCCGCGTCTTAGGGCGCTCACTTTCTTGGTACAAGAGTGGCTTCTTTGCGCCTTCTACATCTTTCTGCCCCTCCTTCAACCTGATTTATGATTTACCCCAGCACGCAGCCTCAGAAGCTGCAGCCTCGGGAGCTCCGGCGTCCCCACTGCCCCGCCTCCCCTTGGACCAGTGGTTGGCAAACTGCTCCCGGAGCTACGTGCCGCGTGCACGTACAGTGCGATTGAAACTTCAGGGCCCATGCGCAGAAGTCAGTTTTCGGCTCTCAAAAGAAATTTCAATCGTACTGTTGATATTTGGCTCTGTTGACTAATGAGTTTGCCGACCACTGCCTTGGACTGATCCCCTCCCAGCGGCAGCCTCCGGGTCTCAGCCTCGGAAGCTCCCATGTCCCAGCAGAGCATCCCCTCTCCCCCTCAGCCTGGGAAGTTACCCCGTCCTGCCAGGCGATCCCCTCTCCCCGCCCACCCCCGACCCCCAGCCTCAGTTCTCAACCTTGGAAGCTCCCGCATCCCCACCCAGCGATCCCTCGGGGTCTCTGCCTCGGAACCTTGCACATCCCCGCCAAGCAATGCAGGCTCGGGGTCTCCAGCTCGGAACCTTGCACTTCCCCACGAGTGATCCCACACACACACCTGCAGCTTCAGGGTCTCAGCCTCTGAAGCACCAGTGTCCCGGCGGAGTGGTCCTGCCCCAAAGGCAGCCTCTTAAGGAATCCACCTGGCAACTTCCCAGACCCTCATCCTAGTGGTTGGAGACGGAGGAGGCCGGGCACCCTTGCATCATATCATCAGCTCAACCTATCAGCGTTGAGCTCCGCCTGGGAGCGGCTGGGCAATGCCACCCAGCAACCTCTCCCATCAGGCAGGGAAGGATTGTGGGCGGGTAGCCCTGGCTGCCGTGACGTTAGGGGCGGCAACTGGACTTAAAAATCCTCATAGAACCAAAGGAAATGTGTGAGGTCAGGTTTCACATCCGAAATAACTTACAACTAATTTCTGTAGGCAAATGGCAATGTAACTAGAGAGTGCCCCGTGGTCCGGCGGTCCGGCTGCCTAGCAGCGGTGCCCGGCGCTCCCCGCCCTGGTTCCTCGGCACCCTCCCCCGGCCTGAGCCCACCCTGGAAGGCCTTTTCCCCTACAGTTTTCACCAAGGCAGGCAGGTTTTGTAGACATGAATAAGAGTGCCCTAGTCAGTTTAGCTCAGTGTATAGAGCGTCAGCCTGCATGCGGGACTCAAGGGTCCAGGGTTCGATTCCAGTCAAGGGTACATGCCCAGGTTTCGGGCTCAGTCCCCAGTAGGGGGTGTGCAGGAGGCAGCCAATCAATGATTCCCCCTCATCATTGATGTTTCTATCTCCCTCTTCCTCTCCCTTCCTCTCTGAAATTAATTTAAAAAAAATTTTTTTAAAAAGAAGTGCCCACGCACAAGTCCTGAAGATGCAGGACCAGCATGAAGACAATCACAAACAACCGGGGAGGGGGGGGCAGGGGGGGAAGATGCAGAGAGAGGGAGAGAGCAAAACCAGAAACATCACCAATCCCAACATAGATCAACATCTTTTTCTTCAGATGACTGTGTGTTTCCCTCTTCTTCGTCTGCTGGAAGCGAGACAGATTCAGGTACTGAGGATTCTACCAACAGAAAAGTTAAGAGAGAGGACAGAAAAAGGAATAAAAGGAGAAAAGAAAGAAAGGACAAAAGATGAAACATCAAGAAAAAGAAAGAGAAGGAAAAAAGAAGGAAACAACCACATGATATCACCTTTCCAAAGTCTCATGAACTTCCTGTTTAAGGAGTTTATTTTATGGCACTTCTAGTTTGGGTTTACATGTTTACTGGTTTGCCAGGACCACAGCAGTTACAGTGTCCAATATGTGAAAGAAAAAATATGTATATAATTTTGTTTGTTGGTTACATACAATGTAAATATACTTCAATATTTAAATTTATTTTTGTCATCTCTTAAATATCTCAATCAAGATTAGTAGACCCTGCATGACCCTAACCCGGCTGAGCCCTCATGACCCTAACCTGGCTGAGCCCTCATGACCCTAACCCGACTGAGCCCTCACGTGACCCTAACTCGGCTGACCCTCATGACCCTAACCTGGCTGAGCCCTCATGACCCTAACCTAGCTGAGCCCTCATGGACCCTAACCCGACTGAGCCCTCACATGACCCTAACCCAGCTGACCTCTCATGACCCTAACCTGGCTGAGCCCTCATGACCCCAACCGGCTGAGCCCTCACATGACCCTAACCCGGCTGAGCCCTCACCCAGCTGAGGCCACATGCTTCAAAACATCGAAAATTGCCATTTGGATTATTGTAATCTCTGTACCCTGGGAGAGATGGCATACCAGGGTCTAAAACCAGGCTAAACTTCTTGGTTTCCAAAATTGGGTTAAAATGGCCAAATGGGTATGCAGAGCCCAGCACTGTGAAACCACAGAAACAGGGAAGAGCTGGAAGGTGGATGTCTCACAACTTCACGTCCACACATTAAAGAATTGGGAAATCACATTTTACTTGCAAATCACATTTACTCTGCATCCAACACTTGAGAGCCTGAAGTTCAAGCCGGTGGTGGCAATGTTAGAACGCTTATCCTGTATTCAGATATTTGGTAGGGAAAGAGACTGAGTCTGCTCTGGTGAATATCATGCCTAATAATTGCATCGAAACTACCTATACCGAAGTCCTACACAAAGCAGAAGACTTGCAGATGGCATCAAAACTGCTAAGGCCTATCCATGTGCTTCTTAGTCTTTCTTCCTGAGTTTTATGTTTCTATTGTTAGTAATGTCCTCTTCTTTCAACAAATAGATTCTGTTTTCATAACCTCAGTATTTGCTGTGGAGCACGATGTAGTGCTCTTTTACTCTTGTTCCTCCAGGGATCCTGGTTCTACGTTCCCAGGCAAAAGTTTTCATCTCCAGAGGTGATCACATGGTTTCATAAAATGAGAGCGGAGGAAGGGGTTTCCCAGGTCAGCCTCGCAGGGTGCCTCCTGGGTTTTACACATCACTGGGCTTTTGGCTCATTTGGGTTTGTGGGTTAATTCGAATCCAATCTAACCATGTAATCGATAGTTGCCTTTAAAAGAAGGTCTAGTTAGAAGTGAGTGAGAGATGAGAGGGCTAGGTTTATATTTTTAATTGGAAGTTGAGGTATTATTTTGTTATTCAGGCAAAATACATTAAAGTAATCTTAAATAGCATTCTTTGCTGGATTTAAAATTTTATCCATATTGCTATACTGTGGGGTTGTTACTGAATGCAGTTCCTTAAAGGATCCCCCTCACCCCCAGTAATAGTAACTCAAAACAAAATTATAATAGGATTATATTTAAATTACGTATCTTTATCTTTGATTACAGAGAGGTTTAACATAATTATCTCCTGTTGTAAATACCAGTTGTTTATTAATTTCATCCATACTGATAAGTGATGGTGTATAATTAAGTGTTGAAAAGAGACGGCCTCCACATATTTCTGAAGTCCTGTCATAAGTCCTGTGGTAATGGGCTCTATGGAATTAATGCATCTCTTCTCCCAAGAGCTCCTGGGCCACCTGCAGTATCTTTTGTCTGACACCATCTAATTTAATTTCTGACTCAGTCAATATTTCCTCCATATCAGGAACACTTGTTATCCTATGGAGCAGAAAAATTATCCTTTACTTTCTACAGTTACATCCCAACTAAGTTTCACAAGTCTCTCATATTTGTTATGTCTTGCATCAAGTTCCTGCTGAAGTGATGTGAAGGCCACCATCACAGGTGACAATGCATTAACATCCTACCCTTCTATCCTGTGGTTGTAGGGAAAATTGTCATGCTTCCTTTTCCTGAACCCTCCCAATCCTTCTTTGTTGCTCACGTTGTCACAGCCTACAGCGAGTCTCCTAGAGACAGAGGGCCTTGGACCTGGTGGAGTGCGTGAACAGACAGAGGGCCTTGGACCTGGTGGAGTGCCTGAGGCGGGGGAAAGTGGGGGGGTTAGGGGGGTGAAGGGTAGAGGGGGGATGGAAGGGAGGGGTGCAGGGAAGAGAGCCTGTTAGGGCCCTTTGACGTATCCCAGGAGCAGAGTTGGAATTTGCTTCCGGCTTATCATTGCCTTCTTGAGTCCAGGTGATTCTGAGAATATTTTTATTAACACTGGGACAGTGGAACAAAGGAAGGACTCAGGGTAGGAGAAGCAACAGGAGAGAGCCTAGGCAGTGCTCTGCTTTGGCTCTCTAGAAAGATTATAGGAAAGAAGTGAGCCAAGGTGGGACTGCTTCGCTCACTGGACAGTCAGAGAAAAGGGGCCTTGGATACCGGTTCTGGGGGAAGCCTGGAAGGAGCTGCTGCTGCCTGCTGCTCCCCTGGTTGCAAGTCTCTGCGGGGACCCATGGTGTTTAGGAGAAAGAAAGGCCCCAAGACTATGACTCTGAAATGTTATTTTTTTGTAAACAATCCATTCTTTCAATATTGTCAAATTTGTCTTTTTGCCCAAAAAAATTACAACAAATATTACATATTGTTCTGATTTTACATTTACTATAATTAAAAATGAACTTATACAAATGACCTTAGCAACAATATTCCAACAAATATTGCACTGAAAGAAGTTTCATAACACATAGTAAATAAATGAACTAAAATATAATAAACTTATATAAAGTCTCTGTGTCTTTCTGATTATCAATTAAAATCCAATTATTTCTTTATAGTTTAAAAAACAGTCCAATTATCTAAATAAGCCAAGAAAAATTAAGTACACATAAGACTAATAAAATTTCTTTCCAATGTTTAAAATTAACAGAACATTTTGGACCACATACTTATAAAAGGTTAAATCTTTAATTCAACATTTAAATAAAAAAATTTTTTAAATTCCCCCCAAATAAAATCCTAACTTTAAAATAGAATGTATAAATCATCATTATTAAATGGTTTTTATAACCATAATAAATATTGATAAAATATAGATTAAGTAGCACTAGTTTCCTTCATGAAAAGAAAAACCAATAATTTAAAAAGGTGTTTTTCATGTTTAAATTCCAGAAGATAAGTTTTTCAGAAGACATGACATAACTAATGGTTTCCCTCCAGACCTACTTTAGGCACAAGCTTACATACAAACACACATGTGTTCATTCAAAAATATATTTCCATGAGAGTCTCTGTTAATTGGTACATAGACAGATGCTTTGAAAGTCACAAGGGCTTATTATGACCTTCATGTATGCTAATGGATGCTGGACTAACAGCTTCAGAGAAAGAAACACCTTCACTGATAAGGGGCTTCTTTGTCCACTGTGGCTACACTATTTCAGCCATCAGTATTTCAGCTTCAACTCTTAGGCCCTGAAACTGGATAGAGAGGTGCGGGTAGAACCATCCGGAAGTCACCAGAGCCATCACAAAAGAATGAAACAGTCCCTCTGGGCATTAACTGGCTTCTAAAGGTTGTCCTTAAAGCAAAATTCTTAGCCTTTTTTTAATCCTTTATAGAAATGTTTTGGAAATTAATGCTATTTTTAAAAAGCCACATCTACATCTTAATTAGTAATACAACAGACCCTGTGTATGTATTTTCACTCTCTTCAATATTCATAGTATATTTCATTGAGATTCAAGGTTGATCTTGGCCTAAACAAAACTAAATTTGCAGAAATGTTAGCTTTTTAAAAACTAGTTAGACAAGCAGGCAGTCACTCCTCTAGTGCTTTCTGAGCACTGTGGAGAGTAGTTTTAACCATGAAGAAAATTTGTAACGCATGAGGAGAGACCCTGACTCTTGACTCATTCCCTTCGACAGAAACTCTGATGTGTAGCCCTTGTCCAAGTCATTAGCTTTTTTATATCCTCCTTAAATAATAATAGTTTTAAAATACATTGTGTACCCCAGCAGATATTTTGTATTTCACAGTAGTTAACAAAGGGGAATTTTTTTTTTTTTTTTTGGACTAGACCAGGACATAAATTGAGCAATCTCTGAAGTAGCATCATTTACTGTTTCTTCCTTATGTTTGCCAGGATGATCTGAGTTTTAATTAAATTCTTTCTTTTCTCTATACTCTCCCATTTTCCTACTTCTATAATGACTTTTCCAATGTTGTATTTCTAATGCACCTCCCTAATTGCTGGAGGAAGCTTTGATGGATGTAGAAAAGTTATAGCACCATTGTCAGCTCTCTTACAGTTTCAAACCCACCAGCTTCATGGAACTTATTACCAGGCCCTTCAAATGACTTCTCCCCTGCCCTTGCAATGCTGAATTACCCATCTGGGACCGCTGGCTCCTAACCGCTCACCTGCCTGCCTGGCTGATCACCCCAACCACTCTGCCTGTCTGCCTGATCACCCCTAACCACTCGGCCTGCCTGCCTGATCTCCCCTATCCACTCTGCCTGCCTGCCCAATGCCCCTAACTGCCTCTGCCTTGGCCCTGCCACCATGGCTTTGTCCGGAAGGACGTCCAGAAGGATGTCCAGAAGATGTTTGGTCTAATTAGCATATTACCCTTTTATTAGTATAGATAATTTGCTGGAAACTAAGAGGCATGTCTATATTAATATCCAACCATTATTTATTCATGCATAAAAGCATTTTAAGATATTTCTCTAAGTTCTCCTCCAATTACCTTTTGATTTAACCACAGTCCACCACCTAAAAGGTGGACTGTGGTTAAATCATCTAAAAGAGTTTATCCTTGGAAAACTCATCTTATCACAATTTCTGGGCATAGATACAATAATAAATAAAAAGATATTCCAGACCATTTTTTAATGTTTCCTACAATTTTCACCATAGAGATAAAAATTCTTCTCCATCCCTAACAAACCATAGCATTACTCTGTTGAGTGATTTTTGTCGGGGTTTTAAAGCTGAATATAAGCAGAACATTTCTAGATTGCTATACTTAATTTTGGGATCCATGATTTAAGAAAAAAAAAAGTCTGAAGTATATTTGGAGGAATATGCAATAATTAGTTAAAAACGTGTAAAATGAAAACTAGGAGTTTAAAAAGTATTAATGTTAAGAGAAACAATGTGAAATTATGAGGTGTTACAGTGGATTAGTTCACTTAAAAAGTTTAAACATGCATTCCTGTACTACAGAGGTAGGAAAGTTAAACACTATTATTTCCCAGCCTCCCTTGCAGCTAGGGTTCCAGGTATGATTGGTCCAACAATCAGATGCACTCACTTGAGACTTCCACTTGTAGCCGAGTTTGCCAACACAAAGCGTGGCAGCAGTGGTGTGATTCTGGAGCTGGCAACTGTTCATGTCTTTCTAATCCAGCAGGCAGCTTCCCAATGTGGCAGGCAGCTTCTTCATTATTCCAAAGCAGCAGCTTCTTTGGCAGTCCTCTCTGGTGATGTGGTTCCTACAAGCTCAGCCCAGGTTCTGTTTCTTCAGCCCTCTCAAAATTTCAGTGAGCTATCTATCTCCCGTGATCAATCCCATTCAGTTTAATAGCTCAAGAAGAGTCCATGACCTACAGCCATGAATATTGACCTCTACAGAATCTGATAGCTAGAAGCAAGGTGCAACAAGTGAAAGGATCTTAAATATGAAGTGGGCTGAGTTGAAGAGGTAGGGCCTTAGGCCATGAGGCCTCATGCCAACCGAAGTAAGGGTTTCAAAGAAAGTGTGGTGGAACTTGAGAATGCTAGCCTGCGGGGCTGCCTCTGCCTCTTTCGGCAAAATCCTACAAGACAAATACCACTTGGGCTAAGGTTTACAAGTCTGCAGAGATGGAAAGGTATATATCGCTTTGCTGAGGAAATTGTTCTCTGTCTACAAAAATAAAAAATTAAAAAAAGTGACTAAAGTCCCAAATCTGGAGCCTTGAAGAATTGAAAAAGTCAACTACTACCACACTCCATAAGTAAAGGTTCTGAGAAAGCTGTTAAAATTTCTTTAACCTTTTTCAAGAATCTTCCCTTGGAAATTTTCTGCCAAGTAATGGGAGCCATCCTGAGAAAAACAGTCAGATGAATTCTGTTGTCATCCATCCAAGCCATTCATTTAAGACCCAGGGGAAAGAAAGAACACAGAAACAGGCAAGTAAAGATGGGTTCTTTGATAAAAACTATGCCTTGACAAGATCTTTCTGGTTACTCATGATGATAATAATTAAAGAAAACAGACCAGAAACTTACTAACTTTTTAGGGAATTGTTTTGTAAAAAAAAAACAAACAAACAAACAAAAAAAGAAACTAAATAAATAAAAACCCTAAACCTGGCCTGCAATAGCCTGTAACTATCTAAATAATCCCCAAGCCGCCAAACCCAAAATAATAGGAAACAAAGTGCTAAGACTATCCAGCCTCCAAGAAACGCATCCTTTCTGGTGTGAACCTAAAAAGTAATGGACAATAAAGACTTCCTAGAGGGCAACACCAAGAGCCCCTGAGGACATTAGACAAGGGAGTTACTCCCAGAAAGGTGAATCAGCACTTGCCTGATGGGAAAACCAAGGAATATGTTTATGGACAGAGCAGAGAGACCTTGCTATGGATCAGTGACTGCTATGTTTCCCATTTTCCCCTTTTTCAAAAAGATTGATTGTATGCAGTTATCCTGTAACTATCCCACCTTTATGCATATGGTACCCATGGGGCAGACACCTTGATTTTTAGTTTCTGGATGGCCAGCGATATCATGGTCTTTGAGCTATATGCAATAATGGGTGGGATTTTGATGGTTTCCTTTTGAGGTGGGTGTTTCCTATGTTTTAGAAGAGTGTACATATATATTTAGGTAGCCAAGAAGGCTGTCTGGATTAAAATTAAAAGTTGCTTACCAACCCGGCTGGCTCAGTAGTTTAGCATCAACCTATGAACCAGGAGGTCACTCACTGTTCGATTCCCAGTCAGGCCATATGCCCAGGTTGCAGGCTCAATCCCCAGTGAGGGACATGCAGGAGGCAGTCAATCAATGATTCTCTTTCATCATTGATGTTTCTATCTCTCTCCCTCTCCCTTCTTCTCTGAAATAAATAAAAAAAATACATTTTTTTAAAAAGTTGCCTAACAAATATTACCTCTTCCCACCTTCCTTAATTAAAGTATCCCAATATTTATTTATTTATTCATTTATTTATTTATTTTGGTTAATCCTCATCCAAGGATATTTTTCCATTGATGTTTAGGGAGAGTGGGAAAGAGAGGGAAAGACAGATGGAAACATCGATGTGAGAGAAACACATCGATTGGTTGCCTCTTGCAGGAGCCCTGACCAGGGCACGGGCCAGGGAGGAGACTGCAACTGAGGTACATGCCTTTGACTGGAATCGAACCCTGGACCCTTTGGTCCTCAGGCTGACACTCTATCCACTGAGCCAAACCAGCTAGGACAAGTATCTTAACTTTTAGCTGGTCACATTGCCACAAAGATGTCTCAGTTTCCCTAGCAGCTAGATGGCCATGTAACTCAGTTTGGGCCAATGAGATGTAAGTTCAAATGCTGTGTGGTTCTCCAGGAAAATTGCTTCAAGGGAGCTGAGAAAGCTCCTCAAGTGGAGAAAGATCCTTTTCTTGCCCTTCCCAGCTGCCTCCAAAAGCAATCTTGGATAGTAAGGATGAAGCAGCTTGAGGATAAAAGCAATGTAGTGAGGATAGTAGAGCAAAAAGATAGGAACCTGGACACCACCTGCCTACAGATTTATATAAAAGGGAAAAACTCCTACTTAGTTTAAACCACTGTTATCTCTGGTTTTTGGTTATATGTAGCAAATCTGATCTTAAACGATAGAGTATAAAGCAAAAGTGTGAGTGAAAAATGACCTCAAGTAGTATCAAAAAAACTATTCAGTAGAAGAATTTCTAGCACTTAAGGTGCTGAAAGTAGGAAGAAGTTACCAAGAAACAGGAAATACCAGTACATGGTCTTCTCAGGAGAATAATTGTGAGTATCAAAGAGACTTTTATAGAGAGAGGGGATGATAAGCACCCATAAAAGAATATCTATCTTCATGAGTAAGTGAGAGCAATTTATTTAAAAAGTAACAAACAGAGCAGGAGGCAGCTTATCAATGATTCTCTCCCATCATTGATGTTTCTATCTCTCCCTCTCCCTTCCTCTCTGAAATCAATGAAATATATATTAAAGAAAAAGAAGAAGAACTAGCACAGCAAAAAGGAAGAAGCAGTAGCTACAAACTTGCCAAGCCTGGCATTAGAAGCTCCAAACCAAATAATTTCAGCGAAGGAGGCAGAAACCCCCTTACCCATTAGTTCACAAACACCATGAGTACAGCATTGTGAATGCCTATGACCAGGAACCACCTAAGACTTCTGGTATCCAGCACTCTGGAGGGGCTGGTGCCTCTGTTTTTCTGGCGGCGGTACAAGTGGTGGGACCTCCCAGTCCACAATCTTGCTGACATCAAGCTCTTAAATGTTTAAACAGACCAGTCACTTATCTTTTTCTATAAGAAGAAATCCCTCTACCTTTTATCATCGCCTGAAAGTTCCATCCTCTTAGTCTCCTGAGTCAAGGACAGTCATCGGTGCCTCTGGAAGAAACAAAAGCCAACTAGTTTTCCTTGGTCCTAGCCTGTCCCAAGTTAGCCTAGCACCATGAAAGCTCTCCAACTACAGTCAATACTATGTAAAATTCCTGTCCCAAAAGGAACATCTTTATTTCTTACCCATACACACACACACACACACACACACACACACACACACACACACGCACACACACAAAAAACATTTAAGAGCATGACGTCAGCAAGATTGTGGACTCGGAGGTCCCAGCACTTGTACCGCCGCCAAAAAAGCAATGGTTAGGTAACTGCCGCTCACTGATGAAAATAGCTCCGAGAGAGTTGGGGAGACACGCCGGAGCTACAGCAGCCCAGTGGAGCACAGAAGTCAAAGATGGCCACATAGACAAGCACAGGCAGCATTTGACCTTTGTCATCCTGTCCCCCAGTCCCGCAGAGCTTGCTGCCAAAAGGGATGGCCTCAGCTGTGACCTCTCCCTTTGGAGGAAAAGGAGAAGACCCCAGCAGCTTTCATCACCGGGAACCCAAGCAGCGCTCGTGGCTGTCAGAGACACTTAAGCTTTTTTTTTTTTCTTTAATATATTTTTATTGATTCCAGAGAGGAAGAGAAAGGGAGGAGAGAGATAAAAAACATCAACGATGAGAGAGAATCATTAATCGGTTGCCTTGTGCACACGCCACACAGGAGATGAGCCCGCAATCTATTGAACCCAGGACGCTTCAGTCCCCAGGCAGAAGCTGTATCCACTGAGCCAAACCCAACACCTAATATTGCCACTAAGGACTCCCTCAGTCTTTGCCTATGCCAATCTCATCTGATGGAGCTGCCTAGAATCCATGCTACTGAGCCCCCCAAAGAAGGAGCCAATGCTGGGACCCCAACCACAGTGGCCCTGGCCCAGCATATGAACACCCACACCCTCGATGGTTAGATGTGAATAAAATGGACAATGAGGGGGATTGACAAAGGCTTTAATACAGCACTACCCAAGGTGGTGCACGCCAAAAGAACCTCCTATTGACTCCCCAGGATTAAAGAGCCCCAAACAAGTCCGCTTTATTTATCCTGGTTTGGAACACTTTGAAAGCCAAGATTCAAAGATTATAACGAGAAATCTGACTTGCCATGGCTTTGAGCAATGGTTAAGGAGATGAATCAAGATGAAGGCTGACATAGCCCATGGACACGGGCAATAGGGTAGTGAAGACCTTGAGGGGTGGGTAGGGGCTGGGGAAGTGGGGAAATGGGAGATATCCGTAATATTATCAACAATAAAAAATGTTTTTTTAAAAAGATGAAAGCTGACAAAAGAACCAGGATCCTTTGACTCAACCACTCTTTACACCAGAGTGGGTAAAATGGTCAGGAGGTAGAGAAGAGAAATTTCTGGACTCAGTGACATGGGAGCTCCACAAACTGTGGTACCAAAATCCACTGGTGAAGCGCTGGTGTGAACTACAATTAGACTGAGAGAACATAAAGGTTGTCCTCCCAAGGAAAGGACTGATGCGATTATGAGCCTTGGAATGTTTAGACAGGTTTATGCAAATAACTTGTCTTCTTTACCTGAATGTTTTATGGGAATGGATTCTCTGGCTGAGCAACGCTTACCCTTACCCTACCAAATGTTGTAAAACCAAAACTGTGTCAGAATGGAGGCTATAGTTAAGAAAAAAAATTAAAATTAAAAACATGTTCTCTGATAATATCAATAAATGATTAGAAAGAATGATAAATAATGTTAAAATAAATCACTTCACCATAAATATGCCTACAAATTATATAGTTTTTAAAATACACAGATGCATAAAAATTTTATAGGCCTTCTGTAATGTAAGGTGCTATAGTTCCACACATATATAGAAAAATAACAAAGATATTAATAATTTGACATTATACTTGCAATAAATGTGGATTTCAATTTATTTCCTTAAACAAATAAGCAAATAAAATTACATACGTGGCTCAAACTTCAATTCTCCACCAGGCCCTGATGGAGAAATTTCTTGTTATGATTTTTTTTTGTTCCATCTGCTGTACGACCTGGGGAATGAAAAATAATGTTTTACAAGGAAGTAGTACTTAATTTTCTCTGATATGTGTGACCTTTAACAAATCAAAACTAACTTAAATTTACTTTCCAAAATGAAATAGTCAAATTCTAAAATTTAGATTAATATTCCACAAAGCACTTTTAAAAATACCAACATTTAAAATACTGTAGCTAATAGTTCTTTGAAATATTACTACAACACAGACTTTGGCAAAGCGCCTAAAATCCTTTTTAATGCCACAACCCTTTCACAAAAAACCACCTGATGATATTCCAGCTTCTGAGCCTCGAGTTGGTCATGCTGACGCTGTAGTTCTTCCTTTTGTTTCTGAAGCTCATCTGCTTTCTTCTTAAGTTCATTTTCTTGTAAGGAGATCATATTTTCATATTCTTTCAGTTCTTCCTCTGTGAAAAACTGTTGCTGATCTAATGTCTAAAGAAAAAAAAAATAAAGAAAGAATAATCTTAGAAATGCAATGGTAAGTCTGATTCAGCTATAAAATTGTATGATTAACAAAGTGTAGTAGAATATGGTATTATACCTTTGGGGTAAAAAAAGAAAGGGGATTAAGAAAATACATATTTATGTACTCTGAATAAAAGGAATAGTTAAAGATTAATGAGATTGTTTATCTACAGAACGAGGGAGAAACTGGGTGGAAAGGGAATGAAGGCAAGGAAATCCTACTCCTCTGAATACACATTTTGTACAGAATTGCTTTTCTGAAACATTCAATGTTTTACATACTCAAAAAAACAACAACAACCAAATAACTAAAATCCACAAGGACAGAAATACTTTTATTTTAACTGAATAAAATAACTGACAGAAGGGAGAAGGGGAAAAAAGAACTAACCCAAGAAACTTCTGAACACAGTATCTGCACTGCGTGCACTCAGGTTAAAAACAACCCAAAAATCTAAACAAATCTTAGTCTTGTTTTGCAGAGGCATGGATTAGCAATTCTAAAATGCTTTGAATATGCTAGGACTGAGCAAATACATGGAAAATTATTGTGGAAAATGGGAGCCAGGTTTTGTACGAAATACAGAAAAAGAAAAAGATAAAATGTATTGGAATTGAAGGTGTTGTATTAAAATTTAAGAGGATAGTGTGAACTCATGAGTTGTAACATATATTAACAGTGAAATATATAAAATGAATATAAATGTGTGTAGTGTGTCTATGTATGTGTGTGCAAGTATGTGTGTATATGTATATATTCACAATATAAATAAATAAAAATGTATTTAATTTTTTTTAATTCCCAGCTCTATTATCTGACCAGGACTTGCTTTAAAAGCAAGGACAATTCAGTAGCAAGTAGTCAATTCAGTGCTCAGTTCCTGGTCTGTACTATCAATCGCCACTGAAAAACAAACAAACAACAGAAAAATGGCTGCTTTCGGAGGTGGGACAGAGAAGGAACAAGATGAACCTTGAACATCTTATGCTAAAAAATAAGAAAGTCCTCAAAGAATGATGGGAACATACCAGAAGGCCACAAAAACCTGTTTCAGGAAACTCCCACTAGCCAAGTATGGAAATAATAGGAAGGATGCAGGTTTACTGAATAAAACAGGAATCCATGAGTCTACAGTGAACAGATAGAGAAGAGGAAAAGGGTAGTTTTCTCTTACAATACAAAGGCAACAATAAATGTAGAAGGAATGATGATTAGAAAATCACTATTTGTCAACAGTCAGGTAGCAAATGATGCTGACCAGAATCATGAGAAGATGAAATTTGTCTCAAAGTATATCTTTAAAAATACATTTAAAAAAAAACAAACAGATCACTCATTTTTTATTAGTATAAATGTAAATTAGTGCAATTCTTTCAATATTCTTTACAAAGTATATCAATAGTTTAAAAATATTCTCTTGACCTTGATAATGCTACACCGAGAATCTACTTTATAAAATAGCCGTAAACACATTAAAAGTTTTATATAAAAACTAGAGGCCCGGTGCACGAAATTCGTGCACGGAGGGGGGTTGTCCCTCAGCCCAGCCTGTACCCTCTCCAATATAGGACCCCTTGAGGGATGTCCAACTGCCTGTTTAGGCCCAATCCCGGGCCTAAACGGGCAGTCAGACATCCCTCTCACAATCCAGGACTGCTGGCTTCCAACTGCTTGCCTGCCTGCCTTCCTGATTGCCCCTAACCGCTTCTGCCTGCCAGCCTGATCACCCCCTAACCACTCTGCTGCCAGCCTGTTTGCCCCCAACTTCCCTCCTCTGCCGGCCTGGTCACCCCTAACTGCCCTCTCCTGCAGGGTTGATCACTTCCAACTGCCCTCCCTTGCAGGCTTGGTCCCTCTCAACTGCCCTCCCTTGCAGGCCAGGTGCCTCCCAACTGCCCTCTCCTGCTGGCCATCTTGTGGTGGCCATCTTGTGTCCGCATGGGGGCAGGATCTTTGACCACATGGGGGCAGCTATATTGTGTGTTGCGATGATGATCAATCTGCATATTACTTTTTTATTAGATAGGATAGAGGCCTGGTACAGGGGTGGGGGCCAGCTGGTTTGCCCTGAAGGGCGTCCCCGATCAGGTGGGGTTTCCCTTCGGGTGTGGGGCGGCCTGAGCGAGGGGCCTGTGGTGGTTTGCAGGCCGGCCACGCCCCCTGGCAATGCAAGTGGAGGCCCTGGTATCTGGAATTTATTTTCCTTCTACAATTGAAACTTTGTAGCCTGGAGCGGAGCCAAGCCTGGGGCTCCCTCCGAGGCTGGCCGGCAGTCATTTGTGTTGGGGTTATAATTGAAACTTTGTTGCCTTAAGTGGGTGGGCCTGGCCAGGGTGAGTGAAAAGTTTTGCTTCCCGTGTTGCCTGCGGCAACCCTGGCCTGCTCTCTCAAGCTCCATTCTGCCGCCATTTGTTTGAATTTGTTTACCTTCTATAATTGAAACTTTGTAGCTTGAGTGGAGGCTTAGGCCTGGCTAGGGCAGCCAGAAAGCTTGGCTTCCTCTGTTACCTAGGAAACCTTGCTCTCTGTGGCTGTAGCCATCTTGGTTTGGGTTAATTTGCATACTCGCTCTGATTGGATGGTGGGCGTGGCTTGTGGGTGTGTCGGAGGTATGGTCAATTTGCATATCTGTCTATTATTAGAGAAGATGTGTTCAGAGCAGCACTTTTTAAAATAACAATAAAAGACTGAAGATAACCTGAATGTCTAATCCTGAGAAAATAATTAAGCACCCATAGGTATGAAAATAATGCTTACAAATTAAATTTGGAAAGACTTATGATGTAGAATGATTTTTTTAAAGCTGACTCAAGATTCTGGCAATATCATTGGTTTTACAAGATATGTTTTATTTTTTTAAAATATATTTTATTGATTTTTCACAGAGAGGAGGAGAGAGGGACAGAGAGCTAGAAACATCGATGAGAGAGAAACATCGATCAGCTGCCCCTTGCACACCCCCCACTGGGGATGTGCCCGCAACCAAGGCACATGCCCTTGACCGGAATCGAACCCGGGACCCTTGAGTCCGCAGGCCGATGCTCCATCCACTGAGCCAAACCGGTTTCGGCTACAAGATATGTTTTAGATTATAAAAGGTAAAATTGTAACTTTACAGTGAAAACACCTGGTAGACTTCATCTTAACCAAATAATCAAAGTCAATATTGCCAGTTAAGGGAATCATCAGGACCACATGCCTCCTGATACGATGTCCTTAGTTAGCAGCACTTCAGCTATATTCCTGTCAAAAGTAGGAAACAGCCCCTCACACTGATAGCTGGTCTATACTGTTTTGAAATATCAATATCATTAGAAACAATGACTCAGGAACTATTTCAGATTAACAGAGACTAGAAAGACATCACAACTAAATTCAATGCAGTATCTTGGGTTTTCCTTTGCTATAAAAGACAATATTGGGAACATTGACAAAAATCTCAATCAAGTCTACCTGATTAGAGAGGTAGGGAACCTTCTTTCTGCCAAGGTCCATTTGGATATTTATAACATCATTCTCAGGCCATACAAAATTACCAACTTATCAATGAGCCTGCTATCTTTGGTCAAACATTTGATAACTCACCACTAATGCCTTGGCAGGGCCAGACCAAATGATCTCTGGGCCATATACAGCCCGCAGGCCAGATGTTCCCCACGCCTGGATTAGAGAATTGTGGGTGGATGGGAGGAGGTTGATAATTTTACTTGATTATATAAGACTAGAGGCCCGGTGCACGAAATTCATGCACGGGGGGGGGAGGGTGACCCTCAGCCCAGCCTGCACCCTCTCCAATCTGGGACCCACCGGGATTGGGCCTAAATGGGCAGTCAAACATCCCTCTCACAATCCAGAATTGCTGGCTGCCAATTGCTCGCATGCCTGCTTTCCTGATTGCCCCTAACCACTTCTGCCTGCAAGCCTGATAACCCCCTAACCACTCCCATGCCAGCCTAATTGATGTCTAACTGCTCGTTGCCAGCCTGTTTGCCCCTAATTTCCCTCCTCTGCCAGCCTGGTCACCCCTAACTGCCCTCTCCTGCAGGGATGATCTTCCCCAGCTGCCCTCCCTTGCAGGCCTGGTGCCTCCCAACTGCCCTCCCCTGATGGCCATCTTGTGTTGGCCATCTTGTGTCCACATGATGGCAGGATCTTTGACCACATGGGGACAGCCATCTTGTGTGTTGGAGTGATGGTCAATTTGCATATTACTCTTTTATTAGATAAGATAGAGGCCTGCTGCATGGGTGGGGGCCAGCTGGTTTGCCCTGAAGGGTTCCCTTGGGGCGTGGGGCAGCCTGAAAGAGCGGCCTGTGGTGGTTTGCAGGACAGCCATGCGCCCCCAGCAACAGAGGCCCTGGTATCTGGAATTTATCTTCTACAATTGAAACTTTGTAGCCTGGAGCGGAGCCAAGCCTTCTGCTCGCTCCGAGGCCACAGCAGTTTCTGTTGGAATTTATGTATCT
Source organism: Eptesicus fuscus (assembly GCF_027574615.1). Taxonomy (NCBI): domain Eukaryota; kingdom Metazoa; phylum Chordata; class Mammalia; order Chiroptera; family Vespertilionidae; genus Eptesicus; species Eptesicus fuscus. Next base: position 53,831,774 of record NC_072485.1, on the reverse strand, counting down.
TCTACAATTGAAACTTTGTAGCCTGGAGTGAAGGCCTGAGCCAGCCAATGCTGCAGAAGCTTGGCTTCCTCTATCGCCCGGGGCAACTCTAGGCTCCTGCTCTTCCAGCTCAGTGGCTGCCACCATTTCTGTTGGAATTTATTTACCTTCTATAACTGAAACTTTGTACCCTTGAGTGGAGGCCTCGGCCGGCCAGGGTATGTGGAAAGCTTGGCTTCCTCCATTGTCAGGGAAACCCATGCCTCCCTCCAGCTCTCTGTGGCTGCAGCCATCTTGGTTGGGGTTAATTTGCACACTCGCTCTGATTGGCTGGTGGGCGTGGCTGGTGGGCATGGCTTGTTGGTGTAGCGGAGTGATGGTTAATTTGCATATTACTCTTGTATTAGATAGGATAAATCCTTTTTTTGCAAGAAATACACATTTGAGCATGTAAGATTAAAGCAGTATCATGTGCAAGTTACTCTCAAAAATAATTATACGTTAAATATAGACTAGAGGCCCTGTGCACGAAATTCGTGTACAGGGAGGGGTTGGGGGAGTGTCCCTCAGCACAGCCTGCACCCTCTTCAATCTGGGACCCCTTGAGGGTTGTCCGACTGCCCGTTTAAGCCCAATACCGTGATAGGGACTAAATGGGCAGTCGGACATCCTCTCACAATCCAGGACTGCTGGCTCCCAACTGCTCGCGTGCCTGCCTTCCTGATTGCCCCTAACCACTTCTGCCTGCCAGCCTGATAACCTCCTAACCACTCCCTTGCCAGCCTGATTGATGCCTAATTGCTCCCCTGCCAGCCTGTTTGCCCCTAACTGCCCTCCCCTGCAGGCCCGATCACCCCCAACTTCCCTCCTCTGCCAGCCTGGTCCCTCCCAACTGCCCTGCCCTGCTGGCCTGATTACCCACAACTGCCCTCCCTTGCCAGCCTGGTCCCTCCCAACTGCCCTCCCCTGCTGGCCATCTTGTGGTGGCCATCTTGTGTCCACATGGGGGCAGGATCTTTGACCACATGGCGGCAGCCATCTTGTGTGTTGGAGTGATGGTCAATGTGCATATTACTCTTTTATTAGATAGGATAGAGGCCTGATGCATGGGTGGGGGCCAGCTGGCTTGCCCTGAAGGGTATCCCGGATCAGGGTGGAGGTTCTCTTGAGGCATGGGGTGACCTGGGCAAGGGGCCTGTGGTGGTTTGCAAGTCGGCCACGCCTGCCCGGTGACACAAGCGGAGGCCCTGGGATTGGGATTTATTTATCTTCTACAATTGAAACTTTGTAGCCTAGAGCAGAGCCAAGACTTCTACTCACTCTGCGGCGGCAGCCATTTCTGTTAGGATTTATTTATCTTCTATAATTGAAACTTTGTAGCCTGGACTGTAGGCCTGGGCCAGCCAGAGTGTGCAGAAAGCTTGGCATCCTCCATCGCCTGGAAACCCAAGCCTCCCTCCTGCTCTCTTCGTGGCTCCAGCCATCTTGGTTGGGTTAATTTGCATACACACTACTGATTGGCTTGTGGGTATGGCTTGTGAGTATAACAGAGTGATGGTTAATTTGCATATTACTCTTTTATTATATAGGATAATTGAAACTTTGTAGCCTTAAGCGGAAGACTGGGCCAGCCAGGGCAGGAGGACAGCTTGGCTTCTGCCATCTCCGGGTACAACTCAAGCCTCCTCCTCTCTCCAGCTCTGTGGCTGCCATCATTTTTGGGGGGATTCATTTATCTTCTATCATTGAAACTTTGTGGCATTGAGTGGAGACCCCAGCCAGCAAGGGCAGGCAGAAAGCTTGGCTTCCTCCATTACCAGGGAAACCCAACCTCCCTCCTGCTCTCTGTGGTCACAGCCATCTTTGTTGGGTTTATTTGCATATTTGGCTGGGAGGCGTGGCTGGTGGGTATAGTGGAGGTATGGTCAATTTGCATATTACTCCCTCAGGTGGGAGTTCAGCTATGGGGAGTCTGTTCTATTCATCCCTCTAAACCAGGGACTTTCAACCTTTTTCATCTCATGGCACACATAAACTAAATACACCAAAAAAATATACTATATTGTCTATTTGACACACAAAAATAGGTATAATTTTGATTCATTCATAGCTATTGTTATGTTGGCTGTTGTCATTTGACAATCTAAGGGGAAAGATTAGCGCCCCTGACTAAATAGTTAGGAATTGCATGTTTTCAAAATTCTTGTGGCACACAGGTTGAAAATCACTGCTCTAAGCCAAGAGAATCCAAGTTAAGTTATGCCTGAGTGCTAATTGCACCAGTCCTGAGTGATCTAACACTTGTTTCTGAGTCATTACTCCATCCAGTAAAGATGGTAACAGGGCTTCTCTGCCCCACAAAGGGCCTGAAGTATAGCTGCACATCCCTGATAACTGCATTCAGAACCACACTGTGTGTTACCCATGACCAACACTTCCATTACCAGGGAAACCCAAACCTCCCTCCTGCTCTCTGTGGTCACAGTCATCCTGGTTGGGTTTATTTGCATATTTGCTCCTGATTGGCTGGGAGGCGTGGCTGGTGGGTATAGTGGAGGTATGGTCAATTTGCATATTACTCTTTTATAAGATAGGATATACTTATACACAGATTTAAAATAGAGGGGAAAAGAGGGAAAGAAGTAAATGTAGAAGAATGAAAATCGTCCCATAATTCTGCCTCTTTTGTGCCTCTCTTCAGGTCTCTCAGGGTCTGACCAGCAAACTTATATCTGAGTTCAGTAACTCCTTGGTGCCTTTTTTTTCTACATCATAGATTCACTTCTAATCAATAATGTCCAATTACTGTTCCCCATGTTTTATATCTAATATTTTCATCTTCCTATAAAAAGACCCCATTTGTGATTTTCCCTATCTAATTATATTTTATTTATTTTTCCCCTTTCATTATTTTATCACAATCTCTACAAAATTATAGTTTCTTTTACTAAATTTATAAAAATTTCCTCTGCCTTACTACTTTTCTGCAAAGGGTGCCATTTTCTTTCAACCACTATGAACACCTTTGGACTACTTCCTACTATTGCCATGTGCCTCCTTCCACTTTGAGATTTATTGTTTGATCTCATTATATTCTCAGAGCAGGCACCAAACACATCAACACTGCGATCCCCACAGGGCACCACTAACGGCCACTCTAACTCACCCTCAGGTGGGAATTCAGCTATGGAGAGTCTGTTCTATTCATCCCTCTAAACCAGGGACTCTCAACCTTTTTCATCTCATGGCACACATAAACTAAATTCTGCAATACACCAAAAAATATACTATATTGTCTATTTGACACACAAAAATAGGTATAATTTTGATTCATTCACACCAGACAGCTATTGTTATGTTGGCTGTTGTCATTTGACAATCTAAGGGGAAAGATTAGCGCCCCTGACTAAATAGTTAGGAATTGCATGTTTTCAAAATTCTTGTGGCACACAGGTTGAAAATCACTGCTCTAAGCCAAGAGAATCCAAGTTAAGTTATGCCTGAGTGCTAATTGCACCAGTCCTGAGTGATCTAACACTTGTTTCTGAGTCATTACTCCATCCAGTAAAGATGGTAACAGGGCTTCTCTGCCCCACAAAGGGCCTGAAGTACAGCTGCACATCCCTGATAACTGCATTCAGAACCACACTGTGTGTTACCCATGACCAGCACCTGCATGAGACCCTCCACAGCCCTGTCAGCCTGTCCTGGCTGAGGCGCCCCTACTTCTATCCAATTGGGAATAGCATCAGCCACCTTGGGCCAGTCACAGAAAATAAGGCAAGGGCCCAACACACCAACTATCAGGTCCTCCCCTAAGAACAGACTAGAACTGTACAGAGGAAGCCGCTCCTCTAGATCTAATTAATGATCAAGCCCATGATTCACAGCCCAACCTCACAGCCTGGATCTTCCTTGGTTATCAATCCTATGTAATAAAAGCCCAGACACCAAATGGCAGAATGACCAGAATGACCCGTTGATTAGTTGTTATGACGCACACCGACCACCAGGGGGCAGGTGCTCAATGCAGGAGTTACCCCTGGTGGTCAATGTGCTACCACAGTGGTAGCGCAGCTGGGCTGACCTGGGATGAGCAGCTGCTCCCACAGCAAACACCCTCCTCCTCGCCCCTCCCCCACCTCTTCCAGACACCCCCAGGCCTCTCAGCGCCACCAGGCTCACAGAGCTGACCCCGGAGGCAGGTTCCTGGCTGCCGCAGGACTGAGGCCTACTCCACTGCCTCTCAGTGCTATTGTCTCTGGGCCCAGCCCGACCTGGTCCCTGGAGAGGCGAGTGCTCTGGCTCCACGGAAGATGCCGGACCAGAGAGCAGCTGCTCAGAGTGCGGTCCATAGCCAGGGGATGAGAGGTGCTCCCACACCGGGCCTATCCTCACAGGCCACACCCCAACAGTGCACAAATCCTGTGCACCGGGTCTCTAGTATGGTATATTGATTAAAAAATCCAAGCTCCACTCTTTACTAATCATGAGATAGGGGATACATCACTTATTTTCTATCAAAGAATAACTCAGCCATTAATAAAGGGGAATATTTTTATTCATATACTAAAATGTACAGATTGAATTTACTGAACATAAATAGAATATGAAATGGAAACTGGACACAATCTGCAGCCAGTAAATATTGCTTTCCCCCACCCCCTTTTTTATTTGAGGTATAATTGACATATATTATATGAGATTCAAGTGTACAGGATAAAATTTGATATTTTTATGTATTGCTAAATAATCACCACAATAAATCTAATTTAAATTCATCACCATACAGTTACAAATATTTTTCTTATGATGATCTTTTAAGATTTACTTTTAGCAACTTTCAAATATGCAATACAGCATTATTAACTCGAGTCACTGTGCTATCACATCCCCATGAGTTATTTAAAATTCAAAGTCCAGCGGAAACTGGTTTGGCTCAGTGGATAGAGCGTCGGCCTGCGGAATGAAGGGTCCCGGGTTTGATTCCGGTCAAGGGCATGTACCTTGGTTGCTGGCACATCCCCAGTGTGGGGTGTGCAGAAGGCAGCTGATCCATGTTTCTCTCTCATCGATGTTTCTAACTCTCTATCCCTCTCTCTTCCTCTTTTTTTTTTTTTTTTTTTTTAATTTCTTTATTGATTAAGGTGTCACATATTTGTCCTCATCCCCCCATTCCCATCCCACCCCTCTCCCCACGCCTGCCCCAATCCCCTGTTGAACTTAACCGTTGGATAGGCTTATATGCATGCATACAGGTCCTTTGGTTGAACTCTCCCCCTCCTCCCACCCTCCCCCTACCCTCCCCTATCCTCCCTCTGAGGCCCGATAGTCCGATCGATGCCTCCTTGCTTCTGGTTCTGTTCTTGTTCCTCGGTCTATGTTGTTCATCATTTCCCCTAGATGAGCGAGATCATATGTCACTAGATATATACTAATAAGCACTGAATGTGAGACGAGCAATAATAGTTATGCTGACAGGCAAATGAATCAGTCTGTAGCGAGCTTCCCCCTGGACCAACAGTTCTTTTGAGACTCAATTTCAATGTCCAGTAGTTCCTTATGTGTACATGTCAGCACTGACCCCCCAGCTCTGGATGGTGGACAAATGGCGGTAACGGAGGTCCGACTCCCTCTGGTTTGGTCTCGGCCGAACCCAGGGGCACGGCGTCACCCGGACTAAGGGGCACGTGGCCTCACCCATACCCAAGGGGCGCGTGGTCTCACCCGGGCCTGGGACCCAGCCTCACCCGGATGGATCCAGGGGCACACGGCCTCACCCGGACCCAGGCTCTGGCTTCACCCGGACCCAGGGACACTTGGCCTCTCCCAGACCCAGGGCCACTTGGGCTCACCCGGGCCTAGGTGCACGAGGCCTCATCTGGATCCAGGGACACATGGTCGCACCCGGACCCAGGGACGCTTGGCCTCTCCCAGACCCAGGGCCACTTGGGCTCACCCGGGCCTAGGTGCACGAGGCCTCACCCGGATCCAGGGACACATGGTCTCACCCGGACCCAGGGACGCTTGGCCTCTCCCAGACCCAGGGCCACTTGGGCTCACCCGGGCCTAGGTGCACGAGGCCTCATCTGGATCCAGGGACACATGGTCGCACCCGGACCCAGGGACGCTTGGCCTCTCCCAGACCCAGGGCCACTTGGGCTCACCCGGACCTAGGTGCACGAGGCCTCATCTGGATCCAGGGACACATGGTCGCACCCGGACCCAGGGACGCTTGGCCTCTCCCAGACCCAGGGCCACTTGGGCTCACCCGGGCCTAGGTGCACGAGGCCTCATCTGGATCCAGGGACACATGGTCTCACCCGGACCCAGGGACGCTTGGCCTCTCCCAGACCCAGGGCCACTTGGGCTCACCCGGGCCTAGGTGCACGAGGCCTCACCCGGATCCAGGGACACATGGTCTCACCCGGACACAGGGACGCTTGGCCTCTCCTAGACCCAGGGCCACTTGGGCTCACCCGGGCCTAGGTGCACGAGGCCTCACCCGGATCCAGGGACGCATGGTCTCACCCGGACCCAGGGACGCTTGGCCTCTCCCAGACCCAGGGCCACTTGGGCTAACCCGGGCCTAGGTGCACGAGGCCTCATCCGGATCCAGGGACGCATGGTCTCACCCGGACCCAGGGACGCTTGGCCTCTCCCAGACCCAGGGCCACTTGGGCTCACCCGGGCCTAGGTGCACGAGGCCTCACCCGGATCCAGGGACGCATGGTCTCACCCGGACCCAGGGACGCTTGGCCTCTCCCAGACCCAGGGCCACTTGGGCTCACCCGGGCCTAGGTGCACGAGGCCTCATCCGGATCCAGGGACACATGGTCTCACCCGGACCCAGGGACGCTTGGCCTCTCCCAGACCCAGGGCCACTTGGGCTCACCCGGGCCTAGGTGCACGAGGCCTCACCCGGATCCAGGGACACATGGTCTCACCTGGACCCAGGGGCGCTTGGTCTTTTCCAGACCCAGGGGCACGTGGCCTCACCCGGGCCTAGGTGCTCGAGGCCTCACCCGGATCCAGGGACACATGGTCTCACCCGGACCCAGGGACGCTTGGCCTCTCCCAGACCCAGGGCCACTTGGGCTCACCCGGGCCTAGGTGCACGAGGCCTCATCTGGATCCAGGGACACATGGTCTCACCCGGACCCAGGGATGATTGGCCTCTCCCAGACCCAGGGCCACTTGGGCTCACCCGGGCCTAGGTGCACGAGGCCTCACCCGTATCCATGGACACATGGTCTCACCCGGACACAGGGACGCTTGGCCTCTCCCAGACCCAGGGCCACTTGGGCTCACCCGGGCCTAGGTGGACGAGGCCTCACCCGGATCCAGGGACACATGGTCTCACCCGGACCCAGGGACGCTTGGCCTCTCCCAGACCCAGGGCCACTTGGGCTCACCCGGGCCTAGGTTCACGAGGCCTCACCCGATCCAGGGACGCATGGTCTCACCCGGACCCAGGGATGTTTGGCCTCTCCCAGACCCAGGGCCACTTGGGCTCACCAGGCCTAGATGCGCGAGGCCTCACCTGGATCTATGGACCCCTGGCCTCTCTCGGACCCAGGGGAGCGCGGCCTCCCCCAGACCCAGGGGCGCTTGGCACCTCCGCAAGAGTCCCGCCTCTCCCCGCAGGCATCTGGGTCTCCCACGGGTCCCCAGAAGCTGGATTTCAGTGTGATGGAGAGCTAATCTCCCCTAGGTTTGGAACAAAAGCCCCTTTCCCCCGCCACCAACCAGACCCACGCGCCTCCACACCTCATCCCCTCCGATTTCGCTGGTTTCCTCTTCCCTCTTAGCTATAAATCTACCATTCAGCCATCTCTCCTGTAGTTCTGGATGGCAGAGGCTCTGTCCTCCATTCGTGCCCCTGAAATTGCTGTGCGCGGTGGAGTTCGCAGTTCCTTTGTTTAACTTAGCCGCCTTCTTGATTCTCCTCTGTCAAAATGGCTTAAAGGGCTTGAATGTAAGATGAGAACTCCTAAGAATCCTCCAAATCGGTGTTGGCGGCCTCCGGGGCCTCGAGGATCTCACTGCGCAGTTCGGCCAGGTCGGTGGCGCGGATGCGCCCCTCCTGCAGAAAGATGGTCTCTTCCTTCACAGAGAGCCGCTGCGCCGAGTCCGCGGCCGCCGCCACAGCAGCTGCTGCGGCGCCCACGAGCCCATGGCCCCGGCTGCGGTGCTGACTGAGAGGAGCAGCCGCCCGGTCTGGGGAGACGCGAGCAGCAGTCGCCACCCTCACTAGTCCATGTTCCAGTTGTATTTCCGAAACTGCCATGTGAGGCAACACATCAGCCTTCACCTCCGCCGTCATCTTTTTCGAATTCCCCAATTTGTTCTTCTTAATCCCTTGAATTCAGTCAACTCTACTGAGGTCTAGTGGCGCCGGGAGGTGCACGGAGAGGGCGCCCGGGCCTCCGTCCGGTGTGCGGGGCGCGCGGCCCGCGGAACCAGGCGCGCGGGGGCCTCGCGGCGGGGATGGGTGCTGGGCGGCCGCCGGGCTCCGGGCGCCGCTGCCGCCGCGGCGTCCCCAGTGCCCCGGGCCGGGCGGCCTGCGGGGGCGGCGCAGTTGCGAAACTGAGTGAGTATCTACAGTTAAGTCTTGATTGTTGTTGGTGTCACTAGGAGGAATTGTCCTCCAGGCCAATTGTCCATGAGGACCCTCTTTGTCTATATAGGAAGAGTTGCTGTGCAGGAGACATGAGGCTCCTGTGTCTGTGTCCCTCTGTATTCCTTGCAAACACCTCTGAGAGAAACGCGCCCTGGAGTTTCGCCCGCTGCCTGGAACTGGGTTTCAATGTAGTTGGAACTGGGTCTCAGCGCAGTCTGGCGCCTTTGTCTCCTTCCCAGCAGGGCCATTCAGTGGCGCAGGCAACAGTCCCTCCTCTGCGCGCCCTCCCGTGTGCGCCTCTGGAGCCGCCGCTCCTCTGTGCCTCTGCCCCACAGGCCAAATTCATTCCCCCAGCATGTGCCTGGCTTCCCAGGGTTTCGCCTGGAACTGGGGTTCAGTGCAGTCGGAACTGGGGTTCAGCACGGTCCGGAGCCCTTGTCTCCTTCCCGCTAGGGCAGTTCAGTGGCGCAGGCAACAGTCCGTCCTTTGCGCCCCTTCCTGCGCGCGCCTCTGGAGCTCTGCCTTCCGCCGCTCCTCTGTGCCTGCGCCCCACAGCCCAGATTCATTCCCCCAGCCTGCGCCTGGCTTCCCAGGGTTTCGCCCGGAACAGGGTTCAGTGCAGTCGGAGCCGGCGCTCAGCGCATTCCGGAGCCTTTATCTCCTTCCTGCCAGTGAACGCCGGCCAGGCCGTCAGCCGCCCCTTCCTCTCCGGCTCCATCCTCCCCGCAGGCGCGCGTGCTCGTGTCTCCGTCCGTTTCTCCATACCTCAGGCTTTTGCGGCTCCCCCGACTGTCCCCGTGGCCTTCTCCTTCTCCCCAGCTGTGGGCATTTCAGTCCGCCAGCTTTCCTGTGGTTCTGGACGATGACCGTTCTGACCTCTAGTTGTATTTTTGAAATTGTTGTGCCCGGCTGCGGGTTAGGTGTTTATCCTATGGCGCCATCTTGGTTTCTCTCCTCTCTTCCTCTTTGTGAAAATTCAATAAAATATATATTTTTTAAAATATAAATAAATAAAACTCAAAGTCTGTACCTTCTGATCCCCTTCACCCATTTCTCCCCATTCTTGTCCCCAACCTCAAGCAACCACCCATCTGTTCTCTGTATCTATGAGCTCATTGGGGCGGGGGCGGGGGGGGGTGGGGGTGAGGGTACTTTTTTAGATTCACATATAAGTGAGATCATACATAGCTTTCTCTTATTTCACTTAAAATACTGCCCTTAAGGTCCATCATGTTGTCACGAATTACAAGATTTCCTTTTTTTATGCCTAAATAATATTCCATTGTGTGCACAGTAATATGCCTCATTATGATGTTTCGAGGAACAATGGACTAATCACTTATACAACAGTGGACCCATAAGCTCATAGTGGAGCTAAAAACCTCCTCTCACCTGGGGAGTCACAGCCATCCTAACATTGTAGCACAATGCGTTATTCACAGGTGTGTGGTGATGCTGGTGTAAACAAACTACTGTGCTGCCAGTCATACAAAACTGTATATAATTATGCACAATACAAAATACTTGATAACGATAATAAACGATTGTTCCTGGCTCATGTATTTACTATGCTATACTTTTATTGCTCTTTTTGTAACCCTCACCTGAGAATATGTTTTTATTGATTTTAGAGAGAAACATGGATGTGGGAGAGAAACATTGATTGGTTCCCTCTTGTACCTGCCCCAACCAAGGATCAAACCTGCAACCTATGTATGTGCCCTGACCAGGAATGGAACCCACAACCTTTTTGGTGTATGGGACAACACTCCAGCCAACTGAGCCACCTGGCCAGGGCCTTTTACTGCTATTTTAGAGTGTACTCTTTCTAGGTATAAAAATAATTTTCTGAAAAGCAGTATGTGGAGTTACACTAGCAGCAGCCTAGCCTGTTGACTGCATCTCTTGATATCATTTTCTCTTCTGCTTGATTTGGTCTCATATTGTTTTATGATTTTAGTGTAGTCTGACTGTACAGGAGCAATAGGCTACTAGTATACCATGTAGGTTTGTGTAAGTATAATCAATGATGTTAACACAACAATGAAATTGCCTAGCAATATATTTCTCAGAATGCATCCCCTTTGTTAAGTGGCACATGACTGTGTGTATAGGAGTGTATCACATTTTCTTTATCCACTCATCCATCGATGACACAAGTTGCTTCCATGTCTTGGCTATTGTAAGTAATGGTGCAATAAAGATGGAGGTACAGATCATTTTTCAAGTTAGAATTTTCCTTTCCTTCAGATAAATACCCAGAAGTAAAACTGCTGGATCATATGGTAGTTCCATTTTTAATTCTTTTGGAACTTCCATACTGTTTTTTATAATGGTTGTACCCATTTATATTCTCACCAACAGTACTCAAGTCTTCCCTTTTGATCACATCCTTGCCACTACTTTTTATTTCTTGTCTTTTTGATAGTAGACATTCCGAGAGGCATGAGGTGATTTGACTTGCATTGTTTTGACTTGCATTTAACTGAAGATTAATGATGTTAAGCACCTTTTTATACCCATGCTGGCCATTTGTATATCTTCTTTGGAAAGTGTTGCTTTCTCCTGTTCTTGGAAAGAGATGATTGGCCAGAGGCTATCCAGGAGGGCAGCTTGAACAGTATACTCTTGAGGAGGCTCTGGCAGTCATCAGGAAAAGTAAGTCAGTTACTTACACGTTCTCTGAGAAAGCATGTGGTTTCTGTTATCTGTCTGTGTAAGAACTGCCGATTTTCCAGTGCTGCCCCAACTGAAGACATCATGAATGCACCTCAGTGAAAGCACCGACTTTCAATTCTTCAGGCTCTTCTTGTGGTAGTAGTTTGAATCTTCTGAGAAGCAGCTTTCTAGATATGTTAGAAATAGGAGAGAGTTATTGGGAGTAGTACCTATGAAAGAGGGCACAGAAGTAGGTGAGGGAAGCCTTTAGATCAGTGGTTCTCAACCTTTCTAATACCGCAACCCTTTAATACAGTTCCTCATGTTGTGGTGACCCCCAACCACAAAATTATTTTTGTTGCTACTTCATAAATGTAATTTTGCTACTGTTAATGAATCGTAATGTAAATATCTGTGTTTATATTGAGAACCACTGCTTTAGATCATGATGTAGATCTGATATCTGTGAAGGGAGGAAGGAGAAAGGATTGGGAAGCAAGAGTTTCAGATTATAGTGCATCTCTGAGGAAGTCTCGGCCACTCCAACAGAGAGCTCCAAAGACTCCTGCTTTGTTCAGGTACTGGCTGGACCTCCTTGGGGTGAGGATAGCAGCAGATTCCTGAGATGGCACAGGTAGAACATGTGACCTGGGTGCATGCTTCATAGCAGACTCTCTCACAGCTCTAGAGCAACCACTTTGGGTCAAAACTCAGCTCTCCAAGGAGCTGTATCAGTTAGCTTTTGCTATATAACAAGCAAGACTAAAACAGTGGCTTTAAAAGAATAAATATTTATTTCTCACACATTCGCGAGTTGACCCTGTTGATGGTGATGATCTCAGCTAGATTTGTTCACATGTCTAGGAACTAGATGACTGTCATCTAATCTATAGCTGGTTCTCAAAAAAAAAAAAAATGTGGTTTTGGTCAATGTCCTCCCATTATAATGTTGATGAGATGCCATAGGAACTTGCCTCCTGTTTATATCAAATAGCCTTTAGTAAAATTAGCTTTATTATATGTCGTTTTGTTTAAAGTTGCAGAACCTAGGCATGATGTTAGGTGCGGTCTTACTGTAGACTGACCTCCTCTAGAGCAACTAGCACTGGCTTCAGTGTCTCTCGTCTCCCCTCAGGCTAGCTTAGAAGTGTCCTCCTCTCACTGATGTCAGCACAAAAGAAAGCAAATGGAAATACACAAGGCCTCTTTCACTTCTGTCTCATTCTATTGGCCAGTGCAAGTCACAAGGTTGAGCCCTATGTTAAGGGGCAGCCCATGGTTGGAGGGCACTGAAAAGTTACATGGCCTCTCATCATTGATGTTTCTGTCTATCTCTCCTTCTCCCTTCCTCTCTGAAATCAATAAAAATATATATTTTTTAAAGTTACATGGCAAAGGATAAATATTAGGGAAGGTTAGAGGCCTGGAACCTTCATTACAAACCACGGCAGAATCCAGAATGATTATGAAGGCTTTAGTAGTCTCTTTTTTCAATGTGAAATGTCTGCTAACAGTGACAGTACTAGATATCAGAAGCCAGAGCAAGGCCAGAAATATGAGAACATTCACAAGTATCATTCAAAAGAATCATCCGAAAATCACTTTATATCCAGTTTTCTCATTGGCCTAAGTCAAATCAGAAGAAAATGTCCCATCCTAGCTGGTTTGGCTCACTGCATAGAGCACTGGCCTGCGGACTGAAGGGTCCTGGGTTCAATTCCAGTCAAGGGCACATGCCTGGGTTGTAGGCTTGATTCCCAATTCAGGGTGTGCAGGAGACAGCCAATCAATGTTACTTGCCCATTATTGATGTTTCTATCTCTTTCTCCCTTCCTCTCTGAAGTCAATAAAAAAATTTTTTTAAAAAAGAAGAAACTGTCCCAAGAATCAGTAGGCGAACTTTGGATAGAAGGCCTTTTTTCTTGATTAATTGATTATTCTAATTTTCCTAAAGCATTTCTTTGTTGTTGTTTTTTAGTTGGCTAAACAAGTTTATTTGTAAATTTAGTCAACATACATAATTGACCTAAAAACTCCAATAGAAGGATAAATTTTAAAAATCACTTGGAAGACCAGTTCTATAAAGTGATTTCCCCTGGACCATACACCAGGATTTCTAAAGAGATGTATTAGCTATTGCACAGATTCTGCCTTGGAGGCCCGCCCTTCCCCCCACCCTCAAAAAAAAAAAAAAATGAGGGCAATTTAGTATCTAGAACCATTTTAAGCAACATGTTCACACGTGTCTCTTAGACTTCTTTACCTCAGCTCTTTTATTTGCTGTTTTGACCACAGTCAAGATAAATGTTTGGAAACCTTTCTTAGTTTGGAAACACCAATGAGGGCTAGAAATTCTTGATTTAATGGTGAAATCTGGTTGTAAGCTATCCCTTTAAGCTGTTAACAAAATGTGAGCACCTGGGGAAGGAATTCCCCTCTCTGAGCTGTGGTTCTATGTGTGAGAACAACATTGCAGCCCATACACAGTTAGGAGGCCTGGCCTGAATGAATACAGTGAGGTCTGGTTCACAGTGAGACTGCATGTCAGGAAGAGGCAGAGGGGCCTTACAGTGCAGCTCCCCAGAGTCCCAGCTACCACAGATGGATCTAATGAGAACGCTCTTCCCTGACACAGCATCAGAAAAAGCCACACAGCACACACACACACCACACTCAGATTCCTCTGGCATCGATCCTGAGAACTCTCAAATATCACCCACTGGCAAAGGCCCCTGAACTCCCAGAGCCAAGTCCAAAACACAGGGCTACACTTTGCTTTGGCATCACTCTTACCTTTTTTTGAAACAATAAATCAGTCCCACGATTGCTGGTATAATACAACCAACAGTAGTAATATAAGTATCAGTAGTCCCCCAGGCATATCCCATCTCAGATCCTGCAGAAAGAGGAGGCAAACGTTAAAAGGAAACCTACGGGCAGGGGCCAAAGTGACCACACAACCACTGCTAAGGTATCTGTGGTGGTGTGTCATTTCCCTGTCATAGATATGACCACCAATCCTCTGCCACACTTCTTGTTATTCCTATCACATACACCTCCACACATCAAATAGTGTGTTTAGCACCTTCCAGAAATACAGGGCAATATGGAACACCACCTACCACATATGAATGCCGTGCACATGTCCAAAGCTTCCACACTACACCATCTTACATCACTATACGCTGCTATATATTGAATATCTGTGTCCCCCCAAAATTCATACGTTGAAATAGTAATGTGATGGTATTAGGAGGTGGAGCTTTGGGGATATCATTAGGTCGTGAGGGAGAAGCCCTCGTGAATAATTAGTGCCCTTATATAAGAGGCCCTAGAGATTCCCTCATCCCCACCACCATGTGAGGACACAAGGAATCTGTGACCCAGGAGGAAGCCCTCACCCAGCCATGCTGGCACACGGATCTCAGACTTCCAGCCTCCAGAACTGTGAGAAATAAAGCTGTTGATTATAAGCCACCCAGTCTGTGGCAATTTATTATAGCAGCCACAAGTCCCCAACACAAATCTCTTTCATTGTACTAGAGGCCCAGTGCGCACAAAATCATGCGCGGATAGCTGGCTTCCGCTTGCCTCAGCTGGCTGGCTCGCCCTTCACCGCCAGTAGATCATGACCCAACCCCCCGTCTCCACCCCCACACCCCCAAGCCACTGCTCATTTGGTTGTGACAGCATTATGGTGTGACGGCCACGGGCCTTTTATATGAGAGATTATACACAAAACACATATTTCAATTCCTTATCTCCCATGTGCCACACATATTCTACACACACCACACTCATACACATCCCTGGCCCTTGCTTCCAAAAACAATTCCTCTTTCCCTCCAGGGCCACCCGAGGCCCCATCTGGCAATACCAGTCAGCCCCTGCCTCCCTAACCCCTCTCAGCTCTAGGCAGACGCATTTGACCTGCAGGGTCATCCCCACCCAGGACCAGAGCCATGACCATGGAAACCAAGATATGAGCTCAATTAACCCCACCCCACCAGCAGGGGGAGATCTGTAGTGAGCTGTATTATCTTAAGCTCAGGATCTAGTGTGCCTGGGGAAAGGCCTTGGCATTTGCAGGACTCCCTACTATGGACTCCCCAGCTTGGGCACAGAACTCCTGATTTGACCTCTACCAGCAAACAGTTTGCAGTGGCCCTGGAGCCTGGCCAGAAGAGTTGCTGGTAGGGTTGGGTCTCTGGCCCCTGATAGACCCCTATCCTCAGGGGTCATGGACAGGATCCTATCTCCTTTCTCCTCGTAGCTGACAGGCTTCCTATTCCAGGTCATATAGACCTCCCAGCTCCCTAAGGGGCCATAAGTTAACAGCAACCCTGAGGACTCTTGTCACCACTCTCCACCTATTAGGCCATCCACCCTGGCGTAGGGACCTAGTCTGGACTGCTGACTCTGGGGCTGAAGTAGGCCAAACCAAACTTTCTCTCCTTCCCCATTAGCCCCCATCTTGGCCTGGACTAACTGGGAACCTCAATGTTACGTTATACCCCCTCAAGGTGAAGAGTAAGGGAAACGTTTAGAGGATGCTTACCTCTCTGAAACTGGGTGAAGTTCAATCTGCAGGAGGTGAGCAAGGATATGTGTCTTATCACACATTGGCAGGTGGTCACAATGTGTTCCAGCCTCAAACGGCTGGTGATGTTAAATGTGCCGTCTTCATTCTTGATGGCTGGACCAGTGGTGATACCTTCAGAAATCTCCTGGCCCTGGGGATTCTCCTGGGTCCACGTATACCATGTTATGATAATGTTCTCTGGGTAGAACCCACGAGCCTTACACAAAATATATTTGTTGCCATCATCTTTCACCATGGCTTGCTCTGGAAACAAGGTGCACTCTGGGGAAGCTGCCAGGGAAGAGAAGTCATGATTTGAGGGTAGGTTGGGACTAGCTTATTATCAGTTCAAAGCCTGACCCATAGCAAGCCTTCAGGAAGGGTGAGTGAGGCGAATGAGATTCTGCTTAGCCTACGTAATCCCGGTGCCAATGTGATGCTGATAGACCATGACCCCGACTCTCCCAGCCATTTTGTAAAGCAGAGTTTCTTAAGCCACTTGGTGTCATAGACACCTCTGAGAATGGGAGGAAAGCTTTGGAACACTGCTGTGGTGGAATCCGCTGTCCATTCTTCAATGACACATCCAAGTTAAAGCTATATCTCCCAACCTCCACTTCAGCTGGTGTAGCCATGTGAACTCAGGGTCTACTAGTTTGGATAGTACCCTTAAAGAACAAGGGTATCTTAAAGAAAAGCACTATGCCCTTCTCTTCCTCTCCCCTTCTTCGTTCCTGGAGAACAGCCGGAAGACCATGTCATGGTTCAAGATGGAGCGGCCATTTCCAAACACAAGGTGAAAGCCACAGGTTGAGGATGCCAAAGTGGCAAGACAAAAGGACTCTGGGTCCCAGATGATCACAGAACTGCCCTCCCTGCCCAAGGTTGGCTCCACTTGTGTGAAAGAAAAATAAACTACCTTTTTAAAGGGCCCTGTTGCTCTGGCCAGTGTGGCTCAGTTGGTTGAGTGTCATCCCATGACCAAGAGGTGGCCGAGTTGATTCTCAGTCAGGACACATGCCCTGGTTGCAGGCTCGATCTCCAGGAGGGGGCGTGCAGGAGGCAGCCAATCAATGTTTCTCAAACATCAATGTTTCTCTCCCTCTCCATCTTCCTTCCTCTCTCTCTCTAGCATCAAGAAAAACATATTTTTTAATTAATTAATTTAATTAAAAATAATAAAAGCACTTGTTGATTTCTGGTTTCCTCTCTGGCATGTAAAGAACTAGAAGTCATCACTCCTATCCTCATAATGGGAAAAAAAAACCACTGAAGTGAACAAACGGCAAATCAACAACTTTTCTTAGATCCATCAGAGAACTGAGGTGACAGGGCCAACCACAACCCTGAAAGCTAGAGAGACAAGCAGATTGGAGAACCACAGCCATAATCCTATTACCACAGCAGAAGGTGCTGGAGGTATAGCTGACAAATGGCTCAAGGATGAAGGTGGGTTAGCTGGAGGCCAGTCTTAGGAGTTTTTTCTGGGTTTTACCTCCAGAAACCCCCGCCGCCCCCCTCAGGTTCTTGCAGTTCCAAGAAAAATTCCCTCCTGTTTGTGGGAGAAGGGAGAGGAAAAGTAACCATTTAAAAATATACCCAGTGCGTTCTCCATAACAAAGAATGCTCTCAAGTGGGAAGACTTTGCCAGAGCCCTGGCTCACCCAGAAGAATGATGATTAGCTCTTCAGCCCTCTATAACCTTCCTTTCTCACCCAGGCACACTTCTGAAGGTCATAGCTTAGGGCAGTGGTGGGCAAACTCATTAGTCAACAGAGCCAAATATTGAAATTTCTTTTGAGAGCCAAATTTTTTAAACGTAAACCTAGAGGTAGGTACATTGTTATTAACTTAATTAGGGTTCTCCTATGCTGGCCTTTGCTAAAAACTCAAGGGGCCAAAGAGCCACATGTGGCTTGTGAGCAGCAGTTTGCCGACCACTGGCCTAGGGGCTCAGGCCACTCAGAGAATGAGATTTAATATCAGATGATAGACTGCTTCCCCTCCACACCACTTTGCCACCACATCAACAGGGCTCCCGTATAATGATAGTAGATTACAACTGAGAGAGCTGCAAGACACAAAATCTACATAAGGAGTTCATAGGGAAACTTAAAGAAAACAGGGAAGGAGGAAACAAGATGGTAGAGGAAAACTGAAATCTGACACGTACAGCATGGTATTAACATTAAACACAGCCCAGTTCCTAGCCAAATTAACATACACTCTCACTCTAAAAGCCTGTTTACCTCAGTTCCTATTACCTGATACATAATATCTGTCTTTCAACAAAAAATTACAAGGCGTGCTGAATAGTGGAAAAAAACAAAAAGCATTAGAACCAGACTCAGGTATGACACAGATTTTGGAATAATCAGGTACAAAATTCAAAATAACTATGATTAAAATGTTAAGAGCACTAATGAAAAAAAGCAGAAAACATGCAAGCACAGATGGATAATGTGAACAGAGAGATAGACACTTTCTAAGAAAGAATCAAAAGGAAATGCTAGAAACCAAAAACACTATAAAAGAAATGAAGAATGTCTTTGACAGAATCATCAATAGACTTAACACTGCCAAAGAGAGAATCAGCTAGCTTAAATATGTCCATATAAACTTCCCAAACTAAAATGCGAAGAGCAAAAAGAATTTTTTGGGGGGGGGAGGAGAGAGAGAAGGACCCAGGAAGGAAAGAAATATCCAAAATCTGGACAGTTGCAAAAGTTGTAATGTACATGTAATATAAGGTGACCAGATTTTAACATTGGTAAAGCGGGACACCATTGACGGGGGGGTGGGGGGGGTGGGGGGAGAGGTTCTTGATTAACGTAAGTCGTGTCACTTTCAAGGCCGGCGCTAGACTTTTTGCCGCCACTATAAAATATAAATAATACGAGTACTGTCTGCTAACTTACTTACCTAAATTATCTGAATAGCTGATTTGTAACGACAACACTTGTTTAACTAGCTTACTAGCGCTCAGTATGATGTGTATCGTCTGAGAGACAGTTACAAAATGTTTTCGTCGTTGCCAATCCCAAAAAATGCCATTGTTCATTAAGTCCAAACAATAGTGGTTGAATTCTAACAACTGATCAACAATGCGAACTTTGATAAGCAGTTCTCGATAATCAGTTCTCAACAATTATTTGTTATTATTAAAGTTTAACATTATAAAATTAACAAAAATCATATAAAACTCATATCCTGGCTAAATAGCCACATGGCCGCCGAAAACCGTATATTCCCTTCCCGTTCTCCTGCCGTTCCCTAGCTTGTCGTGCATTCTTTCCAAAAATCGGGACTTTTTAAAAAAGCCACGGGACACGGGACAAATTGTTAAAAATCAGGACTGTCCCACCAAAAGCGGATGTCTGGTCATCTTAATGTAATAGGAATACAAAAAGAAGTAAAGAGAAGGAAGCAGAAGAAATTGTTTAAAATATAATAGCTGAGAATTTTCCAAAATTAATGACAGACATCAAAACACAGACATTTGAAGCTTAGAAAACACCAAGTAGGAAAACATCTTATCATATTGAAAATGCAGAAATATATATTTATATTTATATATATATATTTATAAATAAAACTAGCGTTCCCGTTGCAGGAAGTTTCCTGCAATAGGGCTTCCTGCTGAACTCTACCCCGCCCCGCCTGCTCTCCTCCCTTCTCCCCTACCTCGCCTGCTTTCCTCCCTTCTCCACCAGCCCCGCCCACTCTCCTTCCTTCTCCCCCTACCCCGCCTGCTCTCCTCCCTTCTCCCCCACCCTGCCTCCACTCCTCCCTTCTCCTCCGCCCCGCTTGCTTGCTTCTCCGCAGCTTTGCTCCCTTCTGCAGCTCTTGGCTTCTTTCTACACTGTCTTGATATGCAAATTAACCACCATATTGGTTAGGGTAATTTGCATGCTCTCCCTGATTGGCTGGTGGGCGTGGCTTTTGGCTGGTGGGCGTGGCTTGTGCGTAGCGAAGGTGCGGTCAATTTGCATATTTGTCTATTATTAGGTAGGAGATATATATATATATATATATAATCAAAAGACAAAGAGAAAATCTTCTAGAAAAGAAACCTGAAAGAAAAAAATAACTGACTCATAGAGGAACAGTTATAAGAATGACATTGGACTTCTTAAATGCAAGAGAGAAGAGAGGGACATGAAATATTTTAAGTGTCGAAAGAAAATAATCCACCTACTTGGAATCCTATATTCAGAAAAATTATCATTCAAAAGTGAAGTATAAAAACAAAACTGAGGGAATATGTCACCAATAGACCTGCCTTGCAAAATATTAAAAAGTCTTCAGAGAGAAGGAAAAGGATATGGGTCAGAAACTAGAATCAGAGAAGACAGAAATGAAGGTAAATTAAAACCTTTTCAGATGCTTAATTGATCTAATAGATAATTGTTGATTTAAAATAATAGCAACAATACATTGGGTGATTATAGCATATGGATAAGTGAATGACAGAATGTTATAAGAGATGGGAGGGGAGAACTGGAAATATCCTGTTACAAAATATCTGTACTACTGATGACAATGATGCAGTACAGTGTTCTTTCATAAACTGACTTAGATTAGAGGTAAAAATACATTGCAATCACTAAAAATTTTTTAAAGAAGTATAACTGAGCCAGGCTGGTGTGCTAAATGGCTAGAGCATTAGTCCACACACCAAAGGGTCACAGGTCCTATTTTCATCCAATGAATGGCAGGTACCAGGGTTACAGGTTCAGCCTCTAGCTCCAGTCTAGGTGCATGTGAGAGGCAACAAATCGATGTCTTCCTCACATCGATGTCTCTCTCTGTCTCTCTCTCACACCTTCCCGTCTCCATCCCTTCCACTCTCTCAAAAATACAAAAAAAATCACTGGAAAAAAATATCCCCAGGTGAGGATTAACAACAATAACAAAAAGTAAAGGGAGTTATATACCATACTAACCCTAATCTAAAGAAAACTGGGATAGCTCTATGAATTTCAAAGTAGCCTTTAGAACAAGAAAAATTATCAGGGATATTAGGTCAAAACTAAGGTTATCTGAATAAACTATGGACAGTAGTTAATAAAAATGTGTCAATATTGGTTCATTAATTATAACAAATATACCATACTAATGCAAGAGGTTAATAATAGAAAAAGCGGTATGTGCACAGGCAGGAGCATAAAGAAACTACTATCTTTGCAATTTTTTCTGTAAATCTAAAACTGTTCTAAAAAATAAAGTCTATTAATTTTTTTAAATCTTTTTAGGCTTTCTGTCAGTTGCGGAGGAAATGAATCCTAATATACTTTCCCATCTCCCTAATTAATATGTACAAAACATTCCAAGTCTTAAGTACAATTTTGAAGGCTCAGAGACATTGCCCCCATTGTAGGCTGCATTGTGGCCCCACCCCCAAATTCATGTGTTGAAGCCCTAAGCCCATTCTCTTAGACTGTGACTGTATTTGGAGACAGGGTCTTTTTTTAAACTCGGGACCCTTTGCTCCGCAAGCCCACGCTCTATCCACTGAGCCAAACCGGCTAGGGCTGGAGACAGGGTCTTTACAGAGGTACTAGTACATCTGTTTACAGAAAAGGACACTGAGGTTCAGCGTGATTAATAACTTGCTCTAAGTTGTCCAGACGTCCAGGGAAGCCCAGAACTTAAACCCGAGTCTATCCAACTCCAAGGCCCGTGCCCAAACTTCTGCTCTACTTCACTGACCCACATCTCTACCCCAAGCCCCATCACCATGGGAACCGCAGGACACTGCCTCAGGCACTCACCCAAAACATTTAGAAAGACTGTTTCCTGGGCCTGCTCAGGGGTGACCACCACCTTACATCGGTACTCTCCTGCGTCCCTCAGCTGGACTCCAGGAAGGTGCAGTGAGACGTCCCCCTTCTCTAGCCCCGCTCGAGACACGCTGGCTCCGGGTCGGAACGCCTTTTGATGTTTTCCATACATTTTAAACACCTCGTGCTCTGTTTCATGCGCCTGGTGCTTCCGATACCAGATAACACCCATAATGTTGGTGTTCAGGGGTGTGGAACCAGGGACCTTGCAAGAGATGGTAACATTGTCATTCAGCAACACAGTTTGATTCTTCCCTTCCATCTTCAATATGAAAAAACCTGTGGAAATAAGAAAATTCAGTTATGGGAGAACCTTGAAAAAAAAATTAGGTCTTGTACTCCCCAAGACACTACCTTGTAATTAAAAACAAATTCCTTGCCCTAACCGGTCCCCAGTAGGGATCGAGCAGCAGGCAGCTGATCAATGAGTCTCTCCTCATTAATATTTCTCTCTCTCCCTCGCCCCCTTCCTCTCTGAAATCAATAAAAATACACATTTTTTTAAAAGAGCTTACTAGGTAGCGGGCACTCTACCGGACCCTTTATAAAAAAACAAAACCCAAAAACAAACTCCTTTGGGGGGTGGGGTAGGGAGGCATCTCTTGTACAGAGGCCCTTAGTTCATGGCCCCTCCTTAATCCTCGTAAGATCCTCCAACTTTGTTCTTCCTTTTCAATATTGTTTTGATTGTTCTGGTCTCTTGCAATTTCTTAGAAATTTTCAAATCCGTTTAATTGATTCCTACAATTCCACAAAGGAGAGCTTAGAGCTGGGGACTGTTAAGGTACAGGTGGCTGAGGACGGCAGGGGGGATCCCCGAAGGAGATGACCAGGGAGAGTGCCTGGCGACAACCATCTCCCACCCCCACCCCAACTCCCCCACCTTACCTGCGGGGGCCACCCAGCACCACAGGACAGGAAGCAGCCGCAGGAAGCCCCGCAATGTGCGGCCTGCCGCCTCCGTCCCGGTGACAGTCATGGCTGAGGAGGACCAGCTCGCCGGCCCTGGTCTGCACTGGAGGCCGCCGCCGAGTTTTTTTCTAGAAAGAGAAGTCCTCGGTCGAAAGGTGCAGTCCGCAAACCCGCGTCTTAGGGCGCTCACTTTCTTGGTAAAGAGTGGCTTCTTTGCGCCTTCTTAATCTTTCTGCCCCTCCTTCAACCTGACTTATGATTTCCCCGAGCACGCAGCCTCGGAAGCTGCAGCCTCGGGAGCTCCCGCGTCCCCGCGGCAGCCTGGGGTCTCAGCCTTGGAAGCACCTGCGTCAACACCCAACACCGAGCGATCCGGCCCCACCGGCAGCCACGCCGGGAATCCGCCTGGAAACTCCCGGGCCCTGATCCTAGTGGTTGGAGGTGGGACCGGAGCCGGGCAGCCTTGCGTCATCAGATCAACCCATCAGATCAACCAATGAGCGTTGAGATCACTTCCAACCCTGAGAGCAATTGGGCCATTGCCACCCAGCATGGGCCGTCCCTCCCATTGAGCAGAGACGGATTGTGGGCGGGTAGCCCTGGCTGCCCTGACGTTAGGGGCGGCAACTGGACTTAAAATCCTCACGGAGCCGAAGGAAATGTCTGAGGTCAGGTTTCACAGTCGAAATAACTTACAACTAATTTCTGTAGGCAAATGGCAATGTAACTAGAGAGTGCCCCGGGGTCCGGCGGTCCGGCTGCCTAGCAGCGGTGCCCGGCGCTCCCCGCCCTGGTTCCTCGGCACCCTCCCCCGGCCTGAGCCCACCCTGGAAGGCCTTTTCCCCTACAGTTTTCACCAAGGCAGGCAGGTTTTGTAGACATGAATAAGAGTGCCCTAGTCAGTTTAGCTCAGTGTGTAGAGCGTCAGCCTGCATGCGGGACTCAAGGATCGAGGGTTGGATTCCAGTCAAGGGTACAGCCCAGGTTTCGGGCTCAGTCCCCCGTAATGGGCGTGCAGGAGGCAGCCAGTCAATGATTCCCTCTCATCATTGATGTTTCTATCTCTCTCGTCCTCTCCCTTCCTCTCTGAAATTAATAAAAAGATATTTTAGAAGAAGAAGAAGAAGAAGAGGAAGAAGACGAAGAAGAGGAAGAAGAAGTGCCCACGCACAAGTCCTGAAGATGCAGGACCAGCATGAAGGCAATCACAAACAACCGGGGGAGGGCGGGGAGAAGGGAGGGGGGAGGGGGGGGGGGAGAAGAGCAAAACCAGAAACACCACGGATCCCAACATAGAT
Organism: Eptesicus fuscus; assembly: GCF_027574615.1. NCBI lineage: Eukaryota > Metazoa > Chordata > Mammalia > Chiroptera > Vespertilionidae > Eptesicus > Eptesicus fuscus. Next base: position 53,807,879 of record NC_072485.1, on the reverse strand, counting down.
CAACATCTTTTTCTTCAGATGACTGTGTGTTTCCCTCTTCTTCGTCTGCTGGAAGCGAGACAGATTAAGGTACTGAGGATTCTACCAACGGAAAAGTTAAGAGAGAGGACAGAAAAAGGAATATAAGGAGAAAAGAAAGAAAGGACAAAAGATGAAACATCCAGAAAAGAAGAAGGAAAAAAGGAGGAAACAACCACATGATATCACCTTTCCAAGGTCTCATGAACTTCCTGTTTAAGGAGTTTATTTTATGGCACTTTCAGTTTGGGTTTACATGTTTACTGGTTTGCCAGGACCACAGCAGTTACAGTGTCCAATATGTGAAAGAAAAAACATGTATATAATTTTGTTTGTCCGTTACATACAATGTAAATATACTTCAATATTTAAATTTATTTTTGTCATTTCTTAAATATCTTGAGCAAGATTAGTAGAACAGACCCACCAGCTTCAAAACATCGAAAATTGCCATTTGGATTATTGCAATCTCTGTACCCTGGGAGAGATGACATACCAGGGTCTGAAAACCAGGCTAAACTTCTTGATTTCCAAAGTTGGGTTAAAATGGCCAAATGGGTATGCAGAGCCCAGCACTGTGAAACCACAGAACAGGGAAGAGCTGGAAGGTGGATCTTTCACAACATCACGTCCACACATTAAAGAGTTGGGAAATCACATTTTACTTGCAAAGATCTGCATCCAACACTTGAAAGCCTGAAGTTCAAGCCGGTTGTGGCAATGTTAGGACGCTTATCCTGTATTCAGATATTTGGTAGGGAAAGAGACTGAGTCTGCTCTGGTGAATATCATGCCTAATAATTGCATCGAAACTACCTATACCGAAGACCTACACAAAGCAGAAGACTTGCAGATGGCATGAAAACTGCTAAGGCCTATCCATGTGCTTCTTAGTGTTTCTTCCTGAGTTTTATGTTTCTATTGTTAGTAATGTCCTCTTCTTTCAACAAGTAGATTCTGTTTTCATAACCTCAGTATTTGCTGTGGAGCACGATGTAGTGCTCTTTTACTCTTGTTCCTCCAGGGATCCTGGTTCTACGTTCCCAGGCAAAAGTTTTCATCTCCAGAGGTGACCACATGGTTTCATAAAATGAGAGCGGAGGAAGCGGTTTCCCAGGTCAGCCTCGCAGGGTGCCTCCTGGGTTTTACACATCGCTGGGCTTTTGGCTCATTTGGGTTTGTGGGTTAATGCGAATCCAATCTAACCATGTAATTGATAGTTGCCTTTAAAAGAAGGTCTAGTTAGAAGTGAGTGAGAGATGAGAGGGCTAGGTTTATATTTTTAATTGGAAGTTGAGGTATTATTTTGTTATTCAGGCAAAATACCTTAAAGTAATCTTAAATACCATTCTTTGCTGGATTTAAAATTTTATCCATATTGCTGTACTGTGGGGTTGTTACTGAATGCAGTTCCTTAAAGGATCCCCCTCACCCCCAGTAATAGTAACTTAAAACAAAATTATAATAGGATTATATTTAAATTACGTATCTTTATCCTTGATTACAGAGAGGTTTAACATAATTATCTCCTGTTGTAAATACCAGTTGTTTATTAATTTCATCCATACTGATAAGTGATCGTGTATAATTAAGTGTTGAAAAGAGACGGCCTCCACATATTTCTGAAGTCCTGTCATAAGTCCTGTGGTAATGGCTCTATGGAATTAATGCATCTCTTCTCCCAAGAGCTCCTGGGCCACCTGCAGTATCTTTTGTCTGACACCATCTAATTTAATTTCTGACTCAGTCAATATTTCCTCCATATCAGGAACACTTGTTATCCTATGGAGCAGAAAAATTATCCTTTACTTTCTACAGTTACATCCCAACTAAGTTTCACAAGTCTCTCATATTTGTCATGTCTTGCATCAAGTTCCTGCTGAAGTGATTTGAAGGCCACCATCACGGGTGACAATGCATTAACATCCTACCCTTCTCTCCTCTGGTTGTATGGAAAATTGTCATGCTTCCTTTTCCTGAACCCTCCCAATCCTTCTTTGTTGCTCACGTTGTCACAGCCTACAGCGAGTCTCCTAGAGACAGAGGGCCTTGGACCTGGTGGAGTGCGTGAGGCGGGGGAAAAATGGGGGGGTTAGGGGGGTAAAGGTTAGGGGGGTAGGGGGGGATGAAAGGGAGGGGTGGGGGGAAGAGAGCCTGTTAGGGCCCTTTGACGTATCCCAGGAGCAGAGTTGGAATTTGCTTCCGGCTTATCATTACCTTCTTGAGTCCAGGTGATTTTCAGAATATTTTTATTAACACTGGGACAGTGGAACAAAGGAAGGACTCAGGGTAGGAGAAGCAACAGGAGAGAGCCTAGGCAGTGCTCTGCTTTGGCTCTCTAGAAAGATTATAGGAAAGAAGTGAGCCAAGGTGGGACTGCTTCGCTCACTGGAAAGTCAGAGAAAAGGGGCCTTGGATACAGGTTCTGGGGGTTAGCCTGGAAGGAGCTGCTGCTGCCTGCTGCTCCCCTGGTTGCAAGTCTCTGTGGGGACCCATGGTGTTTAGGAGAAAGAAAGGCCCCAAGACTATGACTCTGAAATGGTATTGTTTTGTAAACAATCCATTCTTTCAATATTGTCAAATTTGTCTTTTTGCCCAAAAAATTTACAACAAATATTACATATTGTTCTGATTTTACATTTACTATAATTAAAAATGAACTTATACAAATGACCTTAGCAACAATATTCCAACAAATATTGCACTGAAAGAAGTTTCACAACACATAGTAAATAAATGAATTAAAATATAATAAACTTATATAAAGTCTCTGTGTCTTTCTGATTATCAATTAAAATCCAATTATTTCTTTATAGTTTAAAAAACAGTCCAATTATCTAAATAAGCCAAGAAAAATTAAGTACACATAAGACTAATAAAATTTCTTTCCAATGTTTAAAATTAACAGAACATTTTGGGCCACATACTTATAAAAGGTTAAATCTTTAATTCAACATTTAAATAGAAAAATGTTTTAAATTCCCCCCAAATAAAATCCTAACTTTAAAATAGAATGTATAAATCATCATTATTAAATGGTTTTTATAACCATAATAAATATTGATAAAATATAGATTAAGTAGCACTGGTTTCCTTCATGAAAAGAAAAACCAATAATTTAAAAAAGGTGCTTTTCATGTTTAAACTCCAGAAGATAAGTTTTTCAGAAGACATGACATAACTAATGGTTTCCCTCCAGACCTACTTTAGGCACAAGCTTACATACAAACATACATGTGTTCATTCAAAAAATATATTTCCATGAGAGTCTCTGTTAATTGGTACATAGACAGATGCTTTGAAAGTCACAAGGGCTTATTATGACCTTCATGTATGCTAATGGATGCTGGACTAACAGCTTCAGAGAAAGAAACACCTTCACTGAAAAGGGGCTTCTTTGTCCACTGTGGCTACGCTATTTCAGCCTTCAGTATTTCAGCTTCAACTCTTAGGCGCTGAAACTGGATAGAGAGGTGCAGGTAGAACTATCCAGAAGTCACCAGAGCCATCACAAAAGAATGAAACAGTCCCTCTGGGCATTAACTGGCTTCTAAAGGTTGTCCTTAAAGCAAAACTCTTAGACTTTTTTTAATCTTTTATAGAAATGTTTTAGAAATTAATGCTATTTTTAAAAAGCCACATCTACATCTTAATTAGTAATACAACAGACCCTGTGTATGTATTTTCACTCTCTTCAATATTCATAGTATATTTCATTTTGATTCAAGGTTGATCTTGGCCTAAACAAAACTAAATTTGCAGAAACGTTAGCTTTTTAAAAACTAGTTAGACAAGCAGGCAGTCACTCCTCTAGTGCTTTCTGAGCACTGTGGAGAGTAGTTTTAACCATGAAGAAAATTTGTGACGCATGAGGAGAGACCCTGACTCTTGACTCATTCCCTTCAACAGAAACTCTGATGCGTAGCCCTTGTCCAAGTCATTAGCTTTTTTATATCCTCCTTAAATAATAATAGTTTTAAAATACATTGTGTACGCCAGCAGATATTTTGCATTTCACAGTAGTTAACAAAGGGGAATTTTTTTTTTTTTTGGACTAGACCAGGACATAAATTGAGCAATCTCTGAAGTAGCATCATTTATTGTTTCTTCCTTACATTTGCCTGGATAATCTGAGTTTTAATTAAATTCTTTCTTTTCTCTATACTCTCCCATTTCCCTACTTCTATAATGACTTTTCCAATGTTGTATTTCTAATGCACCTCCCTAATCGCTGGAGAAAGCTTTGATGGATGTAGAAAGTTATAGCACCATTGTCAGCTCTCTTACAGTTTCACAGCCACCAGCTTCATGGAACTTATTACCAGGCCCTTCAAATGACTTCTCCCTTGCCCTTGCAATGCTGAATTACCCATCTGGGACCGCTGGCTCCTAACCGCTCACTTGCCTGCCTGGCTGATCACCCCAACCACTCTGCCTGTCTGCCTGATCACCCCTAACCACTCGGCCTGCCTGCCTGATCTCCCCTACCCATTCTGCCTGCCTGCCCAATGCCCCTAACTGCCTCTGCCTTGGCCCTGCCACCATGGCTTTGTCCGGAAGGACGTCCAGAAGGATGTCAAGAAGATGTTTGGTCTAATTAGCATATTACACTTTTATTAGTATAGATAATTTGCTGGAAACTAAGAGGCATGTCTATATTAATATCCAACCATTATTTATTCATGCATAAAAGCATTTTAAGAAATTTCTCTAAGTTCTCCTCCAATTACCTTTTGATTTAACCACAGTCCACCACCTAAAAGGTTGACTGTGGTTAAATCATCTAAAAGAGTTTATCCTTGGAAAACCCATCTTATCACAATTTCTGGGCATAGATACAATAATAAATAAAAAGATATTCCAGACCATTTTTTAATGTTTCCTACAATTTTCACCATAGAGATAAAAATTCTTCTCCATCCCTAACAAACCGTGGCATTACTCTGTTGAGTGATTTTTGTGGGGGTTTTTAAAGCTGAATATAAGCAGAACATTTCTAGATTGCTATACTTAATTTTGGGATCCATGATTTAAGAAAAAAAAAGTCTGAAGTATATTTGGAGGAATATGCAATAATTAGTTAAAAACGTGTAAAATGAAAACTAGGAGTTTAAAAAGTATTAATGTTAAGAGAAACAATGTGAAATTATGAGGTGTTACAGTGGATTAGTTCACTTAAAAAGTTTAAACATGCATTCCTGTACTACAGAGGTAAGAAAGTTAAACACTATTATTTCCCAGCCTCCCTTGCAGCTAGGGTTCCAGGTATGATTGGTCCAACAATCAGATGCAGTCACTTGAGACTTCCACTTGGAGCCAAGTTTGCCAACACAAAGCGTGGCAGCAGTGGTGTGATTCTGGAGCTGGCAACTGTTCATGTCTTTCTAATCCAGCAGGCAGCTTCCCAATGTGGCAGGCAGCTTCTTCATTATTCCAAAGCAGCAGCTTCTTTGGCAGTCCTCTCTGGTGATGTGGTTCCTACAAGCTCAGCCCAGGTTCTGTTTCTTCAGCCCTCTCAAAATTTCAGTGAGCTATCTATCTCCCGTGATCAATCCCATTCAGTTTAATAGCTCAAGGAGAGTCCATGACCTACAGCCATAAATCTTGACCTCTACAGAATCTGATAGCTAGAAGCAAGGTGCAACAAGTGAAAGGATCTTAAATATGAAGTGGGCTGAGTTGAAGAGGTAGGGCCTTAGGCCATGAGGCCTCATGCCAACTGAAGTAAGGGTTTCAAAGAAAGTGTGGTGGAACTTGAGAATGCTAGCCTGCGGGGCTGCCTCTGCCTCTTTCGGCAAAATCCTACAAGACAAATACCACTCGGGCTAAGGTTTACAAGTCTGCAGAGATGGAAAGGTATATATCGCTTTGCTGAGGGAATTGTTCTCTGTCTACAAAAAAATATATTGACTAAAGTCCCAAATCTGGAGCCTTGAAGAATTGAAAAAGTCAACTACTACCACACTCCATAAGTAAAGGTTCTGAGAAAGCTGTTAAAATTTCCTTAACCTTTTGCAAGAATCTTCCCTTAGAAATTTTCTGCCAAGTAATGGGAGTCATCCTGAGAAAAACGGTCAGATTAATTCTGTTGTCATCCATCCAAGCTATTCATTTAAGACCCCAGGGGAAAGAAAGAACACAGAAACGAGCAAGTAAAGATGGGTTCTTTGATAGAAACTATGCCTTGACAAGACCTTTCTGGTTACTCATGATAATAATTACAGAAAACAGACCAGAAACTTACTAACTTTTTAGGGAATTATTTTGTAAAAAAACAACAACAACAACAACAAAAAAAAACTAACTAAATAAAAACCCTAAACCTGGCCTGCAATAGCCTGTAACTATCTAAATAATCCCCAAGCTCCCAAACCCAAAATAATAGGAAACAAAGTGCTAAGATTATCCAGCCTCCAAGAAATGCATCCTTTCTGGTGTGTACCTAAAAAGTAATGGACAATAAAGACTTCCTAGAGGGCAACACCAAGAGCCCCTGAGGACATTAGATAAGGGAGTTACTCCCAGAAAGGTGAATCAGCACTTTCCTGATGGGAAAACCAAGGAATATGTTTATGGACAGAGCAGAGAGACCTTGCTATGGATCAGTGACTGCTATGTTTCCCATGTTCCCCTTTTTCAAAAAGATTGATTGTATGCAGTTATCCTGTAACTATCCCACCTTTATGCATATGGTACCCATGGGGCAGACACCTTGATTTTTAGTTTCTGGATGGCCAGCGATATCATGGTCTTTGAGCTATATGCAATAATGGGTGGGATTTTGATGGTTTCCTTTTGAGGTGGGTGTTTCCTATGTTTTAGAAGAGTGTACATAGATATTTAGGTAGCCAACAAGGCTGTCTGGATTAAAATTAAAAGTTGCTTACCAGCCTGGCCGGCATGGCTCAGTGGTTGAGCACTGACCTATGAACCAGGATGTCACTGTTCGATTCCCAGTCAGGGCATATGCCCAGGTTGCAGGCTCAATCCCCAGTTGGGGACATGCAGGAGGCAGTCAATCAATGATTCTCTTTCATCATTGATGTTTCTATCTCTCTACCTCTCCCTTCTTCTCTGAAATCAATAAAAAAATACATATTTTTAAAGTTGCCTAACAAACATTACCTCTTCCCACCTTCCTTAATTAAAGTATCCCAATATTTATTTATTTATTCATTTATTTATTTATTTTGGTTAATCCCCATCCAAGGTATTTTTCCATTGATGTTTAGGGAGAGTGGGAAAGACAGATGGAAACATCGATGTGAGAGAAACATATCGACTGGTTGCCTCTTGCAGGAGCCCTGACCAGGGCCCGGGCCAGGGAGGAGACTGCAACTGAGGTACATGCCCTTGACTGGAATCGAACCCCGGACCCTTTGGTCCACAGGCTGACACTCTATCCACTGAGCCAAACCAGCTAGGACAAGTATCTTAACTTTTAGCTGGTCACATTGCCACAAAGATGTCTCAGTTTCCCTAGCAGCTAGATGGCCATGTAACTCAATTTGGGCCAATGAGATGTAAGTTCAGATGTTGTGTGGTTCTCCAGGAAAATTGCTTCAAGGGAGCTGAGAAAGTTCCTCAAGTGGAGAAAGATCCTTTTCTTGCCCTTCCCAGCTGCCTCCAAAAGCAATCTTGGATAATAAGGATGAAGCAGCTTGAGGATAAAAGCAATGTAGTGAGGATAGTAGAGCAAAAAGATAGGAACCTGGACACCACCTGCCTACAGATTTATATAAAAGGGAAAAACTCCTACTTAGTTTAAACCACTGTTATCTCTGGTTTTTGGTTATATGTAGCAAATCTGATCTTAAATGATAGAGTATAAAGCAAAAGTGTGAGTGAAAAATGACCTCAAGTAGTATCAAAAAAACTATTCAGTAGAAGAATTTCTAGCAGTTAAGGTGCTGAAAGTAGAAAGAAGTTACCAAAAACAGGGAATACCAGTACATGGTCTTCTCAGGAGAAGAATTGTGAGTATCAAAGAGACTTTTATAGAGAGAGGGGATGATAAGCACCCATAAAAGAATATCTATCTTCATGAGTAAGTGAGAGCAATTTATTTAAAAAGTCACAAACATATGGCCTAAGGCTACTTGATGAAATCACTAAAGGAGAACAAAGAAAAAAGAGGGGAGTGTGAAAGTGAAAGCAGATATTTTCTTCCTGTTTCTGAAAGGTTTCAATCTTTAAATATCTGTGTCCAAAAAAAAAAAAAAAGTGTTCTCATTTAAAAAGTATCTTCCTTTATTCCATTTATGTTTTAAAACATTTGAGTAGAGAAAAAGGAAGGGAAGTAAAAAGATGACACAGATGTTGACTTTACAGTGTTCTTCCAAGTTCTGGTGGACTTCAGACTTCAAATGACTGTTCAAAGAAAAAATATATATACTCTCATTTTAAAGGAATCTCCTTTTATACATAATATTTATTTTTAAAATACGCTTAGATAATCATAGATTACAATTAAAAACATATGTTTGACACAGATGAAATTCAGGATCTCAGAAACACACACAGTGGATCACTTATTATACTTCGAAAGATACTATGGCAGATGCCAAAAACCTAAGTGAAATCTGGGTGTTTGACCTCTTGTCCTCACATGTTGGGCAAGGAGGCAGCATGCTGGCTTTTGTGTGTGTGTGTGTGTGTGTGTGTGTGTGTGTGTATAAAGAATAAGGGCCTGCGACATAAATCTTCCATATAAGACGGATCAGACAAGCCAAGGTATGCGCATCAATACTGCACAACCTGTAGTCCAGAACAGCTTAGAAAACTGAAAGATACATTTGCTGTACCCACATTGGGTTACCACAGAGAACTTACTTCAGCTACTCTACTTGATGGATCAGTAATAAAGACTTGGTTCAAGAACCAGCACAGCAGAACTTTAGGAGAAACCAAGATGGCGGCATAGGTAAACACCTAAACTGCAACCTCGCACAACAATTTCAAAAATACAACTAAAAGACAAAACGGACACCATCCAGAACCACAGGAAAGCTGGCTGACTGGAATTTCTACAACTAGAAGGAAAGAGAAAACCACAAGTAAAATCAGAGGAGCTGTAAAAGCCTGAGGTACGGAGACACGGACGCACGCATGCGGAGAGGATGGAGCTGGAGAGGACGGGGTGGCAGAGTGCCTGGCTGGCGTTCTCTAGCGGGAAAGAGATAAAAAGCTCCGGACTGCACTGAACCCCAGTTCCAGGCGAGACCCTGGGGACCCAGGCTCATACTAGGGGAATCTGGGCTGTAAGGCGGAAACTCGGGGGAGCGGCGAAAGGCAGAGCTCTGGAGGTGCGCATGTGAAGGCGCGCAGAGGACGGACCGTTGACTGTGCCGCTGAATTGCCCTAGCAGGAAGGAGACAAAAGCTCCAGACTGCGCTGAACCCCAGTTCCGGGCGAGGATCTGGGAATCTAGATTCATTGGGGGAGAGACTAGACTGTTTGGCAGAGGGCGAAACTCCAGGGCGCCTTTCTCTCAGAGGTGCTTGCAGCTAGTTCCTAGGTTCTCTGAGACCCAGGAACCTCATAGGGCGGGGCTGACGGGAGGCCAAGGCTGTAGGCTCCACCCTGAAGCTCTGCCCCATCAAAGCTGAGCACAGAGGCTTTTACAATTTTGCAAGTCTAAGCGAATAAGGCTGTCTCCATCACAGAAGTTCTCCTGGCATAGACACAGCTGATCCTCACAGCCAATTGGCCTGGAGGTCAACTCCTCCCACTGATACCAACAACAACCAAAACTTAACTACAACAAGGCTGTACACACAGTCCACTAAGGGGTACACCAAGAGTGTCCACCTCAGGTAACTGCGGAGGCCGAGCCACTAGCCCATATAGGACAACTAGCACACAAAGCTACCCTACCAACTCAGGGAAGCAGTGAAAATGCCGAGACAAAGAAACAAATCAAAAACCAAAGAAATGGAGGAAAACAAATGACTGGAGATAGAGTTCAAAACCACAGTTAAAAGGTTTTTCAATAATTTCCTAGAAAAGGCCGATAAATTTAGTGAGATCCTCGAGGATATGAGAGAAACCCTAGAGGATATGAGAAAGGACCAACTAGAAATTAAACATACACTGACTGAAATAAAAAATACTATACAGACACCCAACAGCAAACTAGAGGAATACAAGAATCAAGTCAAAGATTTGAAATACAAAGAAGCAAAAATCACTCAACTGGAAAAGCTAAAAGAAAAAAGAATCCAAAAATTTGAAGATAGTGTAAGAAGCCTCTGGGACAACTTCAAGCGTACCAACATCAGAATTATAGGGGTGCCAGAAGAAGAGAGAGAGCAAGATACTGAAAACCTATTTGAAGAAATAATGACTGAAAACTTCCCCCACCTGGTGAAAGAAATAGACTTACAAGTCCAGGAAGCACACAGAACCCCAAACAAAAGGAATCCAAAGAGGACCACACCAAGACACATCATAATTAAAATGCCAAGAGCAAAAGACAAAGAGAGAATATTAAAAGCAGCAAGAGAAAAACAGTTAATTACCTACAAGGGAGCACCCATATGATTGTCAGCTGATTTCTCAACAGAAACTATGCAGGCCAGACAGGAGTGGCAAGAAATAGTCAAAGTGATGAATAGCAAGAACCTACAACCAAGGGTACTCTACCCAGCCAAGCTATCATTCAGAATTGAAGGTCAGCTAAAGAGCTTCACAGATAAGAAAAAGCTAAAGGAGTTCATCAACACCAAACCAGTATTATATGAAATGCTGAAAGGTATTCTCTAAGAAGAGGAAAAAGAAAAAGGTAAAGATAAAAATTTTGAACAACAAATACATAACTATCAACAAGTGAATCTGAAAATCATAAATATGCCTATCAAATTATATAGCTTTTTATTTTATCAAAATTTTTTATCAAATTATATAATTTGATAGGCATATTTTTCACCATAAATATGCCTATCAAATTATATAGCTTTTGAAATATACAGATGCATAAAAACTTTATAGGCCTTCTGTAATGTAAGGTGCTGTAGTTCCACAAATATATAGAAAATAGCAAAGATATTAGTAATTTGACATTATACTTGCAATAAATGTGGATTTCAATTTATTTCCTTAAACAAATAAGCAGACAAAATTACATACGTGGCTCGAACTTTGATTCTCCACCAGGCCCTGATGGAGAAATTTCTTGTTGTAATTTTTTTTGTTCCATCTGCTGTATGACCTGGGGAATGAAAAATAATGTTTTACAAGGAAGTAGTACTTAATTTTCTCTGATATGTGTGACCTTTAACAAATCAAAACTAACTTAAATTTACTTTCCAAAATGAAATAGTCAAATTCTAAAATTTAGATTAATATTCCACAAAGCACTTTTAAAAATACCAACATTTAAAATACTGTAGCTGATAGTTCATTGAAATATTACTACAACACAGGCTTTGGCAAAGCACCTAAAATCCTTTGTAATGCCACAATCCTTTCACAAAAAACCACCTGATGATATTCCAGCTTCTGAGCCTCGAGTTGGTCATGCTGACGCTGTAGTTCTTCCTTTTGTTTCTGAAGCTCATCTGCTTTCTTCTTAAGTTCATTTTCTTGTAAGGAGATCATATTTTCATATTCTTTCAGTTCTTCCTCTGTGAAAAACTGTTGCTGATCTAATGTCTAAAGAAAAAAAAAAAAGAAAGAATAATCTTAGAAATGCAATGGTAAGGTCTGATTCAGCTATAAAATTGTATGATTAGCCAAGTGTAATAGAATATAGTATTATACCTTTGGGGTAAAAAAAGAAAGGGAATTAAGAAAATACATATTTATGTACTCTGAATAAAAGGAATACTTAAAGATTAATGAGATTGTTTATCTACAGAACAAGGGAGAAACTGGGTGGAAAGAGAATGAAGGCAAGGAAATCATACTCCTTTTGTATGGAAATCATACACATTTTGTACGGAATTGCTTTTCTGAAACATTCAATGTTTTACATACTCAAAAAAAACAACAACAACCAAATAACTAAAATCCACAAGGACAGAAAAATCCCCCAAATTGAATAGAAACGGAAACAAATAAATAATACTTTTATTTTAACTGAATAAAATAACTGACAGAAGGGAGAAGGGGAAAAAAGAACTAACCCAAGAAACTTCTGAACACAGTATCTGCACTGCATGCACTGTGCAGTATCTGCACTTTGCAGTATCTGCACTTTGCAGTATCTGCACTGCATGCACTGAGGTTAAAAACAACCCAAAAATCTAAACAAGTCTTAGTCTTGTTTTGCAGAGGCATGGATTAGCAATTCTAAAATGCTTTGAATATGCTAGGACTGAGCAAATACATGGAAAATTATTGTGGAAAATGGGAGCCAAGTTTTGTATGAAATACAGAAAAAGAAAAAGATAAAATGTATTGGAATTGAAGGTGTTGTATTGAATTTTAAGAGGATAGTGTGCATTCATGAGTTGTAATATATATTGACAGTGAAATATATAAAATGAATATAAATGTGTGTAGTGTGTCTATGTATGTGTGTGCAAGTATGTGTGTATATGTATATATTCATAATATAAATAAATAAAAATGCATTTTTTTTTAATTCCCAGCTCTATTATCTGACCAGGACTTGCTTTAAAAGCAAGGACAATTCAGTAGTAAGTAGTCAATTCAGTGCCCAGCTCCTGGTCTGTACTATCAATCTCCACTGAAAAACAAACAAACAACAGAAAAATGGCTGATTTCGGAGGTGGGACAGAGAAGGAACAAGATGAACCTTGAACATCTTATGCTAAAAAATAAGAAAGTCCCCAAAAGATGATGGGAACATACCAGAAGGACACAAAAACCTGTTTCAGGAAACTCCCACTAGCCAAGTATGGAAATAATAGGAAGGATGCAGGTTTACTGAATAAAGCAGGAATCCATGAGTCTACAGTGAATAGATAGAGAAGAGGAAAAGGGTAGCTTTTCCTTACAATACAAAGGCAAAAATAAATGCAGAAGGAATGATGATTAGAAAGTCACTATTTGTCAACAGTCAAGTAACAAATGATGCTGACCAGAATCATGAGAGGATGAAACTTGTAGAGAAGTCTCAAAGTATATCTTTAAAAATATATTAAAAACAAACAGATCACTCATTTTTTATTAGTGTAAATGTAAATTAGTGCAATTCTTTCAATATTCTTTACAAAGTATATCAATAGTTTTAAAAATATTCTCTTGACCCTGATAATGCTATACTGAGAATCTACTTTATAAAATAGCCCTAAACACATTAAAAGCTTTATATAAAAATGTGTTCATAGCAGCACTTTTTAAAATAACAATAAAAGACTGAAGATAACCTGAATGTCTAATCCTGAGAAAATAATTAAACACCCATAGGTATGAAAATAATGCTTACAAATTGTATTTGGAAAGACTTATGATATAGAATAAAATTGTTTTTTAAAAGCTGACTTAAGATTCTGACAATATCATTGGTTTTATAAGATATGTTTTAGATTATAAAAGATAAAATTGTAACTTTACAGTGAAAACACCTGGTAGACTTCATCTTAACCAAATAATCAAAGTCAATATTTCCAGTTAAGGGAATCATCAGGACCACATGCCTCCTGATACGATGTCCTTAGTTAGCAGCACTTCAGCTATATTCCTGTCAAAAGTAGGAAACAGCCCCTCAGACTGATGGCTGGTCTACAAAATAGCTGGTCTATAGGCTTTTGAAATATCAATGCCATGAGACACAATAGCACAGGTACTATTTCAGATTAACAGTGACCAGAAAGAGATTACAACTAAATTCAATGCATTATCTTGGGTTTTCTTTTGCTATAAAAGACAATGTTGGGAAAATTGACAAAAATCTCAATCAAGTCTACCTGATTAGAGAGGTCGGGAACCTTCTTTCTGCCAAGGTCCATTTGGATATTTATAACATCATTCTCAGGTCATACAAAATTACCAACTTATCAATGAGCCTGCTATCTTTGGTCAAACATTTGATAACTCACCACTAATGCCTTGGCAGGGCCAGACCAAATGATCTCTGGGCCGTATACAGCCCGCAGGCCAGATGTTCCCCACCCCTGGATTAGAGTATTGTGGGTGGATGGGGGGAGGTTGATAATTTTACTTGATTATATAAGATAAATCCTTTTTTGCAAGAAATACACATTTGAGTATGTAAGGTTAAAGCAGTATCATGTGCAACTTACTCTCAAAAATAATTATATGTTATATATAGATACACATATACACAGATTTAAAAATAGAAGAAAAAAGAGAGGGAGGGAAGTAAATGTTAAATAGGAAATCTTGGCAAAGGGAATTTAGGAATTCTTAGTCTATTCTTGCACTTTTTTGTAAATCTGAAACTGTCAAAATGAAAAAAGTACAAAATTATCTATTGATCTGGTTCACCAGAAACATTAAAGGGATTGCATGTTCAAATAATTTTAGAATTTTCCTTCACTAAAGTCCAGAAATATTTCAAATGTTAGACAAAACTTATAACAAAAAGCAGCCGGCCCCACCTGTATGTCTCAGGGGTTGAGCCTCTACCCATGAACCAGGAGGTCCCGGGTTCAATTCCTGGTCAGGGCACATGCCCCAGTTGAGGGCTCAATCCCCAGTAGGAGGTAGCAAATCGATGTTTCTCATCATTGATGTTTCTTTCTCTCTATCCCTCTTCCTTCCTCTCTAAAAATCAATAAAACTTAAAAATAAAAAAAAAAGCAACTGATTTCTTTAATTTCAAACTAAGATGACCAACTGTCCTAATTTGCCTGGGATTGTCCTGGTTTTAGCACTAAAAAGTTCCATATCCTGGAAAAAAAAAAAAATTCCATATCCTGAGAACACATCCTGGGAACCTCTTCAGTCCCAGGTAAGCCAGCACAGTTGGTCACCCTATCTCAAATGATTTTCTGGACAATTAAAATCTAATGAAAATGGTAATCTTTTTCTTTTCTATTCTATAAAGAAAAAGACAATGTTCTTTCTTTAACCTTGTTTGGTTGGTGCTTCTCAACCACTCTTGTAAGATGTGTATGCACTCAATTATACACAGGCAGCTTGGATATAAATTGGAATACCTTTCTGGAGCAATTTGACAGATATATTTAGAAACTAAAAAAAAATGTTCATAAACTTTGAGAATAGTTCTATTCCTAGGAATTCATCTCAAGGAAATCACAGATGCCACAAATGTATGAACAAATGGATAGTTATAATAGTGTTATTTATTACAGTAAAAAAAAGTGGGATGTATCCAGAATGTCTAAATCTGGAGAAATGGTTATATAAATGATGCTAGAACAACCCAACTGCAGGCTAAGGAGTCATTTTTTAAATCATGTATTTGAGCAATAACACTGGAAAATGTTCAAGAAATATTGATAAATTAAAAAAAAAAAACACCAGAATTTCACAAACTCACAGTCATCTATACAGTGTAAAGCCATTTTAAATATATATATAGCTATGAATTTATGTGTATGTGTAAAATAAAAATGGGATCATACACTATACACTCTATGCTATAGATACATATACTAAATATATAAACTATTTCTAAATTGGCATACCGCAATACATAATTTTAGTGTCTACTTCTAGGTGGTAGGATTGTAGGTAACTTCTAATTTATCCTTTAAAGATATTTATATTTCTAATTCTCAAGAATGATCATTATTTTATACTTTTTAAAAGACTTCTAATTATAATATGCAATGTGATTACAAACAAGAGATCAATTACCATCCGCTTTCTAAGAAATCAAGTTCATTATTTAAAAGTGACATTTTATATGAAAAGCCAAAATGGTAAGACTATACATGCAAACATAAGGGGGAATAAAAGTTAAAAGTAGAATAGACTGATGTGGAATTTCTTGAATCATACATCCCATTTCAAATAGGTTCTATTACCTACCTCCCAGCTATCAGGCTCCAAGAATTCTTTTTTTTCTGTAGCTTTCAAAAACTCTTCTAGAGTCACCAATCGGTCTTTGTTAGAATCAACCTGATTAAAGAAAAATGTAGTAAAATCAAATAACTCTTTCTCATATTACTTAGACACTAGAAACTGTTCCAATTAATGCTACTACATAAACATACAGCAGTTAGAGCTAGCCTATCATCCATAAACCACTGAGAGGAAAAAACAAAACAGAACACTAAACATTATTTCAGAAAATAGATGTTTTTCTCTCCTACATTATTCAAATTTGGAAATGCAGTGAAATATCTGTATCCCTGATAGCCCCCAAATCACCCAGTTTAAGTTGCTGATCTAACTGGTTAGGCTCACCACACTATGTATAATCCCTCTTGAAGCCAAGTATTTAGGCAAGAAAAATAACCTTTCCAGTAAAAAATTGATTAGCCAAGAGTAAAGGAGTTTAAGTTAAAATGCTCTCAACAGTTATTCTTAAAAACGAACAACCTAGTAAATCAAAACGAAAATTTACAACCTCCAAATCTTCCAATGGCTCTTGTCAACTATGGCAATTTCAGTTACAAAAGCAATAACCAAAGAAATTTATTGGATACCTGGGATGCCAGCAGTCAACAGAAATCCCAGGTCATCAATATCAGGTGAAAATCATCACTGAAGCAAAACAATGGGCTTTAGTTACCCTGCTTATGAAGTCTCTATTAGAGTTTTCAGCTTAGTAATGTGAACAAGAAATAAATATGTGTTGTTATCAACCACCTGGGTATTGGGTTTTTGGATTTTCTTAGCAAAAACTAGCCATTTAAAATACCAAATATTGGACTACATTATTTTTTTTACTTCCAAAAAGATGTTTTAAAATAGTTACAAAATAATTTTATTCACAGTAAGGGAATCTACTAAATATTCTGGATCAAAAGTGCAAAGTCCAATTAATACCTATTCTGTGTATTTGTCTTCCATTTTGTGGTAAGATTTATTGCAACAACGTGAATAATCCATAGAAGTACTGTAACATATCTTAAACTTTTAAAGCATACCTCATTCATTACATGTTCCCTCATTCTAAGCCTTTCTTCCTCCATTTCTACCATATCATCCTCTTCATTTTTGGGGTCATATACTTTCTCCAACTAAAAAGAAAAATTTAAAACCAACATAAAAGAAAGAAAGATAATAAAAGGAAAAAAAGAGAGAGCAAAATAACCAAATACTTAATGAACTCATTTACCTCTTTAGTAAATAGGGCTTCTAATTCTTGTTCATCAAGGAAGCCATCATTATTGACATCTAAATTTCCCAATGCAAAAAGTTGATTTTAATGCTTAGAAAATAAATAATTGAAATACAACTATTTACAAATAGTTTGCAAAAGCAGTACTGACATGAAGTACCAATATGCTACAGAAAAAGATTTCTTCTTTTTTATGAAGCCTCAGATGTGTCCAACTGATAAAAATTCATTTATTTATAATTCATCATAGTTTTTAGGGAAATATATCAATTTTTTCCAAAAGTATAAAGCAATATGCTATGAGTAAAAGTAAATTTTAATATGATCACATAAAACTTGTTAGATATAATCTATCTAGTCACAGAAATACCTTCATTTTACACAGAATCTTGTAATAAGTCATATAATGATTTACCAGTAAAAGCAGATATAAAGACACAGCTACTGGCTTAAAATATTTTATACTGCATCTTAACAATAAAGGCTATTATATTACACTAGAGAAACACCCTAAACATTTACTCTCAATAGGACTCAATAGTAGACCTTGGCAGAAATATTAAGAGTAAAGCAACTATAATTTTTCAAACAGCAGATATAAATATTAATATTTGTATCAAATATGTTACCATGCAATTTGAAAAATGTCTTGGGGTCAAAGTCATTAGGATCCAATCCATCTGCCTCTTCCCACACCTCTTTTAGTTGATCTTTGCTTCCCTGTGAATTAATTAAAAAAAACATTCAGATGGTGAGCACATGGTGCAATATACAGATTTTGTAACATAGAAACTCACACCTGAAACTTATATGTTCATGTTGACCAATGTCACCCCGATAAACTTTTTTAAAAAACACTCAAAACAAAATCTAATCTATGTATACATATGCAAAATCCTATCTAATCTAATAATAGACAAATATGCAAATTGACCGCACCTTCGCTACACCTAAGCCACGCCCACCAGCCAAGCCACGCCCACCAACCAATCAGGACAAGTATGCAAATTACCCCAACAAAGATGGCAGCTAATTTGCATATCAAGACAGCGTGGAAAGAAGCCAGGGGCGAAGGGAAAAGCAGGCGGGCTGGCAGAGAAGGCGGGATGGGTGACAAGGGCAGAGCGGAGGCGGGGCCGGGGGCGAAGGGAAAAGCAGGCGGGCTGGAGGAGAAGGCTGTGCAGGCGGAGCGGAGGCGGGGCCGGGGGCGAAGGGAAAAGCAGGCGGACTGGAGGAGAAGGCGGGGCGGGCGACAAGGGAGGAATGGAGGCGGGGTAGAGTGCAGCAGGAAATCCTATTGCAGGATTTTTCCTGCAACGGGAACGCTAGTCTAATAATAGAAAAATATGCAAATTGACCATACCTCCAACACACCCACAAGCCACGCCCACCATCCAATCAGAGTGAGTATGCAAATTAACCCAAACCAAGATGGCTACAGCCACAGAGAGCAAGGTTTCCTAGGTAACAGAGGAAGCCAAGCTTTCCGCCTGCCCTTGCCAGGCCTAAGCCTCCACTCAAGCTACAAAGTTTCAATTATAGAAGGTAAACAAATTCAAACAAATGGCGGCAGAATGGAGCTTGAGAGAGCAGGCCAGGGTTGCTGCTGGCAACAGGGGAAGCAAAGCTTTCCACACACTCTGGCTGGGCCCACCCGCTTAACGCAACAAAGTTTCAATTATAACCCCAACACAAATGGCTGCCAGCCTCGGAGGGAGCCCCAGGCTTGGCTCCGCTCCAGGCTACAAAGTTTCAATTGTAGAAGGAAAATAAATCCCAGATACCAGGGCCTCCGCTTGGGTTGCCAGGGGGCATGGCTGGCCTTCAAACCACCACAGGCCCCTCGCTCAGGCCGCCCCACACCCCAAGGGAACCCCCACCTGATCAGGGATGCCCTTCAGGGCAAACCAGCTGGCCTCCACCCCTGTACCAGGCCTCTATCCTATCTAATAAAAGAGTAATATGCAGATTGATCATCACTGCAACACACAATATAGCTGCCCCCATGTGGTCAAAGATCCTGCCCCCATGCGGACACAAGATGGCCACCACAAGATGGCCAGCAGGAGAGGGCAGTTGGGAGGCACCCTGCCTGCAAGGGAGGGCAGTTGAGAGGGACCAAGCCTGCAAGGGAGGGCAGTTGGAGGTGATCAACCCTGCAGGAGAGGGCAGTTAGGGGTGACCTGGCCAGCAGAGGAGAGAAGTTGGGGGCAAACAGGCTGGCAGCAGAGTGGTTAGGGGGTGATCAGGCTGGCAGGCAGAAGCGGTTAGGGGCAATCAGGAAGGCAGGCAGGCAAGCAGTTGGGAGCCAGCAGTCCTGGATTGTGAGAGGGATGTCTGACTGCCCGTTTAGGCCCGATCCTGGTGGGCCTGGTGGGATTGGGCCTAAACGGGCAGTCGGACATCCCTCTAGGGGTCCCATATTGGAGAGGGTACAGGCTGGACTGAGGGACAACCCCCCTCCGTGCACGAATTTCGTGCACCTGGCCTCTAGTAAAATATAAATATGAGGCACTTTGCAGAATTAAGAATTAATATTTAAGTACCAATAACTTATGATAAAAATCTACTATCTGGTTCAAGTAAGTATGTTCATCTAATTATGGTTTCATAAAGTCATAACCTTACTGGATGATTAACTTTGGGATGATTTTCATGCTTTTTCTTCATTTCTTCAAATTTAGATTCTTCTTCTTTTCTTTTTTCTTCATTCAGTGTTTTTAAATATTCTCTCCTTTCATGTTCCTTCATCATTTCATACTTTTTAAATTCTTCATGTCGAGTTTTATCATAGTTTTCCAGATCACTTGTAGCCTATAATGTGATATTTAAATAAAAAGATGTGTTTGAAAATTATAAAGCAAGCCATTCTTGCATATAGCATATTTTCTAATAGAAGACAATATATAAGGGCCAAAAAAATACAGAACTCCTCTTTTTAAATTCTATCATTTTATTTCAGTCCATTTTCTTTACCAGAAGTGCAGGCATTCAAAGAAACTAAAAGTTTAGGAAGTTCCTCATAAGTAATATATAAATTGATTTGAAAGAGAAGAAAAAAAGGGACTGTATCAAATCTGTACAGTAGAAAACTAGATTAGTTTCTAAACAATTAACTCCATCTCATAACATCCAGGCAAGAACATTTAGTTTGGTAACTTGGTACAGTACAATATGAGAGGAATGCAAATTCTTATCTAAAATCCTTGAGCCCAGATGAGTTCCAGAATATTCTATCAACTAATATTTGACAAGGGAGCCAAGAATACTCAATGGAAATAATGACTGTCTCTTCAATAAACTGTGCTGGGAAAATTGGATATTCACAAGAAAATGAAACTAAACTAAATGAAACTAAACCCCTTACAACACTCACAAAAATTAACTCTAAGTGGATTACAGACTTAAATGTAAGACCTGAAATTATAAAACTCCTAGAAGGAAACAGGGAAAAACTTCTTGACATGGGTCTTGGTAATGATTTCTTAAATATGACACCTAAAGCACAAACAACAAAATAAAAAACAAGTGGGATGACATCAAACTAAAAAGCTTCTGCACAGCAAAGGGAACAGTCAACAAAATGAAAAGACAACATATGGAATGGGAGAAAATATTTACAAATCACGTATCTGACAAGAGGTTAATATACAAAATACATAAAGAATTCTTAAACTCAATAGCTAAAAACACACACAAATAATCCAATTTAAAAATAGGCAAAGGACCTGAATAGACATTTTTCCAAAGAAGATTTTCAAATGGCCAACAGGTACACTAAAAGGTATTCAACATCACTAATCATCAGGGAAATGCAAATCAAAACCACAATGAGATAGTACCTCATGTCTTTCAGAATGGCTATCATCAAGAAGACAAGAGATAAATGCTAGCAAGGATGTGGAGAAAAGGGAACCCTCATGCCCTGTTGGTAGGATTGTGAATTGATGTAGTCACTATGGAAATCAGTAAGGAGGTTCCCAAAAGAATTAAAAATAGAACTATCATATAACCCAACAGTTCCACTTCTGGGTGTATATATAAAAGGAAACAAAATCACTATGACAAAAAGATATCTGCACCTTCATGTTCACCGCAGCATTATTTACAATAACCAAGATATGGAAGTAGCCTAAGTATCATTTTGGCCATAAAAAAGAAGGAAATCCTGCCATTTGTGACAACATGGATTGACCTTGAAGGCCTTATGATAACTGAAATAAGTCAGACAAATACTATATGATCTCACTTATATGTGGAATCTTAAACTAATTTCATAGAAAAATAAATCAGATTTATGGTTTCCAGAGGCAGAGGGGTAGGAGAATGGGGTGAAGGTGGTCAAAGGGTACAAACTTTTAGTTAAGTATAAGATGAGTAAGTCCTGGGACATAATGTACAATATGATGACTATAGTTAACAGTGTTGTATGGTATATTTGAAAGTTGCTAAGAGAGTAAATCCTAAAAGCTCTCATCACAAGAAAAAAACATTTTTATAATTATATGAGGTGATGGATGTTAATTAAACTTACTTTGGTAATCATTTTACAATGTCAAGTCATTATGCTGTATACTTAAACAGTGTTACATGTCAATTATACCTCAATAACGCTGGAAGAAAAAAATTTAAGAATTTTCTAGAATTTTTAGAAAGGGAATATGGTAGCCAAAACCTGTTTGGCTCAGTGGATAGAGCATCGGCCTGTGGACTCAAAGGTCCCAGGTTCGATTCCGGTCAAGGGTATGTATCTTGGTTGCGGGCACATCCCCAGTAGGGGGTGTGCAAGAGGCAGCTGATCGATGTTTCTCTCTCATCGATGTTTCTAACTATCTCTCTCTCTTCCTCTCTGTAAAAAATCAATAAAATATATTTTTTAAAAAAAAAAAGAAAGGGAATATGGTACATATGCCACATTCTGGAACATCCCTGCAGAGTCTATAATCAAATAGAATAGTACTTATTTAGCAAAATCTATGAGTACTCACACTAAGTAGACTAAATAAAAAAATATAAATAGCCCTACTATAGTTCAAGTCAGGTTTCAGTTTTTACAGGTGTTTTGTTTTGTTTTTTTATTCTGCAATTGTTGGTAAGGGATTACTGACCTGTATGTACAAATTATTATCTACTAGAGGCCCTGTGCACCAATTCATGCATAGGTAGGGTTCCCCGGCCTCTCCTGTGATCGGGACAATAGGGCCGGGGCTGATGGGGCGATCAGAACCAGCTAGCCCAGGGGAGGGACTGCGGGAGGTTGGCCAGCCATGGGAGGCTGGCTGTGGGAGCACATTGACCACCGGGGGCAGCTCCTGTGTTGAGCATCTGTTGAGCATCATAGCAACCGATCCACAGGTCGTTCAGTTGACCAATCCTAATGGTTGCTTAGGCTTTTATATATATAGATACTAATAAAGGTTAAGCCATTTCCCTTAAAAGATATTCTAGAGAGTAATATATAAGTTATATTATCACTTCATTGAATACTTGCCAAATTACATATATATACCACTTTATACATTTACTTACAAAACCTCAAAGGCACAATAAAGACATTATTTTTTAGAATTATTCTTACTGCTTTGATTAGCATATCTAAATCTGTAGATTCAAACTTGTCAGGATTCATGTGGTTTAGGTGATCAAATTGTTTCAGAAGAGCATGGTAGTCTATGCCTGTATCTGAAAGAAAATGAGAAAACTATAAGTGATAAATTACTAGAAGCTAAAAACATTAATATAAGTGATATATAAGAATAAGCACTTATATTTATTCCTGGTGGATTTTTTTTAACAAAATTCAAAGTTTTAGATTAAGTGTTCATATTTTCTTTTAAAATATTGCATAATTTATTATTCTGGGCAAAGATAATGTCCTTGAATCTAGAATGGAACACATTTAATGTGTACATTTTAATGTTATTCCTAGAAAGACTATCAGTGTAATCAATAACAAAAACTTTTTTATTACCATAAAACTATGAAATTTCCTACTTTTCATAAGATAAATTCTAATACACTGCCCTCATCAAAGTCTAAGTAGAAATTCTAAAAAGAACTGCTCTAAAATTTATATGAAAGATTCGTTGTATGCTTCTCCAATGAATCTTTTAGATAAAGTCTAATTCGGGTAAGTTAATTTGAATAATGACTGATATTTTTAAAGAAACATCAATTGTCTTTCTTTGTAAACAATGTTTTTTAAGTAAGCTACAGCAGTATATTGTAGTTGAATGGGTGAAGTGATTCTGGGCTGTATTGTATTACACAATTGAACAAAATAGGTAACTGTTTTAGAAGTCAGGGTTTCCACTTAGGAAAAGGGAATATACAAATATGGAGTGATAGAAGGCAAGAAACCTGTGGAAATGCATGAGAATTAGTACTATCAGTGTGAACTTATAATTTCTAAAATACGTATAGGTACATGTATATTTCATACATGTGTGCATACATACATTACACAAATGTGCATATATGTACATGTGTATAGACATGCATGTATTTCCTAACTCTATCTGATGAAAGTGCCAAGAAGAATATATATTCCAGAGCAACGAGCACAGCTAGTGTCAGCCCTTGGATTGTAATATAATTTCACACTAAAAAAAAAAACAGAAATGCTCACAAAAATGCCTGATTCCTGGGCTGCGCAGGGTAAATACAAGATAAGCCTGGGACATTTTGTCAGGCAAGAAAGGAAGAAACTGCTAAATTTAGTTCAACCAAGCTTTTACTGAATTATTAGTATGGCACTGTTCTAGGAGTTTTACTTCTATAGAAAAGATGTGTTACAAAATTTAGTCCTAAAGGACATGACCAGTGAAACATATAAAAAGACATTTAACTTCACTCAAAATAAGAGAAATACATATTAAAACTTCACTAAAATACCATGTAACAAATGGCAAAACTCCTAAAGTTTGAAGATGTATAGTGTTAGCAAGACTGTAAGAAATTATTGCTGGTGGGAATGTGTATTAATACAACCTTTGTGGAGGAGGCAATATCTATCCAAATTACAAACACACATGTCTTTTGGTTTAACAATTTCACTGTGGGGAACTTATCCTACAAGTAATCTTATACAGATACACAGCGATATATTTACAAGAGTGTTCAGTAGGAAAAAAAAAACAAATGTTTATCAACAGGGGCCTGGCTAAATAAATTATGGTTTCTCTATGTAATGGAAATTTATGCAGCTGTTTTTAAAAAATGAAGATGGTCTCTATGCATTAATACAGAAAGACCTCCAAAATATACTGTTAAAGGAAAAAGGTGTATTGTATGCTAGTTTATATATACAAAGAGAGGAAAAATAAAAACTTTTTTTTACATTTGCTTATATAAGAATAAAGAAACTTGAGAAGGATTGTGTTAGGGGAAGTGGGAACTGGCAGGTTATAAAAATATCAGGGAGCTTTTTGCTATACCTTCTTACTCGTTCTGGGTTTAAACCATGTGAATATATTACCTATTTTAAAAATTATACCTGCCCCCAAAATTAAGATCCTTGAAACCCTTCTTCAAATTATCAGAAATTTCAACTCATAAATTTTGAGTCAATGACAAAATATTCACAAGTTTTCTAAGCTTATTATATTGTTTTCTTTAGATGACAGAATTCAGTCTCTATCTTGAAATAAAGAAAATATTGCCAAGATTGAGGAAATAGAGATTGTCAAAGGAGAAAGAAATCTCAAAACACCTTAGGCTGGTTTCAAGGATGAAATTACCTTGTGTGCCTGGTGACCTAAAAGAGTATATAGTATGAGCTCAGTTTACCTCTCATTGATACCCTTCATTTCAGGATAATGAGTATTTGGTACTTGTTTTCTAAGTCTATTCACCAGCAGGGAGTTTAATGCTCTACACGAGCATTTCTCCAATATAATCCATTGACCAGAGGTGTATGTTTAAAATGCAGATTACTCATACCCAGAATCTGAATATCTGGGGTTGAGTCCAGTTATCTGTACTTTTAACTAGCTCCCCTGATGGTTCTTAAGCTATCGGAAGGTTAAAAACTATTATTCCACAAAGAGTAAATGTTCAGATTCTATTAATGACAATCCATCACCCAAATAACCAACCTATGGGGGCAAGTCACAAGGCCACAGGAGCCAGCTTGAAGGGTCTCCCACCGGCGAAATCTGGCCCCTTGATTTTCATTCATTATTAGAAAGGCTATTCTAAAATAATAAAGGAATCCACCTATGTTGTCACCTAATGCTTTTCTTATTTTATTTTCTACACTTAAATCTTTGATTTATTTTAACTTATATACAAGACACAGAACTAACTGTATCTTTTCCCAGATGGATACCCAATTGTCCTGACATTTTAATTTTTTTTTTTTAATCTAGCTTTCTCCCACTAAAAATTAGATATCACCTTTAATTCAAACTAAGTTCTGTGTGTATTTAATTTTACTTCTGGAATTTCTAGCCTGATTCCACTGGTCTTTCTACTTATATGTCAAAAACATACAGTTTTAAGCTAGTTTGATTCAGTGGATAGAGTGTTGGCCTGTGGACCAAAGGGTCCCAAGTTCGATTCCGGTCAAGGGCATTTACCTGGGTTGCAGGGTCCTCCCTGGCCCAGGCCCTGGTCAGGGCTTGTGCAGGAGGCAACCAATAGATGTATTTCTCTCACATCGATCTTTCCCTCTCTCTTCCATTCTCCCTAAAAATCAATAGAAAAATATCCTCAGATGAGGATTAACAAACAAACAACAAAAAAAAACCAACATAGAGTTCTAATGATTGAGGCATAGTGATACATTTTGACATCGAATATAGCTAGTCCTTCTTCATTCTTCTTTTTCAGAGGTATGTGGCTTTCCTTGCTTGTTTCCTTTTTCATATGAACTTTTAAATTAACTTGGCTAGTACCAGGGGGAAAAAGTACATATTTTTATTTGGATCATGTTAAATTTATAAATTAACCTATGGAGAATTGACATGTTTATCAGGTTGAGTTTTTGCATCAAAAAGATGTTATGTCTTCCGATTTTTTTCAAATCTACTTTTGTGTTTTTTAGGAGTATTTTACTTTTTTTGTCTGTACATCTTGTACATTTCTTAATTGGATTATTCTGGGTATTTTATCTTTGTTGGTATTGCAAATGGAGTCTTTTCTTCCATTATATCTTCTAACTGGCTATTGTTTGTACATGTGAAATATATTGATTTCTGTATAATAAGTTTACCTTGATGAGTTTTCCTGTTGTTTATACTAAGTTTTCAGCCAATTACTTTGAGTTTTCCAAACACGTCATCTGCATATAGAGATGGTTTTATCACCTCCTTTCCAATTAATTCACTTCAGTTTTTTTTTCATTTGTATAATTGTTTTGGCTAGTACCTCCAATATAATTTTAATTAATAGTGGTGAGAGTGAGCATCAATTGTCTTGTTCCTGGTTTTATTTATGATACATACTTGTGTTTCTCCATTAAGCATGATGCAGCTGAGTTGAACATATCTGATCAAGTTACAGAAGTAACTATTGATTACTATAAAATTAAGAGGAGATGTTAAATTTTGTCAAATGCCTGTGTTGCATTTGACATATATACAGAAGGGGCATTTGACAAATCTTTTGTTTGTTTGTTTGTTAATCCTTACTGGAGGATATTTTTTTAAAATATATTTTTATTGATTTCAGAGAGGAAGGGAGAGGGAGAAAGTGATAGAAACAACAGTGATGAGAGAGAATCATTGATTGGCTGCCTCCTGGATGCCCCCTACTGGAGATTGAACCTGAAACCAGGGCATATGCCCTTGACCAGAATCAAACCCAGGACCCTTCAGTTTGCAGGCTGATGCTCTATTCATTGAGCCAAACCAGCTAGGGCTAGAATCCTTTTGACAACAATAATTTTGGTTTTGACATCATACATAATAAGAGTGTGGATGCTTTCCTTCTTTTTCTATGTTTTAGAACAGTTTAAATAACATTCACAATCTGCCCTTTAATGGTTTGATAAAATTCCCTTTGACACAGTCCAGGCTGTGTTTTTTGTGAAGCCAACTCTCTGACAATTTTTCTATTTCATCTATGAAAATTGTTCCAATTAGATTTTTCTCTCTGTTTTCTTTTGGTTTACTTTGATGTTATTTTTCCTCATTTAAATCAGTGGCAATTCATTACTTTTCATTCTTCCTTTTTATTGATATAATTATTTTAAGCCAATCATTTTGATTTTTTAATGATGTGAATGTGTTGACTTTCAAATAATTAAATTTTAAAAATTAAGAAAAGCCAAATTAATCTAACATTAAATTTTGACTAGAAAACATGACATATGCCAATTAATGTAATTTGACCTCAACAACCAGATTTTGAAATTTTTCTACCTTTTATGTAGCACTTACCGTGAAGGGAATCCAGTTTAGCTTTAATTAGCATTCTTAACCTTCCTACTTCTTGCCTTTTCAGTTCATCAAGTTTTGTCCTCACATGGTGACTTACTAAATCCAGCTCTTTGCTTAGCCTCCCACTCTGTTGACAAAATAATAAGTTTTATCTATTGCACTGTATTTAGAACAGATACCATATATTTAGAATAGAGTTATAATAAAGTAGAGATTAGATACTTTTGACTAATTTCAGTAAATCTGATACTATAAAAGCATTTTCTTTTAGAAAATATTCAGTTTGTAAGTCTAAAATCAAGATATCTAAAAGCATAAAATTTATAAAGGCATAATTAAAGCACAAAGGAGAAACTCAAAAAGTCACTTGAGTTATAAAATAGTGCAGCCATTTTGGGGAAAGAATTGGCAGTTCCTCAAAAATTTAAACACAGCAGTTCTCCCTAAGAAACATGCCTGTACCTTTCCCCACCCCCTTCCCCAGGGGCATTTTCCTTGACTCTCTTTCTCCTAAACTCCAAGGAGAGCTTTTGCTTCTATAATTTGTTTTCTGAGCCCATTTCTTCTACACCTCACTTCTTCTGCCTCTATAACTTTCTAAATAACTTTCTCTTGCCCTAGCCGAGTAGCTCATTGGTTAGAGCATCGTCCCGATATGCCAAGGTTGTGGGTTTAACCCCTGGTCAGAGCACATACAAGAATCAACCAATAAATGCATAAATATGTGGAACAACAAATTGATGTTTCTCTCCCTCCATCCCTTCCTCTCTCTCTCTAAAAATTAATAAATACAAATTAAATAAACTTTCTCTTATAAAAAAAAAAAGTTAAATAGAGTTACCATATGACCCAGCAATTCTATTTCTAGGCATATACCTAAAGAATTAAAAAGTATGTTTACATAGAAACTTGTACATGAATGTTCACAGTAGCATTATTCATACTAGCCAAAAAGGTAGAAATAACTCAAATGTCCATCAACTGGTGAATTGACAACCAATAAATGGAATATCCATACAATGGGATATTACTCATCCATAAAAAGGAATCAATATACTAATACTTGCTACTTTGAGATGAACCTTGAGAACATATGTTTTCATTCATTATGCTAAGTCAAAGAAGCCAGACACAAAAGGCCATATATTGCATACTTGCATTCATATGAAATGTCCAGAATAAGCAAATCCATAGAGATAGAAAGTAGATTAATGGTTGCCAGGGGCTAAGGAGAGAAGGAAATGGGGAGAGATTGCTTAATGGGTACAGGGTTTCTTTTGGAGGCAAATGAAATTGTCCTAAAATTAGTGGTAATGATTACATGACTTCATGACTTGGTAGATATACTAAAAAACACTGAATATTAAGCTTTAAAGGGGCAAATTTTATGGTATGTGAATTATATTTAATAAAGGTGTTTTTTTAAGTAACTTGGCCTACTTCAGCTATAGTCATCCCATATATAAATACCTTCAAAATTCATGTTTTTCAGGTTGACTTCTTTGATTACATTTTCCTAGATAAGTAATCAGATACATGTTCCAAGATTTAAGAAACAAAATAGCTAGTGGTTTACTTTCTCTTATTTATAAGTGCACTTGCAATCACAAATTGCAAGTCTAACTGGCAATCAGGCAAACCCTTTAGGACTGAGTCAATAGGACCTGCTAAAGACAGTAAACAAAAGAAACCCCACAAGGGAGACCAAGAATGTTCACAGAGGAAGAAGGAGAGCTAGGAAAATATACTGTGATAAAAGCAAAAATAGCAGTATATTTCAAGGAGACAATGGTCATTATCACTAGATGAAACAATAGTTCTCAAAGCGTGGCCCCCAAGTGGAAGCATCTGTGCCACCTGGGAACTTTAGAAATAGAGGCCCTAGACTTACTGAATCGGGAAGTCTTTTGAGGGGGGCGGGGGGGCCTAAATCTGAGTTTGAACCTGAAATCTGAGAACCATTGAGATAAAGTAAAAGAGCTCAGTAAGAAGAGGAATAAAAAGTGTTCACTAGATTGAACAATTAAGAAGTCATTGGTGCAAAGCTGTATGTAGTTAAATGATGTGATAACCTCTAATATTTATCTAATAAATGTGTATTCCGATGAAACCTAAAAAAAAAAAAAAGGAAAGAAGGCAGAGTTCAGAGCAAGATGGCAATGAAGTAGATGGAAATTACACTGACCTCCTCTCTAGACCATACCAATGTCAGAGTTGCAACTAAAGTTGGAACAATCAACCTGAATAACCATCTAAAGACTAACTGAACAGAGTCTCTTTTTTTTTAATATTCCCAAGGTTTTTATTTTCTCTATTCTTTCCCTCCCTTTATGAACAGAAGTCTTATAACTAAGGATATACAGAGGAACCCACATGGAGATTGGTAGGAAGAGCAGAGATGTGAAGAGGGCTGGCTCCACACTCACGAGAGGGGGGGTTAAAATCCAGAGGGACGCTCTAGCCGGTTTGGGTCAGTGAATAGAGCGTCAGCCTGCAGACTGAAGGGTCCTGGGTTCGATTCTGGTCAAGGGCACATGCCTGGGTTGGGGGCTCAATCCCCAGTGGGGGGTGTGCAGGAGGCAGCTGATTAATGATTCTCTCTCATCATTGATATTTCTCTCTCTCCCCCTCTCCCTTCCTCTCTGAAATCAATAAAAATGTATTATATATACAAAAAAGAGTCCAGAGGGATATCTCGGCTGAAGAGGTCTCTGGAAGATCAAGGGGCCTCAGCCCCACACCAGGCTCCCTAACCCATAGCACCAGAGCCAAGAATCTGAGCCCACACAGTATCTGGCTGTGACAATCAGTGGGGCTTCCACCCACCCTGGTGAGAAGGGAAACTGTTCTTTTAAAGAGCCAGTGCACAAGATCTCACTCACAGCATTCACTCTGGGCTCTAGTGGAGGATCAGCATTTTGGGGGGACCGAAGTCATACTGGAAGAGATTGAATGGCATGGCTGTGAGCAGAGGGCTGGAGAGACAGCAGCAAATGTCCCTGTGCTAGGTCCCTCTCCCTCTCCAGCCACGGATGCCCTCATTCCTAGGCCAAGCATTCCCCTCCCTAAGGCATCAGCCTGGGAGTGGCAATAGCCCCTACTTGTCGATCCTGGAGGCCCTGCCCTGCCAGGATCATTTTTCTGGTAGAGAGGTCTGTCATGGCCTCCAGCCTAGACCCCTTGTGCAGAATTTATTGGGGAGCTCTTGAGGAAGCTCGGGCAAACTCAAGGAGTACCAGAGTCATGCCAAGTGAGACTGAGTTGTGTCGCTGTCAAGCAAAGGCCATTTTTTTTTCCTGTGCACCTGAGTGGCACCAACGTTCTGGGGTTGGGCTTGCCCCTACCTCCCCATGACATCAGCCTGGAGTGGCACTAGCCCCTCCCTGCCGACTCCTGCAAGCCCTGCCCTGCCTGTCTGTCACAGTCTCCAACCTGGGCCCACGGTGCAGACTTCCTTAGAGGGCTGTGGAGGAGATCTGGAGAGACTCGGGTGGTGGCAGACACAAAGGGAGAGACTGAATTGTGTGGTTCTAGGGCAAGGGCCATTTTCCTCTCACACACCAGACCAGCACCACTGTTGCTGTGCAGAGCCATCCCTCCACACAGCCAAATCTTGATCTGTTTTAGCCTGATGAACTCTGATGGCCTTACCCCTAGCAAAGTCCTGAGACCCCGCCCCACCACAAAGGCACAAAGACCCCAGATAGGTGGCAACTGGCCTTGGTGTACCCTCAGACTTTTGCCGAATGGCCTCAGACCCAGCATTGGCACTGAGTTTGATTCTGTATCAACCTGGCGACTTACCACTCACCCCTACCTGGTGACTCACTGAGAACCTATCTCACACAACTTGCATATGGTCAATGAGTGAGCTTAACAAGTAACCAGTAGGTGGAGGCAGATCTCAGGTTAACCTGGGACTTTGACTGGCCTGCCCCCGGGCTCTATACTGATGGAAGCAAGACTTAGTAAGCAGCTTGTCCCCTCCCATGCACACCCAGCCCAGCAGAGACAGCCACAAACAGTGGATCACTCTGCAACTCCAAACAGGTAAGCCCAGGGCCAGTCACAGGTAGCATCTGACATTGACCTGCACCAGAGAGTCCCTCACAAGGGGCTCCGGAACCAACACACCCAGTGGTTGGCTTCAGACCACATCAATTAGCTCCACAAGCAGCACACCCAAAGGGCGATCTTGGCAGGTACCAGACCCTGCTTGGATGAATTCTACTTCATGGTATCAGCCCCCATACAGCAGTTCATACACTATGGCCAGGTCAATCCTCATAGTCACCAACCTGAGGATCAATGCACCCTCAAATGGGCCAACAGCAATCAAGACTCAACTACAAAAGGAGGGTTCACATAACCCGCACAAGGGACATTCTTGGAGCACCTAACTCAGTTAGTCAGGGAAACTGCACTGCTGAGTCCCACAGGACACCTTCTACATAAGGCCAACCTACCATGACTGGGAAATATAGAAGATCTACCAAATACACAGAAACAAATACAGAGAGGCTGCCCAAATGAGGAGACAAAGAAACATGTCCTAAATGAAAGAACATGAGAAATCCCTAGAAAAAGAGCTAAATAAAATGGAATCTACCAGATACAGAGTGCAAAACAATGGTTATAAGAAAGTTCAAGGAACTTAGGGTAAGAATAGATGAACTCAGTGAGAACTTAAACAAAGAGATAGTAAGCATAAAAAGGACATAGATACAGACAACAGACTGATGAATGCCAGAGGGGAGGAGTGCTGGGGGGTGAAAAAAGGTGATGGGATTAAGAAGTACTGATTGATAGTTACAAAATAGGCATGGGGATGTAAAATAAAGCATAGGAAATATAGTTAACAATATTGTAATAACTATGTATGGGGCCAGGTGGGCACTTGAATTATTGGAGGGAACACTTTATAACCTACTAGAGGCCTGGTGCATGAATTCATGCACAGGTGGGACAGAGACTAAAATAAGGATGACCCAGAAGGGTTACTTCTAACAAAGGTCTCTAATTCTGATTCTAGAAATGGATGAGGTATGTTTTTTAGAAAAGTTTTTAAAAATAGTATAAGCAAACAACATTATCTTGAGAGATATAACTGAAAGTTTAATATTAAATCACTGGAAGTTTTTTTACTACTGACTCTAAGATAAACCCAACTAAACTGATTCATCACCCTTCAAGGATGAGCTTTAAAAGAATCTCTCTGGTAAGTCTTTTTTAATAAATATATCTTATTGATTTTTTACAGAGAGGAAGAGAGAGGGATAGAGAGTTAGAAACATTGATGAGAGAGAAACATCGACCAGCTGCCTCCTGCACACCCCCCACTGGGGATGTGCCCGCAACCAAGGTACATGCCCTTGACCGGAATCGAACCTGGGACCCTTGAGTCCGAAGGCCGATGCTCTATCCACTGAGCCAAACCGGTTTCAGCTCTGATAAGTCTTCTACAACTCCCTTTCTTTATTATGAGTACTAAGGAGATGTTTGGGGCTATAATTATGTCTAATAGTATCCTTAAGACAGAGACAAATAGTTAAATCTTCCCTATTTATTTTTTTTTAATCCTCACCCGAGGACATTTTTCCATTGATTTTTTTAGAGAGGGGGGAAGAAAAGGGGAAAGACAGAAATATCAATGTGAGAGAAACACATTGATTGGTTGCCTTCTGCACCAAACCCTACCAGGGCCTGGATCAGGGAGGAGCCTACAACCGAGGTACATGCCCTTGACCAGAATCGAACCCAGGATCTTTCCATCTGCAGGCTCACGCTCTATCCATTGAATCAAACTGGCTAGGGCTAAATTGCCCCTGTTGACATAAGATGTGGCCCATTACCTCTTCTATTAATCTGGACCTGATTAAGACACCAGAACTTAACCTATTTTATACCTTTGATTAGCTTCCTTCTGTCCGCACATCATGATCCAAGCCCTTTAACATAATGCACAAGGCCCTCTATCATCTAACCCATGACTCTGTCCAACCTCATCTTTTAGCCAATCATGGCCTCCACTTTTTAGTCTAGGTTCCAGCAGCAGTTACTACTTCCAGTTCCCTGTATATCTCTTATTTGGATGCCTCCCAGTCTCTTTCCTTTTCTTAGTCACATCCCTAAGCACTGACATAATCTCCACCAAAAAGAATGACTTCCTGCTTTTCCCCATTGCTTCTTACTGAATTATGAATCCATCCTCTGTATATCCAAAATATACTATCTACTCATCTTAATAATCTTCTGGATGTCAGTCTCCCTTGAGGGTTCTATATCCCCAGCACTTAGATCAGTGTCAGGCATGTTCAAATATTTTTAAAATAATTATTTAATTACTTTTACCTTTATTTCCTCTATGTCTGCTTTCTGGAGCTTTTCTCTGAAATGATTATCTGTTTCCAGCACATCAATCACTTGCTTGAGATATTCATCATAATATAGTCCAGTGTCCTTCAAATTAAGAAACAAACAGTAAGCTTCTGAAAGATTTTCCTTTCCTGCATCTAAAGATCTCAACTTAACAACAACAACAACAAAGAAGTCTAGCAAAATAGCATTGAACTATTGATAGTTTGGGCAGTCAAAGTTAAAAATCTCAAATGAAGAGTTGCAGAAACCATGTTTCAGGAATCACACCAAAATCGTGTTTTACTGTTACATAAATGTAGATTTTCTATATGGCTTAGTCAATGAAGACTTCAAAAAAATATTAATTGGTTTTACCCCATTGGTACCTGTTTCTCCTCATTGCCATCTATCTCTCCTTTGAATAAAATACAATGTTTTTTTGGCTGGTTATCTCTATATTAGAAAGGTATTGTGATTAATTCTTCTATACATTACCTAATATACTAACTACATTTAGGCCTGGCCAGCAGTGGTTGAGCATTGACCTAGGGCCAGAAGGTCATGGTTCAATTCCCAGTCAGGCCATATGCCCAGGTTGCAGGCTCAGTCCCCAGTCTGATCAGTGATTCTCTCTCATCATTGATGTTTCTATCTCTTTCACCTTCTCCCTTCTCTGAAATCAATAAAAATATATTTAAGTATATATATATATATATATATATATATATATATATATATATATCCTATCTAATAATAGAGTAACATGTAAATTACCATCACTCCGCTATGCCCACGATTGGGCGGCGGGAGGCTGGGGGGCGGGACTCGGGGTGGCCTATCTGGCCATTGAGAGGCATGGATCCGCTGCCACTGAGGGGGGCTACCCTGCTGTTGAGAGGCGCAGGGGGCGGGACTCCCGCCCCCTGTGCCTCTCAATGGCCAGATCCGCGGCCGCTGAGGGGGCCTGCCGCGGACACCCAGCTGCACCTCTCAACGGCAGGGTAGCCAGGTGTCCGCAGCAGCCCCCCTCAGCGGCTACGGACCATCAAAAGTGGGGGAGCTGGGTGCCTGTCTGCTCCGGCACCAGGCCTTTCAGAAGCCTCTGCCGAGCCGGAGGCTTCTGAAAGGCCTGGTGCACCAGCGGACAGGCACCCAGCTCCACCGCGAAAAGCAAAAACGGGTAGGGGACCCTACACATGCATGATTCAATCATGCACTGGGCCTCTAGTATATATATATATATGAATATATAAACTGCATTAAAAAACATTGTCTAACATTAAATAATATATGCTTGTTCTGTACTCTTTTCACTGCTATTTCAAAAATAGTTTCTAAATGTCCAATTTTATAACTAATAAATATTAGCAATATTTTAGTTAAAATTCTTTCCGTAAGGTTATATTTGTCATTTGACTTACTGGTGGTTCTATCTTTGCACTGTCCACAGGCTGAGCACCTTTTACTTTTGTCTTGTCTATGTCTATAGGCACAGCTTCAAGAGCAGTAAGTAGACATGTAACCAAGAGAAAATAATATTGCTGTAGGATGGTACTCCACCTCATCTGAAATAAAGGTATAATCATAAAAAGGTCCTGAAAAGATGTTTTCAAACTATATACATGAATTCCCAAAGCCACATTAATAATATATTAAATTTCAATAAGTTTAATACAACAAAAGAATTCTAGGGAAAGGATTAAAATAGATTATAACATAAAAATAATGCTTAAAATATAGCACTAAAGAAAATCAAGGGAGAAATGCTTTTCAGCTAAAATTAAAAAGACAAGGAAATAAAATTTTAAGTTTATATAGTATAAGAAAACAATTGGTTAATTATAAAAGCTTCAAATAAAGATGGCAATGAAGAACTCAAAATTTAAAAAAATAAATGGCCCATGTTTTAAAAAGAGAGAATAAGAAAAAAATCATTTTTTCCTCAATTAAAATATTAGAGAGCCAAAATTACTTCTGGATATAATATTTAATTAGCTTCAACTTCATTTTGTGAAAAGGGTATTCTATGGGCACAAGTTGATCTAAAGAAACAAGTAACTAGCTACAAATATCCCCTTAACCTTATTAATCATTACCATAGCCAATAGTCATTTCTGGTCAATAATTTTTTAAATAAATAGGTCAATAAAATATCTAGCAGGATGTAACAGGATTGAAACAAACAAGGAGCAACTATTGCTGGTCCCACAATATGATTCAAATTTTGCTTATTCAGCTTCCATTCCAGAGGATCTCAGTAGCTCCAAAGGGTCTACTACAAGAATTAAAATGATGCGCCGAAACCGGTTTGGCTCAGTGGATAGAGCATCGGCCTGTGGACTGAAAGGTCCCAGGTTCGATTCCGGTCAGGGGCACGTACGTTGGTTGCGGGCACATCCTCAGTAGGGGGTGTGCAGGAGGCAGCTGATCGATGTTTCTCTCTCATCGATGTTTCTAACTCTCTATCTCTCTCCCTTCCTCTCTGTAAAAACTCAATAAAATATAATAAAAAAAAAAATGATGCCCAACCCTAGCTGGTTTGGTTCAGTGGGTAGAGCATCAGCTTTCAGACTGAAGGGTCCTGGGTTCAATTCCAGTCAAGGGTACATGCCTGGATTTCAGGTTCTGTCCCCAGTAGGAGGCATGCAGGAGGCAGTCGGTCAATGCTTCTCATCATTGTTGCTTCTATCTCTCTCTCCCTCTCCCTTTCTCTCTGAAATCAATAAAAATATATTTTAAAAATAATCTATACTAATAAAAGGGTAATATGCTAATTAGACCAAACATCTTCTGGACAACCTTCCAGACGTCCTTCTGGACAAAGCCATGGTGGTGGGGCCCAGACAGAGGTGGTTAGGGGCAATCAGGCCGGCAGGGGAGAGCAATTAAAGGGATCAGGCCAGCAGGGGAGAGCAGTAGGGGGGATCAGGCTGGCAGGGGAGAGCAGTTAGGTGGATCAGGCCGGCAGGCACGTGAGCAGTTAGGAGCCAGCAGTCCCAGACTGCGAGAGGGATGTCTGACTGCTGGGCCTAAATTGGCAGTTGGACATCCCCCAAGGGGTCCTGGATTGGAGAGAATGCAGGCCAGGCTGAGGGGACCCTCCCCTTTGTGCATAAATTTCGTGCACTCGGCCTCTAGTAATAAAATAAAATTATGCCCAGCCAGCATAGCTCATGCCCAGTTTTGGGCTTGATCTCCAGTGTGGAGTGTATAGGAGAGAGTCGATCAATGATTCCTTCTCATCATTGATGTTTCTAATTCTCTCTCCTTCTCTCTCCCTTCCTCTCTGAAATCAATAAAACATATATTAAAAAATAAATAAATAAGCTGAGAAACAAAATAGGTCCAAAGCCATGGAAGCATGGAACAGAATGACAGATCTCAGTGGGGTATCGGGGGAGATGGAAAGAGATTAACCAAA
This sequence comes from Eptesicus fuscus, assembly GCF_027574615.1. NCBI lineage: Eukaryota > Metazoa > Chordata > Mammalia > Chiroptera > Vespertilionidae > Eptesicus > Eptesicus fuscus. The sequence continues at coordinate 53,770,516 of NC_072485.1, read as the reverse complement.
GAATATATATGCATATGTGCATTGCTCATGGACACAGACAATAGTGTGTGGAATCCCTGGAGTGGGGTGGGGGCTAGGTGAAGAAGGTTTAGGGGGCTGAGGGAGGGGGACAGTTGTAATATTGTCAACAATAAAAAAAAGCACTAGTAGCAAAAGAATTACTATACTTTGTCCCTAAGTGATACAACAAAAACTCAAAATCTTGGAAAACACATACATAATTGGTAGAATAAAATCATAATTTGTTTTTATCTTCCTTCTAATATCCCCAAAAGATTGATTGACTCTTTAGATCCTTCCCCTCTCCAATTTACATTCCCTGAATTTTAATTTCCTTTTCTCAAAACTATTTCAAGTTACTTTCTCCATAGATATAATAGCAACTAAACCATTTCACATGACAAGTATAGAGTATATTCATATAGTATTTGCAAATAAAAGTCTGGAATAAAATAAAATACTGGTATACCTAAGTAAGTTAAGCAAGAACTAGTAAAGTAAAAAAAAAAAAAAAAGAACTAATAAAGAAGAAATTTCAAGATAGGTAACAGTCAAATGGTTAAAAAATGAAAACCATAACTTCTGAATAACAAGGAAGGCAAAAGTGTCTCTCATGTGATCATACTGAGCTTAAATGTATATTGAGATGGATTATACTTTTCATCAAAAATTTACTTCCTAACCCTGGCCAGGTGGCTCACTTAGTTGGAGTGTTGTACTATACACCAAAAAGTTTCAAGTTCGATTCTCAGTGAGGGCACATACCCAGGTTGCAGGTTCGATCCCCAGGGGCGCAGGTACCAGAAGGTACGAGAGGCAACTGATCCATGTTTCTCTCCCACTTCTCGTGTCTCTCTCTTTCTCTCTCTCTCTCTCTCTCTCTCTCTCTCTCTCTCTCTCTCTCTCTCTTTCTCTCTCTCTCTCAACATATCCTCAAATGAGGAGGTGAGAATTAAAACAAAACAACAACAAAAAAAAAACATTTACTTCCTAGCTTTGCACAGTGGCAGTATTGTAGCCCATGAGGTTTATCCAAGGCACAATTATTGGCAATTGAAAAAAAAATTTACATCTGATGATTATGTGATACCCTTGGGATAACTTATCTCTCTGTCTTTTTAGTGCCTTACATAAAGCAAGTGGCTCAAAAATAAAAAAAAAATATGGCTCTTTTTAAACACATCTATAAATTGCACACACAAAAATCTATTAGCATTTATGAGTAATTTTAAAAATAACCAGAATAAATCCTAATCGAGACAGAAAGGCTTCTATAATGAATCATGGAATAAAAGTAAAAAACAAAAAGCACAATTTATTATTTATTTTCTTCTGTAGACATGGTCAGGCTTAAAAGTTGTACCATGGAAAATTACCAAAGCGTCTATGAGTGGTTATCATGGCTTACAGTTCTCAGAAATAAAAGAGAAAAAGATCCATACTCTGGAAGATAATTCTATTTGCCTGCCAATAGCTACATCTTCCCTTTCTCCTCAATAACAAAAGACCAATTTTATTCAGGGCAGCTACATTTTCCTGCTTCCCTGGCAGCCTGAGCTTTGGTTCAGGACATCTCTCTAAAAGGAGAGAACACATCCTTCTTTGCTTTTGCCTCAATGCCTGGAACTTGGCTGTGATGGTTAGAGCTCTAACAGCTCTCTTGGACTACAAGGACCAGGGCCACCCCTTACAGACAGCAGATCAAAGAATTAGAAAAAGCTTAGGTCCTTGATGACTTTATGAAGCTACCATACCTAACCTAGACTGCCTGCTTCAAGATTTATTTCACATGAAAAAAATAAATATTGTGTGTTTAAGCCATCATTAAGTCTGTTTTGTTTGTTTGGTTTTTGTTTTTGGGGTTTTTTTTTGCTTTCTTAACTGATCACTTACCTTCAGATAAATTAAGAATTTTTATCTCCTTTTCACAGATGAGGCAACTGAGATCTGGAGAGGTAAGATGACTTGCACAATATCAAATTAATAAGAAGTTGGTCTTGGCTCCAGGCTCAATGTTTTTTCACTAAAAATGGACTCTTAGCAGGATCTAAATGTAAAAAAATAAAAACATTAAATATAAACATAAATATGTAGGCATATTACAGTGGTAATGGCATGACAATGTATGAATTTGTACAACCTCTAAAACAAGTGCTAAGTGTTTATGATGTGAAAGAAAACTAAATTCTATCATATTCCAGTAGTAAGGGGAGAGAGATACATTAAATAAACAGAATAAAAAATGGAATAGACAGAGATAGTGATTGTGGTACCCAGGTTTTACTGTATTGTTCCCCTTTTAAATAAATAAGAACTCTGACTAAAAGTTTATTTTGCTCAGCAATAAGACTTCAAGATATAGGATAAGTTTTCCCATTAAATCCTTAACTGGAATCTTTTTTTACATTTACCACAACTTTTTAAAATTAACTTTGGCCCTAGTCTGTCACAGAGATCAGTAATAAAGCAAAATATCTCAAATTCTTTTTTGAAACCCCACTATCCTACCTAATAAAACAGTAATATGCAAATTGACCGCACCTTCGCTACGCCCAAGCCACGCCCACCAGCCCAAGCCATGCCCACCAGCCAATCAGGGCAAGTATGCAAATTACCCAACAAAGATGGCAGTTAATTTGCATATGTGGAGGGAGGGAGGAGTGAAGACTGAAGACAACTTAGAAGGAAGAGGGAGGAAAAGCAGAAAGCAAGGTGGCTGCCAGAGGGAAAGCCCGGGCGGGGCGGGGTAGGGCGGGGCAGAGCGGGGCAGGCGGCAGCGGCCCACGGGTGCAGGCGTGTCGGCCGCAACAGCAGTGGCAGCGGCAGCGCACGCGGCCGCAGCAGCCGCTTGCAGGATTCTTCCTGCAAATGGGCTACTAGTCTAACTATAAAATTCAAAGCAGTTAGCTCATGTGCAAACTCACTAGTGAACGTAATTATTTCTAAGCAGTCTGTGAGAAAATAAGTGTTCAAATTTTAAGAACAGATATATTTCTTTACTTATGGCATTTTTAACATAAAAATCTTAAGCATAAGAGTAACCATACACATGTTATATGTGGGAAAGGCATATGACTTTTATTTAACACACCATGGTCAAAATTAAACAACAGATTGAATCCTAACCACTTCTATGGACTAGAACATTACTTGCCCCTCTGAGTCTCAATTTTTCTACCTATAAAATTAAACTAATACTTCTTTGTAAGTTTTTGATTGGGTGAAAAGAAGAACGAATACAATGTGAGTAGCATAATACATGGCAATAGTAAATGCTCAATAAATATTAATATCCTCCTGTCTTGAAAATGAAATAGCTATATATTGAAATAATGAAAATATGTTCTGTTAAAAAGCAATAAACCAGTATGACATACAACCTTTAGCCTTTTGCACTCGGATGTCGAGTGTGACTCGACACGGTTAGCATTAGAATAAAGGAACCGAGAAAAAAGCAAGCGAGTGCAAAGGGTTAAATGTCATTTTTTGAAGGGCCACGTTAGCACTCTCTGAGCACTGCCATAACCAGAGCCCTGATGCAGCTATAGGCCGATGGAAAGAACACATCCAAGGAAGAGGAACACAGTCTCTTCCTCCCTGGCATTAAAACAGAGATTTCGCAAGAGGCCCAGGTTTCTTTCTCCAAGGCCCTGCCCTGAGCCAAGAAACCTGGGTTGCTGCTTGTCACTGTCAATGTCGTAATGCTAACAGTGAAAAGGAGTGGGGTAGAGAAAAAATGGCTTCCGAGTTTCTCCATGGCAGCAGTAATGAGCACAACTGGTACCCTGATGCTCAACTCCGTTTTTCCCTTTGAAAATGAGCGTCAATGGGAAAGTGAGGTTCAAAATAAAATACCAGCTGGGTTGAACTTCAACCCTTCCCTGTATCAAGACATCAGTATACATGTTAGAGTTTCTCATGCTCATATCAGCAAAAAAGGACATCAATCCAGGAATCCATTACTTGGCCTTTTTCCCCACGCAACAATTAGTTACAGTATCCTTGTTAATAGAGAATTCTGGTACCAAAATTTATCTTAGAGATGGTTTGGTTCATACCTTACTTTTATAAAAGTTTGTAAAACACAGGGAGGTTAACTGATTTGGCCAAGATCATTTGGTAAAGCCAGGATTAGAATCTGCCTACCAAATTCTAATTAAGCATACTTTTTACCGTATCATGGTGGGGTTTTCTTTTATATTTTAGACTGAAAATCATTAAAGTGATTGCAGTTTTTCCTTTTCCTAATACATCATTTGAAAATGTTAGGAGCCTGTTTTTTAAAGTCTATAAACTAGTTGCATATATTAAACATAAAAATAACTAATTTCCCCTTTCTAGACCTCCAATTATTTAGAAAAAGTTAATCATGTATCATGCCAAATATAGTCAACTCAATTACTCACAATACTTAAAAGATTATCTACTTTAAGGATTACTTTAAATACATTTAAAAATCCTACACTTGATTCCTCCAGCTACCCAATGTTTACAAGATTATTTTGCACACCTAAGAGATCCAAAAGGTCCTTAGAAAGTGGAAAGCAATTTAAATATTATTCTAAATAACACAAAATTGGTTTAGTATAGAGATATACACAACAAATCCCAAAACAAAAAGACACTGGTGTAACTGATACTCTAAACCAAATCAATAACTAGTGATTTTGTTTTGTTGTTGGTTTGCTTGTTTGTAATTGATCTTTCAAAGAGAGAAAGGGAGAGAGAAAAAAACATCCATCAGCCACCTCCCACATGCCCCACCCCCAACCCCCACCTGGGCATGTGCCCTTCAGTGTAGGGGACAATAACTCCAACCAACTGAGCCACACCGACCAGGGCTCAATAACTAGTGTTTTGAAAGTTGTCCTCATTGCCTTCATTATGCATTACATTTTAACTGGGCTTTACAGACCACAAACCAGCTTGCCAAAAAGCATGCTGAATGGGTATACACTACAAACTGTGTGATGTGAACAATAACTATCTCCGGAGATCAGAGAAAAGTAAACACAACATAGACCTGACCCTTGCAAGATGAGTAAAATTAGGATAGGTGCTGAAGAACAGAATGAGTAACCATAAGGAGACAGAAATAAATGTTTCACTCATACTACAACGTTGGACCAGATCATGGAGAGTTTAAAGACCAAAATGAGAAATAGAAGTTTCATGTTCACCCTAATAACAAGAGTGATATTATTTGAGATTTCATTTCTAATTCTTAGTGTTCACATTAGCTTCTCTTTTTTTAAATTCTCGACCCTATTAACTGAGGAATGCTTGTTGAAACTTTTTTTGTTTAACTTGTTAAAGTTTCGTAAAACAAGAACTCACACTTGGCTTAAATCAGAATAAATCCCGAGACAATTTCTATGAGGGGTAAGATGCTAGGATCTGGATATTGCCTGACTCTAATTATTCATCAGAATTTACCAGGGAAGACCTTAAGAAACAAATAATGTATATAGGTTGTACAAGAAGCTATAGATATTCTGATCTAAATCTGATCTAGTCATATTACTTTAAGAATTCCTTAAAGCAACTGTCTCATCAATTCTAAATCCACAATCTCCTTCTATCAGAAATATTTGCATTTAACCTCACTCTCCCTCCACGTTTTTTTAAACAAGATAACATATCACTTGTTATTCATATTCATCCATGGATTTAATAGCCTTAATAAAAGGCAGCGATGGCAGATAGCACTTACTTACTCAATTGTGTAAAATGTACATTATCCAATTTAGGAGTTTAGTGGAGAGCACCACCCACAATAACCACATTTCCTCACTGAGTTAGTACTTAGCAGGTGCAACAAGGAAATACCATTTTCTCATATTCTGAAACTGAAAGAGCTCACCACACACCCAACGATTTGTCACTTAAGGGAAAACAATAACACACATGACACGGACTTTCTCCTCTCCTAAGTGTCAGGGGTCACTACCTTAACAGAACGGGCTGAAGAGCAGGATTCACCGGCCTAGCTTTGCTCGGCAGCGCGGGGGAGTTAGGGGGAGGAGGCGGTGAGCATTAGCCGGGAATTTGTGGGTACACCCACCTCAACAGTTGGCACCTCCGTCACCCATCAACCTGCCAAGGCCAGGCTGGAACCACGCCTGGGTCGCGGTCCAGCACCCACCCCCCGCCAGCTCCTCGCCAAGTGCCTGTCACCCTCATCCACCCCAAAGAAAGCCTGGGTGCCCTGCAGCGAATGGAGCGGAGGCAAGGACCGCCCCCCACCCCCTCATCCGCCGCCTCAAGTTGGAGCTGGAAGCCCCCTCCCACCCATGCCTTCCCACAGTGCGGCCCCAACCCATCCTCGGTACCCCGGCAAGGCAGAAGACCTGAGCCTTATCTCAGGACCCGCCCCAGCCTCCCGCGGTACTGATCCCGACCCACCTCGAGATCACGGGCCTCACCTAGCCCCAGTCTCGACCCCCTCGAATCTCCGCCAGCTAAATGCCTGCCCCGCACAGACCTGTCCTGTCTAGCCAGCTTCCAGTGTGCAGCTTAGCTCTGTACCTCTGCCCACCGGGCGCTCCCGCCTCCTCGCTGCCTTGGCAACAGCCCCCGCCCCCAGGCAGCCGGTGATTGGTCCGGCTGGGATCGCGAAGGCGCTGATTGGCTGGTGCGGAGACGAGACCTCGCAGCGGGCAGCGCGTACACACCGAAGCCTAGGGGAAGTTGAGCCAAGAGGGACGTGGCGCTCGGCTACGCGGGCGGGGAAGCCGCGCCCCTTCCTTCGTTTGCTTTCAAGGGGAAGCCTGTAGAGCAAGGTTTGGGCGGGTGAGCTGCTGTCCCAAGAGCGGCCGCCCCTTAGTTACTGGCAGTGCCCAAACCAGTTAGCGACGGGCTGTCAGGCCCATTTTCTCCCACGGGCCTCGTTGGGGTCTAACACCCCCGAGCCTCCTCCCCACCCACCTCCGTTATGCTGGGCCCTCGGCCACTGAGGCTTGACTGCTTTTTACTCCACCTTCTCTCACACCCATCTGCGGACTTATCTCTTATCTCTACATCCATCGCCCTCACAGAGCTGAGGCGTCTAGTCCAACCATCATGGTAAAGATGGGGAAGCTGAAGCTCAAAGATGTACGTGGCTCGAGGGTTAGAGAAGCTCTTGGAGCAACAAGACTTGTTTCAAAGCTTGAGTGCTAAATAATAGCACTTCTCGGAGCCTTACATAGTTCTCTCCTTTGTGAAAATGGCACGATTTATTTCACAGTTGTTAGTGAATATTACGTGAGATAATATTCCAGAGAACCAATACAGAACCTGTTGCATATGCTAGAAATAATAGCTTTTTTTTATCAGGAAATAATAGAAGGTAGTAGCTAAGTGCACCAATTTGGAGCCAGACTGCCTGTGTTGCAAAACCAGACTCACCGCAAACCAACTCCATGACAGGGTAAGTTACTTAAACGCTCTGTACCTCGGTTTCCTTGTCTCTAAAATGGGGGTTAAAATACCACCCTCCTCCTTAGAGCATAACAAGTTAATAGAAAAGTGATTGGCACCTAGTTAGTGCTCTGTAAATGTCAGCCATTTTCACATTAGTGGCTGAGCTAGGACTATAATTCAGGTCTGGTTTCCAAGATCAACAATCTTTTCTCTTATATACTTCTCATCTACATACTTAGAACAATGCCTCATAGTTAAGCTCCTAGTTAAGGCTCAGGAGAAAACACCCATTTTCTATAAATCAAAATCTCAAACTGTCTCCCTCATCATCAGGAAAGTCCTGACTTATGATGATGTGATGACTCTGTCTTCCCTGAAGGTTTGATAGTAGAGGCAAACATGAGAAAAGCAATCATCTTCAGTTCTCATGGATAGATTGAAGAGTAAAAGGACTAGAGAAAGAAAGGATGTTCAAGAGGTTATGGTGTAGGAGCACTACATTTCAATTTGAAATGCATGGGAAATATTTTAGTCTTGGTTATGTATCATTAGTAACCAATGTATCCTATCTAATAATAGAGTAACATGTAAATTACCATCACTCCGCTATGCCCACGATTGGGCGGCGGGAGGCTGGGGGGCAGGACTCGGGGTGGCCTATCCGGCCATTGAGAGGCATGGATCTGCTGCCACTGAGGGGGGCTACCCTGCTGTTGAGAGGCGCAGGGGGCGGGACCCCCAGCTGCGCCTCTCAACGGCAGGGTAGCCAGGTGTCCGCGGCAGCCCCTGTCAGCGGCCGTTGAGAGGCGCAGGGGGCGGGAGTCCCACCCCCTGCGCCTCTAAACAGCAGGGTAGCCCCCCTCAGCGGCCGCAGACCATCAAAAGTGGGGGAGCTGGGTGCCTGTCTGCTCCGGCACCAGGCCTTTCTGAAAGGTCTGGTGCACCAGCGGACAGGCACCCAGCTCCACCGCGAAAAGCGAAAGCGTGTAGGGGACCCTACACGTGCATGATTCAATCATGCACTGGGCCTCTAGTATATATATATAAAAGGCTAACATGCTAAGTGTCCCTCTGACTGTCCAACTGGTCGCTATGATGCGCACTGACCATCAGGGGGCAGATGCTCAACGCAGGAGCTACTGTGATGCGCACTGGCCATTTACAAAGAAACAGCTCCGAGGATCTGGTGCCAACAAAGCAACACTCGGCTTCCCCCAAGTGGGACACAGGCCCCACCATCACCCCGGAGTGACAGCCCACCAAATCACAGCCAACGCTGCCCAGACCCCATGGCGCAAAATGTGGCCCACAGCCCAGCACAGCCCAGAAACGGCGGCTATGGGTGCCGGGTAATGATGTCACATAGCAATGACTGTGTTCCTCTCCTTAGCAACTAGCCTCCTTGGAGTTTCTTCAGCCCAGGAACACAACTTGCTTTATAGCCAGGTGCAGACATTTTACACTTTAACCAAATGTGAAGCGTTTTCATGTGCCTCATCTCATTAGATCCTCACAGAAGTTGTGAAGTAGGTAGATAAGAAACTCGGTAGAATCCTATTTTCATTAGCCAGAAAATGGAGATTAAGACAGTTAAGAACCTTGACCTACTGAAAAGAAGTAAGAAATAGTGGATCTTGAAAAAGACTTCAGGTTTTCTCACTGCACAGAATATAGTCAAACACTGCTATATTTAAATATTTTACCCTTTGTTCTCCCTGCGTGATCTACAATAATAATCTGCTTCATGTTGATGTTTACTGCTGTATTGCTGACAGTTACCTGAAAGAGAAGTTGGGGTGCTTCACTGGGCTGAAAAAAGTTGAGCTAAATCAGAAAACAGGTCTAATTAAGCAAGTTTATTATATATATAAAGCTCTCGCTGGCACCAATTGCACACATGTGTTTCCATCTGTCATTGTCGATTGTGAATTTGGTTGACACTTCTATTATAAAGAAAGGGCGAATAGCAATATTAAAATATTTCTTCAAATTAATTTCCTTTCAATGTGCATGAATTTGTGTACCTGGGTCTCTAGTGTTAGTGTAAGATCAGAAGGTAATACCACATCCCAACACTGTAGAAAACACTGAGTTGTGAATACATTAAAGGCAGGAACTATCTTCTACTTTTTTATTACCTGTTATCTACCACAGGGTCATCATTTTTTATTATCAATTTTTTTTCTTATTCCTTCCCTCTGATTCATCAGTAAAATAAGTTCCATACAAACATCAACTCCCTTGCCTTCCTTTTCCTCTCTTTCTCTCACCTGACAAAAATCCAGCCCTGGGTGAACCCAAGATATGCCTTTTCCTTGTCTGTACCACTATAGCTCTGCAGAAGAAACATCATTTGTCCCATGTCTCTAAAGTCTTGGTCATCAACCTCAGACAGAATCTAACTACTGCCTAACAACCCTCCAATGTTTCTTCAGCATACTTTCTCTTCCATGCTCTCAAAGGCCATTCCACAGTTCTCCTTGCATCTCAGATGCCTCCTCCTTCCCACTCATTAGCAGCTGACCCTAGTCAGCTTTGTTGAGAACCTCCTTGTTGAGAACCTCCTTGTAGAAGTTAAATAACTCTCTATTTTAAAGCAGGGTTCCTTGACAGCAACACTATTGACACTTTGGACCAAAGTTTTGTTGTGGGGAATTGATTTTTGGTTTTGGGGTGTTTTTTTTTTTTAATATATTTTTATTGATTTCAGAAAGGAAGGGAGAGGGAGAGAGATAGAAATATCAATAATGAGAGAGAATCATTGATCAGCTGCCTCCTGCACACTCCCTATTGGGGATCAAGCCTGCAACCCAGACATGTTCCCTGACCAGGAATTGAATCTGTGACCTCCTGGTTCATAGGTCAGTGCTCAACCACTGAGCAACACAGCCAGGCTGTTGTTGGGAATTGTTTTGAGCATTATAGAATGTTAGCCGCATTCCTGGTATCTATACTCTAGAATCTAGATGCCAATAACACCAACTCCAGACTGTGTCAACCAAAAATATCTCTGGACATTGCCAGTTATCCACTGAAGAGTAAAATCTCCCCTAGTTGAGAACCATTGATTTAAAAAAAGCAGAAATCAATTCCAGCTGACATAATGAAAAGGGGGATTTACTGAGAAGATAGAGGAGTAACTCATAGACTGATTGGAGAAAGAATCCCAGAGGCAGGAGATCTTGGGCCTCCTTTCTCAAAGTGATAATTAGGCTATCTCCCTTTGTCCTTGGGTATTCCTAATTAAGTTTAAATTTCTCAGTAGGAAGAATCTAAATCCTGGTTAGGTGAGGCATTCACTCCTGTTGCCTGGGGAATAGAGTCTATAACTAGAATCAAGCTGGGAAGAAGTATTCAACAGAAAACAAGATGAAACAACAACAAAAAGGAATAGCTACCATACTTTCCCCATATTCTGTACCTGTATTAGCTAAAGTGACATGAAACCTATCTACAGAGGCTTCAATGAACTGGCGTTTATTTTTCTTTGTTAAAAGTAAGTCTGGCCGAAACCGGTTTGGCTCAGTGGATAGAGCGTCGGTCTGCGGACTGAAAGGTCCCAGGTTCGATTCCTGTCAAGGGCATGTACATCGGTTGCGGGCACATCCCCAGTAGGGGGTGTGCAGGAGGCAGCTGGTCGATGTTTCTCTCTCATCGATGTTTCTAGCTCTCTATCCCTCTCCCTTCCTCTCTGTAAAAAATCAATAAAATATTTAAAAAAAAAAAAAAAAGTAAGTCTGGAGGTAGGTAGTTGTTGGCATTGATTCAGCTGCTAAGCAATATCATCACCACCTCTTTCCTTTCCTCAGCTCTGTCTTTTCATGTTCAAGCTTATTGAACGTTGAAAGATGGCTGTCATACTTCCTGACATCATGAATCAATCACATTCAAAAGTAGAAAACCAGGGAGGAGGGATGGAGCAAAAGGGACCTTTTATGTGAGAAGTTCCTTCTCCTTTTATCAGCAAAGGAAAAGCTTTCACTCCACAACCTTTAAGTTCCATTGACCAGAAATAGGTTAAATGGCCATTCTCTTAGCTGCAAGACGATGTGCTGCTCACGTCCTCCTTCAAGAAGGGACTGGCTGCCCAGCTGTGAGGAATGTGGTTAGCTGACAGCATGCTCCTGTTACCTGCTTCAGAGTCCACCTCAGCTCTAGAGCCCAAGTTACACTCTTCTTGGGGAGAGTCCCAGCCAGTGAACTAGGAACGTAGTAGTACAAGGGCCTATTCCAACACAGAACTCCACTAATTGTCAGTCTTTGCTCTGGAGATCCCCATTGGGATGGCAAAGACTTTGTCAGGTTTGCATCACTGTCTGCAACCTCCCCTTACACAATTCAGCTTATACCTCTTTTCTTTTCATAAGCACTACTAGAGGCCTGATGCACGAAATTCGTGCAAGGGGCTCAGCCCTCACAGCCTGGCTGCCTCTTGGCCCTGGCAGCCATGTGGCCCTGCGGCCCCGCCCACTGGTCATTCTGGAAGGTCCTTCTGCAAGGTCGTCCGCATATTAATAATTAGCATATTAGCTCTTTATTATATAGGACTAGCGTTCCCGTTGCAGGAAAAATCCTGCAATAGGGTTTCCTGCTGCACTCTACCCCCCCTGCCTGCTCTCCTCCCTTGTCCCCCGCCCCGCCTTCTCCGCCAGCCCCCCTACTTTTCTCCCTTCTCTGCCAGCCCACCTGCTTTTCTCCCTTCTCCCCCGGCCCCGCCTCCGCTCCTCCCTTTTCTTCCCCCCGGCTTGCTTGCTTCTCTGCAGCTTTGCTCCCTTCTGCAGCTCTTGGCTTCTTTCTACGCTGTCTTGATATGCAAATTAGCCGCCATATTTGTTGGGGTAATTTGCATGTCGTCCTGATTGGTTGGTGGGCATGGGTTGGCTGGTGGGCATGGCTTGGGCATAGCAAAGGTGCAGTCAATTTGCATATTTGTCTATTATTATGTAGGACTAGAGGCCCAGTGCATAAAATTTGTGCATGGGGGGAGACCCTGAGCCCGGCCTGCACCCTCTCACAATCCAGGACCCCTCAGGGGACGTCCAGCTGCCGGTTTAGGCCTGATCCCTGCAGTCAGACATCTGGCAGTCAGACATCCCTCTCGCAATCCAGGACTGCTCGCTCCTAACCACTCACCTGCCTGCTTGCTCCTAACCACCTGCCTGCCTGCCTGCCTGCTTGCTCCTTACCACTCAGCTCGCTGCTCCTTAGTGCTGCCGCAGAGTGGGGAGAGGCTCCCGCCACCACCGCTGTGCTCGCCAGCCATGAGCCCAGCTTCTGGCTGAGGGGCACTCCCATTGTGGGAGCGCACTGACCACCAGGGGACAGCTCCTGTGTTGAGCAGCTGCCCCCTGCTGGTCAGTGCGCGTCAGTGCAACCATTCATTCCATCATAACGGTCTCTTAGGCTTTTATATATATAGATTCCCTGATAAACCTTTTATACACCTAACTCTGTCTCAGCATCTTCTTCCAAGAGAACCTACTCAGTACTCTATCTTTCTAATTTCAGTAAATGGCATGCACACAGCTGCTCAAGCCAAAACCCTGTGAATCATCCCTGATTCTTAGTTTTCCTTCATATATACATCCCTGATTTTTAGTTTTCCTTCATCTAAATCATCATCAAGGTTCTTTATGATGTCTTCTATCTTTCTGTCTAACCTCACTTCTCACTGCCCTCCTTCTCAATCACAATACCCTAGCCATGCTGGATATTTTGTTCTTAGAAATCATTCCCAGCTAAGACCTTTGCCCAAACTTTCCTGACTTCAGTAGACCACTATTTCCCCTACATTTTACATGGCTGGATCCTTCTCATTCATTAGAACTCAATTTTCTCCCATTATTCTCCCTAATGAATAGTATAGTGTGTGTGTGTGTGTGTGTGTGTGTGTGTGTGTGTAAATTCACTTACATATATACGTATACATATATATGCACTTTTTCTTAATTTTCTTTTAATCTATCTTTCTCACTAGACCATAAGATCCATGAGAGAATAAACCATATTTGGGTTGTTTATCACTATTTAATCAGAACCCAGCATAGCACAGTGTCTGATGCATATAATGGATAATCAATACATATTTGTTGAATGAATGAATAAGAATAAAAGGAAAATCACCTATAATTAGATAATTCTTAGATTCTCAGGTTGTTGGGGATTTTTTTCTCAGTGTTTTGGCAAAGGGATTTGATTTTTGTTTTTATCTTTTTTCCTTTAGAAAGAAAATGGAAATTGTATCCTCCACTTGCTGATATTTTTTTCTCTTTTTTTCCACTTGCTGATATTATAGTAACTAATTTATAGAAGACAAAAGGTACATGCAAGAATCAACAAATGAATACATAAATAAGTGGAGCAACAAATCAATCTCTCTCTCTCTCTCAAATCAATCAATAATTTTTTAAAATAACAGTAAATTATAACATCTAGGTCCATGTTACAATGACCATAATTGCAAGAGTCCCTTACTTTAAAATTAAACTATCCCTACCAAAAAAGTTCTATAATGTCCTAAGAATAATAATCCTACTCCCACTCAGCAATTTTAATTTTTAAAAAGAATAAACTAGAAACAAAGTAGTAGGAAGAATCCTGAAGTCTATATTTCACGATTATAAGAATTTAGTGAGAATAAAGTTCAGTTGTTCTGTAGTAAGGAACATTATCAAATAAATATTGGGTGCTATACTAATAATTTTTATTTCCTTCCAGCAAAACTCTTAAAATGTGCAATGACTGAAGTTATATAAATCTTATTTCTAATCTCTGGAGTTTCATTTCATGAAGTTAAAAGAAGCTAATTTCTCACTCCCCCTAAGGAATAGACAGTACATCCAGAGAGCAGAGTCTCTTCAGAGATCTCCTATAAAACTTTACTATGATAAAAGTTGGCCTTAAATACTTAGAAAACTGAGTCTATATCTCTGACTCACTCTAAAGAGATCTAAATTATGTAATTAAATCCCCATCTCTAGCTTTAATGATTCATTTTTAAATCTCTGTTATGCAGACATTTTCTTATGAAATCATGAACTTTCCAAAACAAACTCATTCTTTTGTGATGCCATACATATTCTATCTTCTCACTGCCCATTCCAGGTTGCAGTCCTAGGATAAGATTAACGTGATCTCACAAGGGGATGATACAAAGAAATATACAAAGGAGGAATGAGTTGTTACTCCAAGGTGGTAGGGCAATGCATGGTGTCATAAAGGGTGTGGCCAGGTAACCTTCAAAAGAGAAGGGGAAGAATGTTGGTATAGTTCAAGATATCACAAAGAGAGGGGTAAAACTTGATGTTTAAAGGGATGGGCAAACTCTGAAATCACTAGAGGGTGGGGAAAAATAGTACTTCACAAGAGGAAGGAGGTAGAACCTATATCTGGAAAATCAGTAATGTCAGAGAAGATGGAACATCCTTCATTCCTTCAAGTATTACATCACATAAAACTGGAAAAGTTTTAGGACAAAGGTCACAAACGGTGCCCGGAGGTAGACTCAGTCCATAAACATGTTTTGTTATCCAGTCTTTGGTTGGGTTGGATTTTTTTCTCCAATTAGTTATCAAATTTTGGGAGTTTCCATAACAACCACAATTTCTGGCTTCTCTTGAAAATGTTTGAGTTCTGAGAACCCTTGACCTACATTCCTAGCTGGCAGTGACTCACTGGAGCAAAGGAACAGCTTCCGTCTTTGGACAGGGCAGATACTCTTAGTTTACCTGTCCTTACTTAGTCAGCTTTACTCATATTATCCACCTAGCACTTGCAGGCATCTAAGCTTGTGACACTGTTTTGGGAATTTCAGGTAACAAAGAGGTGAGTCTGTGTTGAGAAAATATGTTGTGGGAGGGAAAGGCAATCTGTGACACCGGAAGGTATGCAGACCTTGGAAACTCATTGTGATGATAGAAGCAGCAGGATTTTATATCCTGCCATTTTTATCCCAAGAACATTCTTGCTGATCCTGCCACTCTGAACTTAGAGGATTTTGTCCCTATTTTGTATTTGAGAACATTGCAGCCTATGCATTAATCAAGGAATTAATAAGATACTTTCCAAAAAATTCACTAATATTGGCCTAATTCTTATTATATGTTTGTTGTCAAATATCCTTGGTATCAAACATCCCTGGTCAGGTTTAAAACAAATCTCATTATCCCCAAATGGTATAAACCATTATTTCTTTGAAAGATAAGATATTCCATAACATCAACCAGCCATTTGTCCTTGGAGCATCCTATTCTCCTTACAGCCTGTATGCCCTAGCTCAGGCAGCTTCTTTTCTTAGAATCTCTTTCTCTCTCACTAAATTCCTAGTCATTCTTCAAAGAACAAATGGAGAAATCACTTCCCCTAACCATACTCTCCTATCTTTAAGAAACAACTCCTGCCAGGCGGTATGGCTCAGTGGTTGAGCTTAGACCTATGAACCTTAGAAGTCTTGGTTCGATTCACGGCCTGGGCACATGCCCAGGTTGCGGGCTTGATCCCCAGTGTGAGGCGTGCAGGAGGCAGCTGATTAGTGATTCTATCTCATCATTGATGTTTCAATCTCTCTCTCCCTTTCCCTTCCTCTCTGAAATCAATAAAAATGTATTTTAAAAAAAGAAACAACTCCTCCCTTAGGCTGTCATAGAATTTTGAAGATATATTTAGTAAAGAACTCATACCCATACCTTTATTCCAAAACTGCAGTAGGTTTTCTTTTTTAATTTATTAACATCCTTTGGTAGAATTAAAGAATGTGAGTTACCAAAAGTCAGAATTTTTGTGTATTAAAGGCCTGGCATCTAAGGACATTTAATAAATATCTGTGCATGAAAGGTCATAAGCAGGTATAGAAATTGGCTAGGTCAAAAGGTTATGGGGTGGGGCCATGATGGGACATTCTGTTATGCAATAAAAAGTTGTCATAAGGGGATGGAGCAGAATATGTTGTCATGAGAAAAATCTATGAAAATTTATCTAATGCCACTAGTCTGAAAGTGTTGGGTACAACAGGAAGAGGAGCTGGACCCTAGAGTGACACCATTTAGACCACTAGAGTCATGCCAGTCTCTTGGGAATCCTCCCATGTCCAGATAAGCATTAACATCCACCACAGTTCTCTCAGTTGACGACAACAATGTTGTCTACCTATGTCAATACAACTTTGGGTAACACATTGTATTGAGATGGTATTGGCTGGGATTCTGCCTGTACTGTAAGCCGGTTTCTTAACTGATATGCTTGGACTGGTCAACAGGTCTAATCTTAGATGTGGGTCCCAGGCTATGAATTGGTTTGGCATTTTTCTTGGCTATGAAATTAGCCTATAATTGAAATCATGAGCTATGTCAAACCACAGACTGTGATCAAAATTCAAGGATAAAAGAACTAACCCCATGCTGGAACCTTGATCTTGGACTCTCCAGACTCCAGAACTAGAAGCAATAGATTGCTGTTGTTTATATGCTACCGAGTCTGTGTTATTTTGATATAGTAGCCCAAATGGACTAAGAAAATACAAGTCAAATAAGATTAACTTTTAAGTTTTTATCCTGTATTATGCTCTTTAATATTTTGGAACAAACTAACACCTTACTAATGTTTATGGCAGTGGTTCTCTCTCATGTAAATGAAATCAAAGTTATTTTATAATAATACTAAGATGTTATTTATGTTAACATGCAATGGATTCATCATTGCTAACTTTAAATAAATCAATTAAAATGTCTTTTTAAAAATGTCTTTAAAGTTTTCTTGGTTCAATTTCCAATATGAAAATATAAGTGTAAAGGAATCTGGAGATCAAAAAACTGAGAATTTCTACCCTGGCCAGTGTGGCTCGATTGGTTGGCCATTGTCCCATGCATGGAGAGGTCCCTAGTTCCATTCCTGGTCAGGGCACATGTCTGGGTTTCAGGCTTGATCCCCAGTAGGAGACATGCAGGGGACAGCCAATCCATGTTTCTCTCTCTCTCTCCCTAAAATTAACAAAAACATATTTTAAAAAATCAAAGACTGATATTTCCTTTCTGGAGAGTATGTTGAAGAGAAACTAAAGGAAAAGCTAGGGACAGAGGAGTCTCCAGCTACAAAAACTAGGTTTGGGTTGTTTTATGTTCAAAGTTGAGGGTGAGGGGAAAAGTCAGGGAGCAACTGCCATAAGGGTATTACTACAGGGGACAGAGATAGGGAGAGGGAAGTTTAAAGATCTTTTCTCTTTGCTCTGGCGGGTGTTGCTCAGTTGGTTGGGTGTCGTCCTGTGCACCGAAGGTTGCCAGTTCAATTCCCAATTAGGGCACTTGCCTGGGTTTTGGGATAGACCCCCAGTAGGGGGTATGCAGCCAATCAATGTTACACTCCCACATCCATGTTTCTCTCCCTCTCCCTTCCTCTCTCTCTAAAACTCAATTTAAAATATAAATAAAGATATTTTTCTCTGTATTCTTTCCACTTCTAGTTAATTTTGACTTATATATTTGTTTGGTTTTTAATATATTTTTATTGATATGAGAGAGAGAGAGAGAGAGAGAGAGAGAGAGAGAGAGAGAGAGAGAGAGAGAGAAACATCAATGATGAGAGAGAAAAATTGATTGGCTACCTCTCCCACACTGGGGATTGAGCCCACAACCCAGTCATGTGCCCTGAATGGGAATCAAACTATGACCTCCCGGTTCATAGGTTAACACTCAACTGCTGAGCGACACCTGCCAGGCTGTATTTGTTTCTTATAATGTGGCACTCAGAGATCAGACCAACTCAACCAGTATGAAGCCTCATTCGCTCAACTAGACCATGTAAGACTGTTTTTGCTGGCTTGCTGAAGTCAAAACACTAAATTCCTGATATGGGTAAGCATTCATTAGATGGTTGTTGTAGTGAACTGAATTGTGTCTACTTAAACTCCCTCGCTTTATAGCAGCATGTTTTTGTACAAGTTTTCCTCTCTGGGCATCAATTTTCTCATCTGTAAAATAGGGCACTTAAGTAAATGACAATTTGTAGGCCTTTATTGAGAGATTACTCTCTCCCAGGTACTATGTTTTACCTCCACTGTCCTGTGTAATTCTTACAACAATCCGAAAGATAGTACTATTATTATTTTCATTTTATGCATGAGAAATTTGCAGCACAAAGAAGCTAGGCATCTTGCTCAAGGATTAGTGCCAGGATTCAAAGCCAGGTAGTCAGCCTCCCAAGGTCCCCTACCACTAACACTGTAATCTCCCCGTAGTGCCTAAACCAATTACAGCACTGTGCCCACTGCAGCTGAAAGGATTTTCTATGGCTTCTCCTTCGTTTATCATTAGCTGCAAATTCAAACTAAGTTAGTGCATCTGCACATGTGCTGGAAAATGGGTATCTGCCACTCATAGTTTTTAGAGTGTGAAGTGACTCTGCCTCTCTCAAGTCTCACCAAGCTTCCCCTAACACAAGAAGTGGGTCCAAAAGCCAAGCAGCCAAAAATACAACCGTCCGCTCTTACCGCTTGCTTTGTGGTCTTTTAAGGAGAAGGGAAAGTGTGGACTAGGGAGAGGATTACCTGGGCTCTGCCACTTACTAAATTCTACGATCTTGGGCAAGTTACATAGCCTCTCTGTGCCTCAGTTTCCTGCCATAGCACATACCTCAAAGAGTTATTATGAAGATTAAATGATAATATTTATTTGGAAAGTACTTCTAACAGTATCTGGCACATGTTAAGTGTTATATAAAAATATGTGAATAGCCTGGCTGGTGTTGCTCAGTGGTTGAGCATCAACCCATGAACCAGAGGTCACCAGATCTATTCTTGGTCAGGGTACATGCCTAGGATTGCAGGCTCGATCCCCAGTAGGGGGCGTACAGGAGATAGCCAATCAATGGTTCTTGCTCATGGATGTTTCTATCTCCTCTATCCCTCTCTTTCTAAAATTAATTTTTAAAAAAATATATGTGAATAATCTCGCTATCTAGCATATCTATTTTTAAGTAGTATGTTCAGAAACACTAATGCTAAGTATCCTACCTAATAAAATGGTAATATGTAAATTACCATCACTCCGCTACGCCCACAATTGGGCCAGAGGGAGGCGCAGGGGGCGGGACTCGGGGTGGCCAGGGTAGCCGATTGGGCCGGCAGGACACTGAGCTCGCGTTGCCAGTGGCGGCGCGAGCTCAGCGTCTGCGCCATGGCTGTGCTGCAGCACAGAAGGGGCCTCTGGAGCAGTGAGTTCACGTCCCGCCACGGACCATCAAAAGCGGGGGAGCTGGGTGCCTGTCTGCTCCGGCACCAGGCCTTTCAGAACCTCTGAAAGGCCTGTTACACCAGCGGACAGGCACCCAGCTCTACCGCGATCAAAAGCGAAAGTGTGAAGGGCACCCTACACGTGCATGATTCAATCATGCACTGGGCCTCTAGTATAATAATGTTATGAATTTCTCAAAGGAAGAAGAGTGGGGAGGGACATGGCATAGTATTTATTTAAAAAAAAAAAAAGGATGGGGTGCTGTTGATTATTACCACCACTGCCTTCCACATTCCATAGTTGTATGGAACTTCTGTTGAGGACACCTGACATCCTTACTCACATTGCCTGCGCAGAGCATGGACACTTGTTCAGGTCCCATTGTAAAATCTCTCTCCATAGCCTGCTTTGCTCTCCTGAGAGTGTCCTCCCTCTCCTAATGCTAAAGATCTGCTCCTTTGCTTCCTCCCTGCCCCCGCAGCCCTGCACTAGTGGGAGGATTTCCCAGGTGCCCAATGCCTGGCTTACTAACAACACAATTCTGCCAAGCATGACCTCTGCCCTCAAATCACTCACAGACCAAGAGGATGAGTACTGTGTAATTTTGGAACCAGCTATTTTGGCTACAGATGAAAACTTGACCTGCTTTCTTGTGATTCTGTAGCATAATTTATAACCACACCTCTGACCATAATCAGTCAGTTATGACTTGTGTCAAGCCACCCAGAAAAATACTAATTTCCTTAGAGGAAATTACGTTATACCAACATCTTCTGTGGCTTATTTTGGTACATTTTCATTTTGGCTTATTCTAGTGCAGATTCATTTAGATAGAATTTAAGTTGCATGATATTGTAGAAAGTATCCTTAGCTAGAAGTCAAACATCTTGGGAGTTTAAGCCTAGCTCTGCCCTTATGACAGAGGGGGTGAGTTGCTTCACCTCTTTGAGTCCCCACTTCTTAAGACATTCAGTGGTATGGGAAATGGCAAATACTTTTTGATATTCTCAGAATCAAAAGTAAACTCTCCTACTGAATCAAGTGAGCATTGGCACTGGATACCAACTAGTCTAGTTCTTCATTTTACAGAGAACAAAATGAGGCTAATGGTGATGAAGTGGCTTACCAAAGTCAGACATCTAGCTGAGATCAAAGTCAAGACTATGTGATGGCCCTAGCCGGTTTGGCTCAGTAGATAGAGCCTCAGCCTGTGGACCAAAGGGTCCCAGTTTCGATTCTGGTCAAGGGCATGTACCTTGGTTGCAGGCTCCTCCCTGGCCTGGGCCCTGGTCAGGACTAGTGCAGGAGGCAACCAATCAATGTGTTACTCTCACATTGATGTGTCTCTCTGTCTTTCCCTATCTCTTCCACTCTCCCTAAAAGTCAATGGAAAAATATCTTTGGACTATGTGATGACGAACTGTACTCTGTTGTTTGCTAGACCCCAAGCCATTGTGTGCCTATTGGTTACTATGTAGTAGTAAACAATAATAGGCTTAGCTTAATAGAATTTTCTTTCTTGAAGTGATTTACTTTGAGGGATTACAAGCTTTTATCTTATGTTGTTGATTGTAATAATTTAAACTTTGAACAGCTTTAAATATTATTTGTGGGATACAGAAAAAGTAAAACTTTCTGAAAGATGAAAATGTTTTAATTTTATAATTCAACAAGACACTTAGCACACAGAAAAAAAAGGGGGGGACATTCAAGTGTGTTTAGTACTTAAGAATTATAACAGGACTAGAGGCCTGTTGCATGAAGATTCGTGCAATAGGCCTTCCTTCCCCTGGCTGCCGGCATCGGTTTTCCTCCGGCACCCGGGACCCAGGCCTTCACTTCGGCTGCAGCGGAGAAGCCAAGCCTCTTCAGTCTTCAGTTGTCTTCAGTCTTCAGTCTTCGATCGGGCTGGAGCCTTCAGTCTTCGCTCTGCACCTGTGTATGCAAATTAACCTGCCACCTTTGTTTGGTTAATTTGCATACTCACTCCTGATTGGCTGGTGGTCGCCATGGAGGTATGGTCAATTTGCATATTTCTCTTTTATTAGTGTAGATTTCCTTGAGAGAGAAAACAATAGGGACAAGTTTTCAAGACTTCAAGGTTTTTTTTATCATTAAAACAGTGGTATTTAATTTTCTTCTGACATGTTGCACATCATTCTTGTATAACACCACTCATCTAAAGATTATAGATGAGTTTTAATCTTGTCTACAATTAAGTTTCAAATAATCCATTTATTTTAATTTTTCCCTCAGTTTTTCAGATGAGCAAATCAAAATTTTCAAAAATAAGATTCTTTCAAAAGATCTGCCTGCCCCTTATTTCAGCAAATTCAAGTCTGAATAAGGCTTCTAAGTGGCCTCTGATTCAAATCTAGCCTTTCCTGTAACAGGAATGATGATGCCATCATGCTAGCCACCAGTTCAGAGTCTACCAAATAGGTGAGGTCTCCTAGCCCCAGAGAAATCACCTACCACCATCTCTTCATCACCTCGGGTTTTCTTGCCACTAACCCAGCCAATTTCCCTTCAGTTTCCCTGCTTTGCTTTTGGGCTGCTTAGGACCTGTGTTCAACCACCCTTTTCTCTCTCTCAGCTTCAGTCTACCTCCAACAGGATACCTAGCTAAAGCAGCAGTTTAGCCAGTGCCCTTACTGGACCTGCTCTGGATTAGTGGGGGAGGGGATTTAGACACCTATTTTTACCTCATCCTGACCTCTGTCTGGGTATAAGGGAACAAAACAAAGGCTTGCTCCAGTCCCTAGATGTGGAGTGCTTAGGCAGCAGGTATTAGGTTCTGAATTGGAAATTTATAACCCCCAAAAGAAAAACGGATAATAAATATTATTGATGAATTCCTGTTAAAATACAGGTGTGTGTTGTCTGCAGCTTTGTTACTCAAAGTGTGGTCTAGGGTCTAGGAGAGTCAGCATCGCCTGGGAGCATCTCTGGCCTAACCCAGGCCTGAGAATCTAAATCTGTATTTAAATAAGACCACTAGGTAATTTGTGTGCATGCTGTCCAAGGGTAAGTCTGGATTTATCTGTTCTTTCTTCTAAAAGGCCTCAGAATGACCAGGGCCTGAGAGACAGACTTGGACTACCCAAAATGCTTAGAAGCCAAATGCTAATCTAGCCATCCGCACAGAGACATCACTGCCACAGGACTTGCATACTTGAAGGCTGAATGCCAGCTCATTTCTCCCTGTAGGCAAACGTAAGCCAGGAGGCTAAGTCCTCCTCAGGTTGCCAGGTGAACTGGGAATGTTTACTCTCTCTCCTAAATGACCAGTCTTTCTCTGGGTACATGAATGACAGCCCGAGAACTCTTCAGTCCTCTTCTTTGCTTCTGTAAAGCAATCTTATTTTCCTCATTTTCTCAAGCTTGGACTCTGGCCAGTTTGGTTCAGTGGATAGAGTGTCAGCCCGAGGACTGAAGGATCCCAAATTCAATTCTGGTCAAGGGCACATACCCCGACCATGTTGGAGGCAACCAACCAGCCAATGTTTCTTTCTCACATCAATGTTTTGTTTTGTTTTGTTTTGTTTTGTTTTGTTTTGTTTTGTTTTGTTTTGTTTCTCTCCCTTCCTCTCTCTAAGCATGTGAGAATTAAAAAAAAAAAAAAAGGGCAGAAACTGAGATGATAAGTAATGTGTTCAAGGTCACGAATTTAGTAGTAGGGGATCAGAATTCTGGCTGTTTCCCAAGCCTGCAATATACTGCCACCTGTTTGGCCTTATCCTCAGGCAAGCTGGGAGGCTGCTCTGCAAGTTTTATTTTCCAGATGAATAAATGACTCCTTTTCCGGCTCCTTCATGTGGTTCATGTGTCACGTGGCAACCTCATCATTGTGATTACTGTCATTTTCATCATCATCAATTAACACTACAATTTTAATTCCCTACATGCAGTTTCTCCCCGCATACTCTTCCTTTTTAAATAATCACTTTGCTAAGAATATAGTATTTCCTTTTGAAAGTTTGACAAACCACAAGCAGGTGCTGAGGTTATTTGTTTTAGTGCTGGAAGCTGGAGAAAAAACAGGAGCTTCGGTTATTCACCATACACAAAATTAGAACAATGGATGCCCTGCTTTCATACTTCATGCCTAATGGCTACAAAGATCAAGATAAATCCTTTCAACCAGAGAAAGAATAAATCCAAAGGAACTTAATCTGTGGTCTATTACTGCTCAGTGTTGAATGCCTGTGCTTTTATTCTAGTCTGATTTTTTTTTTTTTTTTAGATTTCAAAATGCTAAGATTTATTGTTGAAATTTAGAATTTTGATGCCTAACTTTTAGATCATGGATATTTATATCATTCAGTAAATGACAATGGAGAGGAAGCCAGTCCTATATTTGAATTTTAGTTAATACACTTACCAGCTGGGTCACTTCATGAATGCTACTTAACTTCACTGAGCTTCAGTTAATCTACCTTTTTAAAAGATGTTAATAAACTCTTAAAAGAGATCTTATTTTCCTAAATACATTCTGGATCAAATGATATGATGGCTAGAATTTGCTTCAAAATGATCCAAGTATAGGGAGAAAGTGGGTGGGTATATAGTTGAAATAACACTGGCCATGTGTTGATTATTGAAGTTGGACAATGGGTACCCAGGAATAAATTATCTCTACTTTTGTATATGTTTGAAATTTTTAAATTAAAAGAATGGGGGAAAGTTAATGGATATTTTTGAATATTAAAAAATATAAGTGAGTGTCAGAGCAGTTGGGGAGAGGTCAATGGGGGGAAAGGAGACATATGTAATACTTTAAACAATAAAGAATTTAAATTAAAAAATATATATGCTTTAGTCTGGAATAATACAGCCATTTTCAAGCTGTTATTACATATCAGATGACATTTAAAACATTATCTGATTTAATTATCACAACAGTTACATGAATTATGTATTATTTATTCCCATTTTAGAAATGAGGAAAATGAGACACAGAGAATCTAAGCAACTCACACAAGGAATTAAGGAGTATTAGTACAAAGTATTAGTACAAAGCTAGACCAGGGATATATATATATATGGTCTCAAAAAGTATATACACATTTTAACAGCTGCTAGTTCAATTTTGAAAATGAAATGTATTTTAATGAACACTGCCTTTATAATTATTCAAAGTGTGTGTACACATATTTTGGGACACCCTCTATTACCCAAAGGGGAAAGATCAGTAAGGCTTTAAGGGGTAAGAAAAACCCTTTTGGACTTGGAATTTCAGCATCCCACCTCCCTTTGAGAAGTTGATTAAATCTCTGGACTTTCTCCCTCAGAGAAAGCACACATACACATACACAGAATTTTGCATTTCATTTCAAGAGGCTTGTGAACCCCCTGAAGCCACCTACAAAATCCTGGGTAAGACAAGGGAGAATATTTCAGAGTCTCAGGGAATCACCAGGTTGGGGAAAATGGCATTCACCAGGATAATACAGATTCAGCAAAAGTCTCAGGGTACACAGAGTCCAGCCACCACCTGCCCAGGGCCTGAAGACCATTTTGATTGGAGGATAGGTCTCAGAGAGTCATCAGGGTGGAGCTAGTGGAGTTCACCAGGATAATGCAGGTTCAGATTTGGTCATGTGGGGAGAGGGCTCAACACAGGGACAGTGGCGGCCATCCCTCCAGCCCTCTCCCTGAAGCCACACAACCCAATTTCTCTCCGTCTGTCTCTGGCACACCTTCCCACCCCACCCCCCAGCTTGACAGAATCCCTTGAGAATTTTTTGTTGTCTTGTTTTAATATGTTTTTATTAATTTTCAGACAGAAAAAGGCAGAGGGAGAGAGAGAAACATCCCATATAATAAAAGCCTAATATGCTAAGTGTCCGGTTGTCCAGTCATCTGTTCAACCAATCCAAGAGTAATATGTTAATGATATGCTAAGGCCGCTCAACCGCTTGCTATGGCATGCACTGACCACCAGGGGGCAGACACTCCAACTGGTAGGTTAGCTTGCTGCTGGGGTCGGCTGATGGGGACTGAGCAAGACAAGCCAGACACGCCCTGGAGCCCTCCTGCAGTACCTCCCCAGCTGGCCAAACTCCTGCATCCCTCCCAGCCCTGATTGTGCACTGGTGGGGTCCCACAGCCTGGCCTGCACCCTCTCACAATTCAGGACCCCTCAGGCAATGTCAGAGAGCTGGTTTCAGCCTGATCCCACTCAACACAGGAGCTGCCCCCTGGTGGTCAGTGCACTCCCACAGGGGGAGTGCTGCTCAGCCAGAAGCCAGGCTCACAGCAGGCGAGTACAGCAGCAGTGGCGGAAGCCTCTCCCACCTCCAAGACAGCCGGACATCCCCTGAGGGCTCCTGGACTGTGAGAGGGCACAAGCCGGGCTGTGGGACGCCTCTTCCCGAGTGCACAAATTTCATGCACCAGGCCTCTAGACAATGATGAGAATCATCGATCCACTGCTTCCTGCACAGCCCCTACTGGGGATTGAGCCTGCAATCCAGGCATGTGCCCTGACTGGGAATTGAACCATGACCTCCTAGTTCATTGGTCGATGCTCAATCACTGAGCCACACCAGCCAGGCAATAATGATATTATTTAATGACTGGCTCAAAAAATCCCTCAAAGTTGAACAATGGGTTCTTTTGAACTGGAGTGAACCAGCTCCAGCATAATACTCCAGGCCAAAAGTTTGCTCTCTAATTGTTAAGTGATAGTGAAAGGTAAGTGGTTATTGCCAGCAAAATTATTGGCCTAAAAATTAGAAATTTTAAGAAGACAGTTTACCACTAGATTTAATTTAATTCAGAATTAGCTCCCCAGGTATTATAAATAGAAAAGGATGCGTTTATCTGAGACTCCAGTTGGGAGGGATTTGTGTGGAGAAATGGATGACTCTAGAAAGAGGTAATTTCTGCTCAAATCTAACAAACAAATGACTCTAAAATGCAGCCCATCAAGAGATTTGAATACAGAGTTCATAGAAAATAACTAGAATGACTTTTCATCATATGAAAAAAAAAGATTCATCTTTCAAGAGAATAAGACAAGCCACAGAATTGGAGAAAATATTTGCAAAAGATGTGTCTCATGAACAACTGTCATTCACAATGTACAAAGAACTCTTAAAACACAGCAGTGAGAAAACAACCCAATTAAAAAATGAGCAAACGACCTGACAAAAGATATATATATATATATATATATATATATATATATATATATATATATATCAAGTAAACATATAAAAAATACTCAATATCACATATAATTAGGGAATTGCAAATTAAAACACCAATAAGATACCATTACACACCTATTAAAATGGCCAAAATCCAAAACCCTGGTAACACTAAATGGTGATAAGAATGTGGAGAAACAGAAACTCTCATTTATTGCAGTGGAAATGCAAACAATTACAGCCACTTTCTGGAAGACAATTTGGCAGTTTCTTACAAAACTAAACATACTCTTACCATACAATCTAGCAGTTGCACTGCTTGGTTTTTATCAAAATGAGTTGAAAACTTGTGTCCACACAAAAACCTGCACACAGATTTTATTGTAGCTTTATTCATAATTTCCAAAACTTAGAAGCCACCAAGATGTCCTGCAGTATGTGAATGGATAAATAAACTTTGGTACATACAGACAACGGAATATTATTCAGCACTAAAAAGAAATGAGCTATCAAGCATTAAAAAAAACCATGAAGGAGCCCAACTGGTGTGGCTCAGTGGTTGAGCATCGACCTATGAACCAGGAGGTTACGGTTTGATTCCCCATCAGGGCAAATGTCTAGGTTGTGGGCTCGATCCCCATTGGGGGACATGCAGGAGGCAGCCAATCAATGATTCTCTCTTATCATTGATGTCTCTATCTCTCTCTCCCTCTCCTTTCCTCTCTAAAATAAATAAATATAAAAATAAAAAACATGGAGGAAACAAAGACTAAAAAAAAAAAAAAAACATGGAGGAACCTTAAATGCTTATCACTAAGTGAAAGAAGACAATCTAAAAAGGCTACATACAGCATAATTTCAACTACATGACATTTTAGAAAAAGCAAAACTGGAAAGAGTAAAAAGATTGGTGGTTGTCAGGGGTTAGAGGGACAGGAGAGATGAACTGGCAAAGCACAGAGGATTTTTAGAGCAGTGAAACTATTCTGTATGACACTGATACCGTTGTAATTAGCTAGTTACCAGGATTAAAATAGAAAAGTAGCAAAGGGAAAGCCAGACATTA
The DNA here is from genome assembly GCF_027574615.1 of Eptesicus fuscus. NCBI lineage: Eukaryota > Metazoa > Chordata > Mammalia > Chiroptera > Vespertilionidae > Eptesicus > Eptesicus fuscus. The sequence continues at coordinate 53,742,668 of NC_072485.1, read as the reverse complement.
TGGGCATGTTCCCTGCAAAACATTGGGTGAAGGACACTGGACAAAGGGAAGATAGATGCATGCCCAGTAAAGTTGGGGAGACTAGGGAAGATACTGGCCTGTCACTCACACCTGGAGGCAGAAATGGTTGGTCAGAATAAGTGTGGCCACTACAAGGGTGCAAAGATTTGGGATACATAAACCCCTAAACAAAGGAATTTGCTCTCTTGGCTTTCTTGGGACTCCTGTGACTCTGGGTCTGTAGGGCCCTTTTGCTCCTGCTTCCCTGCATTCCCCCACATGTCCCACAAACCATGTGGACCCCACACGCAATGGACTAATGAACTGCTGCTAGCCTGGTGCTGTACTGGACCTGGCTCCAACATGGAAAGAAACTCTGGTTTTGCTTCTAGCTTTACTGAAACCCCAGCTGCACTTCCTCTGTAACTGGACTAAGGGAAATGGTGTAATTCCATGGAAATAAAACTTTCTACCATATTTCATCCTTCCATGGGGACCCCCGGAAATGCTTTTTCCAATGGTAACCCAAGAACCCCACTTCCACTGATAACAATACTATAATGATAGATGCATGTCATTATAAATTTGCCCAAACTCATAGAATGTACAACACCAAGAGTAAACTATTATGTAAACTATGGACTTTGGATGATTAGGATGTCAATGTAGGTTCATCAATTATAACAAGTGTATCACTCTGGTGCATGTGTGTGGGCAGGGAGGTATATGAGAACTCTCTGCACCTTCTCAATTTTACTGTGAACTTAAACCTACTCTAAAAAAATAAGTCTATTTAAAAAAAGGTTTATCCTCAATCAGAAAGTATGCATGCACCCCTATGTTCATAGCAGCACAATTTACAATAGCTAAGATCTGGAAACAGCCCAAGTGCTCATAAGTAGATGAGTAGATGGTAAAAACAAAAACAAAAAAACACACAAAACACTGTAGTACATTTATATTATGGAATACTATGCAGCAGTAAAAAAGAAGAATATCTTACCCTTTGAGACAACATGGAGGGATCTGGAGAGTATCATGCTAAGTGAAATAAGTCAGTCAGAGAAAGACAAGTATCACATGATCTCACTTGTATGCATATATGCATAACCCATGAATACAGACAGTGGGGTGGTAAAGGCCTGGGGTGAGGGGGGGGCAGGCTGGATGTTATCAATGGGGGAAATAAGGGAACATATGTAATACTTTCAACAATAAGGAGTTATTTAAAAAAAAAAAAGGTTTATCCTGACTCAGTAATGGACATACAAATTAGAACCACTGAAATGTTAGCAAAAACAACTGATTAGCAAAAAACAGGAAGTATGATAACATAGTGTTGGTGAAGCTGTGAGAAAACAGACACTTGCTGATTCCACTAATAAGATTGTCAAGCTTTATAACCCCAGGACAGTTTGGCAATATCTCTCAAAATTACAAATCCTTTGACACAATAATTTCATTTTGGGAAACTAGCTTAAGCATGTGCTCTTCCATGTGTGAAATGATGCACATACAAAGGTATTCGTTGCAATGATTTTTGTGGTAGCAAAAGGTTGAAAACAAAATATACATCATTAAATAAATTACAGTTCAAACAAAACTGCCCTAAGAATGAAGACTTTCTTTAAGTACTGGAACAGAAAGATCTCCTAGATGTATTAATAGAAAATCAAGATGCAAAACTCCATGTTTATCTATTTATAAAAGAAACACACGAAGGAGAATATGTTCACATTCCTATGTATTGTCTAGATAAAGAGTACCTCTGGGAAGATACACAAGAAACTAATAATAGCAATTACCTACCACAGAATGTGGGAATTGAGCAGATGAGGGACAGAAAGGAGACTTTTCTCTGTACACTTAAAAAAATTTAAACCATGTGAATGTATTTCATATTCAATTAGGGAAATAAATACATAACCACAACAAAACAAAATATAGCCATGCCCAAGCCATAAATATATATGTACTCCTAATTAAATGGAAAGCATGCCAAATACTGGTTTGCTTTTGTTTGAAATTTAGAGTTATAAATTTAAGAGATGTGTATATGATCACATGTGCACAGTGCATATAGGTAGGTATTGAGAAAAACAAAAGCAGTTCCTGACATCCAGGAGCTGACCTGGCACTACCAGCTACTGGGCATTAGAGTTGCTCTGAGCTGGCCTGGCACTCACAGCTCGGTCTTAATGTTCTATTTCACACGAACTATTTCACAGCACATCAACATCAAACAAGGCCACTCTGTGACCATAATGGATCTAGACAAAAAAAAGGCCACTCCATAATCATGTCTGAATACAGACAAAACCTGAAATTTTTCAAGCCATAAAATTCCATACATCTTGCTATCCTGGCTAATGTGACTGATGCTGCTTTGCCAATTACAGCTTTAGCCTCACTCTAGTCTTTCCTTCCTACAGATAGGATTTATTGATAAAATTGTCCCCACGTTCTAACAGCACCCAATCCAGAGAGTACCTCCTCTTCTTTGTACCTTCCTCAAAATCACCCAACCAAAGATCAAGTCCTAAATGAGTCCTTTCTAACACCTTCTTCCTGAGATGCCCTGTGGTTCCCCGTGGTATATGTTCTCTCCTGCTGCAATGAGCTATAAACTAAACTGTTCAAATACAGGAGTGTTCCTAGGTCTTCGGCTGAAGGTCATTGAGAGTATACATGACATAAAGGTTAGATAATTTTCGGTTTAGCTTGGCATTTCATCACTAAACTCTGCTATAGGTATACCTGGATTCAAATCTCTCCTAGCCCAGTCAGCCCAAGACCACCAGGGACAAGACAAAAGACGATTGATTTCTTACTATGAGGGAGACTGCACACTATACACTGAGTGGCCAGATTATTATGATCTCTGAATGCATAATAATCTGGCCACTCAGTGTATATATATTAGAGGCCTGGTGCATGAATTCATGCATGGGTGGGGTCAGGCCAGCCTGGCCAGGGGGTGCGGGGGACATGGGCGGTTGGCTGGCCTGCCTGCTGGTTGAGGGGACAATTTGCATGTTAGCCTTTTATTATATAGGATATACACTTAGTGGCCAGATTACTATGCATTCAGAGATCATAATAATCTGGCCACTCAGTGTAGAAGCTATGGAGCATCTCACCAAACAGAGGAAACTATAGACTCATTAAAGGATTTGAGCAAAAGGCACACTTTTAGGTGTAATTGAGGGAAGCAATGTTTTGATAAGTTCAAAGTGAAACAGAGCTATCTGTCATAGGTTTCCATCAAATTTGGACTGCTAATGGACCAAGGGACCTGTTTCCTGGAATATCACAAAAGTTAATCTACGGAATGTTATAGACAGAACTTATCTGAAACTCCTCACCTAGGGTGGAAATCAAGGCAGGCTCTCTGTATCAAAGTGACTTAAAACCTCTTGGCAAAACTAAGGTATTTCCTTTTTACTGATATAATTTCAAACAACAAAGTTTCTGACACCCATGGCATATCACAAGTGAGGTGGATCAGCACATGTGGGGGTTCAGTGGGGGTGGGTGTTTAAACGACAGCTCAAAAGTGTCTTCAAGATTTCTCCCTCCCTTCTCCCCCACCAATAAGGAGGCTCCAGAAGAGGCCCCTGAGGAAAGTCCTAGATAAAGAGACCTCTAAGTAAGGCTCCTGGTCTAGAAATGCAGATATGCTTAAGACCATGGCCTGCCTGCAGGGGGCCTGAGTCCTTGACTAAAGCTCCCCTCAGAGACTACAGTATGCATCAAGTCTAGTGGGAACAGCTTTGCCCTGTGAGGCCTGCCAAGTAAAGTCTTTGTAACTGCCTGCAGTTGGCCTAAAAAAAATCACAGGTAGACTTTGGACCAGGAGCTGACACACACACACACACACACATACACACACACACACACACATACATACATATATTCACAAATACACACACACACACACACACACACACACACACACAATCAACAACCCCAATAGAAAAATGGACAAAGGTTGTGATCAAATGGTCCACACACACAAAAAAAGAAAAGTTGATTGATTCTTAAGTTCTTTTTTTGATTCTTAAATTCTTAAACACATGAAATGATGTTCAGTCTCACACATAATAAGAGAAATGCAAATTAAACCTGCTCTAAGATAACAATTTTTCACTTAACACACTGTGATGGTGAAGGAATGGAGAAACAGATGCTCTCTTATATGAGGGGGTACACATCAGTACTGCCTCTACAGAGAGCAATTTGACAACTTCTATCAAAATTACAGAGACAGATATCTTTGACCAGCAAATATATTCTAGAAATTTATCTTGTAGGTAGACTCACACATGTGGGGAATGACATGTACACAAGAGTTTTATTCACTGCCATTTATTTTTTATAATAGTAAAAGACTGGAAATCACCTGACAATAAGGGCCTGGTTGAACAAAATATAGTACATCTATATCCAGAAATACTATGCAGCCATTCAGAAGATATATCATTAGGTTTCAAAAGCAAATGCAGAACAGTGTGTGTAGTATACAGTTTGTATGATAGTACAGAGGAAATAGCACATACTTTTAAAATTGATTTTTAGAAGGAAGGGGGAGAGAGAAACATCCAATCAGCTGCCTCCTGCAGGTCCCCTACTGGGCATGTGGCCTGACCAGGAATCAAACTGGCAACCTTTCAGTGCACTGGTGAGAGGCCCAACCAGCTAAGCCACACGTATTTTTTTATTTAATACGAGGGAACATAAGAAACCAATAGCATTGGTTTTCAGAGGGAAAACTGGGTAGCTGGTAATAGATAAGAAAAAAAAAAAAAGACTTTTCATTGTATACTGTTTTAGACCTTCTGAATTTTGAACCATTTTGAATGCATATCAACTTTAAAAAATAAGAAGAGAAAAGATAACAAGCAAACCAACCACAAAAACACGGGCTCTGATGTCAGACTGCTTGGGTGTAATCCTTTCACCATTTCGAACCAGTTGTGTGTGTGACCTTAGGCAAATTACTTAACCTTGTTCCTTTCCTCATCTACAAAATGGGTCTAATGGTATCACCAACTTCAGAGTTGTGAGAATCAAGGGAGATAAGGAAGAAAATATTTAGGTCAGTAGCAGAGACTCTGGAGCCAGACTGCCAGAGTTCAAATGCTGGCTCCACCCCTCTCAGGTTGCATGACCTTGGGCAAGTTACTCAATCTCAGTTTTCCTCAGTTTCTTCTTTTGGAAATGTGGATAATAATCAGATTGTGTGGAGACTAAGTTAGTTAATGCTTGTAAAATGCTTAAAACTACTTTGGAACATATTAAGTGCTATATCAGTGTTTGTGAATTTTAGATATTTATTTGTTTAACACAAATATTAGTTATTATGGTTAGTTATTATCCAACATTGTTGAAATAAATCACACTTTCTAGAATTACCTTACCTACCTTCAACCATGCTCCTCTCCTATCTATAAATCTACAAACACACTGCACCTGTTAGGTGCTCATATTATTCCCACAGCCTGGAATGCCAATTCCAACTGTGATTGACTGACCAATGCTGTCTTTCAAGATCCAATTCAATGTCTCTTCCTCCCCAAGGTGGGCTGCTCTCTCCTGTTAGCTTCCCTATCACTGACAACTAGTCTGACCCTTTCCTACTCTGCCTGTGTCCCCTCTTCCCCCAGACCAGCAGGCTAAGTAGGTAGCAATTCAAATTTGTCTGGATAAATGGGTAAATGGAATACTGACGATTTTGTACCTTCAAAGGAATAAAAAAAAAAGTAAGTTTTCTGTTGTACCATGTTTAACTTCATTTTTATGCCTTCAGGTCTCAGATAGAGATGAAATAAAGAACTGTTCAGGGCCACTAAAGGAAGGTGGAAAGAGAATACTTTGGAAATTAGAAGGTTGTTTTTTTTTTAAGTGGTTGTTTTGGTTTGAGGTTTTCTTTGGGGGGGGAGGGGTTGGTTTGTTTTTTATTTTGTTTTTGCCTTTAGTCAACATGGACCTTGCTCCCCCTGCTGGATCTAACGTAAAATGCTGCTTCAAAAATCCATTTATGGAAAGGCAGAGGAAGCAAAACCTGTAGCATATTTAAATTAGTATCCAGCCCGAGCTGGTTTGGCTCAGTAGATAGAGCGTCAGCCTGTGAACTGAAGAGTCCCAGGTTCGATTCCTGCCAAGGGCACATGCCCGGGGTTGCGGGCTCGATCCCCAGTAGGGGGCGTGCAGGAGGCAGCTGATCAATGATCCCCTTTCATCATTAATGTTTCTACCTCTCTCTCCCTCTCCCTTCCTCTCTGAAATCAATAAAAATATATATTAAAAAATAAATAAATAAAATAAAATAGTATCTAGAGCCTTTCATCAAGCTTCTTTTTAAAAAAATATATATTTTATTGATTTTTTACAGAAAGGAAGGGAGAAGGACAGAGTCAGAAACATCGATCAGCTGCCTCCTGCACACACACACCCCCACCCCACCCCCCCAGGGATGTGCCCAAAACCAAGGCACACACCCTTGACCAGAATCGAACCCAGGACCCTTCAGTCTGCAGCCCGACGCTCCATCCACTGAGCCAAACCGGTTTTGGCAAGCTTCTTATTACAGATGGCATAGTTGTAGCTATGACATTCCAGAATTCCTACAATGACTGACTACATAACAATTACAGTTGCCTCATATACATGGAGGGAGATGTATGAAATATACATTCAGGACTACAGGCCAGAAAGTCCTGAGAATAAATCCAGCTTTGATGACAACTGCAAAAAGGGGCCGCTGGCAAATAATTTAGTTTGTTTTTGTGTTATTAATTTTTTAAAAAAATATTTTTATTTTTTGATTTGGGAGAGAGAGAAATATCAATTTGTTGTTCCACTTATTTATGCATTCATTGGTTGCTTCTTATATGTGCCCAGACTGGGGATTAAACACAAAACTTTGGCGTATCTGGATGATGCTCTAACCAACTGAACTACCCTTCTGTGTAAGGGCATAAGAATGCTACTAGCGCCCTAGCCGCTTTGGCTCAGTGGATAGAGCGTTGGCCTGCGGACTGAAGGGTTCCAGGTTCAATTCCGGCCAAGGGCACATGCCCGAGTTGTGGGCTCAATCCCCAATGGGGGTGTGCAGGAGGCAGACGATCAATGATTCTCTCTCATCATTAACGTTTCTATCTCTCTATCCCTCTCCCTTCCTCTCTGAAATCAATAAAGAAATATTTTTTTTAAAAAAAAAGAATGCTACTAGCTTCTCATTACCATTGAAGCACTTGAATGATACCAATAATCAATTGAGTACCAAATGTCTCTTATGTGCACAGTCACACTCAGGGCCCTGGGGGACCCAAGAACACTACAATGTTCCTGCCCTCAAGTTCCTTTGGGTCTTCAGGAAATGCGGAGGCTGTGTACAGTCCTCCTAATGGTGTGTGGTATATAGTAAGCTCTCAACAAACGTTCATACGCTTTGCCATTCCACCTCTGAATCTGGTTTCTGCCCAGGGCTGGAATCCACGATTCCAGGACTAATAGAACATTTCTGAAATGGATTCCTTCCGGCCTTCACTAGACTGTCAATGAGAACAAGGACCAGATCTTGTTTGTGCTCTATTCCTAGTGCCCAGAACTATGCCTGGCAAATGACATGTGCTCAGTAACCCTTCCAAGGAAACATTCTATTTTTGGGTTACCCTCATTGTTTGAGAAGTGAGCCAATTCCACCTCCTATCACTTGAATTCACTGGTTCCTGTCTTGCCTAATCTCAGCAGTTCTCAATACATATAAACTTCCTTTCTACCTCCTCCTCTCGCCCTCTGTCATCATTGCCCTCATGAACATCACAAAAGACTTTAAATTCCTTGCTGAAATCCAGACACTACTAGCTGTACCTTCAGTGTTCTTCTAAGCATTAGCCAAATAATTAAAAACTCACAATGTGACTGAGGAAATCCATCATAAAACATGGAGCTAAGAGGATTCAAAGCCTTTAAATTTGGTGAGGGATTGTAGTCAGACAGGAGTAAATTCAGGAGTTCCGAAAAGGTACCTATCCTTATGTATGAAAGAGATTTTTTTTTGCAGTTCTTGGGCTGGACAATTTATTCTTTCATCTTAAAACCTAGATAAACCACAGTCCTTCCCCTCTAATGGAGGAGACAGATAAATAGTAAGTGAAGTAATAAAAAAAGACAGAAGGTGGTGCTATGAAGAAAAAAAGCAGGATGCCATGAGGGAGAATAATGAGGTGGGGTGGGTAGGGGACAAACGTCAGCTTTGGAGAGAGTGGGGATCTGGAAGCCTCTCTGAGGAGCCTCAAGAAGTTGCCGGTCAGGAAGAACATTCCAGGCTGAAAGAACATCAGGATCTGAAATCCTTGGAGGAAGATTTGGCAATGAGGAGCAGAAGGGGTGGGGAAGAGTGTAAGAAAAAGCAAGGGTGGAGAGAAGTTTGCACATGGGTTGGATAGATATTAGAAGCGATGGAGTATAAGGAAAAAAACAAACATGAATTCCAATGCAAAATTTGCTTTTATGAAAAATATTCAATAATAGTATTCGAGCAAACTTCTAGCTCAAAATCTTTTGTTATTCCAAACACTTGAGCATCTTTCTAAATATATATATGCAAATACATTCTCAAACATGTAAAGTGCATATGTTCTCAAAAGGATTCAAAGCAACTTCTAGAAATATAACGGGAAATAAATGGGTTAAGTAATTGTGGCGAGGTCAGAAGTGAAAGCAAACAGGAGAGGAAAAATAAAGTCAACTATTCGGATTGGCTTACAAAAGTGCGTATTATACACTTTAATACAGTTTTAAACAATAGCTATATCTGGGCTGCATATTTGATTCTGAACTTCCAGGAAGGAAACAATAGGAAAACATAAACAATTATGAAATGTAGTGTCCCTGTGATCAAAACAAAGTAGTTTTTAAGAGAAATGTAGCTTCCTGGTATAAGATCTGGAGAAATGTTCCTTTATTAAGTCACTCTATGACATAATGGTAAAAGTCCTCAACAAATCCCTACAATAATTACAGCAGCAAGATTCCTGGGGCGAGCTCTTAAACTAACTTTAATGCATAAATCCAAAAGTGCAACTCAATAAAAGCAATTCAACAAGGGTCCAGAGTCAATCCAGCTACAGAGTTTATTCTAGCAGCTGTAAATCAGAAATAACACTTGGAATGTCTAGAGAAATGGGTGCATTATATATCCTTCAAGTAATCCTCCATGAGTAGTACTTCTTTCCTTTGAGCTTTTGAAATTAATAAGTTAGTTTTTAAAAATTTCTTCCCAGATAACTTTATAGTTTATGTGCTGTATAAGTCTTTTGTCAATAAATCAATTAAATGTTGGAAGACATCTACCAAAAACAATATCTGAATATCAGAAGAGCTGATCTCAAGCCATGCTTTCTGACAATAATTATACAGAAGAATTCAGATGCTGTTGAGGGATAATAACACCGTATTCTCAGCATAGAGACAAATAATCATCTTTCCCTTCTTAAAAAAAAAAAAAATTGTTGCCCGGCCAGCGAGGCTCAGGGGTTGAGCAACCTATGAACCAGGAGGTCAGGGTTTGATTCCCGGTCAGGGCACATGCCCACGTTGTGGGCTTGATCCCCAGTGTCGGGTGTGCAGGAGGCAACTGATCCATGATTCTTTCTCATCATTAACTTTTTTCTCTCTCTCTCCCTCTCCCTTCCTCTCTGAAGTCAATAAAAATATTTTTTTTAAAAATTGTCATGCACTATGCTCACATAAGAGTAGTTTTAGTGCATTAAAAAAGCACATTTTGGGCCCTGGTCTGGAAGCTCAGTTTGTTGGAGTGTCGTCCTGATACGTCCTGAAGCTCAGTTTGTTGGAGTATCTTCACTGCACATAGAAGAATCAACCAATGAATGCATAAGTGGAACAACAAATAGATGTTTCTGTCTCTGTCTCTCTCTCTTTCTTTCTCCCTTCCACTCTCTCTTTCAAATGAATCAATATTTTCAAAAAGTAGCATGTATATTATTATAGCAAATGCTGATTTAATATTTTGAGAACTACATTTCAATGTCACTGACTTCCAATTGTATGTTAGCTTTGTACATAAAAACATTATTCTGAAAAAGTAGTCTATAAACTTCACCCGACTGCCAAAAGGATCCATGGTACAAAAAAGGAATGCCTGTGGGTTACTGGGTTTGACACATACCTCCACACCCCATGTGTTTTTCCTTACTCACCCTCTTCAAAGAGGACTACAGTGGTGACAAGCATTCGGACTCATTGACATGCCATCCTCTAAGTCAGCATGATAGATGATTAAGAACTTGGGCACTGGAATCAGGTTGCCCTGCTCCACCACTTATTAGCTGTGTGACCCAGGCAAGTTACTTAACCTCTCTGTGTTTTATATCTATAAAATGGGAATTACAATTGTTCCTTCCCCGATAGGGTGATTGTGAAGCATAAATGAGTTAGCCCATTAAATCTCTTAGAGTCTGGCACCTATTAAGCTCTCAGGACATGTTAGCTGCTTTTTCAAGTGCCCGTCACCGATACTTTTTTTTTTTTTTTTCTTTATAGTATTTACAGGGAGGGGAGAGGAGAAGAGAAAAGAGTAGGCTGGCTATTTCTTTCTTCTTCTTCTTCTTCTTCTTCTTCTTCTTCTTCTTCTTCTTCTTCTTCTTCTTCTTCTTCAACAGAAATGGTCCTGCTTTTAAGGAAGAAGGCACCTGTCTTTCTTTTCTTTTTCTTTATTTTATTTTATATTTTTTTCCATCACCATTTATCCCTCCTCTACCCTTCTCCGCCTCCACCCACCTCCCTATACCCCTAGATTGGCTATTTCTCTTGAGTCATATCCTACACATATTCCTTTTATGATGCACACAATGTATATCCTTTTTTAAAGCACATGAAGTAGAATCATCCAAAAGGGGGTGGTGGACCTAGGCTGCGGCGAGCGGGGAGGGACACAGGAAGAAAACACTTGATAGTTCTTCTTTGAAAAGTTTGCCACTGAACTTTGTGTTTTATGTAGTAACTCTCCACTGAATCTTTTAAGATACCTCAGTGGCAGTACAAAGGCTCCCCACCCTTGATTTACAAAGCAGGGCTTCCATTTAAATAATATTTGTCTTTCATAATTCATGCTCATTTTTAAAATCTTTAAGAGGTGAGGCTTGGCTATGTCTTTTTAACTGAGGAGAGGATATTAAATATAAATGGAAGTAAATTTATTCATTCATTGAACAATTATTAAGTTCCTGCTCTGTGACAGGCCCTGCTCTAAATGCAGATGAATTGGTGGTGACTAAGTCCTTGCTGTCACTGAGCTTACATTCTAGTGTGGAAGACAAATTGTGAACTAAAAAGTATCAGGAGTAATTGATACTAAATAGACCATTAAAATAAATTGATGTTCTATACATAAGAACCAGGTGATTATTTTAGATTAGATGATTCTCTCTCAGGAGGTGACATGTAAACAGAGATCTGAATGACAAAAGAAACCAGTTTTTTTCTTTTTAAAATCTTTTTGTTTTTGTTGTTGTCCTTGTTGTTAATCCTCACTGGAGGATATTTTTTCCATTGACTTTTTTAGAGAGAGTGGAAGGGACCTAACTACAAATGAACGGGGACTGGAGGAGAGAGAGAGGGAGAGAAAGGGAGAGAGAGAGAGAGAGAGAGAGAGAGAGAGAGAGAGAGAGAGAGAGAGAGAGATGAGAGAGACACATTGATTGGTTGCCTGCAACCCAGGTATGGTGTCCTTGACTGGGAATTGAACCCCAGACTCTTCAGTGTGTGGGGCTACGCTCTAATTGCTGAGCACACCAGCCAAGGTGCCAGCTTTCCTTTCCTTTCCTTTCTTTCCTTTCCTTTTCTTTTCTTTCCTTTTCTTTTCTTTTCCTTTCCTTTTCTTTTCTTTCCTCTTCTTTTTCTTTTTCTTTCTTTCTTTTTGTTTGTCCAAGAGGACAGCATGCCAAGCAAAATTAATAGCTAGTGTGAAGTCATAAGGACCTGACTGAGCTTAGCTTACCTGTTCCTATCTGTTTAGGAATGGAAAGAAGGTTGCTGTTTGCTGTTGCTGGAACATAGTAGGTAAAGAGCAGAGCCATAAAGGAGAGGTAAACAGAGATCAGACAGTGTGAATCGTTGCAAGTAAAGTGCAAAGTTTATTCTCAGTACAATTCTCAGGGGTAAGGTTACCTGATTTACCATTTAAAATCACTCTGCTGCATGGGGAATGAACCTAGAGGGGCAAGACTGGATATGGAAAGACAGGTTAGACTGTGGCGTGGGCCAGGATTATAGCAGTGAGATGGCAAGGAAGGCCGCCTTAGGTATTAGGGTATATTTTGGAGGTAGAGCCAGAACTTACTGATCGGGATGTAAGGAAATAAGAGGAATCAAGATAACTCCTGACCTTTTGGCCTATGTAACTAAGCTGATAGGAGCAATTGTGGAGATTCATCCTGGGGGTGATGAGGGTTTGGGAAGTGAAGAACAGATGTGAGGTTGTAAATTGAGAATTCTCAATTTGTGCTCATCTTAATTTTGAGTTGCCTATCAAATATCCAAATGGAGATATCGGTTAGATTGTTGTACGAGTCTAGAGTTCAGGGGAGAAGTCAGAGTTGGAGATATAAACTTGAGAATCATTGGCCTAGGAATGGCATTTAAAACCATGGGATTTGATGAGCTCATCTAGTCAGACATTATAAACAAAGGAAGCAAGTTGACGACTGTCTTAGAGCGCTCGTAACTTTGAAAGTCTGATAAAGGGGAAGTTGCTGATAAAAGACTAAGAAGTAACCTGGAAGGCAGAAGGAAAATAAGATGGACATGGCATCATAGAAGCTTAGAGAACAAAGCGCTTCTAGGAGGGAGTGTCAAAAACTGCTTAGTGGTCCAGAAGGATAAAGACAGAGGTTGACCTGACTTTAGCAAGATGTAGGTCAACACTGACTTGATTGGAGACATTTGAGTGTATTGAGGGAATTAAAGCCCAGTGGGTGAAAATATAGTCAGCAAATATAGACAGTCCTTTTGAGCTTTGCTAATAGGAAGCAGAGAAATTAGGCAAAAGCTGGAGGGGGTGTAATGTCAAGGGAGGATGGGGAATTATGCGTGTAGGAGGATTACAAGGAGAGAGGTTAGATAGTGAAGCTGGGAGAAGGGAAAACATAGCTCTATTCTGGTTTATGCCCTCAGGGAGTTTATGATTTTGTCTGAGAAAAATTGAGGATAGCAGTGATATAAAAGTTTTAGGCTTTGGATTAAATAAAACAGCATCTTAATGCTGAGTACAATGCCATACAGTAAAAATTCAATAGATGGAATGAAGCTATAATTACAAAACAAGTTAAAAACACTCTAAGATTGCCCAGCTGGTGTGGGTCAGTGGTTGAGCATTGACCTAAGAACCAGGAAGTTGAGATTTGAATCCCAGTCAAGGCATATGTCTGGGTTGTGGGCTTAATCCCCAGTGTGGGGTGTGCAGGAGGCAGCCAATCAAAGATTCTCTGTCATCATTGATGTTTCTGTCTCTCTCTCCCTTTTCCTTCCTTTCTGAAATCAATAAATATTTTTAAAAATATTCTCCAGCATTTTTGGAAGGGGCCTTATCAGGCACCTAACTACAATGGACATCTGTCCCTGTCTCTGACACCTCTGCCTACCACAGACACCAGACTCCTCAAGGATGAGAAGCTTTAGAGGTAGACAGCTATCCCAAGAGATTGACTAGGCCTGGTACCTATGGATTAATGTTTAACTCAAACTATTTTGTTTGATTGTCTTTACTTGTCTGCTAGTGATATTAGTCATAATGATCCTTACGCTTGTTCTTTGGGTTTTTCTATATAGTACAATTATTTATGATTACTGATATGTTATATCAGCTGCAAAATGTAGAAAAATGAGACATGGCAAAACTCCAATAATGATAGTTCACAGGATAAAAATGATCCAGTGTTTTTCTCAATGAAGGCCATAAGGCCTGACTTCCTTCCATTTACCTGCCCCTCCATTTTTGGGAAAAATTCAGTCTCAACTCACATCCGATGGTTATGGTATTGCCCCATTACCAGTGGTCCACCATTTCAACCACAAGACTTCCTAGTGCTGTGAGACCATACCATCTGACCAAAAGGTTGGTCATCAATGCATTCTTCAGATTGATTTATGACCAACAGAAGAAATTACGGGTGAAAATGGGTTCTACAGAAAGTAACCTCACAGGGAGATCTGGTTATAAATTTGTAACGGTGAGTAGTCATACTCCAGGCATATAACTTCTTTAATAAAACGTTTATCTTTGCCATAAGCAAGCCCTGTGCATCTAGGTTAACACAACTTTGAAATGCCAGTAATCCTTTTTGAAACCTCTGGAAACAAAACCACCCTCAACCGGGCACATAATTTTGTTAACTATCCTCTAATCCAATCCCTACCTTGCTTTATCCCACCTTCATGTAATCTTCCTTTGTTCCCTCCTTAATTCTAAATGCATAAGAAACTGCAAAGTGTCATTCTAAGAAGCATTTTTCTCAGTCTGTTGAGATCTTGCCTTCAGGTATATCCTGTTTTGCTCAAGTAAATTTTTATAAAGTTCTCTACAGGTTTGGACATTCTTACATGACAGATGCCAGTGGGAGAAGGGAAAGGAGAAATAGCTGCCAGCTATCTTCTGTTTGGTTTCAAATGATAGCAGCACCAGCATGCACTTTCTTCTGGGAGTCTGTTTCTGTTGTTTATACATGCATCTTCATATGCCCGTTGCCAGGCAGATAAGATATGCTAAGAGAGTTCAGATTCTTGATACCTGGCAGTTTAAAAGCTGCTCTTTTGAGATCTGAAGAAACACCAAACTCTTTCTTCCTCTTCTTCTTCTTCTTCTTTTTGCTTATAAACAATAGAAATTTATTTCTCACATTCCTAGAGGCAGGAAATCTGATGAGTACCAGCATGGTTGGGCAAGGGTCCTTTTACAGATCTAGTGTTAGGGGCAGAATAGAATAGCTACAATTATAAGAAATATGAATCATGCTCTGTTAACTGTGATTTTTCTGTTCTGATTAGAAAAAGCATATTCTAACCTGGCCGAGAGTTGTTTGCCCTGGGACATGGGAGCTAACATTGGAATGCAGTCCAGTCTCCTTTCCTGAGAACTGCCTACCATTATGGAATGATTTACAACCTCGTGGCTGAAACAATCTAGTCCCAGAGGCACCCTCCAGCCTGTCCTTTGCAACCCCAGCCCCTATGGCCTGTAATCTGGTGGTGGTGGTGGGTGGGGAGGGGAGGTGCCCGCCCTCTGCAACCTTCCCAGCCTGCATTGCCTGTAACCTATAACGATTATACCATGCCTACTTTCCCATGCCTGTAATTCTTACATTCCCACGAATCTTTGTCCTTCTATCCAATATAAGCAGCTGGCTTATGGAGAGGGACAGAGCAGATTTTTGTGGATCACCTGCTGCTCTCCCATACTGCCAGCAGTATTGGTATAAACGCTCATATATGATTCAGCCCTGTTTTTGCTTAATTGGCTCAAGCAGTGACAGGCAGTCCGGACCCCTTGGTTGTCTGATTACATCATCTGGCAACTCTGGTGGGACACAAGTGGCGAGTCCTCTTGGGTGACTACTGGGGATCCGCTTGCTGCCTGGACTGGGGTTTCCCGGAGCTGAGGCGTGGACTCTTTATTTTCAGCACTGCCGGGAATTTTCCTGTTTTGAGTCCCAGCCACAGCTTCAGCAATCTCCGTCATCTTACCTAAAACCTAAGTTGAGCCGAGCATTCTGTAACTCTGTAATGGGGGAAGTCAGTTGTCTGTTACCACCCTCTACTCCACTCCACCCCCAGTGTGGTGAGCCAGATCAGCTCCTGGTTGCAAATGGCCTCTCAAGGTCCTTGCCTTGGCCCCACACCTGAGCCTGATCTGCTTGGGGTTGAGATAACGCTGTCTGGCTGTGCACGGTAAGGTCTGGCTGTGCACGGTAAGCCACAGATGGTTGTCTGTCTGTTGTGTGCACTTGTAAATATTGTACACAAGGGTGTTTTTTGCCTGGTGTAACTTTGCCTGTAATCTTGCTTAAATTGTTCAAGGATGGGTGCTGGTGACTCAATCCAAAAAGACACTCCATTGGAATGGATCTTGTGGGGTTGGGTAATTGGCTGAAACAATCTAATCCCAGAGGCACCCACCCTCTTCGACCCCACCCCCCACCCTGCATTGCCTGTAACCTGTAACCATTACACCTTGCCCATGCCTGTAATTCTTTCCCATGCCTATAATTCTTACTTTCCCATGTAATCTTTGCTTTTCTACCCATATAAGCAGCTGGCTTATAGGAAGGGGCAGAACAGATTTTTGTGGATGACCTGCTGCTCTTCCGTACTGTTGGCAGTATTGGAATAAATGATCATATATGATTCAACCCGTCTCTGATTAATTGGCTCAAGCAGTTCGGTAATGACCGAAACAACCAGCCGCTATGATGCCCAGTGTGGCCAGCGAACTGCCGGATCAGATGGTGGGGCCGCCCACCAACCTCCAGTGGCCCCTCCCCGGCAGCCCCAGATAGGACTCTCCCACCCTGATCAAGGGCGGGGCCAGTGGGCAAATGCCCTCCTCCTCCCCCACCAGCCCCGCCCCTGATCGCCCCCCCCACCCCAATAGGGGGCGGGGTGGCCAGCCAACCTTCCATAGCCCCTCCCCCTGGCCGGCCCCACCCCCAATGGGCCCCAACAATCTGATCCGCCTGCAGCCCCTCCCCCTGGCCTGCTCGACCCATCCCCCCCAATAGGGGGCGGGGCCCCTTCCCCCACGAGCCTGCCCCTGATTGGGTCCTGATTGGGGCAGGCCGACCAACCTCCCACCATCTCCTCCTCCCAACAGGCCCAGTCCTGATCCGCCCCAATGGGGCCGGGCAGGCTGGACCCCACCTGTGCATGAATTCTTGCACTGGGCCTCTAGTAAGTAAATAATGAAGGTGGAACTGCAACAAGGAACTCACTCAAGCAAGGGTCCTTTGCTGTTGGAACCCAGGGAAAATATTTCTCCTAAGAAAAATACAAGTAAGTCAAAGTTAATCTTCCCCCAAGATACAGTGTTCTCTCAAAGCCTCTTCCTTCTTTTTCTGAAGGTACACTCTGTTCTGGAGCAGAAGCTAGGATACCAGCCCCAAGATAAATGGGGTTTCCCCTCTCCATTTAATTTTATGAAAGAGCTGCCAATTCTCGAAATTCCTCCTTTGATGAGAAGATAAAGTAGAACAATGCTGTGAAACCAAGGGAATTCCTAAGGGACATTCTTCCAGGGTGTGTAAAGCCTGCTTGGAAGTGTGTGTGCCTGGAGGGGGTTGGAAAGTTAGGAATAGGAAGGGTGGTTGGACTAGAGTTGGTAGCCAGTTGCTTCTAAACTTTTCACAGAATAACAACTCTATCCAGTCTCATCTCCTGGGAGGTGTAGGCACATTTATTACAGCAATTAGAGAACCTCATCCACTTCAAATCCTCAAATCCTCCCGGCCCCCCAAAAAAGAAAAAAATATTAGATTTCTTTCCCATTGTGTGTTGGAGATAAGCTTCTACTTACAGACTTCTCACAAATTTAGAAAAAAAGTTTTTTAAACAGAATTGCAGCTCAAACCACTGTACCACATTAGATTGTGAATATCTGGAAGGAGCAAACCCCTTTCTCTTACTGTTTAAGGGAAATCTCTTGTAAAATGCTACGGATTGGAGTGGGTACTGTTGTGGAGCGGATGCGAGTGAATGACCACTGGAGCCCAGACCAAATTAAAATTTAGGGAGCCTTTATTAGCCGGGCGGCCGGGCGGCCGGACAACCCGGCGACTGCTCTGCCATTCTCCACGCGGGGAGACCAGAGAGCAGCAGCGACCCTTTGTGTAGGACCGCTTTTAAGCACATTAACCACATCCGGTTTTTGCAGAACAAGTAACCCAAGACAAAACAGTTTTTCCCAAGCAACGTCAGGATCATGCCAATGACGACCATGTTATTCACAGGGTCATCCTGTTCTTCAGAAAGCTGACAGTGTTCTATGAAAGAAAGCCTACGTGCTGGGAAGGGGCCATGAGACCCTATCTCAAGGCCTGGCCTAGTGTCAGCAGTGACATCTCTATCTGGGGCATAGTCCATGGCCTCTCTGGAAGCATGCTCAAAAATTCCCACTCTCTAACAGGTACCCAATTTGAATCGTGTTCCCAGCCTCATCATCTGTAAATGTGGATAATTCTCCTACCTGCTTGACGTGGGTATGTAATTTTTTTTTTAATCTAACATTTGAGGGCAAACCGCTTTAGACGCATTCTCTCATTCAGTGATCACGAGAAAGGTATTATGGAGATTGTATGTGAAGATAGTTTGTTACGTAGAAAAGAAACGACTGGCTGGGACTTATTGGGCTTCTTTACCCGGCTGTTGTGAGGATTCAATGAGCGCTTTATACATCCACCTTATGGGTCCCTAACCACACACCTCACAAGCACCCGCTCCACCGTGAGAAATCGGTCCAAGTATCTGGTCCGTTCCTTTCAGTCTTCCCATCACAAACTGATCTCGGCGCGGCCTGGGGCGGAGACCACGCATCTAGGAGCCGCAGCCCGGACGGAGGCGAGCGCGGAGTCCCCGAGAGGGCACGGAAACAACAAAGCACGTCAGCGGCTCCACGGAGGCCCCACTCCCCTCTCAGGGGCTGAGGTGCGAGGCGTCCAGAGTTCGCTCAGCATTCCCGGGTGGAAAGCCAGACCCTGGCACCCACCGTCAGAGCTGGCACCTCGCAAGACGCGCCCAAGCCCCGCCCCGCTGCCTCAGGTAGGCCGTCCGCACCAGCCAATCCGCACGCAGCCTGGGCGCGGGAGGCGGCGCTTCCCCGACCGGAAGTGACGTGTTGTGCTTGGCTGGCCGCGGAGTCCGCCGAAGCTTTCCGCGGCGGCTGAGGCAGCTGAGCGGAAAATGGCTCAGAGAGTGGCGGCGGCTGCGGCTCGGGTTGTGGTGGAAACGGAGGCTCAGGCAGCGTGAGGTGAGGAGCGGAGGGTGCGGCGGGGGCTGGTCCCTGGAACCCAGCTCCGCAAGGGCGGCGAGGGCCCCCGGGGATTCCGGGATGGAAGGGTCCCCGCCGCGGCCGCCAGTCCCGCGGGTGCCCGCCTCTGACCCTCCATCCCGTCCTCTTGACGCTGCCCCAGCCCGACTCACCTCCCTCCGGGCCTGGCTTCCACTCGGGCCATTGCCGACTGCCCCGCCGAAGGTGCGAGGGGCCTGCGCCCCCACCAGGCCCTCTTATCGGGAGCTGGGGCGGGGGGCTGGGAGTTGGTTTAGCCCCAAAGGGGAAGGGAAGGCCACCCCCTTGTCCCTGGGGACCGGGCTGGAGTCTCTATGGCCGGTGGTTTTCTCAACGAAATGTTAAGTGGTTGAGTCTGGCGACTGTGCATTACACTTCTCGCTTCTGTCCTCTCCCCTCACCCCCTTTTCACCTTGTCGTCCCTCCCACCTCGGGCTTTGGGGGCTAATGATTCTTTTTTTTCCATCCCACTTCCCCGAGGTTGCCTTTTTTTTTTTTTTTTTGCCGCGAAACCACTTGCTTGGGGGAAGACTGTTTATTTCAATGTGTATTTAGCGCATCGTCTTTCTGGGAGGGCGGTCCGATGAACTTCCTGAGTGACGGAGGAACAATAAATAATTGAAGGGAAAAAAAAGCAGCACATCCTTATTTTCCTCACTAAATGGTTTGGCTTTAAGAACGAGACTCTCTAGCTGTGGGATTCTTTTCGGGAGTGGAGAGCAGGGTTTGAGAAGGGAAATGAGGAAGGAAATCGACTAAGCGAGGAGGAAAAGTCTGGGGCTCAAGAACGTGGAAGAATCTGGGGTAGTTCTTTCCCGGTAGCCTCCCGATAGAAGGGGAGGCTGTAATTATATTTTTATTTGTAACAGTGGGTGGTGAGTGTCAGGAAAGAGGCCTTCCTCTTTGAACAAGATTACCTATTAAAGGGATAGCCTGAAGTCTTTCCAGGGGGTGTCAGGCAATTGGGAAGATTTTTTTTTAACAAATTGGGAGCATCAAAGCCATAGGTGAGGAGAGATTCAGACAAAAGAAAGCTATTGGAAGAGTGGCAAAGACAGTTTAAAGGGGGAAGACTGCACGTTAGGAGGCCCGGGAGCACTGGTTCCAGGAGAGACTGGACCTTTGCCTCCTTGGCTTGTGGCCAAGTCTCCCTAGGAGACTTAGCAGCTCTGCCGTAGGTAGTAGTTGGGGTTGGTGCTCTTATTCCTGGTAGCAAATTAGACCGAAGTGCCTTAGTTGAGGTCATTGAATACTGAAAAGCATTACGACGGAATGAAAATAGAAATTTTATTATTTAACTCACACTTAATTCAAAAGTGATTTTTATGTCGGTACAAAGCACATACAGAGCTCCCACAAGTTATTTTGCCTAAATTAACAGATTCTAAAGCAATTTTTTTTTTCTGATGAAAATCTCTGTTGCTATTTGTTTGCATGTTGCTTGCCATTTTTCTTGGCAAGCGATATATTTTAATGTGTTCAACCATAAGTCTCAACAGTTTTTTTTCTGTTTTATAGAATATGAAAGTTGGCATGCTTGCATTTAGGAATTTTAGAAACTATTATGTAATTAGCTGTATATTAACATACGATTGTTTCTCCCTTCCGCCATGAATGGTTCCAAAATTTCATATTAATTGAAGATGGCAGTATCAGTTCCCATGTCTAGGAATCTGTCTTTCATCTTGCACAATATTCTTACTTAGTAAGCTCATTCAGTAAGCGAACTTACACCTAATGAGGGTGTTGGATTTCCCAAGAGCTTAGACTTCTTATCAGAGCATCAGACCAAACTTTTCAGAGCAGTAGTGCAAAGCATTTTTTAAATGCTTTGTAACTTGTATTGTTTTGATAACATAAATGAACCATTTTATTATATATTTGCCATATTCTAAAAAGAATTTTAGGCAGGCAAATGATAAAGGTGAATGTATTAGTGCTGTGCATTCATCTAGTACATGTTTTGATTTGTTAGTTGTACCGCAGTAGGGCTAAAACTTTACCCTGTGAAAGATCTTATTGTTTTCAGGGGCCCTTTAAGGGTGCCTGGCACTCCAGTGGTTCCAGGGCTAGAAAAATGAATGAGACAGTGCTTGTTCTCAAGTTCTCTAGTTTATCTGGGGGAGACAAACATGCAAATTATAACATTATGGTTTTAAGGACAGTAGTAGATCCAAGTAGTACTAAAAAGGATGTGATCACCTGACTGGGAGATGGAGAGGGAATGAGTGCATTCTTTGTAAGTGTACACTTTACACTTACAACATATTTCAATTCGGACTACCCACATTTCAAACACTCAATAGTTGCACATGGTTAGTAGCTACCATATTGGACAGTGCAGATCTAAAGTATAAAAATTCTTATTTTCTATCTTAGATTCCTGCTTGAAAAGGAAAATGTGAAAGTCATTTCTAATTTCTGATCATTTTGATAGTATTCATTTAGATGCTTTTTTATTGGCATTATGGTCATATTTGGAAATGATATTGCTGTAGGGTATCTTTCAGGTTGTTCACATGGAACTAGAAGAAACTGTTTACCTTGTCTCTGTGGTGGAGTCACATTTTTTATATTTTTATTTTGTGCCTTTATATTTTATATCTGTTCGTTACAACATGTGATGGGTTCAAAACACAATAGGACAGTACACATGAACATTTTAGGCAGTTAAGGAGATTTATGTAATTTAAAACGACCTTTTAGCCCAGCTAGGGTAGCGCAGTAGTTGAGCTTCAACCCATGAACCAGGAGGTCATTTGGGTTTGATTCTCCGATCAAGGCATATGCCTAGATTGCACGCTCCACCCCCAGTAGGGGGCTTAAAGGAGGCAGCTAATAGATGTTTCTCTCTCATGGATGTTTCTATCTCTCTATCCCTCTCCCTTTATCTCTCTCCAAAATCAATTAAAAAACACCCACATATTAAAAAAAAACCCTCCCTTCCATATGTCTTAAAATTTTAAGTTCAGCTATTTAGTTATAAAAGGGAGTGAGGTTTTTAAACATTCTTGATTTTTATTGATTTGAAGGCTTAGCAGCAAGAATTTATCTTTTAACCTTGAGAATGCATTTACGTAAGATACGATATAATTAGCATCCTTACTCTTAAGCATATGTCTTTGTTAGTATTATATTACAACAGTTCAATTATTTATGTACAATGTTGATACACTAAATTTGCTAATCATTGAGTTTGGTTTAAAAAAACACACACAAAACACCAGAGCCTTATGTTAAACAAGTACCTATGACTAACAGTGATAAAGTAAATAATATCCTTGTATTTGTATTGATTGCTGATTATAACTTAGCTGATGCTTTTTACCTTCACAGACTTTATTTTCTGTGAGTAAACAAGGCAAGTCTTTTTTTACAATTATTTTTAAAAATATATATTTTATTGACTTTTTTATAGAGAGGAAGGGAGAGGGATAGAGAGAAACATCGATGAGAGAGAAACATCAATCAGCTGCTTCATGCACACTCCCTACTAGGTATTTGCCTGCAACCAAGGTACATGCCCTTGACCGGAATCGAACCTGGGACCCTTGAGTCCGCAGGCCAACGCTCTATCCACTGAGCCAAACCCGTTAGGGCTTACAATTATTTCTTATTTTTATTGATTTCAGAGAGGAAAGGAGAGGGAGAAGGAGATAGAAACATCAATGATGAGAGAGAATTATTGATTGGCTATCTCCTGCACACCCCCTATTGGGGATCGAGCCTGCAACCTGGGCATGTGCCCTGACCAGGAATGGAACCATGACCTCCTGGTTCATAGGTTGATGCTCAACCACTGAGCTACACCAGCTGGGCTTTTTTCTTTTTTATATATATTTTTTATTGATTTCAGAGACGAAGGGAGAGAGATAGAAACATCAATGATGAGAGAGAATCATTGATTGGCTGCCTCCTGCACACCCCCCACTGGGGGAGATTGAGCCTGCAACCCAGGCATGTGCCTTTGGCCAGAATCGAACCTGGGACCTTTTAGTCCGCAAGCCGACACTCTATCCACTGAGCCAAACCAGCGAGGGCCCAGCTGGGCTTTTTTCTCATTTTCTTAAAGAGGAAAATGAGGCCCAGTGAATTTGTAACTGTTTAGCATAATCCATTAGAGGCACCGCTTGAACATTGTCTTACAATGCTAAGCCTAGTATTTTTTCAGTGCATCTCTTCATATACTGTAGTACTTCATTGTTTAGATGCATAACACTTACCAGATTTTGGAGTATGTATAAAATAATGGATACTTCCTACCTTTGGGGAGTTTATATTCCACTTAGGAGAGACCAACTACAAGTAGTTATAAAAACCTGTTAATGGGAAACAAAAGCTGTAAAGGGATACTATAGGTATGGTAAAAAAAGATGAGAGTTAACGAGGCAAGATTTTTTAAATAAAGAATTGAGATCTTTTTTAGAATATATTTTTATTGATTTCAGAGAGGAAGGGAGAGAGATAAAAACATCAATGATGAGAGACAATCATTGATTAGCTGCCTTGAGCCTGCAACCCAGGCATGTGCCCTGACCAGGAATGGAACTGTGACCTCCTGATTTTTAGGTTGAGGCTCAACCACTGAGCCATGCTGGCTCTGGCAAGAATTTAAGTCCTAAAGGGTTGGTGTAGGAAAAGGTGATGAGGTGTCAAGGACAGAGTTATTTCAATGCACAGAGAATAACTTGGGGAGAAATTTAGATAAGAGAAAATAAGTAAGGAAGGATTTGCAAGCTTTATTTGAAAAGATAAGGACAGGACATAGGTGAGGTAAGAGATGAGAATAAATAGACATCTGCTATAAAGAATTTAGATGCCAATGGCACAATTTTATATTATCTGAATGATTATGGAAATCTTAGCACAGGCTTTTAACCCGTGGCTTGAGTAGTATGGAAGACACGGTTAAGAGGACTAAAGGAGAGGTCAATGACTGTAAATGAGAAGCAGAGTAATGCTTGTTCCTATTGTGAAATGAGTAGGGATTTGATAAGGAATTTAATTATGAGAAGAGAAAGGAATAGTAGAGTTAAGAAAATTGGTTTATATTTTGCAGTACTGAAGCAGGCTCTTTAAAAAAAGTGTTTTCCTATAAAAACAAATTGGCAGTTTGCCTTCAGAAAATAACAGAAGAAGCAGGAAGAGATTAAGTACTGTCACAGTTCTGCTGTGGAATGAGAGGAAAAAGCAAAGACAAAAATCCTCTTTCAAGATAAAAGGGTGCAGAGAGAGGAAACAATAGAGAGCAATCAGTGCAGGTACTTACCTTCTGGTGAGGTGCTGGGGGAGAGGGAGTGTGGGGGGGACATGGATGTTGATGGGCGAGATAGACAGACAGGAAAATACCTGTCTAATTAGGGGACAGGAAAACACTTTTTAAAATGTTCTATTTGCAGTTTTGGTAATTATGTGAAGCCTGTATTTCCCCTCCAAGATAAGCACTAAAGGAGACCTAATTAAACCTATCAACAAAACCATATTGCTATGAGTTGCCATAGCCAAATTGATTTATTAAGTTACATTATATGTGTTTCTAATGTAATTTATAACTGTTCTGACTCCTCTTTTTAGTTTAGTGTGTTCTGAGTTGGAAAAAGGTGCTCTTTGGCTCCAGGTTTCATAGCCTGGTTTTATTTGACTAAAACTCATGATGACACTTATCAGACTGGAATTCTGCCTGTATTGCAGAATACAGAGGGAGGTGTGATATTTGAGCTTGGGTCATCTTTTGAATATTTATCAATGCATGACATGACAACCTAACTGTTTACATTTTTAAAAAATCATATTTATTGAGATATAATTTACTTAAAATTCATCCGTTCTAGGTGTACAGCTCTATAAATTGTGAGAAATAGCAACATTGTGTAACTACTACCACCACAATTAAGATATGGGATATTTCTATTACTCCAAGAAGTGTCCTTATAACCCTTTGTAATCAGTCCCCTGCACTCACCCTCCAGTCTCTGGCAACAACTGATTTTTGTTCTTGTCATTCCTATAATTTTGCTTTTCCAGAATGTCATATAAATTGGCATCATACAGTATACATACAGCCTTTTGAGTCTGGCTTCTTTCACTTAGCATAATAATTTTGAGATTCAATAGCTGTCTTAAAATTTTAAATAAATTTTTAGAACAGTTTTAGATAACAGAAAAATTAAAGTACAGCAATCTAGTTTTCCTATTTTTTTATGTTTGTAAACTATTGATTGCTAATTGTCAGAGATAAGATTCTAGAATTAAGTTTTTTGAAAATGGAAAATTGAGCCAAAACCGGTTTGGCTCAGTGGATAGAGCTTCGGCCTGCGGACTGAAAGGTCCCAGGTTCGATTCCGGTCAAGGGCATGTACCTTGGTTTCGGGCACATCCCCAGTAGGGGGTGTGCAGGAGGCAGCTGATCCATGTTTCTCTCTCTCATTGATGTTTCTAGCTTTCTATCCCTCTCCCTTCCTCTCTGTAAAAAATCAATAAAATAAAAAAAAGAAAATGGAAAATTGAGTGAAGGTTTCTGTCAAGACGACTTTTATAAGTGCTGTAACATAAAATTTATTATTTTAACCATTTATTTTTTTTTTAATTTTTTAAAATATATTTTATTGATTTTTTTTTACAGAGAGGAAGGGAAAGAGATAGAGAGCTAGAAACATCGATGAGAGAAAAATATTGATCAGGTGCCTCCTGCACACCCCCTACTGGGGACGTGCCCACAACCAAGGTACATGCCCTTGACCGGAATCAAACCTGGGACCCTTCAGTCCACAGGCCGACGCTCTATCCACTGAGCCAAACCGGTTTCGGCATTAACCATTTTTTTTAAAGGTATTGATTTGAGAGAGAGAGAGAGGAAGGGAGACAGAGAAATGTCAGTTTTTGTTGTTCCACTTTTTTATGCATTCACTGGTTGATTATTGTATATTGTATACCCTAGCCAGGGATCAAACCCACAACCTTGGCATGTTGGGACAACGCTCTAACCAACTGACATACCTGGTCAGGGTTTAACCATTTTTAAGTGTTAACAGTGACATTAATTATATTTAAAAGTTGTGCAACTTTTACCACTGTATTTCCAAAAAATTTTCACCGCACACAGAAACTCTGTTACCGTTTAGCTGTAACTACCCATTCCCCCTTTTTCCAGCTCTTAGTAACTGCTAATCTACCTTCTGTCTCTATGAATTTACCCATTCTAGATATTTCATATAGGTAGAATCATGAAATATTTGTCCTTTTGTGTCTGTCTTATTTAACTTTGTATAATGTTTTTGTACATGTTGTAGCATGTTTCAAAATGTTATTCTCTTTTTTTTTTTTATCCTCACTTGACTTTTTTTTAATTGACTTTCAGAGAGAGAGAGAGAGAGAGAGAGAGAGAGAAAACATTCATGTGAGAAACATTGATCAGTTACCTCTCATATGTGCCCCAACTGGGGATCAAGCCTAGGTATGAGCCCTGACCGGGAATTGAACCTGATATGAACCTTTTGGTGTATGGGTGATGCTCCAACCAACTGAACCACCTGGTCAGGGCAGAACTTTATTTCTTTTAATGGTCAAATAAATATTCCATTGTATGTAATATACCACATTTTGTATACCCTTTTCTTGTTGGATACTTGGGTTGTAGGCACCTTTTAGCTATTGTGAATAATGCTGTTGTTCATTTGTGTACAGGTATATAATCTCTGTTTTTATTTATTTTTATTTTTTATGAGTTTATTTGAACTAAATTGATGACATATGCTGGGGAGCAAGATCTCATAAGTCTCTGTTTTTTAATTCTTTTGGGTGTATATTTAGGAGTGGTCATATGGTAATTCTGTTTAATTTTTTTGAGGAAACATAAAAGTGTTTTCCAAAAGACTGCACCATTTTACATTCCCATCAGCAAAGTCTGATGTTCAAATTTCTCTACATCCTTGTCAACACTTGTTATTTTCTTTCGTCTTTTTATTTTAAATTATAGCCATTTTATAAGGTATGAAGTGGTATCTGGTGGTTTTGATTTGCATTTCACTAATGAGTAACGATGTTGAGCATCTTTTCATATGCTTATTGGCAGTAAGCTTCGGTTTTTAATGATAGGACCAATAATTGGATTGATGTTGTAATTATTATTTTTGTTAATCCTTACCTGAGGATATTTTTTCCATTGACTTTTTAGAGAGAGTAGAAGGGAAGGAAGCAGTGTGTGTGTGTGTAGGGAGAGAGAGAGAGAGATAGAAAGACAGACAGAGAGAGAGAGGAAGAGAAAGAGAAAGAGAGAGAAAGAAATATCGATTTGTTGCATCCTGCACACACCTCAACCATGCTCGACCAGGGTCTGGGATCGAACCTATCACCCTTCAGTGCTTGGGCCAACACTCTATCCACTGAGAAACACCAGCCGGGGCTTGACAGATGTATTTTTAAATTCTGTTACGTACTAGGCATTATATATATATAATTTTATTTAACCACACAACACTGTGACATGTGATCTGTGTTTACAGGTGTGAAAACTAAGACAAAGGCAGATAAAGTAGCTTGCATAAGATTACACAGCGGGAGGTGTGATACTTGAGCTTGGGTCCATCATTTTCTCTTATCACTGTTCTACGAAACTAGCAATTTCATGCAATTGGTGTCATGTGAAATCAAGATTTTGTTAACCATAGAAATTAATGGAGTTTGGGGGCAAAATTCCAGAAGTGTTCATATCAGTTTTTCATTATTATTATTCCCTATTTGGGGGTTCTCAGTTGCTACTCAGTTTTATTTTTTCCTATCTTAATTCAAGTTGGAATGGAGGCACATACCATAGGACTTAGCACAAAAGGTTTCTGTTACTTGTCATGTTGGAATTGGGTGATGTTAGAGTGTATTTAATTATTCATGTTAAATGAATGAACAATAAAGTAGTCCAAAGTTCAGCAATTATCTCCACAAAGCAGTACTACTTGGGTTGCTGAGTTAGAATGAAAACTACTTTGTCACTAAAATGTCTTTCAAGAGGAACCTCTTGCTGTGACTGTATTTCCCCTTTCCTTGTCCCACACCCAAACATATACAGTTGTACACATGTGTAGATATAGAAAGTTATTCGGGATGAATGCCCTGGTTATGAATCTTTTATGTGTAGAATGTTGCTTCTAAGGGTTGAAGGTAGTAAGTATAATGACTATCAGTGCTAATTAGACAACAGTGTAGCTGTTGCTTTTTGTCAAAATGGGAGAATCAAGGCCTTTATTAATTGTTTGTAGTACTTGAGCAAAGCATAATTTTATGTGTGGTGTGGAGGTTAAAGAATGCAGGAGCCACGCTAAGCTCATCCATTTTTAACTTGTAAAGAAACTGGGAAGCCTCTTCTTATGTCCAGCTTATGGTTCCAATTTCATTTTTTCCCTAATAGAGAAAATCCTGCTATTGCATATTTATCCGTTTTGTTTTAAAATAGTAAAGCTTGCCAGTGATGAAATATTTGAAAGTCTATTAAAGTTTAGATAATGAAAGTTAAATATACTTTCCACCAGTGGCTTTTCCCCACTGCCAATCATCCATTGTTTTCTTACCTTTATCACTTCAGTGTCCTAAGGTATCTATCTCTTCCTTTGCAAGTGCTTTCATCTGTGCTTCTGATTCTGTTATTTATCAAACCCAGGATCTGAACTAGTATATATCTCCTAGCTCTTGTACCTTTGAGTCTTTGTTCCCTGAATCCTTCTCTTCAACCTACCATATGTTGAAGTCCTTTCCCATTTTATTTGTTTAAAAATATTTTTATTGATTTCAGAGCAGAAGAGAGAGGGGGAGAGAGAGAGAGAGAAACATCAATGATGAGAGAGTCATCGATAGGCTGCCTCCTGCACACCCCACACTGGGCATCAAGCCTGCAACCTGGGCATGTGCCCTGACTGGGAATTGAACCGTGACCTCCTGGTTCATAGGTCGACACTCAACCACTGAGCCACATCGGCCGGGCATTTCCTACTTTAAACAGTCATTCCTGACACCTCTTCCACTCTACCTGTCTCTCCTAGTCCTCTTAAGAATAATATGCTCTTGTTATTTGTAATTCCGTACTATTTTTCATTTTTCCACACTTGTATAAACTGCCCTCTTTAAAAATCACTAATGATTTTCCGTGGGGGAGGGAAAATGAGTAGTGACTGGTTATGAATTTCTTTGCGGATGATAGAAATGTTTTGAAATTTGGTAGTTGTGATGATTCACAACTCTGAATATACTAAAAACAACTGAATTGCATACTTTAACTGGGTGAATTTTATAAGTGAATTGTATCCCAATAAAACTAAATAATCACAAGTGTGCGCTTATATCTAAATATTTTTCAGTCCTCATCTTATGTCACCTCCCTGTAGTTTCTGACAGTACTGATTGCTTTCTTCTTAGGACGCTCTGTTCCCTCATTTCTCTGATACTAGTCTTCATACCTATCAGTTATTGTTCTCTGACCTTTAGTTTCCTCATGATTTCTTTCTTATCTCTTTCTCTCCCTCCTTTCTACACATTCTCCCAAGGCAGTCTCAACTACTTTCCTGTCTTTATAGCCAAACTAGAGGCCTGGTGCACAAAATTTGTGCACGGGGGTGTGTGTCCCTCTGCCCAGCCTGCACCCTCTCCAATCTGGGACCCCTCGAGGGATGTCCGACTGCCCGTTTAGGCCCGATCCCAGTAGGATCACGCCTAAACGGGCAGTCAGACATCCCTCTCACAATCCAGGACTGCTGGTTCCCAAGTGCTCGCCTGCCTGCCTTCTTGATAGCACCTAACCACTCCCCTACCAGCTTGATTGATGCCTAACTGCTCCCCTGCCAGCCTGATTATCCCTAACTGCCCTCCCCTGAAGGCCTGGTCACCCCTAACTACCCTTCCCCTTCAGGCCTGGTCATCCCCAACTGCCCTCCCCTGCAGTCCTGGTCCCCCCCAACTGCCCTCCCCTGCAGGCCTGGTCCCCCCCAATTGCTCTCCCCTGCAGGCCCGGTTGCCCCCAACTTCCCTCTTCTGCTGGCCTGGTCACCCCTAACTGCCCTCCCTTGCAGGCCTGGTCCCTCCCAACTGCCCTCCTCTGCTGGCCATCCTGTGGTGGCCAACTTGTGTCCACATAGGGGCAGCCATCTTGGGTGTTGGAGTGATGGTCAATTTGCATATTACTCTTTCATTAGATAGGATTGCTTTGTTGAACCCAAGGCCTAGTATTACTTGTCAAGCAGCAGACTTGAACTGTATTTCCCACAAGTACTTCAAAATAATGTTTTGGTCTGACTAAAAAGGACGATGTGTCTCTGAAAACCAATTCTGAGAATATTCACAAATGATTTTCTTCTCACAGAGAAAGAAAGTAATGGTTTATTATTTGATATAGGTAAGATGACTTCCAAATACTTCAAATGAAAACAAATGCAACAAGAGATTAAAAATATTGTAGGTTAAAATACTCATTTTAAGTATGAAATTTTTGTGTGCTTTTAAGCATCTTACAGATTACCAAAGATACTCTACAGTGAATAGTTGCTTCCTAATCTGGTCCATATTAGAGTTAATTTCATTTATTGATTTAACAAACATTTGAATGAAAACTTGCTTATTTCAGGACTGTTCTTGGTGCTTGAAATATAGGAGTGAACCCAACAGATAAATCCCAGCTTCATGAAAGTTACAGTCTAGAGGGGAAAGCTAGATAATAAAATAAATAAGTAAATTATATAGTATACTGGATGGTATTAAATTCTAAGGAGAATATAAAGTGCATAGGTGGTGAAGTTAGAGAAAGTTAACGGTTTTAACTAGCTTATTAGTGAGGACTTGACTCAAAAGTCACCTTCTCAACGAAAACTTGAAGAAAGCTAGAGAGTGATCCATTCAGCTATCCAGGGGAAGGTCAGTCAGAGGGAACAGAAGAGCAAAAGCTCTGAGATGCATAGTGAGGAGCAAGGATGCTGATGGGACAGTAGCAGAGAGGAGAGTTAACAGGAGAGAAGTAATAGGTGGGCCAGATATTAGAGTGTCTAATGGACTATTGTTAAGATTTTACCTTTTCTCTGATCAAAGATAGGAGCTGTTAAAAGTTCTGAGCAAAGGGCTATGTATAAAGATCTAGGTGTTTCAGAATTACTTTGGTTACTGTGTTGAGAATAGTCTACAAGTGGGAGATAGAGGGATGGCAGAGACGGACTATGAGGCTATTTCAATAATCAAGGCAACAGATCATGGTTGGTTTAAGAAGGTAACTGGAATATAAAGAAGGAATGCTCAGATTTAGAAATATTTCAAGGTAGAGCCTATATATTTTTTAAATGATAGACACTTTTAAAAATATATATCTTTATTGATTTCAAAGAGGAAGGGAGAGGGAAAGAGAGATAGAAACATCAATGATGAGAGAATCATTGATTGGCTGCCTCCTGCACGTCCCCCACTGGGGATCAAGCCTGCAATCCAGGCTTGTGCCCTTGACCAGAATCGAACCTGGGACCCTTCAGTCCGCAGGCTGATGTTCTATCTACTGAGCCAAACCAGCTGGGGCGAGCTTATATTTTTTAAAACAAACACAAGAGAACATTTTTTTAAATTTACTTTTTAATAAGTTTAAATCCTTGAGGAGTACAGCATTACACAGATTCTGTGTCCATTGGCCTGAGCAGGAAGGTTCTTCAGAATTTAGCATGAGCCATGCCACTGTTTCCATGAGCATGAGTTATCTTCCCCAGATTACTCTGGTTGTGTTTGGTTTGTCACGAGGAGTCACCGTGCTGTTCTTTGCTTTGTACACATAAACACATCTCTTGCCTAGATAGAATTCAGTTTCATCTCAAGCATAAAATACTTTCAGTTTTAAGAAGAGCTGTGTGCTCCCTTAGGTTCCAGAGCCCATACTTAACAGCCAGCAGAAATGGCCTTGGACCATAGTCTTCCAGACACATTTGTTGTTGTAGAAGTCCTGTTCCCAGCAAACCTCCCCAGGCTCCAAGATGGCGGGGGAAAAGGAGCCTCTAAGATTGTATGAATATATCCATCACTGTCTGATAGAGCCACCACCAAACATTGCTGCCTTCCTGACAAGCTATAATTGAATTTGTATTTTCTAATTTAATTCAAATAAGAAGTAAGATTTACTGGATATACATAAGATGGTGAGAGTGTACAGTCATCTCTCACTGATAGGAATATCTTACTATTCATTTTTAAATGTTTTACTTGCGTTTTAAAATATAATGAATATTTTTACATAAACTGATAATATGTGCAATGCCCATTAAGTAATTCACTTAATGGTGAAAATTTGAGAAACCGTATTTTATAGTTTGTTTTCTTTTGCAGTCTTACTTATCCTTTTCTCCATCTCTTAATGAGTAAGGGTGGTGTTCTTAATTTAGCCTATAGATTGGCAAATGAAAAGGGACAGTACAGCTCTTAATTGTATTTTTATATGGTATCACTAAAAAGTTGAACTTGTGTTTACATAATTTGCCACATGTAGGCAAAAAATACCCATGTACTATTTATAATATAGGTATTCTTTGTTATTTTTCACATTTCATAATGTAGATATGAAAATGTGGTATTTAAAATATGTGATAGTGCTTTTATTGTGAAACTAGAGGCCCGGTGCACGAAATTTGTGCACTAGGTGAGAGGGGTCCCCTCAGCCTGGCCTGCGCCCTCTTGCAGTCCAGGAGTCTTTGGGGGATGTCCGACTGACGGCTTACAGTATACACCCAATAAATATTTATTGAAGAAATTAATAAATTCAGTGGTACTTGTTTGCCTTATTAGGGTAGCCTCCTTTCATTGTAAGGTTACATAGGCATTCTGTTTTCTTTTTATTTTATTACCTTTTATTACATTTAAATATTTAATCTTTTTGTAATTTATCCTACCTGGCCAGTGGCACTGTTAACATATTTCTCTATAAAATGTTAAAGTTTTTCTAATTGTAGAAAAGATTAATTGGAAATGATATATTTTTAAAAAGTTTTCAAAGATGATAAGATAGGCTTTAGTTAAAAGGCTATGTGACATTTGTGGGACTTAAAAATATAAAATTTCCTTCTGAAAAATAACTATTAGATATTTGAAATACTTTATTGACCTGAGGGAAGATAAATACTTTATGACTTTTGGGAAGATAAATTTTCCTTACCATAAAGAAAGTAATGAAGCTTATTTATCATGCTTTTAGTTACTTTCGTCATAAATTCTAATCTTGTGTTGTCCACTAGCCACCTTTGACTGTTGAACACTTGAAATGTGGCTAGTCTAAGTTGAAATGTGGTAAGTGTAAATATATACCAGATTTTGAAGACTTAACTATAAAAAAAAAAGAATGTAGCCTGGCTGGTGTGGTTCAGTGATTGAGTGTTGACCTGTGAACCAGGAGGTCACATTTCAATTACAGTCAGGGCACATGCCCAGGTTGTGGGCTCAATTCTTAGTAGGGGGTGTGCAGGAGGCAGCCGATCAATGATTCTCTCTCATTGTTGATGTTTTTCTGTCTTTCTCCTTATCTCTCCTCTCTGAAATCAATAAAAGTATATTTAAAAAAATAATGTAAAATATCCCTTTTATATTTTTATATTTGTTACTTATTTAAATAATTTGGATATGTTAGATTAAGTAAAATATATTAAAATTAATTTTATCTGTTATGTTCATTAATATAAATACAAAAAATTTTAAATTTCAATTATGCCTTGTATTCTGTTTCTATTGAACAGTGCTGCTCTAACCTGATGTCACCCAACACCTGGACAGTCTTCCATTTTTGACAAATTTGTATAGTGCCTACCCCCAAAGTATTTGGTTTCTTTTTTTTTTTTTTTTAATATATTTTATTGATTTTTTACAGAGAGGAAGAGAGAGGGATAGAGAGTTAGAAACATCCGATGAGAGAGAAACATCGATCAGCTGCCTCTTGCACACCCCCTACTGGGGATGTGCCCGCAACCAAGGTACATGCCCTTGACCGGAATCGAACCTGGGACCCTTGAATCTGCAGGCCAACGCTCTATCCACTGAGCCAAACCGGTTTCGGCTGTATTTGGTTTCTTTTGTCAGATGAGTTTTTTCCCTCCGTGAATCAGTAGAGATAGGAGAATATTATCTTGTCTAATGGAATTTTTCCTTTTAGCACAGATAGAGCACTTCTATTTTTAGTTTTCTGTTGCCATCTCCCTTCTAGTTTACAAGTTAATATTTTCTGTTACCACTTGTTTATACTAAACTCAACCACGTGATTTTTCAAATTTAGTTGAATTAATAATAAATGAGCTCTTTGAGTATGTTCTTTTTAAAAAATATATTTTATTTTATTGGTTTTAAAGAGAGAAAGAGGAAGGGAGAGAGATAGAAACATCAGTGAGAAACATCACTGATTGGCTGCCTCCTGCATGCCCCCTACTGGGGATCAAGCCCACAATCTGAGCATGTGCCCTGACTGGGAATTCAACCAGTGATCTTTGACACTCAACCACTGAGCCACACTGGCCAGGCTGAGTATGTTCTTTTGTTTCAGAATTTGAACTTCTTTGTTAAAGGATTGATGTCTTAAGTTCTCTAGTCGTTGGTGCATTCATTCAACCTATAGTAGGTTTGTGAGTAGAGGATGAATAAAATAAGAATTCATGCCCTCAATGAAATTATAAACTTGCTAGTCATCTGGTGATAAAAAAAATTAACCAATAAATTGATACATGTTATAACTAACTAGCAGTAATAACTACGTAATGGTAGAATTAAAAGAAACAACAAAATCTATTAGTCCATATAGAAATAACCCCAGGATTAAGGAGAAACTTGATATTTATAATGAATAAGGTATGTTTAGACACTTAATGATTCTAGATAACTGTTAAGTTTAAAATATATCATAGTGAATTAGAACTGCCTGAATTTGAGTCCTGATTTCACCACTAGCTGCTATGAACTTGGGCAGATAATATAACTTGTGTGCTTAAGTTTCATTTGTATACTTGGGATAATAATAGTAGCTACTTAATAGAATTTGTGAGGATTAAATTAATTAATATAATGCTTAAAGCAATGTTTGGCATAAGGTATATTTACTACAATTTTTTTTTTTAATCCTCACCCGAGGATATTTTTCCATTGATTTTTTTTTTTTTTTAGAGAGAAAGTGGAAGAGAGAGGGAAAGACAGAGAGAAATATTGATGTAAGAGAAATACATTGCTTGGTGGCCTCCTGCACAAGCCCTGACCAGGGCCTGGGCCTGGGCCTGGGAGGAGCCTGCAACCGAGGTATGTGCCCTTGACCATAATCAAACCTGGGACCCTTTGGTCTATAGACCGACGCTCTATCCACTTGTGCCAAATTGGCTAGGGTGCTACAATTTTAACAAATATTTTCCATAGTTATTATAGTCTTCATAAATTTATTTTTAATGGTGGCATAATATTCAATTCCAGGGAGGTACCATAATTTATTTTTTTCTTTCATTGTAGACAAGATATATTTGTATTGTTGAACTTAAATCATTGATTCTCCATATTCTTAGGTGTGTTTTTTTTGTTTTGTTTTGTTTTTAATTTTAAGATGGGAGAGCATTTAGATGGGTAGCAGGGCTGGCTTGCTTTATTTTTTTCCTGAGATTTAAATTTAAATTCTAAATGAATGTCTACCACAGAAGAAGCCAAGAGCTTTTAAACTAATTCTTTTGGTATCCAAAAGTTTAACTGAATAGCTTAATTGCCTCTTTTGAAGAATTTAAAGTAGCTATGGCCTTGAGTTCATTACTGGGTTACTTTATGTTGGGAAATTTTTGGCAGATGGTGTACAGTCATCATTCAAACACTACTTATATTGTCTTTCCCAGTTTGAGTTAGGAGAACATTAGCATTGACGTTTTCATTTTGAATTAGCATGCAGGAAATTATTTCCTGCTAAATGTTTGTCATCAGATGAAGTTTCATTTTTAAAAATTAATGGAGCATGTCAGTACAGCAGCCCCAGGAAAATAGCTGAAGCACAGAGTTACTTTTGGACAAATTTTAAAGTCCTTTTTATCATTTGAGTATTCACATGGAAAACTAAAGTATGGTCATTTAGCTGCTAATAGATCACTATCACTGAGTTGAATTTGCTTTAGCATATACTTACTTTAGCATACTATTTTGTATACTTTAGCATACTATTTTGGGTTGGTACCAGGGATTGAGCAAGCAAATGAATTGATAATGTGAAACACCACATTCATTATTAAAATGTATTTCAGGCAATTAATTTTATACCTTTGTTAGTAAATGAGAAATAACATTAATTTGAAATACTTGCAATAAGCATGTTCTCCATTGAATAAACTGTATCTCAAACTCACTTAAAAAAATCCAGATCCTCTTTCAGAACTATGTCATATTATTATTAAATATGGGAGCCAGGAGAATACATAAATAATGATGTCATTATGCTTGTGGAAGATGAATCTTTATCTCTTTGTAAATTGTTATTTTGTTCTTATCCATCTGATTTTGTGAAAAAAAATAGGCAATGTGTTGTGGTGTTCAGTAACAGGCGATTTACACTTGACTCATTTCTCCAATAAAACCTCCATACTCTTGTGTTATCTGAAATCCCTTTTTCAGGACTGTTCATTAGTCCTATTCCCTCCTGTTAACACACATGTTCATTAAACTTAGTTCCATATTTATTAAGCAAGGTGATTTTAAATGTTGTAGGGAAGAAAAACATGAGCAAAGTAGGCCTCTGCACTTAAGAAGTATATTTTAGTCAATTAGGTGGACATGCATGTTACAGATTCTGTGTTAATAAAGATATTTTTGGTTATCATGGCAGAAAGTAATTTTAAAATGACTTAAGCAAAGAGTTATTGCCTCACATAAATGAAAATACTGGCCTTGAATATGGGTTAGATCCATATGCTTAATGTAATATTCAGAATCTGCCTCATTTATCTTTGCTCTCTTCTGGCTTGGATACACATTCTCAGGTAGCATCTCCTCAAGTGGAGGCAAAGATAGTCACAGCAGTGTTAGGCTTACACCCTTTCAGCTTAGCAACCTCAACGATGAGCTTCCTGTACAGCGTTTCAGAAATCCTGGTTTAACTCTGATTGGCTAGTCTTGGATCCTCTGGAGTGGTTGGGGAAGATGTGTTGGGATGTAAGTAGTCCAGCCCTATTCAAACTAGATGGAATAAAAGGGAGATAAGTAGTTTCCAAAAAGGAAATTATAGATACCACTACCAGAAGAAAGGATACCGAGCAGGCAAAAGCAGCATAAAAGTCTACAAAATAAAGATAAGAATTATTAGTTGAGTTACTAGTAAAAAGATGAATTCTGATAGGAGCTGCATTAAGAAAAGCTTCAGGCAAAAAGCTGTATTTGAATTGGGCCCTAAAGGACAAGTAGACTTTTTTCTAAGACAGAATGAGTAAAGAAAGGACTCATTTGAAATGTTTGGCCCTGAAAGGAGAAAATGGAAATGGAAGCTACTGGAGTCTAAAAGAGAATGTTGAGAAATTTTCCCCTCAGTATGGAGAAAACTTGAACATTTTTATGGCAGAGGAGCAGAAAAGCAAGTAAAGGAGAAATTAATAATGCAAAGGAAGCAATCATCATAAAGAAGTAGGGGAATTTAGTGGGATTAAGGATATTAGCAAAGGGAGCAGTTTTAGAAAGAAAAAGGGAACTGTTCACTCTCTGAATTGTAAAGGGAAGGTAGGGTGGTAGCTGTCCTGGTTAAAACAGAAATTTATTGTTAAATAGGTAAGTAACTTCAGTTTTGTGGTCTAAAAGTGAAAATAAAAGGTTTATCAGTTTCTATTGCTGTGTAACAAACCATTGCAAAATGATATGTGGGTTAGCAGTTTGGCTGGAACTTAGGCTGGGTGGTTTCTTTTGCTGGTCATGCCTTGGGTCACTCATGTGGGTGTGGTCATTTGGACTATGGATGGATGGTCTAAGAGGGTGACTTCACTCACATGTTTGGTGGTTGGTGCTGGTTATTGCCAGGGCCTCTCTTTCCTGGCTCTCATTCTTTATAAGTATTCACATGGCAGTGGCTGCACTCAAAAAAGGAAGAGCTGAAGCACTGGCCTTTTATGACCCTGACTGAGAACTTCCACAGTGTCACTTCTTTCATATTATTTTGGTCAAAAAAAGTCACAAAACCAGCTTAGATGAAGTAACGAAGTAGACCCCACCTCCTTATGGGAGGAGCAGTAAAGTCACATTGCAAAGGGCAGTGTAGACTGGAATGGGAAGAATTTGTGCCTATTCCCCCTGCACTCAGCAATTTATTTTGGAAATATTCAGTAATCTAGCCAAGTTGAAACAATTTCAAAGTGACTACCCGTATATCTACCACCTAGACTTTACTGCTAACATTTTCCCCTACTTCCCTTATCACATATTCATCTGTTATCTCTCCATTAATCAATTCATCCTATTTTTTGATGCATTTCAAGGTAAATTGTAGATATTAGTACTTTCCTCTAATTACTTTGTGCATATTTAGCAAGAGTCAATATTTGTGTTCAGTTTTTTCTTTTGATAAAACATTTACATATAATGAAGTGTACAAATTTTAAGTGTACATTGTTCCTAGTTTGTGGTCTACCACAGAGGGAAAAATTTGGAATAGCTTTTCAGTGAAATGCCTCAAATTCAGCTATCCTATATAATAAAAGCCTAATATGCTAAGTGTCCGACCATTTGACCAGTCACTATGACACGCACTGACCATTGCGGGGGCAGACGCTCCGATAGGTAGGTTAGCTTGCTGCTGGAGTCCAGCTGATCGGGACTGGGCGAGTTGGGAGATGGGTCAGACACACCCTAGAGCCTTCCTGCGGTTCCTCCCAGGCCCCAATCATGCACCTGTGGGGTCCCTCCGCCTGGCCTGCGCCCTCTCCCAATCCAGGACCCTCAGGGGACGTCAGAGAGCCGGTTTCCCGATCTCCCGCTAGCCAGGCCGAGGAATCCCACCAGGCCTCTAGTAATTGTATAAAAGAATTGCGAAGGATGTCTTCCTTGGATACCTCTTTCTTCATGTTCTCATCACTAATACTTTCTTTTAAAATTTAGTATTACCTCAACACTTAGGATTTTCATTTGTGTTATATTAATTTGAATTTGCTTTGGGTGTTTTCCTATGTCCTTTCATTAAATATTTATTAAGTGTATACTGTAGACAAGCACTGTGCTAGAAAAAGGGTGTAAACAGGAGCTCTCTTGTTTCTAAGTCTTCAAATTAGGTATATCTCATACTAGATTAGCTCAGTAATAGGTGCCATTTATTTAGTGCTTATACTCAAGGCCACTGGTAAATACTTTGAGTTGCATTGTTTCACTTAATCCTTATAATTTAAGAAGTAGATACTTTTTTCATTTTAGAAGTTAGGAAATTAAGGCATGGAAAAGTTTTCATTTGCCCAAGGTCTTACCGCCTCATAAATCAAGGTGGTCTGACTCCAGAACCCACACTTAACACCTGTATTATACTGATTAAAGCAGGAAATGTGCCCTCTGTTACACAGTAGATAACTAACCCTTTAATTGGTCCTGTTACTTCACAGGGTAATCTCGATCTGAATAAAGTGTTTCTCTTAAACAGAGAAGTATAAATTAAAAAAAAAACTGATCTATGAGAAAGTTTAATAAGCTGTCTTCTGAATAAATATTTTAGTAATTTGAAAAGGAGAAATTTTAGTATTATAACTATTTTAATTAAAGATAATCAGAATAGAAGTATGATCAAAACTATGTGATAAACTCAATAGTTTTTCATATGATATTTTGATAGACAATTAGTTTCTTAATTTTATTTAGTAGGTATTGAGTACTTTTATTGCTAATTGGCTTTTGAGTAGTTTAACAAATAGCAAAAGATTGAAATTCTCTTTGATTTGCTATTTACATAACAGTAAAACCTGTTGGAACTCTTGCAAATGTGATTAGCATTTAAGCCATTTCATGTCAAGATTCTGGCAGAAGTGCCACTGGTTTATGGTAGCTATTGTGACAGCTGAAGTGGAAGCTTGTTGAGTTCATTTATTGTTGTAGCTTTCCTGGGAATGGGGCAGTCGTGTATGTCTAAATATCTTCCTTAACCTAACAGTGAGTGTATAAGAAATTTTAAGTGTTCTTTCACCCTAACTTCATTTTATTTTATTTGGTCGTGTGCTTGTAAGTGGCTTTAAGACATAACTAAATTATATGAACTAGGTTAAAAATAAAATTTGTGTTTAAAAATTTTAATTGAGTATTATGTTTATTTTTGTGTATAGGTCTTGCTATTGGCAGCTACAAGAAAAAAATAGATTAGAGGAAGAGAAGGTTGGTCTGTTAAGTGGACATGGCTCAAATATCCAGCAACAATGGATTTAAGCAATGTTCATCTTCACATCTGGACCCAACAAGAACAAAAGATGTGGACAAAGAAGAAGCGTTACAGATGGAAGCAGAGGCTTTAGCAAAACTGCAGAAAGATAGACAAGTAACTGATAATCAGCGAGGCTTTGAGTTGTCAAGCAGCACCAGACAAAGAGCACAAGCTTATAACAAACAGGATTATGACCTCATGGTGTTTCCTGAATCAGATACTCAAAAAAGAGCAGTTGATATTGATGTAGAAAAGCTAACTCAAGCTGAACTGGAGAAACTATTGCTAGATGACAGTTTTGAGACAAGGAAAACACCTGCAATGCCAGTTACTCCTGTTCTGAGCCCTTCGTTTTCAGCACAGCTGTATCTTAGACCTACTATTCAGAGGGGACAGTGGCCAACTGGTTTATCTGGGCCTTCCACTTATACTTTACCTTCTATTTATCAGTCAACTTGTAGTAGTAAACAGACTGCATTCCAAAACGGCTTTAATCCAAGGATGCCTACTTTTCCAACCACAGAACCTATATATTTAAGTCTTCCAGGACAGTCCCCATATTTTTCATATCCTTTGACATCGGTCACACAGTTTCATCCACAAGGAAGCTTACCTATCTGTCGTCCAGTAGTCAGTCCTGACATGGCAAAGCTGTTTGACAAAATAGCTAGTACATCAGCATTTTTAAAAAATGGAAAAGCAAGGACTGATTTGGAGATAACAAATTCAAAAGCTACAATCAGCAATCTACAGGTATCTCCCAAGTCTGAAGATATCAGTAAATTTGACTGGTTAGACTTGGATCCTCTAAGTAAGCCTAAGGTGGACAGTGTGGAGGTATTAGACTATGAAGAAGAGAAAAATGTTCCAGGTTTGCTAGCAGAGGATCCTTGGGATGCTGTTCTTCTCGAAGAGAGATCACTAGCAAGTTGTCACATTGAAAGAAAGGTGAATGGAAAATCTCTTTCTGGGGCAATGGTAACAAGAAGCCAATCTTTAAATATTCGAACAACTCAGAGCCAAATATCTCAGGTACAGTTTTGTGTTTTGTTTTGTTTTAATTAACTTCTCAAATTTAGTAGTAACACAAAATTCATATTTGTGTGCATAATTTATTAGGTAAAAATATTTTTCATTTTGAATCTTATTTTCTTGTTCTTAAGTGTGCTGTGACTCTTAAACTGTATGGTAAAGGATTAAATGTGTTTTGGTCAATTGAAAAATTGCTTGCTGTTACTGTTATTTTTTCAAGGATTATAAATTGAAAGAACTTCCAATCAAGAATCTGACTATCACTGATAGGCATTTAAAATAATTTTTATCTGTTTCTCCATGTCTTCTTATAGGTGGCCCTACTTTTTCTTATCTCTTATTTTTCACGGTAAACAAGGA
This sequence comes from Eptesicus fuscus, assembly GCF_027574615.1. NCBI lineage: Eukaryota > Metazoa > Chordata > Mammalia > Chiroptera > Vespertilionidae > Eptesicus > Eptesicus fuscus. The sequence continues at coordinate 53,700,831 of NC_072485.1, read as the reverse complement.
CTTGTGGTTTTAACTCCATTATAGAAATTCTCATTTTATTTTTTATTATTGTTATATTGTTCCTCATTATATTGTTTTATCGCTTTTAACCATGAATGAATGGCAAGAAGGGAGGGAAGGAGGATAACCCCGGAGAGACAGGAGAAAAGCCATTTAAAGGACTCTCTTTAATCACCTATATGGATAAAAAGGAGGAATGGAAATATAGTCTACTAGAGGCCCGGTGCATGACATTCGTGCACAAGGTGGGGGGGGGGTGGCGTGGGGTGTCCCTCAGCCTGGCCTGTGCCCTCTTGCAGTCCGGGACTCCTTGGGGGATGTCCGCTGAGGGGTCCTTAGTGCTGCCTTGGAGGCAGGAGAGACTCCCACCACCGCCCTTGCACTCACCAGCGCTGAGCCCAGCTTCTGGCTGAGCAGAGCGCTCCCCCTGTGGGAGCACACTGACCACCATGGGGCAGCTCCTGCGTTGAGCGTCTGCTCCCTGGTGGTCAGTGCACATCATAGCAGCCGCTCAGTCGATTTGCATATTATTCGCCTTTTATTATGTAGAATTATATGGTGTAGTTGTTGAGTTCATATAGTCTTACTATCTGGAAAAATTAGTTAAGGGCGGCTGGGCAGGATGTCTTCCCTCAGAAGAGAGGCAGCAGGGTTTAGACTTTACCTTTCCAAATATAGTATACCTAATTGCAGATTTGTATTTTGCTTTTATAATTACAATTTTTTTTTTTTTAAATTTTACAGAGAGGAAGGGAGAGAGAGAAAGTGAGAGAGAGAAACATTGTTTGGATGCCTCCTGCATGTGCCCAACCTGGGATCAAACCTACAACCTGGGTATGTGCCCTGACAAGGAATCAAACTCACTATCCTCTGGTGTATAAGACTGTGCTCTAACCAACTGAGCTACACAGCCAGGCCCACAGTATTCTAATAAAGATAAAATAGTGATATACTAAAATTTTCAATATATTAACTATATTAAGCATGTTACTTTGTGCTACATTAAGTAGCAAGCATTGTGTTAAATTTTCATAGAGAAAAGTGGTAGATAGCAGGTGCTGAAAGTTAAATATTTTATAGAAAACTTGAAAATTAAGCAAATCTTATTTATATATTTCTCTGTGAATTGAGAAATTCAATTTAGTAACTTAATTTTAAAATTTATTGTCCCTAAAAGTAAAATAAGGGAAGAAAATTCAGGGAGACAGGTATTATAGGTAAATGTCAACAAAGGTATTTATAAAAGTAGCCAATAGGTTGTTAATGCATAATTACTGAAGGCCATAATCAGAAGTTTGGTGTGCACCTATTACAAATGTTGGGAAAAGGATTTCTATATTTAAAGAAAAATTCTAAGCCCTTTATTAACACAAGATTTAATCATTTTCTTTGTGTATAAGAAGATAAAGTTTGGTTTCATTTAGGCCAAAAAGGGGAAGGCAAATAGAACACTAGTAGTGTTGGAAGTTTGTGTCACAAATATTAGATGGAGCTTTTAATTTTTCATACACTATTCATCTCTAATTAAAAGCTTTCCTCTGAGGTTTATATTTTTTGTTGGGAAATAAGATTGTGAAGTCTGTTCTTTTTAGTTAGATTTACTTAATTACTCTTTTCAAAGCTGTTAGAATTTTATGCTTTGTGGTGAAAACTCAGAAGGGTGTTTTTCTTCTTACTCAGCAAGCTTACTTCCTATTTCCTTTTAGTGTCTTGTTTTGTTAATAATAATCTAAATACTTTAGTTCAAATGTTTTGTGAACAAAACCAAGAAAAGGAATACTACTTAAAACTGTCTTATGGCAATTTAAATTTAAATCGGATTTTGAGTTAATAGCTATATATTTAGCTATTTTGAGCACATTTCATACATTTGAGTAATGAATTAAATTATTTTCATAGAAGTGGTTCTGCAAAGTTCTGTGGATATTTACTCTTTCTAAAAGTTAATTATATTAATGTTATAAACTTATATTCCCATTGTCTATTATTAATTTTAAAGGTGAGGGAAACTTGAACAAAACATGATTTTCATTATCTAGTACTCTATTGGGATAGGTTACTGCAGTCTTTTCTGTAACATTTAAAAAAATTTTCAATAAGGAAGTCCAGCTGGTGTGGCTCACTGGTTGAATGTTGACGAATGAACCAGGAGGTCACAATTTGATTTCTGGGCAGGGCTCGATCCCCAGTGAGGGTGGCCAATTAATGATTCTCTCTATCATTGATGTTTCTATCTCTCTCTCCCTCTCCTTTCCTCTCTGAAATAAATAAAAATACATTTAAAAATAAATAAAGGATAATAAAAGGATTCTTTTTTAAAAAATTCCAACAAGGAAGTAACCAAGTTCTGAATAGTAACATATATATTTAATGCTTACGGTATATTTATTAAAAATTTAGTATTGTGTTCCATCTAATTTTGGGGTAATGTGGCATGAACCTTGGACTTTTGTAGGCATAAAGCTTTCCCATATTCTTATAACTGCTTTACAATAATTCACAAAATGATTCACAAAATCATTTCACTGCTTTGAAATGATTCACAAAAACTTATCAGTACTGATAAGTTTTTGTGAATCATTTCAAATCTTCACTGCTTTCCTTAATCCCCTAATGAACCCTTTCCACCTCTCTTCTAGTAGATGACCTCATTACCTTTTTTTTTTTTTTATTGATTTTTTACAGAGAAGAAGAGAGAGGGATAGAGAGTTAGAAACATCGATGAGAGAGAAACATCGATCAGCTGCCTCTTGCATACCCCCCACTGGGGATGTGCCCGCAACCAAGGTACATGCCCTTGACCGGAATCGAACCTGGGACCCTTGAGTCCGCAGGCCGAAGCTCTATCCACTGAGCCAAACCGGTTTCAGCCCTTTTTTTTTTTTTTAAATGTTGAGGTCAAGGCTATCTTTGTATGTACTTGCCCACCTCAGATCTGCCCTTCTTTCTGGATTGAGGAAAGAGATAATTCCTTCCCTTTCCTGTTTCCTCAAAGTATTTTCTACCATTATTTTTTATAAGGGAATTTGTACTTACTGCCTTTCCAGTCTTTCTCTGTCCTCTATTGTTCTCATCATATTGCAGAAACTTATTTCTAGTAATATGACTATTAATTGCCAATCTAGTGACAGAATTCACTGTCCATCCCTTTTGTTTCATTTGCCAACAATTGACTACATGCTTTTTTTTAAACTTCTCTTCTGTTGCCCTAGTCATACTTCCTATTTTTCATCCTATGATCTTTGACTCCTTTTCTTTGTCTAGCTTCTAAACTTAGGCATTTGCCTAAAGTTTTGTTCTTGGCTGTCTTTAATATTTGTTATCTGTTTTCTCTTGTTTAGTGCTTTATTCTTTGGGCTCCAAGATACAGAATTTAAAAACTACTGGTTTAGACTTTCATAGTGATGTGACTCCGTGGGTCTTTGTGGTTGAGAGGCTGTGATGGTTAAGTTTATGTGTCTACTTGACTGTGCCATGGAGTGCTTAGGCATTTGGTCAGACATTCTGAGTGTCTGTCAGGATGTTTCTGGATGAGATTAATATTTGAATCAGTAGATTGAATAAAGGCATATTGTCTTTTCTAATATGAGTGGGACTTGTCCAATCAGTTGAAGGCCTGAATAAAACAAAAAGGCTGATCCTACTGCCCATGAGGAACTCTTCCTGTCTGACTGCCTTTGAGCTGGAACATGGATTTTTTTTCTGCCTTCAGATCCAAATTGAAACATCGGCTCTTACTGAATCTTGAGCCTGACAGATTCAGACTGGAGCCTTTGTCTCTCTTGGGTATCCAGCTTGCCAACTGTGGTCCAGTCTTGTCACTCTCTATAATTACATGATTTAATTTCATATAATAAATCAATCAATCTCTTCGTGTGTGTGTGAGAGAGAGAGATGTCCCAGCTTCGTTCCCAATGAGTGCAACCCTCAGCCTCCTAAAGAGACTGTCTCCTTTTGATGGAACTTGGACCCAAAACCCCTTTGGCTGGGATATTGCCCTCTCAGTGTTCCTGATGGAGGCTGACAGCGATTAGCAGACATAAATATCCCTGTAGGAAATTGCAGAAATTGGATGAATGATCCTCAAATCTAGATCTTTAGCTCTGGAATAGAATTTCTAGAATAAAATATTTCTAGATTATGATAAAAAATTTCTAAGCCTAATATATTTACTAGAGAACTCAGTATCTTCCACAACAGACTTTTCTTTGTTCCATATATTGGATAATAGCATGAGCAGTTATTATTGATTATCATTTGTCTCTTTCATTGAAAAATATTTGAGGCTATACATTGTGAGGTTTACAAATATTAATCATTTGCAGAACTCATCCTTAAAGAATTTGAGTTAGAAGAGGGAGACAGGCTGTGTGTGCACATAAATTGCAGTACAAAATACAAAGCCTTGAGTGCCACATAAAAGGGTGCAAGATCAGTGGAGAAAAGAGATACTTTGATGCTTCGGTTGTTTGAGTAGAGTGGAGAAGGATTGGGGGCAAGAGCTGAGAGACTATGTGTAAAATTAAAAAACAATTTTTTAAAAAGAGTGGAGAGCCCACCTGGTGTGGCTTGGTAATTGAGCATCAACCTATGAACCAGGAGGTCATGGTTCAATTCTTGGTCAGGACACATGCCTGGGTTGCAGGCTCAATTCCCTAGTAGAAGGCATGCAGGAGTCAGCCGATCAACGATTCTTTCTCATCATTGATGTTTCTATCTTTGTCTCCCTTCCTCTCTGAAATCAATAAAAATATACTTTTTTAAAAAAGAGTGAAGAAAAATAAAAATGCTAATGTTAATGTATGAGACAAAATCATTGGCAACCCAGCTATATTTTACTTTGTGGACAGAACTTTTGAGTTAACTTTCCAGAGCTTATTATTACCTTAATGTATGACTAGAGAGTTAGTTATTATAATCTATTTCTGTCACTGTCCATTGAAACTTATAACCTGCTTGAAAGAAAGGACCTAATTCATGAATGGCACTATAAAAAATGCAACATTTGATTTTTGAAAAATCTAGAAATGTCACTAAGGAGATTCAAAATCTGTTAAGTAAAACATGCAAAATAGTTAAAGAAGGAAAGATGATTATTGGGTCAAGCAAAAATAGAGGTTTTCTATAACATTGCTCCTGCAAAGGTTATATGTTGTTTTTCTCATTGCATTAATTTTTTTTCACCAGACTTGAGAGATAGGTTGGTATGTTAATTGAGTATGTGATTCTGAAGCTAGGCTACCTGGGTTGAGCTCTGTCTCTGAATATATTAGTTGTGTGACCTTATGTGAGTTAATTAACTTCTCTATACCTCATTTTTAAAAAATCTGTAAAATGGGGATAATAGTATCCACCTACTAGGACTTAGTTAGAAATAAATAATACATACATATCTACCAGTAAATTGCTTACAGCAGAGCCAGACATGTAATAAATTCTCAGTAATTGCTAAATATTTTTTCAATTGTGCTAAAATACAAGTAACAAAATTTACCATCTTGGCCTTTTTTAAGATTACAGTTCAGTGTTATTAAATACATTTATATTGTTGTGCAGCCATTACCACCATTTATCCTTATAACTCTTTTTACCTTGTAAAACTGAAATTCTATACTCGTTAAACAACTTCTCATTTTTCTTCACCCAAACTCTTGGCAACTACCATTATATATTTTCTCTTTTTCATTGTTGTTAATCCTCACCCGAGGATATTTTTCCATTGAATTTTAGAGAGTGGGAGAGAGAGGGAAAGACAGAGAGAAATATCAATGTGAGAGAAACACATTGATTGGTTGTCTCCTGCACGAGCCCCGACCAGAGTCCAGGTTGGGGAGGAGTCTGCAACCAAGGTACATGCCCTTGACTGAAATTGAACCTGGGACCCCTTTGGTCCACAGGCCGACGCTCTATCCACTGAGCCAAATCGGTTAGGGCCATTTTTGATTTTTGAATACTCTTAAGTGCCTCATGTAAGTGGAGCCATACAGTATTTTTTGTGTGTGACTAGCTTATTTCATTTAGCATAATGTCCTCAGGTCCATCCATGTTGTAGCATATTGCAGAATTTATTTTTTAAGGCTAAATAATATTCTGATTATTGGGTCAAGCAAAAATAGAGGTTTTCTATAACATTGCTTATCTGTTCATCTGTTGATGGCCACTTGGGTTGCTTCTACGTTTTAGCTATCTATAATAATAAAAGCATAATAGGCAAATCGACCGAACAGCTGAACAGTGGAATGACTATCCAGACGACCATGTTATGACACCCACTGGTGCCAGGCCAGCCAAGGCAGGTGCAATGCGATTTGTTGGGAGCCCCACCATTGCCCCATGATCGCCCCACAGAGGGAGGCCCAGGCTACCTGGCCGGTGGCGCTGTGGCAGGTGAGCGGGGCCTCCCTCTACGGGGCAATCAATCAAGGGGCTTCCAGACTGCAAGAGGGTGCAGGCCAGGCTGAGGGACACCCCCCTCCGCCCTCCCCCCCAGGGCACAAATTTCATGCACCGGGCCTCTAGTTGTAAATAATGCCACTATGAATATGGGTGTACTAATATCTCTTCAAGAACTACTCTCAAGTTTTCTGAGTATGTACTCCAAAATGAAAATGTGAGGTTATATGGTAGTTTTATTTTTAGTTGTTTGGGAAACCACCATATTGTTTTTCCACAGAGACTGTACCATTTTACATTACTACTAATAGTGCATAAGGATTCTTTTGTCTTCTCATCCTCACCAACATTTGTCTCCTGTGTTGTTTTTAAGAAAGTGTCTTTTTAAAAAAATTGATTTTAGAGAGAGAGGAAGGGAGAGGGATAGAAACATTGATGAGAGAGAGACCTCAATCAGCTGCCTCCTGCACACCTCCCACTGGGGATCGAGCCCACAACATGTGCCTTGACTGGGAATCGAAGCAAGGATCTCTTGTTCATGGGTTGACACTCAACCACTAAACCACACCATCCGGGCCATTCTAATAGTAGCCATGCTAATGGGTGTGAGGTGGTAAGTGACTTAACTTTTTTTTAGAGGAAGCAAAACATTCAACAAATTGAACCAATGGTTGAGTGCCTTCTGAACTAGATATAAAGTTCTACAAAAAGTATAAAATTCAGTAAAATTTGATTTTTATCTTTAAGGAGCTTTCACATTAGGAAAAATATTAAATAGGATATAATGATGCAGTGTTTGGTTCAGGCAAAGTAAGTACTTAAAGAGCTAGGAGGAAAGAATTGCTTCATACTGAGTAATATAAAAAGGCATTATAAATGAAGTGGCATTCTGTTAGACCTTAAAATTAGTAAGTTTTTGTTTTTTGTTTTTTACTGCTGAGGGAAATTTACGAGGAAGGCATTGAAGACAAAAGTTTCAGAGGGCAGGATAGCTCATTTGTGTTTTATTAGGAACAGGATATGATTCAAGCTAACTGGAACATAGAAATCATTTAGGAAGTTCTCAGAAAAATGATTGGATTAGGTTATGACAAGGTTGGAATGTCAGACCAAAGGATTTGTTAGAAACATCAAATATCAGTTTTTTAGGATAGTATGGTCTGTTTGCTCCAGTGCTTTTTTTCTGTAACACAAATTAGTGGATGTAATTGTTAAATATGAGATTGATGTCAGTATAATGGGGAAGTAGCATTAGTTCACACATGATCTTTACCAGCATATTAACATTTTAAAACAATCAAGAACAGACTTTCTGACAAAGAGAAAGTATTAGTAATATAAGAAAATATTAAGGAAAACTGAAAATCTTACAGAAGTGTTATTTAGTAAAAATGGTAGTTGGATAAGTAGCTTTAAGAATGGTTTCATATTCTACAATGTTAAGCTCTCTGGTGAAGCAGTTAATACATAAACTGTTGTGAAGACATTTTCTTTGCATTAATAACTTTGTTAATTGAAGAAATCTATAGTCTAGATGATATAAACGAGGAGGCAGGAACTCCAGGATAATGCTAGGTACAAATTTAAGTGGAGACTTAATTGTACTAGTATTTTTATAAGGTCTTTTTATTGTGTTAGTTGGGGTTTTGGTTATAAAGTTACAATGATTTTGAGTAATCAGCCTTAACTCTGTTTTTCCCATAAGCTTTGTTATTTTTAGTTGCAATTTTCTGGAACTCAAGACTTGTTTGTTCCCGAAATGCTCATATCACATTCTAGCAGAAAGGGCTCCGCCACGTTTTAAAAGAAGACAATTCGTGAAGGAATTATTGCCCTAAGTTTTCAGTTTAATTTTCTGACAAAATGTTTATTGAAATCTATTACAACTCTTGATGTTTATACCCGGTACTCTGATTCACTTACTTTTTAAAAAATATTTTTTTTTATTGATTTCAGAGAGGAAGGGAGAGGGAGAGAGAGATAGAAACATCAATGATGAGAGAGAAGCATTGATTGGCTGCCTCCTGCACTCCCCCAGCTAGGGATCAAGCCCGCAACCCAGGCATGTGCCCTTGACTGGAATCGAACCCAGGACCCTTCAGTCTGCAGGCCTTTGCTCTATCCACTGAGCCAAACTTGCTAGGACTGATTCACTTAATTTTTAATTGTTGAATGTTCTAATTCTAATTTTAATGGAAATTTACATTTAAAATTTGTGCCAAATTAAGTATTTTTATGTAGTAACCAAAATGCCTTTACTTATGAACTCTGCTATTTGGCTTTGCTTGGGTGGTGAATTTATCTCCTAAATGTTGCACACAAATTTCAATCAGACATAAACTTAACTTTTGAAGGACTATCGGGTTGTTTGTATAAGTTTATTATCATAGAAAATGTCCACTAACTCCTAGATCTCATGCTCTTGTGTAAAGAACCAGCTGCTTTGTTGGAATTGAAGGCCTAAGTTAAATACAGGGTGGAGCAAAAATAGGTTTACTGTTCGTATGGAAAATAATACAATAATTAATAAATAATAATACAAGAATAAACTCTGTTTTGTGTACTCACAACTGTAAACCTGCTTTTGCACCACCCTGTATATAGAATTCCTGGTTTATTAGGGAAGTCTCAAATAGGGTTCTCTCTTCATTTTCGTGAAATAAGGGCTAGTCCTTCAATTTCACTCAGCTGTTAAATTTGTGTTCATTTCAGGAAGAATTTGAGTGATAATGTTTTTAGCATTCCATTTTTTAAAATATATTGTTATTGATTTCAGAGAGGGAGAGAGAGAGATGGAAACATCAATGAGAGAGAAACATTAATCAGCTGCCTCCTACTGGGAATCGAGCAACCCAGGCATCTGCCCAATCGAACCGGGGAACTCTTGGTTATGGGTCAATACTCGACCCCTGAGCAACATCAGCCAGGCTAGCATTCCATTCTTACTAATCAACACAAAGAACAGCATCTTTCTACTTTTTGAGCAAATAAAACCAATGAACTTTAAAATAAAATTTAGTTGGCATTACTTTTATGGATAGAAAAGTCCATAATTTAAAACTGTTACTAATGTCATTTATTTTACCTCCATATCTTTGTAAAAATGTGTTTGTACTGTGCTGCTATTTAGCATTTTGGGGATCTTTTACTTTTAAAATAAAAATACTGTTTTGATTACAGAAAGACCCAAATGGGACCAGTAGTTTGCCAACTGGAAGTTCTCTTCTACAAGAAATTGAAGTGCAGAACGAGGAAGTAGCAGCTTTTTGTCAATCCATTACAAAGTAAGGAAATTTCTTTTCTAAATTAAATATTATTTTTTATTAAATGCTTGCTTAAAAGTTTATTGAAAATTAACTTAGTGCTAATAATTCTAAATTCTTTACGTTTTTAATCACTTTATTCCTGTGGCTTAAATTTTTATTTTATTTATTTACTTATTTATTTTTTAAATATATATTTTATTGATTTTTTACAGAGAGGAAGAGAGAGGGACAGAGAGTTAGAAACATCAATGAGAGAGGAACATCGATCAGCTGCCTCTTGCACACCCCCTACTGGGGATGTGCCCGCAACCAAAGTACATGCCCTTGACCGGAATTGAACCTGGGGACCCTTGAGTCCGCAGGCCGACGCTCTATCCACTGAGCCAAACCGGTTTCGGCTTAAAATTTTAATTGGAACATAAACAAACTACAATTGAACCTGTATTCTTATCTGTTACGTTTTTGAGTATTTAGAAGAAAGATTGAAGTCATGCTGTAGACGTCTGATAATCTATTAACCAGTGAAACTATGACTTAAACATTCAAGTTTCAGTACACTTAGATAATGCCTTTTTTTTTGTTGTTTTAGGGACACTTTATTTTGCTACATACTTTTCTAGCATTCAAAATATTGTCATACTTATGTAAGAGATAACAGGCGCCATTAGAGGAGCAAGTATATTTTCTGAAGGTTAAAAAAATGCATTTCTAAAACGTTCTTTTAATCTTAAATCTGCCTAATATTCTTTATAGATGAGGGAATTGAGACTCAGAGAAGTTACCTACCAAGCTTACCAAACTAGTCCTCTAGGTTTCTTTTGCCTCTGGTTCAGTGTGTTTTCTTTCCATTATATTACTGTATTAGCTGGACTTCCATTATCCTATATAATAAAAGGCTAATATGCAAATTGTCCCCTGGAGAATTTGACTGACTGTGAGTTCGACTGCTTGCTATGATGTGCGCTGACCACCAGGGGGTGGCGTGGAATGAAGGAAGGCCCCAGCTGGCTGGCAGCCAGCAGCCAGGGAAGGAAGGCCCCGGCCGGCAGCCCACAGCTGGCAGCCAAGGGAAGGAAGGCCCTGATCGGCCCTAATCAATAGCCAGGCCTAGGGACCCTTTCCATGCACGAATTTCGTGCACCGGGCCTCTAGTAAGTACTAAAAACCCATCTCAAACTAGTTTAAATCAAGAAAGATTATGTATTGGTTTACAAGCTGATATAGCAGAAAGAGGAAGGATGGGACAGAGCTACTATAAGTGACAGCCAGATCTAGGAATTCATATACTGTAAGGATCCCTCCTCCCTTTGGATTCTGTTTTCTAATTTTCTATCCTTCTGTCTTCCTTTTCTTCCACTGCAGATGAGGTTTTGAAGGCAGGAAATACAACCATGATAGGTTAGATTTCATAATCTAATGGTCTTGCTAGCAAAGACGAAATGGAGTCCTCTCAGCCAACACCAGATAGAAAAAGCCCTGAAAGGGAAAAGTGGAAGTGGCTAAGGGGATGAGATATGTTATCAAAAGAAGGGAAAGTAGATCACCACCATGGGAATTTATTCTGAATCCCATATTTTCCCCAGTGTGATTTGCTTTAAGCAAAGCAGAGTTTGGGATTTCCAGATAATTTTTGAGTAGGTACATTATTTTAATGTTACTTAATGGACTTAATATTCAACTAGATTTTCTAGAGTATTGGTAATATTTCATTAAAACTGTCTTTCTTTATGTTACCTTTTAACCAGAATTTCTTTTCTGCAGAATACTCTAGGGGGAAAAAAAGAAGAAAAATACCAGTAGAACCACCTTTTCTTCCCTGCAAAGATTACTCTTAACTGGATTTTTAAAACTCATATTTTTCACTGGGCATTTAAAATAGGAGACAATTTGGATGACTTAGTATGCAAATTGCATTTATTAGAAATTACCTATGCCATTATATCATCATGTTGGTGTGGTTAACAGTTTGGGAATAATCTTTTACTTTAGTGGTTTGGAAATACTCTGTTATGTGTTCATCTAGTCCCTTTAATTTTCTCCAGAAGTCCTGTGTGTTTTCTATGAAACTGTTGAATGACTATTGCATTTAATTTAAGAAATTAGGCTCTCTGTGATCTGCCTTTTCTCACTACTCGAATCTTTGAGTTATTTACAAAGACTACCAGTAATCTACAATGACTTTCTTTGGTCAAACATACATACATACATACATACATACATACATACATACATGCATTTATTTATTTATTTATTTATTATTTGTTTATTATTTATTTATTATTTTCCTCACCCAAGGGTATTTTTCCACTGATTTTTAGAGAGAGAGTGGAAGAGAGAGGGAAACACAGAGAAGCATTGATGTGAGAGAAACACATTGATAGGTTGCCTCCTGCATGCTCCCCAGCCTGGGGAGGAGCCTGCAACCAAGGTATGTGCCCGTGACTGGAATCGAACACAGGACCCTTTGGTCCGCAGGCCCACGCTCTATTAAAATGATTATTTTTTTATTTACACACACACACACACACACACACACACACACACACACACACACACACTCACACACTCACACACTCCCTGGCTTGTGTAATATGAAACCCCAAAATGAACTAAAGAAAGAATGAGTTCTTCTTGTAATTTTATTTTCTTCAGTAGAGTATGATTCCAACAAATATTTCAAAGTAGTAGAAAGCAGAAGTGCATTTTTTTTGTGTTTTTAGGCTTCACAAATGTGTGTGTGATCCTTGGACAAGGGCCATGCTAATCCTCTATGTATCATTCCAGTTTTAGTACATGTGCTGCCGAAGTGAGCACTGAAATAGAGGTGTTTTTGAAACCATATTCTAGGAACTTCTCTTGTTCCCCTGTGATCTGGGAGATTGAAGTCAGGAAGAGATGTCCCTTGAAGAAATGAATGGCTCTTTTTTTCCCTGTGACTTAATTGTTTTAATCTCTACAGAAGCAAATAGGCAGCACTTCCAGTATTCATTTCATTTATAGCTCTGTGAAAAAGGAGATGGGAAGATTGGAATTCATCTTCTAATTCCCAGAAAAATGTTAAAAAGAAGTCCCTTAGTTTAAAGAGGGCATCAAATCCTCTTTTGTCTTCTGATAACAGAAGTACTGTCTGGAGATGAGCTATACACCATGCTCGTATATTTAAATTTAAATGATATTGCTCCTCTGAGTATCTATGAATGTTATGAGTATTTTATAGGAAATTCCCTGCGTTTTAGAAATTACTTTGAGGAAATAAAGGCCTCATAGCACTATAAAATCCATTTTCTATATTTGTGTTTGTGTGTGTGTACTTTTAAATCATTGTCTAACAACCAGAAACAATGTGCAGGAAAAAGAACCTTAGAAAAAAGATGTTTTAAAAGACAACAAACCTTTTATTCCTCTGGCAGTTACAATTTAGGGCTGCATCACCTATATTATCAGTGTTAGTTAAAAATGTACCATTTTGTGTAATTATACTGTGTAGCAAAAGAATCTGAAACAGAGCACCTCATTTAATGCTATGTGTCCAGTTAATGTTGATAATGCTACCAAAGATATCCTGGCAGTACTTAATCTCTTTCCTTGAATTCCTTTGATTTAAAAGGCAAATTCTGGTATTTGGAGTTTTGACAGGGGTCCATTCATTGCAGCTCTCATGAGCTGCTCTAGAATTGAACAAAGGCACAGAATTGAATAGCTGTAAGCATGCAAAGCCTTGTTCAGAGCTCAAATAAATGCAGCTTAAAAAAAATTTAATTTCTTCTTTCTTGTGAACAGATTAAAGACCAACTTTCCATATACCAATCACTGCACAAATCCAGGCTATTTGTTAAGTCCAGTCACAGTGCAAAGAAACATATGTGGAGAAAATGCTAGTGTGAAGGTCTCCATTGAAATTGAAGGATTTCAACTACCAGTTACTTTTACATGTGATGGTAAGTTTGTAGTTCCCAACCATCCTGTTTTGCTCTGATTAGAGAGGAAATGTTTAAAATGTTAATTTTCATTCTCTTAAGAAACTAACTCTGTTATTAGTATTCTTTTTAAAAAAATGTGTGTGTGTGAATATGGTAAAATACTTAACATTCATTAGTTACTCTTTTCAAAAAGTTGGCATTTCATTTGGATACTTTCTTGGTTAGGACCACTGGGAAAACAGTTTACCTTCGTAATGACTGTACATATTTCTCTGAAAAATACTGATTAACTTTGGTTAATCAGTGGCTCTTGGCCAAGGCCCCAAAATATTAGATAAAAAGGCCAATAGATAGCTAATTAAATAGAAAATCAGATTTTTTTTATTTTTGTGTTTTATGGCAAGAAGAATGCTTGTTTATAAAAAACTGTCAGTGAAATTTAAATTCCAGTTATCTTGCTAAGCTCCTCTCTTCTAAGGCAGCGATTTTCAACCTTTTTTCATCCCATGGCATACATAAAAATATATTTTTTGCCAGTCTGCCCAAAAAAAGGTATAATTTTGATTCATTCACTCCAGATGACTATTGTTGTGTTGGTGGTTGTAATTTTTTATTTTTTCTTAAAAATTTTTATTGATTTCTTAGAGCAGTGGTCGGCAAACTGCGGCTCGTGAGCCACATGCGGCTCTTTGGCCCCTTGAGTTTTTAGCAAAGGCCAGCTTAGAAGTACCCTAATTAAGTTAATAACAATGTACCTACCTATATAGTTTAAGTTTAAAAAATTTGGCTCTCAAAAGAAATGTCAATCGTTGTACTGTTGATATTTGATTCTGTTGACTAATGAGTTTGCCGACCACTGTCATAGAGAAAGGGAGAGGGAGGAGAGATAAAAACATCAATGATGAGAGAGAATCACTGATGGGCTGCCTCCTGCACGCTCCCTACTGGGGATCGAGCCTACAACCTGGACATGTGCTCTTGACCGGAATCAAGCCCAGGACCCCTCAGTCTGCAGGCTGATGTTCTATCCACTGAGCCAAACCGGCTGGGGTGTCATTTTTTAAATTGACAATTTAAGGGAAAAGAGGTCAGTGTCTCTGACTAAATAGTCAGGTATGGCATGTTTTAAAAATTCTTGCAACACACCAGTTGAAAATCGCTGCTCCAAGGAGAAGATATTTCTCCTTTAGTTCTAAGTCTTCCTTCAAAATTTGATGTAGGAAATTTTTTGTTATAGTTTTAAAAACTTTTATTTTCTTTCATAGTTTATTGCTTTTCACAATGTATGTTATTTTAACAGGATTCCAATAGTAGAATAAGATCCTGTATTTCTATAGCACTTTGGCCTAAAAATTATGCCATTTTTTTCTTTAATGGTTATGACTAAGAATATGTCTAATATTGGATACTTTGTAGCTTTGTACTTTTCAAGGCCCTTTGAAAAAATCTGAAACAAAAATGTTAGCCAACTGTGAACAGTCATTCTTTAGTTTCTAAAGGAAGAATTATTCTTTTTAAATATACCTCATATTTTGGTTAGAAGAAACATTTAACTCTAAGTATGCAGTAAGAATTAATACTAAAATTGAAGGAAAATAAAACCAGTAGGTCTCTTGATTGAAATAAGCATGAGTATCAATGCTTACACATTGATAATAAATGTTTTAATTTGTATCACATTTTGATTTGCTATATCAAGATCTGATTGCTTAAAAAATTTTCAAGTGCCTAATGTTTGGTTCTTCATAAATGTGCACATTTATAATGTACATTTCTGTTAAGAAATGTAACCATATTATGATATAAATGGTTTGTATGTTCAAATGATACATGTTACCACATACTTAACTATTCAGAAATGTAGCCATTATATTAGATAGAGATTTTATGGCCTTTTTCTGCCAATCGGATAATTTTCATGAAGTTTTAATGTAATCAGTGTCTTCTAAATCGAACATAGGAGCTTGAAGTATAGATATAGGTTACTTTAAAGGTTACCTTTGTTTGAATGTGTTGTGATCTTAGTATCCAGCTGTTGCCCAGAATGATAATTGAACAATTCTTCCTACTTGTTAGATTTTTATTCTTTATCGGAAGATTTACCAGGCAAATGTCAAACATTTAAAATGGTGATTCTTTTTCTTAATGGTGGTTTAAATCATTGTTTGCTAGATACTGTTAAGTGTCATTTTTTTTTTTTTGGAAATGTCTGTAATAGGGAGGTAACTTGCTTAGCTTAGATCTGCCCTAAGATAGTAATCAGTAGCCACATGTGGTTATTGAGCACTTGAAACATGATTAATTTAGTTTGAGATGTGCTGTAAGTATAAAATACACACTGGATTTTAAGAGAATATAAGATATCAGAAATTTAAAAATCTTTTTTTTTTTTTTTTTATATTTTATTGATTTTTCACAGAGAGGAAGGGAGAGGGATAGAGAGCTAGAAACATCAATGAGAGAGAGACATCGACCAGCTGCCTCTGCACACCCCCCACCGGGGATGTGCCTGCAACCAATGTACATGCCCTTGACCGGAATCGAACCTGGGACCTTCCAGTCCGCAGACCAACGCTCTATCCACTGAGCCAAACCGGTTTCGGCAGAAATTTAAAAATCTTAATAGGTTAAGTAAAGCATTAAACTTGGCTTCGCCTATTTCTTTTTACCTTTTTCATTGTGGCTACTAGAAAATTTTAAATTATAGATGTGACATGCATTATATTTTATTACATAGTGCTGTCTTAGGTAATATGAAATACAATCTGAATAAATGTATACTTAGAGTTAAATAAGCAAAATGAAAATGATGACTAACTCTTTTACAGTGAGTTCTACTGTAGAAATTATTATAATGCAAGCCCTTTGCTGGGTGCATGATGACTTGAATGAAGTAGATGTTGGCAGCTATGTTCTGAAAGTTTGTGGTCAAGAAGAAGTACTGCAGAAGTAAGTTTATTCATTTAACTACTGAGCAACATCATTGGAAATTACATTTTTAACAGCTTAAATTAGAAAAATTTCAAGTTCAGTTTGTAATTCAATAATACATTGGGTCCTACTAAATTGATTAATTGTATCAATAAACTTGTATTGAGATTTATTTTGTCTAAGAAATCATGTCGGGCTAAGACAGAGGAGGGATTTCAGAGATAATTAAGACATGGTATTTCCCTTAAAAAGCTTATATTCTCAGCTCTGGCTGGGTAGCTCAGTTGGTTAGAATGTCATCCCAATATACCAAGGTTGTGGGTTCAGTCCCCAGTCAGGGCACATACAAGAGTCAAGCTGTGAGTGAATGCATAAATAAATGAAACAATAAATCTCTGTTTTTCTCCTCCCCCTCTCTAAAACCAATAAGTTAAAAAAATGTTTTTAAAAAGCACTTTAGTCTCAGATGGGAAGAGTAGTGGGCATTTGGTTGATAAGTGAATTTAATGTTTTCTTTCTGCAAAGGGTCACATCATTACAGACTCCATTTTCCTTTTGTAAGCATGCATTACTTATACACAGTGGTCTACTGTGATTTCTTTTTTTAAAATAGATTTTTATTGATTTCGGAGAGGGAGGAAAAGATAGAAACATCAATGATGAGAGAGAATCATAAATAGACTGCCTCCTGCACGCCCCCCACTGGGGATGGAGTTCGCAACCCGGACAAGTGTCCTGACCAGGAATTGACTGTGATCTCCTGGTTCATAGGTCAACGCTCAATCACTGAGCCACACTGTCTGGGTAATAATAATATGATCCAGGTAATAATCATATGAACCAGGTAATTATTGCATCTGGAATTTAGTCTAGTTAGTTATATTACAGGTTTCATTCTCTTAAGCTACTAAAAATGTCCTGTCCCTATTTTTATTTTCTTCATCTTTCTTTTTTTCCTTGATTCTTCTCAAGTGGAATTACTCCTCTACTTAAATGCTCACACTGGTTAAAAAGCTCTCTCTGTATGTTACCATTCTCTTTAATTTCTGATGCAGATACAATTTTGTATTTTACTCTCATCTCTATAATTTATAGTTTGAAGAAAAATAACATTGATGAATCATTAATATATTTTAACAGTAATCATTGCCTTGGAAGTCATGAACATATTCAAAACTGTCGAAAATGGGACGCAGAGATTAAACTGCAACTTTTGACCTTAAGCGCAATGTGCAAAAATTTGGCCCGAACAGTAAGTGTTTACCTTATAACTGCATTGCATTTAGTTAAATCTGAATACTGCTAATGAGCCAATTTGCAGTTTGTATATTCTCCAAGATTTCTGGATTGATCTGGAAATGATTTTTAATCATGGAGGTGTAGTAGCATTCTACTCAGAGTTGGGGACCTATATGAAAATCAAAGTGGAGAGATTAAAAATTTTATTTGTAATCGTTTTACACAAGAATGAAAACAGTAGGATCCAGCCAAGGAGAAATGAGGAAGAAGGAAAGATTTTGAATACTAAATATGGTTTTGGGGGAAAAAGAGATCTATATTGACCTTTGCACCAAACTGAGAAAAGTACATTATTTTTCACCAAATAAAAACTAATTCTGTGTTTTAAAGTACAGTACTTTCTTTGGAGCTTTAAGCAAAATAGCATGCAGAAAATGAGGCCATTTTATTACTGTATATACACTTGATGAATTTTAATGTCTAAGGAGAATTACTCATTTGGGGTGGGAAAATAATCAGTCATTTCTACGTTCTCTTCTTTATTTTCTTAAATTCTACTGTTGTGTTAGGTAGAATTTATTAATTGGGTGTAAACTATTTCACAAAATTCGGTACATTTTAGCAATCATTAGTAACTTCTCTTTTCAGTTTCTTAAGGAATGATATTATTGAGTATATTTGCATAGTAAGGACTTATGGTAGGAGAGACCAGTATTTCATTTATTGGGGGGTTAGGTGGAGGGAAACTTGATAATCATTAGAAAGAAAATGCAGAAATTCAAAGATCTCTTCCCCATCTGGCTCTCACTCTACCTTCATTTGGCTGTCAGCCATCTTTAAAAGTATTTTTAGCTTCTTAGTCTCTGTATAGAACAGAAGTAGTTTTTGCTTTGGGAGCTATTTATATATAAAAAATTAGACTTAAAAGAATTTATGTTTATCCATTTAAAAATGTTTTAGAGTGTTGGGGGGCGGGTACTGGGGGGATAAGGACACCTATGTAATACCTTAACCAATAAAGAAAAAAAATGTCTTAGGGTATTGATTCACTGTTTTGGAGTCCATTATAAATAATATTTTAGCCTCAGTTCTGAAAAATCACTTTAGTTGCAAGAATAGTACATTCAACCATATTTAATTTGGCAATAGAAAGACCAAAGAATGGATTTGATTTTTTGGTAAACATTTGTGTATATATATTTGTTTAGGCAGAAGATGATGAAACACCTGTGGATTTAAACAAACACCTGCATCAAATAGAAAAACCTTATAAAGAAGTCATGACAAGGTGTGGCATCTAAAGCATTAATTGCAGGTTTTCAAACTTTGCTTTTGGATGTGAATACATTGATTTTGGTAAATAAAACAGTCATTTTTGTATATAGTTTCCTTCAGCCACAATAACTAACTGTTCTTTATTTCAGACACCCTATTGAAGAACTTTTAGATTCTTATCACAGCCAAGTGGAGCTGGCTCTTCGAATTGAAGTACGTCTAAATTCACAGTTAGGCATGATGACTTAAAGATTCTTGTCTCTGTCCTCTTTTAAATACTAGTGTTGGCTTTGGATAAAATGTTTACGAAGGGCTACTTAAACTATATTCTTGACGTTGATGTTTGATGACTTGTTTTCTGACCCATCTTATTAACAAAAGTTGTTAATAATGCTGAGTCAACATGTCTATTCTCACTTCAGCTTTATTACTAAGAGGAACCTTCAGTTCAATTCAAACCATTTATTGAATGCTTACTATATGCTAATTATTGGAGTTATGAAAGACCTAGTCCCCATCTACCAGGGATTTGAAACTAGTGATGGGGGATTTAAACAAAATTTTAATATTAAATGTAAAGTAGAGGTATGGGAGATCAGAGAAGGACATGTCTCTCTACTTAAGGGTACAGGGAAGGCTTCTAAGAAGGGATGTTGCCTGAGCCACCTCTTAAACAGCATGAGTTAGGGAAAAGAAGATAGTTGGGAAGGGCATGTGAACAAAAGCACACAGGTATGATACATATGTTGGAAGTATAAGCACTTATGTAATAGAGTACAAAATGTGAAGTGAAGATGACATTGGAGAAAGCTAGACATAAGTTACCACCTTATAATGCATGCTAAAGAGTTTTTATCCTCTAGATCAGGGGGCTATATCTAGTCTACTTCCTATTCTTGTAAATAAAATCTTTTTTGAAACACAGCCATATCCATTTGTTTATATAATTTTCTATGCTTGCATCTATGCTCAAATACTAGAGTTGAGTAGTTAGGACAGAGCTTGTATATCTTGCAAAGCCTAAACTATTTACTTTGCCAATTTACAGAAAAAGTTTGCTAATCTCTGCTAGCCATTTATGGTATTTTTAGCTGAGAATAGGAAGTGGGGTGGGGTGGGATGTGGTGTGTGACATGGTTAGTCCTGAGCTCTGAAGTCACTCAGCCTATACTGTGGAGATTAGATTTAGGGTTGGCAAACTTGGTATAGTAGTATAGGAATGCTACTTAGGAAGGTTTTGTTTGTATAGTAGTCCAAATGAAAAATAATGAGTATGGGGAAGGTTGAAAAGGAGGGAACTGATTAATAATACTTAGGAGATAAAATTTGTAAGGTTTTTAAAAAAATATATTTTTATTGATTTCAGAAAAGGAGAGAGAGATAGAAATATCATTATCAATGATGAGAGAGAATCATTGATCGGCTGCCTCCTGCATGCCCCCCAATGGGGACCGAGCCTGCAACCTGGGCATGTGCCCTTGACTGGAATGGAACCCGAGATCCTTCAGTTCACAGGCCAACGCTCTATCCACTAAGCCAAACCAGCTAGGGCAGTAAGGTTTTGACAGGTAATGAGGTAGAAGAAGAAATAGTGTCGGGTAACTTCCATATTTCTAGCTAGTAGTACATTCTTATCAGCATACTAGAAGCCCGCTGCACAAAATTTGTGCAAGAGTAGGCTTTCCTTCCCCTGGCTGCCAGCACTGTCTTCCCTTTGGCACCCGGGACCTGAGCTTCCCTCGCAGCCCCGGCTTCGTCCAGAAGGTCGTCAGGAAGGACTTCCTGGTTTAATTAGCATATTACGCTTTTATTATTATAAGTACACATCTTCATTTATTCAATAAATGTTTACTGAGTATCTCCTCATTGCGAAGAACTGTTGTAGTTGCTAAGGATACGGGAGTGAACAAAAGAAACTGTAATCCCTTCCCTTTAATTCTAGTTGGAGGAGACAGACAATAAAATATACTAACAAAGTATATGTGATATCAGGTAGTAAGTGATACAGAGAAAAATAAAGGAGGAGAGTAATGTTGCAATTTCAAATAAGGTAATCAGAGAAGGCCTCATTGAGAAGATGATTTGAGTAAAGTTCTGAAAGAGTAGAGAAAGAAATTACTGATTATCTGGGGGAGAGGAGTGTTTTTAGTATATTTAAGGTCCACCAGGTCTTTATAGCTGGAATAGAATGAGAGAGGAAGGCAAGAGTGGAAATAGATCAATTAAGAAAATGTTTTGCTAGCCTCAGGAGAGATGATGATTGCTTGGACCAGGGTGATTATAGTAGAAGTGGTAAGGGATTGAATTCTGTGATGTATTTTGAAGTTTATGCTAGGATGATTTACCCATAGGTTGGATGAGGAACATAAGAGAGAGAGTAAGAGGGAAAGGGAAGGAGGGAGGGAGGAAGGGAGATTGAAAGAAGAGAGAGCGCACGCACAGAGCGAGCATTTGGAACTTTGGAATTGCCTTTTAGTGAGATGTTGAAAATTGTAAAAAGAGAAGTTTGGGCGAAAGATCTGGTACTCAGTTTTGGACATTATGTTTGATATGACTATTATTCATCTAAATAGTGATGTTGAGTAGACAGTTGGATATAAATCTGGAATTTAATGGAGGAGGTCCAGGCTGGAGATGATGATAACTTGGGAATCATCATACTATAAGTGGTATTTTTCAGCGATACGACTGGATGAGATGATCATTGCAGGTAGAGGGAAAAACAACAACAACAAAAAAACAAGATATAGGACTGAGTTCTGGATATCTCTCCCATCTTGAGTAAAGTTCACATTTCCCTGCAGCAGCCACCCCACTTCTCTATTCTCCTTGCAGCAGAACTCTTGAAAGTTAGTCTGTTTTGCTGCTTTCACTTCCTCTCTTCCCATTCTCTTATGAACCCTCTCCAGTCAAGCTTTCAATCTTAGCACTTCCCCAAAACTGCACTTATTAGTCTTTATTTTTCTCAAATTTTCTATAGTGTTTGATGGAGTTGATTGTTTCTTCCTTCTTAAAATACTCACATGGCCTCTGTGATATCACTTTCTTGGTCTCCTACTTGCAATGTCTGCTCTGTTCTCACTCTTACCTGTGCCTTTCTCCTGACCTTATCTTCCTGACCTCTAAACATTAGAATGCCTCAGCTCATTCAAGTTCCTCTTCTCTTCTCTATCACATCCTTGGTGATCTAACTTAATCTCATGTCTTTAAATATCCTACATATGCTCATGGTTCAAATTTATATCTCCAGACTTAACCTCTTCCCTCAACTCCAAATTCAAATATCTATTACTTGACATCTCAAATTTAAGATTTAGAAAACTGAATTTTTTATATTATCCTTCATATTTATTTATCACAATCCCCCTTCTTAATAAATGGCAACTCTGTCCTTTCATTTGCTCACACCAAAATCTTGGAATCATATTTGATTTCTTAGGAAAAGGATCTTTCACATCTCACATTCATCTAATTCCTGCCTTTTCTACCTTAAAAATATTAAGAATAACCACTTTTTATCACTATCAAAGCTACACTCCTCGTCAATTACAATACTTATAATAGTTTCTTTACTGTTCTCTTAGCTTCTATCTTTGTATAGCCTGTATTACACAGGCAACCAAAATGATAGTTTAAAAAATAAGTCATGCTCTGGCTGGTGTGGCTTAGTTGGTTGGAGCATCGTCCTGGGCACCAGAAGGACATGGGTTCGATTCCCAGTCAGGTCAATAAACAAACAAACAAATAAATAAACAAAAATAGGTCACTAAATCAATGTGGTATCTTGGATTGTATCCTGGAAGAGGAAAAGAAAATCAGTGAGAAAACTGGTGAAATCTGAATAAAGTCTATAGTTTAGTTAATAGTAATGTAACCAGTGTTAATGTCTTAATTTTGACAAATGTAACATGGATATGTAAGAAGTTAAACTAGCTTCCTTTAATGCTATACAATTTTTGCAGCTTTTCTATAAATATAAAATTATTACAAAATAAAAGGTTTATTTTAAAAATAAGTACAGGGGGAGAGAAACCAAGATGGCGGCATAGGTAAATACCTGAACTGCTGCCTCGCACAACAGTTTCAAAACTACAACTAAAAGATAAAACAGACATCATCCAGAACCACAGGAAGGCTGGCTGAGTGGAAATTCTACAACTAGAAGGAAAGAAAAGCACACTGAGACTCAGAGGAGCTGCAGAAGGCAGAGGTACGGAGGCACGTGTGTGCAGAGAGGTCTGGCAACTGAGTACACGGCTGGCTTTCTCAATCAGGAGGGAGACAAAAGCTCCCAACTGCTCTGAACTCCAGTTCCGGGTGAGACTGAGGAGAAACTGGACTGTCTGGCAGTGGGCGAAACTCGAGGGTGGCTTTCTCTCAGAGGTGCTTGCAGTGATTACCGCAGGACACTGAGACCCGGGGGCCTCTTAGGGCAGGACTGATGGGAAGCCATTGCTGTTTGCTCCACCCTGAGATCCCGCCCCACGAAGTCAATGCTGTTTGCTCTGCCCTGAGACTCCATCCCATCCAAGCTGAGTGCAGAGGCTTTTGCGTATGAATGGTCTGGTCCTTTGAATTCTAAACTTACCTAACAAACTACAGCTGAGTCAGTGAGATCCAGGACATCCAAAAGAAGGTCCAAGACCCACAGCATCTTGCATTGCTTCACAGCTGGGCCTCATATGGGCGCCTCCAAAACCCAAACAAAGAAGAGGAATCTGCAGATCTCTCTATAGCTCCTGATGGTGGCCTCAGGCAGAAGCTAAATTAGCACCTCCTTGGAGATCCAAGAGCCAGTGTACCCAGGGGTCAGAGGAGGACCATCCAGATTACAACTCCTCAGATCCTTAAGCGACACACTCGGGGCAGACTCAGTGAGCACCAAAGCCCCACTGAAGCAAGTCTTGTCTCATAAGGGTGTCTCCAGCACAGAAGTTCTCTCATCGCAAACACAGCTGATCCTCACAGCCAATTGGCCTGGAGGTCAATTCCTCCCAGTGATAGCAATAACCACCAAGGCTAACTACAACAAGACTGTGCACACAGCCCACAAAGGGGTGCACCAAGAGTGTCCACCTCAGGTAACTGGGGAGGCTGAGCCACTGGGCCCTATAGAACACCCAACACACAAAGCCACACTATCAATTTAGGGAAGCAGCCAAAATGTAGAGACAAAGAAACAGTCACAAATGAAAGGAATGGAGGAAATCAAACGACTGGAGATAGAGTTCAAAACCACGGTTATAAGGTTTTTCAAGAATTTTCTAGAAAAGGCTGATAAATTTAGTGAGACCCTCAAGGATATGAAAAAGGACCAACTAGAAATTAAGCATACACTAAATAAGCATACACTAAATTAAGCATACACTAAAATAAAAAATAATATGCAGAGATCCAGCAGCAGACAAGAGGATCATAAGAATCAAGTCCAAGATTTGAAATACAAAGAAGCAAAAAACACCCAACCAGAAAAGCAAAAAGAAAAAAAAATCCAAAAATATGAAGATAGTGTAAGGAGCCTCTGGGACAACTTTAAGCTTACCAACATCCGAATTATTGGGGTGCCAGGAAAAGAGAGCAAGATACTGAAAACCTATTTGAAGAAATAATGACAGAAAACTTACCCCACCTGGTGAAAGAAATAGATTTACAAGTCCAGGAAGCCCAGAGAACCCCAAACAAAAGGAATCCAAAGAGGACCACACCAAGACACATCATAATTAAAATGCCAAGAGCAAAAGACAAAGAAAGAATATTAAAAGCAGCAAGAGAAAAACAGTTAGTTACCTACAAGGGAGCACCCATACAATTGTCAGCTGATTTCTCAACAGAAACTATGCAGGCCAGACGGGACTGGCAAGAAATAGTCAAAGTGATGAATAGCAAGAACCTACAACCAAGATTACCCAGCAAAGCTATCATTCAGAATTGAAGGTCAGATAAAGAGCTTCACAGATAAGAAAAGGCTAAAGGAGTTCATCACCACCAAACCAGTATTACATGAAATGCTGAAAGGTATTTAAGAAGAGGAAGAAGAAGAAAAAGGTAAAGATAAAAATTATGAACAACAAATACATATCTACCAACAAGTGAATCTAAAAATCAAGTGAATAAAAAATCTGATGAACAGAATATAATAGAATCAGGGACATAGAAAGGGAGTGGACTGACAATCCTCGGGGGGAAAGGGATGTGGGGGGTAGCAGAAGAGACTGGACAAAAATCATACACCTGTGGATGAGGACAGTGGGGGGGCGGGTTAGGGCAGAGGGTGGGGTGGGAACCAGGTGGAGGAGACTATGGGGGGAAAAAAGAGGAACAATTGTAATCTGAACAATAAAGATTTATTTTAAAAAATAAGCACAGGAAACAAATGTAAAATAAAAGAAAATGAAAGCTAACAGTACTTTGAAAAGATTAATACAATGTACAAACCTTTTAAAAATGTTAAGTTGTGCCACTCTTTTGCTCAAAAATTTGTTTGCTATCTCAGTAAAATTCAAAGCCCTAATTGTGGCTTCAAGGTTCTATGCATTCTGACCCACTACCTCTCTGATCTGGCCTCCTACTCCTTTCCTCCTTTGTTCTGGTTGATCTGCAGGTGTGCTCCCCAACTGGGCCCCTTGTATTTGTTCCCTCTTTTTTTTTTTTTTTTTTTTTTTTTTTTGTTAATCCTCACCTGAGGGTATTTTTCCATTGATTTTTAGAGTGTGGAAGGGAATGAGGGAGGGGGCAGAGAGAGGAACATTGATATGAGAGAGGCACATGGTTTGGTTGCCTCCCACACATGCCCTGACCGGGGCTGGGGGATTGAACCTGCAACCCAGGTACGTGCCCTTGACTGGAAATCGAACCCAAGACCCTTCTGTATGCAAGCCAGTGTGCTAGTCATTGAGCAACATTGGCCAGGGCTACTTCCCATATTTTTTATAGCTTTATTGAGATGGAATTTATATACCATAAAATTTACCCATTGGATGTGTACAACTCAGTGATTCTTTTAGTAAATGAATAGAGTTGTATAATTATCACAATCCAATTTTAGAACATTTTCATCTCTCCCAAAAACTCTCCATGTGCTACTTTGCAGTCATTCCCCATTCCCAGCCCCAAACAACTACTGTTCTGGTTTCTGTTTCAATAGATTTGCCACTAATGGAGATTTCATGTAAATGGAATCATGCACTATGTAATCTTTTATATCTGATTTATTTCTCATACCATACTATTTTTAAACTCTACCCATGTTGTAGTATAGAAGTTGTAGGTTGTATCCATAGTTCTTTTTTATTCTAACTTTTTAAAGTTTTTAAATGTTTTTTAATGATTTCCAGAGGAAGGGAGAGGGAGAGAGAAATAGAAATATCAATGATGAGAGATAATCATTGATCAGCTGCCTCCTGCATGCCCCACACTAGGGATCAAGCCTGTAACCCGGGCATGTGCCCTAACTGGGAATTGAACTGTGACCTCCTGGTTCATAGGTTGATGCTCAACCACTGAGCCACACTGGCCAGGCAAAATTAGGAACTCTTGAATCTGTATGGTTGTGAGATTTTGTTAGAAGCTGTCTGGTAGAAGAAGCAGAGAAGTTTCAGAGCTCAAATAACATGCTTTGTCAGAATGAGGGTGCGAGGGCTAGAAGCAAAGGAGATTGTGATCAGAGTATGACATTGTAGGTAAGATTTTGATAGCGTGCAGTTTTGGGGTTAAAGATACTGTTAGTTTTCCACACAGACATTTATGTAACTGAAGGTTATAGGATATAGGGTGGGATAGAAAGTCAGATAAATATTCAGAGCAAAAATTTGGCATGCAGTGGGGGAGGTGACCACATGTCAGTGGCAAGGCAGATCACTCAGGGGCCAAATCAGGAGACAGAAATTATATAATTATTTGAACAGGGAAATTTAGTAAAAGGTAGTTAATTACTATAGGGGGTTAAAGAGGACTTTAAGGCAGGAGTTTGCATATTATTGGCATGCTAGAGCTAGCCTGTCGCATATTTTTATAAGTAAAGTTTTATTGGAAAATAGCCATGCTCATTCATTTATGAATTATCCATGTCAACTTTAATGCCCTAGTAGCAGAATTGAATTGTGACAGACTGTGTGGCCCACTAAGCCTAAAACATTTACTATCTGGCCTTAAAAAAATGTTTGTGAACCCTGCTCGAAGGGGTCCAGAAGTTATAGGTGCAAAAAAAACAGCTATTACCTTTAGATTGAGGAACAGTGGGTAGGAAGGAACTTTAAGAACTTATGATAGAGCCTCTCCCACACCTCATAATTTATGGCTGTCACAGGAACACACAGGTAGCCTATGGCAAAGAAACTTGCCAGAGTTGTCAGTTTGGGAGAGCATGGCCTGAGGGTGCCTGGTCTTTGAGGATCACTAGGTTACCACCCTGAATTTAAAAATGGAGGACTGGAACCCTGATGAGAGTTACCTTCATGCTGCTATTGCCTTCTAGTGTCCCTTTGGTGCCCTCTATTGACAAATCCTAACATTGTTCCAGTTTGCAAAAGAAATGTTTATAGGGTCTAGCTCCAGTATCACAGAGTAGACCATAGAAGAGCGGATTTGAAACTGATACATAACAATTTGATCATTGGCACATAAAAAATGATGAAGAATAGTATAGGAAAATGGCATGAGCCTCAAAACTGGAAAGGTTTTGCATGAGGGTAGAGTTGTAAAAGTAAGCAGAAATATAAGTAAGTAAAAATAGGGAGCTAGATAATAGACCTTCATCCCATAAGGACTGCCAGGTAATTGGGTATTTGAGAAAATGAGGTGGCTTCATTTAAGCATGAAGGTGAAGGGAACATTCAGTTTATGGTAGCCAAGCTTCAAGAGTGGAAAATTTTAAATTTTTAAGGGTGGTATAGTACTGAGTTTCAGCCCATTCTTACAGTACTTGGCATGTAAGTTTGGCATAAATGTTTGATGAATTAATGCATTATATAAGTATGTTTCTTAATGAGATAATGTACTTTAAAACAACGATGGGGGAGTAGAGACGTATTTTTAAATCATTAACATCAGGTAAATGATTTTATTACACATTTGTACATATTATACTTTTGAATCATGGTGAATAAACTGTACTTGAATATAGTTCATAGGGATTTTCCTCAAGGAAGTTTTTTCTTCTAACAGAATTTTTAAAATGATGCTTAAAAATTGGCTAATTTCTAGTAACTGTTGTCCAGTATTATTAATATGTAACCAACCTGTAAAGAACTTGTTTTTTTATACCAAATTTTCATAGGATGGAGAGAAGGGTTAATTTTTTTTAATGTGGAAATTATTCCCAATGAAAATAAAAAAGATAACTTTTTTTTAGAGATTTAGTAATTTGTTAGTAATTTATTGCTATTATTTCTAATTCTAATATGAAACTAATGGTATTTGCATATAAATAATTGTTAGGCAAAGTGAAAATTAACCAGGCCTGCTTTTTTCTACTTTAAAGTAAACTATATCATTGAAATGCTGTTTTTTTGTTTTCTTTTTCATCACAAAAGAGTAAAGAATATCTCTTCTTAGGTACATCAGAAATGTCTAGTTTCTGACTTCATGTCTGAAATTGATCCTTTAAATTCTACATACTTATGTTTATTTTACTTTTTTTTTTTTTTAAAGAACCAGCACCGAGCAGTAGATCAAGTAATTAGAGCCGTAAGAAAAATCTGTAGTGCTTTAGATGGTGTGGAGACTCCTGCCATTACAGAATCAGTCAAGAAGCTAAAGAGAGCAGTTAATCTTCCAAGGAGTAAAAGTGCTGATGTGAGTATTTTTTAGTAACTAGCATTTTATTACATGCAGATATGTAGTACTTAAGTGATCATCTACTGCTTATACTGGCAGATTTTTGCTTCTACTGGACAAAATGTTATTTTAATTTTGGCTTTACTCTTTTTTGTGTGTGTGGGGGGGGTTGTTAATCCTCATCTGAAGATATTTTTTCCATTGAGTTTTTATTTTTAGAGAGAGAGAGAAATAGGAGAGAGACACATAGATCATTTGCCTCCCACACACAACCAGCCAGTGGCCTGAGATCAAACCTGTAACCCAGGTACATGCCCTTGACTGGGAATTGAACCCGAGACTCTTTGGTGCACAGGCTGACACTCTAACCACTGAGCACAGGGCTTTGCTTTACACTTGATTGGGTGACTTACCTGGTAAGGTAGGGAATTCCTAAGAGGAGATGGGCTGCCTTGGAAGTTTTGTGAGAGTTGACATAGAATAGGTGGATGCAAAACTGTGAACCTTTTTTATGTAGAGCAGGAACTCTGGCATATAAATGTTTTGGTTGGCATGAAGGACCGAGATGGTACCATTTCTCCCTTTGAATGGAATGTTTATGACTGCCAATAGGGGGAGTCCTATTTTGGACTATATCTCCTTCTTGTTGAGAAGACTCAAATGTCTCAATAATAGTGACTTACTACCTCAGTGGAAACCAGGTTAGGAGCCCTCTTTTGATAGCACACTGTTGCTTTTAGTAAAAGCTCTCCCCAGCCTCTTTCTGTTCATAGGGATGCTCATAGCTTTTACTGGAAGGATGAGAGAAAGTGGATTGCAAGACACAATAAGTTATGTTGATAGTTAAAAGTTATGTTGATAGTATGCCCCTCAACAGATATCTAGGAGATAGCTCAATCCATTTATTCTTAGAGAGCTTGTCCATATGGTATACAGAAATTGGGGTATATCCAAATTTTCTTATGTGCTTGTTTTAAAATATATATGAAATCACTTGGAGGTGATCAACTACCATGGTCCTAATGTTTGAGGTTTCTATTTGTTATATTAATGAGTAAAGGAGCAAAGAGTATGATGAGAGCTCAATTTAAATAATTATAAGAGCTATTTTGAGACACAATAGAGTTCTAGTTTTCTTTTTTATATTTTTAAAATATATATTTTTTAATTCATTTCAGAGAGGAAGGGAGAGGAAGAGAGAGATAGAAACGTCAATGATAAGAGAGAATCATTGATTGGCTGCCTCCAGCATGCCCCCACTGGGGATTGAACCCGAAACCTGGGCATGTGCCTTGACTGGGAATCGAATTGTGACCTCTTTTTTCATTGGTTGAATGCTCATGACCACTGAGCCATGCTGGCCAAGCAAGTTCTAGTTTCTTTAAGGCTATTCTCATCATGCTAATAATAGAGCAACTAATGGAAAATAAAATGCTGTATTAGAATATTTATCACTTTGGGTTTCAAATTTTAATCTAGTTTAATGAGGCAGATTTTGTTGAGTTTATATATTTTGCAGTAATTTCCAGTTACTCTGAATTTCTTTCTTATTGAATTTATTGGGTGACATTGGTTAATAAAATTATACTATGATTTTCTTGATACCAAAAATTATCTGTTATTTGGTTGGGAGATTTTACTTTTTTGATTTATTAACTCTGCAGACATTTTTGGGAGGTTCCCCCCTGGGAAAGGTTTCTTTAATGTAGCATTTAATGTATTGAAGTGAACGGTAAACATATTATGTTATGTCATAGGCAATTGTTTTACTAATTTGTATGTGTATGCAGGTGACTTCTGGAAAGGGAGACCCTAATAAGAGTTCAACTAGGGGTATGTATGTCTTTAAGTTCTTTACATTCTAGCAATAATTATTGCTTTTTCAGAGAATTATATTAATAATTTCTTTACATCTAGGTTCACTGAATCCTGAAAATCCTGTTCAAGTAAGCATGGATCAGTTAACTGCAGCAATTTATGATCTTCTGAGACTCCATGGAAATTCTGGTAGGAGTTCTTTGGACTGGGCTCAAAGTAACAGGAACATCAAGGAAGCATGGACTGCAACAGAACAGCTCCAGTTTACTATTTTTGCTGCACATGGAATTTCAAGTAACTGGGTATCAAAGTAAGTAACTGTTTAAAAGAATATATGTACAGCTTTACCTAGAAATTATTGGAGTCTTGTAAAATGTCAGCATCTACTGTCATCTTGGTATTTACATGGATGAAAAAAGAACCACCAGATACCTCAGTGGATTTTATAAAAATTACAGGGATTTTTGAAGCTATTCCAGTAAAAAATATCACTCCCGCTACATGCAAAAAAAAAAAAAAGGCAAGAAAATGTTTAAACTTACTAGGGCAAATGTAGATTAATAAATTGGTCTAACTTATGATTGGAATTCTTTTGCCTTTCCTTTAGAACCAGGGTAATTTGGAACAGTGTAATGGGACTAGATTTAGTAGTTTATTGATTGCTAGACTTTGAAGTCTGCAAGAGCAGATTTCTTCAAATTTTTTGTTTTTATCTCACTTGAGGACATACTCATTGATTTTTAGAGGGAAGGGAAAGGTGGCGGGGCAGACATTGATGTGAGAGAGAAACATCAATGGGTTGCCTCCCGTACATGCCCTGACTGCAGATCGAGCCTGCAACCCAAGTGTGTGCCCTCACCGGGAATGGGTGTGTGGGATGATATTCCAATTAATTGAGCACACTGGCCAGGGCTCTTCTATAATTTTTAATTTAGGTTTTTCCTTTCTGATTTTTTGTCAATGCCATAAAGTTTGCTGACTTTAATTTATTTGCAAATGACTAATAAACTGAAAAGTCTGAACTGAATATTTAAAATTAAATCGTTTCATAATAGCCTAATTCTTTAAAATAAGGTAAAGCCTAGTAAAGAGATACCAAACATAAATTCTGCTTAAGTTGAGCTTCATATAAAATTAAAAAAATGAAATATAAAAAATAACATAAGTTGAATGTGGTATATTAATTCATTCAAGAAATATATACTGAGCGCCATCTGTGGGCAATGTTCTTCGTGCTACTAGAGATGCACAGGAAAAAGGCCTGCAAACTCTGCCCTCCTGGAACTTGCATTTAAGTGGGTACTGCCATGGCTGGTTAGAGCATCATCCCGATATGCCAAAGTTTTAGGTTTGATCTCTAGTCAGGGCACATACAAGAATTAATCATAAGTAGGTGAAACAATAAATCAATGTTTCTCTCTCTCAAAATCAATCAATAAAATAAATACTTAAAAAAAAATAAATGGATACTACTGCTGTCTGAAGGTATTTCATTCTTTTAACTAGTTACAGGGATAATACCCTCCATATCTTCCATACACACACAAATAAATTTAGGGACACTATTAAAGAGAACAAATACTTAGTAGAAGACAATACAGAAAAAGACAATGATAATTAAGATAGAAATAAATTTAATAAACTGCTGAAATAAAGAGGGACAAGTGGTATGAGGTTGAGAAAAGCAATCAAATCATTAGCTAGGGATGTTTTGTGAACCAATGAGATTAGATTTAAAAAATATTTATAGCCCTGGCCAGTGTGCCTCAGTTGATTGAGCATTGTCCCATGCATCAAGAGGTCACTGGTTCAGTTCCTGGTCAGGGCACATGCCTGGGTTGTGAGCTCGATCCCCAGTAGGGGACATGGAGGAAGTAGCCAATCAGTGTTTCTCTCTCATCGATGTTTCTCTCTTCCTCTCTCTCTCTCTCTCTCTCTCTCTCTCTCTTCCTCTCTCTATAAAATCAATAAAAACATATCTTTAAAATGTTATGTTTATAATATAATATGTATATTAACAAAATGGTTAATGTGTAAGCCTACCAGTAAGTTAGAATACTAGTACAGTAGTTTTATTGAACCTAAGACTTCTGTTCTACAAGATTGCCTGATTATATGTAACCAGCTACTTGTGGCGATTAAGAGCTAAATTGTTGCTATGTAATTCGAGAATATAACAGCGTCTGTCCCCATTGATGGAAGCCTCGTAATAAAGACTGACTCAGTGCAAGTCAGACCAATGCACTATTCATATGCTTAACTGACTCTATTTCAGTGCCTTAGCCAAGGAAAATGGCACCTAGGGACGATAATGTTAGTGTCTGTCTTCCTAGAATCTATCTAGAAATGAAGAATTGCTCAGTATCATTCAACTAAAATCTAAAGCTTATAACTAACTGAGCACAACATTTAGATAAATTCTCCAGCTGGTATCATTTTGCCCCCTTAGACTGGCAGCTAGGAATACATGTTCCCTTCTGTATACACTTTGCTATGCCTCTCTCTATTTTACAGAATTTGTAGTAGTTAAATTTCAGATTATTTTATAAGTTCAAATGAATGATGACCAAATTATTTCAGATAATAGTCATTTTTAGGAAGGATGGCTAATGATATATATATATATCAGTTAACTTGATCTGTATTATCAAGTAAAATGAAATTAAACTTTTTTTTTCTCAGTTATGAAAAATACTATTTGGTATGTTCCCTGTCTCACAATGGAAAAGACCTTTTTAAACCTATTCAATCAAAGAAGGTTGGCACTTATAAGAATTTCTTCTATCTTATTAAATGGGATGAACTGTAAGTGAAATTTCTAGCTTTTTATTTTTTTTAGTATAACTTGTTTACTTTTTTTCCATGTATGCATCCTAGTTTTTATTTTATTTCAATTTTCATTAAAATCCATAAAATGCTTACTGACATCTTAAAGTCTCTTCTAGATATTATTCTATAGAGTAGACTGAAATTCTGATTTCAAAAATCTGAAATACTCTTTCAAATCTACATGCTGTTAAATTGTAGAAATACGCCATTCTTCCTAGACTTGGTCAAGTTAAAAACATAAATTTATGAGTAATTCTAGAAAGGTGTTAGGTATGTTATAACATTGCTTAGTTTAGTATTTATTCTGTAACACTGTATATGAAGCCTTGTTTTTGGTTAACAGATAAAATTATCTTGAGTCCATGTATAAGATGATATTTGCACTGTTAATATTTTTTAAATATTGCTTAAGGAAATGCTTTTTATTACTTAGGCAGATAGGCCATTGCAGAGTTTTCTATTTTTTATTCTGCATTTATTAAATGTTTTCCTATTCTTTTATTTTTTTAATTATAAAAATAACACATGTCTGTGCAACTAATCATATAAAACAAAATGCATATAGGTGAAAAGTGTCACTTTCTTTTCAACACTTAACCATGTCATGGCTCCTCATAGTGACCACAACTGATCTTATGTGTCCTTTTAGACTAAAAAATAAAACACCAAAAATACTGGTAAACATCTACATATGTCTGTTTGTGTATGTATATGGGTGCACACATATATCCTGAATCAGAAATACTCAATAAATATTTATCTGCTTTTTCCTAAAGGAAATAAAAATGACTTAACTATTTTGCCTAGAAATTAGCATTGCAAGTCTTGAGTAAAGGTGCTAACCAATTTTTGAAGAAATAAATGCTATATATTTGAAATTTTAATAAAATTTGTTCAAGATTTTTATATAGTATATGTTGGCGAAGCTTGCTACTTAAGTAAAAGAGACTCAGAATTAAAGATTATTTGATACATCAAATAAAATACCTAAAATTATTAGTTTCATTAAAGAGTTAATCTTCATGTTCAACCTAATTTGTTTTTTTCTATTAATACCTTTTCCCCCCATAGAATTATTTTTCCCATCCAGATATCACAATTGCCATTAGAATCACTTCTTCACCTTACTCTTTTTGGAATTTTAAATCAGAGCAGTGGAAGTTCCCCTGATTCTAATAAGCAGAGAAAGGGGCCAGAAGCTTTGGGCAAAGTTTCTTTACCTCTTTTTGATTTTAAACGGTAAGTGTTACTGAGTTGTGATGGTGAGTTACTGCAGACACATCTGCAGTCTCAAAATTGGCTAGAGAACAGGATGGGGAATAATAACAAACATGAGATAATGAGCTGCCTCAATTTTTTCAATGTGATAAAAGGAGGTCAGATCAGAGGAAACCAAAGTTATTCTACTGTGGTTTGATTATATCTGTATGGGTATTCAAAGGATTATTTGTCACTCATTGGTTAGGAGAAAAGCGGCAATCAGTTCACTGTCATTTTATGCAAACACTGTATTATTAACATAACTAGTGGCCCGGTGCACGAAATTCATGCACGGGGCGGGGCAGGAGGGGCGGTGTCCTTCAGTCTGGCCTGCATCTTCTCCAATCTGGGACCCCCTCGGGGGATGTCCGACTGCCGGTTTAGGCCCGATTCCTGTGGGATCAGGCCTAAACCGGCAGTTGGACATCCCTCTCGCAATCCAGGACTGCTGGCTCCTAACTGCTCACCTGACTGCCTGTCTGATTGCCCCTAACCACTCTGCCTGCCGGCCTCGCCCCCAACTACCCTCCCGCCAGCCTGCTCGCTCCCACCTGCCCTCCCCACGGGCCTGCTCACCCCCAACTACCCCCCCCCCCCCCCCCGCCAGCCTGCTCACCCCCAACTGCCCCACCCCCTGCTGGCCTGATCACCCCTAACCAACCCCCACTGATGGCCTGCTCACCCCCAACTGGCCCCCCCTGCCGGCCTGGTCACCCCCAACTGCCCTGCCCCCCCTGCTGGCCTGATCATCCCCAGCGGCCCCCCCCCCCCATTGGCCTGATCACCCACAACTGCCCTCCCCTCTTGGTCCCTGACCACCTCTACCTTGGTCCTGCCACCATGGCTTTGTCCAGAAGAACATCTGGAAGGTC
Organism: Eptesicus fuscus; assembly: GCF_027574615.1. Taxonomy (NCBI): domain Eukaryota; kingdom Metazoa; phylum Chordata; class Mammalia; order Chiroptera; family Vespertilionidae; genus Eptesicus; species Eptesicus fuscus. The sequence continues at coordinate 53,665,254 of NC_072485.1, read as the reverse complement.
TCCTGGAAGGTCTCTCAGTCTAATTAGCATATTACCCTTTTATTAGTATAGATAGAGGCCTGGTACATGGGTGGGGGCTGGCTGGTTTGCCCTGAAGGGTGTCCCGGATCAGGGTGAGGGTTCCCTTGGGGGGCAGGGCAAGGGTTTGCAGGCCGGCCATGCCCCCATTGGTGTGGGGGTCCCCACTGGGGATGGTGCTGGCCTGGGTGAGGGGCTGGGGCAGTTTGCCACTGGGGGGGGCAGCCTGGGTGAGGGGCTGAGGACTGTTTTCAGGCTGGCCACACCCCCTTCAGGTGGGGGTCCCCGCTGGGGTGCCTGGCCAGCCTAGGTGAGGGGCTGATGGCTGTTTGCAGGCTTGCAGGCTGGCCATGCCCCCTAGCGGGCACCCTCACCCCAGTGGTGGCATGGCCAGCCTGGGTGAGGGGCTGAGGGCCGTTTGCAGGCCCGTCCCTTGGCCACTGGCCTGGGTGACCCAAGCCTCCCAGTCGTGCCAGCCTGCCCTGTGGCCGCCGCTCACAGGACCCTCCTACAACAGCCAGCCCAGGCAGGCGGGAAGTTTGGCTTCCTCCGTCGTCGTCGGGAGCGACCCAAGCCCCCTGCCCGCTTCAGCTGGCTCCATGGCTGCCACCATCTTTGTCCCACTCATTTGCATATTCTATCCTGATTGGCTGTGGGCGTCGTGGAATGATGGTCAATTACCATATTTCTCTCTTATTAGTATAGATACTATGGTCTTTTCGGTATCCTTGCTATTACTAAAACAATTCCACTTTCCTCTTCTCATCCCTATTCCATACTTCTAAAATTTCAGGGAGTTTACTGCTGAACATTATTCCCTTTTCTTTCCCTGTCTACCTAACTGATCTATCCTTACTGCTATGGGCCCCTGACCTTTAATCACCAAAGGTTCTACATGGGTACAAAAACTTAGGGGAAAGGAATTCCTTTTAAGCTTTGTCTACTAACAGTCAGTAGGAATAGTGTAATCGACCTGACTTTTCAGCTGACAATTTTAATTATGTTTTAAGTAACAGTATGTTTCATGAGATCATCAAAAGTCTTCCTAAATGGAAAAAAAAAAAATGAAGTTTGAGATATGTTTCATACAATACATGGTAAAATTTTGGTGAGCCGATAATGCATGTTAGTATATTAAAGCAGTAAGCAGATGGCATTAAGTTTGAGACTTTGCCAAGCAGTATAGTTAGTCTAGGTAGTGTTAGTACTTAACATTAAAAAAATACTCAGAAATTAAGAGGGAAGAGGATTTTACGTTAATATATACACCGAAACAAAGTGTCAGTTATTTAGTTCAGTTAATGTACTATAGTATGGTAATCAGAAATCCTGGTCTTGAAATTATTTTTAAGTAATTTGTGTTAAGGTGCAACTTGCATTCAACCTGATGAAGTCATTATCATGGAAGCCAAGTGACTTAGAGGCATTTCGGTCAGCCTCAGTAACAAATGAGTTCTTAACTAATTTTTAAGTAAACAGAATCAAGCATTTAACTTGCCCTTCCTTTACAGTTATATCTCAGGGTTACAAAATAATTGATGTGAGAATGTGCTTTATAGAAACTTTTCAGCTAATTATTGCAAAGGGAATGGTAGAATATCACAATTTTGCAACTCTTACTGAAATAATTTAGGTCAGGGTTAGATTTAGGTCATTCTCGGCACTACTGATATTTTGGGCCAGATAATTGTTTGTTGTGGGAGATTGTCCTGTGCATTGTAGGATGTTTGGCAGCATCCTTGGCTTCTGCCCATTAGATGCCAATAGCACCCCAGTTGACAACCGAAAATGTCTCCAGGCATTGCCAAATGTATACTGGGGACAAAAATCACTCTTGGTTGAGAACCATTGATTTAAGTAGTAAATATGAATGCCTGCTTAAAACCATTAAGTGATTAGCTTTTCTGGAACTTTATAATGAATGATTTAGACTGAAAACATCTAAATAAACTGATTATATTAACCCCACAGAAAGAAAAATAAACCAAGCATGTGTGTCTCTTTATTTGAGGCAATAGAAAGTAGTATACAATACCACCTATAGAGTATTAAGTATTCTTGCCAGATAACTACACCTGAATCAGGTCAAACCTCTCTAGATCTAACTACTACTTTTTTTTTATCCTCACCTGAGGATATTTTTTCCATTGGTTTTTAGACAGCGTAGAAGGGAGAGAGAGTGAAACATCAACGTGAGAGAGAGACGCTTCAATTGGTTGCCTCCTGTTCGCACCCCCACCAGGCTAGGAATGAAACCCTGAGCTCTTTGGTCTGTGAGCCAGTGCTCTAACCATTGAGATAAACTGGCCAGTGCTACAGAAAATATAGGAAATAAAGGAACATGGTAAATGACCCGAGTAATGCAATTAGTAAAATTCAGGATAAGGAAAATACTCAGAACAAAAGACCTGGTTTCTTCAACAAACAGCAGGGGGGAAAAGATAAGGAAGAATGTATAGATTAAAACAAGAATTGGCAAACTTTTTCTGTAAAGGGGACCAGATAGAAGTAATTTAGGCTTTGAAGGTCATGTGGTCTCTGTCACAAAGGCAAAAGCAGTGATAGACAGTATGTAAGTGAATGTGTGGCTTTGTTATAATAAAAGTTTATTAATGAGACCAGGTGATAGGCTGAAGTTTTGTTGACTCTTGAATTAAAAGATATTTCAAAAGACATATCAACCACATGCAAGTGTTGGATCTTGCTTGGATTCTTACTCGAACAAACCAACTATAAAAAGAACTTTGAGACAGTCCGGGAAATTTGAATACTAGATAGCTGATTATTTTAAGTAGTTATTGTTAATTATTATAGGAGTGGTAATAGTATTGTACTTATTTTATAAATTTATTGGAGTAACATTGGTCAACACGAACATACAGGTTTCAGGTGTGAGTTTCTGTGTTATAAGATCTGTATATTGCACCATGTGCCCACCACTCAAAGATTATACTTATTTTAAAATAAAACTGTTTATCATTTTGAGATTTATAAAAGTATCTACAGATGAAATAATGTGATAGCAATTTTACCTTAACCTAGTTGGGGATGAGAGTGGTTCTAAAAGAGACAGAATATAATGTGTCAAAGATTTAAAGGTTAACCTGTAAGAGAAAACATTAGGACTAGAGTCTAGCTTTGGAAAGGATATTTGCTATTTTAATAAAATGAACATTTTAATGAAGTTTGTAATTTTCTGCTTTTATATATATATCTCATGTTAGCTTTAAGATATTTCTTCTGTGTAAAGATACGTCAGTATCTTCATTGCCATAAACTGGTTGTCTCAGGCAAATGTCAGCATACTACAGCCTACTGCCTGCTTTTTGTAAATGTAATATTGTTAGAATACACTGCACATGTTTATTTAAATGTCGTTCATAGCTACCTTGCACTATAATAGCAGAGTTGAATCTCTGCAACAAAGATTGTGCCGAAACCGGTTTGGCTTAGTGGATAGAGCGTCGGCCTGTGGACTGAAAGGTCCCAGGTTCGATTCCGGTCAAGGGCATGTACTTTGGTTGCGGGCACATCCCTGGTAGGTGGTGTGCAGGAGGCAGCTGGTCGATGTTTCTCATCAATATTTCTAGCTCTCCCTTCCTCTCCCTTCCTCTCTGTAAAAAATCAATAAAACATATTAAAAAAAAAAAAAAAAACCATTGCCCAGAAAACTCAGAGTATTTACTGTCTGGCTCTTTAGAGGTAAAGTTTGTTGAAGGGAACCGATAAAAATTCTCAAATGTTTGGTGCTGTCACAAAGTAGGTACTGGTTTTTTGGCATATGTTTTTGTTCTTATGATAAAAGTCAGGGCACGGCTCTGTAATCCAAATTTCCTTTGTAGATGATCTTCAAAGAGTATCCTCCTATTTATAGAATTGTTTTGGGGACAGTATGTTCTGTTTTATCCTCAATTCCTCCTTAGATATGTTCATTCTCTCTTTCTTTGTTCTAATCCCCACACTTTAACTCATTTACCTAAAGATTAGTACACTATGGAAAGTGACTCTTCCTGGTATGTTTTTAAAGAGAACATTTTTTAATATAGAAGATGATTAAAAAATGTTTGAATACTAACATTTCAAATTCATTACTATGTGTTGTGAGTTTTTAATTTTTAAAATGAAAACCACAGTATTCTTCTGTTTACATTGTGTAGGTTTTTAACATGTGGAACTAAGCTTCTATATCTTTGGACTTCGTCACATATAACTCCTATGCCTGGAACAATCCCCAAAAAAGGATATGTGATGGAAAGAATAGTGTTACAGGTAATGGTACTTTTTTTTTTTAATCCTCACCAGATGATATGTTTGTTGACTTTAGAGGATAATGCTACTTCTTGATATATAGAGAGGTTTCAATTTAAATTTCTTTATAAAAAGTGTATGTATACCATGGTTTGGGTTGTTATTAAAGAAGCCTAATCAATCTTGTTTCAACTTAGGGTCTATTTTAAATTTAAGTGTCAATAAATCATTTCCTATTTCTGAGAAACAGTAAAATATGCTCTTGTACCCATCCCAAGCAATATATGTGCTATTGAGAATTACCAACAATGGTAATCACTTTCAGCAAAAGGACATTGATTTAATACACAATCTAAAATTCACCCTGATGGCTAAGAAAAAACAATTTTTTCAAAGACAAATAAGTTAATGTGGTAAATATATATGTGTCCTATTCAGCTGTAATTTGATCAACTTCTATTAAATTTTTAAGGTTGATTTTCCTTCTCCAACATTTGATATCATTTATACCACTCCTCAAGTTGACCGAAGTATTATACAGCAACACAACTTAGAAACATTAGGAAATGATATAAAAGGGAAACTTCTTGATATTCTTCACAAAGACTCATCACTTGGGTATGCTCCTTTGATTCTGTTTTGCCTGGTTATCTCTTACAATGTAAAGCTCAAGTTAATGATTTATAAAGTGTCCCGATTTAGTTCATGATTTAGCAGTATTTTTGGTGTGGAAAGATTTCTATATCTGTTTTTAATTATATAAAAAGACTACATGATTACATCAAACCAGAAATTTGTACAAGTCAAACTTTTTACATGATCAAAAGGTAAACAACAGATAGGTACCTGTATTTACAGTAAATAGCAGTAGATTAATTTTCTTTTCTTTTTTGAAAAGAATAGTTTATTGTTTTTTAGAGAGAGAGGGAGAGAGAAACATCGATATGAGAGAGTAACAACAATCCACTGCCTCCACAACCTGGGCATGTGCCCTTGACCAGGAATCGAACTGGCAATCTTTTGGTATGCAGAACTATGCCCAACCAATTGAGCCACACTGACCAGGGCTAGGTTAATTTTCTTAAATGTATTAAGAATCTTTTCATACCAGTAGAAAAACAAACAACTCAGTAGTAAATTAGACAAAGAATATTAATAGGTAATTCTTTAGAAAAGAAATACAGTGTCTTTTTAAACATCTAAAAAATGTCAACTTCTCAGTATGTGGAGAGGTTTAAATTTAAATTTAATCAAGGAAATGTAAATTAATACAAGATACCATTTCATACACATATCAGATTGTTGAAAATAAAAATGTCCCATCATAGAAAGTGTTGATGAAGATACAGAAAAGGGATTATTATATTGTTGGCGGAATTCTCAAGAGCTTTTGGAGCAATTTGGCAAAATCTATTAAGGTCACAATGTGTATAGTCTGTGACCTACCAATTCCATTTCCAGTTAGTTATATATCTTAGAGGAAAGAAACGCTTTTGTATTTACTTATGGAGACAAGGATGCTCATTGCAGTATGCATTTTAATTATTATAAAACTGATAGGGAATGTCCCATCAATGGGGGTCAAATTATGGTACATTTATCCTACAGAGTATCATGTAACTATTAAAAATGAAGTTATAGCTATGTACTAATATGTCAGATATGTTAAATGAAGAAAGCAAGGAACAGAATAGTGTATATAGTATGTTACCATTGAAGAAAAAAGATCTACCTACACCTATGTATATGCTTCTATACAAGTGGACTCTGGAAGAATATTCAAGTATAGGCAGTTGCTTCTGGGAGGGGAATTAAAAGAAGGGAGACCCACTGTATACTTTTTTTCAATATTTGAAATTTTTTCAGTATTCCACATTTCAGTGCATGTATTATATATACAAACGGATGGGTAGTAAAATAGTGAAATCATTCATTCACATAAACATTTGTTATTAAGGTTAAATTAGAATCTCCAAAACAAATCTTTCTCTTTTTAAATATTCCTCAATTGAGCTATATAATCAACTTCTAAAATTTTATAATAGCATTTGTGTGTTACATGATATTTCATTTCACTTGTATAAAATGGATGAAATCCTTGCTCATAGGGTGGATTTTGCTTATCCCACTCTGATTTCTAGTGCATGGCATCTGATTAGAGCTTAATAAATACTTATTGTACTGAATTATCCTTCATTTTCATAAGTAAGACTCTTTTATTAAGTCAAAATGATTTCTTTCTATTCCCCAAATTAGGGTAAATTAGTGGTGTCTATTGTACATTGTGTTTTTCTATCCCAAATTAGTATTAATGATTCCACCAAGAAGTGGCTGCCCTAAAATGAATAAATTTCTCCTTTGCATTTTAAATTGTTGAAATTGTAACTATTATTATGATATCATTGAGGAGTAATCTAGTTCTGTTATGTATGCAGACTTTCTAAAGAAGACAAAGCTTTTTTGTGGGAGAAACGTTATTATTGCCTCAAACATCCAAATTGTCTTCCTAAAATACTAGCAAGTGCCCCAAACTGGAAATGGGTTAATCTTGCCAAAATTTACTCATTGCTTCAGCAGTGGCCTCCATTAGACCCACTGACTGCATTGGAGCTTCTTGATTTGAAGTAAGTCAACTATGAATGAATTTATTTGCTTTATTTTATTGTTGTCAATTTTTTCAGTAAAGTATTATGTTGCAGGAATACTTCCCTTTGTTTTAACATGAAAGCAATTCAATACAATATAAATGTGTAAATGTGTATTTCTACTAACATACCTTTTCATTGAGGTTATTAAAAAAGCATGTCATATTTAAAACTGACCTAAAGAGAGAATAAGGTAAATTTAGAATAATTTGTTAAATTTTATGATGTGGGCCAAAATTAATTTTCATAAGTTTAAAGTTTCTAAACCAGTCCCCTAATAAAATTTGTATAGCATGGTAAGATTTCCTTCCTAAAAAAAGAAGAAACACATTGCTTTTGAATAAAGAGCTGTTTGAGCATTCTTTGTCAGTAATAGATTGAGATTGTGTTTTCGGGAAATATAGCTTCATTAGAAAGAAGTTATCGTCAGATCTTGATTTTTGCGATACTTTTCTAGATTTGCTGATCAGGAAGTGAGGTCCCAAGCTGTGACCTGGATGGAGGCTATTAGTGATGATGAGCTGACAGATCTTCTTCCACAGTTTGTACAGGTGTATTTTTTACTCCATTTCCTACTCTCCCTACTCTTCCCCCAGTTTTTATGAGTAGGGAACTTGCTAAGGGATTCCCTTTTCTGTTTGGATAAAAAGTACTTCTGTAGTGGGAATGTTGAGGTACATTACATTTGGATTTAGTGTGAATTTTGTTTCTACTATTGTCAGCTGCCCCACTTGAATAATATATATATATGTATATATTATATATGAATATTATATATATGTATATATGTATATATACACACACACTCTCTCACACACACTGAGTGGCCAGATTATTATGATCTCTGAACGCATAATAATCTGGCCACTCAGTGTACTTCTCTTGAGTACCTCATTATTTGATATCAAAGATACTATAAATCGTGCACCTGATCAGTTTTCCCCTTTGCATTGGCTGATAGAAAGCTCAGGGCAAATAGGTGGTTGATCTCCCGCAAAAATCTAGAATACTTTTTGTAGTGAACCCCTTTCACATCGCGCGTGGTTCAGGGTTCAGGTTCAGGATTCGGGCTCTGGAGAAGGCCGCATGCAAATGAGACTAGAAAATATTAATTTGGAAATATTGGGGGCCATGTGGGAGCCCAACTCATGGGGAAGGACTCCACCCCACTCTGGCCTTGCTATCCCTTTTATTAACCCTTTGCACTCGCTTGCTTTTTTCTCGATTCCTTTATTCTACTCGGGATTTAATTTTTTAAATACCCCAGATTTTACAAAGCGCGGCAGTAGAATAAAAAACTGGAGTTTCAAAAAAAAACAAACAAAAAAAAACTGGAGTTTCTTTTCATACAAACTTATTTATTTGGATTTTTTTTATATTTCAAATACATACAAGCTGCTACCGATGCTAACCGTGTTGAGTCACACTCCACATCGAGTGCAAAAGGTTAAGACTATGGTATATACCCATATCCTTTAGGCAGGCAATTCTAATAATAGCCAATCAGCAAGAATTTACATAAGACTAAAAGGTGGATGTTGCTTTAGCTATCATTGTCTCAACTAGACAGTGGGTGGTTGGCTCTGACCTTTCAGAGCTTCAAGGTTGACCAGCCTTCTGGGTTCCTTGTCCACACCTCTCTGCTAATGAGGACAATGGGCGGCTTCCAACATCTTTTGGTACCCATTTGAGATACCGATACACTGAGTGGCCAGATTGTTATGCATTCAGAGATCATAATAATCTGGCAACTCAGTGTGTGTGTGTGTATGGATTTTTAAAAAAATAAGTTTTTGATTTTTAGAGAGAGAAAAGAAAGGAACGGAAGAGAGAGAAAGAAACATCAATTGGCTGCCTCCTGCACACCTCCTACTGGGAATTAAGCCTGCAACCAGGTCATGTTCCCTGACCAGGAATTGAACCAGTGTATGGGATAGCGCTCAGTCCACTGAACCACACCGGCCTGGCTGTACCTGGATTTTTAATTGTTTGACTTTTTAGATTCTCAGAACAAATTAGACTTAAACTTTTCTTTTTCTTTCCTGGCCATTTAAATATAGCTATTGGAAGTAATGCCCAGGTCTATACTTTTCTGATTGACTTTATTAATTTAGCCTAAGTTAATTTATGTTTCATTTTTTATCAGTATCATTTTTCATCAACAAGAATAAACTTTATATAATTTCTTTTTTTATAATTTTATCCTAACAGTGTAGTATGGGTTTGACCACTAGTAATCCTTACTTTTCTTTTATGTGTAGGCTTTGAAATATGAAATTTATTTGAACAGTTCATTAGTACGCTTCCTTCTGTCCAGGGCATTGGGAAATATACAGATAGCACACAATTTATATTGGTAAGATTTACGTTTTCTTTAGTACTTTATTTCCATTCCTAGTATTTATACTCTGATAGTCTAAATGGTATGGCTAGACTACTTACTACGGATACCAGATGTTTTATAAAGGCATTATAAAGAAGCCAAATGTTTATGTTCTTAGAAATAAAACAACAAAACCCAAACTCTCTATTATAAAGATATTTGGCATGTTAGAGCTCTATGATAATGAATGAATTTTTACTTGCTTGTATGACTTAAAATAAATTTCTGGATGACTAAAATTGAGCCTGTTGAATTGATTTTTGAGAGATGTTCATCCAGTTTTCAGAAGAGGCTGACAAATATTTGCTCTGTTAGGCTCCTCAAGGATGCCCTGCATGATGCACAATTTGGCGCCCGGTATGAACATGTTTTGGGTGCTCTCCTCTCAGTAGGAGGAAAAGGACTCAGAGAAGAACTCTTGAAGCAGACAAAACTTGTACAGCTTTTAGGAGGAGTAGCAGAAAAAGTAAAGCAGGCTAGTGGATCAGCCAGACAGGTATGTACCCATAAGAGGGAACATAAATATTCTGATATTAAAGGATCTTTACAGTGCTGTTAAGTGAAGTTGTTATTCTTTGTCAATAAATAGCCAATATACTCTTTGGGGCAGGTGAGTTTCAAGGTAATTTAAAATCTTTAGGAAAAGATTTCACAACCTAAATAAGAAAATCAGTGCTTTTTAATTCCCATGCTTATTAATTCCTTTCTGGTTAAAATTGTTCTCTTGAGTTTTTCCAATTATTTTGTTTTTTAACTTTCGTAACTGTAAAAATAATAAAACTATGACTGGGTGCCAATGTTTAAAAAAATCCAAATAATGAAGAAGTTTATAGAATAAAAAAATTAAGACTTTTTCAGATTTATTTTCTCCTTGTAATTATCTATTTTTCAGTTTGCTGTGTTTCCTTCTTGATCATTTTTTAAATTTACACATATATACACTTAAGTATATATAAAATTTGGGAGGATTAAAAGTACTTTTACAAAAATATGTGTATATGTTGTTGTTGAGGTGAATTTTGCACAACATAAAATTCACCATTTAACCATCTTAAAGTGTATGATTCATTGACATTTAGTACATTCTCAGTGTTGTACGATCACCACCACAATCTGATTCCAGGACATTTTCATGTACCCAGTTGACCACTCACTCCTCATATGGCATGAGATAAGGGTCCAACTTCATTCTTTTACATGTGGTTGTCCAGTTGTCCTAGCACCATTTGTTAAAAAGACTATTCTTTTTCCATTGAATGAGCTCAGCATACTTTTGAAAATCAGTTGACCATAGATAAATGAGTTTAATTCTGAACTCTCAATTTTGGTCCATTGATCTATATGGCTGTTTTATGCCATATTGTTTTCATTACTGTAGCTTTGTCATATGTTTTGAAATCAGGACATATGAGTTCTCCAACTTTGTTCTTTTTCAAGATTGTTTTAGCTCTTTGGAAGTCTGTAGCAATTCTATGTGTATTTTAGGATCAGTTTGTCTATTTCCGCAAACAAGCATTTAGAATTTTGATAAGGATTGTGTTGAATCTGTAGGTTGATTTGGGAAATACTTCAGTCTTAGTTTCAGTTCATGAATATGGGATGTCTTTCCATTTATTTAGATCTTTAATTTCTTTCAGCAATTATACTTTTTTTGTGAATTGTTCTTTTTACTTTATCTTGGAGAATTCATGTCAGTACACAAATAGTTACATTTCATGTTTCTTAATGGGTACACAATATTACAAGGTAACTGTAGCATAAATTATGAACCATTAATTCCTCTTTGTAGATTATTTATATATTTTCTTTTTTTAAACAGTCCTGCAATGCACTTTAGTGTGTAAGTTTTTGCCCTTTGCTAGTATTTCTTTATAGGATATTCCTACAGGTAAAATAACTATAGTTAAGAGCTTTGTACATTTTTAGTTTTAATAGTTCCTATTAGATTATTGTACCTAAAATTTATATAAATATATACTAGGGGCCCGGTGCACGAAATTTGTGCACTGGGGTCAGGGGTCCCTCAGCCCAACCTGCCCCCTCTCACATACTGGGAGCCCTCAGGGGATGCCCTACTGACGGCTTAGGCCCGCACCCCATAGGAAGCGTACCTAAGCCGAAGTCTGGCCTCCCTTTGTGGGAGGCAACTGGGCTGGTCAGGGGAAGGCACCAGCCCCATCACCCCACTGCTGCAGCCACTGTCAGTCACCGCAGCCACCAAGGTGTTTTCATCAACGGACTCCAGTCCCTTCACCAAGAAAAAATGACAACTTTCTTTAGGCATTTTCAAGATGTGTCTTTCATAGGATATGGATTTCTTTATTTTTTATCCTCACCTGAGGATATATTTCCATTGACTTTTAGAGAATGTGGAAGAGAAAGGGAAAGAAAGAGAGAAACACTTTGATTGGTTGCCTCCTACATGAGCCCTGATCTGGGCCCCGGCCAGGGAGGAGCCTGCAACCTAGGTACATGCCTTTGATCAGAATCAAACCCAGACCCTGCTGTCTGCAGGCTGAGGCATTATCCACTGAGTCAAACCGGCTACGGCAGGATATGACATTTCTTAGTCTTCCAGCAGCGGACCTTCATTTTTTTCTCCAGAAGGGTGGTAGAAAAACCCTAGATCACCTTTTTGGATTCTTATTACCCAAGTTACTAAGAATATTACCAGTGGCATACAGGAAGCTTAGCCAATGTGCAGTCAGAAAAGGTGTTTCCTCTATAGCTCACACCAATGGAGGGCTGGGCCCTGCCCAGGCCTAAAGCTTTAGGCTTGGGCAGGCCTCTCCAGCTCCCTCTGATCACCAGCTCAGCCCCTGCCCAGGCCTGCCCAGACCGAAAGCAGACCCCCAGCTCCCTGCCCAGGTGATCAATTGCAGGGGGTCTGCTGGTGTACCAGGCCGAAGAAACCCCCAGCTCCCCGCTTTCGATGGCAGGGGGTCCACTCGTCACGCCCACCATCCAATCAGAGCGAGGAGCTGGGTGTCCGCCATGCCCACCATCCATCAAAAGCGGGGAGCTGGGTGTCCGCTCCAGCTCCAGGCCAAAAGCCTCCAGCGGAGGCTTTTAGTCTGGTGCCGGAGCGGACCCCAGCTCCCTGCAATCCGTTGCAGGGGGTCAGCTCAGGGCGCCTATGTATGCAAATTAACTGCCATCTTGGGCGGGTTTATTTGCATACTCGCTCTGATTGGCTGGTGGGCGTGGCTTGGCATAGCAAAGGTACGGTCAATTTGCATATTACTGTTTTATTAGGTAGGATGCTGGTATACACCTCCCCTCCCCACCAGTATATTTTGAAAGTATCTGTTTCCCACCCTGTTGCCAGCACTGGATATTATCTTAAAATTTTTATCTTATGAAAATTATATCTTCCTTTTATTTAATTTCTGTTCATTTGGCTGTTACTGATTTTTAACTAATATGTTAAATATGAACGTACACACTTTCCCTCCTATGTTTATAACCTTTGCCCATTCTAATTTCATTTTTATAGTAAAAATTAACCCTCTTAGAAACGTTTGACAAATGGGCATTTTAAAAATTAGGTCTGCTTCTTAATTTTGTTGTCTTAAAAATAGGACTTCATTTTCATTATGTACTTACAGTATCAATCTCTTTTCCTAGGTTGTCCTCCAAAGGAGTATGGAACGAGTACAGTCCTTTTTTCTAAGAAATAAATGTCGTCTCCCTCTCAATCCACGTCTTGTGGCAAAAGAATTAAATATCAAGGTAACAAACAAAATACTTATATAAGTTCATATTACATTTCAAAATAATATGTACGAAGGAGAGAAATGGGCAGGTATGCTTAAAGCAAATGAGTATAAAACCTGCATAGATTGGTTATAAGTGTTTGTGGATGTCTGTGGCATAAGACCCATATTTATGTCAGTACATTTTTACTAATCACCATTCCTGAAAGAAATTAGTGTAAAATTATTTACTACCTCAAATTACATTATGTTTTTACAGTTGTATAATAGCTACATGAGAGGCATATGTTGTAATTCCAATGATAAAACTACACACTCATAGATAGGCAATTTTTTCCTTTCCTTGTGAGTAGCCAGATAAACTCTTCTTGGATTTATAGCACTTTTTATGATTTTAAAAACCCATTTTATTTTTTTAAAGTATGTTTTTATTGATTTTTAGAGAGAGGGGAAGGGAGAGAGGGGAAAGAGAGAGACATTGATGGGTTGCCTCCTGCATGTCCCCTACTAGGGATCAAGCCTGCAATCTGAGCATGTGCCCAGACGAGGAATCGAACCAGAGACCTCTCGGTAGACAGGATGATGCTCAACCAACTGAGCCATACAGGCAAGGGCTTTAAGCACTGTTTAGAGCCATGAAAAAATAATTCAGTAAGCCCGGGTCAGTGTGGTTCAGTTGGTAGTTAGGTGTCTTCCCGTGCACCAAAGGTAGCCAGTTCAATTCCTGGTCAGGGCACATGCCAGGTTGCAGGTTAGATCCCCAGTAAGGAGCCTTCAGAAGGCAGCCCATTGATGTTTCTTTCTCTCCCTCTCCCTCTCTCTAAAATCAAGAAAAACTTTTTTTTTTTTTAATTGAAGTAAAGTTCAGTGGTGGTCAAAATTGAGTAATTGTATTTTGAACGGGGCTAATAGTAATACAGATAGTGGGTTTTCTCTACCATGGGTTCAGCAAAAGCAGCCAATTAATTCATTCATTAGAATTTGTGGTTTTGAAAGGCCAAGGTACAGCTATCCTTAGTGAAGTTTCAGATTTGAATTTTTTTGTTTTAGTTGACATGGCTACTCTTCATTGAAATTTAATAGTGGATGCCTGACTTGTATAATTATGTCTTTTGGAGACAGAACGATGATATTTTCCCCTTTGGTTTTGTTTTATTGTTTACCTTTAAGTTGGTCTCACTGTCTTTTTTTTATAAGATATATTTTTACTAGAGGCCCAGTGCACAGGTGCACAGATTCATGCACTGGTAGGGTTCCTCGCCCTGGCCTGCGGGGATTGGCCCCAAACCAGCTTTCAGACATCCCCCAAGAGGTCCCGGATTGCGAGAGGTCACAAGCCTGGCCAAGGGACCCCACCAGTGCACTATCGGGGCCAGGGAAGGGACCACAGGCGGTTGGCCAGCCAGGGAGGGTCCATGGGAAAGCTCCAGGGCATGTCCGGCCCGTCTCGCCCAGTCCCAATTGGCCAGACCCCAGCAGCAAGCTAACCTACCGGTCGGAGCGTCTGCCCCCTGGTGGTCAGTGTGCGTCATAGCAACTGGTCAACCAGTCGAACGAATGGTCGGACACTTCACGTATTAGGCTTTTATTATATAGGATTGATTTCAGAGAGGGAGAGAGAGATAGAAACATCAGTGATGAGAGATAATCCTCAAACTTTTAAAGCTCAAACTTTTAACAATAAGTTTAAGTTTTTGTCTTAAGTTATTATTATTTTTAATCCTCACCCGAAGATATGTTGAGAAAGAGAGAGAGAGAGATATATAGAGAGATCAATGTGAGAGAGAAACATGGATTGGTTGCCTCCTGCATGCACCCCGGCTGGGAATAAGAACCCACAACCTAGGTATGTGTCCTGACCAGGTATTGATCTTATAACCTTATGGTATATGGGATGATATTCCAACCTAGCCCATGCCAAGGGCTGTCTCAAGTTTTTAAGATTTTGCTTTTCTGCTCAAAAAGTAGTAGATGATCTTTTACTCATATATGCTATGTTTAAGTTTCAGAAAGTATTTTTATATGTCTCTTATCTGCCAGATTATCTAAAAAGCAAGTCTCCTGTGTTACTTCATTTGCCATAATTCAGAGAAACAAGTGAAAGGAGAAATGCCTAGGGCAAAAATAAATCTTACACCCATTTTTATTCCATTGTTATATTTCTAATACTTAATGTGTTGTATTTGTAGTCGTGTTCCTTCTTCAGTTCTAATGCTGTGCCCTTAAAGGTCACAATGGTGAATTCTGATCCAGTGGGAGAAGAAATTAATGTCATGTTTAAGGTGAGCAAAATAAGGTTACTTTATTTTTATCAAATTCCTTTTCCATAATTATAAAAGTAATTTTGTTTATTTAATATTTAATTAACTTGAATAAGTATGTGTAAGGTTGTCACTGACATAAACTGTTCCCAAACAGATTTGAGAATAAATGCATCTGTGGGTTAGAGCTGCTGCCATGCTGGTTGAGCACATCATAATTCCAGGCAATGCCTTTCACACAGACTATGTGAATGGTACCCCTAAAGTTGTGTAGTGCGAAACTGCAACAGCATGAGCAGCCAGGCATGTGCCCCTCACCAGAATTGAACCTGGGACCCTTCAGTCCACAGGCCGACACTATCCACCTAGTCAAACTGGCTAGGGCCATATTACTCTTTTTAAAAATTGAATATAATTCACAAACCATAAAACCCAACCTTTGAAGTGTACAGTTAGGAAACTTAGACATGAAGAAGTTAAGTAACTGTCTCTAGAATGCTGCAGAGAAATTAAAAGGCGGTTATGTTAATCTCATTCTTAAAAAAAAATAATTCTTTATTGTTGAAAGTATTACATATGTCCCCCTCTCCTCCCCCCCATTAATGCCCTCCAGCCCCGCCCTGGAATCTTCCCCCCACCTCAGGCCTTCACCACCCTATCATCTGTGCCCATATATGCATACAGATCTTTGGTTGATGTTAATCTCATTCTTCACTCTTTTCACTATTCTCCTCTCCTCCTTTATAGTATGTGAGTCTTTCGGAAAGGTACAAGTTTCATTTTGTTTTCTTGATTTTAAGGTTGGTGAAGATCTTCGGCAGGATATGTTAGCTTTACAGATGATAAAAATTATGGACAAAATCTGGCTTAAAGAAGGACTAGATCTGAGGATGGTGATTTTCAAATGTCTCTCAACAGGCAGAGATCGAGGTAAACTTGTTAGCTGTGTCCTGGTGTTGTGTTTCTTTCTTTTTTTTTTTCTTCATGAACTTAGCTCAGTGTCCCTGCCCTAAGGATTCTGATGCTGGTGCATTATGATCTCAGCCATTTCTTAAGTTAATTTAGTGTTGTTTTATTGATTCATTTGCTCATGATTAAATAATTCAGTGAGTAGTCCTAATAAATGCTTTGCAGTAACCAAAGGTGTTTATTCATTGACCCAACAAGAACTTTGTGGTCTTTAGCTTTTGACCTATAATGAAGGCCATGTCTAAGAGAAGCCAACTCTGATTTCATTACTGCAAAAGGAAATCATGGTTACAAAGTATTTTTCTACTAAGAACAAACTTCATCTTATTATTTATTGAATACGTTTTTCCTTTCCACATATGTTAAGTGTGAATAATAATGGTACTACACTCCTAGAAACATTGTGATAATTAAATGAGATAATGAATGTAAAATACCCTAGTAACTGATGTATTATTAGATCAATAAATCACAGCCATTATCACTATTCTTATTCAACAAATGTTTGTTGTGGATCTACCATCTGCAGAATGCTATTTGCAGGTAGTGCTTATATTTTAGAGGGAAGCAATTGAAGACATATGCAAGTAATTAGAAAATGCTTTAGTAAACTAAAAGCTCTAAGAATAATTACAGAGGCAATGCTGTGGGTTTTAAAGGAGAGAAAGATCACCTATGGTTAGTGGAAATGAGAAATGCTTTACAGCTTCTAATCATAGCCACTAGGAAGACACTTGAAAGATTATCTTATTTAATCATCTTTCTAATATTGGCCATTTAATTTATGCTTAAATGTCTTTAGTGAAGGGAATTCACTGTATTTTAAGATAGTCCATTATGTCCTGGATAGCTCTCATAGCTGTAAAATTCTTTCTTGTATTCAGATGAATGGGAACCGAGTCCTGGTTTCCTCTAACCCAGTTCCAGTTCTATTCATAGGCTATCATGTAATGTCAAATCCTTCTTGGTGATGACCTGTTGTGATCCCAAGTTTCGAGTTCTTCAGCGATTTGTTATATGTGACTTTAAAGTACTTTATCACCTTGTTTTCTTTGTAAAGGGCTCAAGTGATTGACTTATAGACTCTAAGAATGACACCTGGATTTTGTAGAATGTTGAATGGGGGGCAAATTGTCACATAAATGGAGCTTATCCTATATAATAAAAGGCCAGAGGCGTCATGACCGAAACGATCAGAGACCAGACCACCAAGGCCCCTCACGGCCTGGGCCCACCCCCCTCAAGCAAGCAGTTAGGGGCAATTAGGCAGGCAGGCAAGTGGTTAGGGGCGATCAGGTAGGCAGGCCAGTGGTTAAGGGAGATCAGGTAGGCAGATGGCCCCTCGCTGGGCTGGCCTCAACCCCAAGAAAGCAGTTAGGGGCAATCAGGCAGGCAGGCAGAGTGGTTAGGGGAGATCAGGTAGGCAGACAAGTGGTTAGGGGCGATCAGGTAGGCAGGCTAGTGGTTAGGGGCAATCAGGTAGGCAGATAGCCCTTTGCAGGGCTGGCCCTGCTCCCCCCACCCCCAGCAAAGAAAGAGGGAGGCCCAGGCCAGCCAAGCCATCATACCCCAGCCTGTCCCCTGCAGAGGGAGGCCACCAATGGCAGCGGCAGGTGTGGGGCCAGCTGCTTGCAGCTGGGGGAAGGAAAGCCCCAATAGGCCCTGATCTCAGGCTAGGCCTAGGGACCCTACCCAAAGGGTCCCGGATTGTGAGAGGGTGCAGGCTGGGCTGAGGGTCCCTCCCCCCCAGTGCACGAATTTTCGTGCACCAGGCCTCTAGTTAACTAATAAAACCATTGTGCCATCTTCTGATAAACCATGTCTTAGCTATTCTGTACTTGTACATTTTGATTCTTAGACCCAAGTATAGGACATTCACTATTAACTTTCTTACTATATTTGATCTATTACTTTTCAGCCTGTTGGTTCTTTTTAAAATCTGAGTTTTGTTATGTCATTGAACCTCTTAGCTTGTGTTATGAATGGATTTGAAGAACGGATATTTTGTTGCTAAGTCATTTGAAAACATGTTTACTAAGAAAGGGCCAAGCACCAACCCTTGTGGCAGAGTCACTAGAGATCTCCCTTCAAGTGATTGCTCAATCTGTGGGTATTATATTTTATTTGGTTACTCATTGATTTCATTGTGGTATCAACCACTCCACATTTCGCTATTTTATCCATGAGAGCCACATGAGAGCCTGGTAACTTTCCCCCTTCAGGTTAGATAAAATTTGACAAATTTTATCTTGTCAAAAAGGAAATCCAGTCAATTTAAGAATTCTTGCTGTTTGTTTTTCATATGTCTTGTAAGACGGAAATTTTATCAAGTAAGATTCTTCAATAATTGCCTACCATCTTAGTAGATTAGTTTTTCTGTCACACACTTATTGCAAATACTTGAATCTCTTTCTTTTTATGGAATTCCATGTAACTTTGGAGACAATCACATTGTTCTTATTTTTTACTAGAGGCCCGGTGCACAAAATTCCTGCACTGGTGGGGGGGGTTGTCCCTCAGCCCAGCCTATGCCCTCTCGCAGTCTGGGACCCTTCGCTCCTTACCGCCCGCCTGCTCACTGCTACTTACCACTCGGCTCGCTGCTCCTTAGCGCTGCCGCGGAGGCAGGAGAGGCTCCTGCCACTGCCACTGCACTCGCCAGCCGTGAGTTCAGCTTCTGACTGAGCGGCGCTCTCCTGTGGGAGCACACTGACCACCAGAGGGCAGCTCCTGCGTTGAGCGTCAACCCCCTGGTGGTCAGTGCGCATTATAGCAACCGGCTGTTCTGGTCGTTGCACCATAATGTTCACTTAGGCTTTTATTATATAGATATTGTTTCTAACTAATGATTGAGTGCTTACTTTATGTTCTTCTCTGTACTAAGCTTTTTAAATATATGTGTGATGCGTGGGGTGTGTGTGTGTATGTACATGTGTTCATTTTAAACAGAGGGAGGGAGGGAAGAGGGGAGGGGGAGAGAGAAAAGCATCGGCGTGAAAGAGGATCACCAATCAGCTGTCTCCTGCATGCCCAGGGATTGAGCCTGCAACCTGGGCATGTGCCCTCACTGGGAATCAAACTGGCAACCTTTCACTGCATGGGACGATGCCCACCCAACTGAGCCACACTAGCCAGAGCTGAAAGCTATAAATATTTTAAAGGTTTACTTTTGGAAGATATTTTCACATAGCTTAATGTTTTGTTGTTTAAGGCATGGTGGAGCTGGTTCCTGCTTCAGATACCCTCAGGAAAATCCAAGTGGAATATGGTGTGACTGGATCCTTTAAAGATAAACCGCTTGCCGAGTGGCTGAGGAAATACAATCCCTCTGAAGAGGAATATGAAAAGGTGATTAGCTTATCTCCTTATTCTAAATAGCTTTGTTAAAAATGTATTACATGGGTCTTCAGTGCTTTTCTTTTTCAGCTCTGGTGTCAGCCATTGAGCCCAAGTTATGAAAACAGTATATTTCTCCAAGTAAAGAGAAGAATATAAAAACAGAATGCATTTAATGGCAGGAATCTGAGTGAAACCAATGCTAAATTACCCAAAACACTTTCCAAACATGTATTTAGAGGACAGTAAAACAGCTATTTTTATAATCCAAAATGTTATATTTCACAGAGGTCTTGGGAAAAGTTATGGAAATGAGTAGAGTGGCTGCATCATGTGGTCATTAAGAACAAGTTTATGGGTCAGACTTTCTGGCTTGAATTCAGGTCCCAAGTCACTCACCAGCTATGTAGCCTCGGGCAAATTATTTAACCTGTTTGTGCCTCAGTGATATCTGCTATACAGTGTTACAGTATTATATTTTCGTGGTATTATAGTATATATTGTGGCTGTAATAAAATACCATAGGTTATTATGATAACTAAATGAATTGAGATATATAAAGTGTTTATAGACCACATTCTATAACTATAGCTATTATTGGAGGCATGAATTTTTTGTTTTAGTATGCATTTGTTTTACATAAGAGGAAAGGAAAATCTCTTAGGACATAAGGCCTGTAATGATCCTAAATTGGCTGAAAGAAGACTCAAGAATACTTTCAATGGTGGTGATGTCATTTGCCTGCCTAGTTTATGTCAAATAATGGCTATATCACATTTGCAGATAGATATGTACAAATGTTATCTGTTGACTAAGAAAATAAAGTAGAGGAATTTGGTTGATCTTTTAAAATGTCTAAAAACACTTCCTTTTCTTTATGGGTTGGGGAAAGCAGTGCAGCAGATGCCAATACTTGTTTATAGTAATGCTGGTTTTTTGTGTGATTCTGGGTAAGTTGTTTGACACAAAATAATGGTCACGTAACATACAGTGAGTGCCTTTTATGCATTTGGCTCTTTTATTTGGGGAATATAATATAGTGGAGTCACATTGCCTGGGTTTGAATCTTGGCTGTGCCACTTAACAATTATATGATCTTGGGTAAATAACTTCTCTGTGTTTCTGTTTCATATGTAAAATGGTAATAGTAGTCCCTACATCATTGGTTTGTTATGAGGTTTTAAATGAGTTAATGTATACATCCATCCATACATACATACACATATGCACACATATACTGTGAGTGTGGCAGGGGAGGAGAAAGAGAGAGTAGTGCAGTGCCTGGTTTGTGATAAGTGCTATGTAAACATTTGCTATTATCATCTCCATCAGTAATGATTTCTGGGGGGTTATGGAATAAAATTAACCACATGGCCCTGGCCTATATTGCTCACTGGTTAGAGTTCCGGCCTGTGCACTGGAGGGTCTCCGGTTCGATTCCTGGTCAAGGGCATGTACCTGGGTTGCAGGTTTGATCCCTAGCCCTGGTCGGGGCATGTGCGAGAGCCAACCAATCAGTGTCTCTCTCCCCTCCTCCCTCCTTCTGTCCCTCTGTCCCTCTCTCCCTCCCTCCCTTCCCCCCTTCCACTCTCTAAAAATCAATGGAAAAAATATCCTCAGGTGAGGATTACCAACAACAAAAAATTAGCCACATGACATGTAGAACCAAATGACTGCCAGAAATGTTGTGTCTTGAGAATAAACTAAATGCACATGCTTTAGATTAAAATATTTGTTGTATGCATCTTGCTGTATCCTATATGATATTATGTTAGTAATTTAATCCCAGAACAGGCAGGACTAGTGTCCAGCTTTGAGAAATATAACAGATGACACATAAAGAGTCACCAACTGAGCAACCAAATACATTGATTATATTATTGGATGTTTAAAGATATAAGTTGACTCTCTTTACACATGCTCTCCCTGCAACCCCCCCCCCCCCCCCAAAAAAAACAACAAAAAAAACCAGAAAAATATTCTTTTGTTCAGATTAATCTTTGTCTCAATGTTACCACCTGTGGTAAGCAGCAGAGCCTGTGAGGAGCAGGGTTCCACAAACACGGTGCTTAAAAGATGTTCAAAGGCAGTGCATATCCTACATAGGTCCTGGTGACATCGCTGCTTGTGACAGGGCAAAGCTTGAGAGAAGGGGCAATAACCACCTTTAGAAGGGTGTTTCTGTTTTTGAATTTTTAAAAAACTGGCCTTTTTTTTTTTTTTTACCATAATTCAACTTATCGGCTGTTTAGAATGTGGATTACAACAGTAATTTCAGAGAGGGATGAATTACATTAATCTTTGTAACCTTGCCTCCTTTAAAATAATTTTTTTCCTAAAATAATTTTATATCTTTATTATAGGCTTCTGAGAATTTTATCTATTCTTGTGCTGGATGCTGTGTAGCCACCTATGTTTTAGGCATCTGTGATCGACACAATGACAATATAATGCTTCGAAGCACAGGACACATGTTTCACATTGACTTTGGGAAGTTTTTGGGCCATGCACAGATGTTTGGTAGCTTCAAAAGGTACTACTACTGTTACTGTTATTGCTGAGGAAAAGAGAGGCACTTTCAATTTCACAAATTAATGTCCCAAGCCTTGCTTTTTTTTTTTTTTTTTTTTTTTTTTGCTGTTCTTTGTCTTGTAGCTCTTTTTGAACAAAACGGGGGATGAAAAAATCCTAGGAGATGACACAAGAATGAGTGTGTATAACCTTTGCTGAAATGAATTAGGTCTATTTTACTTTGTCTAGCTACTGGTACCGAATTGGAAATGTTCCCATTTGTATCATGTCAATGAGTACCAAGTTTTTCTCTCTGTATGTTTGTAACTATAACTATGTTTGATTTCTGAGTGTGTGGATTTATAAATATCACCTTGGGAAAGATTTCATATATAATTTCTATCTAAGTGATGAGATTAGATTATTACTTCCTGAAAATGTGAATTTTTAAGAATTAAGGAAATTCAAAACTGTCTTATACCAAGTTTGGAAATTGGTATGGCTCAGATAGCTTAGTTCAATAACCATGTAATAGCAATAACACTATCTTCTGTAAATAACACTTTGTATGTACTTTCCTTTTAAATAGGGATCGGGCTCCTTTTGTGCTGACCTCTGATATGGCATATGTCATTAATGGGGGTGAAAAGCCCACCATTCGTTTCCAGTTATTTGTGGACCTCTGCTGTCAAGCCTATAATTTGATAAGAAAGCAGACAAACCTCTTTCTTAACCTCCTGTCACTGGTAATTGTTCTTTACAAGCATTTAATTACTTTTATTAGTATATTAATGTTTCTGTATTTTAGTAACTACAAAAAGGATATAGTGATTTTGGAGTAAAATTTACTATAGTCTCACATGTCAGATATATTATTACCAGCGTATTAAAAAATTGCTACAGTGTGAAATATGTCAGACACCATTTTTAGAAAATATGTTTTAAAAAGTGGCAGGTTACCCTGCAAGTGAGGAGTAATAGTAACGGAAAGGGATGCCAGTAGATGTATTGTATCTTATCTGGGGGTGTTCAGATTGTGAATATTCATTAAACTGTACATTTAAGTTTTCTGTACTTTTCTGGATATACACTGAGTGGCCAGGTTATTATGATCTCTGAATGCAAAATAATCTGGCCACTCAGTGTATATCCTATATAATAAAAGGCTAATATGCAAATTGTCCCCTTGACCAGGAGTTCGACCAGCAGGCAGGCTGGCCAACTGCCCATGTCCCCTCCCCCAGGCCAGGCTGGCCAGGCTGGTACATACATACACACACACTAGAGGCCCGGTGCATGAATTCGTGTAGGGGTGTGTGTCCCTCAGCCCAGCCTACACCCTCTCCAATCTGGGACCCCTCTCACAATCCAGGACTGCTGGCTCTCAACTGCTCACCTGCCTGCCTTCCTGATTGCCCCTAACTGCTTCTACCTGCCAGTGGGATCAACCACTAACCACTCCCCTGCCAGCCTGATCAACACCTAACTGCTCCCCTGCCAGCCCAGTTGCCCTAACTGCCCTCCCCTGCCGGCCTGGTCACCCCTAACTGCCCTCTCTTGCAGGCCTGGTCGCCCCCAACTGCCCTCCCCTGCTGGCCCAGTCACCCCTAACTTCCCCCCCTTGCCAGCCTGGTCGCCCCTAATTGTCCTCCCCTGCAGGCCTGGGTCCCCTCCAGCTGTCCTCCACTGCAGGCGTGGTCACCCCTAACTGCCCTCCCCTGCAGGCCTGATTGCCCCCAACTGCCCTCCCCTGCAGGCCTAATTGCCCCCAACTGCCCTCCCCTGCAGGCCTGGTCCCTCCTAACTTCCCTACCCTGCAAGCTTTGACCCTCCCAACTGTCCTCCCCTGCTGGTCCGGTCACCCCTAACTGCCCTCCCCTGCTGGCCATCTTGTGGCGGCCATCTTGTGTCCACATGGGGGCGGCCATCTTGTGTGTTGGAGTGATGATCAATTTGCATTTTACTCTTTTATTTTATACACACACACACACACACACACATGTACATGTATATGTATATGTATATGTATATATGTATATATACACTGAGTGACCAGATTATTATGCGTTCAGAGATCATAATAATCTGGCCACTCAGTGTATGTTAAGTAAAAACAAACCAAAAACACCACTATGATCATTGTGACTGAAATTAATATAAAAAGAGTTCCACACAAAATTGTCTGGATTTTACAATTTATATTCCATAAACTGACTTTGTGAATTCCAACAATTAACTTCATTTCCTCAATTTTTTTCATTAATAAGAGACTCGCTTAAATTTTAAAACATAAACTCCCCAAAACTGTGATCGTTTCTGTTCACTTTAGTTCTGATTACCTGGATAGCTTTTAGGGAAGAATGGGGAACAGACTTTAAAAAAAATTAACTCACAGACTTTTTTTTTTCCCCTTCCTATAGATGATTCCCTCAGGGTTACCAGAACTTACAAGTATTCAAGATTTGAAATATGTTAGAGATGCACTTCAGCCCCAAACTACAGATGCAGAAGCAACAATTTTCTTTACTAGGTAATTCATGCTTAAGTATATTAGAGAAGGCACACAGTTTAGCTTTGTTTTCCTTAGTATAAACAAATGCTATACATCAAAATTCTGATTTACAGGAGAAAAATTGATTCACAGTATTAGCAAATAGTAGGTTGTCAAGTTTATTTACTAAATAAGTATAAAGGATTTGCAACATTAAAAATAAACTTATTTCTCTCAAGGCATGGTCTCAAGTTTTATTTAGTATATGATTTCAATTATAAAAATCCTATTTATGAACTATTTCTGTGAAGCACATTTTCTACAATGCCAAATACAATTTTTATGGATATCATAAGTGCTTAAAACAGCATCCTCTGCAACACTGCTGTAGTAAATTGTTTGATTGCATTTGAACTTGTCATTATTGCTCTAAAGACAAATATGTTCTAAATGTCTGGTGACCAATTTGGTCAGTTCTCTCCTTGTTCTCTTGCCTTCTTCCTCTCATTGGAGAAGAGGTAGAAAACACTGTACTAGACTTCCTTAGTCTCAAGAGTCTGGGCTGAATTGAATTGAAGGAAGCTGACTTTTGTATAGCCTTCCAAACTAATCCTGATAATTTAGGTATTGATGAGTTTTGTTTTTTAAAGAGTTTCGTAGGCTCCTCTGGGTAAGGCTATAAAGCAGGCATATATTAGTCTGCTTGATCTGCTTTGGCAAAATACCATAGGTGAGGTAGCTTAAAAAGCAGAAATTTAATTTCTCATAGTTCTGGAGGCTGGGAAGTCCAAGATTCATGTGTCAGCCGATTTGCTTCATGGTGAGGACTCTAGCTTGCAGACTACTATCTCATCACTGTTTTTTCCTGAAAGAGGGAGAAAGAGCAAGAGCAAGATAAGATTATGAGAAGAATAGTCCTATTGGTTCAGGGCTCTACCTTTAACCTTAATTTCTAACTCCATAAAGGCCATACCCATTGGGGCTTGAACACATGAATTTTGGGAGACACAATGTTTATTCCATAGCAAGGCAAACATAAAGATGTATGAGGTTTTCTCACTTCCCTATTGAATCCTTTTTCTCTTTCTGGATCCTTTATCCTGGTTCTGAAACTTCTTTTTCCTTTGCTTGCCTACAGTGTTTTATCCAGGTCTGCCTTCCTAATTGAGTCTCACCAAACTCCCCATCCTGTCGAAACTTCTTTTCCCACCCAATTGAGGGAAGTCGTGATTATCTGAAGGACTCTGATAGTAGATTCTACTATTTGATAAAAGAGATTTGTTTTTTTAATTGGAATTACTCTGGATTCTTCCTCCTAAACCTGTTTAGCTCTCACTATCCCGATTTATTACAAGGGACTAAAATAATAAAACCATCTTTTGGCATTATAACAGTCATCTTTTATTGCTAAAAGCTTTTAATTAGTATTGGACCCCAGTGGGCTCAAGAAATAAAAGCATAATTTCTTGGAGACAATGGGATTGAATGGAGTAGAGACTCTTGTGCTAACATTTTTGTTGGGGTGAGATGTATTTTAATGGATTTTTGGCTTATAGAACAAAGGGGATCTTTGACAGAGTGAGAGTCTGCTTAATATTTTAAAAGGAATGAAAATATTTTTCATCTTTTATTATGTTAAAAGAATTGAGCATGTGTTCTCATGAACATTTACTGTTAACACATTTTCTGGGTTTTTTTGTAGGCTGATTGAATCCAGCTTGGGAAGCATTGCCACCAAGTTTAACTTCTTCATTCACAACCTTGCTCAGCTGCGTTTTTCTGGTCTTCCTTCTAATGATGAACCCATCCTTTCATTTTCACCCAAAACATACTCCTTTAGACAAGATGGTCGAATCAAGGAAGTCTCTGTTTTCACTTATCATAAGAAATACAACCCAGATAAACATTACGTAAGTTTGGTTTGATTTGTAGAGACTGGTGCCTGCATTATTTTTGTCCTTTTCCACTTCTTTCATTGACTCTACTGAAGTTTCAAGCATTTGTTCTTTTCATACTTCTTTCTTCCATGGATGGTCCAAAAATAAATAAATGTACTTGGGGCTTCCCTAATTGTTTTTTGGTATTTATTTCTTGGTAGATTTGCTCCAAAACCATGAGGGACAAATGATATTCTTCTTTTCAGAGACAAGACTAAAAGGGTAGTGCTTTTTCTCCTTCCTTATCTTCAGTTCGTTCTTAATTTCAAAGGTAAAGCTTGCTCATTGTAACAAATTCAACCAATATAGAAGCATGTAAAGTTAAAATCATTTCTAAGTTCTTATCCTACTCTTCAGGGATGATGAAATGTTATCACACACACAGTTTGTTTTTTAAAGACAGGATCTTCATTGTGCTTCCTCCCTAATAGTATAGCATTATCATCATTTTTACTGTTTTATTCACCCTTGTGGTAATATTTTTGTGGATAAAACTTTGTGGCACTGTCGGTCTTTAAATTTTTGACAGATTGATAAATTTTAGAAAGCAACTTTGCTATTTAAATTTTCACCTATTTTATTAATAAATTTTTGTATGTTTACTGGTCATTTACCCTAACACCATTTATTGAGCAGTCCTCCCCCAACCCCAATGATTTATTATGCCACCTTTAAATACACTAAGTTTATACATATTTCTGAATTTCTTCTGTAGCTGTAGCTGGCTCTACACCAATATTTTGCTCTCTAAAGTACTCTGATATTGTAATAGTTTAAATATCCAGTAAGATAAGTTTTCCCTCATACCCCAGCTGTCATAAATTTTGCTTTTTTTTCTTATTTACTCTCTTAAATGAACTTATTAATATTTTCATTGAAAATGTACTATATTTATAAATTTGGCAAATAAATTTATTTTATTTAATCCTGGAAATAAAATGACTTCACTTTCCAGTTCACGTTTCTGTAAGATCACTTTTTAGAATGTTGTTAGATGTGCTATAAATGAGTTTTATATTTGCTGTTTTCTATTGGGGACATATATTAACAAGCTAAAAGCACTTGGATTATACACTGAGTGGCCAGATTATTATTATCTCTGAACGCATAATAATCTGGCCACTCAGTGCGTGTGTGTATATATATTTTAGAGGCCCGGTGCATGAATTCGTGCATGGGTGGGGTCCAGCCAGCCTGGCCAGGGGGAGGGGACATGGGCAGTTGACCGGCCTGCCTGCTGGTCAAACTCCTGGTCGAGGGGACAATTGCATATTAGCCTTTTATTATGTAGGATATACACTAAGTGGCCAGATTATTGTGTTCAGAGACCATAATAATCTGGCCATTCAGTGTATATAATGATCAAACTATATTTTCTGTCAGGAAAGGTTTTATTATGAATCTAATGTGTTTGGTTGTGATTTCTTCAGATTTATGTAGTCCGAATTTTGAGGGAAGGACAGCTTGAGCCATCATTTGTGTTCCGGACATTTGATGAATTTCAGGAACTGCACAACAAGCTCAGTATTATTTTTCCACTTTGGAAGTTACCAGGGTATGTTCCCATTCATGTACATTAATCCTTTTTTATAGAAAATAACTTATTTATTATTAAGTGTAGATTAAAAGTTTTGTGTTAATACTTAGTAAGATACTATGAACCATATGTGACTTTTCCTTTATATTACAAGGGCCTAATACAGTACTAGGTTAAAACAAGGAACTATAAGTTTTTGATTAATGAGTTAATAAATGATCAAAATCTGAAATTGCCCTGGCCAGTGTGTCTCATTTTGTTGGGCGTTGTCCTGTGCACCAAAAGGTTGCCAGTTTGATTTCTGGTCAGGGCACATGCTCAGGTTGTGGGATCCCCTGCAGAAGGCAGCCAATTGATGTTTCTCTCTCTCCCTCTTCCTCTTCCTTCCTCTCTAAAAAAAATCAAAAACATATTTCTTAAAAATAAATCTTAAACTTAAATTTTGGGATTTTCCAGCTTTCTAATTATAGTGGAAGCTTTAAATTTGCTGTCTCTACCATAGTAAGCAACACAAGATAATAAAATTTGGAATCTTGGTGTTAAAAAAACAGATTTTAAATAACTGCAGAAATAATCTATTATGATCATACTGAGCTCATCTGGATAAAAAAGAGCTGAGGCATTGAGATTGTTAGTCAGAATCTTAGTGTTTAGTTTTGTATCTGATACCTTTTAGAGACCCTCAGTTTTAATTTTGCTGAGTTTATTTCCATGTGCAATACTAGATTCAGACATTTTTCCACTGCCACCAAAATAAGCACAGTTAAGATTATCTTGATTTGGGGCCTTTGTCATTTGTGAATTTTACCGGTCTCTACAATAGCTATGGCTGGTTAATGATTATTTTGGAGGTTAAGATCTGCATAAAATATCTGTGAATGATTAATCATGAGAAGAAATAAATAGAAAATAAGTTTAAAATACAGCAAATTAGAAAAACAACACACCTTTTGTGCCAGGGTTCATAAAAGGATAATGGATAGTTGAACTATTTCATCTCCAGTACTTTGAAGAGAAATCGCAAAATTTACTTTATAGTGGATTAAGAATCCATTGTGCCGAAACCGGTTTGGCTCAGTGGATAGAGCGTCGGTCTGCGGACTGAGGGGTCCCAGGTTCGATTCCGGTTGGGGGCATGTACATTGGTTGCGGGCACATCCCCGGTGGGGGGTGTGCAGGAGGCAGCTGGTCGATGTTTCTCTCTCATCGATGTTTCTGGCTCTCTATCCCTCTCCCTGCCTCTCTGTGGAAAATCAATGAAATATATTTAAAAAAAAAAAAAAGAATCCAGTTTGTATTTAAGTATATAAAAAAGTGTATTTCTAAGTAAATATTGAACTTGATTCTATAAATACTTCCAGATGAAATAATTTAAATCCCACTTGTTACTGTTTTTCTTTTGTAGCTTTCCTAACAGAATGGTTCTAGGAAGAACGCACATAAAAGATGTAGCAGCCAAAAGAAAAATTGAGTTAAACAGTTATTTACAGAGTTTGATGAGTGCTTCAACGGATGTAGCAGAGGTGATTGTCCTAATTGAAAAATAACATACTATTTTTGTGCTACATAGTACTTAAGCTAATGGATCTTTTTCCTCTTCTTTCTTAGTGTGATCTTGTTTGTACGTTTTTTCACCCTCTACTTCGTGATGAGAAAGCTGAAGGAATAGCTAGGTCTGCAGGTGAGAATATTTTTTTCTCTTTATTGATAGATCACGGCTTCCTTATGGCCCTCAAGTCTGTAACTAATCCGTGGATGTGGTGGAATCATGGTGGGGTTGCAAGCTGTGGTCCAGTGTGATGAGAGGAGGTATTCTTTCTAAGCTAGTCTATTTCTAGATAAACATAATTTTCCTAATAGAATGTAATTACTAAAGAAATATATATCCTGTGGCCTACCAGGTTCTTTGCCCTTTGTTACTGCACATTCACATGGTCCTGGAGTTAAAGCAAAAATTTTTTTGTTGTGGCTTGAACCACTGCAAGTAAGATAAAAATAAGATTAACATATTTATATTTTCAGATGCGGGACCCTTCAGTCCTACCCCAGGCCAAATAGGAGGATCAGTGAAATTATCTGTCTCTTACCGAAATAGTACTCTTTTCATCATGGTGATGCACATCAAAGATCTTGTGAGTGATTACAAATACTAGTGGTTGTAGAGGAAACCCATTCCTTGGTAGGAAGCATTACTGTTAAGGGAATGCTTTTCTTTGTAGGTTACTGAAGATGGGGCTGACCCAAATCCATATGTCAAAACATACCTACTTCCAGATCCCCACAAAACATCTAAACGCAAAACCAAAATTTCACGAAAAACTAGGAACCCGACATTCAATGAAATGGTAAGTTAAAATCATTTCTAAAAATTTCCTTGATTTGTTATTTTGAGATTTTAAATTTTTAGGTATTGGTTGTTGTACTAGTAAAGTCAGTCAGTAGCAGTCCACTGGTATTTAACAAAGTGATGCAGCCCTAGCGGTTTGGCTCAGTGGATAGAGCGTCGGCCTGCAGACTGAAGGTTCCCTGTTTTGATTCCAGTCAAGGGCACATGCCTGAGTTGCAACTTAATCCCCAGTAGCGGGTGTGCAGGAGGCAGCCAAAGATTCTCTCTCATCATTGATGTTTCTATCTCTCCCTCCCTCTTCCTCTCTGAAATAAAAAATATATATTTTTTTAAAACACACACAAAATGATGCAGAATTGAACCCTCAATCATAGACCTTAGGTTTTAAGAAGATCTTAGGGGCCATTATTCAACTACCCTTCCAGCTTGAACCCCTTCTACATTTTCAAAAAGGGGGGCTGTTCAGTCTGTGCTGAAGTACTTCCAGGCCATCCAATTTGTTTTGGGCAGCTCCAACTCTCAGATTATTTTTTTTACTGAGCTGAAATCTTCCCTTCCTAGAGTTTGCACCTGTGGGTTTCACCTCTTGGAACCACACAAAACTTTTCTTTTCCTCCTACATGGCAGCCCTTCATATAATTGAAGTTTAAATGTCCTTTGTTTATTCTTTTAAAATATCTTCAGTACCTTTATCTTTGCTTGATAGGATGTGGTTTCAAAATCATCTTCCTTCTAACTAGTTTCAGCAACCCTCTTGAAATAGAGTGCTTTAAACTATAGCAGGCATCAGCTAAACAGAATGGAGCAGAACTGTGACTGCTCGGCTACTCATGGTCAACTTGTAAAATTCCTCATCTGTTAAAACCCACTAACTCTTAGTTAACTGCTTCTTTAGAATAAACACTACTTCATTTGTGCACATTAACATTACATCCACACAAAATGTCTATATAGAGATTTGAAAGCAAATAGTTCTGAATTTTCATCTATTTCATGAATTTATTAAAACCTTAGAATATCCTTTCAGCCCATTAAAAGAATATAAAATGTTTGGTGAAGACCAATTCATATCATTCTCAAAAGGCAGTATTGGCTTTTTTTCTAGTTAGTGTTGTGCTTTAAAGAAAATGAAATGTGGTCCTTTTTTTAGTTTTAAAGTCAGTGAGAACTAGACCAGGGAAATGTTTCTCAGAAGTTATGGTAAGGTTTTCTTGGAAAATAAATTCTAAGTGTTAAATGTAGTATTTGAAAAAGAGTAGCTTTTCAACACGCCAGATTTTCTGTGAATTACATTTGTAGTTGATGAGTTCACACTGGATTATGGATAATTAGAAATTATCATTTCGTGGTATATAAAATCCAACAGAAAAAAGACAACAAAAGAAAATTTTAATCCCTCATTTTTTTGGTAAAATACTTATAATTATGCTGTCTCAACTTGCTTCCTTCTATTCTCATTAGATCATCTTAGTGCATGCTGCCTTTCCCCATAGTCCATCTCAGAAAGACCATGTTTTTAGTTTTAAGCCATAATAATTTTCTACTTTGTGCATTTCTATGTCAGACTCTCAGAGGACTGATAATACAATTCAGGACTCCTGAAATATAAAATGTGTATCTAAAGCATGAGACAAATTCCACCAGATGTGTCATAATCAATGTCATTAATTATAGTCGCTTTGACTAATGACCTCGTTTTTACTTAAAATAATCCAAGAATTCAAAGAAATAATGTGTAACCTTCTGTTTCTTTTTGCCTTTGCTGTAGCTTGTGTACAGTGGATATAGCAAAGAAACCCTAAGACAGAGAGAACTTCAACTAAGTGTACTCAGTGCAGAATCTCTGCGGGAGAATTTTTTCTTGGGTGGAATAACCCTGCCTTTGAAAGATTTCAACTTGAGCAAAGAGACAGTTAAGTGGTATCAGCTGACTGCAGCAACCTATTTCTAAGCTAGTGAATTACTGAGCTTTGGAAGTAGAATAGTTATAAACACACACACACACACACACACACACACACACACACACACAAACTTGAGAACTTTGTATAGTATTTTTATACTTGGATAGAAATTATAAAGTAAATGTACTTGCTGCATTTCAACACACGTGTTGGACCAATAGTCACATAACTAACTTTTATGAGTTTGTTGAAGCCATTGCCATTTTAAAGTTATTATGTAGAATGCTGTAAACCCTAAACTTAATATATAGTAAGTCTGCAAAAGACTTGAACAATTTAATCCTCTCTTAAGTAATTCAGAGTAAAAGCTTTAGTTTGGTCTTTTTTTCATTGTTTCTTTCATAGACACAGCATGTTTGTTTTCCTGTTTTGCACCTTCTATAGCCTTTACCACTGTGCATGTTTGCAAACACCAAAGGAAAGGAAAGGTGCAGATGTTACAGTCAAATGCAGCTGCTATTCACAGGGCCGAAAAGCAAAGCACAAATTATAGATAGTTATGTTACGAACTACTAAGTAGTTTATAAACATAGGGGGAAATAACATTGCTTTCTATTTTTCATGTCTTTAAAGCCTTTTTCAGAATGAAGTGAAGTTACTGAAGTTGTAAATAATGGTGCCTTAACTTCATGTTTGCCTGACACTTCATTCTGACTTTTTCTGACTTGATAACTAGTAAGTAGTTTTCACTCACTTTCAGCTTACTCAAGACAAAAAGTTATTTACACTTACTAGTGTTTTTCCCACAGAAAGATCATTTTCTCTACTTTTGATATGTGACTTAGTTAAAGTCAGCCATTTAATTTATGTTTGTGTTATCCGGTAATTGAATGAGATCCATCAATGTAGCTGTACACTAAATTCCATCATTCCATTATTCTAGTAGTCCTACATTTATTCCCAGGAGTGTGAGTTCGGTAGTTTCACTTCCACGTATCTATACTCCACTCCTTCATTAAACAAGTGAAAATTGTTTACCCATGTCCCCATTCCTGTTCGGTAGAAGAACTCCAATGAGTAGGGCAGACTCTTCACAATGGGCCCAGGACAAGAATCCTAGGGTCCATACTGAATTAAAATGTAGACTTTTATGGCAGAGTTGATTTTGTAAGTGTCTTACTTACATTTGTAAACATTGTACATTAAATTATTTTCCTTAATATAATGTGACTTAGAATCATAAGGGACATGATTGAAATCATTTATAGTAACCATTAAGAATAAGATTCATTTTTATTAATTATTCAACTTCACAAACAGTTTTGTGTTTAGTTTGGGTAAATATGTATATATAATCTCATGGCTAAAACAGAAAGTCACTTTTTAAATGATAATAGATTGTAACAATCTGGGTGCTGTGAGATAACTGACAAAATATGCAATGTAGAATACCAACACAGAAAGGACAGTCTGCAAGTTAGTTGTCCAGAACAGAATTTTTATGAACTGTGCAAATATTTAATGTACATGGTGATACCTGCAGAGCAGAAATAGATGAGTCGAGGATGCATCAGTGGGACAGGCTAAAAAAAAAAAGAAAAACTTGAAATTTTTGGTGCCTAACACTAATGGTCCATTTGTAGGAAACCCCATGAGTATGATATATGAATGTCTTTTTTAAATGTTAAATGTGTTGTCTATTTAATACAATAATTAAATGCACATCAAAGCACCACTGTTTATTTTTTTTCCGGATAGCATGTGTAAGTAGCTTTTCAAATGTAAAGAAGTAGTAGATATTTTCACTTAAGTTTTTGATACCTAATTCCATTCCACAAGCTGTCACTTAGCCACTGTAAAAGTACTGTTTTGGTAAAAGGTCATTGTTAATTGGACTCATTGTATACTGCCTATTTGCAGTCTGTTACTGCAGTGCCTCTTAGCACAAATAATAGAGCTAGAAAATATGGTCACTTTTCAATTATAAGAAATCTGGATTCTTATCTAAAAGTGTATATTATGATTAATATTGTACAGTTAACCAGAGTTAAGAACAAGTGGTGATGTTTTCTCTTAATTTAACTCATTCTGTGCCTTCTTTGTTCATTAAAACACCACACACATACTTTACATATATTCTAATATAAGTTATTTCTTTGTGAAATGCTCATCTTCAGCCCTTACCAAAAAAGGGACTGGGGCACTTCTTTGCACTGCTACTATCAATAGATTTTTAAATCAGTTGTTTTTTAATCATTTTTAAAGCTTACATTCAAGTAAATCAAACAAAAGTTTAAACAAGCTAGCCAAGACACTAATTTGTAAGTATAATCACGTTTTATATCTATCTTTATTGAGTAAAAATAATTACACTATACGTAAGTCCTGCACCAGAAGAATTCTTTCCTCTTGGAGTGTTTTGGGATTTGAAAAATAATGGTTTACTCCCAGAACCTATTGTTTTCTCTACTGAGGAACCCAATGTAGAACTTGCACTGATATTTTTATCACTGCCTTTAAAAGAGTCAATAGGTCTCTAAATGTTAAGGCATGTATGGTCTTTGATAAAGTATTTTATCTTTTCAAATTAATGTTGAATAAAAGTTTCAATATCTTGCCTTAAATTGGTTAATGAGTCTTTTCTAGGACTCTAGTACTATGGCATATAAAAAAGAAAACATTCAATTTTGATACTTAGACTGCAGATCAAAAAGGACTGAAGCCACACTACTATAATTTATAGATTAACTTACATGCTGTTTGACTAGAGGTGCAAATATGAATGAATATGGCAGTTAGTTTGATCTATAAGAACCAAATACTTTAATTATGTTAAGGTAGTGAATAAAGATGTATAATTTTTTTTATTAATACCTTGAATATATTCAGTGGATTGGACGTGACTTCATAACTGTACTATAATTTTATTAAAATATTTCTGGAATAAAGGAACTCTGCTATCAATTCTTTCCTCGTCACCATATTACTGTTTTTGGTTCCAAACTTTGAGCTCACTGTTGCTGTTCTTTGCATTTTACCCAGGAGTTTATTAGGTTCATATAATCCTGAATTTCAGAACTGACCTGTCAGTTGCCCCTAAAGATGTTCAAATACAGTGTGTCTAATTTCTAAGTGTGGTTCTTTGAAGATCTGGATTGCCACTTGCCCAGAGTCCCATCACCATTTCACAGAATTGAAATGCTTCTGTGAGTATGGTCCCTGGCCTTTGGTAGTTTATTTAAATACTAGAGGCCTGTTGCACGAAGATTCCTTCCCCTGGCTGCCAGCACCGGTTTTCCTCCGGCACCTGGGACCCGGGTCGCAGCGGAGCCAAGCCTTCAGGCTTCAGGCTTCAGTCTTCGCTCTGTGCCTGTGTATGCAAATTAACCCGTCATCTTCATTGGGTTAATTTGCATACACTCCTGATTGGCTGGTGGGCGTCGCGGAGGTACAGTCAATTTGCATCTTCCTCTTTTATTAGTGTGGATTAAATCGTGTAGTAACAACCATGTTATAGACATACCTACACAACAGGAAAATGTAGATTCTTTAATACGCAGAAACCAGGAAAAGCAATAACTTAAACAATCAGAGCCAGTTTTGAGGGGGTGATAAATTCAGTTTCTGTCAGAAAACCTACTTTATTTCACCTCTACTCTTTCAAAACACTTTATCATACAAATTTTAGACATACAAAATTAGGCAACAGTAGAATGAATTCCATGTATGATTCCATCATATACCTACAACAGTTAATATCTTAGGTCTAATCTTATTTGATATGTATTAACTAGGATGTGCCTTAGATGCATATAACTTTTTTTTCCATTTTATAATTCTTAAATCTATGGATCAGTAACTTCAGTTCTGAATAATTTAGTATGACTTCTTCAATTATTACTCTCTTTAACTGTTTAACCCATTCATTGACTTTTAAATATTTGTGGTTGTATTTTTCATTTCTAGAATAACTATTTGGTTATTTTTTTTTTTTTTATTTGAATCATGACCCAGGAAAGACTGACAAGATCAATGGGGAAAGAATTGTTTTTTCAACAAAGGACAATTAGATAATCACATGCAAAAAAACTCTTACAACATATACAAAAATTAGTTCAAAATGGATCAAAGACCTAAACATAACTAAAATTATAAAACTTAGGAGAAAACAAGTGTGCATATTTGTAACATTGGACTAGACAAGGGTTTCTTAAGCATGACACAAAAAGCACAAGTGCCTTGGCCAGTGTGGCTTGGTTGGAGTGTTATCTACACACCAAGGGGTGGTGGGTTCAATTCCTGGTTGGGGCACATGCCCAGGTTGCCAGTTCAATCATTCGTCAGAGCACAGCTGATCAATATTTCTCTTCTCTTCTCTCTCCCGCTCTCTCAAATTAAAAAAAACACAAAACAGAATCAACAAAAGAAAAATAATAAACTGGGCTGTATAAAAATTTAAATATTTTATGTATCAAAGGACACTATTAATAAAGTAAAAAGACAACTCACAGAATGGGAGAGAATAGTCACAAATCATATATCTGATATGACACAAATGGGCAAATGAGTGAATACACATTCCTCCAAAATGATCAATCACATGAAAAGATACTCAACACATCCTAGCCGGTTTGGCTCAGTGGATAGAGCATCGGCCTGTGGACTGAAGGGTCCCAGGTTCGATTCCGGTCAAAGGCACATGCCTGGGTTGTGAGCTCAATCCCCAGTAGGGGGTGTGCAGGAGGCAGCCGATCAGTGATTCTCTCTCATCATTGATGTTTCTATCTTTCTCTGCCTCTCCCTACTCTCTGAAATCAATAATATATATATATATATATATATACTAGTAGCCCGTTTGCACGAAGATTCGTGCAATAGACCTTCATTCACCTGGCTGCCTGCACCAGTTTTCTGCCGGCACCGGGGACCCAGGCCTTGGCTGTGGCCACTGCCCTCTACCTTCTTTCAGGGTCCGGGCTTGGCCCTGGGCGGTGGCCTTGGGCTCAGCTGCACCCAGCGTCCCTGCGACCCGATTGCAGGAGCAGACCCCCAGGTCGGCTCGCTCCTGCCATCGGAGCAGGCACCCGGCTGGGGTGCGGTGCGGCGGAGCCCAAGGCCCGGAAAGCCCCGGGCGGCTTTCCGGTCCATGGGCTCCGCCGCACCGCACCCCAGCCGGGTGCCTGCTCCGATCGGAGCAGGCACCCGGCGGGCGCCCAAGGCCCGGAAAGCCCCGGGCGGCTTTCCGGGCCTTGGGCTCGGCCGCACCGCACCCCAGCCGGGTCCCTGCTCCGATCGGAGCACGCACCCGGCTGGCGCCCAAGGCCCGGAAAGCCCCGGGCGGCTTTCCGGGCCTTGGGCTCGGCCGCACCGCACCCCAGCCGGGTCCCTGCTCCGATCGGAGCACGCACCCGGCTGGCGCCCAAGGCCCGGAAAGCCCCGGCGGCTTTCCGGTCCTTGGGCTCCGCCGCACCGCACCCCAGCCGGGTCCCTGAGATCGGAGCAGGCGCCCGGAAAGCCACAGGCCCCAGCATCCCTGTAACGGTTTCCTGGTGGGCGTGGTTGATGGGCGTGGCTTGGTTGGTGGGCGTGGCTTGGGCGTAGCGAAGGTGCGGTCAATTTGCATATTTGTCTATTATAAGGTAAGATATATATATATATATATTTGAAAAGATGTTCAACTTCATTAGTCATTAGGGAAATACAAACAAAAATTATAGTGAGTTACTAATTCACACCCCCTGGGATAGCTAGAATAAAAAGTTTGAGGGTTTTGGAGGCCTCATTTATTCCTGGTGGGAATGCAAAACAGTGCAGCTGCTGTGGAAAACAGTTTGGCAGTTCTCAAAAAGTTAAACATAGTTACTCTATGACCCAGCAATTTATATACTGTGTGTAGATATATATAAATTCTCAAGGAGAATTGAAAACAGGTACTCAAATACTTGTACACACATGTTCACAGCATTATTCATAATGACCAAAAAGTACAAATAAACCAACTTTCCATTAACCAATGCCCAGATAAAGTGATATATCCATACAATGGAATATTACTCGTGAATGTACTAAAAGACACTGAGTTATAAACTTTAAAGTAGCAAATTTTATAGAATGTGAATTTTAACTCATTTTAAAAGGCTATACGATCAATTTTTAAAAACCATTTGATTATGGTATCTCTAATTGTGCTAACAGTGACAATTTTTTAGAAAGTAATTTTCCCCTTTTGTCTTTAAAAAATCAGGTTCCAATTTATGAAAGTTCTCAAAAAAAGCATGCCACATGTAAAGGCAATAGGGATATGACACCATTTGATTAAAGTTCAACACACATTTAAATACATATTTTACTTTGATGTTATTGATACAGACATTGCCAGATAATGTGAAAAACTAGTGGAGGGCTAAAACATGACTAAAGAAATCTTGAAATAACTGTTATGGTTTCTATTCCATAAATAAATATTTTAGTCAACATTCCTATATCCTTATTAGGAAAGTTGTACTGATTTTTTTTTTTTAACCAGAGTGGAATTCTCAAAACAATCCAGCAGTGGGGTTGGCTACATCATAGATATCCCTCAATATTTCCACTACAAGACATAACTGGGATGTCAGGGGGCTAAAGGCAGGCCCGTCATTCAAAGCAATACTTAAGAAACTCATGTGTAATTAAGTACGTAATTGACCTGACCCAAATTCGCTGGGGGCGGGGCGCGGATAAAGGCCTTTCCTAGTGTAGGGAAAGTCCACCAACCACTGCAGCGGTCTCCAGGCCCCACTCCTAGTCCGGGATTCCAACCTGCACGATCTGGACGCCGGCACCAACTTCAGACGCGCAGTCCCGGCTGCGGGCGGACTTAATTTCCGGCTCTGGCCTCGAGCCGCCTCAAAGACGGATGCATGCCGGGATGTGTAGTCCTGTTGATCAGGAATCCACTACCGCGTTGAAGTGCATTTCGGGATATGTAGTCAGGCGGACGCTGAGGGCTACGCAGTGTGGCTCCGCCTCCCGCGTGCGAGGAAGCGGGGACGTGTGAGGTCACTTCCTGCGTTCTGGGTGGCTTCCTGCGGCGTTTCCACTTCACGTTCTCTTTTCCACTGCCAGTCCGCCGCCATCATGGGTCGCATGCACGCTCCCGGGTGAGCTCGGGTTTCCCAGCGGGGTGCAGGGCTCGGCCGCGGGGATGGGGGGGAAGGACCGAGTGTGGGCAGCGGGTCGAGGGGATGATGGCCTTGGCTGCTGTGGCACAGAGCGCCCCTTCATCCCAAGACTGCTTCTCTCCCCAGGAAGGGCCTGTCCCAGTCGGCTCTGCCCTACCGCCGCAGCGTCCCCACCGTAAGTAGCTTGCAGGGACCCGGGAGGTCGGGGAGAGGCGCACCGTTTGTCGCTCCGGGGAAGTGGCGCGGGGTGGGGGCCATCTGTGCGCGAGGAGCGCGACTTCCAGCGTGGAGGGACCGCCCTGCTCCGGTACCATCCCAGCTTTGTGATCCTAAGGCCGCTTTCTTTTCTGCAAACAGTGGCTGAAATTGACGTCTGACGACGTGAAGGAGCAGATCTACAAACTGGCCAAGAAGGGCCTGACTCCCTCACAAATCGGTGCGTGTTTTTGTCTAATGGGGTCCCTTCCGCCCGCCCTCGTGTAACTTGCCGGAAGGAGTGGCGGTGGTGGTGGTGGTGGTAAATGTGTCCCAAATGTGCTTGAAAACCTTTTATCCTTTTTCCTGCCTTTACTATTGATGACTCAGACCTAATCTTCATTTGTTGAACTCTGAAGTTCTCTTTAGACGGTGAAGTTATCAAGACGTTCTCCAGATTTTAATGAGTATTTACTGTGGGCTACTCCGCCGAGTGCATGGTTCTGAGCACTTTACATATCCTGGCCTGTGATTTCTGACAGCAGTGCTTTGAAGTAAACAAGTAGTTTTCCCCATCTTACAGCAGAGGAAACTGAGGCACAGTGTGGCTGCATAACACCTCAAATCACACAGCTATTGGCTACTCAAGAGTGCTTGTCACACTTCCTCAGTTAGGTGTGGTTCGACCCTCAGCTGTGTGTGACTTTGCAAGTGGCTTTACATTTTTTTAAAAATATATTTTATTGATTTTTTACAGAGAGGAAGGGAGAGGGACAGAGAGCTAGAAACATCGATGAGAGAGCCGCCTCCTGCACACCCCCCACCGGGGACGTGCCCGCAACCAATGCACATGCCCTTGACCGGAATTGAACCTGGGACCCCTCAGTCCGCAGACCGACGCTCTATCCACTGAGCCAAACCGGTTTCGGCGGCTTTACATTTTTGGAAGAATATCTGATGTTCTTAATAAACATTAGCTGGTTTTAATTGAGCAAATGTATAGTTGGAATCTTATTAATAGCTTTGATGTCCTTTAAACTAGCAAGCTCACTATGATGATGGTCTTCCAACATTCGCAGTTTCCACCAGAAGGGTTTTCCTTAGTGTTGGGTAAACCTTCCTTGGATGTCTGAGTGAGCTTTGCGTGAATTCTCACATTGGTTTCTGTGATGCATAAATATAAAAGTAAGTCCCATTTTACAGTCGGGAAGCTTGAAAAGCTACTTGATCTCAGAACCCGGATGTCACATGCTCCAGGATGTGTGTTTGGTGTGGGAATTTATGATATACTAGAGGCCTGATGCACGAAAATCATGCAAGAGTAGGCCTTCCTACCCCTGGCTGCTGGCACCGGCTTCCCTCTGGCGCCCCGGGACCTGGGCTTCACTCGCAGCCCTGGCTTAGTGGGGAAGGTCCAGAAGGACTTCTGGTCTAATTAGCATATTACACTTTTATTATATAGGATTGCTCCCTTTACAGGTGTGATCCTGAGAGACTCGCATGGCGTTGCACAAGTACGTTTTGTGACAGGCAATAAGATCTTGAGAATTCTTAAGTCTAAAGGACTTGCTCCTGATCTTCCTGAGGATCTCTACCATTTAATTAAGAAAGCTGTTGCAGTTCGAAAACATCTTGAGAGGAACAGAAAGGTAAGAGAATAGAACTGCTTGTGCTAACTTATTTCAATAAAATGTAATTTGAATTAGATAAGGTGGTTTAGAATTAATATTCTACCAGGAGAGACTGGAGGAGGTTTGGCTCTCCTAGTTACAGTATATTCAGATGGTTGAAAATGTTGAGCTGTTGGTTGAGTTTTACAAATCATTCTTGTGGAAGGAAGCCTTAAATTCCCTTAAGGACTTAATGTACCACATGAACATGAGCTTGTTCTCTATTAATGTTAAAATGTTTTGAGTGGTTTTCCTGAATTCTATCAATTTTTATTTTTAGGATAAGGATGCTAAATTCCGTCTGATTCTGATCGAGAGCCGTATTCACCGGTTGGCTCGATATTATAAGACCAAACGAGTCCTGCCCCCCAATTGGAAATAGTAAGTATCAATCTTATTTGTTACAAGAACCAGAGTTAGCCAGATTGTAAATATAGTAAAAGGACTGATAGTAGTAATGTTTTAGCTCATGGCTCTATGTTCAACTGCTTTTTCAACTCTGCCATTGTAACAGGAATACAGCCATAGGTGATACATAAAGAAATGGATGTTGCCATTTTCCATTGAAACTATTTGCAAAGACAAGCAAAGGGCCATAGTTTGAACCCCTGGTTT
Source organism: Eptesicus fuscus (assembly GCF_027574615.1). NCBI lineage: Eukaryota > Metazoa > Chordata > Mammalia > Chiroptera > Vespertilionidae > Eptesicus > Eptesicus fuscus. The sequence continues at coordinate 53,623,308 of NC_072485.1, read as the reverse complement.
AGAACATGAACAAGCCCTGTTAATCTCGTTTATTTATTTTACTTTTTAAAATAAGTTTTTGTTGATATTTTTTAGAGAGAGAGAAAGGGAAAGGGGATAGTCATCACATCGATGGGCTGCCTCCCTGTAGGGGTCCCCATCTGGGATCGAGCCCGCATGTGCCCTGCCTGACCAGGGATTGAACTGCAACCTTTTGGTTTCTGAGCCACACCAGCTGGGCTGAATCACTTCCAGGTGGTTGATCAAGTTCCAGTTCGTGCCACTGATCTGAGGTGTTTATGTTGTCTTTATTTTTGCATCAGTTGCTCACTATGATGATTGATTTCCAAACATTCGCAGTTTCCACCAGAAAGGTTTTACCTTATGTTGGCCAGTTCTTCCTTGGATGTCTGAGTGAGCATCTTTAATTCATTATGCTTGAGCCACAGTAAACTGACTCAAGAACTCAGCAGTTTGATGCACTTTATACATTGGGATTATTTTAGCTGTTTGGAAATAACTCCATTAGCTGGGAGATTGTATGAATGAATGTGGAGGACCTGTATTAACCCAGTCTTTTCCCTTCCCCCTTTTTTTCCTTTTCAGCGAGTCGTCCACAGCCTCTGCACTGGTTGCATAAAATACCTATGTACTCGAGCAATAAAATCATTGTTTAACTAGAAGTATGATTTGTGTTTCTTTCCCTTAGAAAATTGTGGACCAGTGATTCATACATGTTGATCTTATAATATGGCAGTGTTTTAGCAGAATGAGAATTGTGTGGTTCCAGAAAGAGCTATATGTATCCGTTGCTTCTCATACATGCCCTGACTGGGCATCAAACCCACCACCCGTTGGAGTACAGGACAAAACTCCAACCTAGTACACTGGTTGGGGCTAGGATACGGCTCTTGTTTGTTCAAATTATGTATATGTGAGCACATAAGATTTGAAGGTTTCCTTTAAGAACTGTTCTCTTGATTTAAAAATCAAGTGGCAGGTGTTAAATTGAATTTTAAATTGAAGCTATGCATATATACACTGAGTGGCCAGATTATTATGATCTCTGAGCGCATAATAATCTGGCCACTCAGTGTATGTCCTATATAATAAAAGGCTAATATGCAAATTGTCCATTCGACCAGCAGGCAGGCCGGTCAACTGCCCATGTTCCCTCCCCCTGGCCAGGCTGGCTGGACCCCACCCATGCACAAATTCATGCACCAGGCCTCTAATTTTATATATATATATATGCACGCACATACATATACACACTGAGTGGCCAGATTATTATGCGTTCAGAGATCGTAATAATCTGGCCACTCGGTGTATGTGGCTTTAAAAGTCATACCAGTTTATAAGACTTGAAAACAGTCCCTTCCCTTTTGCAACCTGAAGTCTAGGGCAACTACAATTCAGCTATTTCTCTGCCATAATATGCCTTACGAATAATGTTTTGTGGGTGTTTTGTCTTTTTTTATTGATTTTTTTACAGAGAGGAAGAGAGAGGGATAGAGTTAGAAACATCGATGATAGACATCGATCAGCTGCCTCTTGCACAACCCCTACTGGGGATGTGCCCACAACCAAGGTACATGCCCCTGACCGGAATCGAACCTGGGACCCTTCAGTCCGCAGGCCGACGCTCTATCCACTGAGCCAAACCGGTTTCGGCAATATGTGGCCTTATTATGTCAGGCTTTCACTTAGCATGTTTTTGGGGTCCATTCATGTTGTAGCATGTAACAGTACTTTATTTTTATGATTGTAGGTACATACCATAATGTGTTAATGGATATTTAGCTATTCCTAACTTTTTGCTCTTGAACAGTGCTGCTATGAACATTTCATGTACTTGTTGTGAGTCCCTGTTTTCAATTTTGGATATATACTTAGAATTGCTCTAAATAATATCCTTGTACTGTGATTTCTTGGTTTTTTGTTTATACCTCTTCCCCTGGAATCCTCATAATAACGTAAGTTTCCTATCATTCATCTCCAAACTTTGAACCATAGTTTAAATCTCAATATCTTCAGTCAAGCTTACATCTTTGTATTTTTCCTTAGTGGTATCTCCCAGGACCTTCATTCTCCAGCTCCAATTCAGACAAGTTAGCCTTGAGACCTATAGTTCTGGGGTTGACTTTTGCCATCAGTGTGGGAATTCTTTCTCCTTCCAGTGTCAGATTCCCTGTATCTATATGTCTCATGTCCTCTTTCCTGGTTTATGCCTCCCTTTTGGTGAAACTCAAAAATTATATAAGGTGGTTTGGTGTACAAACCAGTCACACTAAAGTTGCTTTGCAATTAAAATTTAGTAACTTCCAAAGAAAGGGCTCAATCCTTGGACCTCATTTTTTCTCTGTTCATGCCAATTCCTAGGTAATTCCATCTAGTCTTGTGTCTTTAAAAGATACTTTTGAGGTTATTGCACTAAAATTCATACCTCCAGCACAGACCTTCCCTGAATTCTAGCCTTAGGTATGCGTCCTATTCAACATCCCTACCTGGATAGCTAATAAACACCTGGAATTTATTTCAAACTGAACTCTTGATTTTTGATCACCAAATTCTCTTGGCTCTACCTTAACAATATGTCCCAATTTTACCACTTATCACCTCTACTACAACCACCCTAGTCTGAGTCACCTCTTTCTATTACTACCATAAAAGCCTCTCTTGGCCACCTGTGACCCCCACCAGGTCTTTTCCACATTCAGCATCTAAGATGATTTTTCAAAGTGTAAGTCACGTGGTATTCCATATGCGCAAACACCTCCAGTGGTCCCCATGTCATTCAGAATAAAATCTAAAATCCTTATCTTGCCCTACAAGCAGTGTCAGGATCCGGCAGGAAACAGATGTACATCACACTTAAATTGAGGAATTTGGAGAGTGTCTTAAAGGAAATTTAAAAGGTATGAGTGGTCCGTAACATCAGCTTCCCAGGCAACAGAGCAGGGTGGAGAGTGGGTGTGGAGGGCCCCTGTGATCTGACCTCCAGCTACCTGTGCCAGTCACGAGCTGGCTTCACACTCTTCCCAGGGCCATTGCCCTTGTTAGTTTCTCTGCCTGGGAGGCTCTTCCACCAGATGTCCATAAAGTTTGCTCCTACATTTAGGTCTAACCTCACCAGAAAGGCCCTTTAAAAAGCTCCCTCCCACCCAACACTCCATCTCCCAATCCTGCTGTTCTTCAGAGGACTGCGTACTACCTAAATTATTGATATTTTCAGGTTATGAGTAAGCCCCATTAAAACAGGGATCTTGTTCACTACTATATCCCTAGTATTTAGAATGTGTGGCACATAGTAGGTTCTTAATACATGATGGTTAAATGAATGCACATAAAAGATGAAAATTTGAGCCGAAACCGGTTTGGCTCAGTGGATAGAGCATCGGCCTGCGGACTGAGAGGTCCCAGGTTCGATTCCGGTCAAGGGCATTCGATTCTTGGTTGTGGGCACATCCCCAGTGGGGGGTGTGCAGGAGGCAGCTGGTCGATGATTCTCTCTCATCGATGTTTCTAGCTCTCTATCCCTCTCCCTCTCTGTAAAAAGTCAATAAAATATATTAAAAAAAAAAAAAAGATGAAAATTTGAGATTTTGGAAAAAGTTTTTCAACTGTCACTGTTGAAAGAGAATTGGACTGGGAATAGCTTCTAGGCTGGAAATAATATATGCTAATAAAAGCCTCGGTGGGCCGAAACTGGTTTGGCTCAGTGAATAGAGCATCGGCCTGCGGACTCAAGGGTCCCGGGTTCGATTCCGGTCAAGGGCATGTACCTTGGTTGCAGGCACATCCCCAGTGGGCGGGGGGAGGAGGGGGCGGGTGCAGGAGGCAGCTGATCGATGTTTCTCTCTCATCGATGTTTCTAACTATCCCTCTCTCTTCCTCTCTGTAAAAAAAATCAATAAAATATATTAAAAAAGAAAAGAAAGAAAAGGAGCCTGACGGGCACCCCAGAGATTAAAAAAAAAAAAAAAAAAAAGCCTCGGTGGCCCTCACGCACAACGTTGTCACAAGATGGCCACCATCTATACTAATAAAAGTCTAGATGACCCTTGTGTGCGACGTCATCACAAGATGGCCACCACAAAATGGCCACACGCACAGCGGAGGCGGGGCCCGTTGGCCGCTCTGCGCGATGAGGCCTGTGGTCCTGTGGCTCCACATGGCATGGAGGAGGCTGGTCCCAGCGTCTCCGCTGCCTCGTGCGGAGGAGGTGGGTCGCGGCAAGGGAGGGCAGTTGGGGGCCATCAGTCCGGCAGGGAAGGGCAGTTGGGGGCAACCGGGCTGGCAGGGGAGCGGTTAGGTGTCAATCAGGCTGGCAGGCAGAAATGGTTAGGGGCAATCAGGTAGGCAGGCAGGCGAGCAGTTAGGAGCCAGCAGTCCTGGATTGTGAGAGGGATGTCCCCGAGGGGTCCCAGATTGGAGAGGGTGCAGGCCGGGTTGAGGGACACCACCACCCCCCATGCACGAATTTTGTGCACTGGGCCTCTAGTATATATATAAAAGCCTAAGTCACCATCCTACCGGTAGCTATGACGTGCACTGACCACCAGGGGGCAGATGCTCAATGCAGGAGCTGCTGAGCTGCAGTGATTTGGCAGCTGCAGTTCTCAGGTGATGCACCCGGAACCAGAGAGGAGGGAGCCCAATTCCAGGGTGCATCACCCAAGAACTGCCCTCTCGCAATCTGGGATCCCTCAGGAGATGTTGGAGAGCTGGTTTCGGCCAGATCCCTGCAGACCAGACCAAAGGACCCCACCGGTGCATGAATCCGTGCACCAGGCCTCTAACCCATTGGCTCCCCACTTCAGGTCTGGCTCCCCACCGGGCCTCTAGGCCATTGCAGAGGTCCTGGGTCTGGCCCTTACAGAAACTTTTCGACTCAATTAGCTAAATGAGACATGCAGGACCTACTGCCTGCGGCCCCAACATGTGGTGCCCACACCGGCCCATCCGCTTAATACATTCCGATTTCCAGTGGAGGCAGCAAATTTTCCCGCTACCACTCTCGGCTGGGAAATCAGCCTTGGCTTCCCTCCTTCCGGGTGGACAGTAGCACCAGCAGGCAACCTCCAGGGAGGGAAGGAGGCGAAGGAGCAGCTCAGGTGGGAAGATGGAGGTTCCCGCTGCCGCAGGACTCCGCCTGGGCAGAAGGGCCTGGGTGGGAGCCTGGCATTGAGCAGGGTCCTGCCCTAGGCAGACTAGATTCCAGACTAAGTAAATCCTGTTTGCTAAATAAATGCATTTTGCAGCTCAGTGACCATAAGTCATCAGTTACTGCCAAACTTAGGGTAAAGTGAGATAAAAGAGGTGAGACAGATACAGAGAGAAAGTGACATAATATTGGGAGAAGAGAGGAGGAAGCCCGATTCCAGGGTGCATCACCCAAGAACCGCCCTCTCACAATCCAGACCCCTAGGGGGATGTTGGAGAGCTGGTTTTGGCCTGATCCCCGCAAGCCAGGCTGAGGGACCCCACCGGTGCATGAATCTATGCACGGGGCCTCTTGTTTTTCATAAAAATGTTATTACTACTTATTGTATCTAGTGTAAAAAAACACACCAACCTGCTATTGAGAAGTGAGATGTCATTCTGATTTCCACTCCTTTTGTTTTTAACCTGTTTTTTTCCCCCTAACATGATGCTTTTAGGATCGTCTATTATTTGGTGTTTTGAGAGTTGCAATAATACTTTGGTTTTATCTTTTCATTTGTTCTGTAAGGTACTCAAGCTATTTCAGTTTCAGAATTGTCTTGCAGTTCTGGAAATTGTCTTGAATTATTTGTTTAATATTTCTTCCACTCTATTTTCTGTGTTCTCTTTCTGGAACTCATTATTTGCACTTTACACTTTCTGGACTGATCCTCTAATGTTTTCTCATCTTTGAACAACTATTGTCCATCTCTTTTCCTACTTTCTGAGAGGTTTCAACTTTATCTTCCAGTCTTCCTAAGTTTTTTTTCATTTCTGCCTTCATATACTTAATTTCCCAGAGCCAGTGGTATTTTGGTAAATGTATATGTGTGTATACATATATATGCTTATGTGTTATTATATTGTTAAATGTATGTTGGTATGTTGGTAAATGTTTAACTCTCCGGTGGGGGTGGGGAGAAGACAACTTAGATTTGCAATGTTTATTTTTTTTTTGGTGTAAAAACTCCCACCGTAGCCCTGGCTGGTGTGGCTCAGTTGGTTGATCATTGTCATATGCACCAAGAGGTCGCTGGTTCAGTTCCTGGAGAGGGCACATGCCCATGAGGGGCATGCAGGAGGCAGCCGATTGATGTTTCTCTCTCTCTCTCTGTCTCTCTTTCTCCTCCCTTCCCCTCTCTCTCTCCAAAATCAGTAACATATATTTATTAAAAATATCCCACTATGGCAGATTTCAAGCTACCAGGGGGATGTCACAGTGGAGTTGGGAGAGATGCTTGGTAGTAGACCATTATATGGTATTTCCTCTATACAGGAACAATAAATGTAAGTGACTTTAAGACCTTGGATAATAGAAAAATGGTAGCCCTGGTTGGTTTGGCTCAGTGGATAGAGCGTCAGCCTGTGGACTGAAGAGTCCCAGGTTTGATTCTGGTCAATGGCACATGCCCAGGTTGCAGGCTGGATCCCCGGTAGGGGGCGTGCAGAAGGCAGCTGATCAATGATTCTCTCTCTCTCATCACGAATGTTTCTACATCTCTCTCCCTCTCCTTTCCTCTTTGAAATCAATAAAAATATATTTTTAAAAAAGAAAAATGGTGTGAAATAATTAGGAAATGCTGAGTTTTTATTACATTTGTTTGAATATAATTTACCTTTGAGATTTAATTTTCATTTAAAAAATATATATTTGTATTGCTTTCAGAGAGGAAGGGAAAGGGAGAGAGAGAAACATCAATGATGAGAGAGAATCATCCATCGGCTGCCTCATGCATGGCCCACACTGGGGATCAAGCTCACAGTCCAGGCATGTGCCCTGACCAGGAATTGAACCATGACCTCCTGGTTCATACAACGATGCTCAACCACTGAGCCATGCCAACCAAGCTGAATAATTTTTTTTTATTGATTTTTTTACAGAGAGGAAAGGAGAGGGATAGAGAATTAGAAACATCGATTCAGCTGCCTCTTGCACACTCCCTACTGGGGATGTGCCTGCAACCAAGGAATCAAACCTGGGACCCTTCAGTCCGCAGGCTGACGCTCTATCCACTGAGCCAAACCAGTCAGGGCTGAATAATTTTTAATAATGCCTCTGCTTAACTGGTTTGCAGAATTCCTGAAAATGTAACAGTTGGCTCCTATGAGCCCTTATGACCAGCTCCAGCTCACCACGCAGAGCTCATATTCTGTTCCCTGAATTTTCTTTTTTATAGAAATCTGTTTTTTTATAGATATATTTTCTCATCTCTGAATACTTAATAATAATCTTAATTTTTTTCTATCTCTACACTGTGTTTTCTCTGAGATACTTTTTTGTTTGTTTGTCTTTTATGTTAGTCTTTTCTCAAATGCCCAGTAATCTTTGTAAAGTTCTGAATTATCCACCATAAAGTGCATACAGTATTTGAATTGTATCTGGATGCAGTTACTCTTTTTCACTACTAGGTGGCGTATATTATTGTTGTTGTGGGTAATGTTAACACTACTATATACCTGCAGCTTTTAATTTAAAAGTACTCTTACTTTTATATTTCTTTGACTTATACAACTTCTCAAAAAACCAACTCCAGATTCCTTTGGAAGGAGGCTTGGCATAAGTTCATTTTAAAAAATACGTATTTTAAAAATTAATTTCAGAGAGGAAGGGAGAGGAAGAAAGAGATAGAAACATCAATGATGAGAGAAAATCATCTATCCGCTACCTCCTGCACACCCCACACTGGGATCTAGCTTGCAACCCGGGATGTGCACTGACCAGGAATCGAACCATAACCTCCTGGTTCATAGGTTGAACCTTAACCACTAAGCCATACTGGTTGGGCAGCATAAGTTCATTTTTTAAAAAATTACCCCCATTTTAAAGATGGGAAAATTGAAGCTCAGAAAAGGTAATCTTTGAGGCTCAAACTAAGGTCTCTAGGATGCCTAGTGTTCCAATCACTATATCGCGATGCTTCTTATGAGTTTTTTTCTGTGTTTTTTGTTTGTTTGTAGAGAGGGATGAAAGGAGAGAGAGAAAGAAAAATATTGACGTGAGAGAGATACATCAATTATTTGCCTCCCCATACCCAACCCAACTGGGGATCGAACCCAAAACCTAGGTATGTGCCCTGCCTGGGAATCAAATCCCCAACTTTCCGGATGCTCCAGCCAACTGAGCCACACCAGCGAGGCCTCTTTTTTTTTTTTTTAAGAAAAGTGAAAATAATAATGACCCATGCTTTTCTAGACAAGTCAACTTAAAAATTAACAGAAACATAGCTTGCTCTCCTTGGAGCATGTCCGTGCCCTTCCTTTTCTGGGGCATGTACTTTTGCTCTCTCTTTCCTAAACTCTAAGGGTCCCCACTAAACTAGCAACCAGCAGGCAGTGGCAGCTCATCCTGGGCTAACCCCCTGAACCTGTCTCCAAGTGCCCCTTTTCTCCGGCTCTTCAGTGAGCTAACAGCAGGCCCGCCTTGGCCGAGTTCTTTTCCATACCATTCCTAGGGAGTCAAAGCAGCCCCGCTCAGGATCTCTGCTGTTGCTTCCACTACCCTAAGTCCATCCTTGTTTCCATAAATGTACCCTCCAAATAAAGGTAAAAATCAACACAAACATTTTGGCTAATCCCTAATGTATGAAAATATCCATTACAGAAATCAAATTTTAAAATCTCCAGAAATCTCAGTAAGTTTAGGCATTGTTCTCTTTTATATTGTTTCTCTTTAATTTTGTTATCTGTAAGTAAAAATTAGATTCCTTTTAAGCCAAAGATAAGAGTTGCCTTTCAGTAACAAGCTGTTCATGGCATCCCAGCCTCACCTGCAGCCACACTATCACCCGTTGCTGTGGCTACAAACACAGTGACATACATAGCAGGAGCTGGGGAATGACGACCACCAAATCAGAGGGAAGATGAGCAGGACTGTGTTTGTAATGTATTTTCCCCCCATAAGGTAGGTGAGATGTACAAGGGGACTTTTGCTATATTCTGTCTTTTTGTATGCCCAACATTCTTCTAAAAATATGAGGTCTAGAATTAGAGAAAAGCAGTTCACTCAGCAATTATTTATGACACTTTTGTAACATGTATTCTATACAGCAGTGAACAGCAATCTATTCATTGCTGATTAATTCAAAACACATTCACTAATGGCTTCTTATGGGCAAGGTGCTAGGCCAGATGCTAATAAGATGACTCATACCTGATCCTGCACCTATAAAGACATGGGGGCATGTGGGCGAAGAAATATGGCTCTATGGAAAGTAACTTCACAGGGTGATCATAAATTCCTAACTAGGCAGGTCATGGTGGGTAGTCACACCCCAGGCATATAACTTCCTTACTGAAGCTTATCTTTGCCTTAAGCAAGCCCTGTCCATCGTTTCTGTGTGTCTAGGTTAACACACATTTGAAATGCCCTCTTTCAGACCCTTCTAACACGTGACCACCCTTTCAGACCCTCCTAAAGTGCAAGAGCACATCATCTTAACTAGCTTGTAATTCAATCCTCATCTTGCTTTCTCCCACCTCTGTGTAATCTTCCTTCTGTCCCATCCTGAATTTCAGATGCATAGAAGAAATTGCAAAACTGTTATTCTTTGGAGCATTTGCGATCTTGCTCCCTGGCATATGTTGCCAGTTTTGGCTCAGATAAACTCATAAAAATTCTCTGCAGGTTTGGACATTTCTTACATCGACAGGCATATTGCATTATTCATTAAGTGTACAAACCACAATGTAGATATTAGCCTCAGAAGAGAGGTGTAGATAAAGTGCTAAGAAAAAATCATGGACAATTTGGGAAGGCTTCACAAGGAGATGGCAGTTAAGCTGGATCTTGAAGGATGCTTTGGGAAAGCGGGGAGAGGGAGCACCCCAAGAACAGAGCTTCCTGTGCGTGAGCAAAGTATGATGGGAGAATGTGCAGTGTGCAGGACCAGTGAGTGATTTAGTTTGGCTGGTGAGCTTGGGAGTAGTGAGAGAAGTCTGGGAAAGGAGTTAGGTCAGTTCCCAGAGGGCTCAGTCCAGGCCAAGCTGCTCAAGCCACATGACCAGAACTGTGTGCTGTTAGTGAGGGCCAGTGGGGCGGGGAGCGGCAGGTTGCTTCCTAGAGCCTGGGTGGGCACAAACAGGACCTGGGCCTCTGCAGAGACAGGAGCAGGTGTACAGTCCACAGGGCCTGTTAGTTTGGGTTGGAATCACCGCTCACAAGTGGCTCTTCAGCTTCTGCTTAAACTCCTCCAAGGATGGGAGGGTCACCGCTGACAAGGAGTTTGTTTTTTTCCTGCTGGGGAGTAGTTCCCCAAGGGTCTACTGGAGCCCTTGGTGAGGGGGGAGACAGGAGAGGAGAAACACGTTGGAAAAATATGAAGTGTGCTCTCTGCAGGGGCCTGTCCTCTGGTTCCAGCAGTCAGTGTGCCTGAGGGTGAGCCCGGCTGGGGGGTCCACGTGAGGAAGGCTGCTTTGGGCGGTGCCTTCTCCACTCAGGCCTCGGCCAACAGGCGGCAGGCTGGAGCTGCTGGTTTGCCTCTGGGGAAGGAGTTAGGTCAGCCATGGTGCTGGGCCTGGAACACCCACCTAGTGGGGAGCTAGGGCCAGGGAGACCAGCTCGTGCTGGAGGTGTGGGACGGTCCTGCGTCACCCTGGGGTCCTGCTCCCCTAGCATATACTCTTCTAGTCCAGGGGAAGGGCACTTTGGCTGATCTGGGGTCTCAGCATGGGCCCCCAGCATTGGCCCTCAGACCCCACCAACAGTGCTCAAAGATGGGGCAAGACGGGTCCTCCAGGAAGACTGACGAGGTATCTTTGAGGCTCTTTAGACAGAGCCCCTCCTGTGTCTCTCCAGCTAACAGGTTGCCGTGCTGGAGATGCCAACATCGGAGGGTGTGGCACATGATTTGCGAGCCTACACTAATATACTTATTTATGAACTCAAAGGTCATTATTGGTTTTTGTAACTCATAAAGCCCTATGCTAACTAAAGTGTTATTATTTATACAAATCACCCCTGAGCTCTAACCGCCTCTAACTCAGGATCAGGGGTTATGGGTTACAAACTCATTGGAGCAACGCTGGAATGCAGAATTATTAAACTCCTCTTTGTCTCAGTTTCCTCTTATAAAATGGATGTCAAGTCCCTTGCCCAAGGTCAAATGGCCAATGCAAGGCCACCGTGGCTGGACACTGGATTTTAGAAACAGAAGGGTGTTATTTCCTCCCAATTTCTCAAAGCAGCCTGGGGCGTGACACTCAACCCCGCTGAAGAACTGTTCTCTGACCTTTGAAAGCAAGATGAAGAGTGAGTGGGTGGGGGCTGGAAAGGAGAGACGGGTCAGCCTGAGTGTGTGTGTGATGGGGCCTGGCATGCATGGCAGGAGTGCCGCTGAGAAAGGTGAACTGGGATGGGGGTGTGTGTTCAGTTAGCTAGGCAGGTGATGAGACTCAGGTCCCTCGTCCTGGGGGAAGAGCCCAGGTTGGTCAGTGCCTCTGCCCTGTTTTCTCCATCCTGCACTTCCCCCCAGGGGTGCTGTGTGAACTTGACTAGCCTCACTGCCTGGGTGGTCCTTATCTAGAAGAGAAGGAGGTTGGACCAAGTAGGCTCCAAGCCCTTGCTGGGCATGCCAAGCTAAGTCTGAAAGCAGGTGAAGCGCCCGGCCAGTGCTGGCTGAATGTCCACCCATGAACCAAGAGGTTCAATTCACAGTTGGGGCACCTGCCGGGATTGCTGGCTCCATCCCCAGTGAGGCGCATGCAGGAGGCAGCCGACTGATGTTTCTCTGTCATCAATGTTTCTGTTTCTCTGTACCTCTCCCTTCCTCTCTCTCACTAAAAAAAAAATTAAAAAAAATTAGAATAATAATTTAAAAAAGCAGGTGAAGCTATTCAAATCTCCAACACCTTCAAAAGAGAGATCCTGGGGCAGGCAGGGTGAGTGTTGAAAGTCCTGGCTTGAGTCACTTTTTCCTACATACAGACTCCTTTCTGGCCTTGTCCTGCTCGAAGATTGGAAATCAGGTGTAAATGTCAGTCATCTGGATTGGGCCCAACCTGCTCATTTCTTCATTCGGCAACATTCTCTAAACCAGGGGTCCTCAAACTTTTTAAACAGGGGGCCAGTTCACTGTCCCTCAGACCGTTGGAAGGCCAGACAATAGTTTTTTTAAAAAAAAACTATGAACAAATTCCTATGCACACTGCATATATCTTATTTTGAAGTAAAAAAAAAAAATGGCAAAAACACCCGCATGTGGCCCACGGACCGTAGTTTGAGGATGCCTGCTCTAAACCCTTACAATGGCCCTGGCTCCTCTCTTCTCTCCCATCCACCCACCCACCCATCCATCCAATCAATAAGTATTTATGGAATATTTGTCAGGTGCTGTTTCAGGCTTTGGGATATAACAGTAAACAAAACCAGACACGGTCTCTGCTCTCTTGGAGACTGTAGGACAAAGGAGCTGTACCTGGTGCTACAAGAGGGAACCCTGACTGGGTGGGGGAATCTCACCATGGTGGGCAGAGAAGGCTGCCCTGAGGAAGTGACTCTTGAATTGTTATTTGAAGTAAGGGGAAGTGAAGTTGGGGGGAGGGGGTATTCCAGGCACAGCAATTAGCCTGTACATAGGCTTGTGGCAGAAGGGAGTGCTGGGGCAGGAGAGGGGCTAGAGGAGGAAGGGAGGCAGGGGCCAGAGCCACAGGACTCTGTAGGCCTTTTAACTAACTGTCTTTTCTTTAGAGCAACAGGGAGAGAGGTGTTTTGTTTTGTTTTTATTAGCATTTATTTGATGCTGAATTTACTGGGTGGACCTGCCCACCCAAGGGGAGTAGATGCTACCTGGGGAGAGGCAGGCCCTAGAGAAGAGGGATTCCCATCCTGAGGGAGCCCAGCAGAGGGCAGCAGGAAGCTAGCCCCAGGCTCCTGTGAGTCCCTCTGCTGAGAATACCCAGAATGTCCCTGAGGGTCTGGAGGAGAATTTAGGTCAGGTTCTGGAGGGAAATGGGAAAACCTTTGAGGTTTGTGTGGGAGGATGCCTGTATAAAGCTGGCGAGGCAGGAATTAAGAAATTAAAATTGCCAGAGGTGCCAATGGGACTAGAAGCTCCAGGCAGGCAGGGAGGGACTGTGTCTGTTTTGTGCAAGCAGCTATACTATTAGAGCAGTGCCTAGCATACAAGGTGCATGAAATTAACATTTATTTATCAAATGCACAAATGGAGATCCTGTTAGGTGGGGGGACGGAAGGAAGAAAAGGGGTGGCAAATGTTTTAGTGGAAGACAAAAAGAAAAGAATTTTTACTTATTGAGCCTACTATTTGTTGGGCAATCCTATATAATAAAGAGCTAATATGCAAATGGTCATCATGCCCTTATGCTGTCACCCCGTAAGGGCTCAGACAGTCAACACTGGGGAGAGAGGAATGGGGACCAGCCAGGCTGCAGCCCAGGAGAGGGACAAGCTACCTGCCCTGTGGTCCTGGGCGCCAGCATCTGGGGCTGTGGCCCGGGACAGGGACAAGCCGCCCTCCCCACGGTCCCGGGTGCCAGCAGCTGCACCTGTGCCTGTGGCCCGGGACAGGCACAAGCCACATGCCCCGTGGTCCTGGGCACCAGCGGCTGTGCTTGCGGCCCGGGCAAAGCCGCCTGCCCATGGTCCCCTGTGGCTGTGGCCGGCCCAGCCGAAACTGGCTGGGTCCTGGGTGCCTGCGGCTGGCCAGAGGGAGGGAAGCCCGGGTCCCGGGTGCATGACAAGGCAGAGGCAATTAGGGGCGATCAAGCCAGCAGGGGAGCAGTTAGGGGTGATCAGTCTGGTAGGGGAGCTGTTAGGGGCAATCAGGCAGGCAGGCAGAGGGGTTAGGGGCGATCAAGCAGGCAGGCAGGTGAGCGGTTAGGAGCCAGCGGTCTCGGATTGCAAGAGGCAGTTGGACATCCCCCAAGCGGTTCTGGATTGGAGACGGTGCAGGCCGGGCTGAGGGACACCACCCCCCCCCCCGTGCACAAATTTCGTGCACCGGGCCTCTAGTCTATACATATAAAAACGTAAGTGACCGAAGGACTGGTTGACTGGTCAACCAGTTGCTATGATGCACACTGACCACCAGATGCTCAATGCAGGAGTTGCCCCCTGGTGGTCAGTGTGCTCCCGCAGCCAACCTCCCGTGGCCGGCCAACATACCGTGGTTCCTCCCCCTGGCCAGCCAACCTCCTGTGGCCCCTCCCCCTGGCCAGCCACTCCCCCCCACCCTGATCTGCCTTGATCACCGGCCAGCTGAGGGACCCCACCTGAGCAAGAATTCATACACGGGGCCTCTAGTATGCTAATAAACCCTTTAAATTCATGATGTTGTTTTCAAGTTAGTTTTTTAATTTTAAGGTTAAAAATATGAAACAAAACAAAAATCTAAAAATAAGTCTCATTCTCAGAACAGACCCTCGAGCTCCTTCTCAGAGGCTAACAAGGTTTTTTGCATATCTTTTTAGAAATTTCATATGTATATCCCTTGAGGGTCACCTGCTGCTCCCTGCTGCATACAGGATACTGGCCTGTAGTTTTTTCTTTTCTTTTCCTTTTTTGTGTGTAGAATGCTTCACGAATCTGTGTCATGCTGGTGCAGGGGCCTTGCTAATCTCTTTATTGTTCCAATTTTAGTAAATGTGCTGCTGAAGAGAGCACCTGTTTTCTTTTCATGTAGTGTCCTTATCTGGCTTTGGTATCAGGGTAGGAGTGGCCTAATTAATTAAGTTCAGTAGCGTTCCCTTCTGTTAAATTTTTGGAAGAGTTGAGAAGGATTGGCATTAATTCTTCTTTAAGTGTTTGGTGGAATTCCCCAGGGAAACCATCTGGATCCTGGGCTTTTCTTTGTTGGGAAATTCTTGATTACTGATTCAATCTCCTTACTCATTATTGGTCTGTTCAGATTTTCTATTTCTTTTTTAAAATATATTTCTTTATTGATTTCAGAGAGGAAGGGAGAAGGACAGAGAGATAGAAACATCAATGATGAGAGAGAATCAGAATCATTGATCAGCTGCTTCCTGCACACCCCTACTGGGGATAGAGCCCGAAACCCAGGCATGGCTGGAATCGAACCTGGGACCTTTCAGTCTGCAGGCTGACACTCTATCCACTGAGCCAAATCGGCTAGGGCCAGATTTTTCTTTTCTTTTCAAATATATTTTTATTGCTTTCAGAGAGAAAGGGAGAGGCAGAGAGAGATAGAAACATCAATGATGAGAGAGAATCACTGACTGGCTGCCTCCTGCATGCCCCTTACTGGGGATAGAACCCGCAACCTGGGCATGTGCTCTGATAGGGAATCGAACCTGGGACCCTTCAGTCCTCAGGCCGATGCTCTATCCACTGAGCCAAACCTGGTAGGCTAGGGCCAGATTTTCTATTTCTTCATCATTAAGTCTTAGGAGGTTGTATGCTTCTAGGAATTTATCAGTTTCTTCTAGATTATCCATTTTTTAGCATGTGATTGTTCACAGTAGTTTCTTATGATTCTTTGTATTTCTGTGGTATAGTTGTCCTATCTCCTCTTTCATTCCTGGATTTATTTATTTGAGGTATTTCTCTTATTTTCTTAGTCTAGCTAAGGGTTCGTGAGTTTTGGTTATCGTCACAATACCAGCTCTTAGTTTCATTGATTGTTTCTTTTGTTTTTTTTGTTCTCTATTTCATTTATTTCTGCAATGATCTTTGTTATTTCCTTCCTCCTGCTAACTTTGGGCTTTCTTTTTCTTTTTTACTAGTTTTCAGGTGTAAGGTTCGGTTATTTGAGCTCTTTTTTTTTTTCTTAATGTAGGTGTGTTATCTCTATAAACTTCCCTCTTACAATTGCTTTTGCTGCACCCCACAGGTTTTGGTATATTGGGTTTTTGTTTTCAATATATTTTTAAATTTCCCTGTTGATTTAGCCTTTGACCCATTAGTTGTTCAGAAGCATGTTATTTAACTTCCACATACTTGCGAATTTTTCAGCTTTCCTCCTGTTATTGATTTTTCCTCTCAAACCATTGTGGTTGGAAGAGATACTTAGTATGATTCAATCTTCTTAAATTTGGTAAGATTTGTTTTGTCACATACCATAATCATCTATCCTGGAGAATAGGATAGATGTACTTGAGAAGAATGTGTATTGAGCTGCTATTGAATTTCTATAAATGTCTGTTAGGTTCATTTGGTCTAATGTGGCATTCATGTTTATTATTTCCTTATTTATTCTCTGTCTGGAGAATCTATCTATTGTTGAAAGTGAAGTATTGAAGTCCCTTAATATGATCATAGTCTATTTCTCCCTTCAGATTTGTTCGTATTTGCTTAATATAGTTAGATGTTCTGATGTCGGGTGCATGTATATTTATGATTGTTTTATCTTCTTGATGAATGGGCTTTTTATCATTACACAATGACCGTCTTTGTCTCTTGTTAGCCTTTTGGGATTAAAGTCTATTTGTCTGATATAAGTATAGCTATCCCTGTTCTCTTTTGTTTCCACTTGCATGGAGTATCTTTCTCCATTCCTTCACTTTGAGCCTATGTGTGTCCTTACAGCTGAAATGAGAATCTTGTAGGAGGCATATAGTTGGGCCTTATTTTTTTATTTATCAAGCTACTCTATGGCTTTTGATTGAAGAATTTAGCCATTTGCATTTAGAGTAATTATTGATAGGTAAGTACTCACTAATGCATCTTATTAATTGTTTTCTGGCTATTTTAGAGTTCATTTGTTCCTTTCTTCCTCTCTTGCTGCCTTTCTTTGTGAATCAATGATTTTTTTTTAAATTTCTTTATTGATTAAGGTGTCACATATTTGTCCTCATCCCCCCATTCCCATCCCACACCCCTCCCCACGGATGCCCCAACCCCCTGTTGAACTTAACCGTTGGATAGGCTCATATGCATGCACACAAGTCCTTTGGTTGATCTCTCCCCCCTCCCCCCAACCTCCCCTATCCTCCCTCTGAGGCCCGATAGTCCGATCGATGCCTCCTTGTTTCTGGTTCTGTTCTTGTTCATCAGTCTATGTTGTTCATCATTTCCCCTAGATGAGCAAGATCATGTGTCACTAGAGATATACTTATAAGAACTGAATGTGAGACAAGCAATAATAGTTATGCTGACAGGCAAATGAATCAGTCTGTAGTGAGTTTCTTTCTGGACCAACAGTTCTTTTGAGACCCAATTTCAATGTCCACCAGTTCCTTATGTGTACATGTCAGCACTGACCCCTCAGCTCTGGATGGTGGACAAATGGTGGTAATGGAGGTCCGACTCCCTCTGGTTTGGTCTCGGCCGGACCCAGGGGCACGGCTTCACCCGGACTCAGGGGCACGTGGCCGAATCAATGATTTTCCATAGTGGTATGCTTTGATTTCCTTCTCTTTATCTTTCGTGAATCTACTATACGTTTTTGCTTTGTGGTTACCATGAGGCTTACACATAATATCTTACAGATACAATAGCATATTTTATGCTGATAATAATTTAACTTTGGTCACATATAAAAACTATACCTTTTTATCTCCTTTTTTGTTTTTGATGTCACAACTGACCTCTTTTTATACTGTGTATTAATAAATTATTGTAGTTAGTTATTTTTAATACGCTTGTCCTTTATCCTTTATATTACAGTTAAGTGGTTTACACACCCTCATATTACATTATTAGAGTACTAGTAGCCCATTTGCAGGAAAAATCCTGCAATCGGCCGCTGCGGCCGCATGCGCTGTCGCCGCTGCTGTTGCAGCTGCCGCGCCTGCACCCGCGCACCTCTGCCACCCGCCCCGCCCTGCCCCGCCCCGCCCGGGCTTTCCCTCTGGCAGCCATCTTGCTTTCTGCTTTTCCTCCGTCTTCCTTCTAAGTTGTCTTCAGTCTTCACTCCTCCCTCCCTCAGAGTATGAAAATTAACCGCCATCTTTGTTGGGTAATTTGCATACTTGCCCTGATTGGCTGGTGGGCGTGGCTTTGTATGGTGGGCGTAGCGAAGGTGCGGTCAATTTGCATATTACTATTTTATTAGGTAGGATGCTGAACTTGTATATATACTTACCTTTACCAGCATATTGTATGCTTTCATGTTACTAATTAGCACCTTTCCATTTCAGCTTGAAGAACTGTCAGCATTTCTTGTAAGGCAGGTCTAGTGGTGATGAATCCCCTTAGCTTTTGTTATTCTGGGGAATTCGTTATCTTACTTTCATTTCTAAAGGATAATTTTGCCAGATAGAGCATTCTTGGTTGGCATTTTTTTCTTTGACCATTTTTAATACATCATCCCATTCTCTCCTAGCCTGTAAGGGTTTTGCTGAGAAATCTGCTGACAGCCTTCCAAGTTCCTAATAAATTACAGGCTTCATTTCTCTCCCTGCTTTTAAGATTCCCTCTTTGTCTTTGATTTTTGGCAATCTTATTATTTTTGACAGTCCTGGAGAGGACCTCTTTGAGTTTATTTGGTGACTTATGAGTTTCATGTACTTGGATATCTAAATCTTTCCACAGATTTGGGAAGTTCTCAGCCATCATTTTCTTTAAATAAACTTTCTGCCCCCTTTTCCCTCTGGAACTCCAATAATTCACCAATTATTTCTTTTGATGGTACCCCATAGTTCATGTAGGCTTTCTTTACTCTTTTTCATTCTTTGTTCTCCTCTGAGAACAAGTAATTTCAAAGTTCTTATCTTCCAATTCACAGATTTTTTCTTTTGCTTGATTCATTGATGTTTTGATATTTTCCATCGCATTTTTCATTTAATTCATTGTATTTTTCAGCTTCAGAATTTGTTTGACTCTTTTTTTTTTTCTTTTTCTTTTCTTCTTTTTTTTTTTAATGGGTGTTCTTTTTTTAAAAAAATATTTTTATTGATTTCATAGAAGAAGGGAGAGAAACGTTAATGAGAGAGAATCATTGATTGGCTGCCTCCTATATGCCCCCTACTGGGGATCAAGCTCACAACCCGGGTATGTGCCCTGGCTGGGAATCAAACTGTGACCTGGTTTATAGGTCGATGCTCAACCACTGAGGCAACCGACTGGGCTGTTATCTCTTTCTTTAAGTTCTCATTTTGTTCACGTATTGTTTTCCTGATTTCAGTGAATTTTCTTTCTGTATTTTCTTGTAGCTCATTGAGTTTATCTAAAATAGCTATTTTGAATTATTTATCAGGTAAATTGCAGATCTCCAAGCCTTTTGGATGGCTTACTAGAAGATTATTGTGATCCGTTGGTGGTGTCATGTTTTGTTGATTTTTCAAGTTCCTTTGTGTTGCTGTATTCACATTTGAAAGAGCAGTCACCTCCTCTAGTCTTTACTATCTACCCTCTTCAATGCACCCAAACTTGTATTTTTTGCTCTAGTGGTATGCTGGAACTTCTCCACTGGAAACCTGGAATTCCACAAAGACTCCCTCACCTCTGGGTGATTGTCTAGGACAGTGGTCAGCAAACTCATTAGTCAACAGAGCAGCAAACCGCGGCTCGCGAGTCGCAGTTTGCCGACCACTGGCCTAGGACAATGATTTCCAAGGGCTCCTCAACTGCAGCTGAGAGGGACTAGAGTCAGTTCATGAGCCACTGCAGTGTCCACAGCCAGGACCAAGGTCTGTGTGCCTAGTGCCCGATGCATGTGTGGGTAAAACTCCTCCTGGGTTTCTTGGCATATGGTACTGTCCCCACAGCTCCCACACAATACTTTTGTCCATGGATGGATGCCAAGTTCTGTTGTTGAGGAAGACACAAACAAGGGAAATCTTAATCATGATGCTCCCTATATATAATAGTAGCATACATATCATCGTTCTGCATCTTGCATTTCACTTAATATCCTAGAGATCGAGCTCATTTTTTGTAACAGCTGCATCCTATTGTAGGAATACATCATAATTTAATTAACCTGTTTTTTTTTAAAGTTGAGGTATAATTGACATATAACATTGTATTAGTTTCAAATATATAATATGATTGGATATTTGTATATATTATGAAATATCACTACAATAAGTCTAGTTAACACTCATCACCGTACAAACCTGTTCTTTTTTGATAGACATTTAGATTGTTTCCAGGCTTTCATAACTATTGACAACGCTGCAGTGAATACTCTAGTACTCAGGCCTTTGTGCCCGTGTGAGCATCAATGCAGGATAAATTTCTAGTAGTGGAATTGCTAGGTCAAAAGGCATATGCATTTA
Source organism: Eptesicus fuscus (assembly GCF_027574615.1). NCBI lineage: Eukaryota > Metazoa > Chordata > Mammalia > Chiroptera > Vespertilionidae > Eptesicus > Eptesicus fuscus. Next base: position 53,602,986 of record NC_072485.1, on the reverse strand, counting down.
AATTCTAACAGCTTTGAACAAACTACCCTCAAAGAGACAACCATTTTAAGTCCTACCCACAATAAACAAGATCTCAGCAGTGCCCACTTTTGCCCATTTGATATCTAAAGCAGTACCTCACCTTAACTTTAATCTGCCTTTCTCCTATTGTGAGGTGGTTGAGTGTCTTTTCATTTGTTTAAAAGCCATTTGTATTGCTTTTTTTGTGAATTGTGTGTTCCTGACCTTTGCCCACTTAATGTATTATTTCAAATTAATGTTTAACAATAAAAACATTATTTTCCCATTGTCATTTGCTCAACAATCTCCTCAAAGGCAGGAGACCCTCTCAGAACCTGTCTGTTCTCAAGGAAGGGCGTGGGTCTGGCCTCCTTAACACCCCATAACCCTCCCACAACCCCGTGTTTGCTTTCACCTCCCTTCTCTTCCCAGTCAAATGTGACCCGTCCTTCAGGTGAGCGGAATTCCACCTGTTTGGGATGGCTTTCCGAGTAACTAGTGCCCACACACTGCCTCGTCTCCCTTCTCTATGGGTCTCATCTCATCAACCATAGCCTCTGCCCCCCAAAGGCTGGGCCTGATATCTCCCGGAGTCCAGCTTCGCCTCCGTCCCTGCTGAGTGTGCGGGGGTGTCCGTGTGGAGTGTTTCAGGCGCTCATTCAGCTTTTGACTACATGCAAGAATCAGGCACTGTTCCAGGCACCAAGGATATGGTGCCGTATGACAGACCAAGGCCCCTCCTCTCCTCCAGCTGACATTTTAGTGAGGGCAGGGGGCTAATAACAACAAACAAGGCAACACAGAAACACACACACAAGTAAGAACGCCAATCAAGTGTACACAGTAATGGAACTGATAGCGAAGGGAGGAGGGGAAGAGTCTCCTTTGGACAGCGGGGTCAGGAGAGGGATCCCCAGGAGCTGAGATGAGAGCACAGACCTGACTATGAGAAGGCTCCAGCCATGGAAAGAACCTTCCAGAGCCCCCACTAGAGGTCCTACCTGGAGGATCTGCTTCAGACGGATGAGATCCAGCCCAGCCCTCAGTCACTTGATGAAAACTGCAGGCAGAGCCTGTGATCCCTGCAACTTTAGGGCTGTGCCTGTGGCGTGTGGGGAGAGGACCTGCACCCCCTTTTCATACTCCAGCTGCAAACTTGGGTAAATGAAATCATGCTTGACCTGGCACTAATAGAGGGCCTACTACTTGCCAGGGTCCAGTTAGACACTTTATACTACCGTTTCTTCATTTAATCCACACTACAAGCCCGTGTAGTATTCATTATTAACTTTATTTTGCAGAGGAAGAAACCGAGGCTCGGAATACGGAAGGAACCTGTTTAGGTTTACATGGTACAGAAATCAGTACAGTTCCCGGAGAGAAAAGTTCTGTCGCAGGGTGGGGTTTACACTTACAGGAACATTCGGGGTGCACCCCGTTTCCGGAGTTTGCCCCTGGGGCCCCGACAGCGGCCCCCGCCCCGCCCGAGTCTCTGGGGCCAAGGGGCGCACGGCGGGCTGGGGGCGGGGAAGTCCGGGGACAAAGGCCGCGGCCACCGCGTCGGGCGGGCCGGGGTGGCGGCGAACGGCTGCGGCCGTCGGGACCTGCGGACGCCGGGACCTGGCCGCGCGCCCGCGCCGGGGGAGCCCGCACGGCGATGGAGCGCCCCGGGGGGCCGCCCGGGCCCGCGCAGGCCGAGCCCGCCGGCCCGCCGCCCGCGCCGCCCCCTCCCCCGCCCCCGCTCCCTCCCGCCCGCCCCGCGGCGGCTCCGAGCTCGGCGAACATGGCGGCGGCGGCGGCGGTCGGGCGGGACACTCTACCTGAGCACTGGTCCTACGGCGTGTGCCGGGACGGCCGCGTCTTCTTCATCAAGTGCGGCGCGGGGGCGCGGGGGCGCGGGGCGGGCGGGGCGCGGGGCCGGGCGGGCGCCCCCCGGGCGGCGGCGCGCTAACAGGTGCACCTCTCCCCGCAGTGACCAGCTCCGCCGCACGACCTGGCTGCACCCGCGCACCGGGGAGCCCGTCAACTCCGGCCACATGATCCGCTCAGGTGGGCGCGGGGGCGGCGGGATGGGGCGCCCGGGGGACGGGGGGGGGGGGCGCGCGCGCCTGGGCGGCCAAGTTTGACCTTAACTCTTCTCGCGTCCCCGCAGACCTGCCCCGCGGCTGGGAGGAGGGCTTCACGGAGGAGGGCGCCAGCTACTTCATCGAGTGAGTGACCGCGCCTCCGCCGCGCTCGCACCGGGGCCGTGTGTGTGTGGGGGGGTCCTGTGCGTTCCCGAGGGGTCCTGTGCGTTCCCGAGGGGTCCTGTGCGTTCCCGCCGCGCGTCCGCGCCCCCTCCTCCCGCGCGGGTCCCGGGCGAGTTGGCGCGCACAGCGCGGCGGCCGCGGGCGCGTGCGGTTTTGTTTGCCGGAGTTATGGGGCGGCTGCTGGAGGGAGGCGGGGTGCGGCGCACACCTCCGCGAGGGCACCCGGGCGGGGGTCCGGGATCCGGCCCGCTGCGGGAGGTCGGCCTGCAAACTGCTCCCTGGACCTGGCATTTGGGGTGGCTTCGGATACGCCTCCCTGTTAGGGTCTCCCATTGCACTGGGCTGGGACCGGGGTGAGCAGGGGTGAGGAGAGTGGATTAAAAGTTCTGTCCGGGTTCTGGGGACCGGGGGTAGAGTGGGTGGTGAGGAGGGAGGGAGAGAGGCGAAGGGACTCTCTTTGGGGTGGGTGGCTTTCTCTGCGATGATAGTGGAGAGGTGCAGCCGCATCCCACCCCACCTCCTGCTCCGACCCGCGGGGCAGAGATGGGGGCGGGAGGGGACCCGATTAGCCAATGATGGTACTTGAACGCTGCGCGTCTCTTCAGCCGCAGCTCAAAGAGGACGCTCACGCGGCCTCCGCGTAGTCAAGCAGTAGCTTTTCCTCAAAAACCCAGAGCCTTGCCCCCCAAGCCAAGTTATCCCCGACCTGGGTCTGTGGGAATGAAATCGAGGCGCCGTTCAGACGCGAACACTAGCAGAGTTTTTCCTTTCCCGCCCCGGGCTGTTCCCGGGTTGCAGCGTTTCTGCCCCTGCCTGCCGCCGCCGCCGCCGAGCTCCACGAGGTCAGACGCGGCTTCTGGTCCTTTGCCCCAGTGCCTGGTACAGAGAAGGCGCTCGGCAAATGTTGGTTCACTGAATGAATGAGCTAGCTTCAGGCCCGTCTGGATACACTTCATATTAGGTCTGACTAATACTAAGTGTAGTTTTGGGGACTGTGAGCCGGAAATCCTTTCTTTCACCAACTTGAAAACTGCTAGTCGGCAGAGGGCCAGCATTTTGGAAGCTCAGATGGTCCCATAAAGTCCTGGAGCCCCTCTCCCTCCTGGGCGTGCTTGGGCTCTGGCAGGAAGGTTGAAATCCTGATGAATGAGATGAATAGAAGTGAGCACTAAGGCTCTGGGTGTGGTTGGCTGTCGTGTGTGTGTGTGTGTGTGTGTGTGTGTGTGTGTGTGTGAGAGAGAGAGAGAGAGAGAGAGAGAGAGAGAGAGAGAGGGGAGGGGGTTGGGGAGCTGGTTGGGATCATTAGGACCTTTGATTAGTGGCCCTCTCTGGCTCATAACTGCATCCGCTGGGATTTATTAGCTCTCTCCTGTGTACAACATAGTGTTCTAGGCATTGGGACTTAAGAAATGAATGAGGCAGCGCTGGCCGGTGTGGCTTAGTTGGTTGGAGTGTTGTTGACACTGTGCACCCAAAAGGTCTCTGGTTCGATTCCCCATTAGCGCACATGCCCAGTTGTGAGTTGGATCACTGCTCAGGGTGCATGCTCAGGGTTACATGCAGGAGGCAACCCATTGATATTTCTTTTTCTCTCACACTCATGCTTCTCTCTCCCTTCCTCACTCTCTAAAATCAATTTATAAAAACCAAACACACATCCTAAGGTGAGGGTTTAAAAAAATTATTAAAAAAAAGAAGTGAATGAGGCAGACATGGAGTTTGCAATGTAATGGGGAGGGGAGGGAGCAGAAAATCCTCCTATATAATAATAGGCTAATATGCAAATCAACCGAACATCGTATGACTGGTCACTATGACAGGCACTGACCACCAGGGGGCAGACACTCAATGCAGGAGCTGCCCCCGGTGGTCAGTGCGCTCTCACATGGGGAGCACTGCTCAGCCAGAAGCCCTGAGACCAGATCTCAGCTGGCAGCAACAGTGGTGGTGGGAGCCTCTCCCACCTCCAGGGCAGTCGGACATCTGAGGACGGCAAGAGGGCGCAGGCTGGGCTGAGGGACTCCCCCCCCCCCCCCCCCCCCCGCCAAGTGCACGCATTTTGTGTATCGGGCCTCTAGTAAGTAAATAAACAAACAATAATATCAGTTAGTGAGCAGTAACTACTATGCAGAAAGTTAAAATAAGGTGATATAAAGTGAGTGGTTTGGTTGGATGCGAGGTTAGACGTGGTGTTTCTGAATAGATGACTTTTAAGGTAAAAGAAGAATGACAAAAAGAGATCCATTGTTATGTTGAGGAGGTGGCTATGCATTTCTGGAAGAGGGAGCAGCCAGTGCAAGGGCTTAAGGCGACCAAGAGCTTCAAATTCAAGGAGCAGAAAGGCCAGGGTGGCTGGGATGTGGCGAACAAGGGCGATGGTGGCAGGAGAAGCCCTTACAGATAGGACGGAGCTAAATGGTGTAAGGCTCAACCACTGAGCCACGCCGCCTGGGCCCACCTCTCCTATTTATTGTTTCTGTCTCTGCCATGAAGTTCTAGGCAGAGTCTTGAGCTGAGGGGTCTGAGGGGAGTGTAGGATCCTAGGTCCGTTTCACAGCCTCTTGTCCTTCATCCCTTTTGTTGTCTCTTCTGTGGCCACTCTGTGAAGTCCCTCTTGGTTATCCTTCAGCAAGCCCTGGTCTCTGCCTACGGGGCCTTGGCCCTGTCCTTCCAGGCAGAGGAGAAAGCAGTGTGACACTGGGACCTGTGGCTGCTGACTGTATTTCCTACCTCATTCTGTGGCAAGTTCTTGAAGACTTAAAGATTTGGGGAGTAATTATTCTCCTTCCCCCTCTTCCCCCCATAAAAATATTTTGCTTCAAGGGTGCTTTCTTGGATTTACCATGAGCATTTCTGATTTTTTTTTTTTTTTGGTGTGGGGAGTTTTTTAATATGGTTCAGTTAGAGGGACAGTGTCGACACCTCTGATTTTATTTTCGCCAGTGGATCCTTGCCTGGAAGTTGTGTGAGGGGCTCAGGGTGCATCAGTTGCTCCTGATAGTTAGCAGATATTTGAATACTCTCCAGAATCCATTTCTTTTTTTTTTTTTAATATATTTTATTGATTCCCCACAGAGAGGAAGGGAGAGGGATAGAGAGTCAGAAACATTGATGAGAGAGAAACATCGATCAGCTGCCTCCCGCACACCTCCCACTGGGGATGTGCCCGCAACCAAGGTACATGCCCTTGACCGGAATCGAACCTGGGACCCTTCAGTCCGCAGGCCGACGCTCTAGCCACTGAGCCAAATCGGTTAGGGCCAGAATCCATTTCTTGAAGGAGATCACCGGAGCTAAGGCAGGTGGATTTTAGGTTTTCTTTCAGCACTTTGCATTAAACTGTGGGTTAATTAGGGACAAAATGTATGAGGACTCTACTCCTGGTCCTCCCAGTTCTAGACTAGGTGATGCTGACTTGTACTTCAAGACTTCTCTTCTTGCCCATGAGCCCCTTAGCCAGGTAGCAGGATATGATAGCAATTGTGCCACTAACAGCAGCAGCAATAATAGTAGTAGCGATTATGCAATAGCATCATATTTTCGAGTCCTTGAAAAATGCCAGGAGCTGTTTTATAACTGTTACCTGATTTAATTCTTGCAACAACTTGATGAAGTAGGAACTGTTACTAGTTCCACTTTCCCTACGTGGAAACCTGTAATAATCCCAGTCGTTCCAGCAGCAAAGGCAGTTGGCTTTTTCTGGTACCTTTTCCTACTCGATGCTTCTAACAGCCCCTAGAAGCCGCAGAGCTGGGGTTGTCCTGTCTGAAGAGATGATGAAATTCAGGTCCATGAAGGTTCAGTGATTTGCCCAAAATGTCAGAACCGTGGTCTTTCTCTCGTATGGTAACCATGGTAGTCACGGTGGCTTCTACCCCAGGTCACAGGTGAGAGCCAGCGTCGATACTTGAAGGAGCGCCATGCCATGTACTGAGTCGGCTCAGGCTGCCTCAGGCTCAGGGGGCCATTCCCCTTCTTTGTTTCTGCTGGGGACTGAGGTGCCTTGGAAAGGCAGCGGCCCTTGGTCTCCTGTGCTGATTGGTGATGGGGCATGTCTCTGATGAGTAAGAAATGGAAGGCATTAATTATTACCTAGTGAAAACAGCCTGGCAGACACAGCCTTTTCAACAGGAGCCTCCTGAGGGAGAAATTCTTAAAGGGGCCTCAGGAACTAGAGTGCTAGGCTGGACTGGGCTTCAGGGGTTTCGTGGAACCCCATGGGTTGGGTTCTCCCTACAGCAGTTTTGAATAGATCCTGCGTCAAAAAGGAGAATGAATGGCAGAGAGGAGGGGTTCTTGCTACCCTGCCTGTGCCAAGGTTGCTTCTTGAAGGCAGAACCCGGTTCTCCGCCTCTGAGATTGGCACCCATCCCAGCACTGGGCACTAAGTAGGCACTTGGTATGTATTGAAGCAGCCGTGTTTAAGGGACCCAGGGAGTTCAGTAGGTATTCCAGGTCTTGGGAGGAGATCAGGATGAGGGTGTGGGGGGAGACCAGGCAAGGGAAAAGAAGCGAAGCAGCCAGGAACGGCGCCTGCCAAGGCTGGCGCCTGGAGCCCAGGCTTCTTGTATGTAGTTTCTTGCTGTCATGACCAGCACACAAAGCAGGAACCTGGCCTCTGGCTTCTTCACCTCACGACCTCGTGCTCTGTATCTGGGGCGTCTGTTGGCTGCTGGGCCTGGCTGCCCTCACTCCTGGTTGCCAGGTCTTGGTCCTCTCCTCTGTGACTTGGCTTCATGTTCCTTAGTTTCAGCTTTGGAGCCTGCAGGGCCACCATTGAAGGCATCGGTCCCCTGTGGGTGCACATCCCCAATGAGGGCCGTGAGGCTGTCAGGAAGGCATTTCTGAGGGCGGGACTGAGGCTGTTTTCCCACTCCCTCCCCAGCCCTTTCACCACCGCAGGTCCTGGGGACAGGACTGGCTCAGAATTTGCATGGCCCAGGGCAAAAGGGAAGTGCAGGGCCACTTGTTCAAAAAGCCAGAAAAACAAGGGTATTAAAATATAAAACTTTCCCTTTCTCCCGCAGTCTTTCCCTCTGCTTGTCATGGTGTGTTTCTTTGCTATTTAATGTCTTTCTGAGTAAAAGAATGGTTTTTAATTATTAGCATAAATCTTGTGATTCATCTCTGTATTGTGGGCTATCACATTTTAAACCAACTATCAGGGCATTGACTTCCTAGGCTGAATCACCACCTCATGCACCATGCTGAGCGACCACAGGGCAAGAGTGCGGTGCTCAGGCCCCTGGACGAGAGTGAGGAGCAGGGAGGCTGGATGGGCCGTGGGGCTCCAGGAGGCTGGGAGTGGGCAGCTAAGAACCTGTCCCAGGGAGGCAGGGGGTGGGGACTGGCGTGAGCCAAGACGTCACACCACCTTCAGAAGGGTTACCCTTCTAGAGATAATGCTAAATATCTAGAGTGTGTTTTTGCATTCAGCAAGCCCATTTCTGAGCCTGACATTAAAGGGAGGGAGGAAGAGTTGGGGAGTGAAGGTTGAGCCAGGGGTGTAGAATGTCCAGGTCGGGACCCCACCTGTAGACACCAAGTAAGTGTAGCAGGCCTTCAGGAAAGCCCGAGAACACGGGACGGCCCGGGAAGCCACCTCTTGAGGTTTAATTATGCTGTCAGCCAAGGCACGGTCTCTCGGGCCACCCCAGGAAGAAGTCCGTCCTGACTGCCGCGTTTTCCTCCCCAGGCAAAGGTTGAACTTTATGTTAGTGAAATTTGTCTTGTAGAGTGCCAACCTGTGGGTTCATGGAGTTGTCATCTTTCTCAGTGAAGTGATTCTGGGAACAGCAGTCCCAGAAACTCTTTTTTCAAACCAGAGAGCAACCATTCTACAAAGCATTTCTGGGAAGCTCACAGCTTACATGCATTTAAAAGGGAAATGCCGAGACCTCTTGTTGCAAGTTAAGAAGGTTCTCCCAGCTTGGCAAGTTTTGGCGTAATCCTACTTTGTGTTTCGTTTCCTGGTTGTTTTATCAAGGGTGAAAACTAACTCACGGCTTGAAATGTTAGGTTCTGTGCCGAAGGAACAAGAGCGGCGTTGTGCAGAAAGCCGGAGGAAGGATTAAGGGCCATGATTTGCACCAGGTCTTAACCCCCCCCACCCCCCCACCCCCGGGAAAGATCTGGGAAACCTCTTTAAGAAACTGGTGGCCAATTGCTCTGGAAGGCCCTTTTTTTTCTTCTTTCTTTTTTCAGAGACAGACAGGAGGCGGGTTGGGGGGAAGAGGTGTCAGCTCCTGTTCGCAGTGCTGTGTGTGTGACGAGGGTGGGTGTGGGTTTCTTGTGCACCGATGGCCATCTTTCCATTCTCTTACTATTTACAGAGAATTTTGGGCTTCTTCAATGGAAGATTTTGGAAAAAGGAGCTTGTTTTATTTCAATTTTATTTTTCAATTACAGTTGACATTCAAGATTGTATTAGTTTCATATCAGGTCAGCAAAAATTAAATGTTGGATGAAACCTAGTGTTGATGAAGATATTGGGAAATGAGCAGTTTGTACATTATTGATTAGGATGTAAATTTATGCAAACTTTCTGGAAAAACAATTTAAAATATCTACAACAAATTAGCTACTTACACATTTTGAAAAAAAAAAAGGTATTGTATTCGTTTCAGGTATACTGCATAGTGGTTAGACATTTATATGATTCACAGAGTGGTCCTCCTGGTAAGTCTTGCACCGACCTAACAGCATACATAGCTATTACAACATTGTTGACTATATTCCCTATTCTGTAGTTTATATCCCCATGACTATTCTGTAACTGCCAATTGTGCTTCTTTTTCTTTTTTAAAAAATATATTTTTATTCATTTCAGAGAGGAAGGGAGAGGGAGAAATAGAAACATCAGTGATGAGAGAGAATCGTTGATCAGCTGCCTCTTGCACGCCCCACACTGGGAATCAAGCCGGCAACCAGGGCACGTGCCCTGACCAGGAATTGAACCGTGACATCCTGGTTCATAGGTCAATGTTCAACCACTGAGCCACACCAGCCAGGCCAATAGTACTTCTTTCATTTATTTATTTTTTAAAATATATTTTATTGATTTTTTTACAGAGAGGAAGGGAGAGGGATAGAGAGTTAGAAACATCGATGAGAAACACCCATCAGCTGCCTCCTACACACCCCCTACTGGGAATGTGCCTGCAACCAAGGTACATGCCCTTGACTGGGATCGAACCCGGGACCCTTCAGTCCGCAGGCCGACGCTCTATCCACTGAACCAACCCGGTCAGGGCCCAATTGTGCTTCTTTATCCCTTCACCTTTTTCACCCAGTCCCCCAACCTCCCTCCCACCTGGCCACCATCAGCTTGTTCTCTATACCTGTGAGTTTGTTTGTTTTATTTGTTCATTTTGCTTATTAGGTTTCACATGTAAGTGAAATCATATGGTTTGTGTCTTTCTCTGTCTGATTTATTTCACGTAGCATGTCGTTGCAAATGGTAAGGTTTCATCCTGTTTATGGCCGAGTATTATTCCACTTCGTTATGCACCACAAAGAAAGGAGCTTATTTGAGAAAGCACTTCATTGTGCGGACTGTTGGGAGACTTAATGAGGAGCCTGCTCCTGTTCTCTGCCTCTTCGGAGAGAGAGAGCCTGGCTTGCATCTTTTTGTTCAGCGTGAGGCAGCAGCGTCTCAGTAGACTGGCATGGTGTCGTCAGTAAATATTGGCAGAGGGAAAAGCATGGAGGAATATGGTTTTATTTGCCTGTTGTTTTTAAATGGCTGTCAAAACATTTTTATTCAGATTTTTTGGAACAAGAAGTGTTTTGGATTAATGTTTTATTGTTTACAGAGTGCTTCATGAACATTATCTGGTTGGAGGCTGACAGTTAGTGCAGACATGTGGGCTCAGAGTGATGGAGTGACTTCCTAAAGCCCCAGGCCTTATTCGCTCAGCTTTTTTAGGCTTTGGAGAAGGGGATGGGCATGTGGTGTCTCAGGTCAGAGCTTCTCAGACTTTTCGGCCACAGCCCTAATGACAGAAGAGGGATGACGCTCAACGCACCTGGAAGACTGGATGGTGGAAAACGTCCTCAAAATGTCCAAAAACTCATGTGAACTCTATCCTCAATTTAACTTACAAACCCCCTTCCATACCTTCCAGTAAGATCAGTACTTGGGCAGGGATGCATCATGTTTATTGTATGGCCTGTGTTTTCCTAAACAGAAACATGTGCCCTTAGAGGCACCAATTGTCCTTTCCAGTCTTTTTTTGATGTTGTTATTAATTCTCACCTGAGGATATTTTCCCATTGATTTTTAGAGAGTGGGAAGGAGAGAGACAGAGAGAGAAACATTGATGTAAGAGAGACAAATCGATTGGTTGCCTCCCTCGCCATCCTGACTGGGGCCAGGGATCAAGCCTGCAACTAAGGTATGTGCTCTTGACAGGAATCGAACCCGAGACCCTTTAGTCTGTAGGCTGATGGTCTAACCACAGAGCCAAGCCACCTGGGACTGCCCTGTTCAGTTTTAAGTGACAGGGAAGTGTGGGGAGACTGCTCATTGGCTCTCCAGCCTCCCAGGGCCCTGCGCATCCAAAGGGCGATGTACAGGCCTCGAGGAAGACAACATCTGCGGCTGTGCTGACCTCGGCCCATGGCCTGGACTGAGTTGTGCCAGGCCACCTCTCATTCTTGCGTGCAGCCTACTCACAGTCACCCGGACGCTGGCCTGGCAGCAGGGTGGGTTTTTCTGGAAGCCCAAAGCACAGCCAGGCCACTTCATCATGCACCAACATGCACAGGGTTGTGTATGTGGTGGTAGCGCATATAAGGAGGCAGAGGGTAGGCGCATGGGCTCTGGATTCCTAGATTCTAATTCCAGCCCCACCACATACCGCCCCCTGACCTTGGTAGGTTACCCACGCCCCTTAAGCCTCACTTCCTCACCAGTAAGATGGGGATGAATGTGAGAGGTCCATGAATGAACTGATGGGAAAGGGCTTAGCAAGTACCTGGCACATAGCAAATGCCCAATAAATGTGAGCTGCTCTTTTCGTACATGCACACAGCTAGGAGGTGGGGTGGAGACGTGATTCTGGCCCCTAATCTCATTCAGCTGCTGCCGGACGCGTCTGGTGCCCTTGAACTGGGGTTGCCTGGGTCGGGAGCATGCGCACTGTAGAACTACTCAGAGATTGGTTTGGATCCATAAAAATGCATAACTACTAATGGTTATTAAAAAGATGTCCTTGAAGTACTTGCTCTTAAGTGGTTGAGGAAAAAAACCTCTGTGTGTGTGCGCGTCTACAGGGAGCAGACGGGGCAAAATGTTACCAGTGGGTGAGTCTGCGTGAGAGGGTGCACGGCAGTTCTTTGTGCTGTTCTTGTAACCTCTCTGTAAATTTGAAATGATTTCCAAATAAGAAGTTAATTTAAAAATAACACCATTTAGCCTTGTCCGTCAAGGGCATACCGTCCCAAGGCCGTGGGCACCTTATCCGTGCCGCAGGGACCTGGGAGCAAAGAGGCCTGGGTAGTGAGGTGTGACAGCGGCTCCCGGTTTGCCGCTTCCTGGCCGTTTAGAGGGCTGCACAGATGTCCGCTGCTTAATCTGGGCGGCCACCTGGCTCTCGGCTCTCACCGCTGAAGGACAGACTTATTGTCTGGTGTTGCCTGGGCCACAGATGTCAACAGTGATAATCATCATGGTGCTGTGTACTAGTTGAAAACCCATATATTCCTTTTAGAGGCAGGTATTTTTTTTTTTTTACATTTTTTTTCCAATTTTTTTTATTAAGGTATTATATGTGTACATATCTTACCATTGCTACCCCCCACCCCACTCCCATATATGCCCTCACCCCCCAGAGTTTTGCATCCGTTGGTTATGCTTATATGCATGCATACAAGTCCTTTGATTGATCTCTTATCTCCCCCACTAGAGGCAGGTATTTTTAAAAAATATGTATTTTTATTGATTTCAGAGAGAAAGGGAGAGGGAGAGAGAGATAGAAACATTAATGATGAGAGAGAATCATTGATTGGCTGCCTCCTGCACACCCCACACTGGGAATCGAGCCCACAACCCAGGCATGTGCCCTGACCAGGAATCGAACAGTGACCTCCAGTTTTTTAGGTCGACGCTCAACCACTGAGCCACGCCAGCCAGGCTAGCGGCAGGCATTTTTATTGTCCTCATTTTACAGATCAGCAGTTGATCTCCCCACGGCCAGAGAGACCATCACTAGGGAGCTGGGGCGTGAACACGAGTTTGTGTGATGTGGTACGAGGTATTCTCTGGTTCCCATGGCCGTCTCCCCTGTCCTGAATCCTCTTACAGGGTCTGTTCCGCAAACCTGGTTTTCTGAATCTTTCCTGATGACACCGGAGCACCTGCCTCAGAAAGTCCTCCAAGGATAGGAGGGTGATGGGTGGGTGGATGGCCCCCCGGGGGGGGGCAGTGGGTAGGGTCCTGGTGCTCTGGGGAAGTGAACCCCCCCCAACCTGCCCCTGGATGTCAGCTGACCACAGCTAAAGGGCTGATGAGCCTCTTAAGCCTTCTTAGAGCCAGACTGTCTCTTTCACGGGTGAGTGCGTGGACAGTGAGCGTGTGCCCATCTGTGCTCCCAGCGTCACGGCCAGCGTTCTCAGGGCTTCTCGGGCTTTTCCTGCCGAGGCAGAGCCCTCACCCTCTCGAGGTCTGAGAGCTTGGAGTTAGCGTGCAGCTCTTCCAGAGCCTCCTGTGCGTCCCTGGACCAGGGCAGTGCAGGGAGGGTGGGCATGTGCTCGGGGGAGGGAGGCAGCAGTGGGCCCATTTCATCCCGGTACCCAGCCCCTGGCTGCACAGCCTCCTGTATGACCCTCTCCCCCCCATGAAATGGGAGATGAGACCACTCCTTGCTGGGACGAGGGTATTAGATTAATGCAGTAACCTCTGCAATAGTCATCTTCACTTGCGAACTCAGTTGTCGGTGCCCGTCCACAGGTGGCATCGGTGTATCGCCTCACGGAGTGGTGAGCCCCTTAGAGGGGGAGCAGTTTACCCAGAGGCCTCTGGTTCAGGATTGATCCATTCAATCTCCAGACTCTGATGAAGCATCTACCACTATATGCCAGTCTCCACACTGGGTGATGTGGAGAAGTAGACGTCTCCACCCTCCAGCAGTGCCCAGTCCAGAAGAGAGGGACGCTGGACCGTGTTAGATGGGTGACTGGGGCTGGGGGCCTGAGCAGGGAACCCGAGGGAGCTTCTGAGGGTGAGTGAGGGAGGCCAGGCAGCTGTGGAGCAGAGCGTGGCCAGCCCAAGGCAGGAGGGGCCAGAGGAGGAGCTGGGGGCGGGGTGAGTGTGTGGAGAGTGAGTGTGTGCCGTCTGCGCCTGGAGGAGGCTCGTGCTAAGCTGAGGAGTAGGGTCTGGTGCTGGATAGCTGGGCTTCAGGAGGGTGGCGTAACCGGGAATATTGCCCGAGGGGATTTTCCAACTCCTGTGTCTGAGGGGTGGTGCCACATGGGGTTATGAAACATGAATCCTGGAGTCCAGGTATCTGGGTTGAAATCTTGGCTCTGTGCTGGTTTGGGCAGGTCACTTAAACCGGGTCTTCGGATGTTTCTTCGCCTGTAAAATGGGGGCGATGACCGGACCGTCGGCAGTGCCTGCCGTATCGTCCGTGCCATGGAAGCACCAAGTAGTATCGTGACCCCTCCTAGGACCAAAGCCCTTCCTGCGGTGACGTGTGGCACCCCCACAGAGGAGCTGTGTGCCTCTCTTTGGGGAAACCTGAGGTCGGGCAGGCCGCGGGGGAACGGGCTTTCCTGCTGAGACGCCTTTAAAAGGAAGCCGGCCACTTGGACATGGTTGGCGCTAGATATCAAAGCGATGGTTCCTCATCTGCAAAGCCCCTTGTGGCTGTGCCCAACCAGAGAGAAATGCAGAGGCTTCCCATGTGTATGACAGACACATTTTCCCAACGGGCAGTTTTGATTTTCTCCCCGTCCCTCTCCCATCCCCTCCTCCAGTGGGAGGGTTTCTAGGTATCAGTATTAGGGTTTGCACTGCCTGGCAGGAAACCTAGCTCTTCATTTTTTTTTAGGCAATACCCAGTGTGTCTGTATTAGAGCAGTTGGTGAGGGTAGACCTGAGGTAGAAGCAGTGTTCTAGAATGCTCAGTCAGAACGTCTAGAGTAGTGGTCGGCAAACTCATTAGTGAACAGAACCAAATATCAACAGTACAACGATTGAAATTTCTTTTGAGAGCCAAATTTTTTAAACTTCTTCTAACGCCACTTCTTCAAAATAGACTCGCCCAGGCCGTGGTATTTTGTGGAAGAGCCACACTCAAGGGGCCAAAGAGCAATATGTGGCTCGCGAGCCGCAGTTTGCCGACCACTGGTCTAGAGGGTAGGACTGGGAATGAGCATTATTACAAACTAGAGGCCCGGCGCATGTGTAGGTATGGTCCCTAGGCCTGGCCTGCGATCAGGGCCAACTTCCCCAGCTGCCCTTAGCCAGCTATGCCCCCCGCCATCACGCAGCCCTGGTTCCCCGTTCACCATCAGGTGATCGGTGCCTGACGGCCAGGGGAAGGGACCGAGAGGTGGTCAGCGAATCTCATAGTGATTGGTCCAGCAGTTGTTCTGGTCGTATTGCTGTTAGGGTCAATTTGCATATTACCTTTTTATTATATAGGATTATTATATAGGATAGAGGCCTGGTGCATGGGTGGGGGCTGGCTGGCCTGCCCTGAAGGGGGCCCCGGATCAGGATGGGGGGTCCCTGCTAGGGGTCGGGGCCAGCCGGGGCGAGGAGCCACCGGGTTTGCAGGTGGGCCCCGCCCCAATTCAGGGTGGGAGTCCTCTCTGGGGGCAGGGCCGGCCTGGGCGAGGGGCTGCGGGCAGTTTGCAGGCCGGCCACGCACCCAGCTTTGTCAGGAAGGACGTCTGGAATGACGTCCAGAAGATGTCTGTTCTATTGGTCTAATTAGCATATTACCCTTTTATTAGTATAGATGCCATGGGTGACTACAGGCACTGAAAGTGAAACCGTCTTGGAGCTTCGCCTTCCCTAACTGCAATAATGACAGCACAATTTGAGAATTAAATGTGATGGCCTATGTGAAGCTCCTAGCATGCTATTTGGCACATAGTAGGTGCTCAGGCGTTGTGAGCCCTTCTGTTTACAGGAGGACATTTGTCAGAATTAATGGATGGGGCTGTGGGAAGGCCTGGAGACAGTGTCAGGAGGGTACAGCTGTCTAATACCCACCCACCCCATTACCCAGGGCAGATCCCAGAGAGCCAGGCTCCCTGATGGGCCTCTGGTTTCCTTCATAGAGTTTGGGAATGCTCTGCCCTCTCTTCCGCCCAGATGTTGCTGTTAGTTGCACAGGTTGGTAGTGGGGCTGGTCTTGAAGGTGACCACTGACTGGGGACCGTGCCTTCCTGGGGGGTCGGCGGCTGTTCCACATCTCAGAACCCCGTGTCCACGCCGAGGTCCTCCTGAGGGCAGAGGAGAGGCTGGGGTGAGGGGTGGGTTCTGAATGATGGACATTGATGGCCAGAGCAGGTAAGCAGGCTGCAGTTAATTGAGAAATGGGAATTCTCCCTCTGTGTTCTGGAATAAATGCGTCCCGGCAGACAGTGGGGCTGATAAGCTGCAGAGGTGTCCGGCATTGCAGTCCCTCCCTGAGCGGGTCCTGGGGGAGATGGGGCAGGGGCGGGATTGGGACTCAGTGCCGGGACCCGTGTCAGGTGCTGTGTCAGGTGCAGAATCAGTCCTCAACCACATCGATGCAGGTTATTTCACTTGACATTTGGGACGACCCTCTCAACACTGGCAGGCGTACAAGAAGAAAGGGTTGATTGGAGTTGGGGGTGAATTGGGGTTTGTAAGCTAAAGGGTTGATGAGGTACAAAGTCAGCGGTCAGGGTACCAGGGAGGGAAAATGGTTCGCTTCCCTGCCCATGAAAGTGTTTGGAAAGGTTTTCTTTTTCTCAACACGTTTTGACCTGGGGGTTCAAACGAACAGACAGATGAATGCTGTGAAGCTAAGTATCTGTAATCACTGCACCCATTAATGTGTTTCTAAGTGGAATTGGTAGTACCTGAAATTACATCCATTTACCAAGGCTTTGAAAACAGGTTTTCCCCCCATGCTTGGGTGGGATGGCGGTTTTATTTCACTTCATTTCATTATATTATAAATAAATTGATAACAAATAAGGGGGAAAGAGAAGGCAGGAGAGTGGAAGGAAAGGGCTAGAAAATCAGGTGAGAACTAGGTCACAGGGGCCTAAAGGACACGGCGAGGTCTCTCCCCTGAGAGTGCTGGAAAATCAGTGGAGGGCTTTAAGTGGAGGCAAGACAGGATCAAACTTTTATTTGGAAACCGTATTCTCAAAGTGTGGTCCGGGAATCATGAGCATCCTGTCATCTGGGAGTTGATTAGAATGGCTGACTCTCAGACCCCACCCCGGACCTGAGCTGGAATCTGTCTTTTAACAAGACCCCCCAGTGGGTCCTGTGCACCCTGCAGGCTAAGCCTGGGCTCTCTTGTCACTGGAAAGGGAGCTGGTCTGTCTCGGGCATGTGTGGGCTTTTTAAAAAATATATATATTTTTATTGATTTCAGAGAGAGGAAGGGAGAGGGAGTGATAGAAACAAAACATCCATGATGAGAGAGAATCATCAATCGGCTGCCTCCTGCACACCCCCTACTGGGGATTGAGCCCACAACCCAGGCATGTGCCCTGACCAGGAATCAAACCGTGACCTCTTGGTTCATAGGTCGATGCTCAACCACGGAGCCACACTGGCTGGGCCATGTGTGGGTTGTTGGCTTTGCGCAGGAAAAATTTCACAGCACCACTCCGGGCAATTTGGAGAGTGGGTTTATTAAAACGTGAACAAAGGAAGGGCTTAGGGGAGAGGAAGCAACAGGAGACAGCCTAGGCGGGGCTTGGCTCTCTAGAAACGTTACAGGAAGGAAGTGGGCCATGCTGGACGGTGTGCACTCACTGACAAGTACAAGTCACAGTGACAGGAGGGAGCCACGGCGGGGCTGCTGTCAGCTCACTGAGAAGTCAGAGGAAAGGGGGACTTGGAGACAGCGTCAGGGGTTGGCCTGGGACTTCCCCTGCCTGTTGCTCCCCTGGTTGCAAGTCTCGTGGGCACCCTTAGAGTTTAGGAGAGAAAAGTGAAGATGCACACCTGAGCGGGAAGAAATGCCCAGGTGTAATACGTGGTGTGTTTTTAGCCCTGGTTATCAATGCCTCCTTCAGGTGGGAGGGAGCTGGAGAGAGCTCAGTCGGCCTCTGCTTCGATTTTCCCCCAGCCCTTCTCACCTGCAAATGCGCAGACATGATTGTGGTGTTTGGCACCAGAGGGTTTTTAAAACTCTTTGGGGAAGAGGAAAGTAATTGGCTTCCTATTCTGTGTGTAGATAGATATTTAAATTAGACTCCAAAGCACACACTTTTTATTTCCAACCCTCCATGTGTCTGAGGAGCCCCGTGAGTTAAGGAGTAATAACTGGTGTGCCGTGGTCTTGCTGGGCCTGTCGACAGGGAGGGCCTGTTGGTGTTCACCGCCTCCTTGAGTCCGTGGGAAGGCCTAAGAATTTTTTCTCTTGAGTCTGCGTTGGATTTTGCTTGGTGTTGGGGTGCAGTAAGCTGAGCGCCGGCCCTGAGAGGCCAGTTGCTTTTGTCGAGTCTTCATTGATTTGTTTGCTGCACAAGGGTTTGTGTGGTGCTCACCGTGTGCACCGTCCCGAGAGTTTAATAGGCCTGAGCTGGTTTAATCGTCCTATCAACCCTGTAAGGTGGGTCCCACCGTGATCCTCATTGTACAGACACGGAAGATGAGGTTACGGGACTTGCCGAACAGGTTTTAGGTGGCCGGGCCAGGATCAGCCCCAGTGGGTCCTTCATTGGGGTCCTCACAGCCCCTTTGTGCCCTGTTTGGCCTGCCCCCACCCTGCGCTCTGGTGGGCTGTGCTGCGGAGGCTGGCTCTGGTTTGTTCCAGGGAAATGCTCACATTTTACACAGGTCACGTCAGGGACTGTGGCCACAGAGAGGGAGGGAAGGGCACAGCCTGGACTGTTGGCCTAGGACTCACTGGGCACAAACCCTGTGAGTGAGGCCTTCTGTGGAGTCCGCTCCTGGACAGAGCCCTGGCTCGTCTGCCTTTAAGACACACGTACCCTGGACTTCACGCTGGGCGGGGAGGTTGTGGAATGGATGCGCCTGGAGCTGGCTCTCCCAGACTCCTTGCAGAGGGCCACACCCTTAGCTCAGAGACAGCGGAGGCGGCCCCGCCTAAAGTGGAAAGAAGATTTGAAAATAACTCTTCACAGTGAAAAGGTTTGGCCTTTTGAGGAGAGTTAGCATGGAAGCCTCGCTCTGACTTTCCTGCGGCCTCCGGTAATTGCCTCAGGTCCTTGTCCCTGGCCTTCCTGGTGGAGGAGAGGGAGGTCGTCTGTGAGGTTAAGCAGGAGAAGGTGGCTGGTCCCTTCTGTCCCCACAGGTGCCTTGGGGTATTGTGAGGGGTGTGGGGATGGGAGCAATGGCCACCTGGGGAGGGTGTACACATGTCCTTGGCTCAGAAGCAGAGCCTCGGGCAGTGGGCCCTGGGAGCTGAGGCCTGGCACCTTTTGGCACAGAGCCAAGAGGTGAGCTTTTAACTTACGCTAAGCATTCTGTGGCCCAGGGTACTTTGTCCTTGCTGAGGACCTTAAGTTCTTTTTAAAAATGTAAAGAAGTTATATGCCTGGGGTGTGACTACCCACCATGACCTGCCCAGTTAGGAATTAATGATCAGGTCACCTTGTGAGGTTACTTTCCACAGAACCCCTTTTTTCATCCACAGTTCCCCCTTTTGGTCATAAATGAACCTGAAGGAGGCATTGATGACCAGTGACCAACCTTGTGGTTGATAACACCCCCCTGGCTCTCCCATCCTGCCCACTGGAAACCTTTCTGGAAAGCTCTGCCGGCTGGTGTGTGCTATCAGGTGGGATGGGTGGAGGGACCACCACTCTGTGTTGAGCACGTCTGCCTAGACTCAGCCTCACACACACTTCAGCTGGTCCCAAAGAGGACTTTATTTATTTTATTGATTTCAGAGAGGAAGGGAGAGGGAGTGAGAGAGAGAAACACCAGAGATGAGAGAGAATCATTGATCGGCTGCCTCCTACCTGCCCCGCACTGGGGATCGAGCCCGCAACCCGGGCACGTGCCCTGACCAGGAATTGAACTGTGACCTCCTTGTTCATAGGTCGATGCTCAACCACTGAGCCACACTGGCCGGGCCCCACTCCAGGCTTTAGATAGGATAGGGCAGCTATGGGATCCAGACTGAGCACAGCCCGACTTTGTGGCTGGGGGACCCAGCTGAGTTACTTAACCTCTAAATGGGGCAAGCGCTGGTATCTGTTCTTATGGGTCTGTTGCAGTGATTGTAATGAGAATAAAACATGTAAAGTACTCGGTTCCCAGAACGTAGTATAGTTCACTACATTTTAACAAGTATTTTCCTTAATACCAGGTATTTAGTCCTTTCTCTGTAACGGCCCTGCTGGTCCAAACATATGTGGCAAATTCCTTGTCTTACATCCTGCCCAGCTGGGTTCTGTTATGGGCATTTTCCAATGGAGGGCATTGACCATCGGGAAGGGTTAAAAACATCAGCTCTGCTTGCTGTGTTTAACCACAGCTGTACCTGCGTTATGACCTTGGCTGGAACAGCTCACAGGTGTCAGCAGTGTGGATATAGTTGCAGCAGAGGTCGTGTCTCACCTGAGCCCTGGCTTGCTTCCCCTGGGCAAGAGGAAAAGTGGCTCCGGTGAGAATGGAAAATGGAGAGGGGAGGCCCAGTTCAGTTTAGCATTTCTGTACCCATTTTTGCCGTGTACTTGGCACCATATTGGTTATACTCTGGGGGCTATCAGGGAGCTGGCGGAGCAAGATGTCCACACAGCTCCAGGTGCCGGGATGGTCAGGTGGTGTGTGAGTAGGGGTCGGGATAGGTAGTGAAGGTGCAGCATGGGGAGTACCGTCCAGGAGGAGACAGTTCTGGGGCTGGGGAGTCAGGGGAGACGTGGAGGGTCCTGTGGGCTGGATGGGATTGGGTGGGGCAAGAGGCAGAGTGGGTGCCTCGGGCAGGGGACCAGCCTTCATAATTCAGGGGTCCCTTCACTTAGCAGACTTTTACGGGGCACTCAGTCAGTGCCAAGCACTGGCTGGGGCACTGTGGGTATAAAAATGAGTAAAGCAGAGTAGAGAAAACAGCATTGAGAGGCAGGATGGGCCAGTGGTTGGGGGCATGGTCTAGTACAGGATTGTCCCAGCCCTGCCACTCACTAGCTTGTGGATCCTGAGCAAGTTGTGCAATCTGGAGCCTCAGTTTCCTCATCTGTAAAATGGGGATGATAATAATTGTGGTGGGAACTAAACGAGTTAATATAAAGTACCCAGTACAGTCTTGAATATAGAAAGTACTGTTGTGTGTTGGCTGTTATTACCACTAGAGCAGTGGTCAGTCGGCAAACTGCGGCTTGAGAGCCACATGCGGCTCGTGAGCCTCGGTTTGCCACTCTGTTGACTAATGAGTTTGCCGACCATTGCACTAGAGTATTAGGTCCATCTTGTCGTGTTCACGGCTGTGTCACTGGCTCCCGGAGGTGTCTGGTACACAGTTGGCATTCAGTTAATGAATCCGAGTGTCGTTGGTGTCCTCAAAGATCCTGTGCTGTGGTGGGGACACGGACATGTCAACAACTGAAGGGTACTGTGGAAATGCTTTGATAAGAGACGCATGGGGACTGGAGCGTGCGGAGGAGGGGTGCACAGGGACGGCTTTGGGTGAGCAGTACTGGGGCCTGTGCTGGGCCTTGAAAGCTAAGCAGGGACTTGGAAGATGGAGTTTGGATGTTCAGGAAAGAGGAAGTAGCCCTGCTGGTGTGGCTCAGCAGTTGAGCACTGACCCAGGAACCAAGAGGTCACAGGTTTGATTCTAGATCAAGGCACGTGCCTGGCTTTTGGGCTCATTCTCCAGTAGGGGGCATGCCAGAGGCAGCCGATAGATGATGTTTCTCTGGTAACGGTGTTTCTATCTCTTTATCCCTTTCCCTTCCTCTCTCTCTAAAAAAAAAAATCAATAAAAACATGTTTTTTTTAAAAAAGAGAGAGAGAGGAAGCAGCGCCGACAGAGCTGTGGGAGAGGGTGACCCGTTCAAGGACACGGAGAGAGGAAGGAGCCCGAGGAAAGGGCTGCTCGGAGAGGTGGGGCTTTGTCCCGAGGGCGATGTGGACCGAGGGCTTAAGCAGGGGTATGACTAGGGCCCCACCATGGGTGGGGGAGGAAGGTGGGATGTGTGGGGTGGGGGTGTGTGAGGGGTGGCCGTCGTTACCCCAGACTCCAGCCTGGGAGAGGTCGCACCGGCAGGTGAGGGGTTTGGCCTCCGAAGGAGAAGCTGGGTAACCCACACCACCGCCTGGCAGCACTCCTGCCTTAAAATAGAAGAGACAGAGATAAAGAGTGGGTGGTGTAGGTGTCCGAGGGGTGACCTACTTAAAGCCTGACCCCCTTGGAGGTGAGGGCAAGAGCCACCCTCTCCCTTGTGTGAACACCCGGGCCTTCCAAGGGGCCACTGCCCAGGCGGCCTCACGGTCCTTCCCCAGCTCGGGGCGATGGGCAGATGTCCTGTTGCCGGTGGCCTCTGCTGGGAATCCAGGGTCTTCCCCTTCCCTTCCCCCGCCCCCAACCCCGAGTCTGTCCCCATGCCGGTGTGCTCAGTGCTTCTAGGGGAGGGGTGGGGGCAGGGAAGGGAAGGGAAGGGGAAGACACTGATTACGTTGATGGAACGGACCTATGTGTTTGGTAAGTCCAACTGAAGATTGAGGAGCCCTGGCCTGTTTGGCTCAGTGGATAGAGCATCAGCCTGCCGACTGAAGGGTCCCAGGTTCGATTCTGGTCAAGGGCACATGCCCGGGTTGGGGGCTCCATCCTCAGTGAGGGGAGTGCAGGAGGCAGCCGATCAATGATTCTCTCTCATTGTTGATGTTTCTATCTCTCCCTTTCCTTTTCTCTCTGAAATCAATAAAATATATATTTAAAAAAAGAAAAGAAAAGAAGAAGACTGAGGAAACACTCCATGTTTAGGCTTTTCCCCCCACAGTGTATCATAATTCCTCACGTAATTCCTGACAGATAGTATAATACTCTTGCACTCCTAATTCCTCTCACTTCCCAATGTCCTTAAATACCACCCAGAGAGAGTAGGAGAGAGGAAAAATGGAGAAGACTTCGACTTTTCTCTTAGGCCCACTGCCTTCTCCTCCTCCAGTCTGTCCTGATTTCTCGAAGGCCTTCGGGACTTAACTTCTGTGGCTAATCATTTATATGCAGAATCTGCCAAAGGTCCTTGCACAGGGCTTTTAAACTTTAACTGAGGCTGTGGGGCTGACAGAAACGGAAAGGGACGCTTGCAGGCATGTGACGTGGAGCCGGGTTCCAGCATTGCACCTGCTGGTGGTTTTTCTGGTCTGCAGTCCAGCCTCGGGAGGGTGCCCCCGGCGTGTTTCTGTAACTCCGCTTATTCAGCACCTACTGTGTGCTCCCTGGCTCTTTGCACAGGTGTGAGGTCAGTGCCACCAGCAGGGAGAGCCCCTGGAACTGAGAGAGCTGCAGTCTCCACGATGACCCACAGATGCCGGTTGTGTCTGGTGGACTGGCGCCTGAGGCCACCTTTAAAACTGCCAGGATCTTGCGCTGAGCCTGCAGAAGTGGCCTGCCGATTCTGAGCTGAGAGGAGGGAATAGTGTGAGCCAAGGGTCTTCCTGGCGCCTCAGTTTCCTCCCAGGCTGGGCAGGTGGGGAAGGTGGACAGAGCTGGCAGGCAGAGGTGATGGCGTGGAGGAGTCAACAGGATCAGGTCGAGCATCCCCTAGAGGCCTAGAGGCCCTCACAGCCATCGAGGTAATTTTCTGTGACCAACACTTTTCACAGATTATTTGCTTTAATCCTCACAGTAGCCCTAAAGGTGTTATTCCCACCACTTTATGGATCAGGATGTAGAGGTCCAGAGAGGCTGTAAGTCCAAGGTCACACAATCAGGAACGGCTGGTATATTCCGATTTAAATCCTGTTGGTCAGTTTGTGCACAGGATGGTGTATGTATATGAATTCATTTAAGCCTGTCAAGAACCCACAGGTGGTATATTTCATTTCTCACTTACACATGTGCAACTGAGACCCAGACCCGATGACTTACCCAGAGTCACACAGCAGGAGGTAGTAGAGCCAGGGCTTGGACCCAGATCACTAAACTGCCTCCCGGGGCCTCCCGGTGACACGAGCCAACCAGCTCTTCAGAACTGAGGGGAGGGGGGGAGGGTGGTGAGTTCTGCTGGGAGAGGCCCTCCAGGTGAGAGCTTCCCCACCTGCCTTCACGCAGCAGCAGCAGCCACGTGGCTTCCTGCCTGCATCTCTGCAGTGATGTGGCTTCTGCACTGGTATGCCAGGCTGGGCCCAGGGTACCAAATTCAGTTTGTCTTTTGGACTACCCAGTACGAGCAGCTGGGATGTCCGGACTGCCTGGCACATTTCCAGGGATCTTTAAAAATCCTACAGGTTCTACTCCGAAATATATCCAAAATCAGACCATGCTAACGCCCTGTCGTCTGTTGCCTGGACTGTTGCAGTTCCCTCCTAACTAGTCCCTGAGCTTCTCGCCCCTCCCCCGGTGCAGCAGCCAGACGTTGTTCTACAGTGGGAGTTGGATTATGTTACTCTTCAGCTTAAACCACCCATGGTCTTCCATCTCACACACAGCAGAGTTCAAAGTCCTTACAGTGGCTCAGGAGGCCCTGACATCTGCCCCACCCCCACCCCCACCCCGCCATCCTCAGTTACCTGCCCAACCTCATTTCTTCCTGCTCCGCTCTAGCCACCTTGGCCTCCTTACTGTTCCTCCAACACGTGAGGCACAGCCAGGCACAGGCCCTTTGCACCGACTGTTCCCTCTGTCTGGAATGTTTCCCTTCAGATAAGCCCATGGCCTGCTGTTCCCTCCTTTCTGCAGGTCTCTGCTCAGATGTCACCTTCTCAGCTCGGCTTTTCTTTCTTTTCTTTTTTAAAAAACTGATTTCAGAGAGGGAGAGAGAGCTAAACATCAATGATGAGAGAGAATCACTGACTGGCTGTCTCCTACATGCCCCCTACTGGGGGTCAAGCCTGCATCCCAGGCATGTGCCCTTGACCAGAATCAAACCCTTCAGACGGCAGGCCGATGCTCTATCCACTGGGCCAAATCGGCTAGGGCAGCGCGGCTTTTCTTGACTCCTCTCCCCCAGCACTCTCTGTTCCCTTAACCCTGTGTTCTTTAGAGTTCTCAACCCGACCCAGACATAGTATGTTTTAACTTGTTTTTTGTGGTTTCTTCTACTAGAATTTAATGTTCATGAAGATAAGCAACAGTGCCTGTTTTGTTCAAGGTTGTACTCGTAGTGCCTAGAATCGTAGTTGGGATAAGTAAGTGCTCAGAAAAGAATTTCTTATATTCTGGGATGGAGGTCTGATGGACACATCCAAATTGTAAGTATCTGAGATGCTTTGATACACATATGCATTGTGAAGTGATCTCCGTAGTCAAGATCATTAACATCCATCACCTTACCTCATGGGGACCTTTCTTTTGGTGGTGAGAGAAAAGAACCATTGCATGAGTTATGATTTGGTGAAGTCTGTGATATTCTCTTCTTGGGACTCTGCCCCAGAAGCCAGCCAGCCAGTGAGTGGTGTCCCTGCCTCCGAGAGAGCTATAGATGAGAGTCCCAGGGGCGGGGGGCCTGGCTTTGGTTACTCTGCCTCCGGTGTCCCCAAAGACTCCTCTCCAGTCTGGAGACCAGACAGCACCCTTATGTATCTCCCTGATGGCTTCCAGTCTCCCTTTCTTGGGAATTATCTGAAAATAGACATTTTCTACCAAACCTATCCACAATGGCCACAGCAGATTAAAATGGGCTGGCTTACCAGCTGACCATCAGGAGCATATGAATGCCCGCTGAGTTCTCAAAGTCATACAGATTCTTGCCAGAGTAGATGCCAGTGCTTGAGGTTCTCCCCGCAGAGTTGGAGCTGAGCTGTGCCCAGGACAACAGTGATTCAGGCTCTGGGGTGTCCTAGGCCAGAAGGAAAGAAACCACGGCTGACTGAACATCTGTTGTGTGTAGCACATCCCACCGTGTTTATGTAGTTATCTCACTTAACCGTGTTATAATTGTGTGCTCATTTGATGGGATGGGGAATGAAGGCTCAGAAGTGATGGGCTGCAAAGCCCTAGGAATAACTGGTAAAGGCTGTAGAGGGGAACGCACAACCAGGCTGTGAAGGACTTAGGACTTGAGTCACAGGGACAAGTGTGGCATTAGCACTGGCACAGGTGCTGAGACAGGAGTGCTCTGTCAGGTATGGCTCAGACAGTTTTGAGATGGCCTGTTGAATATGAACGGGTGTGCTTTTCTTTTTCTTATTATTAATCACCTGGAAACAAGGAGATGTTTTTATTTTATACTAGAGGCCCGGTGCATGAAATTCATGCACGGGTTGTGTGTGTGTGTGTGTGTTTCCCTCAGCCCACCCTGCACCCTCTCCAATCTGGGACCCCTCTAGGGATGTCCGACTGCCCATTTAGACCCGATCCCGGTGGGTCGGGCCTAAACGGGCAGCCGGACATCCCTCTTACAATCCGGGACTGCTGGCTCCCAACCGCTCGCCCACCTGCCTGCCTGCCTGCCTGATTGCCCCTAACCACTTCTGCCTGCCAGGCTGATCACCTCCTAACCACTCCCCTGGCAGCCTGATCGATGCCTAACTGCTCCCCTGCCAGCCCAATTGCCCCTAACTGCCCTCCCCTACCAGCCTGGTCGCCCCTAACTGTCCTCCCCTTCAGGCCTGGTCACCCCCAATGGCCCTCCCCTTCAGGCCTGGTCGTCCCCAATGGCTCTCCCCTGCTGGCCCCGTCACCCTAACTGCCCTCCTTTGCCAGCCTGGTCACCTCTAACTGCTCTCCCCTACCGGCCCAGTTGCCCCTAACTGCCCTCCCTGCTGGCCTGGTCACCCCCAACTGCCATCCCATGCAGGCCTGGTCACCCCTAACTGCCCTCCCCTGCTGGTGTGGTCGCCCCCAGCTGCCCTTCCCTGCAGGCCTGGTTCACTCCCCCAACTGCCATCCCCTGCAGGCCTGGTCACCCCTAACTGCCCTCCCCTGCTGGTCTGGGTCCCCCGCAACTGCCCTCCCCTGCAGGCTTGGTTCCCCCCAACTGCCCTCCCTGCAGGCCTGGTCCCCCCCAACTGCCCTTCCCTGCAGGCCTGGCCACCCCTAATTGCCCACCCCTGCTGGCCTGGTCATCCCTAACTGCCCTCCCCTGAAGGCCTGATTGCCCCCAACTGCCCCCCCCTTGCAGGCCTGGTCCCTCCCAACTGCCCTCCCCTGCTGGCCATCTTGTGGTGGCCATCTTGTGTCCACATGGGGGCAGCCATCTTTGACCACATCGGGGCGGCCATGTTGTGTGTTGGAGTGATGGTCAATTTGCATATTACCTTTTTATTATATAGGATATGTAGGTATATATTTTGTTAATCCTTACCCAAGGATATTTTTCTGTTGATTTTTAAAAAATATATTTTTATTGATTTCAGAGAGGATGGGAAAGGGAGAGAGAGATAGAAACATCAGTGATGAGAGAGAATCATTGATTGGCTGCCTCCCGCATGCCCCCCACTGGCGATCAAGCCTGCAACCTGGGCACGTGCCCTTGGCCGGAATCAAACCTGGGACCCTTCAGTCCGCAGGCTGACACTCTATTCACTGAGCCAAACCAGCTAGGGCTCCGTTGATTTTTAGAGAGAGTGGAAGGGCGGAGGAGTGATAGAGAGAGAGAGAAACATCGATGTGAGAGAGACACATCGATTGGTTGCCTCCCGCACGGGCCCTGACTGACCAGGGCTGGGGATCGAACCTGCAACTGAGATACATGCCCTTAACCGTAATCGAACCTGGGACCCTTCAGTCCATGGCCCACACTCCATCCACTGAGCCCAACCAGCCAGGGCTACAAAGACTTCTTTATGCAGGGAAAGGGCAAAGGCCTGGAGGAGGCGGGGTGTGTGGAAACAAATGATGTGGAGCGAGAGAATCAGATGCTGGAGTGGGTGGGCGTCTCCTTGCTGGGCGGTAGCGGGTAGCCCTCCAGCTGGAAGCCTCTTCCCTTCCGGACTCAGAGGGATGCAGAGCTTGCAGCTCTTGATGTTGGTGGGATCTAGGTCTACTGCAGCTTATGGGGAACCTGGGTCAGAAAGAGGCAGGGTGAGGGGTCCTAGGACCCCTGTTTATATTCCCCTAATATCTCAGATGAAGGTGAGGCCCAGATGGGAAGAGGGTTTCCCAGCAGGCGAAGGGTGAGCCGAGGATAGAACCAATGCCGACACCTCACTGGGAGCTGTTTTTGCCGTGCCCATGGATGAGCTTCTGCCCAGAAGCCATTTTTCCTGGTTCTGCCTCCTGGCAGGCTGTTCCTCTTGAGGAAACGGAGGTGAGAGCAAAAGTTGTATTTACCCAAGGGGCTGGTTGGACAGGTATCTCTGAGGCCAGAGTCTAGGCCAAGGGTGGCTTGGCTGGCTCCTGGTGGGTGGGGGTGGGTGCAGTCAGGCCCTGGCTGCTCACCAGCTGGGGGGCTTTTGGTTGGGGTGACCCCTGTAGGAAATGAGGTTTATCAAAGACATTGCCCCTGAGAACAGTGGGCTGGAAACCGGACAGCCCACACATTCTTTCTCAGGAGATTAGGACCATGGGAGATTATGGGATACACAGGAGGCTGTAGAAAGCCTGTAAATTTCCCATTTAGGGCAATTAATTTGATGGATTGTAAAACAGCTCACCACTTCCTCTCCTGTCCCTGGATTGGGCTGGGCACTCAGAATGGCCAAGAATATGCCTGAGAGAATGCCCTTCCTGGAATCTCATACTGCCTGCTTGGGCTCCTTCCCTGGGGGCCGGAGCTGGGCATGTCCTTTTCGTGCCTCCCCTCTGGTACAAGGAAGAGCACACAGTAGGTGCTTTTAGGGAGTCATGCAGAGCTGGTACTTATCTGATTGGAACCTTTCCAGGATGAAGGAGTGAGATGGGGCGGGACTCCTGGTGGCAGCTCTGGTTTATAGATGAGGAAGCTGTTGGGGGCAGGGAAGGGGGGGTGAGGTAACCTGCCCAAGGTCACTCAGGTCATGGGCGATAGCTGGGATTCCAGCCAGGTTTCTGCACGCCTGGGCCAGGGTGTCTTCTCCCCAGGACCAACTTGCTCAAAGTGAAAGTGAAGTAAACAGCACTTTTCCTGGTTTCTCCCCTGGCTTCCCCCTTGCCCGCCGCCAGTCCCCAGGTCCCCGCCCCGGTGACTGTGTACAGGTGTGACAGGCCTCTCCCGCCTCCCCTCCCGGACAGCTCTGCAGCATTCCTTCTGGGAGCTCTGTCGGGGCTGCACTTCTGCGGGCTCACAGGCATGCCGGGGCTCATCTTGGCTGCCTCCCTTCTCAGTGGGGGCTGGCACCTGTGACTGATAAAGGCTCTGGCACAGTGCCTTTCTCTGGTGCCTGCCAAGGCCCTGCCCTCGCCAGCTCTCACCTAGACTGGGCAGCTGGTCCTGGCTGGTTGTCCTGCCTCAGTTCTGCCCTCTCCCAGGGACCCAAAGACCCCATCTCATGTGCTCCCTAACCACGGCCTCCCCACAAGTTCCCGACCAGGGGCTTCTCTTCCTGGGGTCCGTGTTGTCAGATCGCACCGTTCACCGGGTCCTGAACACACCCCGGCAACTTCAGATTTGCTCGAAGCACTCTCTCCCGTCTGAGCCTCCGCTTTTGCAGGCATGCTCCCTTTCCAGACAGCGCCTAGCATCCTTAGGACTCCGACATTATCTCAGGAAGCCTGCCCTCACTACCCTCCACCGAGGCTTGTGACATCCCTTCATCGGTGCTTTTATTCGTGTATTCAACCAATTTGTAACGAGGAGCCTTTGTCAGCCTGACAGTGTTGTAAGTGCTGGGGAGTAAGCAGTGAGTGGAACAACGTCTGTGCCATGGAGCTTGCATCTAGCATCCTATTTTGCCACATATTACCTTAGTTTATACTAATGTCTCTCTGTTAGCCTGTGAGTTCTCCTCATGCATTATTCATTCATCTCTTTATCCCCAGAACTCACTCAGCACATGTCTGGCAAAGAAAACCTTAAAAGTTAATGCTGATTGAATGAGTGAATGAACAGGCCACCTTCCTC
This sequence comes from Eptesicus fuscus, assembly GCF_027574615.1. Taxonomy (NCBI): domain Eukaryota; kingdom Metazoa; phylum Chordata; class Mammalia; order Chiroptera; family Vespertilionidae; genus Eptesicus; species Eptesicus fuscus. Next base: position 53,573,455 of record NC_072485.1, on the reverse strand, counting down.
TCCCCTCTAATCTACCTCTATGGTGTGAACGCCCTCTGACACCCTCCGCCCCCACCCCCCACCCCCCCACTGTCTTCCCCGTTGCACTCTTGGCTCTGTATGTGCTGCTCACATGACTGTCCTGCTTCGGATTACACCTTTTGGTGTCTATATCTTCTCTTTCTCTCACCTGGTGTAAATTTCTGCAAGGCAGGGTTTGCTTCTAGTTCAGTTTTGTGTAGTACTTGGAATTCCTGCCCTTCCTCATATTCAGTGAAATGAAGAGCAATATGTGAAGTGTGTGTAAATAAACAAACATAGAAGGACAGGCTGAGTGCCTCGAGGTGGGTTGATCTAATCATGAATGTCTGGTGGGCACCTGTTGTGTGTCAGCTCTGGGCCAGGTGCTGGGCATTTTAAGATGAATGAGGCAGAGGCACCTGCCTGGAGGAGCCCAGGTGGAGGAACATGCAGACAGGGTGAAGAGGGGCCCAGTCCCCTGGTACCCAAGATACTTGTGGTGTAGGATGCCCAGACCCTTCCTTTTGGTCAAAGAACATGGCACCACAGAGTTAAGGAGGGTATCAGACAGGCCTGGATTTTAATCCCATCTCCGTCCCTTGCTAGCTGTGTGACCTTGGAGAACTGAGGCAGCTTTTCTGAGCTTCAGTTCTCACATCTGTGATAAGAAGCTAGTAAGAACAACGCCCTTATATGGTTGTTCATTCATTCATTGATGGGATGATCTCTAGACTTTGTTCTAGAGCAGTGGTTCTCAACCTTTCTAATGCCGCGACCCTTTAATACAGTTCCTCATGTTGTGGTGACCCCCAACCATAAAATTATTTTCATTGCTACTTCTTAACTGTAATTTTGCTACTGTTATGAATCGTAATGTAAATATCTGTGTTTTCTGATGGTCTTAGGCGGCCCTGCTAGCGGTTCTCAACCTTTGGCTCTCGCCCTGAGGGAGGTGGCAATTCTCACTTGGAGGGTTTTAAACAGAGTTGACATGATCTGCCTTTTGATTTAGAAGAAGGATAATTCTGGCTTTTGTGCAGAGAATGGACTAATCAGAGACCATGTGTATAGCATGCTTAGCACAGCGTCTGCCATGGAATAAAGCTTCATTCCATAGTAGTTTTGACCTTGGTGACAATATTATTAAAGATTGACCTGAATGCCTGCTGATCTCAGGCCTGGGCCCTCATCCCATCTACCTTCTGCCCTTGCAGGAGCTGAGGCACCCAGGATGCTTTCTCCCTGAGGAGCCGAGAGATGGGTCCTGGGCTTAGGATGAGGAGGGAGAAGGTGTCAGAATCTTTGTTCCATCTTCTGTTTGGTAGTCACGGGGAGGCATGGTGATGGCAATGGTGCAGGAGGAAAGCCTTAGCCTTCACCAACCGGAACTGCCCTGGCGATCAGGAGCTGCCAGGCAGTCACAGAGCCCCCTCCGGGAATGCCACGCAACGCCACACTGGCTGCCCCCTGAAATGTGTCTCTTCTCCATCTCTGCTCCTCCCTTCTCCAGGTTGTCTGAGATTCCCAGGAGAGGCTTTATCCACAGAACTGCTCCCCTCCTTCCAGGATTTCACCAGGAGCGTCTCTCCTGCCTGCCCTCACTCCCTGACTCTCAGGCCTTTATCGGAAGGTCTTGGGTCCCTGACACCTGTGGCAGCAGCGCTGGTCAAACTGTTCTGCTTGATTCCTTTGCCTAACAGGAAGAGCTCACTGCCCGACCAGGCAGCCCCTCCTGGAATTGTCGCATCCTCATTGTTAGGAAGTTCCCTTTGAGGTTGCGTTGAAATCTCTTCTTCTCTGACTCCCCCCATTGCTTTTAGTTCTGGAATAGGGGAAGGGGGTCAGTTATGGAATCTCTGGCCCCCTTCTATCTCCAACCGTCTTCTCTCCAATTAGGGAAAAGTTTGCTAGTGGCCCAAGAGGCTCTGCAGTTCTTGCTGTTGTTACTCAGAGTGACCGACGGCTTGGGGAGGTCAAGGAGAGCTTTGTAGACTACATGATGCTGGCGTGGGGTCCTGAGGGTGAGGGATTAGCCAGATCAGGAGGGAAGGAAAGCCTCTGAGGCACAAGGTAAGGCAGTGTCTTCAAATGGTGTGTAGAGTCCAGGAAGTCTAGGTGCTCAGTGTCCCTGGAGTCATAGGGAGCGTGTGTGTGTGTGTGTGTGTGTGTGTGTGTGTGTGTGTGTAGGAGGTGAGTCCTGAGAGGCACGGGAGGTAGAGACTGAATCAGAACATGAAGGACCACCTGTGACCTGCTGAGGGTCATGGACCTGAGGTCAGAGGGCTGCCTACGAGGATGAGGCTTACAGTGGGTTTGTGTGGGGACCCAGATACCATGGGTTTCACATTCTCCTAGAACTCATGAGTGGGTTTCCGAGCATATCCAACTCTCCTGCGTGCTCTGGTCTGAGGTTACTAATTAAACCTGTCCTTGGGACTTCTGCGGAGTGGAGCGGGGGCGAGTCAGCACCCGGACCGTGCCAGTCATCCTGGACCTCCTGTTTCCGAGCTCAGCGCACTGGGCGAGTCCGGCTCCAGGCCCCGCCTCTGGGAGCAGCCGCCCTGGGTCGTGGGGGAGCCCGGGATACGGTAGCCATGGCTGACCGGCCGGCCTCACCTCTGTCTCAGAGTTGGCTGGACACGCAGGCCTGCCTCTGCCCCGCAGGGTTTCTCATTTATGCAGGGAGTCTGCACGACCAGCGCCTGGACTCCGAGCCCTTGGCCAAACATTCCAGATTCTTTGGGTGTAAAGATTTTCTAAAGGGGCTTGGGGCCCTTCCAGGGACTGACATCTTCTGTTTATGCCCCACAGGCTCGCTCTCTGTGTCTGATTTTTATATGTTCCCAAAGTACTTTCCCAGCATCCCGGGAGGCCTGTCCCTCCCGGCCTGGGCGGCTCATTGGGAGTATTCTGGCAGATCCGCTTCACGGGCTGGCCTGTGGAGTGTCCTCCCACCACCGCCCGCCCGTCCCCGGTGTCTTGGATGCTGAAGGGCCGAGGGTGGAGTGGGGCTTTTTGTTTTGTTTTTAAATAGGGGCAGTGTGGGTAAACAGAGCGGCGTTTCTGGTGCGTCGGTAGGGCCGGACCCCGCATTCCGGTTCCATGACGACAGCCTGTTCGGTTGCCGCTTGCTGGGCTGTGGGCAGCGGCAGTGTAGACGGAGACAATGGTGGCTCTGTTGAGATGCTGCTGCTGAGCCCCGGCAGAAATGCATTTTAATTGCACACTTTCCACCCTGAAACCTGTGGGGCTCTGGTGGCCCACTCCTCCTCATTCCTTCATGTTCTCTTTGCGACTCAAGAGCCAAGTTATTGCAGCTCCCTTTTCCCTCTAAAACCAGCGGCCTGGGGGGTGTGGGGAGGAGCAGGGATGGTGTCTCCAGCCTGGGTGTAGTTTGCATTTGGCTGACTTGGCAACAGGTGAGGCGGGGGGGGGGGGGTGGGGGGGTGGGGGGGTGGGGGGGGGGGGGTTGCTGAGGTGGCCGGGAGTGCGCCTGTCCCTGGCCTGGAGTGTCATCGCGGGGCAGGGTGCTCCAGGAAGCTCACCTGGGCTTTAGAGCATTGGCTCTGAAGTCAGACCGATTGGGTTGGAATCTCAGGGGTAACATGTCCCACCGTAACCTCTCTGGGCCTCAGTTTCCTTATCTGCAAAATGGGGATAAGGATAGTGTCATAACTCATAGGATTGGTGGTGGGAACTAAATGAATTTAACACATAAAGTGCTAAGATAATACCGGACATACAGAAAACATTTATTAAAAACATTTACCATTATATTATGTCATTTTACTATGTCCTGTTCATCATCAGTATTATATTCACCCTTGAAGGGCTTCATCTAAAACTGTAAGAGGAATAGAGCAGCCAGCAGTCTTTATAAAATGCAAATTCTATCTTGTCACTCCTTCGAGTCCCCGTGACCTCTCTGCATAAGGAGGGAGGAACTTTAGTTTGTTGAAGCCCTACTGCGTGCTAAGCACTGGACACTTGACGCACCTCTGCTCGTTTTGATTAAGTCCAAAGTCTAGCCTGATGTTCAAGACCCTTCATCACTTGGTCCTATCTTGCCTATCTTTTCTCCCCTACATAGCTCTACCTCAAAGAATTGGCTTGGTTTTCTCTGATGTCTTTTTGGCTTTCATCTTCCACACCTTTGTGTAGAATGCCTGCGGGTGGATCTGGGGAAATAGACTGGCCCGGGACCAATTTTAGGGACTCCCCTCCTCCCCGCTGTAGACCCAGCCTGTGTGAGAGCCCCCTGGCCAGGCTTTCTCTGGGGGTATGGCTCTGATTGAATCCTGGCTCCACCACTAACTGTGTTGCCCTAGACATACCCTAACAATACACTTGTCACACAGGTTTTGAGAAGTTAATCCACATGCAGCATTTAGAACAATGTCTGACATATGGTGAGTGTTCAACCGACATTCGCTGTTCTTGCTATTGCAATTCTTTCCAAAGGTCTGATGTAGCATTTATTCTGCTGGGAGCATTTCTCTTTCTAGGCTCAACACTGGACTGCGTTGCTTGGGGAGAAACAGGAATCGAAGAGGTACAGTGGTCTGTGGCCACTGACCGTTGCTGTGGGTCGGGGCCGTTTCGGCCTCACTCCGGTCTGTCCGTGGCAGGACCCCTTACTTCTCAGCCACTGACTGCACTCCTTGGTGTGGCCACTGCCTGTGGTGACAGCCAGGTAACAGCCAGGTAGCCTCCCAAGATGTGAGGACCCTTGCTTACAGATGGCCTTGCCTGTCAGGGAATGGGACACTTGGTACCCAAATGAGGACAAATGTTTATGGACCAAAGAGAATTGCTCTGCCTTGAGATTAGTCAGAGAACCAATTTCTGCTCAAAGAGAGTGAAATGTGTCTTTTTATCATCTTGCTGACGTTATAGGGCCAAATTCTCAAAGATTAGATTGCAAGTACTTCTCACTGAAAACTAAGAGAGTGAGGCCGGCTGGGTGGCTCAGTAGGTTGGAGCATTGTTCCATACACCAGAAAGGTCGTGGGTTCAGTTCCCGGTCAGGGTGCATTCGGGGAGTCAACTGATTGATGTCTCTCTCTCTCTCTCCTCCTCCCCCCCACCCTCTTCCTTTCTCTGTCTAAAATCAGTGAGACATATCCTTGGGTGAGGATTTTTTAAAAAATGGTGAAAGGCCATTTCCCCCTTAGAGTGAGGGAAAAAAGAGTGGAAGATCTAATTTCAGGGAGCTGTGGTGCTGTATGGTTCATGACACCCGGGTTCACTGATTATTGGGCTCAGTAGTCAGGAGAGCTGGGACTTTATCCTGGTTCAGTCACCAGGTTGGTATTTTACAAATCTCACTGGTGGCTATGTGTAGGGAGACCTGGCCAATGACAGGGATAACTGCTAGAGGGCTCCTGTGATAATCTAAGTGAGATATGGTTCAGGCCTGAACAGAGGCAGGGATGCGGGCATGGAGAGAGTCACGAGGCACGTTTGCGTGTACACGTGTCTGCACATTCCTATGTGCCTGTTCTGGGAAAGGATAAAATTCTCTCTGTGCGCATTGGACAGTTTCGTTGTTTTTTGAGATAATCAAAAAGTGCAGACACCCAGCAGTTCTGTTGCTAGGCTCCATCCTTCCGGGTTGGTAAGTGGTCAGATCACAGGGATGTGCATTGCAGCCTTGTTTATAATACTAAGAAACTGGAAACAACCTAACTGTCCATCAGTTAGGAATCAGTTAACTGCAGTATGGAGCCTGCAACCATTAAGTGATGCTGCACGTCTCCTTTTCTGCACACAGCGAGAGACCCACATATACTCAATGGAAGGAGGGAAGAACATGTGTGCACCATTTAGCTGCCATCCCTTCGCCCTTATTTTCCACGATTCGAAAGCCCACCAAGGTTGGGTTTGCTCTTTCCCCTGGTGTGTGACTTTCTGTCTTAGGTTACTGACAACGGTTTGGTGTCTGGGTCTGTATGAAAAAGGACCATGCCTCCGTTCGTGCTCCCTTGTTTCCCTTAAGCAACAGGAGTAGGTGGCCCCTAATTACCGTGGAGCTTAATTGAGGGATGTGAACAAAAGGCCTTGTTATCAGCACTCGGTGATATTAAGCTGTAGGCTGAGTCCCCCTCCCTCTCACAAACAGAAACAGTGTGTCTGGACCATAAAGAAGCTTTTAAACTACAGTTGTGCTAACAAAGACCTCTTCCAGAGACCTCCCTGCTTGAAGGGAGAGAGTAAATTCAGGCTTTGTTTCCTCTGTCTTCGGGAGCCAACTGGAGGTGAGGGGAGATGAGGTGCGCCCGCCGTCCGACCGGTTTTCATGCACATCTGAGCCAGTGTGTTTTTATTGGGGTGGCGAGGGGGGAGCTTTGGCTTACATCTGCTGGGTGCTAGCATCTTATGTTATCTTGTTTCCTCCTCACAGCGGCCTAAAGATGAAGGAAATTCTACCTCATTTTTCAGACAAGGATACCAAGGCTCAGAGAGGTTGACTAACTGGCTTAGGTTGCCCAGTGAGGAATTGGCAGAGCCAGGATTTGGCCAGAGGTCTGTCCGTCCTCGAGCTTGTGTGTTTTGCCTTAACCACCAATGATCCAAGAGCAGGGACTGGGCCATGGTCTGGACAGGTAGGCACTGCTGCTGCCTTGTCGGTTTGGCACTGGGTAGTGTCCCTCAGCCTGGCCTGCGCCCTCTCGCAATCTGGGACCCCTCGGGTAGGGTCCCTAGGCCTGGCCAGCGATCAGGGCCTATCCGGGCTTTCCTTCCCCCCGCCACTTCCCCCTCCTCGGCTGCTGGCAGCTGGCCCCACCCCCGCCGCTGCCACTGCTTGCCATCTGTGCAGCATTTCCCCCTGCTCCCCTGCCACCGGTCACCTCCCTCTGCAGGCGACAGGCGTGGGGTGCGATCACTTGGCTGGCCTGGGCCTCCCTCTTTGGGGCAATCAATTGTGGAGCCCCCCCATTCATCACCCCACTGAGGGTGGCCTGGGCCTCCCTCTGCAGGGCGATTGTGGGGTGATGGCGCAGCTCCCTGACCAATCGCATCGCACCTGCCTTGGCTGGCCTGGCACCAGTGCGTGTAATAGTGTGGTCGACTGGAAGGTCGTTCGGATGGTCATTCTGCTGTTCGGTCGATTGCATGTTACGCTTTTATTATTATAGATGTGCTGTGTATACAGCACAGTGCTGGGTACTGAGGGACACAGAGAAGAGGCTAGGATGGCACTGTTCTGTAGTCTGCCATCTGGTCGAAGCCATTCTTTCTTATCTGCAGAGAGAAGGCAGGGGGTTGAGAGGGGTAAATAGGGGCACAGAAAATAAGAAGTGGAGGAAGTCAGAAAGGGGGCCGCCAGAGGGACTGAGATAGGCGGGAGGAGAGAAGGGGGATGTGAGCAGTCATGTAAAGATGGCGGGTCTGGGCTGAAGGGGGGTTTCTTGGGAGTGAGGAGAGAGTGGGAGCTTTTTGGAATGTACAGGGTTGGGAGGCCCTGTACATTGGATCAAAGAGTTGCACCTAATTGTCTGGGGGATGGGGAGTTATTGAAAGCTTTTGAACAGAGAATTGACATGGGAGGGGTACATTTTCTTCCTTCCTTCCTTCCTTCCTTCCTTCCTTCCTTCCTTCCTTCCTTCCTTCCTTCCTTCCTTTCTTTCTTTCTTTCTTTCTTTCTTTCTTTCTTTCTTTCTTTCTTTCTTTCTTTCCCCTTCCTTCCTTCCTTCCTTCCTTCCTTCCTTCCTTCCTTCCTTCCTTCCTTCCTTCCTTCCTTTTCTTTCACAGTTCTAGAGTGTTTCATCTGGCCATGGTGTAATTTGTGGGGGGTTAGGAGGGGAAGGAGGAGATGCCGCCCTTCTCTAGAAAGTGTACCCATCTGCAAGAATAGTGGTGTGGGGAGAAGGAGGGGTGCCCTGGTTGAGGTGGACTGGGCATGTCAGTCTTCTTTGACATGGATGTGTGATGGCTCTGACAGTAGAGCCATAGCTGTGTGTGCTCTGGGTGTGCGACCGCACACTGACGGCGCGTGTGCATGTGTACATCCATCAGCAATGATTTACTGAGTGTCTGCCATGGCACTTAAGCTAGGCATATGGTCGTGAGCAGAACAGACGTGATCCCCTTCTTGGGTCTGGCTTTGAAAGTAAATGTCATGTGAGAAAAGAAGAGAGGGACGGGGAAAACAGCTGAGCTGCTGTAAGACAACAATTTGCTCCATAACCTGGTTGTTCCACCCGCGTGAAAACAGTGCTTCTCCCTGCAGAGGTGGATCTCATAGTGGAAGCTCCGGGAAGAGCTTGCCTAGAGGGGTGGGGCTTTAGACACAGCCCCCTTTACTAGGGGGTGAGTTAAACAATGGGGCCTCCCAGAGGTTAGGGGAATTCCTTTGAGCTGTAGGCACATTCCTGTAAGTCTCTGCGCTTCTCAGCTCTCCTGCCCCACACCTGGCTCTTCTCTGAGCCACTCTTTCCAGCCTCATTTCTGCTCTTGGCTGGGAGAAAAGGCTGGAGGAGAAACAGGGGACAGGATGGACATTAGAAATGGAACAAGGAAAACTTTCCAAACAGGACAATTCACAGAGGAGCAGCCTCCCTGCCGCCGTGGGCCAGTGAGGCCCCAAATCAGAAGTTCAAAGGTTCAGTAGCTCATTCCCAGGGCTTGTTCCTGGAGGCCCAGGTGGTAGGGAGCAAGAGGTCACTCACTTCAGAAGGCCAAATACCTGAGAAATTCCAGAGGCTTCCCTTTGAGCCTTGGGACTCTGGCCGAACAGCCCCTGGTGTGGGGTCCTTCTTAAGTGCTGCCTCTCCCACCCCCAACCCAAGGGCTGGGCCATCCAGGTCCAGGGGGGCAGGCAGTGAGAGAGGTCTTGTGGTGGGGGGCCCTATTACGGACTGTAAAGAGCTGTAGTATAAAAACAAGGTAGCCCGGTTCTCAAAGTCTCCCTGCCTCACTTGTCTTTTTGCTCTAATCATAGCAGTTAGCCCTTGATTACAACATGAAAGCTCACACAGAAGAGATCTTATCCCCTTTACTAGACCTTTGGCAAAACAACTTCAATTGCAAAATAGGATAGTAGTTCAAAGAGCCATCTAGGGGCCATCTCTCTTCTGACCCCAAAATATGTATCAGCCGAGCCGTGTTACAATAAAATGTCATATTTTTCTTGATCATTGACTCATAACCGCAGGTGGACCAGTTGGCCAGAATGTGACCCAGAGGGCTGCCACTGGGTACTGAAGCTGAGGTCCCACATGCTTCAGAGTCAAGGGTTGCACACAAAATAACAATTAGACAAACAGGAAGGAGCAAGCAACAATATAGCATGATTCCTATGCAAATTTCTCTAAGTAATAATATCTCAAACCAAGAACACACTTATTAAGACACCCTACATGATGAAGGCAACAAGAAAAGCAAACAATATCCAAAAATCCAAATACCAAAAACGAAAGAGTGTCCAACCAAATCCCACACCAACTGGGGTTTTCCCTAGTCACTGAGCCGTGCCGACCACAGTGTGGTGCCTGCTGATTCCGACAGAATCCCGAATGGTTCAAAGTACCCCTCCCTTCCTCTCACCGAAATCACTAAAAACATAAGAAGTAATAAAACTAAAAATAAAATGGTGCTGTTAAATGTGAGCTAATGATATGGAAACTAGCTTAAACAGAGAAAGACATACGTTGTCTCCAGTCACCGGGAACTTCAAGGGCAGATCTGACCTGGCCTTGGCATTGTCGGACCCCAGTGCTAACGAGGCATTTTGAGGGCTTGGCTCTCTCTTCTTTCAATTTGGCCAGTAGCTTCTTGCCAGGAAGAGAGATGCTCATTCTCTCAGGATCTGCATCTCAGATCCTGAGATGTTCTTATAGAACATTCTGATTGGCCCTGCTCAGATCATGGGGGCGGGGCATGGTCACTGACAGCTGCAACGCGACCCTATGGGGAGGTATGGCTTTCTTCAATGAAGGGATGTGTGTCAGCAGTGTGTGCCCATTACATTGTGATGTGTAGCATTGAACACTGTGTCAGGTGTTTAGACAGCTCATCATTTCTCTTTTTCTCAACATTATACTTTGATTAATGTAACCTACAACCAAAATATGTCCCTTATTAATAGGTTATCATAGTGCATCAAGGGCTGCTGCTCAGTCTCTCTCCCCTCTTGTGCTACCTCTGCTGAGAGATTTTGGACTCAAATTTAGGTCTTTAAGCCTATTCCTGTTAGATTTCATACGGCTGTATTGAGTCCATAGAATCAGCCTGTGAGATGCTTTAGCCCTAATTCTGTCATCTGGCATCCTGGTCTGTCTCCTTCCCAGATCAATGCACTCTGCAGTCAGGTGATAGATGTGATTGACAGTTAGTGATGCGGGGAGAGAAGAGGGAGTGAGCTAGCTCTAGGTAATCACCTGCACCAAAAAAGTCTGAATCTTCTCCCGCCTCTCTGTCCCCCCAAACCTCTACAGTTTTCTTTTCGTGACCTGTGAAGCCAGCCTTCTGGGTTCATGGTATGTCGAAGGTCACCAGGAATGGCATCAAGTAGTCTGCTTGTCTACAGAGGCCCCAGCTGGACTAAGCTGAAGCAGGAAGGATCCAGGTTAGACCTTAAGAAGTTCTTGGCATGTGTGGGCATGGGAGGCAGACTAGAGGAAACAGTAGGTCCATTTCCAGAGGCGGTGAGGCACCAGCGGCTTCCAGAGAAGTCTGTGGCGGTGTAGGGTGGCCAGCAGGGGACCGACGTCCCTCTGAGCCTTGTTGTGGCGCAGGTCGATGGTCCAGCCTCTGCATACGGGCATTCTGGGTAGTGGGGTGTGGCATTCGTGTACTGGTAGCTTTTGGCTTCCATTGCTCGATTGAAGGCCCCAAACTGTGTTGTTCAGCTGCAAAAACAGTTTTCTCCCTTTGCAAGCAAGAAACACAAAGCAGCCCTTCAGAGGGGGCCGGTGGGCGTGCAGCCGTGCTGGCAGTATGTTGCACTGATCTGACGCAGCACAGGGCACAGCACCCCAGATGGCCTGGCAGAAGCAGAGTTGGACAGCGGCAGCCGGGGGGCCCCTGGAGAACAGAGGGCAGTGGGGGGAGCCTTGCCCTGGAAGGCCCTGAGTCCACGGACGATGGCGGGAGGAGGACTGACCTGGGCACTGGCTCGCCTGTGAGTTGGGCAGGACGGAGGCTGGAGAGTGGCCTTGGCCCTGTGGCCCTGTGGGTCTGATGGAGCTGCATGTGTGCTGTGCGTGTGTCTTTCTGTCCAACTGCAGTTTCCCTGGCGGTTGTCCGGGAAGAGAGGGCGGTGGGTCTCTCTGCTGATGAGCATCATGGGTGCCTGGGGCCGCCTCTCCTCCACGTGGGTTTGCCAAAGCACTCAATATGTTGACAGCCTGTCCCTTTGGACATCCAGATGACTTCCTGTCGGGAGAGCCTGGTAGCTCTCTATTCCCTCGGCCTGCACAAGGCCCCTGTGGGACTTTCAGTTTTGGTTTGGGCAGAATGGAGTTCTGTCTACTTGCTTGTCCTCTTGCTCCCTCCCTTGCCCTCCCTCCTTCCTTGTCTGCATCATTCTTTCCCCTGTCCTGCATGCCCTGAGCCTCCATTCCACGGGAAAGGAGGTGTTTGGTTAGACAGGGAGTGACTTCCTCATATTAAGATGAGCCCCTCTTTTGGGGCCGTGGTCCAAAGAAGGGTCTAGACTCCGAGGCTGCAGTTGGCTGCTGAGGAGACAGATGGTTGAGGCAGCAAGCTGGCCAGTCTGTGTGTCTATGGGGGTGCCCAAGTCACTCTAGTACTGGGGCGCACAAGACCAATGCTGGGTCTGTCCTGGGCTCCTGGCCTCTCACACCCGAGGAGCTGGGTTTGTGGACCGTTTCTCGTTGGAGAAGGGGAGCTAGTGGAGGAGGCGAGGCAGGAGTGAGAGCTGGCGGGCTGCTCTCGCCTGGAGTCAGGGTGCAGTGGGGTCCTGGACTCCCTGACAGGAGGGGACTGTGTCCATGCTGTGGCTTGTAAGGGGCAGCTGCCCTCCCCGTCCCAGCCTGGTGGAGCGTCCGGTGTTGAGTGCGCCTTGAGTGCTCGTCCTTGATCAGCTCTGCCCAGACCTCAGCTACAGGCCAGGCGTGGACGGGAGCTGTCCCAGTTTTCCCGATCTCTGCTCCAGGAGCGTGGAGTCCGGGGTAGGACAATCCGTGTGTGGGGACTGGAGGAGAGCGGGCAGTGCTCGTCGCGGTTTGCCCTCATGAAATGCTCTCTGGGCCGTGCTGGGGGTTGCGGCAGAAATGATATTTTAATGGGAATGTTCTTTTCTAAACTTTAACCAGCAAAGCCATAGACGTGTGCGCCAGTTAATAATGTACCCGGTGAGTTGCTGAGCTGAAGTTTAACAGCCAGTTTAAAAAAAACAAGGTAGGAATTTAAAAAATAGGACACGAGAGCATGCGTGTCCTGAAATGATTTCAGCGTTCCTGTCGGAATAAGCGATTTTGTGCTGACGGGGGGTGGAGGAGAGGCGGGTGTTTGGTGACCCTGTATTCTGGCTTTCCCAGGAGGCCCCGGTGCCGGGCTCCCTGTCCCGGAAAAGTAGTTTGCTGAGCAGCCCCTTTGTAGGTGAGCCGCTGTGGGAAGCCGCATTGCCGGGGCTGCTCTTCCCACCGAGGACGGCCCAGGGAAGGTGTCCAAGGCAGAGCAGGGAGTCAGGATCCGGACACAGGCAGCTGCTGCAGGCACACGACAGCCGTACGATCCACATGGCCCGTCGGGCGTGGGTGACCGAGGGTTAGAGCAGGGTGTGGCTTCTACCTCAGCATCTGAGATGACAAAGTCCTTTGGCAGTTTGCTTTGGGAAAGAAGAGAGGTTAAAAAAAAGAAAAAATCTCTGAATGGAAAATTTAGGGAAACGGAAACAAAGGCCCCTCTTGGACTCCGAGTGGTGTGCGTTACTGCAGGAGAGCGGGGCCTTTTGTCAGAGGCCCTGGATCTCAGGCCTCTGCAGCTGAGGCTCCCAACTTCCCTTTCACACTCTGGCTGGCGACTCCAGGCGTCCCGGGGCCTTGCGCGAGCTCCCTGGTGCCCGGGTGGCCGTGAAACCGGAAATGAGCTCAGAGGGTGGACTCTGCCTGGCTTGTACCTATGTCTCTCAAGGTCCCTGACACTGGTGGTTGCTCAGTGGGTCAGTGGATGGTTGTGGAACATATGGGGTGGGACACACACACACACACACACACACACACACACACTCTGGTCCTTCCCCTGAGTCTGTCCTCACTCTCCCAGCTCCACTGGAGTTCTTCCCTGGCCTCTTGTGTGTCCTCGCTCCTCCCTGTTTTATTAGAAGGCCTTGCGGGGCTGACATCGCACTACCCATTTATGTCTGTTGCCTCACTTACTCCTGTAGCTGCCTTCTGAAGTAGGTGCAAGGTATATACCCAAAGGAATCGAAAGCAGGGACTCGAACAGATCCTTGTCTACCAATGTTCATTGCAGCGTTATTCAAGAGTAGAACTAACTCACGAGTCCATCAACAGATGAATGGATAAATAAAATGTGGTATGTACCTACAAGGGAATATTGTTTGTTTGTGAAGTAGAATGAAGTTCTGATACATGCTACAACATAGATGAACCTCAAAGACATTATACTAAGTGAAATAAGCCGGCCAGAAAAGGACAAATATTGTATGACTTCACTTATTTTAGGTACCCTGGAATAGTCACATATATAGAAACAGAAAGATTAGAAGTTGCCAGGATCTGGGAGGTGGAGGGAATGAAGAGTCATTGCTAAACTAATGGTTATAGTGTTTCTGTTTGGGGTAATGAAAAAGTTTTAGAAATAGATAGTGGTGAAGATGTACAACATTGTGGATACAATAAAATAAGAACCACCCCCACCCTTTTTTTTATTTTTATTTTTTAAGAAAAAGGAAACAAGGGGAGGAGGCTGGGGCGGGGTGGAGGGAGGTTAATTCTTTTGTCTGAATGCGGTGCAGCTGCCGATCAGATGCCAGGCTGTCCCTATCCCTGGGCACCTGTGCCAGGTATTAGGGCTGCTAGAATGGGGCACCTGTGGCCACACCCTGGCCATTCTGACTGGCTGTACAAATAGCTCTCCAGGCCTCCCCAGGGGAACGATCATCAAGATTTAGGCCGTGAAGTAGGGCCATTTGTCCCCTTCTTGTCCCCTCTCCCCAGTCAGCTGATGACAGCTTTGGTACTGCAGCCCAGCACCCTGTGATCGAGGACACACCTCCCGAGGGTGCTCCATTGTCAGAACTCTCTAGTTTTTATTTTATTTTTTTAAAAATATATTTTATTGATTTTTTACAGAGAGGAAGGGAGAGGGATAACCAGCTGCCTCCTGCACACCCCCCACCGGGGATGTGCCCGCAACCAATGTACATGCCCTTTGTCCCTCCTTGACCGGAATCGAACCTGGGACCCTTTAGTCCGCAGACCGACGCTCTATCCACTGAGCCAAACCGATTTCGGCTGAACTCTCTAGCTTTTAGAAGCAGGTGATGGTTAGTTAGTTTTTTCTCTGGGAGTTGGAGTCATGAAGTAGGGCAGGCAGGTTTCTGTGGAATTATTTTTAGGGCTTAGAATCCAGAGGTGGATGAGAGAAGCTGTATCTAGCTCCTACCCCCCCACCACCAAAAAAGAAGAAGAAAAATGTCCTAAAATAAGCAAGGTACACAGAACCCGAAGATACGTCCACCAAATTGGAACATCTACCTCTAAAAATAAAAGGTGCTGAAATCTGGAAAAGACCAAATAGGGCTGCGTGGCCAGGCGTTGGCTTCCCTGCTCTCCTGTTTCTCCACCGCCTGTCCCAGGACTGGCGCTGCACAGGGCGGGTGTCACTCATCCCCCGGAGACTGTGCAGAGGCCTGTCTGTCCTGGTGCGCGCTCCCTGGGTCGGGGAGTGAAGGCCACCTGTTCTGCAGAGGCGGCTGCTGAAGCCAAGAGGGGTCACAGTGGCTGCCCCTGCTCCTCATTACCCCATTTCCCCACCTTGATGTTCCTGGGAACGGTGCTTTAACTCAGAACCCTGCTGAGTGCTCCCTGGTGACCAAGGCTCCAGTGGCCAACCCCCGTATCTCAGGCGCTGTGGTTTTTCTTGTTGCTCGTGGGTGCTGGGCAGACCAGGGTGTATGAGAGGATCTCAGACACACAGGTTCCAGGGAGGCTGCCCAAGGGCCGCGTCCGGGTGCCTGTTGCCATGGCCGAACTTGAGCTTGCAGGAGACGGGACTTAGGGTTGTTTTAGGGAGTAAGTGTTGGGCTGGAGACGATACGACCACAGTGTAAGAATCGGGCCTGTCTCCAAGGGTTTCGATGCAGACAGTCCCACAACAGCAGTGTGGGGTGGGTATTGTAGTCGTGCCCTTTTAGAGTGAGAAAACTTAGAGTACCTTGCCCAGGGCCACACAGCCAGCAAGAGGTAAAAACGGGATTGGAACCCAGAAGTCTGTGTGCAGGGCCTGTGCACCTAGCTACCATGCGAGTCAGCCATTTCTGCCGCAGCCACGGGGCTGCCTGCTCCCCGGAGGCACAGTGTCGGGACTCAGGACCCTGCTGCTCCTTCCCCTGCCTCCTGCTTTGGGACAAAGGACAGAATAAAAGTTTCCCCAACGTCCCCCCCGCTTACTTTCCTTCTGGTCACGGGCGGTGTCACCCCACGGTGGCACACAGGCTCCTGTTTTCCGTCTGGTGCGTTTAGGTCCAGTCCAGCACGGACGTATTTATCAGGCACCTACTTTGTGCAGCCCTTCAGTCGGTGCTTCACTCCCAGGATCTCATAACAGCCAAGGAGTGAGGTATCACGGCTCCCAATTTACAGGGGAGAGAGTGGAGGCTCAGAGAGGTGAACGACTTGGCCAAGGTAAATAGCTAGTTAGTGGCAGAACCTCAGTTAGGTCTTAGGACCATCTGACTCAAAGATCCATGGCCTTTCCACCCTCTTCCAAAAGGCTCTGCGGGGCAGCCGTGACCTTCTTTACTCCTGGCTCTGCCAAAACCCTATCTCCGGCTTTGATGATGCCCTGGTAGGTGCAAAGGCCAAGGTTGAATCAACATGTGTCTTTCTAGGAAAGATGCTGGGGGCAGAGATGGGGGAGGAGGGTCCTGCAGTCCTGCCCTGGGGACACGGACAGCGAGGATGCCCCTTCGGGCGTGGCCAGAGGCGGGTGCAGGGCTGAGGGCCTCTTTTCTGGGCCACTTCTCCGGTTGCCTGCAGCCCGTAACTGTAAACTCTCCGGAGCTCTTGGCCGAGGGAAGCCGAGGGTGGGTCAGGCCTTAGAGGGGCCAGGGCAGGTGTGAGAAGCAGGCTCTCTTCCCCGTCGGAGACTTGTCCTCCGATGAGCTGTGTGGAGCCTGGCGTGGGGATCAGCGCCAGGAGCTGGGGGACTGGCCGCAGCCCTTCCTGGCTGAGTAGCCGAGATTCTGCCTTCTCTTTCAGGAGCCTCGGCCATCCTGGTGAGTGGCCGAGAAGTCGGCGTGGAGCGGGGGCGGCTTGGGAACCTCACTGAGGAAACTGCTGCATGAGCTGATTTTTTCTAAAACTTGAGGGCTTTTTGTTCTAGGTTTGGAAAAAGCTGTAGCCAGAAAGTGAGGAGGGAAAAGCTTCAGCCAGAGATCGAGGGCACAGCCATGAGTGGGCTTTCTGGAGGGGTACAGGGGTGCTGCTGGCTGGGTCATAAGGACAGATTGGAGATGTGGGCCAGGGGAAGGGATGAGGGGATGAGAGGAAGTCAGAAGTTTGAGGACAGGTTTGAGGAGCTGATGGTTAACTGGAGGGAGAGCTCCTTTCCTGCCCGGGCCCAGCCCCCTGTGTGCCTCAGTGCCCCCATCTGTAGTTTGGGGGTGAAATTCCCTCTTGGCAGGTGTTCCTGCTGAGGCATTGGGAGGTCTGGGCGTGGGGTGTAGCTGTTACACAGTCGTCGTTGCTGTTATGTATTATTTAAGCGCTTCTCCTGTGGCTGGGCAGGGGCCTGGGGTGGAGTGTCACCTTAGGGTGTGGGTTCCGTTCTCTGCTGGACCCTGTGCTCACCTGTTTGTAGTTAGCACCTACTGCACCAGGGACTTACCTGAGTCAGTCACGGAGATGGGGAGCCTTCCTGGAACCCCCAGGGAAGCTCTCCCCCCCTCGTTTGGGCTCCTGCAGGGCTTGTTTCTACCGGGCTGGTGTGCATGTCCCCTGTCCCACCCTCCCCTGTCCTCCCCCCTGATCCTCACCTCACAGTCCCTGGCACCCAGGCCTCGGGACCTATTTGAGTAAATCCAGGGGGGTTTGGAAGCCAGGGCTTCAGCGGCTTCTCGTCTCATTCCTGTTTCCTGGTCCAGGGCAGGCCTCTACTCTGGGTGCCAGTCACCTGGGGGCAATGCTTGCTTCTCCAGGACTCTGTGGCTGAGGGAGGAGGGGGCTGCCAGGGGCTGTGCATTCGGGACAAAAGGGTCCAGGAGTGAAGGGACCACAGGCACTGAAAGGAGGCATGGCCCACGGTGGATAAAGAGGTCAGTCCACAGTAAAGGGTATGGTTGGTGGAGCCGTGGGGCAGTGTAAAGGGCGGGTGTGCACACGCTCCGCCCGGGTGGGGGAGTGGAGGGCTGGGTTGTGGAGTGCCTCGGAGTCCTGGCTATTACTCATCCTCCAGTTATCAATGGGTCCCTGGGGGAGAGTAGGTTTCAGCTCTGAAAATACGCTGTCGTCACCTGGGCTCCTTCTCCTGGGTTGGCCTGGGGTGAGCCAGGTATGGGGGTGCAGGCCTCCATGGCTTCTGAGGGGAACCCTCAGTCCCCTCCACCCAGGAGCCACGTTTGTGGGAGAGCTGGAGCCAGGAGCCGCACATCGATAAAGAGGTGTGTTCATCCTCGGGGGCGTTAATTAACACAGGTTAGATTTCAACTGAGTGGGCCTATTGTTGCAGGAGCCTTTCTCATCAAGGTAGTCTCACTGCTGCTGTGGTTTCACTGAGCCAATTCAGGGTCATTACTTTGTTCCGTGACCGCCCGGGTATTCAGCCCTGATGTGATTACTTATGGTCCCCCGGGGTCCGGGTTTCCAAACTCAATTTCTCTACTGGCCTGCGTCTCCCTCAGACATCACCCTTGCAGGTGCTGAGAAGTGGAAAAAGATACCCCAAGCACGCACGCACGCACGTTTCTTGGCCCTGTGGATTTGTTAAACATTTACCAGTGTGTTTTCTCCGGTTCCTGAGGTCATCTGACACAAACAAGATGGGCTTAGAATGGTCGTTCCAGTTGTCATGTTTATTAATAATTCCGTCAGTTCCCACCGTTTGGAGAGAGACTGGAAGTAGACCAGACGGCGGTGACCGGGAAGACGGGAGGAAACAAGGATAGGGCCCTGTGGCTGGCGGCCAGTCGCCAAGTATAAAGATGGGGCGCTTCTTGGCTTGGGCCCACCCTCCAACCTTGGCACCTCCATTCTTGCAATGGCACTGTTTGTGCTTCTGGGTGAGAGCCTTCATGTTTCTTTGTCTTTTCGATATTTTTCCGGTCCTTACCTGTGCTATGTAATTAAGGAATTAGCAAAGAAGAAAATGAGTCACCCATAATCCTACCACCCCAAGGTATGGATACTTAAGATCTTAGCATATTTCCTTCTAGATTTTTGGAGGCATTTAAAAAAATATTATTGAGGTCTTATACACTCTCCCTCTAAGACTGTATAATTGATGCTTGCTGAATAGTTCTTTTTCTTATTACAGATACTAGAGGCCCAGTGCATGAAAATTCATGCACTGGAGCAGGAGGGTAGGGGAAGGAGGGGTCCCTTAGCCCGGCCTGCCCCCTCTCACAGTCTGGGAGCCCTCAGGGGCGGGAGGCGACCTGGTGATCAGAGGAAGGCGATCCCCCCATCACACCTCTGCTGCTGCCACTGCTGGCAGTGCAAACCTTGGCTGGCCCTGGTTTTCTGAGCCTCGGGCTGGCCCTGCTTGCCTGAACCTCAGTCAGTGGGGGGTGCAGGAGGACCCAAGGCAGGGCTGAGAGGAGGACTCCGGCAGTAGGCGCAAGGAGCAGCTGGCCCCGCCCCTGCTGTGGGCACCACCATCTTGTGATGGTGTGACAGTCAATTTGCATATCACCTCTTTATTATATAGGATAATGCATATTTGATTGCAAAAATTTGGAAAATACAGAGAGGAAAAGTACTAATTGTTTCTCCATTTGGCGATAACCACTCTTTGTGACTATTTGTATGTACACATTGATAATCTCTATTTTCTCAAGTATATAGCATTCTCTCTCACCACAATTTGGGAGCATGCATATGTAGGCATCCTTTCTTTCCACTCTTCACTTAAAAAGATCCCACAAATGTGTATCATGACATGAAATTTTCTTTTAGACATGATTGAAAAATAATTTATTTACGTGAAATTTAAGTAATATAAAATTTACCATTTTAAAGTGAACAGTTTGGCCTGCTGGCATGGCTCAGTGGTTGAGCATCGACCTATGAACCAGGAGGCCACGGTTCAATTCCCAGTAAGGGCATATGCCAAGGTTGTGGGCTCGATCCCCAGTGTGGGGCATGCAGAAGGCAGCCGATCAATGATTCTCTCTCATCATTGATGTTTCTATTTCTCTCCCTCTCCCTTCCTCTTTGAAATCAATTTAAAAAATAAATAAAGTGAACAGTTCTGTGGAATTTAGTACATTTATAATGTCATGCAATGAGCACCTCTGTCTAGTTCCAGATTATTTTCTTACTCAAAAGTTAAACTCCTGCCCTGTTTGTATCTCTCTCTCCCTCTCCCTTCTTTTCTGAAATCAATAACATTTTTTTCTTTAAGTTAAACTCCTGACCCATTAAGCAGTTTCTCCCGTTTTCCCCAGCCTCTGGCAACCAACCAATCTGCATTCTGTCCTTATAGATTGATCTATTCTGGATATTTCATGTAAATGAAGTCATACATGAGACATTTTTAAAGCTGTGTGGTATGCTTTTATGATCTCTTGGAACAGGCCCTGGTTGTCTTCAGCACAAGGTCCCACCATCAAGGAGCTGGGATTCTGTCATATGTGTATACCATAATTTACCTAACTAATCCCTTGTTTCTGGACACTGAAGTTGTTTCCAGTTTTTTAATGCCTTATAAGTAATAATGTGTTGCACATCTTCATGCATTTTTTTTTTGTATTTCAGATTAGTGAGGACATGTATTCTTTCTTTTTTATTGAGTTTATTGGTGTGACATTGGTGAATAAAGTTATATAGGGTTCAGTATTTTATATTATAAAATCCTATAATATATCATCTGTATTGTGTGTTCACTATCCCTAGTCAAGTCTCCTTCAGTCACCTTTATTCACCCTTTACCCTTTTCTACCTCCTCCCACCCTCCTTTCCCTCTGGTACTCATCATACTGTTGTCTGTGTCTCTGAGTTTTGTGGGGTTTTTTTGTTTTGCTTAATCTCTTCAGCTTTTTCACCCAGCTCCCAAACCCTCTCTACTCTGACAGCTGTCAGTCTGTTCTCTGTATCTATGAGTCTGTTTCTCTTTTGTTTGTAAATTTATTTTGTTCATTAGTTTCCTCATATAAGTGAAATCATATGGTATTTGTCCCTCTGACTGGCTTGTTAGCATAATACTCTCCATGTCCATCCATGCTGTCGCAAAAGGTAAGATTTTCCTTTTTTATGGCCAAGTAATATTCCATGTACCACAGCTTTTTTATCCACTCATCTACTGATAGGCACTTGGGCTGCTTCCAAATCTTGGCTATTGTAAATAACGCTGCAATGAACATAGGGGTGCATTTATTCTTTGAATTAGTGTTTCAGATTTCTTTGGATATATTCCCAGAAGTGGAACTGCTGGGTCATAAGGCAGTTCCATTTTTAATTTTTTGAAGTAACTCCATACTGCTTTCCACAGTGGCTGCACCAATCTGCATTCCCACCAACAGTGCCTGAGGGTTCCCTTTTCTCCACATCTTCACCAGCGCTTGTTTGTTGATTTATTGATGATAGCCATTCTAACAGGTGTGAGGGTGTGAGGTGATAGCTTATTGTGGCTTTAATTGGCATTTCTCGGGTGATTATTGACATTGAGCATCTTTTCATATGTTTATTGGCAATCTGTATGTATCCCTATTAATTTAGTTTAAATGTGGTTGTGAAGTAAACCCTCTTTTATTTCCTTGAATGAAACACTCTTGCCTCCAACCTTTGGCCTCCTTGTTGCTTTTTTGACAGTCTTATCTCTTCCCATAAAAGCACTTCCTTAGCAAGGGTGACTAATGCCTCATTCAAGGTGATAATAGCTCACATTATTCCACGTTAGCATTTAAGAAGGTAGCACTTAAACCTGCCACTTCCGTTGGGATCATCTGGGCTATTTTTGCTTAATCTTTCTGTTCTTCAAGGGTAGCATAACTTTTATAGAGGCCGGTTACACTGCTTTAGATCGAATTGAAAGGGCTCCCTGGTGCTTTCGGAACTTGTATCGCCAGAGGCCCCGGTAGAGTGATTTGCTGCTTCCTGTCTCTCTACAGGTGCAGGAAGTGCCAGGGTAAGACTGCGCGTTGCTCTGTGTAGACAGATTGTGGATTAGGGCACAGCCAGGAACAGGCTTCCTGGAGAGGATTCCTGCAAAATCCAAGGCTGACGGGATATTTCTTTATCCCTGTCACAGACCTGGATCTGGGGTTATTAAAACATGAGCTACCTTTGACTCTTAACTTCGGGCATGGGGCATGGGATCATTAAAGATCAGCAGCTGATTCTGGGAGAGGTGGAGATTGTCACAGAACCGGCCGATGGCTGATTCTGGGAGAGGTGGAGATTGTCACAGAACCGGCCGATGGCAGGAACGCTGGAGTGCAGTCTAATCTTTGCTTTGACTTTGGGCAAAGCTCTTCTTCCTCTCGGAATCAGATCGTCTGGACTTTAGGGTTAGTGCCCCACTTCAGAACTGCATTTGCTAGGCCACCATTGATGACTCTTCCCTCCAAACCTAGTACGTGTCTGGGACAAGAGTGAGAGTTCAACAGGCACATGTGTGGGCACACACATGCACACCCACACATATTCCTATGAGCTGCTCCATTATGACAACAGAATTTGCCCAAACATTTCTTTCAAGCTAGATCACTGGGTGTGATCCTCCCCCGACCCTGCTTTCTAAGTGGCTGTGTATGGTCTTTAAAATCTCCCCTTTTCTAAACGACTGGGTCTCTAACCATGCTCTAGTCATTTTAGATCCCTTGTGTGGACTCACTAAACCTACCTTCATTTTCGATAACTGGGATCGTTTCTGAAAATCCCATTCTCCCCCTCCATTCTACAGCTTTCTGGAGGTAGTCCTTACTGTTCTTTATGGAAATTATGGACTGCTGGCTCATGTTTGACATGGCCTGGAGGAAAACAAAAACATAGAACTCTGTCTAGATAGTAAATTTCTTTAAGCTTCATTGATCCTCAGCCTAAGTGTTTATATTATCTCCTCTATTATTCTGTAAGCAATTGACGCATTCAATTGATTCTAACACTAACGGAACTTCTACTGCGTGCCAGGCACTATACTAGATGCTAGGAGAAACAAAGATGAGCCCATCATGGTTCCTCAAGATGTCCCAGTCCAGTGGGGACAATTAAATACACAAACACCTGTAATGTGACAAGTGTTCTATGGGTATACCATACATTACCTAACTAATCCCTTGTTTCTGGATACTGAAGTTGTATAGGATACCATAGGAACACAGATTAGGGGAGGAGAGGCAATCCATTCCATGGGATAAGCTCAATAGGAAGCAATATTTGAACTGGGTCTTAACGATGGGTAGCAGAAGAGTATTCTGGGAAAAACCATTCATTCATTCAGCAGATCTCTCCTCTTAGCCTGCTGCAGTCTAGGCCCCATGGTTTGTTAGGAGTTTAGATTTTCTTCCTTTTATTCTCTAGGGTGCCTAACGTGTGCTTTGTATACAACAGTTGTTTGGGAAGTATTTGAATAGATTAAAAAATCCACCTGACATTTATAGGAACTGACTTTCAAATGAAACTATATATGACAATAAAACACGAGACAACTGTAAGGTGTGTAGTTAACATTTAACTCTCATTAGCTGTATTTATTTAGTTCCCTTCAAAAGAAATTTATTTGGATGATTTCTGTGACTTTTCAAATAACTACAGCATCCTATATTATTAGTTTTATTCTGTGCTCTGATAGTGCTGGGTAAGAACATTTATGGTGATGTTTTTATTTTGTTTCATGATTTTTTTATTGTTTAAGAAATTATATAGAGCCAGAAGCCCTACAAAACCCTCTTAAAATTTGTGGAGTTTCCTCGTCTTCATCTTAAGTTTGTTTTTTAGCTAATAATGCCCTGAACTTCCTTTCTGACTCCTCGATTCAGTTTAGCTCCTTGTGGGTCTGAGGACTTAATTTCTGAACTTTATATAAGTTTCTGTTTGGTGAGTCAACTTTCTAGTCATGATAAAGGCCAAATTATTCTTTTATGAACCTGGTACAAGGTTTCTCGAGGGGGAAGGGAAAGAAAAACATAAGCACCCTCAAAGTCTGCTTTGTGTTTTCCTGCAGAGTAAATAATGGACTTTTCATTTATTTGAACAACAAAAGTAAAATAAAATAAAATAAAATAAACAAACTAGAAAAACATTGTCCAATCAACCAGGTAAATTTACCTTTAGTAGGTAGGTTAAGTTCTGCCCTTAAATACAATACTGTCACCTGGCCGGTGTGGCTTAGTGGTTGAGCATTGACCCATGAACCAGGAGGTCATAGTTCAATTCCAGTCAGGGAACATGCCTGAGTTGCGGGATTGATCCCAGTAGGGGGGTGCAGGAGGCAGCCGATCAAAGATTCTCATTATTGATATTTCTATCTCTTTCTCCCTCTCCCTTCCTCTCTCTAACATCAATAAAAAAATACTAAAAAATTACAATACTAGTATGATTTAGTCACACATTAAAAGTTAATAAGGGCTTTAATGTAAACTTTGTCAGTGTAGGTTCTTCTGTTTCAGTACAAAATATGTCACGATAAAAGGAAATCTTGTATTTCAAACATGTGATCAAGGGTCTTAGTTTATTACCATTCTGAAAAGCCCTGGTCCTCTCCACTTGGTGTTGCTTATTTAATTTTTAGATTGGGGTGGTGTACATGATTGTTCTTATTTGTCCTTTTTTTTAAAAAAAAAAACACACAAAATCTTATAACTTTAAGGCTTCTCAAAAAAGAAAAGAATTTGAAGTCTTCTTGTAGATTATAGTCACTTGGGCACTCATGTAAGATCTTTCTCTGGTTTCTTCTTCATAGTCATTTATTCTTTTTTTCATTTAATCAACCAATAAAGGCATTTAGCTGATTTCTGTGAAGAAAACCAAAGTTTAAAACTGGTCTGTGAGACCATATAATCCAATTGGCATCTAGTAGTATCATATCCATGACTCTACATTTGCCATTCCCTCGGCCTAGCGTGCCCTTTCTTTGTCCCTCCTTATGCACCTGACAACTTAATCCTTAGCCTTCCAGGCTAAACCTCTAGGAAGCTTTCTCTAACCTCCCTGTGTGGCTCAGGGCAGTGGGTCCCCAACCTTGGGCTATACATAGATTCTCAAGGGGAATTTGCCATTGTGGCCCCACAGGTAGTTTTAGCCTCACACACCCCTATCCTTAGCCACACACCATCTCACCAGTCCCTCAAGTAGCCTTTCACACCTCCAGGGCGATGCCCACATAGGACTACTCTGCATGGAACACCTTCTTCCCTCACTGGGTATTCAGGCCTGATTCCCCCTTTCCTGCCCTTATTTGTAGCATTTATTAACCAGTGTCTCTTTCTTAAAAATTTACCTCTGCTGCTGTTCTGGTCTTTCCCCTCCTCTTCACCCTCCTATCTCCAGTTTGGTTTCTTTGCCTCCTCTGAATTTCCGTGGCTCATGATTGCTGTACTCTGATGGCATTTGCAACTCTCTTTTTGTACTTTGGTTGACTTTGGTGATTTATGTTCATCCTTTTTTAACTCCTTTGCTAGACTCTCAAGGCAAGATCTGATTCTTAATTCTCTTCTTTATTCCCCCAACTACCTAGTACAGGCATACAGCGGGCCGTCAGACATTGGAATCAATGAATGATCTGGGATTTGGGGATTGTTGTAAGTTATCTGCTTAGTGAAGTTGAGTGTTTCCCACAGACTGTCGTCATAGGATTGGTGTGTGTATGGTGGGGTGCTTATTAACAAGGCAGGTGTCAGGGCCCTGTCCAGAGTTACTGAACCAGAATCTCTGAAAGTCTGAATCTTTAGCAAGCACTCTCCTCCCCACCTTGGTGATCTCACTCACATGAAAATCTGAGAAGTCCTGGTGTAAGGGACAATGAGCCAACCGTATAAATGTGTAAATGCATTTCCGCGGCTGAGCATCGAAAGTCTTCTGGATGAGGCCTGGGAGGGGAGCAGGCCCCCAGTCTACCCTTCTCCTCTTACAGGGAAGATGGGGCTTTGCGGGGAAGGCGTGGCTTTTGTGCAGTGGTGAGTGGGAAGAGAGCACAAAGGTGGGGTGGGGGTGTGATTACCAGGAAATGGACGGACAGACATGGCTCGCTAAATAGAGATGGGGAGAGGGTAAAGAGGAGGAGTTGGGGGGGCTTTCTGGGAAGAGGAACCAACATGAGCAAGGCATGGCGATGAGGACATGACAATCCAGAGTGAGGAAATGACAAGGGGTCTGGGTTGGCTGGATCTGGATGGAATGCATGAGGGGAAACCGAGGAAAGACGCAGGTGACAAGGGCTTGGGCGCCATGCTTCCTGCCCTAAAGATGACGCCAAGGAGGCTGGAGGCGGGGCATCTGCGTGGACCTGTCCCTGCTGGGTCTGCTGTTCTCTCTTTGTTGAGGTTTCCCTGGGGAGCAGGGGAGTTGGGGAAGGGCTGTGTGTGTGTGTGGTGGGGGGGGGGGGGGGGTCCTGGAGCTCATGATTAAGTCCCATATTTGATGTGGGAAAGTATCTTTTCAAGTTCCTGTGCTTCCCCCCACCCTCCTCTAACCTTCTCCAGCTCCTGTGCAGGGTGCGTGTGGTGTGTGTGTGTGTGTGTGTGTGTGTGTGTGTGTGTGTCTCCCTCTTTCATCCTGCCTCACAGCTCGCCCAGTCATCGGTATGCATGTGTGTGATGTGTGTATATGTGTGTGTGAATATATTTGTGCAGGTACCGCCTTACCTGTCCTTCACCTTCCTGGTGTGAGGGAAATGGAGGGTGAGGCCGTGCAGGGCTTTCTGATACTTTCCCAGGTGGTTTTGCAGCCCCAGGATGAGAAGAGGGGCCTATTCAGTGGTTGCCACAGGGGCTGCAGACGCTGCAGCTCACAGGCGCTGCGGGGGCCCAGGCGGAGTGCTTGCCTGCTGGGGGGATGAGAAGGGGGGTGCTTGCTGATGCCGAGGTAGCCCAGATGACCCAATCACTCTGCCCTTTCACTGTGGGATTAGGGGCCCAGGAATTCCTCCGCTGGGCTGGGGGATTTAAACTTGAGAATGACTCCTTCTTCCTCTGCTTTGATCAGCAGAGAGGAAAATACTTCACAGAGCAGAGAGGAGGCTGAGGGGATGTTCCGCCAGGTCTCCTCTGTGGTGTGTGTGTGAGTGTTGCCAGAGCCGAGTCTAACAGAATGCTCATTAAGACCCACAGCAAGTTGGGGCCTGTCAGTAGTGAATACGCTTTGCTGTTTGCTACAGAAATTTCATTTCAACACCTGATTTGCCTTCAAATACCCTGATTTGCTATTCTAATTAGGCACTGAAGTCTGCATTGTGAGCAGCTTTGAGGCACCCTCTGTGTATCCTTGATCTGCGAACCTCTTGGGAGACACTTGAAGTGAAATTCTTTGAACACATCAAAAAAGTCAACACCAACAAACAGAAATTTCAGTGATTCCCAAGCCCTAAATATATTCACATCCAACTTCAAAGTTCCAACTCCCCCTCCCTTTAAAGTTGATGTAATCCTGCCTTGTGATGTGAATGAGGAAGGAGGGTTCACACTTTCAGTGGGGGGTGGAAGGGGTGTGTGTCTGAGGGTTGGGGGCTCTGGCAGCTGGGGGTATCCAGTCCTCTTTAGTGCTGGTTATCCAGTGACTAGACTGGTCGGGAGAAACCCGGAGGCCTCAGGTCTGGCTGACGGGGCACCGGGTACTGACTCCCCCAGCCGACTCTGACTACTTTTCAGTCTCCTCTAGGAGGACTGATGGGGAAAGTGTGGGTGGTGCCGCAGGCGGTCTTTGCTGCCCCCGTGAGGAGGACTTGGGAAGGCCAGGACCTTTCCAGATGGAGCCAGCCTCTCTGGCGTACCCTAAATGACGCCACAGTGGAGGGGATCTGGGGGACACCTGTCTGTGGCTTGGTCTTGAGCAGACTGGGATTGTGAGGCAGATAATATTCGTTTCCCTTAAGAACAAAAACAAAAGCACAAGTGACTTAACGAAAGAGCAAAGGGTGATGGCCTGCCTCTGAGGCCAGAGAGTGAGGCCAGGAGACTTTGTAGGACTTTTGTTCCTGATCAGGTGCCTACTGGGCACATCGTCCAGCCTTTCCCTAGGCCCAGATCTCTGTTTCTTCTTCTAATCTGGCCTTTGCTGCACTCAGGTGCTGTGCCTTCTTCCCTTCAGATCACAGTCTGTGGGGCCTTCTAACACCCCCCACCCCCCCACCCCCACCCATGTCACGTTGCAGCCCCTCACTCCCAGACAGTCCCAGGTACTTCTGGACCCAAAGTTCTTATTCTGTCCCTGCTAGAAAATCTTATGGAACTTGCATTTATCTAGTTGATAAATTCCTCTGATCTAGATCTCCCTCCCCTCCTATCAGGTTTGAATCCATCCGTCCATCCATCCATCTGTCCATCCATCCATCCATCCATCCATCCATCCAACACTTACCAAGCACTGTAGGGTTTTCTGAAGTTTCTGATACAGAGACACATACAGCAGAGAGAAGTACAATCTTTAAGATACTCTCAGGCCGTTGGGGAAGGCGGACAACAGTCAAGGACAGGGCAAGCTTGGTGGGTTGTGGGATAACCGAGGAGGAGCGCCTGTGTGAAGGCGGGCTGGGTTCGTTAACGGGCACCCAGGGTTTGTCAGATCACACTAGGTGCTGGAAAGAAACGCAGTGATTTTTAGCTTTAGGAAGAATAATGAAGTTTTTTGCATTATACAGACCTTCACATTAAGTTCGATGAAAAACATTAACTCTTCTGAGCCTCAAACTTCCTCATCTATAAATTGGGAAAAGGCATAATAATAGCACCGACCTCATAGGATTGTTGTTAAGGATTAAAGGACATAATGTGTATTTGTGGGACATAGTACCTGTTCAGTAAATATTGGCTATGTAATTATTATCAAAGTCAGACAAGGAATTTTCGCTAGGATCCTTGGATGGAAGCCACTGATGCAGAGAAAAACATCTTCAACAATTTGCTCAGCGTGAATTCAACAAGCCTTAAAAACCTTTTGTACTATGCCTCAGTGAAAGGAACTCCAACAGTTCAATTTAGCAGAAGAAATCCACTGCATGGAGACTTACGCCCTGAGGTGTCAAGTGTGTGTTTTTGCACATTGGATTTTTTTCTTTTTAAGGAGGAGCATTTTAATACTTGCAAAGTGGTTTGGTGTGGTTATTCCCCAAGAGAGGCAACACCAGAATCACCTGAGAAATGTCTTAAAAATGCAGATCCTGGGGTCCTGCCTTTCTCCCCTCCCCCAAACCGCTCCAGTATGTCTGAGCAAGGCCTGGAAGTCCGCGTTGAAATAAGGACTTCCAGGCACTTCTGCTCTGTGGCTCAGTTCGGGAACCCAGGACAGAGCTCAGGGCGTGGGGCCAGTCCTGGGCTTGGTTTCTCCTGCTGCTGCCCCCGTCTGCCTGGGTGACCGCCTGGTCAGTTGGCTCTCAGAGTGCCAGGGTTATTAGGCCTGGGTATTGGAGGCTAAGTAGATGTAAGGGATTATCATTCCCATTTTTTCTTTTAAAAAAAAATTGAATTTATTGGGGTGACATTGGCTAATAAAATGATACAGGTTTCAAGTGTACGATTCTATACGACATCATCTGTATGTTGTATTGTGTGTCTACCACTCCAGTCTCCTTCCATCACCATTTACCCCCCTAGTTTATCGTTATAATAATCCTTTCTTCCCAGTCCCACTCCTTCCCCCAATGATGTAATCAGAGTTACCACCTCCCAACATTTGTCTCCGAAGCCTGTGGTTGAGTCTGATAGGACTTAATGTGGTAAAATAAGGAGCCAGACCCTGTGCTTTGGCCTGGCAGCGAACTCTTTGCTGTTACAAAGCCTTTGATTCCCAGCAGTGGTCTGTCTGCACACTTTCCTGCGTGAGGTGGAGGCAGGGACTGCGCCAGGCATGTGTGATCGGGGCCTGACAGCCTGCGGTCTGTGCTGTCCTGAGTGGTAGTCACCAGCCCCGTGTGTGGCTTTTGAGCACTTGGAATTCGGTGAGTCTGGATTGAGATGTGCTGTGCATGTGAAATAACAGATGTAGAAGACTTCATGCTAAAAAAGGAATGCAAAATGTGTCCATAACAACTTTCATACCGATTCCATGTTGAAAACGATCGTATTTTGGATATACCGAGTTCAAGTGTCTTATTAAAATTAATTCCACTGGTTTCTTTTACCCTTTTTCACGCGACTCCTGGAACGTGTGCAATCGCAGATGCGGCTTATGTTATATTTCATCACAGTGCTGCTTTAGGTTTTAAGTCAGTCTTGGAAGCCAGTTCAGAAGGTGACAGTGTTTACTTGTTTGCAAATTCAAAGGGTAGGTTTTACATTTGCAGAAGGGCACACACTTTGCATTTGCAAATTCAAAGCCTAGGTTTTTACACCCAGGACAGTGATTCTGCCGTCATTGCACTCAACCTTGGATGTTTGCAGGGCTGCTTATTATCATGGTGTTTTATAAAAGTGGGAATTTCATGAGATTCTTTCTGAAGGGCATCTGGGGCTTCTTTACTGTTTTAAAAGAGTCTCCCAGCCCTTCTAGGAGGGGCAGGAAAAAAGCCTAAGTGGAGAAATTGCTGTGCTTCGATTGGATTTTTATTGCAAAGCTGCAAAGCCCAGAAGATACCAGTTTACAGTGGACACTGCAGTTCATTTCTAACTGCGGGCTGGAAATGAAACTGCTATGTAACAGCAATGAGAGCTCCGCTTACCCCTTTTTCTTGTCATTTTTTTTTTTCCTTATCATTTTTGGCCTCTCCTTAGCCCTCTGCCTTCTCTCTCCTCTGATGTTGTTTTGAGATTACAGTGTGCGAGGTCCAGCCAGGCACTCGCGTGGCCAGGCTGAGAAAGGCCGATTTAGCTCCCAAAGCAATGGCAAGTGGGAGTGGCCACTGGTTGTTCATGGAAAGGGGACCTGGCTCTGAGGGGTCTGCTGGTGGTGTGTGGGTTCCTGACTTTGTGTAGGAAAAATTCACAACGGGTCCCGGTGAACGTTAGAGACCTTCATTAAAGCGGGGACAAGGAAACAAGGGAAGGCTGGGGCAATGAGCCGACCGACGCTGGTCTACTTTGAAGTCAGGGAAAAGGGCTTGGGACAGACTGGGGGTTTGCCTGGGACAAACTGCCACTGCCCATTGCTGCTCTGGTTGCAAGCCTCATGGAGTCCCGGAGAGTTTAAGAGATGCATGCCTGTGGGGGAAGACGTGGGGGAGGGAGGACGGGGGGAAGGTGTGGGAGTGCTCTTGGGAGGGAGAGCATGCTGGGACTTTCCTTTTGAGGGGTTTTAAAAGCTGGGCATTTAGGGGAGGATCTCAATAGAAAATTCACCAGCTTTGCACCGACATACCAAAGTGAAATTTATTCGCTTAACTTCATCTGTTCTTGGGTGGATGGCAAATGATACTAGTTGGATTTCTGCCATCTATCTCCCTGAATAGATAGATGACCTAAGCCAGTGATGGCGAACCTATGACACGCATGTCAGCACTGACACGCGTAGCCATTTCTGATGACACGTGGCTGCTGAGGCGGCCGCATGCCGAGGATGAAACATTTGCTGCTCCTGAGGATGAAGCATTTGCGAAATAATGTTATTTTCTCAAAGTGACACACTACCCGAGTTATGCTCAGTTTTTTGGCGAAGTTTGACACACCAAGCTCAAAAGGTTGCCCATCACTGACCTAAGCTATTTGCCCTCTAGTTGGGGAGGAGAAGTGCAACCATTTTCTCTTAAGTATCCTTGGTTTAGGGAAGATAGGATTCACTAGATGGCTGCAAAGTGCTGTTTAACTGTCTGTCTCAGTTTCCCTATTCTGCCTGTCCTGGCTTACTAGCCTGCCTCACGGTCACCGAATTTCTCCCAAAATGGCAGCATTCCTGGGAACTGAGAGCAGTTTTTTCATCTCTAAAGTGGCAGTGCTCAGATTCTCAGGTCTACCTGATGGTGGGATAATGAGAAATAAAAAAGAGCAAAAAGGCAGGATGGATGCCAGGGGTTCAGAAATAGTCCACAGTAAAAGCCCAGCTGAAGATCAAGGTTCCCTGCCATTAACTGTTCCTGTTGCAGTCTCTCTTGTAGAGGCCTCAGATCTTTCTCCTGTTATGAATTAAGGGAATAGAATGTTTCTAAATAGTTAAAAAAGACACAGAGCCTGACCCCAATTTGAATTTCAATTCTGGTACTTACTAGCTGTGTGATCTTGGGAAACCTCTTTGACCTCTCTGTGCCTCTACAGTTTCTTACCTGTAAAATGGGGATAATAGAACCTGTCGTGAGGTTAATCATTCGAATACCTTAGGACAGTGCCTGGAACATAGTAAACACGTTGTGAATGTTGGATTTACTCAGTCGGCAATATTTGTTCCTTGCCTTCTGGTGCTGTTCTAAGCACTGGGCAGAACAGTGAACAAAGCAACAAAACTCCCTTCGAGAGAGTCACCTTTCATGGAGGAATTCAAGATGCGTTTGTTCATGATAATTATCAGAGTATGTGCCCTCCCGCAGCGGTCTTTACACGGTGCTGCTGTATTTTACCCATTGGGTTTTGATGGTGAGATTCTAATTTTTAGAAAAGGGTTCCACTGTCAAACAAAAGGAAGCAAATACAAAACCTAGCCCACCTGCCTCTTCACCGCGTGCCTTTGGGCAAATGATATTAACTCTCTGTAGCTCCATTTCCTCAGGGGAAAAAAAGTTCATAAATAATGTCTCATTCAAAGGAGAGTGTGACTATTAAATGTTATATTAAATGAGATAATGTCTGTAAAGCTCTTAGATATGCTTGACTCATAGTCAGTGTTTTGTAAACGTTAGCTTTTATTGCCATCGCTTCTAGTTGTAGAGAGTCTCTCCATCAGTGGTTTTAAGTTAAAAGCTGCCCAGCCTAGAGGACGGGGAAACCGAATCATGTTCTCCTGTCGTGCCCCTCTCTGCGGGCTAGGCTGTTCATGAGTGCCTTGGAAACCATCTTCTTTTTTATTTACTTATTTATTTTTATTTATTTATTTTTTTAAATATATATTTTATTGATTTTTCACAGAGAGGAAGAGAGAGGGATAGAGAGTTAGAAACATCGATGAGAGAGAAACATCGATCAGCTGCCTCCTGCACACCCCCTACTGGGGATGTGCCCGCAACCAAGGTACATGCCCTTGACCGGAATCCAACCTGGGACCCTTGAGTCCGCAGGCCGACGCTCTATCCCCTGAGCCAAACCGGTTTCGGCTATTTTTATTTTTTAAAATATATTTTATTGATTTTTTTACAGAGAAGAGGGAGAGGGATAGAGAGTTAGAAACATCGATGAGAGAGAAACATTGATCAGTTGCCTCCCGCACACTCCCTACTGGGGATGTGCCCGAAACCGAGGTACATGCCCTTGACTGGAATTGAACCTGGGACCCTTCAGTGCGCAGGCCGACGCTCTATCCACTGAGCCAAACCAGTCAGGGCCATCTTCTTTTTTAGAGAAAAACAACGGAGAGCCGGACTTTCCATAGAGCTGCCCAAAGAGGGAGTCATTTTCCTTGAGAGGTAGTGAGTCCCCCATCACTGAGGGTGTCCATGTGGCCTGCAGAGATGTTGTAAAGGGAAGGGCCTAGGTTTGTGGTGTTGAGGATTGCTTTTAGCTGTGCGATTCTGGAGCCTCTGTTTGGTCATCAGCATTTGATTGAACTGGGCAAGGAGACCCTAGGGCAGGGGTCCTCAAACTTTTTAAACAGGGGGCCAGTTCACTGTCCCTCAGACCGTTGGAGGGCCGGACTATAGTTAAAAAAAAACTATGAACAAATTCCTATGCACACTGCACATATCTTATTTTGAAGTAAAAAAACAAAACAGCAAAAACACCCGCATATGGCCCGCGGGCCGTAGTTTGAGGACACCTGCTCTAGGGAATGGCACCCTAACAACCCCCCACCTTGGGGCACCCATGTGTGAAGGGCAGCTGGTGACCTCAGAGGCTGCTGCCCCACCCAACCAGGTGGGGCACTCACTTTGACATTGCCTCTAAAATAAGGTGACCAGATCATCCCGCTTTTGGCGGGACAGTCCCGCTTTTTAGCAATTTGTCCCGCGTCCCACGGCGTTTTAAAAAAGTCCCTATTTCCAAAAATAGGGGCTTTTTAAAAACGCCCTGGGACTCGGGACAAATTGTTAAAAATTGGTTTTGTCCCGCCAAAAGCGGGACGATCTGGTCACCTTACTCTAAAACCTTCCTTCTCCCCAGCGTAGTTATTTCTTGGAGGCGGGCGCCAGGCTTGAGTTAGAGAGAGGCATGTCACTCCTTCATCACACGGTTTATCCAGAGTCAGGCACCTGGTGTTGGTGCCACACTCATCCTTACACTCCTTCTCGGGGATGGAGTGGACTGAAATGACTCCAGAGCGAGGTGGCTAGTGGAGGAGCGTGCAGCCACGGCCAGCTTTTAATGATGGTCCCGATCGCTCCTCCAGCTTCATTTGCCACCTGGACTTGCCTACGGGACGTGAAAAAGCAAAGACACCGTGTTTGCTAGATTTATTTGCTCTTTTTTTTTTAAAATGATAATTATCTTAAGAAAAACAAACAACATCCTGGTTATGTCAGGCAATTTAGTTGCTTTTAAAAGAACTATTTCCCGAGCATTTACTAGCCTGGAGCACCTGCTGGCCACCAGAGGGCAGAAGAGATGAGCTGTTGCTTCCCCTTTCCCGATAGTAGCCCAGTTCTTTCATTCCCTTAAAGTGCCTACTATGTGCCGGCCACTGTGCTAGGGCCTGGAGATGCAGGGCCGGGAAGACGACGCAGTGGTCCTTCTCCTCCTAGAAGCTTTAGCCCAGACGGGGAGACGCGTGCTGAGTAAGTGACTTTAGGGTCCTGATTGGTTGCGAAGGGGAGACAGACCCACACAGACTGCGTGCTGGTCCTTCCCCACCCTTCTTGCCCAGCCCCCAGTGGCCATGGCTTTGGTTTGGCAAACCCGGCACCCTTGTCGGATCCCCTGGGTTTCTGGCTCACTTCCTGTGGGATGTCTGGGTCTCGTCAGATCCTGGATGTCGGGGACATGCAGCCTGTTTTTGTCGCCTCAGTCCTGGTCGATGAACCTCTGCCCAGCAGCTCAGGGAAGTCCCCAGCCCTTCACCCCACACACATCTGTGTGCCAAGACAGCATTTCCCCGTTCGTAATCTTCGCAGCAAACCAGGAATCCTCTGGCTCCTGACAGAAGGCAGGCCCAGAGGGATAAGAGCGACGGGCCTAGGTGTTGCCAAGCTGGCTAGCCTGGGGAACACGAGGGAAGGAAAAGGGGATAAACAGTGGCCTTGAATGAGCTGCTTTATGAGAGTGACTTTAAAAAAAAAAAAATTCATGTTTTTTTAGAGCAGTTTTAAGTTCACATCAAAACTGAGCAGAAGGTGAGGAGATTTCCCATGTAACCTACCCCCACTTAGACACAACCTCCCCCATTTGGACACATATATAATGACTTTTAGACGGTTTTGCAGGGTTTTCAATCTAGATTTTGTGACTCTTCTATGCTATGCAGTGTTCCCTAAACTTTAGGCATTCCTTCCACCTGTACATTTTTTAGGAGCCATGTAGTATTTTTCTTTAACTTGACTCATTAAAAAAAAACACCCCACTAAGGTGCATTTAAAAAAAGAATTTTATATTCATTCTTATTAACCTTCATAGCTCTTATCTACATTATAGATAACTATTATTTATGGCATTTATATTTTTTCAAGTGTTCTTGTCACACCGCTGTCTTGGGCACCCTCAGGTATTTGCTCCATTCTTAGGGAGAGTCTGCCTGTGAAATTCATGAGTGGACTTTCAGGAGGTCTTTGAATCCCCTAAAAATGTCCAGTATTGTGTTTCTGTATTTGTTTTTTCCTTAGGGAGACAGTTTTCATCCTGTAAAGGGGGCCAGGGCTAAAAAAAGAAGAGCCACCATTTGCAGTTCTTGGAATTACGTCTAATAATTATTTATGAAGATTTCATTTTGGCCGAAACCGGTTTGGCTCAGTGGATAGAGCGTCAGCCTGCGGACTCAAGGGTCCCAGGTTCGATTCCGGTCAAGGGCATGTACCTTGGTTGCGGGCACATCCCCAGTAGGGGGTGTGCAAGAGGCAGCTGATCGATGTTTCTCTCTCATCGATGTTTCTAACTCTCTATCTCTCTCTCTTCCTCTCTGTAAAAATCAATAAAATATATTTTTTTTAAAAAGATTTCATTTTCCTGGGAAGAGGGATGGAGTTTTCAACAAGATATGGACTTTTTACTCATAGAACATTTTTTTAAAATGAGGTGCAGATAAATTGCAAATTGAAGGGGGAAAAAAAGGCAGTGGCCTCTCCTCATCTCTATTCTGCTTTAACCTTCAACTTGTGGACGTTTAATTCATCATAAGAGGAGAGTGACTTTGTGTTGTATGGTCTGATGAAGGATTTGTATGTATGTGTTGTGCCTTTCAGAGGTACAAAAGGAAAATGCCAGTTATATATTTAATGAGTTGCCTGCTAAACAGAGACAGTTGCGGGGGGGAAGGAGGGGGAAGTGGTGGGAACACCTGTCCAGGAATATCCAGAATGTAGGTTCACTGTAAATATAGGTCAGTGAGTGTTTCAGAGAAAAATGAGCAAAAGGAAACTGCTTGTTAGGGCAGAACTATAGCGTGATGAAGTGGCTCTGGTGGGAAAGCAGGATTGTGTGGATCACACCAATCACACGGAAGGCTCTGCTTGGATAAAACTGGAGCAGCCACGTGTCTTTCTCTGCTTTTGGGGTAGCACACTGGGCAGAGACACAAAGGGCACTCTGTTAATTCTTTCCGGCTCAGCCCCTTAGCCTTAGAAAAAGTATTAATAAGTCTCTATTTGTATCCTTCCACTGAAGCTTCATGAACCCTGGATGCAATAAGATAGAACTAGGGGTTTGAAATCAGGACTAGGGAAAGGAAAAGAGGAAGGAGACAAAGGGGAATGGGGAGAATCTTCTATCTACACTAATAAAAGAGTAAGATGCAAATTGATCGTACATTCGCGGCACCCACCAGCCAATCAGGAGTGAGTATGCAAATTAACCAAACAAAGATGGCGGGTTAATTTGCATACACAGGCACTGAGCGGCTGGGGCGTTCTACACCACCCCAGCTGCTCTGGGCCTCTGGGCAGCATGGGAAGGTGGAAAGGCGGCTCCGGCTGGAGCGAAGGCGGTGCCGGCAGCCAGGGGAAGGAAGGCCCATTCTTGCATGAATCTTCATGCATCGGGCCTCTGTACAGTGGTCGGCAAACTGCGGCTCGCGAGCCACATGCGGCTTGCGATCCGCGGTTTGCCGCTCTGTTGACTAATGAGTTTGCCGACCACTGCTCTAGTATATATATAAAATCCTAAGCAACCTTATGACCAGTTGCTATGATGTGCATTGACCACCAGGGGGCAGACGCTCAATGCAGGAGCTGCCCCCTGGTGGACAGTGCACTTTCACAGCCAGCCTTCCGTGGCCCCTCCCCCTGGCTGGCCAACCTCCCGCAGTCCTTCCCCCCAGACTGGGGGAAATGGCCCTGATTGGCCCTGATTGTCAGCCAGGCCGAGGGACCCCACCCATGCACAAATTTGTGCACTGGGCCTCTAGTAGATATATACATGCACTATTGCTGAGCTTCCCATTTGACTTGGAGCTTCCTGGCAGCAAAACCAAAAAGGGAACAGAGTAGGTTTTCTGGATTTTACTGTTAGAGAAGAAAAACATTCTAGTCATTAAGAAGAAGCTAGATGTTTTCTAGTTTGGTCCTTTAAGTTCAATTTCTTATGTAGCGCCCCCTGTAGGTGTGGAGAACAAAGTCCTCTTCAGCTTTCTTTGTCTTATTAAGCCCTCGCCATCCTGCGTCTCCTCAGACTGGGCCAATTTCCTCATTTTAGGTGGCATATTACAGACGGCCATGCACCTCTCCTTTGTAGGACTTATCACAGATATGCATGTGCATCCACTCAGGAGATTGTTTTGAAAGCTCATCTTCTCCACTGGATTATACGTCTCAGGAGGGCAGGGTCGTTTGAACAAATAAATAAGGCAGAAGTAGCCGGGGATTTTATGTGATTCTTGTAGCACTCTCGCAGACAATGAGGTCCTTCAAGGGTACAAACTGGGTCTTGCCCAGAGACCTTGAACCCCAGGGTTCTCAGGATATCTCCAAGTTCATTTTACTCCACTGTACCCTTCAGAAGTTGTTAATAATAATCATCACAACTCGAGTGTCTGTGCACCTGCTCTAAGTCCAGTCCTGCAGTCGGCACTTGGGACGCGTAGCTGCCGGTCCTTCCGGATGAGGGAGCGGAGGCTGGGGGAGGGAAGCGGCTTGCCCCAGGTCACGTAGCTGGTAAGAGTCGGAACGCAGGTCTGCCTGACTCCAGAGCGCATGCTCTTTCCTTGGTGCCTGCAGTGTCTGAACCTGAGCCACAAGTGTCTGTGTGAGTTATGGCTTCTTATCTCTTGGCAATTAGAGCTGCGCAGCAAGGGCATTCCTGGCACAGGCCGGGGCTGCTTTCTGACAGCTGTTACATTCCGAGGGAAGAGAGCCCACACCTGGGGTCGGCCCAGCCCGTCCCAGAACTCACTTCCCCTGTGTTTTGCACACAGAGAATGTGTTTATTGCTCTTGTCCCACTGTATCCTGACGTGCAGGCGGATGAAAGTTGAATATCATTTTCATAAAAGCCACTAGGGAGAAAGGGAGAGGAGACCCAATTCTGTCGTCTCAAGGAATAATTGGATTTGCCCAGGGATTGGGGGCGTGGGGGTGAGACATGGCAACATGCCAGGAAGTACTTTGATGGTGCATTTGATTCCGAATTTGTCAGGCGTGTATTTTTAATTACTTTGTGCCTGTTGTCATTATTTTAATAGAGACCTAATATTTAGAATGGGGTTTGTTATCATATTAAACTTTCTCTGTTCTGCAAGACCGGCAACTGGGATAGTCCCATGGCTCAGGGTTGCCACCTACTGTGTACTGGATGGAGTGTCAATCTTCAAAGGCTAAGGAGGCAATGAAACACATGTCAAACCGCAACCAGGCATAATTTGATCTGCCTGTTCTTCCAGAAGGTTGCAAGTCCTCAGGGTGAGCATTATAAGCATCTGTCATCACTGCTTGCTCCAGAGCGCCAAGATATTGGTTCCAGTGACTCCTGGTGATGGAAAATGCTAGTCAGAAATACCTCTTTTCCTTTGCTCCCTGGAGAATGAGCCCTCTCAAAAGCATTTGCTGCCTACACACGGGGAGCTGAATAATTGCTGCTTTCAGGTTTATGTTAGAGTGTTCCGGAAGAAGGCACTTGAGGGGCTATTTGTAAATGTGATAAGGCTTTGGTTCTATCTTTGGCCCACGAGTCTCAGTAAGGATTTTGGCTCCTGTCAGTGATTTAGAAAACCTCATCATTTTATGCCTCTAAAATTGTATTCCCGAACTGCTGGCCGTTTCATGCTCTAAGCTTGCCTCTGCATGTAGAAGGACACCTGGGAAGAGCAGTGGGCTCTGGCACGCCTGGGCCTCCCCACCCCAGGAAGGACTGACAGACCCCAGCTTAGTTTGGGGGTAGATTTCCATTGGGTCATATTCCGATTTCCTTCTGTGGCTTTGACAAGTCTGATGTGGAAGATGAAGTAGCACAGTTATTGAACTGGCGCCCTGTCGTTCCTGGTTTGTACAGTAAGAACCACAAAATCATCCACACACAGGTAGGAGATAAGATTTCACCCACTTTCCCTATAAAGTATTACTTAGGCAATTTGGGACAGAAAAATATGAAAAATGAAGGTGCTGGTTATTACTATACTCTTTTTTTTAAATATAGGAGATAAAAAATTTAAAGTGTTTTACACGATTATTTAGGGTATTTCTTCCGATTAATATCCATAATAAAAAACCTTTATTTATTAGATGGATCTGGAAGTTTCATATACAGGAATGCCAAGACTGTGCTTTATCCTAGTCCGCAGTGGATTTGAGGCAGCTTATGGGACAGGGATAAAAAATAAAAAAAAGAAATAAGACAATCAGCACCAGCAAGAGTATACATTATGTTAGGAGATGAAGCCTAAGGAGACAAGGAGAATGAGAACAGCCTGGTACTATTTCTGTTAAGCTGAAAAGCCGTTTCATTGGACAAGTTGATGTAGCCATTTTTTTTAAAGCCCCTTGGAAGCTGTTCTCGGGTTTGGAAAGCTCTGTGTAAACACGGCTGCTTCATGTTCCTGACATTTCAGCTAAACTTTAAATAAAAATTGCCTCCCTCCCGCCTCCCCCCACCCCCCAAACTCTACCTGACCTCCAGCACACACCCACTTCCTCAGAGCCAAGGAGGTTCAATACCGAAAGTATTTTATCAAGCGAGGTTGCTGTTTTTCTGGAAAGGTTGCAGCCTGGACGCCAGCCGGGCATTGGGGGAGCCTGAATGTGGGAGGCTTATTTTGGAAACCCTTTCATTATCATTGCTCAGTGAGCAGTTCCAGGGACTCACACCAGAGAGGCTTCGATGATAGGGGGACTGAGGAAAGGAGTGTTGAGTGGAAGAGTCGGGCAGAAGTCCCCCTTCTCACAAGCCGGCAGGATGTCCGATAACCTTCCTTCTGTGGTTGCTATTTCCAGCCTCTCCTCCGGGACCTCCAGCCTCTGTGTTGCCTCCTGGAGACCTGGCATGCTGGAGGTCATCTGGAAAGAATGCTGCTCCCAGGAAGCTGGCTGAGAGGATGGGCTGGGACGCAGACTTTTCTGGACCACAGCGGGTGGGCTGGGCAGGGTGCTGAGCCTCGGGGCAAGTTATAATCTTGTGTTGAGATTCAGTTCTGTTCTTGCTAGTTATAGCTAACCAGAGGGAGTCTTCCTTCCCAACCCCTAACTCACCTACACTTAGTAAGGATCACTATGTAGGATCACGTGATGGTGAGCTACCACTGATCACATCTCCAGCCCTGACCTTCCCCTGAGTAGAGACTGCCTCAGCTCACTGCCTTCGGGACCTCTCCACTTAGACGTCTAATAGACACTTCAAACCTAAGGTGTCCAAAACAGAGTTCTTTTAAAAAATAACTATGTTTTTATTGAATTGTTAGCCCTAGCTGGTTTGGCTCAGTGGATAGAGCATTGGCCTGTGGACTAAAGAGTCCCGAGTTCGATTCCAGTCAAGGGCACATGCCTGGGCTGGGGCTCTCCATCCCCAATGGGGGATGTGCAGGAGGCAGCCGATCAATGATTCCCTCTCATCATTGATGTTTCTATCTCTCTCTCCCTCCCCCTCTCCCTTCCTCCCTGAAATCAATTTAAAAAAAGAAGAATTGTTAAAGAAAGGATGGAAGGGGGAGGATCACTACGTAGAGAAACATTGATGCATCAACATTGATCAGCTGCCTTCTGCACACCCCCTACTGGGGATTGAGCCCACCACCCTTGCCTGTGCCCTGACTTGAATTGAATCTGTGACCTTGCCGTGTATGGGATGAAGCTCAACCAACTGAGCCACACCAGCCAGGGCCAAAACAGAGTTCTTGGCTCATTTTAATGCCTCCCTTCCCCTGGATTTGTTCTTTCCGCAGGCTTAATCATTTCAGGAAATTGCATGGGCACCCACTCTGTTGCTCACTCCGAAAACTTGGGAGTCATCTTAGCTTTTTTTCTCTTCCCTTTACCCCAGTCATAAATAAATCCCATCAGGAAATCCTGTTGGCTCCGCCATCGAGACATTTTGCTCAGCTGAATCCCCATCAGCATTGTCACTGTTGCCATCTCGCCAGCCACCACCCTCTCTGGCCTCTTCTCCTGCGGTGGTCTCTTTGCCTAGTCTCCCCACTTCTTTTTAAAGGCACTGCAGTCAGACCATCTGGGTTGGGATATTGGGTCCTCCACTTACCGTGACGGGCAAGTTACCTAATCTCTCTATGCCTGGGTTTTGGCATCTCTAAAATCGGGATAGTAGTGGTACTCATATCAAAAGTTTCCATGACGATCAAAGGAAGTCATCCATATCCAGTTCTTAGGATAGTTAAGAGCACATAGTTAGTCACTAAAGAAATATTAGGTTTTTATTTTCTTGGCCCTGATCCTCAGCCCCCTTCGCCGCCCCCCTCCCTCACCCCTGATAGAAGCCACAGAAGGCCGAAACCGGTTTGGCTCAGTGGATAGAGCGTCGGCCTGTGGACTCGAGGGTCCCAGGTTTGATTCCGGTCAAGGTCATGTACCTTGGTTGCGGGCACATCCCTAGTAGGGGGTGTGCAAGAGGCAGCTGATCGATGTTTCTCTCTCATCGACGTTTCTAACTCTCTATCCCTCTCTCTTCCTCCCTGTAAAAAATCAATAAAATATATTAAAAAAAAGAAAAAAAGAAAGAAGAAGCCACACCACAGAAGTCTTTTTAAAAAGCATATCAGATCACGGCTCTTCCATCGCACCATCTTTTCTTTAAAACCTTCCATGGCTTCCTATGGCATTTGGAAGAGAATCTTAAATTCTCAGCAGGTATTACGCGGCTCTACTTAATATTCGCTATCCCACTCCCCGGCTCACCTTGTACTGTCCTCCCCAGTGGTCACTGAGTTCTAGCCTCACCGTCCTTCCTTCCCAGGAGTGTCCTCTGTTTGCTCCGACCTAGTCTCATGCCTAACATGTTCCTTCCCTAGGACTCAGTTTAAATACATTAGTTTAAACCCAAGGCGGTTTCCATAAATACCCTGAAACCCCATATCATGCTCTATGACTGCTTTATTTTCTTCAGAACACACATCAGTCTCTAAAATTGTTTGTCTGTCTACTACCTGTATTTTTGTCCGTGTCCCTTTTGCTACTACCGCATGTCCTGTGCCTGCGATGCGTGGCTTGTAGAAGGCCCTGATAAATGTTGACTCATTGAATGAATGAGAGCCACCGTTTGTTTAGTACCTGCTGTGCCTCAGACACTTCATCTTCATAATACTGTGGGTAGATGTTTTTAATCCCATTTTAGAACTCAGAAAGCAGTGGCTCGGGGGAGAGAAAACGGATCCAAGGCCACCCAGCTGGTAGGTGGGTAAGCCCAGATTCTAACTCAGGTCTGGTGGAGTCCATGACGTTTTTAGTTTGTATCTGTACAAGGCGAGACTAGACAGGTATCAAAAGTATACCATTCTTGCCCTAGCCGGTTTGGCGCAGTGGATAGAGCATCGGCCTGTGGACTGAAGGGTCCTGGGTTCAATTCCAGTCAAGGGCACATGCCTGGGTTGTGGGCTGGATCCCCAGGAGGGGGCATGCAGGAAGCAGCCAATCAATGATTCTCTCTCATCATTGATGTTTCTATCTCTCTCTCCCTCTCCCTTCCTCTCTGAAATCAATACAAATAATAATATTAAAAAATACCATTCTAATCCTTTTAAAAGAGACCAGTTTGCCTGGCTGGGTGACTTGGTTGGAGTGCTGTCCCATACACCAAAAGGTTGTGGTTAGGGTATATTTGTAGGTTGTGGGTTCAATCCCCAGTCAGAGTGCTCATGGGAGGCCCCGATCGATGTCTCTCTCTTTTTCTCCTTTCCTCTCTCTCTAAGATCAATAAAAACATATTCTCAGGTGAGGATTGTAAAAAAAGGTTCCAGTTTTAGAGGATTTCCTGTGTGCTAAGTGGTTCCTTTACTTGTATTTTTCCTTTTCTGGCATTCGTCATGCTCTGGTTTTGTTGTAATTTTGTTGAGATTTCATTTTGTTGAGTTTTCACAAGAGGTATCAAATGAATTCACTCTGCTATGATTATGAATTGATTTCAGCCTCTTTGGGTGAGGCGTGCTAGAAGGTAAGGGAAGACAGGAGACGTAGGTCCTCCTGGCCCTTTAGCTTTGAATGTCTCACAGTGTGGGCTCCAGACACAAGCAGCCGAAACACCTGGGTGCTTGCTAAATGCAGATTCCTGAGCTCACCCTAGACTTCTGTCAGGAGAGTCTCTGGGGATGGACCCCTGAACTCTGCTTTTTTTTAAACAATCACCTGAAGTTTTCCTAATTAAAATGGGTGTTTGAAGATCCCTGGTCATAGACATGTGCTCTAGCTCATTGGGTGTTTTGTTCTTGCTTTAAAAAAAATAAATTCTGTAACTCAATACAGGGGTGGGCAAAAAGTAGATCTATAGTGGTGAGTACGTGAAACACAGAGTTTATTCTTGTATTTTTATTTATTAATTATTGTATTATTTATTATTATTCACCTACTTTTGCCCGCCCCTGTATATTTACTTATTATTCATTTTCTCAAAGATTTCATGTCGGTGGCTTTTGCTGGTCTCCGACTGTGGAGCAAATAGGCTTTTTCCCATCCTGATCCTTAAGTTCCAAGTCCCAGGCCCAAGTCAGTTTCCTTGGGCAGTGTGTTTGTATTTCCCGTTGATGTGAAGCAGGTGCCTCATATCTGTCCCCAAGCTGTTGCCTGGCTGTGGAGGGCTGGCCTGCTCTCAGGGGGGCTGGATAGCTGGACAAGAGTGGACCTTCTTCTGATGCATGAGGCCTGTTATTTTAAAAAATCATGTTTGTTCCTGCGACTTCCTTCCCAGATATAATTCTGGAATCATCAAAATTCCTCGCCCTTGATGTTTGTGCTTTCCTCCCCGCCGTTCACTCTAAACAAAGGCCCCATGTTTTAATAGCCACCATAACCGTAAAATTAGCTTTATTAGACTCTAGGTGGATTTGAATGGTAACCTAATGGCAGCTCTGGCTCGCCTGGAAGTCGTGTGTTTTATTTTGAGCAGAGAATTTGGGAAGTTGCAATGTCTGGTAGGGGATTACGTGGTGATTGAATTAGAGTGCC
The DNA here is from genome assembly GCF_027574615.1 of Eptesicus fuscus. Classification (NCBI taxonomy): domain Eukaryota; kingdom Metazoa; phylum Chordata; class Mammalia; order Chiroptera; family Vespertilionidae; genus Eptesicus; species Eptesicus fuscus. The sequence goes on along the minus strand of NC_072485.1, from coordinate 53,529,185 downwards.
AAATAAGACAAGCATCCCTCATCTTTTGAACCTGCCCTGGTGGTGTGTTTTGAGAACCTGGGTCCCCAGCTTGGAGTTTTAATCTTGTCTGCCTTCTGTTCTTGACTTAGGAGTTCCTGAGTTATGCCCCTAGAGGAAGTCAGCACCGTTCTTTTTGCCACCTCAGCTCCCTCCCCTGGTTTGTGACCACTCTAGGCTCTTGGAAAGCCTGAGGTATGAGGCAAATTGCTGTTTACCAGCCTTGTACCAAAGGACCCACAACTAACCAGTACACCCCCACCCCCTAAATCCCAGCATATATTTTCATTAAATAACACCCTACACAGAAATGATGCTGTTCACTTTGTCTTAATGAACCAAAACCGAGGTTCGGCTGCCTGCTGCCACGAAAGCCAAACTAGTGAGACAGGTGCTTGTGAAAAAGGAAAGAGGCTTATTCAAGTGTTAGCCACCTGAGAAGATGGGGGACTCTTGTCGCAAAGCCCATCTCAACATCTCTGTGCAGGTAGAGGCTTTTATAAGAAGGGAGAGGGAAAGCAGAACAAAGAAACCAAGGAGAGGGGGTTGAAAAGTTCTCTACACCCTGGCTGGTATGGGTCAACGATTAGAGTGTCGTTCAAGCACCAAAGGGTTATGGGTTCAATTCCCGGTCAAGAGCATGTACCTGGGTTGCAGGTTCAATCCCTAGCCTTGGTGAGGGTGCATGCAGGAGGCAACCAATTGATGTGTCTCTCTCATAGTGATGTCTCCCTTTCCCTCTCCCTCTGCCTTTCCCTCTCCCCTCTCCCCTCTCCCCTCTCCCCTCTTCCTTCTCCCCTTGTCCTTGTCCTCGTCCTCGCCCCCACCCTCGCCGTCTCCCTCTCCCTCTCCCTCTCCCTCTCCCTCTCCCTCTCCCTCTCCCTCTCCCTCTCCCTCTCCCTTCCTCTTTCTCTGAAAGCAATGGAAAAAAACATCCTTGGTGAGGATTAAAAAAACAAACAAACAAAAAAAGAAACTAAAAAGTTCTCTATGTGTAGGCTAGCATAGGCTAGCACAGTCCATTCCGATAATGATCTCGAAACTGGTCAAGTGATGGTCTGGTGTGCATCATCCTGGTCTTCATCATCCTGGTTCTACGTCATTCTGGTTCTATGGTTGAAGGTCAGCAAATCTCCCAGAACTGGGATGGCTGAAGGTTGGAGTCTATATCTTCTGAAACTAGTCCCTAGGATTCTTATACAAACATGCTGTTTATCTACAAGCTACATATTTGTCAGAGTCGGTATTTACAGAAACAATGTCGAAAGAACGGTGGGGTGGGTTACAATTTCCTATTGTTATATTAGTGCCTTTGTATCCACCCCTTAAAAGAAAAGTAGAGCCTTTATTAGGCTGTTTTCCTCAGAGGGAAATGGAGGCACAGATTGTCCAACTAGTTACTGGCTGAGCCCAGGTTGATTTATGGCCTATTTTTCTGCTGGTCCTTGCCAATGTGTTTGGTGGCACTACCAGGTCTTGGAAAAGCAGGTTGAATAGTTTTTTCAACCTCCTTAGGACCAAGGGTATATAACTTACATGTTCTCAGCTTATTAAGAACTAGAGGCCCAGCGGGCGATTGAAATCATGGGAGGAGGCGCCCCACCTCCCGCCGTGTGAGGAGGCACCCCGCGGGGGGCTGGGATCCGCGCCTGGCTCACGCAGCATTCCCCAGCCCCACTGCCTGTGTCCACTCCAGGGCCACCCGAGCCGCCGCGCCGGCTCTGGCAGGCCCCCCTGTCTCTGTCTCTGTCTCCACTCCGGGCCTCACCTGCTTGCACAACCTCCTCCTGTCCGGTCATGACCCATTAAGGCGTCCCGGCCTAATTTGCATATTACCTCTTATATATATATATATATATTTGGTAGAGAGTTTCAGAGGTAGGGGACAGATCCATTAGCTGATGGTCATGGCTGCTTCATTTCAGACCCTTTAATCTAAGCTTCTAAGCATTATTATAAGCATAGCCCAGGAGGTAAATGTAAAAATAATTTCCTTGCCAGTTTTCCTGCATGGTTTCCTAGCGACGATGTACAGCCTGTCCTTGGATGTTGGGGCACCAACTGGGACAGTCTCAGAGCTTGCAGAAGGTAGTGATATGAAGGGCATGGTCAGAGTCATCCCTTTTTAAAGTCAAGACAGTTTTTTATTTTTTGGAGAATTTTTGACCCACTTAGTTAAAAAAATATTATATATATATTTTTAAATATATTTTTTATTGATTTCAGAGAGGAAGGGAGAGGGGGAGAGAGATAGAAACATCAATGATAAGAGAGAATCATTGATTGGCTGCCTCCTGCACGCCCCCTACTGGGGATCGAGCCCACAACCCAGGCATGTGCCCTGATCAGGAATCGAACCGTGACCTCCTGGATCATAGGTCCACACTCAACCACTGAGCCACGCTGGCCAGGCTAACCCACTTATTTTTAGGCAGCATTTGTTTTCTGATGACTAAGCTAATATATGTTTATTGTCAGACAACTTGAAAGTCCCAAGGGAGGAAATAAAAATCCAACATCGTTAACATTTTGGTAAATATCCATCTGGTAGTTTTTTTTTTTTTTTTTTTACTTTTTCATACAGTGATTAGGTTCTAAATTCAGAATGTGAGGGGAAAAAATCTTATTAAGTCAAAATTATCCCAAACCACCATGGACAGTCATTTTTATGCACTCTGAAGTTTGGAAACCATTGAACTAGACTCAGGAAAGAACAACAGAAAAATCTATAAGAAATGAAAAGTCTTGGAGGAAAACCAATCCACCTGTAAGATTAATGGTGAGTAGATGGGGGTAAAGAATTGAACTCTGTTTCTGCCTGCCTGTAAGGTTTATTTCATTCTGTTTTAATATTGAGCTTCTATAACTTTAATATGGGTTAATAGATTTATGTGTGAGGATGACATGTCACCGTGGCATCATGTTTTGCTCTAGGGGGTAGGCTCTGAGTCAAGCAGTAAGAAAAAGGAACACTGCGACTCCATCATAGGTGCCTAAACTGTCCCCAACACACACACACATGCACACACAGTTGGAATCACTTGTTTTGTAACCTTGGTTTTGTTTTATTCAATATAGTAAATATCCTACATACCATTTTTAAAGTTGCCTATATTCCACTGTAACCAATCTCATTTTAGGTAGAGAAACAGGTTATTTTCAATTACTTGCTGTTAAAAAAATGGTGAGGTGACCATCCCTGTGGATAAAATCTCTGTGTTCATCCATACTTATGTTTGAGGGTAGATTCTTACATGTGGAATCAATAGTTCAAAGGAGATGAACATTTTTAAGGCTTTTAATTCATATTGCTAAATTGTCCTCAGGAACTGTGTACGCTTCCTTCAAATTGTCTGTTTCCCAGCAACACTGGACATTATCATTCAAAGGAATCTTCCACAGCATGTCTTTTTTATTTTTTTATGATGATCCAAGGCTTCTGTTTATTGTCTGGCCAATTTACCCTGTAAAGAATAAAAGAAAGGAGGCTAAAGATAAGTGCTGGTGGCCAGGGGTTCATGTGGGAGGGAGAGTGATCAATAACAGGAAAAGGATAAGCTTGGAAACCGTTTTTTTTGTGTTTTTTGGTTGTTTTTTTACTCTTGTCTCCAAGTTATCTTTATCAGACATCTAAAGACAGAATATTGCTTAGTACTTAAAGGGCATATGTAGTTTTTTATTTTTTAAAAATATATTTCTCTATTGATTTCAGAGAGGAAGGGAGAGGGAGAGATAGAAACATCAATGATAAGAGAGAATCATTGATTGGCTGCCTCCTGCACGCCCCCTACTGGGGATTGAGCCCACAACCCAGGCATGTACCCTGACCTGGAATCAAACCCTGACCTCCTGGTTCACAGGTCAACACTCAACCATTGAGCCATGCCAGCTGGCAAGGCATATATAGTTTTAAAAGCTTGTTCAATATTATAGTTTTTGATTTGGAAAATCATTTGATGGCTTGCCATAGATGCTATAGGATAGGATTGACATTTGTATATTTATCCGAAAGGGAGTATGGGTTTTAAAAAACAAGTGGAGAAACACTGTTGTAACCCAACCCCTCATTTTAGGTAGAGAAACTGAAACCAGAGAGTGGAAGGGATTTCTCTAGAGCCACACAGCAAATGGATGATGGACTTGGAGCGAGAAGTCTCCCCACGCCCTGTTCACAGCTCTTCGGTTGAGGTCGGAGAGCATGGTTCAGGGGAGGAGGTAAAGGATATAAAGGCCTCTTTGGACAGACGTCCAGACTCTTCTAGGCCCGGTGAGCGACCCCAGCGCCCCTCCTGGACAAAGGCCCAGGCGTCTCCAGCATGGCGGTTCACTTCTGCTTGATCATCTCCATCTGTGAATGGGGTGCGCTTACACTTTAATAGCAGGGTCTTTGTCTGAACTTTCCCTCCACCTGGATAACTTCTCTTTGTGCCTCAGCCGTTCAAATGTCACTTCCCCAGAGAAGCCTTTCCTGACTGCCAACATAGGTGAGGGTCCCAGTGTGCATTCTCAGTACTGCTTACCTTTAATACCCTTGTCATAATTAAATTACCTTGCTTTGTATTAACTATCTCACTCTCCCTGACTAAACGCTCTACGAGTGTAGGAATGTTGTTTACCTTCTGTTTCTCCTGGCACATGCGAAGCCTTAATAAAATGCTTGAATGTTTGACTATTTGGATGGATGCTAATGAGTGAGTTAGAAGTGGGGGCTGCTGGGTGGTGCTGTTTCTGATTGCCTGCAGAGCCAGGAGAGTTGTCCCTTATGGCCAAGAGCATTGAGAGAAGAGAGAGGGAAAGGAGACCCCGCTGACGCTGCTTCTATAGAAACAAGCCAGAAGGTATGGTCTGCTTTCCTGGGTGCCCCATCGCAGTCTCCTGGGCGATGGGGTTAGCAACCACATGGAGCCAAGCATTCATTCCCGGCTTGGCAAAATGAGCCCCTGCAGTTGAGTAGGGGTGCTTAGAGAAGAACCTCCTTGAGTCCTTCTGGGGAAGAGAATTCAAGGTCAGGGCACTCCATGGCAGGGAGAGGACAGCACCCGGGTCCCCTGCAGCCTGGTCTTCATGGTCGATGGGCACGTGCGGCACCGGCTGTAAGATCTGCTGGTGGCTGGCCGGGCGCCAGAGCAGCGCTGCTGTTAGGCTGCAGGTCCTGTCCCCTCCGCCCGTCTTTCCTCCCCCTCCCCCTCCCCCCGTCCAGCTTGCAGCATCCTCTGCAAGAAGAGGCATGTGCTGCTCTCCGGACGCGCTGTCCTGGAGCAGCGGCTGCACCTGAGGCGCGCTCCGGACCGCTGGGGGCCGCCGTCTGGCGCGGCGCCACGTGCTTTGATTCGTGCTGATGTCAAGTGGGTGTGGGCTCCTCGGGAAGGCCCAGGCGAGGACGGGGAGGGCGCGCGATGCGCCGCGGGCAGGCTGAGGCCCGAGCGCGCTCCGTCGCCCCGCGCTGCTGACCAGCGGCCGCCCCGGGGCTCGCAGAGCGGGCGCATGGAGTGGAGGAGCTGCCCGCCCCGGGACGCGTGCCCCTCCGCCCTTGGGGGCAGGCAGGGGCCGCCGCGGGGGGCCTGCAGGTAGGTCCGCGTGCGGTAACTTTCGGGTGGCTGTGGGCTGTTGGGTCGGCGGGGCGCAGGGTGCACGGGCTGCGTTTGGGGGTGCGCCTTTGTGCCTGTGCGCCGGTGTGTCGGGAGCCGGTTTGTCCCCGCCGGGCAGTCGGCTTGGGAGCCGCAACGCGCCACTGGAGTTTCAGCGAGTGTGTTCATTGAGCCGGCGCCCGGCTTTGGTTACTCACCGGGGAGGGCGCCGAGGGAGCTGCCTTGTTGCTTTGAGAATTGGCTGAGCACAGCCTGCGTTCATGGTAACAGGATTATCGCCCGGCAGGCTGCGCGGCTTCCCGAAAGCGGCTGTGGTTGGGGGCACCGGTCGGTCAGGGGTGGGGGTGTGGGCCGAGGCGACCTAGCCACCGGTTCCACCCCGCGCGCCCGGGCGTCCGCCCCTCCGCTCCCCCTCCTTGCAGCCGGGGAGCCGGCTATGGGGGAGGTAAGGGGTCAGCTTCTCGGCGGTGACAGGTTTGGTTTCAGGCACACCTTCCCGGAGGAATGCGGAGGCTTTGTTCCCGGCGCCGGTCCTAGCCCCAGCCCAGAGCCCAGAAGCCCAGAAGCCCAGAAGCCGGTGGGCGTGGGGCCGGGACTTCCGTGCCATTACTCATCTTTTATGGCCACTCCGGCGAGCTATCGGGTAGGCAAGTTAATTATTAATGTGTCTAGGCTGGAGAGAGGGAGTCTGGAAATGAGATTGGGGTGGGTTGCAGGTTTCTCCCTCTCCCCCCGTTGACAATCAATATTTAAGCCCATGGTATTGCAGCCTATTCCCTGAGGAGGATGTTGGCACCCCCCTCCTCCTCATGACCCGCTTCTCTGGTCAAGGAAGGGGTCCCCTCCTCCCATCTGTGGGACTGCCCTGTCGCCCCTGCGAGGGCTGAAAGGGAGGGGGCCTTTCGGTTTTCATCTACTTTTAACCAGTTTCTACCTTTCCTCCTTTGCTTTTCGAAACCACCCTGCTCTCCCTCCCCTGCCTCGGGGCAGTTTTTGGATAAAGCTTCTAGGTTAGGGGTGAGGCCCGGGTCCTCAGCTAGCTCCGGGCGGGCGGCGGTGTGGGAAGCGCTGCCTGCTCCCAGCCCCGGTGCCCGGACACCTCGGCACCTGCGCAACAAGTGGCCTCGCGGGTATTTTCAAGGCGCTGGTCTGTAAGACGGTGGGCAGAGGCAGGAGTCTCTGCCGGGTGGTCACCTGGCCTGTCCCTGCCAGGGCCCCGCCGTCTGAGCAGAGAGGAAGGGGGAGGTCAAGGTGGAGTGCAGCTCCTGCTCAGATGGTTTCAGTTTCCCTCCCCGCTGGCTGGGAGGAGGTGGATTCTAAGACTCCCAGTGTCACAGGTGCGCTCTTTGTGTGCTGGCCTATTTCCGGGCAGACTCCTGTTGAGAGGGCATGGCAGGGGCCCGGCTTAAATGGAGGGCTGTGGGTGGGGCTTGGCTTTGGGGGGCGTGTGGGGGTGGGGTGTGTGGGGTGTGTGTGACATGGATGGAGGCTGGTTGGAGGTAGGCTTGAGATTTTGCCCCAGCTTGGGCCAGAGGACAGTGGTCAAAGTCAGTCTCCCCAGCAGTGTCCTGCCTTAGAGACTGAGGAAACTGGTTTTTGTCAGTTTAGGATAGAGGACTCAGCCGTGTAACCTAAAGGGTTGATGGGTCTGTGTCGTGAGTGTTAAGAGAAGATGAGCACATTCTGAAAGCTGACACTCTTGGGAGGAGTTTGGAAACGGGGAAAGGACTTCTGGGGTCCGGAGTGAGTATAGCGGGGGATGGGCTTATGGGGGGCCGAGGAGTGCACGGAGGGAGATTTGAGCTGTCTGTGTGCTGTGCGTTGTAGCAGAGAGGGTCTCCGAGACGGGCTGCTGCCCTACCCCACGTCTGTCTCCTTCCTCAGTGACCTGACTTGCTGGAGTCACCTTCCTTGTCTACAAGGCTGGGCTGTTCTGATGGCTCCGAGGGACACATAGTTCCCATCTCACCCCACCCAGCCTTCAGGGAGGAACTGAGGGAAGGAGAGCTTGACTTCAGAGAGGCTGCTGATCCTACTACCTGGATTATTGGGGCATCCGCGCCCACCTGTCCTCCCACCTGGGTCTGTGCACTTAGTGGGACCCTCCCCTAACACACATGCTTTTGCAGTGCCTCCTTCTCCAGCAGTGCCCCATTCTGCGGGTGATCTGCGGGCAGCCCTGGTGATCCTGAGTTGAGGGTTTGGAGATGGCCCTGATTAGGAACAAGTTTTTTCTGTTATGGGAAAATCTGCCCGAGGCTGCAATCTACTTGCTATCTGCTTTCCTTGCAGCCTGATGGTCATGACTGAATATTCATTGACCATGGCCTGACCACTGCCTGGGGAACCTACTCAGGGTGATTCTGTAAAGGGAGGGCGGGTAGTAGGGTCCCTGGGGCACCGAGAGATGAGCAGGAGGACATGAAGTGTTATGGGGAAAGCTAGACAGTTATCAGAAAGGCTGTGGGGTTGTGGGCTAAGGAGGGGGTCAGGGTCACTATGGGTGGTAGGGCCAGAGAACTGAGCAGGGTTGGTTTAGAGATTTTCCCATGTGTCCTGTTCCTAGGGTCTGTGCTGGACAGAGTCGGCTGTGGTGAGTCCGGTGTCCGCGGAGGCCTGACTGCCCTCCCACCTGGGCAAAGGGGCAGCCTCTTGGTGTACCAGCTCCAGGGCTTGTCTTCTCCCCCCTCTTCAAGGAGGCCTGGGGGGCGGGATGGAGGGGGTGGCTGTTTCTGTGCTCCTCAGCAGCAGCTGCGGCAGGGAGCCGCTCCCTCGGGGGCAGCAGGACAAAGGACCCAGGCCAAGAGAGGTGCTCTGAAGGTTTGCCCTGAATCACGATAGCAAGAGAAACAGAATAAAGACCCTGGTGGCCTTCGGAGTCTTGGTTTGCAAAAGCACATAATTCCTCCCTCGGGTTTATACTGTCCCTGTGTTCCAGGCCTGTGTGCCGTGGTGAGGGGAATGAGAATGAGAGGTTGAGGCCAGTGGTGAGTGGCACCTTCTCTGCAGATGTGCTGTTACTAATGCCGTGTCCCTGGGCCTCTCCGAGTCTGTTTCTCTGCCTGTTAAATAGGGATCAAGGTGCCTTTCTTCACCGGATCCCCCCCCCCCTCTAATTGAGGATTATATGAGGTGTTTGTAAAGGGTTTAACACAGTGCCTGTTAATTGGCAGCTATTGCTTTTTATTCCTTAAAGGTAACTATCAGATCCTTGGAGCAGCAGTTGTGAGTTGCTTTATTATGTAAAAAATAAGAATGTCACACATGCCACTTTTGCCCACCTCAGAGGCCATACCGGGCTCCTAGGGTCAGGTGTGAGAACTGTCCTGGAAGAGTTTCTTCCGACCTTCACGTCAAACCTCTTCTGCAGCCTCAGGTATTCAGAGAGGCCCTGGAGACCCCAGCGTCCCCCACTGCAGGCACACCGCACAGCTGGACTGGAATGCGGCATGCTCAGACTCCTGCTAAAGCAGCCGTCCCTGGTCCAGCCGGGAGTATGGGATGTTAGTCATACCTAGCACTTTTTAGCTGCACAACTCTGGACAAGTCCTTTTATCGCTTTAAATCTGTGTCTTGTGATATGAATAACGCAACCTCCCTCACACAGTTCTTAAGGTCAAGTGGGATAATATATGCAAAATTGTAAAGCAGCATGCAAATAATTATTGATAGCTCACTGCGTGCCAGACACGGTTCTGAGTGCTTTTGTGTATTAGCTCATTTAATTCTCACACAATGGAGGATGCAGTCAGTTTTTGTCCACATTTTATCGACGAGGAAGTTGCACTGTTAGGAATTGTAATTCTTATTGTTGGGTGGCTGACCTCCTTGTGGATATCATACGTCTGAAGAAAAACCTGCCTCCCAGAGTAGGAATAAATCGAAGTTTCTGCAAATATGTTTGCACACTGCATTTCTTCCATTGACCTAACACCCCAGGCTAGTTCTGGATATAAGTTTGTAAAATGAGTAAAAGATGTTCTTATTGGTCAGTTTATTCTTTTGGTCTCTCTCTCTCTCTCTCTCTCTCTCTCTCTCTTTCTTTGGCCCTTCAATTGGGGCTTAAGAGACACAGCACCTTCCTGGCTGGGACTTTTAAGTGTCATTTGTGTAGGGCTGCACCCCTCATATGCTCTCTCACCTAATGGTGCCTTTTAAGAAAGATGGCTAGTTTGACCTTAGACCGGGAATGTTTGGTTGAGAGCCGACCACGAGGATTGGCATTTTCAAGGACCCATCTTTCTTTCTGATGGTTCTGTTAGCTGTTTTGCCTCCTTCCCTCTGCTCCCAACAGTCTGCCAGTGAGCACTCAGGTCTGAAGTTTTACATGTGTTAGGAGAAAAAAAAAAAAAAAGAAAGTAAGAAAGAAGCAAACACCCTGTGAATAAAGGGCTCCACCAACATGGGTGGTGGTCACTCACGGAGGGTTACCAGCCCAGCCTCAAATGCGTTCTCATTACTGGTGCCGCAGGTTTATAGGATAAGAAAAAGGCTGCAGCTTGTGGGTTATTCGTTCTTTTTATGACAACAATAATGTTTATGAGGGTGTGGAACAGAGGAATAAAGGTAGGGTTTTCACAGCACTGACCGGGCACCCTGGCCCCCACGGCAGCCTGGTGATGCCCTCAGAGTGAGCATCGGTCCTGTCATTTTACTGGAAAGAGGAGTGACCTGCCGGAGGCCGGGTAGCCAAATGTTAACGGTGGAGCCTGAACCCCAGATCTCTGACTGTCTGACTCCAAGACAGGCAGTCTCATTTATCCTTGTAATAATTTAAATAATTTTTCCTAGCATGTACACATTGTGGAAAATTTAGAATATTACTGAGGAAGATAGAAGGAAGGAATCATGGCCCAAGCACCACAGACAAACACTGTTCATATTTTGGTAGATTTCTAAGGGCTGTTTTTAGGAAGGAAGAGGGAACGTTTGTTTTGTCAGGGAAGATTTGTGTGTTCTTTATACATCTCTGGGCATATCCGGTTTCCTGTCTTGGAGCAGTCACTCTTTTTTTAAAAAAATATATATATTTTTATTGATTTCAGAGAGAGGAATAGAGAGGGAGAGAGAGAGAAATATCAATGATGAGAGAGAATCATTGATCGGCTTGCCTCCTGCATGCCCCCCACTGGGGATCGAGCTCACAACCGAGGCATGTGCCCTGACCGGGAATCGAACTGTGACCTCCTGGTTCATAGGTTGATGCTCAACCACTGAGCCACACTGGCCAGGCAGAGCAGTCACTCTTTGCTTTAGTCGAGGCAGGATTGTGAAGCAAATAGCTGTCTTGTCCAGCGCTTGTTCCAGGTGCTTTAGACAAATTACTCACGCTTAATCCCCAAACAATCTTATGAAATGAAGAAGTTAAATGGCTGCCTCGGGTGATAAAATTAACAGCCACCCAAGCTAAGATGGAAAGCCAGGTTGTTCCATTACAAAACCAAGTGCTCTCTCTTAGGAAAAACTGCTGATATAATTGATTCCAGGAGAGAGAAGCACAAAGTCAGCCTTTCAAGATGAGGAAAAGCATGTAGCATCCACCTCTTTGCTGTTCTCTTTTGGCTCTACCTGTTGCTGTTGTTTTTTTAATTGAATTTATTGGGGTGACTTGGTTCACAAAACAATACAGGTTTCAAGTGTACACCTCAACGAAACATCACCTGCATACTGCATTGCGCACGCCCATCACTCCAAGCAAATTCTCTCTCGGTTCCTCTACCTGGTTTTAAGATGAATGATGCTAATTATTTTTATTGGGACTCATTACCTTTTGACAAAGTTCCTTCCTCGGATTCTTTTGCTTATTTGGACCACTTGATAATCTCAGAATCAGAACTGGGAGGAAATGGAAAGTTTATCTAGACCCGCGGTCGCCAACCGGTGGTCCACGAGGTCCGAAAGGTTGGCGACCTCTGGTCTAGACCAGTGGTCAGCAAACTCATTAGTCAACAGAGCCAAATATCAACAGTACAACGATTGAAATTTCTTTTGAGAGCCAAATTTTTTAAACTTCTTCTAACACCACTTCTTCAAAATAGACTCGCCCAGGCCATTGAATTTTGTGGAAGAGCCACACTCAAGGGGCCAAAGAGCCGCATGTGGCTTGCGAGCCACAATTTTGCCGACCACGGGTCTAGACCATCCTCTTTATTTTCTTATTTGGGGGAAACTGAGTCTCAAAGAAGGGAAGTGACCTGGGCATTCGTGATTTTAGTTGAGCTGGGACCAGAACTCGGGTTCTGCACTGTATAACTTTTTCATGTGTGTTTGGAGAGAAATACAGCTAGAACATCGCACTCATCATTTGGCAGCAGTTATTGCTTTAGGATGTGGCTACAGTCTGCACGGTCTATTTAAAGGAAAAAGTGGAAGTACAGGTTGGACAGGGACATGGCAGAAACCATGGAGGCGGTGTGTGGGCGACGTGTGGATAACATTAGGGAAACGGTGCATGTAGACCAATTTGCGCTCTCCGAGAGGATTTACTTGCCCTGCCAGCTTTATTCTTTCAGGGGCACGAAGAAGGGGGCCATCCCCTGATGGAGACATTCTACCTGCTAGACATTTTACCTGTGGGTCAGTATTAATGAGCTCATGGTGTGTTATTGAGACAGCTCAGAGCGGTGGGTCACACAGGGTAGATTAGAGAGTCAGAGTTCAGATCCCAGCTTGGGCTCTTTCCATTGCGCCTCCTAGCCACCTGCCACATTTCACAAAGGGAGGTGAGCCCTGGACCCGGTCTGCCCCTGTCTTGGTTTCTGATACCTTCTTGTTCAGGTACCAGGTTCAAGTGGAAATGAATGCGGTTAGGTTGCTAGGTTGCCTCTATAGCCTGTTAATTTAAAGCTTCATTTTGACAGAATTTCAAAGAATGTGCTGTATTTATAATATGTGCTATTTATCAAATCTGACTCATGCTGGTAAGCGGTAGAACCCTTATCTTGCTGCGTTTTGGCTTCTGTTCACATAGTGATTATGCCGTGTGGATTGTGAGCTCCAGGAAGACATACCCTGTGCTTGTCAAGTCTTCTAAAGGGCACTTACTGGATGATTTGCAGGATTGATCTATCTATCCATACTTTTAATGTTCAGAGAACCAACTAGTAGGTGTTTACCTAGATTGGGAGCATGAAGCTATATGCAGGTGTGCGCTGTTCCAAGTTAGCGGAAGAAACCCAGTTGCAGGTTATGGAGAGAATGCGCCCCCTCTGGGAGATTCTGGCTAGAACAGGTGGTCTAGGCTTTGGGGCCCTCCTAAACCATCTGAAGAGGTTCTACTTCTCAGTGGTTTAGGACCACATGGAGCATGGTCTCTTTCATGAGGTAGGCGGCCACTGCCCATCTGCTATGCATGAGGTGCTGTGGTAGTGGGGTAGACTCAGTGATGGTCACCCCTTCCCCAAACGATGTCCATGGTCTAATCCCCAGAACCTGTGAATATGTTACCTTATGTGGTAAAAGGGACTGTGCAGTGAAGGATCTTGGGATTGAGAGATGGTTATGGGTTATCTGGGCGAACCCGGTATAATCAGAAAGATCCTTATCGGAGCGTCAGAGAGAAGAGAAGGAAACATGATGGTAGTAGCAGAGGTTGGAGTAATATGTGGCCATGAGCCAAGGAATGTGGGCAGCCTCCAGAAGCTGAAAAAGGCAAGGAATGAATTCTTCCCTGGAGCCTCCAGAAGGAATGCAGCCCTGCTGACATTTTGATTTTATCCCAGAAAAACTGATCTTGGACTTCTAACCTCCAGAACTGGAACATGATAAATGTATGTTATTTTAAGCCACTAAATGTATGGTAATTTGTTACAATAGCAGTAGGAAGCCAATACAGGTGGGTAGTAGGGATCAAACAGTGGATATAGCACAGCCCCTGTGTTCAGTGGCTCTCGGGCTGGTGGGGGAGAGAGGAAAGTAGAGAGCCAATTTTGATAATATTGGTGAGCACCCTGACAGGGCTGAAAGTCCAGGAGTCTGTGGGGCCTAATCCAGCCAGGGAGGTAAGGGAAGATTTCCTAGCCAAGCTGACCGCAGAGGTGCCACTGAAGGAGAGGAGTTAGGGCCGTGGTCGGCAAACTTCGGCTCGCGAGCCACATGCGGCTCTTTGGCCCCTTGAGTGTGGCTCTTCCACAAAACACCATGGCCTGGGCGAGTCTATTTTGAAGAAGTGGCGTTAGAAGAAGTTTAAATTTAACAAATTTGGCTCTCTTGCCAAAACCGGTTTGGCTCAGTGGATAGAGCGTCGGTCTGCGGACTGAAGGGTCCCAGGTTCGATTCCAGTCAAGGCCATGTACCTTGGTTGCGGGCACATCCCCGGTGGGGGGTGTGCAGGAGGCAGCTGGTCGATGTTTCTCTCTCATCAATGTTTCTAGCTCTCTGTCCCTCTCCCTTCCTCTCTAAAAAATCAGTAAAATATATATTTTTAAAAATTTGGCTCTCAAATTTCACTCGTTGTACTGTTGATATTTGGCTCTGTTGACTAATGAGTTTGCCGACCACTGAGTTAGGGATGAAGTGGGGCAGAGAACAGCCTTTTTGGTAGAGAGAAGAGCATGTTCAACGTCAAGTCCGTAAGATTTGAAAACTAGGTGGAGGCTACTAACCAGGCCTTGCAAGGCAGAAAGCTGGTTCCATCTAAGTTGGTGCCGGCCCTTATGGCCCTGTTTTCAGGCTAAAGCCTTTCGGGCCTTGCATAGTGCGGAGATAAGATGGACGAGTCTTGCTGCTATGCCTTCGGGGATGTGTGATAACAGAGCCAACAACATCCCAGGCACCTGCTAACTTTTTACACATATGATCCCACTTAATCCTCACCACAGCTGTGCCAGCTGGGGACTGTTATTTTCTTCATGTTGTGATTGAGGAAAATGAGACTTAAGTGAAGTAATGGGCCCGAAGCCACACAGCTGGTACGTAGTGGGGATGAGATTTGAGTTCAGACCTTCAGACTTTAGAGCAGGCGTCCTCAAACTACGGCCCGCGGGTGTTTTTGCCATTTTGTTTTTTTACTTCAAAATACATGCGGGTGTTTTTGCCAAACTACATGCGGGTGTTTTTGCCATTTTGTTTTTTTACTTCAAAATAAGATATGTGCAGTGTGCATAGGAATTTGTTCATAGTTTTTTTTTAAAAACTATAGTCCAGCCCTCCAACGGTCTGAGGGACAGTGAACTGGTCCCCTGTTTAAGAAGTTTGAAGACCCCTACTTTAGAGCCCAAGTTCTTAGTATTTGTCTCTGTGATGGAGAGATCGCTGGGCCGGTAATCAGTGACCTGAGTTCTGGTCCTTGCTGCTTCAGAGATGCTGTGAGCAAAGAGGAGATCCTAAAGCTGGCTTTGCTCTGAACTAGAGGACCTCAGAGTTTCAGACGCCGCCAGAGAGCGCTTAGTCTCCATGCTTGGTCCTCCTTAAAGGTCAGGGAGCAGGTTGGGGAGTTGGGTGTCCACATGGGGCTCGTGTGTTCGCATCCATCCATGGGTAGTGGTGGAGATAGCAAATGGGCAGGAAATAGTGAGTGGCCTGTCCTCGGTACCGAGAGGAGGGGGGCAAGTGTGGAAGGAAGAAGTGGGGTCTGAGTCGTGCTCCCTGCAAAAGCGCTGATGCTAGAGGTGACTGAGGAGGGAAGCTTTCCTGACGTGGAGTCAGGGGAGCAGCATTTAGGCCCAGCCCTGCCACTAACTGCCTGTGATTTGAGGCAAGTTGATGTGAGTTCTGGAGCCTCAGTCTCTTCCTGTGTAAAATCGGGTTAATGACTCTTACGTTGCAAAGTATGTGAAAGCATCTTGCCCAGTTCCTGGGATAGAGGGGACATTCAGTAAGTAGTGACCATTCTAAATCTGGCAGTGCAAGATTTCTCAGGGTTAATCCAATCAACCCCAGTTCTCTGCAGGATGCCACCTTTCTCTTTGGCCTTTCAGACTCACTGAGACACATTGCCATTGGCTGTGAAGGGAGGGTCTGGCTGCAGAATGAGAGCCTCGTGCATCTTTGAGGGGGAAGACCCTGTGCTTCCCAGCGGGAAATAGTGACGAGTGGTTTTCAGGTGGCTGCAGTGGGTTCGCTGAGCCATTTTGGAAGCAAGAATATGTTTGTCTTGCCAAGTACAAGATTGAGTGTCACCGTTTTGCTTTCTGGGAATAATGGCCGTGCAGATAAAGTAGATTTATGGCGCTGAGGTACGTCAGAGGACAGACTGCTCTCTCTCTCTCTTTTTTTAATGTCTACATTTTCTGATTATTAAGGTAATGTGCTTATTTTAGAATATTTGAAAAATCAATAAAATAAAAACATTTACTTCTACACCCAGAAATGATCACTGCTAATATTTTGGTATATTTCTCTTCATTCTTTTTTGAAATGTGCAGATACTATTTTCAAAATACACAGTCTAATATGCTTTATTCACTTAACATGATGTCACGTGCATTTCCCAGATCATCACATAGTCCTTAAAAACATATTCACTTGCTACACGGGCCAAACTATTCTTAATCATTCCCCATTCATTAGTTGGGCATTTAGATTGCTTCCACTAAAATACGTAAACACATATTTTCACCTACAGTACATACAAATATTTGACTTTTTTGTTTCTTACCGCTTTCTTAGATTCCTAGAACTGAAATTCCTTGGTCAAAGGATAAGTCCGTTTAAAAGTGCATATTAGTGGGATTATCAGACTGTCCCACTTACCTTATATGAAAAAGCAGAAAAAAGTTATGACTCAATTAGGGGCTGCGGGCCACCTGGGTGAGGGCCCTGCTTCTGACCATTGTGTACAGAGGCTGCTCGCTCACGTCCTGGCGGACAGTACAATCGGCCCCTTGTGGCTCTCCAGTGAAATTTAAGTAATGGGTCAGCCTTTCCAGTGCTTCCCTCTGTCAGGAAGTTCGTCTTTGAATCTAACCTAAATCTCATCTTCTGCATTTTAAATCCTCACCCCGCCGCTGGTTCTCTTCAGTGGAGTGGAGCGGAGTGGAGCCGAGCTGCACGGTCTGCAGGCGGCTCCCTCGCCTCTCCCCACTGCCTGGGCACACGGCTCCGCCACCAGCCTTATGTTACCTTGGAGGAAACTTGAGGGTCTCTGGCTACTGCTTTCGCGACTGGGAGGGCGGTCCCTGCATCGAGTTGCTGCTGATAACGCCAGGTAGGGTTTCTGAACCCGAGAATGCCCACGCCATGGAGGCCAGCGTCCCGGCCTCTCCCGTGCCCTCTGCAGAACTCGTGGGGGCAATTAGCATGCAGAATGGTGCTCTGCTATTGACACTGCGGGTCTGTCAGATTCATTCTCTGGAAGAAAAAAAAAAAAAAAAGGAATGTGGCTGGAGCAGGGATTAATTGTGTTTCAGTCCCAAGTGCAATCAATGGCCAAGTGGTAATGTGCAGCGAAGGAGGACGGCCGGGCAGGGAGGGGTGTTGGGGTGCCTTCTGGTGAGGGGAAACCGGCTGTCAGTGTGGGAGGAGTCCCACCGTGGGATCAAGCAGCCACTGCCCAGATAGCCTTGGCCACCGTTCGTAGCCAGCATCCTTTGTCGGGAGCTGACAGCTTTATTACGGGGCAGTGGCATGTTAATTTGGAAGGGAAACGAGGATAGCTGTACGTTTGTGGGCAGCAGGGAGGCCCGCACTTAGGCGTTTTTAGAGCTGACTGGCGATAGGCCAGCAGGGCGGAGCCAGTCGCACAGAAAACAGACTGGGAATTGAGTCCTGCGGCACCTGTGGGAGTATCTAACCATGGCTGGAGCCCAGAGCGTCTCTGGGGCCCGGCCCAGGCTGGCTGACCTCCTCCAGCTCCTGCTCTCCCTCCACACCTGCATCAGGGGTACGGCCTTCATACCCCTCTGGGTGCCCTGGATGCTGCCTCCGCAGAGGGTCTTGTTTTATAACCGCTGTTCCCTGCTTCAGCGCCTGACACCGTGCTAATGTTCAATTGAAATGAAACAATAATTTATGAGACAAAACCCAGCTAGTTCTCTGCTCTTTAGTTCCCATTTAAATTTCACATGTCATGCGTTTTCTTCCTTTTTGAAGAGGGAGGACTTCCCTTTATTGTTGCCCCAAATTCATTTTGGGGCTGGATGTCACCAGGACTTCTAGCTGTTAGTTGGAGCCCACATCCCCACGGCAAGGCCTTATCCGAGTGAATGCCAGCCCTGGCTGCGTAGTCTGGTTCCTCGGGAAACTTGAAAACATTTTTGGTGCCCGCGACCCAGTGCCACAGTCTGGGATGGGGCTCTGGCATCATCATGTTAAAAACATTCCACAGGTGATTCTGGTGGTCAGCGATTCTCCCCTAAGGGGGAGTAACGTGTGCCTGCCATGTTCTGTCAGCAATTTCCTTTCACGGGACGATGTGTGTAGAAGCCGGTGATGACCTTTGGGGAAGTTTGCTCCACATCCTTTATGGAAGCAGAAAGGGTAAAGTGACAAATGAGAGGGTCGTGTCAGGCTCGGTGGGAACCCCCTATGGGGTACCCAGTACTGTTCCCAGGGTGTGCTCTGGCTGTGGCACTCTGCCTGGTGGTTAAGCAGGGGACCTCGAGGGGATGAGGATGAGGATGCCTTGGGGAAGGTGAAAGATAAAAAGGAACAAATGGATGTGAATTGGTTTATATTTGGTCATTAGCCCGGGCATGGATTCACTTTTTTCTCAAACATTTGGAGCATGGGGCGCAGGATGGAGGAGTGGGGAACGGGGCTGTGAGTGAACGGCAGAAGGTGGCTTTCACTGGGTCTAGAGGACAGACAGCTCAACATAGCAGGTGCCTGTAGTTCAACCCTTTGTGGCTCTCGGTTACCCCTTGTGGGCTGGGGGTCCCTAAGACCCCACTTCTGCTCGTTTTCCCTTGAATGTTGTAGACACCTCTTCCCAGAGGAGTTAATCGGGGACCAAATGATTGCTACGGGTGAGAGAGTCCCTTCACTAAGTGTGTTTGGGTTTGCCTGTGGGTTCCTTTAAGTGATTTGTGA
Organism: Eptesicus fuscus; assembly: GCF_027574615.1. NCBI lineage: Eukaryota > Metazoa > Chordata > Mammalia > Chiroptera > Vespertilionidae > Eptesicus > Eptesicus fuscus. The sequence goes on along the minus strand of NC_072485.1, from coordinate 53,510,610 downwards.
ATAGTTATGCTCCCTGTTGGCTAATGCATTTGCCTTGATGTCCTAAGTCCTGCCACCCCTCCCCACCTTCTTTGGGGTGTTCCATCGCTGGGATTTTGTTCCATGAGCATCCTCTCGGGTGGAGGGGTTGCTTTTTTGGTTTTGGATATTCCTTGGCTTCTGTCTCACGGTGGGGCCACCTCCCTGGTTCTCTTGGCCTTGGAGAATCGGCGCTCCCTTGAGAGACAGTAATTTAACCCCTGGGCTGCTGATGGCACCATTTCTCAAACTCACAAATCCTGCTTGGAAAAAGCTACACATATTTTTACTTATTTATTTGGTAAAGTGTTCTCATGCTATTCACACTGAAATTTGCCAACCATCTGTAACAGATTCCCCTGGGGTGCTTGTTAAAAACTCATCTCTGAGAACAGAACCCGGGAATTTGCATTTTAGCCAGCATCCCAGGCCACTATCAGGTACAGGAAAGTCTGAGAATCAGCACTTCGTAAAGCTCTTTGTTTCACAGGGGAAATTCGACAGAGCGTGGTTAAGTGACTTGCCCAGGACCGCATAGTGAATTTCGGGGCTGGAGCCAAGTCTGGGAGAACCGGAAGCCACATCCAGATGTTAACACACCTTATATTTGTGGCGAGCTTTGTTTTTTGAAAGCCTAGCCCATCTTTCTGCTCCTCTGGTTTGCTAAGATGGAGAGTGTCATCTATCGACTGCTTTTTATTTTTAAGTGATCACCCAGTGCCCAATTAGTCTTTGCTGGGGTGGGGACTGCCCTGTGCATTATAGGGTGTTTGGCAGCATCTCTTGCTTCTGTGCCCCCGATGCCAGTAGCATACCCAGTTGGGACAGTAAACAGTGTCTTCCCGTATTGCCACATGTCCGCTGGGGGCCAGCGCCACCCTGGTTGAGAACCACTGTGGCATCCTCTGGCATTTATTTCCCTGTTTGGGGACTTCGCTTTTACATTCTGCATAGCTGGCTTCTTCCCAACTTGGCTACTGTGCTGGGTTACACACATCAATAAAGTCACGCTGCATACAAGCTCTCCCCTCCTCTGTTTTCGCCGGCGGAGGAGAGGCGTAAATAAGCGTGGAAAGGCTGAGTTTGGACTCCCGTCGTCATTTGCCTGCCAGCCCTGCACTTCTTAGCTGTGGGGTCTTGGGCAAGTCTCTCAACCATCGTTAGCCCCTCTCCTCATCTGCTTACGAGAGAGAGAGAGAGAGAGAGAGAGAGAGAGAGAGAGAGAGAGAGAGAGAGAGAGAGAGAGGTGTTTGTTGTTGAATGAGAATTAAGTGACACCCCGAATGTGGAAGGGTTTATAAGACATTACTCATCTACTAAGTGGCGATGTTACGATACAGATCTAATTACTGCTCTTGAGGTTTTTCTCAAATTCCAAAGTGCAGAACTCGGCACAGCAATTCTAGACTTGCATTTGGCCAAGTATATTACCCTTGTCATCTCTCTGCCCATAAAGTTAATCTTCCCCTCTCTCCCTGTGAAGTTAATCTCTTTCTTCTTGGTGGCCATTGGCGATACCTCTTTTGGGTCACTGTCTCTGCAAGATTGGTCGTTAGTTATTACCTGTGACTGGGGATAGCCAGTGTCTTTTTATGGGGAGATTTCCAAAGGGCTGTCAAATATTTTATGAAAATCAAAACCAGCGCCACCTTCCTTGGCCTCCTTGCCAGCACTCAGAGAGATGCACGGTAATTGACACGTGAGGCCTGAATGTGGGCGCTGAAGCCAGTATTTGTCTGCAAGGAGATGCATGCAGATGAACTTCGAGATTAAAGGTCTCTGAGCTCCTGGCACAGCAAAGCTCAGCTAGTCCAGCTCTTTATTTTACAGACAAGGAAACTGAGCCCAGAGAAGGAACATGTCTGAGGTGTCACAGTGACAGGGTGAGGTTACTGTCCAAGCTTTCCAGGTGCGGAGGCTCTTGCTGCGGTATTCACACCTGTCCACGCTGCTGCCCGGATGGTGCAGGGGGTGGTGGTGTGGGGAGCAGACCCCCCCCCCCCCCCCCGCTCCGTATCCAGGGTGCTATGGCTGCCTTCTCTTGTACCTCAGATGTTGCCTTGTAGGTCTTGTGAAATCATCTCTTTCTGCTCAATAATTTATGGATGAAAACTCACCAGAATTCAGAGCACATTGCATGCTGTTTACTGATTTTTACAGCAGGACATTTTGAGGGGGAAAGGCCCTGAGCGTAAAAGGGGCCCCAGTTTCTGTATGAACATGTTGAAGGGGAAAAGGACTGAGAAACTGAAGCTCCTTTCCTTGCGTCTGTAACCTCTGACACAGTCCCTGCTACACATTTGTCTCGCCCTGAGATTGCTCCTGTAGCATCATCCCCACCAGTATGAATCGTCCGTGTCGTCAGTAGTTGCTGCTGTTTATGGGGTGTTTCCTGTGTGCCAGTGCATGTGAAGCGTTCACCTCAATCCTCATCTCAGTTGATCTGCTCAAAAACGCTACACAGAGGGTACTGTAAGGTCTCTGTTTTGAAAAATGACGAAACAGGTTAAGTAAGTTTCTCAAGGTCACAGAGTAGGAGGGGGAGCTGAGATCCAAACCCCTCCAATTTGTGAAGCTCAAGCGGGTTTGTCCGTTGTGAACCCCACCAGCCAGCTCCTCCTCTCCAGCCTAAGTCGTGGCTCCGAGGGCCTGGTGTTGGTCAGATGGCCAGTTTGAACTCCTAGGGCTGCCTCAACTGGGCAGCACCCGGCTTATGAGGCCACCACCTGCCCCTGGGCATTTCCTCTCGGGCTGCGCCAAGAGCCTGAATGAGAGGGGCTGTCCCTGACTCGGGCATGTGGAGGCCCCCTGTCCAGGGACGCACGCACGGCCTTGAGAGACGAAGGCCTGGATTTCGCGTGGGCCCCTTAACCTCTGGAGCCTCATCTTCCTCGGCTGTAAAGTGGAGGAGATTCCTGTCTCACAATTTCCCCCCCCCCTGCTAGTGTTAAATGAAACGCTCCATATTGAAAGTGTTTGCAGACTCTGAGGTTAGGGGGGATTGTGGGACGAATGATCACCCAGTGCCCAATCCATCACCATCATGATTCCCAGAGGAGGAGGAGTGGGCGCCTGGCGAATGGAAGACAGGGGCAGCTGGAAAAAGAAGTCACGTCATCTCCCTGGCCAGTCATTCCAAAGGCCTCGCACTCAGCGTGCACCTTCGTGCAGCACTCTGACACCGTGTGTGGGTGGGTGGAGGTGTTTCTGCTCCCCTCTGCTCTCTGGAGGAAGGCTCCCAGGCATTGATGGGGGGTGAGGGGCTCCTGCAGGTCCCCGGCTGCAGATGGTCACCAGAGGGCCCGTCCTGCTCTTCCCTGGGCCTCTGCAGCCGAGAAGGCTGCTGGGGGGATGTTGTAGGGGGACACTCAGGTTGTTGAAAGGGAAAGTGCTAATACAGTAGATACTTGGGGTTATGGTGGTTTTTGAGGAAAGCATAGAATTTTTAAAGTTATTTCTTTCATCCTGAAGGTAGTATAACTACATTACATCCAATGGATAGCCCTGGCCAGTTTTTCTCAGTGGTTAGAGCATCAGCTCGTTGACTGAAGGGTCTCGGGTTCAATTACCTGTCAAGGGCATGTACCTCGGTTGCAGGTTTGCTCCCTGCCCCCAATGGCAACCAGTCGATGTGTCTCTCTCACATCGATGTTCCTCTCCTCCCTCCCTCTCTCTCTTTCTCCTCCTCCCTCCTCCCTCCCTTTCACTCTCTGAAAATCAATGCAAAAAATATCCTCATGTGAGGATAAAAAAAAAAAAATCAGATAATAGATAAGGGGAGAAAAGTACCCATATTTATTTCACCTTAACGTATTTCTTCTGGACTTTTGGGAGAAGGTAGGAGAATAATAATTTTCATCTATCTTAAATAGGTAGACATGACATGGCACAAATTTGACAAGATACAACGCAGTGAAAATTAAGTCTTTTTACAGAGCACTTTTTATTCATAGTGTACATATGATTTTGACTCATTTAACATTACATTATTTTCATGTGTCTAAACATTTCTGATTCTTTCCCATTTTAAAGATTCTTTAAAAATTTTGCAAGCAATATATGCAAAATATATTTATGAATTTTCTAACAAATAATGAACAGCATGCCATATTGATAACAGTGGTGGTGTGTTATAGGTGATTAAAAAAACATTTTTATGCTTTTTATTTTGTTGAATTTTCTTAAATGAACAGGAATATTCAGAGAAATATGCAGAGGAGATGTCATCTATAATCTTAGAGTTAACATTTTGGCCTATTTTTATTCTGTATTCATGCTTTGCATTTTATAAATGTAGTCGGATTATGTTTTATATCAGTGTGGGTCCTGCTTGGTTTTCATCTAACATGAGCATTTATTAAGCTTAGGTTCTCTATAAACTTTTAAAAAATATATATATTTTATTGATTTTTTACAGAGAGGAAGGGAGAGGGATAGAGAGTTAGAAACATCGATGAGAGAGAAACACCAATCAGCTGCCTCCTGCACACCCCCTACTGGGGATGTGCCCGCAACCAAGGTACATGCCGTTGACCGGAATCGAACCTGGGACCCTTGAGTCCGCAGGCTGACGCTCTATTCACTGAGCCAAACCGGTGTCGGCTAAGCTTTGTTTTTAATGGCAGTACCATATTCTGTCAAGTAGAAACATTGTATTTTATCTAACCACTCCCTTTTGTTGGTTACATGGCAATGAGGTATTTTCTAGTGCTTTACTGTAAAAATGATGCCAAATGAACAGCTCAGGAAACACAGCAACTACAAGTGTCGACCCTGAAAAGGTCAGTCTGGGGCTTTGAGGGGCTGTAACCCCAGTGGGTGGGTACACAGCAGGCGCTCAGCAGTTGCTTGTGCTTAGTGAATGAGGGGGCATGAGTGGGGTGTTCTGTGAATAATTTCAATAAATGATAACATGAAAGAATAAAATGTTTTAAGACAACGAAGGGCTTTCAGCAGAGACCCTGCAAAATGGACTGCAAAATTCAAACCTGTCGTACCGGGAGGATTCTGCAGTTCCGGCCGGGCCGTTTTGTCCAGCGGGCGTGAGGAGCGTGCGCTGTCTTTGCGCCACGTTGAAGGATCAGGTGGCAGCGATGCCTTTTCCGTCTCTGCAGGAAGGGAGAGCTGGCAAGAAGGACAAGGCCTGAAGGATGGATTGTTGTCTGACTGCGTGCCCACCCCAAGGGGCCGCTGAAACCAAATCAATTTGTGGAAGGCCGTTGGGGTTTTCTTGGCCTGACTCTCTCTTCCGGAATTGAATGGGAAAATAGAATTTCTCCGAAATTGTCTCTTTTTATTTGTGCCTGGAGCACTCTGTAATTTGGAGCTTGTCAGAACAGCCTGTCTTGATTTTGAATTTGGAACCATTGACTCCCCCTTTCTCTCCACTGTGAGCTATTTATAATGCCAAAAAGCATAAGTGGAGGCCTTTTCACCCTCTCACTGTGAATTCAAGAAATAAATAAAGTAAAGCAGCATTCTCTAGGATCTATAATCCCTGAGTGTGGGCAACAAAGAAAGGAAAGATATTCTAATGTAGAGGGCGAGGCAGTGAGAAGCCCGGCTGCTGGGTCCTAGCGCTGTTTCACCTTTCCCAGGATCCTCTGGGAAGGCGGTCCTCCTCCACCTGGCTGAGCCCGTGTATCCCAAACACATCCTGTTTGCCCATTCATTCCATCCATTCACTTACTCATTCCATTCACTTACTCATTACTTGGTTCACTTCAGCTATGGATCTCCTAATGGTCTATATCATAGCGTGTCCAAGGCCGTAGAGATAACGTAGCTGTGCCTAAGACTTCTTCGTTCCTGTTTCAGCCAGGGTTCAATGGCAGTAGTGAGAAACTGGCCATTCTAAACAGAAACGGATTTACTACAGTGAACCAGGTGCTTCATCATTGGAAGGGTGGAGGAGCAGGGTCCAAACTGGCCTTGGGCAGTGACTCCTAAAATAGGACTCTGAAAACGATCCACTGGTAATTTTGTTTTTTTCCCTTTTTTGTATTCCTCTTGCCTCCTGCGCCCAGCTTCTCTGCCCCTGATCTGAGGCTCTCTCCTTAAGGGATAGAACTGTTTCAAAGAATTAATGGACTGTAAAGTGTTAATGTTCGAGAGTGTTGTTAGTAATAGCTGTCACTTGCTGACCCTTTACTGAGTGCCCCGCTGTGTGCTAAGTCCTTTATATGCCTTATCTCAATTCTTAAACCCTCTGTGAGGTAGTTGCGTTATTTCTGCATTGCAGATAAGAAACTTGAAGTTAATAAAAGTTAACTGACTTCTCCATGATACGTCAGCTAGTGAGTAACATTTGAATTCAGGCAGGATTCCTGTCCAGCGGTACTTGCAGTTTAAAAGAAAAGCCGGGCCAGAGAAGATACACACGTGGCCAATAAGCCGATGAAAAGATGCTCAACATCATTAGCCATCGAGGGAAGTGCAAATCAAACCCATAATGAGATACCACTCCACCCCCACTAGGATGTTCATATCCCAAAAGGCTGGTAACGGCGTGGGTGGAGAAACTGGAACTAGGTACTAATCCATGCCGGTGAGAATGTGCAGCCACTTTGGGAACCGGTCTGCAGGTCCTCGGAAGGTTAAACGTAGTTAGCATATGACTCATGAATTCCACTCCTGGGTATATATCCAAGAGAAATGCAAACATATCCACTAACAACTCATCCATGAATGTTCATGGCAGCAGCATTCATAAAACTATCCCCAAAGTGGAAATTACCAACTGATAAGTAGATAAGTAAAATGTGGTATATCTGTACAATGGAATATTATTTAGCGATAAGTGGAATATTATTTGGAATACTGATGCATACTACAAGGAAGAAACTTGAAAACGTTATGCTAAATGGAAAAAGCCAATCGCAAGACATGACATAGTGTGTGATTCCATTTATAAGAAAGGTCCAGGATAGGGAAATCTATAGAGGTAGAAAGTAGACTAGTGGTTGCCTAGGCTGAAGGAGGGGTGAGAAATGATGACTAAAGGTGTGTGTTTTTTTAGGGTGATGAAAATGTTCTAAAATTGATTGGGGTTATGGTTGCACAAGTGTGACTAAGCCATTGTATTATATACTTTAAGTGGGTGAATTGTTTGACTTATGAACTATGTCTCAAAGGTGAGAGAGAGAGAGAGAAAGAGAAAGAGAGAGAAACCAGGCTGGGAAGGACAGTACTTAACCAAATAAATGAATTGCTAATGGTAGAATTTTGAGAATAGTAGATAAATCCCATACAACTCTTATTTTATCCTTACTAGAATTGATTGGGGGAAAAAATGGGTTTAGTTTAGCACAAAATTAAGTATTTAGGTCCCAGTTGCCTGTCTGGTTGGTGGACCGAGAGCCGATTATATTTTCTCAGCCACCTCATTTTCTAGGTTTTTCTATTTTTCTCTAAGGGGTGTGTATTATTTCTTATAAGTAGGGAACCGAAGATAAACTACGTCGTAAAATACATGTTCCATTGGGTTAATCAAAAAGAACATCATGAATTCCACATGCTGTGCCCCCTGAACTAGTTTGAAATTTTTTTCTAGATAAAAGATTTTTTGGGGGAAAAAGCGAGAGGCATCACAAGTGTTTCTCCCTGAACTGAGCTGGTGTCCGAGTCCAGCCACTCCTGGAAGCCTCCTGCCTTTCACCCTCTTGTTTCTTTCTTGCCCTTTGAGTCTGTCCAGGGAGCACCAGCGGTGACTGATCACAATGCTGTGCACAACAGTTTTGCACTCAGCTTTATTTACAAGGAAAAGATGATTGGAGGTGGGTGGGTGGTGATGGATAGTTACGTTAAATTGAATGTGAATGAAGTAAGAAATGTAGAGGGCTGACTGTGCCCGTAGGTAATTTGTCCCATTTTATTTATCCAAGAATAATTGCCGATGCCAGCATTTCATGGTCTACTTGTAACCCAGTAAAATACCTCATGAAAGTTACAAGGCCTTCGCAGAACGGGAATTCACGGGAGCCCCCAGCTTTCCACCTGAGCCAAGGGCTGGCTGGACCGTGTGTGTGTGTGTGTGTGTGTGTGTGTGTGAGTGTGTGTGTGTGTGTGTTGTTTTTTAACAGGATTTGTGGATCAGCAGAGTTAAATTTATTGAGCTCCGACAGTATGCTTGAGCGCAGAATTTGCTGTCAAGCAATTAGAGCAAAGCTGAGGATTTACATCTGTGAGAGGCCTAGATATGGGAAGTTCTTTCCCCGTCATACATCAGGTTGGCAACTTGGAGCAGGACCTGGATTTCTCATGCTGGAAGTGGCAAGCTCTAGCCTCTGGGGCCTTCCTGCTTACTGTGTGCACGCGTGCTTGTCTGAAAGTAAGGCCCAGGGGCTTTCCGGGTTAAAGGGGGAGTGGGGAGTGAGGGTGGGAGGATCAGGTCTACCAGGTGCCTGCCCTCTACCCTCCACTCACCCCAGCACTTTCTGGACACCCCTGGCACCGGGCACTCTGTTCCTCGGCTGACTTCTGGGACTGCTAAGAGCATGCCTGGAACAGCTCACAAGTGTGGAATAGAGCGAAATCCCAGAGAGCAAGGTTCTTTACCACTTACACGCTCTTTGCCTTTGGACAAATCACTCATCCGTTCCAAGGTTTTCCCAATCTTTAACAGAAATAATGCTACCTACCTTACATGCTCGTGGTGAATGTTAAATGAAAATCTTACGGAAAGCACATAGTACAGTGCCTGAGACACATTAGGCTTTTGATCAAGATTATTGCATCTTTCCCAATTCACTTTTCTCCTCTGCCTCCTCTTCCTACACTGGGGTGGTAGGGAAACTTATCCATTTTTCTTCAACTCTAGTCTGAGGCCACCTGTCAGTATTTTTATTGAAATATTTTCTCTCCACTTACCTATTTTTGTGCTAAATTTTAGTATATATTGACCACACTACTCCAAAATAAACCCACTGAAACAAAAACATTATTAAATCTAGAATGACACTTTCTACGACAATGAAATGCTCTTGGCTATTTTTGTCCCTTTGCTCTTAAACTTAGATTTTAAGAGTGGTTTGCCAGATCCAGAAAAAAATCCTGCGAGATCTGGATTGGTTTCACATTGAATTTATAGATTAATTTAGGGAAGAATCATCTTTATGATAGTGGGGTTTTCTAACTCTCCTTTCATTTAGGCCTTTAAAATGTTTTTCAGTAAAGCCATATTTTTCTTCATAAAAGTCCTATCAGAAGTTTATACAGAGCCCTAACCGGTTTGGCTCAGTGGATAGAGCGTCAGCCTAAGGACTGAAAGGTCCCAGGTTTGATTCCGGTTAAGGGCATGTACCTTGGTTGCAGGCACATCCCCAGTAGGAGGTGTGCAGGAGGCAGCTGATCGATGTTTCTAACTCTCTATCCCTCTCCCTTCCTCTCTGTAAAAAATCAATAAAATAGGTTTTAAAAAAAGCTTATACAGAGCAAAGTGACCGACACCACGAGGATGGCGAACTAGAGAGAGCAGAGTCTAGACGCAAGGAAGTCCGTTAGGAGCTGTTGGAATAGGCCAGGTGGGAGGGGATGGAAGCTTGAATTTAGGACTGTGAGAAGGGACAGCAGCCAGCACATGCCAGAGACATTTCCTGGGAAGAATGGACAAGGCCCTCCCAATGCTTTCAGGGCTAAACAAGGCAAAGTAATAATAATGCTCCTCACCATTTATTGATAGCAAAGTGTTGGCGTGTTTCGGCTGTCACCGCTTCTCCTTGGCAGTGCTCCTAAAGCTCAGAGAGGTTAAGTAACTAACTCAGAGTCACCCAGGGAAACAAAGCACGCGTTCGAATCCAGATCTGCCTCTGCCCAAAGGCCACTGAGCGCTCGTGTAATCTTGGGTTGTCTCAGAGTTTGTTGGAAGCACTTTATAAAAACGAGTCAGACCTTTTGAATTTTATGACTGAAAGAAAAACGACGAACATCCTCTTCTCAGTCAGAAAATGACATTAGAGTGTTTACCTGGTTTTTATCATGCTTGATAAGAGATCTAGACAAATGTAAATTTGTGAGATCTATAAAATGGGAGTTTTTGAGGCCAGGAGGGTGGGCTTTGGGAAGGTAGGGGCAGGTCATGTGAGTCTGGAAAGACGCAAGAAGGATATTTGAATTCTGAAAGTGTTCCTGGTCATGTATTTCTGGGTAACGTTTTGTTGATGTTTTTCTTCCATTGGTCAGAAAAGAAAAAAAAAAAAGAAAAGAATGTCCTTAGTTAAAATTTCTATTGTCTTTGCCATGGAGGAAGGAAGCCTTTGGGTGGTTGTCATGGTGATATCTCCATGACACTGCTGAAGTGGGTAGTGATTGCCATCAGAGCCCCGGAATGAGCATTTATCGTTTTCCTGGCCCTGTGGGAGGCTTGCGGAACCAAACTGCACATTTCCTTAATCACCTTTGAAATTCCCATTTGAGCCAAACGTGCGTGTGCACAAGGCAGCGCGCTCCACTGCAGCCGCGGTTAGAGTTCTAAAGTCTGAAACCCCGTTTCTAATTGCTTTATGTTCCTGGGGCAAAATGGCATATGCAAGGTGCTCATGAAAACTCTGGGAGAGTAATTAGGAACTAGCAGCCTTTCAGGTGGCACTGCGGGACAGCTGGGAGGCCTCCGCCCGCTCACAGCTCTCCTGGCCCCCTCCCGGCCACTCAGAAGTCTTGCCTGGCGCACCTTCTCTGCGAGCAAGAGAAGGCAACTTTAAATGCTACCACTTACACCCAGTCCTCCGCTGTTTCTCCCTGCACCCAGCCGGCACACTGGACCATCGTGCTGCATGCAGGCAGAGAGCGGCTGTTTCCAGTAGTAAAACCAGGCTCTTTGGCTGGCTCTGCGGGTACTGCATGGTGTGACTGGGGTGAAGGAAGGCTAGATGCTGGGGGTTGAATGATGTTATGCAACTGGGTAATGTGGATGGGTTTTTAAGTTACCCCCACCCTACCTCCACCCAGGCCCAAAGAGCACAGGACAGTGACACCCCTCCTCCCCAGTGGTGCTGTGCGGCTGCATAATGTGGATGGTTTTGCAGAGCTCAGATTTTACAGGCGAGGTTCCCCCGGGGTCTACAGAAGGCAGGCTTATGACACCTCCCACACCCCGCTGGATATCTGTTCTATAACCTTTCATGTTATGGCAATAGGCAAAGGATTTGCCTTCAGAGACCCTGGTTTCAAGAGTGGCTCCGCCCCTTAGCCAGCCACGTGAACCTGGACAAGAACTTAACCTCTCCGATCCTTGGTTTCCTCTTCTGTAAATTGGAAATGATGACAGAAACTACCTCTCCAGGTCATTATATCGCAGGAGAGGCTGCTTTGTCAGCTGTAAATGCTAACACACTGGCTGTTTTTCATGCTCCTATTGTATACGTGGCACGGTGCTGGAGAGTCAGAGCTGACGGAGCGGTAGGGCAAGCAGGACAGTCAGAATACGGTGGTCAATGTTGTGATCCCAGGGGCCACCAGCAGGCACTTAACTCCACCTCACGTCTAGGAAGGCTTCTCGGAGGAGGTGACCCTCGCACTGAGTCTTGAAGGATAGATAGAAGTTAGTCAGAGAGACAGGGAGACAGCCTTTAAGAAAATAGAGCAGTGTGTGCACAGGCCCTGGGGTACCACCAGGGGTATCTGTGAGAAAGAGGGGAGCCATGAGGCAGGGAACAGATAAAGGGTGGTGTTTGCCTTAAAATCATCCAATAGCTCAGAAAGTGAGGGGAGCTATTGGATGATTTTAAGGCAAGGAGTCACGGTTTCTAGGTTGAGGGGTGTTACAGGTAGCTGTGTGGAGGACTGTTGAAAGTTAATCAGGGGTAGGTGGTGAGTGGGTACAGGGAAAGGATGGCGACCTAGAGGCCACTCCAGTGAGCGTGGGGGTGCCGTGGGGGTGGAGAGGGCGGGCTGCGTTGGTGATGTAGAGGTAGAGTTGGCTGGTTTCAGCGACTGATAGGGAGTGAGGGAAAGAGATAGGGATGCCTTCAGCATTCTGGGAGGAACCGATTTGGGAAGGCAGTGCGGTTTAGCATCTGGGGCCCCTGCCCACTAAATGTGCCCCTAGTCGTCATGACAACAAAAATATCACTGCTCTTTGTCCACATGGCCCTGGTTGAAAATCACTAGACGATGGTTTTAGTAAGTGGGAAGGGTTCCGTTTTGCAGTGTGTTGATTCAGTGGTGCCCTGAGTGTCCTGTAAGCAGTTGGATCTAGGGATCCAGGGCCCGAGAGTGGACAGCGCAGCTCAGGAGCCGTCACCAGGGCCGTGCGTGAGCTGGGAAAGACCCTGAGCTTTCCCAGGGAGGGTCTTCAGCATGAGAAGGGGCAGGACCATCACGTACGTACATACCTTGTTTCATCTGGAGAGCCGGGGAGCGCTGATGGAGTTCTAGGACCGTTTTATAGGGAAGGGGAAAGTGAAGCGCTGCAAGAGCAAGTGACTTTTCCACGTTTTTCTTTCCATCAGTTTTGGCCAATTCTGTCCTCGGCCCAGCCAGTGCCCAGCTGAGGCTGGGAGAGGTGGGTTTTGCCTCTTTCAGTTGCAGGCTCTGTAATGTCTTGCTTTGTGGCCAGGAGGACCAAGTGTCTCAGTGACGGGGCGGTTACCATCCCTGCCTCACCTGGGGTTTAGAAGTCTCTGTGCCTCAGTAAGGAGGCGCCTCACAATTTGTTTTATCCCCCGCAATGGCAGATTTTTTCCTTGGCGCCCTCTGTGTTCTCGGTTCACTGATTAATAGGCACTTGAGGATTTGCAGGGAAGCGTTTAACATGCATCAGATACCATCACTAGCGGAGAAGGTGATTCATTGAGCTCTCTGCTGTCTGCATCCCTCCCCCGGCGACACTGTGTGACATTGGGGAGTTGAGTGTGGATCTGGAAAAGTGTAGTTTAAATGTGTGATTCAGAGTCAGAGACCGTGGCTGTCTGCAGAGTAGGGGGTGCGCGGAGAGGTGGATGGTGAGGAGCCAAGGAGCTTTGCACTTCGATTTCCTTTCGTTTCTTCAAAAGTGAGAGTCGCTCTGGGTTAAAGGTCACCCGCAAGTTCTGGGCTCTAACTTTCAGGCTTCCAGCGAGGACACACACCGGGGAGCTGTGACCTCCAGGCAGGGATGTGGAAGGCTGGTGATTTATTTTCAGAACATGGAAACTCTAGTCCAAAGAACGGCTCCTTCTATGAAGCCCTTACCCTGTACCAAAGTTTCCTTCTTGCCTTGGAAATCCAGTTTTGCCGTGTTATCTGCATGGGGAATATGTCAACCTTTGTCTCCAGTTCTGGAGTCAAAGGACCTAGGTCTGAATCCTGGCTCCTGCCCCTACCGAGCTGTGTAATCTTGCACAAACCCTGTAATAGTTCTCATCCTCAGCTTCCTCATCTGTAAAATGGAGACAATAGTACCTACCCCCCGGGATTATAACCAGGCAGGAGGCAATGCCTGCAGAGTGTCTGGAGTATGATAGGACATGCTCACTGAAGTTACGGTTACAGGTATCTCTCTTTATCTGATATAGTTCCTTATCCACTACCCTCCTTCCACACACATTTTCACGAGCTACCAGGAGCCCGGCACACTGGCATGATGGGCACTGCATTTAGGATGAGAAGCGCTAGTCGGTTTTCTTTAGGGAGAGGGGACGTCAGTTAGGACAGCTACCCTCGTTGTTCACCTCCTCGATGCCAAGCAGCATTTAGAAGTCCTGCTCAAAGCCCGCCCTGGCGGTGGAGCTGTGATTGGGACCCAGTCCTGCCTAAAAAAACCCACTCTCCAGCCGAAACCGGTTTGGCTCGGTGGATAGAGCGTCGGTCTGTGGACTGAAGGGTCCCAGGTTCGATTCCGGTCAAGGGCATGTACCTTGGTTGCGGGCACATCCCCGGTAGGGGGTGTGCAGGAGGCAGCTGGTCGATGTTTCTCTCTCATCGATGTTTCTGGCTCTCTATCCCTCTCCCTTCTTCTCTGTAAAAAATCAATAAAATATATTTTAAAAAAAACACCCACTCTCCTTCTCTCATTTTTTTAAAATTTTTTTAAAATTTCTTTATTGATTAAGGTGTCACATATTTGTCCTCATCCCCCCATTCCCATCCCACACCCCTCCCCACGGATGCCCCAACCCCCTGTTGAACTTAACCATTGGATAGGCTCATATGCATGCACACAAGTCTTTGGTTGATCTCTCCCCCCTCCCCCAACATCCCCTATCCTCCCTCTGAGGCCCGATAGTCCGATCGATGCCTCCTTGTTTCTGGTTCTGTTCTTGTTCATCAGTCTATGTTGTTCATCATTTCCCCTAGATGAGCGAGATCATGTGTCACTAGAGATATACTTATAAGAACTGAATGTGAGACGAGCAATAATAGTTATGCTGACAGGCAAATGAATCAGTCTGTAGTGAGTTTCTTTCTGGACCAACAGTTCTTTAGAGACCCAATTTCAATATCCACCAGTTCCTTATGTGTACATGTCAGCACTGACCCCTCAGCTCTGGATGGTGGACAAATGGTGGTAACGGAGGTCCGACTCCCTCTGGTTTGGTCTCGGCCGGACCCAGGGGCACGTGGCCTCTCCCAGACCCAGGGGCGCGTGGCCTCACCCGGATCCAGGGACACATGGCCTCACCCGGACCCGGGGGCGCGTGGCCTCTCCCAGACCCAGGGGCGCGTGGCCTCACCCGGAGCTAGGTGCGCACGGCCTCACCCGGACCCGGGACCCAGCCTCACCCGGATCCAGGGACACATGGCCTCACCCGGACCCGGGGGCGCGTGGCCTCTCCCAGACCCAGGGGCGCGTGGCCTCACCCGGACCTAGGTGTCCTTCTCTCATTTTGATGCCTTTCCCCTGCTCCGTCCCCTCTCCCGTCCTGCTTTGTCCCCCACCCAACCAAAAAGAAAAAGGAAAGAAATGCTGGACGAAAACCAGGCCAGGCCGTCAGGATCCTGCGCCTGGGCTCGGTGGTTGCTCGCTGGAAGGTCTGGGCACTCGGGGTCCTGCGGGCCAGGCACTTTCTTCCTGGTGTGCTCCTCAACCTGGGGCTCCCTTCCGGAATGGGCATCGGTAGGAAATGGAGAAGGAAATGGGCTTGGGAGGGGGTTTCCGAAACCATCTCACTTGACCCTTTCCTAGAAGTGAGACAGGCAGAGCGAGCCCCTCCCTGCCCGGATGTCCTCTCCCACCCCAGCCCTGAGGGTGGGGTGGTCCCCCTTCCCAGGTCGTGGAGGGGTGCCGGGCCAGTGCGCCTGTGCGGTGGGTCTGTGAATACTGTTAGAATCCCCCCCGCGGGGCAGTTGGGAAACAGCGCTGCAGCAGGTCCTGAGCGGGTGTGTGAGGAAGCTGCACAGGCCGCCGGAGGCTCCTCCCCCGGGAATGTGGCTGGGCTGCCTTACCTCTCACACCCCACCGACAGCCCGATCTTTCCCAGACAAAGACCCTGCACTTGAATTCCTCTCGCTGTCCTCCCCTCCCCGCACCCCCCCCTCCCAGCTCTGGCAGCGCCTGCCCTCAGATCTGCGTGCGGATACTTTACAGCACAGCACGGTTTATGGAGTGAAGTGCTGAATGTCAGGATTTATGTGGGTCATTCTGCACTGCACACCTGTGAGTGAGCGCGTACCGCCGACTCGGTGCCCGGTCTTGGTTTCCTTCTTCCATTACTGCCCCGACCTCGAGGCAGCACGGGGAAAGTGACTGGTTGTGGTCTCCCCTGTGGTGGGTACGAGAGAGTGCCCCCTCCCCGGTCACCACGTTCTCAGCCCTGCCAGTGTGGAGGTGACATGGAGAAATGAACCTAGTCGAGCAGCTCCTGGTGTCAGAGCTGGAAGGGCGCCCTGTGCGCATGTCTCCAACCTGTTCCCATTTTACAGATGAGGGGACTGAGGCCCAGAGAGGGAAAGCCACCTGTTTGCTTCCCAGTGGCCTGGAATTGTTATTTAATCTAGAAACAGTACATTCCTGGAGTACAGTGCAGAGGAGACATCGTGATGCAGGAAAAGAGTTTGGCTTCTGGACTTGGATTTCTTTCTTTCTTTTTTTTTTTAATACATTTTATTGATTTTTACAGGGAAGAAGGGAGAGGGATAGAGAGCTAGAAACATCGATGAGAGAGTAACATCAACCAGCTGCCTCCTGCACACCCCCTACTGGGGATGTGCCCACAACCAAGGTATATGCCCTTGACCGGAATCGAACCTGGGACCTTCCAGTCCGCAGGCCGATGCTCTATCCACTGAGCCAAACCGGTTTCGGCTGGATTTCTTTTTTTTTAGTATATGTGTATATATATATGTATTTTATTGATTTTTTACAGAGAGGAAGGGAAAGGGATAGAGAGTTAGAAACATCGATGAGAGAGAAACATCAATCAGCTGCCTCCTGCACACTCCCTACTGGGGATGTGCCCACAACCAAGGTACTTGCCCTTGACTGGAATCGAACCTGGGACCTTTCAGTCCGCAGGCCGATGCTCTATCCACTGAGCCAAACTGGTTTCGGCTGGACTTGGATTTCAAAGGGAATCCTAAATCCTTTGGAAATGTATGGCCTTGGACAAATGGCTTAAGCCCTCTTACCCACAGTTCCCTCAGATGATAATCCCTCTCAGTGTTGAAGGGACGTTCGAGGTAGTATGTGCAAGCACCTCAAGTAGTTACTCCGAATGGCAGGTACTCAGGAAATGGACCCAGTGGTTTGTTCATGGGACTGGTCACACTGGACTATCAAAGCTGCGTATCTAAAAGAGAAGGTTTGACAGGTATTGTCAACCTCAGTGTAAACTTCCTGCGAAAAAGGGCTTAAGGGACCTAACTATGGGGCCGACCACCTGCTCCTGCAGCCAGGTTCCTGGGAGATGGGCATCAGTTCTAAGTCGTAGGTCTGTACGGGGCCTTTTTTGTTGTTTTCCCACCAAAATATCTCCTATTGCTCTCCTAATACATGGCTATTTCAGAAATCTCTTGACTCAACTGCTAAGTGGTGTGTTTCATGGCTTAATAGAATCCCAGAGCTGGAGAGGACCATAAGGCCTTCTTGGCAGACTTCAGGCCTGGGGTTTGTGTTCGTTCTTTAGCAACATCTTGCCAAATATTTTTCTGGCCTGAGCTTGAAAATTTCCACCAACAGGAGGCAGCCAGCCAGTCTGATGTTCAGAGGCCACTCTGGCTGTGACATGGTTGACACACAATTCTTTGAAAATGTCTCCCAGTGACTCGACCCACTGATTCTAGTCCTACCATCTTGGACCTCAGGGGACAAATCAAATTACTCTTCCTCATGATAGCCCTTCTGCAATGACGACAGCGCTCATGCGCCCCGAGTCTGCAGGCCATGAAACCCCAGTTCCTTCGGAGATGAGGCTCTGACCCGTGGGTGCCCTTCACAGTCAGGGCTTGTCTCTCTTCGACGTGCTCCAGCTTCCACTCTGGCCTGTAGGTGTGGTCACCAGAGGTGAGCACAGTATTTGAATGGGGTCTGATCAGTTCAAAATAGAACTTTTTTTTTTTACCTCCCTTCTTTTGGACCTTTATACTACTATTAAGTGAGTCCCAAGGTCCTACTGGCTTGGTGACAGCTTTTCCACACTTTTGACTAATTGGGTTTGCAATAAATCAATGCCACTAAACTAATACAGATTCTATATTATTTCCCGGAGCTGCCATGACAAGTTACCACAAGCCCGGTGGTTTAAAACAATGGAAACGTGTCCTCTGATCGTCCTGGAGGCCAGAAGTCCGAAATTAAAGTGCTGGCCGGATTGGCTCCTTTTGAAGGCTCTGAGGGAGAATCCACTCCATGCCCTTCTCTTTGTTTCTGGTAGTTTCTGGTAGTCCTTGTCTTGTAGATGCACCTGTCCAGTCTTTGCCACTCTCTTCAAATGGCCTTCCCCCCCATATGTGTTTCATATGCCATTTGAATCCAGACCAACAGCCCTGGAATTCTGTGCAAGGTGTTTTGACTGGACAAGAAGATTCCCGGCTCTCAAATATATTTTTCATGTTTGTTAGTGGAAATTAGTCACTGGGAAATGGATTTCGTTTAAGGCAGGAAATTAGTTTTAAAACAATGTATGATTTATTCCATAACCCTTGTTTCCAGGAACTAGCATTAATTTATGGTTAGTAATAACTATGACTGTGAGCAATTCTCTAACCTTCCCAGACCTTGGTTTCCTCATCTGTAAAACACAGAGATGGGGTGAGGTGAGCTCAGTGCCATTTTCAACTCTGAAACTCTTAATCCTGTGGTTTCTGGAAAGCAAGGGTTACCCTTTACGATGAAAGGTCTCAAGCTGTTGGCAGATCTCAAGTTGGCTTAATAAACTGATTGAGAATTTATGCTCCTGGTTAAGAAGGCAGAGTCTCATTCACGAGTCTGAGAATCTGAAAAAGCTCTGTCCTTTTGTTGACCTTTGACAGGATGTAGATACTGCTGTTGAACATCCCCCACCCTCTTGGGTACTTAGGCGGTGCAAGACACTAGTGATTGGCGTCTGGTTGGCTCTCAAACAGTTGTTACATGAATGGAAAGAATGCATATACTATGTCCTATGTCATTGTGGTGGGGAGGGGAATAATACAATATCATTCAGGCCTGATCGTCTGGTACCTGTGGGCTTTTGAAAGAATCTTCCTGAATACCCAGCACAAGCAGTTATTTTTAAAAGATGGTGGCAATGCGTCGAAGGAGCTTTCTGGAGCAGTTTCCTTATCTGTGATGTGGGCGGCTGCCAAGGCCTGGACTCCAGGGTCTGTGATCTGAACACCACAGTGGACTGGGTATTTTTCGGGTTGGGGTGGGAGGTCTGTGATCTTGTCCCAGGTAGCTGGCACCTGGTCAGGTGCTTTGCTGTTGTAGGAGCCCCTGCTTGCTGTCAGCGGTCCCTGTGGATGTCCGCCTGGAGCCTCTCTACCTTGGGATTCTTCAGGGACAGCACAGTTGGGGGTGCCTCTCTGGATTGTCACTGTGTGTGTGTGTGTGTGGGCGGGGGGAACAGTGCTGGCTGCGAAGGGGCGTACCTGTTCAGGAGAGCAGTCGGGGAAGGCTAAGGCGAGGCCTACTTCTATGGTTGTTGGGAAGATTCTCCTAAGATTTTTTGTGTGAGAAAGAGGATTTTGGCCTATTTTTTGCCATCTTCTTTTAGTTCTTACTCTGACGTAAAAAATATTTTCTGTAAAACAGGTCTCCTTCCTAAAAGGAAAGCTATTCTCTAGACTCAGTGGTGTTGGTATAAGACAGGGGTTGCAAACTCAGATGTCTGTACAGGCGTCGTTAACAGAAAGGCAGACTGTGTTTATGACCTCCAATTTGATTTTGGAATGCTCAGCTCACTCTGTTTATCTTTTGTTTTCCCAATTCTGATTGAGATCATGGTGCAAAGAAATTTCTCTACTGGTAAGAAAATTAGAAAGGCAGGTGTGATGATAAACACTAGTAGCACGAGGCGTACACCCTCACCCGTGGGAAGCAGTAGGGAGCGGTGGGGACTGAGGTGAGCTGAAGGTGCCATTCCACCTCTCATGGGTCCCAGTGTTGCCACAGTTTTCATTTTTCCAAGATAAGCTGGATTTTTATAGGAACTTTTCCTTGGCTCAATTTTTAAAAATGTATATGGCTCAAATAAAACTAATTTTGAGGATCCCCCGCACCCCCAGTATATCAATTTGAAATCTCTGATACATGTGGTGAAGATTAGTACCTGGGATGGGCTCCCAGGTCATCTCCCTCTGGTTGGTCTGGCCTGGGGGTCCTGGCAGAGCTGTGTGTGCAGGAGACTGCTGTCATCCGTGCATACAGACGTGGAAGAGTCCAAGATGTGTATCGTAAAAAGCAAGTGGTAGAATAATATATACAGTCTTACTTTATTTACGTAATTTTTTTCCCAAAAAGATGTATAGATAAAATTTTAAATGCGTAAAAATTTCACGAGAAACTGGTAAAGGCATTGCCTCTGAGATGGACATGGAATTGGAGACAAGAAATGAGCTTCTGCCTTTTTAGTCTGTGCCCTTCTGTAACACGTAGTGCTTCGTTTTGGGGAGGTAAAATGCAAGGAGTTGCTGGGAAGTGTTGCTGTATGAAGAGTGTAAGCCTTCCATGCTGAGTGCAGAGGACCAAGAAAAGCAGAGCAGCCTGGAGTGATCGGGAAGGACCACTGGGAAGAGGAGGGGCCGTGAAGGCTGAGCAGAATTTTTAAATTATTTTTTTAATATTTTATTTATTGATTTTAGAGAGAGAGAGTAAGGGAGAGGGATAGAGAGATAGAAACATCAATGAGAGAGAAACATTGATCACCTGCTCTCCTGCATGCCCCCTACTGGGGACTGAGTCCACAACCCAGGCATGTACTCTCCCCCCCCCCGCCCCCCACTGAGAATCGAACTGGTTATTCTTGGTTCATGGATCACCACTCAACCACTGAGCCACACTGGCTGGGTGGGCAGACTTCATTAGGAAAAAGGATGGCAGGAGCCCAAGCCCAGAGGTAGGAAGACAGGGTGACTTGGGAACTCGTGAATAATTGAGTATGGCAGGAGCCAAGGGTAGAGGGAGGTGGTGAGCGATAAGGAGGCTGTAGGAGCCAGAACGGGGGTGTGACGGAGACAGTGGACTGGAGCTCTGCCCCAGCATGACTGATTCGGCAGCGGGGACCAGGAAGTTTGGAGGCAGGGCTGCAGGGCGGGAGCCTCTCACGTGGCCTCTTCTGGCTCCCAGGTGGCTGTCACCCATTCCTGCTAGGGTGTTGCTTGGTGAACAAAGGTGATACCTATCCACCTGATGAGTAAGCTCATGGCACTTTCTGTTCCTCCACTCCCAGGCGTGTGGGCTTTGGAAGCTTCCGACCTCTGCTGGTGCACAATGTGGTTCCTGTACCCCTGAAACCAGCAATGAGGGTCTCCCCAGACATTTTGGAGGTTCTGTAGGGCAGCTGGCCACTGGCTGAAGTGTAGTCACTATAAACAAGCCCACACTTGGGAGTCAGGCAGATCTGGGCGTGAATTCTGACCTTGCCACTCACTGGTTATGTGACCTTGGGAAGGCACTTGACTCCTTTGGGCCTCAATGCCCTCGTTTGCAAATGAAGGTAAAATGACATACCTTTTAGGGTTGTGGGAGCTAACAGATTGACACTTAGCAAGTAGGTGTGCCTCGCTTTACTTTTCTATGATGACACCTCCTCTGATCTGTAGTTATGTATATTGATATTACAGGGGTGGGCAAAGGTAGGTTTACACTTGTTCATATGGAAAATAATACAATAAATAATAATACAAGAATAAACTGTTGTGTGTACTCACGACTGTAAACTTTCTTTTGCCCACACCTGTCTTTATGTTCAGTATGTAAAATACATATTTATTTGTGTCTGTATATGGCCATGTTAGTCTAGTCCAGTGGTCGGCAAACTGCGGCTTGCGAGACACGGTTTGCCGCTCTGTTGCCTAATGAGTTTGCCGACCACTGGATGGGGCTTAATCACAAGGAACAACAACAGCCTGTAATTATTAGAATCGAGAGTCTAGGTCAATGGTCGGCAAACTCATTAGTCAGCAGAGTGGCAAACTGCGGCTCGCGAGCCGCAGTTTGCCGACCACTGGTCTAGCCTATTGGATTGTAAGTTCCTGTTCAGTGGGGATAATTATGTTCTAAACATAATTGTTTTACCCCAAAGCACTGAGTATTAAGCACATCATAGGGCTGAATACATGTTGGACGAATGGAGTTTGTGTTCTCAAACCTACTCCAGTCTTGACAGCAATTGACTTGTGATTGAGGAGGATGTGTCTGCAGGCTGGGGCTATCTCCTCTGCGGTTAAAACAAGTGTTGTTCGGCTGACATGTCAGGCTGGCCCGTGATCATTTTGCTATGCAGATCTATATTTTGTGGCACTTGATGTTTATATATTTTGGGAGGACTTCTTTTAAAATGTATAAAGTTGCAGAAGGTATGCCAGCACATTGCTAGGGCCCTTCCAGAGGCCTCAGAAGGGGACTGTGAAAGTGAGGGCACTAGAACTTGAGCTTTATTAGTTTCACAGCAAATCACCTGAGCATTTAGAGACTCATAGAACATTCACTACGGGCAGTAGTAGGAGTTATGAAGGAGGTGGAGCTTTCTAAAAGGGAAAAATGCTGGTACAGGTTTTATAGTAAACCTGTCATTCCAGGTAGACTCAGAATAAAATTTGCCTTTTTTTTCATTCAACAAATATTTATTGAGCACCTGCTGTGTGCCAGGCACTATGTAAGCACTGGAATGTAGCTGTGAAGATCTGCGATGTGCTTGCATCTAGACCTAGGTTGCAAAGAGCCACAGTGTTGATATTAGGCTGTGGCGATAAAGCCACAGGCAGTAAAGGCATTTTGGTTTCTTAGTTTCACCTTCTGATCCCTCTCACTTTCTCCTTTCCAGGCCTTTTCTGGGAATGAGAGCCACAGGGTTAAATCGATGCTGATTGGACCTTAACCATCCCAAACAGTGATGAAAGAGCCGTAGATTGTTACAAGGGGGAGGAGGTACAGTGGCTTTTAACTGCTCAACCCTTCCTGGCCCTCACTGTGTGAAATATAGGTTTCCCCTGCTCTCTAAGAGTAGAGCTTTCTTAAAAAAAAAAAAAAGAGTAGAGCTTTCTTATGAAACCTTTCATAAGCTGAAATAGTGTAAAGCGAAGTAATTACCATTAATTTATGTGGAAAATTTTGGGAGTGTTCCAAGACCCCTCCCCCAAATAACTTATTAAATCATCTATACTAATAAAAGGGTAATATGCTAATTAGACCCGGTCGACCGGACGTCTGGTCTTACTTCCGGACAAAGCCACTGAGGCAGAGGTGGTTAGGGGCGATCAGGCTGGCAGAGGAGCAATTAGGGGAGATCAGGCTGGCAGGAGAGGGCAGTTAGGGGCGATGAGGCCGGCAAGGGAGGGCGGTTAGGGGCGATCAGGCCGGCAGGCAGAGGCGTTAGGGGTGATCAGGCAGGCAGGCAGGTGAGTGGCTAGGAGCCAGCAGTCCTGGATTGCAAGAAGGATGTTCAGCTGCCGGGATCGGGCCTAAACTGGAAGTTGGACATCCCCCGAGGGGTCCTGGATTGGAGCGGGTACAGGCCGGGCTGAGGGATCCCCATCGCCCGCACGAATTTCGTGCACTGGGCCTCTAGTACTAAATAACACATAAAACCTGAAATAGCACTACCATATAGTAAAAGCAGTAGTGCACAATATAAGTCGAGATACAGCACAGGTTCTCACTCGGGGCGCGTGCTGCCTTTGTAACAGCTCCCTGCAAAACAAATGCTGAACGCTATTTTTGCTTCTCACCTTTTTCCGTAGAAGCGAACATCCTCTTTGGGTTTCTTTCAGTTAGCAGAAACAGGTACTAATTAATGTCGGTCTTTCATAAAAGTGAGAGGTGTAACTTGACCTTTCGAAAAGGGGGGCTACCCCTGTAGTGATACGGGAGCCATCATTTCTCCATCAAAGGCTCTGCCGTGGGGTGGATTTCAGCCAGTGTGGCAGAGCAGAACAGAGCAATTCCTTGTTAGGTGGGGTGTTTCTTATGCCCTATTTCTAGAGGGACAGCCAACCCCAGTCTCAAAGAACAGAAGAATCACGGCTGGAGACACACAGCACCTGCCTCGCAGTTCACCCCCAGCAGCGCTCCGCGGGGCCACCGCGGGGTGGTGACTCAGAGCTGGAACTGTGTTCCTGCACCGTTGCCAGATTTTGCATCAGGGGCGGGGAGGAAACAGAATGAATGAGTAGGAGCAAGTGGCTGCTAGATGTGTAACACCTTGGGAGGCAGCTGCCCCAGAACCGAAATTGAAAGCAAGCAGGTGGACCGGGAGCCCGCGCTTTACCTCTGCAGAGGCCCAGGTCCTCCCTCCCTGTCTGACCTGGACTGGGGTTCTCATCAGGCCAACAATGAAGCTCAAGGAAAGAGTGTGCCTGCTGCCTTTCCCAGCGAGAACAGGAGAGCAGGTTAGTCCTGTACTGGTTTCTTAAGGATTCGGTTTGCTGCGAGGTAGTCCGATGCCTGAAAACCCAAGTCATGACGGAGAGAAAGGGAGTTTTCTGTGGCTTAGTTGGGAGTGCCTACAGTTAAGAAACAGTAATCTGCTTTAATTGGGAATAAGTAGGACACAAGTATCATCAGCTACACCTCCCTGATGTCGTTACAAAGGGTATTCTGTTGGCAAGTGACACGGGGGAGGACAGCTGCCCGCCTGGCTCCTGTGTGTTGTCACTTGTGTGCAGTGTTGTTAGCCTCTCGGTCTGTGGCTCTGGCAGGAGTCTGACATGAACCTCAGCACCTTCAGACGTTGTAGCTAGAAGATCACCTGGGCCAGCCTTCTCGCTTTCCGCTTAACGAACCTCACTTAAGAGCATTAAACAGAAGCAAAAAAACTGGGTGGTCTCTGAGGTCTGTGCGGTTTCAAAACTTCTCTAGGGTGTGCGTTCCTAGCTGCGCACAGCCTGGCGGCAGGCTTTTCTCCCTGGGCCCCACTCTCTGAACCGTGGGACCCAGCCCAGTGAGGGACAGAGGTGTGGCTGAAGGAAGGCGCCTCCTGATCCTCAGTGACTTTGCCGGGCGGGCGAGTTCTTTCAATAGAAGTTTAGACAGGAGGCCTGTGTTGTGCCTTAACGCAAAAGGAAGAATGTGTTCTTGTTTTTTTTTTTGTTTTGTTTGTTTTTTACAGAGAAGAAGGGAGAGGGATAGAAAGCTAGAAACATCGATGAGAGAGAAACATTGATCAGCTGCCTCCTGCACACTCCCTACTGGGGATGTGCCCGCAACCAAGGTACATGCCCTTGACCGGAATCGAACCCGGGACCCTTCAGTCCACAGGCCGACGCTCTATCCACTGAGCCAAACCGGTTTTGGCAAGAATGTGTTCTTGAGCTGCTGTTCTGTGCAGGGCTAATGACACTGCACCTGGCAACGTGGAAGACGATAAAACAACTCGATTAGAGGAGAGTTTTAGAGCTAGCACAGGAAAAATCTAACAGGCACTGGAGGTTGAGTGTTTGCTGCAGGCCGGACACATTACCGGCACTCTTCAAACAATCTTGTCAGGTTGCAATGGTCTTCTCTTTTTTTCAGATAAAGAAACCGACTCTCAGAAAGATCACTAACTCCTTCAGGGTCGGGCACAGCCAGTGTGCAGCAGAGCTGGGATTTGAACTTCTGACTCTGATCTGGGGGTTCATGCTCTGCAGGCCTTGGGTGGCCTCCCCAGGTGGGGAGACCAACCCCTCCTTGGACAGATGAGGAAAGCAAGACACAGGGAGGCTACTCCCCTCAACACCCCCGGTGGGGTGCTGGGACTGGTTTGGTAGTAATTAAGCTGTACCTCAGCTCCTATTACGTTGCTTCCCTGACACATTTTATAAAGAGCTTTAGGAAAGGGGAGGCTGTCTGGGTTTGATTTCCTCATTCTATCAGGCGTTTGCCTTTAATCTTTTCATGATTATCGAGGTCCTATGAAGCCATAATGAAAACATCCTATTAACAAACAGCAACCCTAAGTACCGGGGCCCCATGTGGGAACTCGGGAAGCAGGTAGGTTTGCAGCATGGGTCACTGGGTCAGAAGGGGTGATTTAGGAACTTCGTTGGCCGTAGAGTGGATCTGAAAACACCTGGAGAGCCTAATGCACTAGAGGGCTTTCTGTCGGCTGAATTCAGAGTTTGGAAAGGACAGAACTTCCCTCTTTGCAAGATGTGAGAGCTTTACGTTATCTCAGTTAATTTTGCGACTCTCTTACGCCCCATCTGTGCCAGGCTCTGCCCCTTTTGGTACCTCTGGGTGAGGAGAACAGTTACAGACTGGCCGTCCGGGTGGTGGGTCTGGGGTTTGGCTGGATTTCAGTGTCTCTGCCTAGTTGGGTGTGCGACTGAGTCAGGTGTGGTGGGAGAGGGGAAGGCTCTTCCTTGGTCTGCGTCCTGCACCCCAAGGCTGGTGGAGTCTCCGCCTGGGTGTAGGATCCTTTATCAGGGCCCGTGGGCCCCTGCCGCGCCCGCTCTCTCTGAGGAATCTGTGATCGGTCGGGGCTGCTGACCTCAGAAAACGAGATGGGTTCTGCACAGCCTCTCCCCGAAGGCCATGTGTGTTTGTGCTCCGGCTGTTGAGATAAAGGAGTTCAAGTGCCTGCTCCACGGTATCACTGCTCTGTGCTGCGGGAGAGACAGGAGAAACAAGTGAGGCACTGCTCCCGGCCCTCCAGGCACTTAGGATCTTGCTGGAGATAGGGAAGGGGGCAAGGGGGAGGAGAACAAACATACCTGAAGTAAGTAGAGAGCATTATGAGAGAGTATATAATCAAGTCACCAAATTGTAGGTTTCACACCAAATACTCGCCCAGTTCACCAAAGGGAGATCCAGGTAATGTTTGTGTTATCCTTGTATGTGTTTTTAATCGCTCAGTAATTTCCTCTCTGGTGTTTGCATTCCGTTCTTTGATTCTCTCCGAGTGCACTCGCCTTCCCTGGCAGAGGTGGGGGATGTTGCAGAGGAGGGCTAATTTCTCCAAATTATATTGTAACAGTTGGGAGGGAGCCAAGGACGAAGCGTTCTTGGCATGTCAGCGTCTCCTTGTTCTTTCCTCTGGCAGTCAGAGCAGAAAGCCACTGCCTTCTGTGGCTTCTGACCTTTGAGGTTCTTGCCTCGTTGTTATCTGAGCCCAGACTTTTGTAGGGTTAGCGAGCCTGTTTGGAGGCATGGCCTCACTTTAAGGTCGGAGTCTCCTTGGTCATTTCTCACTCACTCCTTCAGCAGATAGAATAGTGCTACCCACTGCTGTCGACTGATGATCGCAGTGAAAAGACAGACAAGGTCCTGGCTTTCCGGGACCACACGTCAGTCAGGGAGACTGCTAATAGCAAAAACATTTGTAGGTAAGAAAAAGAACAGTTAGTAATAATTAAAGTAGGGTGATGTGCTGTGACGTGACTGGGAGCCTGCTTCAGTGGGTGGTTGGGAAGGGCTCTGAGATGGTGATGATTCTGCTGAGTCTGAATGACAAGGAACCAGTCATGAGAGGGGAGGAAAGAGCATCCAGGCTGAAAGGACAGCGGCTGGTACAAAGGTTGCTAAGTAGGAAAGAGCTTGGCGTTCAAGGAGCAGAAAGGAGGCCAGTGTGACTGGGGAAGGAGGAGAGCGATACAGGAAGAGGTGGAGCTAGGCAGGGGTCAAGTCATCTAGGATCTTCTAAGCCAAGGTTAGGAGCTTGGACTGATGCTGTGAATGGAAATAAGGACGCCTGGAGGAGGAGTATCAGGTTTGGAGGGAGTCGGGGGAGGAGGCTCGTTCTATGTTTGCCCTGTAAAAATTTAGGCACCAGTAGCCATTACCATAACCAAGGCACAGTCAGGTTTAGCAAATGTTCATTGCATACCTTCTGTATGTCAGGCATTGTGCAAGGCTCTTTAACGTATGTTTCCTCATTTCATCCTCACAACAACCTTTTCGGAAGACATTCTTCTTCTTCTTTTTTTTTTTTAATATATTTTTACTGATTTCCGAGAAGAAGGGAGAGGGAGAGAGAGAGAGAAACATCAATGATGAGAGAGAATCATTGATCCGCTGCCTCCTACACGCCTCACACTGGGGATTGAGCCTGCAACCCAGGCCTGTGTCCTGACCTGGAATGGAACCATGACCTCCTGGTTCATAAGTTGATGCTCAACCATTGAGCCACACCGGCCAGGCAGATATTATTATTCTTTATTTGCAGATGGAAGCACTGAGGCTGAGAGGTGAAGCGGCTTGCTCTGGTTTGCAGCCAGATCTTCTGACTCCAAGGCTCTGGGCTGACTTGTTGCTCAGGGCAGATATTGAAGGAGGCTGGTTAGTACTGTGTTTCCACTTGGAGAGAGTGTGGGGACCATGTGTTGGCTCATCAAGGCCTGATTCCCATGCTTCTGGAAGAAGGGCCCGTCAGAGTTAACTCGCGTGTGCAGCGAGCTGTCGAAAATCTTGACATTTTCAAAGTAGTGTGAGCTCCGAAGACCACTTGGGTCAGGTTCTCAGGAAATGCCACATGAACCACGTTGACACTTTGCACTAAACGAGCAATTTTGAAAAAAAAGTGTTAAGTAAAATAAAACAAAAAGGAGCTTAAGAAATGTGGAAAGCGGTTTCAACGGTTGGCTGCTGTAGCCCTTGACTCAGTAGCCCAAGTGGAAACGGAAGAAGATGGGGAGGCAATTCGTTTTGTTCTTGGAGTTTCAGTTACTGATTTTGGGACCTAAGGTAAGAGTACATTAGGTTACCCAGAATCCTTGGTTTTCTTGAGTCACTGGGCTTTGGAACAAAGATAGTAAGTGCCTTAACTAGCCTGGGGGCAGTGCTGAAAGCAGCTTCAGTAACTCTTCTGCACTGTTCTGGGGGCCACACCGAGGGGCCAGGAGACCCAGCGTGGCACATGCTGCCGAGCACGCCAATGGGAAGAGCCTTGATAGAGTTCCTCCTGAGGCTGTGAGGCCGGATGCTTTTCTGACATCTGAAGCCCTTTCTTCTCTTTATAACCTGGGTCAGGTGAGAGCTAAAGCTGTCAGGGCAGCTTTGCCCCCCTCTCAGCGTACCAATACCACCGCTGTCAGAAAGCCAGATGCACCAGGGGGCTCTGACCTCCACTCCCCAGCACCGTTCACATAACCCCACGGCTTCTTGCCATGCCCCCCAAATTGCCATGCTGAGGAATTGGAACCTTTAGGCTTAACCAACCTGAGTCACTGCTCGCCTTGTGGTCGAAGTCTATATGCACGGAAAAATCAATCTTGCAAAAATGTTGCAAGAAACTACAGGACCCGTGTGCATTTGGACTGGTCCTGTCTGTGGCTGCAGGTGGGCTCTTCCTTACACTGAGCTCCAGCCGGTCTCCACTTCTCCCTGGTCCTCACGCTTTTCTCTTTTGTGTTTGCCGTCGGGCTTCTTCAGGGCCTAACCCTAGCCCTTCCCAGCCCGGGGCCTGTGAAGACGTGCTGGTTTACATAGATGGTGACCTGTGGCCCGCCTTCTCGGGGATCATCCTTCCCTGCCACCTTCATCCTGCTGCCTGGTCCTCTCCCAGGCGAGACTGGCTGCTGTTCAGCGCGGAGGGGCTGCTCCTGGGAGAAGAGCGGGATAGAAGAATAAAGGCGAGGGCTGTGTTTGGCCTCATTTGCCAAGTTAACTATCTCAGTGGCCTAACGAGAAACTGAAGCCCTTGTATGGAGGAGAGAGAGTTTCTGTGCTCCCCTGAGACCAGCCACCTGGCTTCCAGCCGGGCCATCTCCATCACTACCAAGGAGCAAGGTGGCAATTCAGGTTTAAGAACAGGTATTTCGGGGGATTTGTCTGTGCCTGCTAAATGCGTCCTGCGACAGGGCTATAGTACATGAGATCCTTCATGCGTTTTAGAAAATCAGGAAATGGGCAGGAGGGGGGCTTTTGGGCCAAGGGGTGGGGAGACACCAGGAAAGGTGAGAACACTTGGCAATGTGGTGGGTGGAGGGCTCCAGCATGTACTAGGCAGCCTTGGTTTGTAAGGGTGAGTCTGGAGTAGCAGAAAGAGATCGGGAGGAGGTTGACTGAGATGCAGGAACGCAGGAGTTGACTGTCCTTGTGGGCAAGTCCTCTACCCTTTTCGGGCCTCCCTTTCCTCACCGGTGGCGTGGTGTGATGAGACACAGCCTGCCCTACAGGGTACTTGGGAAGATTAAATGAAATAAAATAGCCCAAGGACCTAAATTTCCTCCTTTGCTCTAAAAATGCTGAACCAGAAGCTTTGCCATTAGCAAGTTGGGTGAGTCTGATCAGAAATGATCAAATTTTAAACAGTATTTCGGAGGCATTACTTTGGTTCATCTCTTTTCTCAATATATGTGTCTCTTTTTTCCCCCTTTAAATTTGGTGTTCAATACCATCCCATAACCCGAATCCTGTTTCCTGTTGTGTAACACGGGGATAAAAATGCCTGCCCTGCCTACCTCAGTGGGTACTTGGGAGGGTCCAATGCGGTGACGAATGTGACTACACTTAAGGCTTCGTGTAAATGCAGGAAATGATGCTAATGATGCTGTGGTTGATACCTTTTTTTTTTTGCAAAAAGGGCAGCATTCATATTAGGGAGGAAACGTTAGGAAGCTACCTCTATATTTGGTGAAATGACAGCTGTATTTTTGTCCACTTTTAAAAACTATCTTCCTTCTAACGTTAGAATGTAAACTTCGTCTTAGTGCCTACGCCATTCAGCTCAGGATTTACTTACCCAAGACTCTGGGCTTTGTCAAGCTCGTACAGGTTGGGTGTGGGGAGCCCAGGAGTTGCTATTAAGGTTGTGTGGTGTCTGTGAAGTGGTTGCTGATGCTGGATGCTGCTCCAAGCACATAGAAGATTTGCTCTTTGCCTGATTCCACCCGAGTTCCACCCAGTTGACTTTGTGATAGGACCAGAGGCTGTTTGGGGGCTACTGAGAGCCACGTTGGTGTTGTCAGTCAGACCCTGGCCCTGGCACAGGGGAAGGAGGGAGGGAAGGAGGGAGGGAAGGAAGGAGGGAAGGACAGGGAGAGCAGTGGATGGTGCTATTTTCCTGATGCCTTGTCTTTAGGGATTTCTGTCACCCTTAGGGGTGATCACCAGCCAGGAAGCTTCCAGCCCCACAGACTCCTAAGGGAAGGGGACAGCAGGTTATCATGCAAAGAGAATGCCATTTAGCAATAGAAGACCTGGACTCATGTCCCAGTCTTGTCACAGATTGACGAAGTTATCTTGAACAAGTCACTTAACCTCTCTGACACCTTTCCTCATTCATAAGATGGGGTGGTCGGTGTTAATAGCTGAGATGGGTAAGGAAAGGCTTTAGGACTGGAGAACCCTTAAGCAGTGAGAGTGGATAGTGGTGGTGTTGCTTTATTGTTATTCCCATTATGAGCAGGGCCTTTTTCTCCTGCAGGTGGAAAGGAGGCAGGCTTAGATTAGAGCTTGTGTTTCCAGATTCCCTGGTGAATGGAGATGCCTCTCTTACGCGGTGCAAGGATTTCTGAAACAGGTTTAGTTAAGGGAGCCTGCTTCCCACCCTTATTCAGATGCTCATGTCTTGGGAAGACCAGGATGCTGCCTGCCAGATGAGGGCATAGGAGTCTAAGGGCTTGTCTGGGACCAGGGAGCAGCCTGGTTCTGCCTGCTTCACCTTTGGCTTATTGGGATTCAGGCTGTTCTAGCCTCAGTGCCAGCTTACCCCAGACACCAGCACGCAGGGTGCTCTGACCAGGCTCCAGGGCAGAGTAAGAAAAACTTTGTAGGCCTAGAGATTTTTTCTTTATAAACCTTCATGCTATGCTCATTTAAATCTACTAGTTTCTGGGTTGGCTCAGTGCTCAACTTGGAGGTGAGGCTAACACTTTAATACCAACAAACTGAGATGATGGATGGACTCTGACAGTGAAAACATGTTAACCATCTGTGTTAGGAGCCTTAAGACCATGCTCTGGTCATCTTACCCCTGGAACTTTAAGCCAAGGAAATAATTTGAATTGCAGAAAAAGCCTATACTCAAAGATGTATCTATAATAATAAAAGTGTAATATGCTAATTAGATCGGACAGCCGAACGACCTTCCAGACATCCTTCTGGACAAAGCCGCCGTTGGGGGGGGCGCTGAGGCAGAGGTGGTTAGGGGTGATCAGGCAGGCAGGCGAGCAGTTAGGTATGATCAGGCAGGCATGAAGAGTGGTTAGGGGCGATCAAGCAGGCAGGTGAGCAGTTAGGGGCAATCAGGCAGTCAGGTAGAGTGGTTAGGGGTGATCAGGCAGGCAGGTGAGCAGTTAGGGGTGATCAGGCAGGCAAGCAGAGTGGTTAGGGGCAATCAGGCAGGTGAGCAGTTAGGGGTGTTCAGGCAGGCAAAGTGGTTAGGGGCAACCAGGCAGGCAGGCGAGCAGTTAGGGGCAATCAAGCAGGCAGGCAGAGTGGTTAGGGGTGATCAGGCAGGCAGGCAGGTGAGCGATTAGGAGCCAGCAGTCCCAGATTGCAAGAGATGGGATCGAGCCTAAACTGGCAGTTGAACATCCCCCGAGGGGTCCCGGATTGCGAGAGGGTACAGGCTGGGCTGAGGACCGCCCCCATCCCCTGTGCATGAATTTTGTGCACCGGGCCTCTAGTTTATTATAACAGTGGGGCAGGGAGGGTGCCTGAAATGTCCAGCGTTAGAAGAATGTTCATCTTTCTACAGCGAAAGTGCTGTCGGGTAAGGTCTCACTTGTCCCTGCAGCATCTAAAGCAGAGCCTGGCACACACACGGCCAGGAAATAGTTTTTGAACAATTTGCGATATGAGAGAAAATTGTATCTGTATGATGAGACTATTATTCAGCTGTTTCAAATGAAGAAGTCTTAATGACAGGAAAATTTCTGTGTTCATAGGATGTGATAAAAGCAGAATACAGATTTCTAAATGCAGTAAAATCACAGCTTTTTTTTTTTTTAAATAGAAGGAAAAAAATTAAAAAGCTAGGAAGGAGCATATACAAAGGTATATGTTGAGGTGGTGAGATCATGGGTGACCTTTTTTCTGTCTATATTTTCTAAAATTTTCTAAAATTTGATTTGTGACTGGGGGAAACATTTTCAAACAAATCATACTCTTTAAAAAAGGAGGTTAGGTTAGTTTATTCAGGGAACAAACCAGCGGTCTCTAGAGCCAGCTCCTCCTTCCTTTCAAAGAACCAGGCAGCCTTTGTGGATACACAAAACACCTACACACTTTGGTTGTGCCTGTCAGCTTGGCGTGGAAGCTGATCCCTCCTAACTTCAAAAGGGTGGTGGGAACTCTGCAGTGTTGAAATCGTGCAGGTCATGTTGCAGAGACATGCCCATACATTCATATCCATCACTGAAGTGAAGACATTTTGTAGTAGGGAGAAGAATTTTAAGAAGATAGTTATTTTTTTTTTTTCTGGGTGGGTGGTTAATTCTTAGAATTCTTTCCCTGGTTCATGGGTTTTGGGAGCTGTTGAAAGGGCCGTCTGCTTTCCTTCATTCTTGTTTTAGCTCGTGCCGTCTTAAAGCAACTCTTTGCTAAGCCGCTCCGTTTTTGTTGGAGTCGGTGCTTCGTGGAATGTCTCTCTGAGATGCAGTGCTCTCCTGGAGCCAAGACATCCCTAGAATTGAAGTCCCTGCGTCTTAGGTGGCCTCTAGCACCTGAGCTGGAAGTTCTTTATTTTTTTAAAGCATTTTTATTTATTAATTGATTTTAGAGAGGGAGGGAATGGGAGGGAGGGGAGAGAGAGAGAAAGAACACAGATTTGTTTGTTCCACTTATTTATGCATTCATTGGTTGATTCTTTTTAAAAAATATATATATTTTATTGATTTTTTACAGAGAGGAAGGGAGAGGGATAGAGAGTTAGAAACATCGATGAAAGAGAAACATCGATCAGCTGCCTCCTGCACACTGGGGATGTGCTCGCAACCAAGGTACATGCCCTTGACCGGAATTGAACCTGGGACCCTTGAGTCCACAGGCTGACGCTCTATCCACTGAGCCAAACCGGTCAGGGCCATTGGTTGATTCTTGTATGTGCCCCGACTGGGGATCAAACCCGCAACCTTGGTGTATTGGGACGCTGCTGTAACCAACTGAGCTACCTGGCGAGGGCTCAGCCGGAAGTTCTTGGCGTTTGAGTACAGCTGGGTTGTAAAAGATTCAGTGCCTCTCAGCAGAAAGGCCCACCTTCTCACCCTGGGAGGCGTCTGTGATGATCAGGCGTCCTCAGACATTCCTGACCTGTTGTGTCTATAATCCTTTTCATTCATATGACTTTTCCTTCATTATCTCCTTTTCTGTCTCTGTAGCCATAACCAGCAGACCACAGCGTTCAGGCATCCTGTGAGTGGGCAGTTTTCTCCAGAAAACAGTGACTTTATTCTTCAAGAAGAGTAAGTACTTTAAATATTCTCTTTCCCGGGCAGAGCTTGGGAGCTTAAAGGCATTTGCTCAAAACAAAGCTTGTTGGACTATTTTCTCTCTCAGCTAGAGGGGCACGGAGTGGTTGGTGAAATGGGAGAACTTTGTTCTGCAGTCTCTGGACTTCTCTCAGTGGGGAGAGGTGGAAGGGGGAGATGACATGGGGATGCCTGTGATTGGTATTGTCAGAGCCCCTTAAAAGCTCTCTTTCCCTTGAACCCATTCTTTTCCTCAAGTGACATCTAACACATTCATCTGGTGTGAAAGCACCTTAAATACAGCCTCAGACCGAGCGGAACCAGCCTCTAAAGGAAGCCTTAAGTAAGAGCCCAAAGCCAGGGCTTAGAAGAGAGGAGGACGGGGACACCCATTGACCCTGGACATTTGGAGCTCATGCTTGCTTTTCCCAACACAGGAACTTTCTTGTTCCTCGGTCCCGTTTCAGCAGGGCCTCGGGGGAGCTCAGAGATGGGTCTCCCACCCAGGGCCGTCTACCTCAAAGGCACACGCAGCCCAAGCAGGATGCGTTCTTCAACCAAACATGAAGGCAGAGACCCTGTGCAGGTGGCTGTGTTCCCTTCTCATCTGAGGCCATTCTGTTCCAAGAAAACAATTCTGTTTGAGAAACTAATAGAGATGTTGGCTTTATGTGTCGTTGTTTTTTTCCTTCAAGTTATTTTTCTTGTGTTCAATCACCTAGACCAGTGGTCGGCAAACTCATTAGTCAACAGAGCCAAATATCAACAGCACAACGATTGAAATTTCTTTTGAGAGCCAAATTTTTTAAACTGAAACTTCTTCTAACGCCACGTCTTCAAAATAGACTCGCCCAGGCCATGGTATTTTGTGGAAGAGCCACACTCAAGGGACCAAAGAGCCGCATGTGGCTCGCGAGCCGCAGTTTGCCGACCACTGGCCTAGACCAAATAGGATCTTTAAATAAATTATCAGTATTCGTGTTTTACAGCATTTCCCTCCCTTGATACTTACACGTATAAACTTTCTCTTATAGAAAATTTCAAACATGTACAAAAGTAGAGAGATACAGTAATAAATCCAATATATTCATTGCTCGTCTTCAATAATTTTCAAAGCACGACTGATTTTATTTCATCTATGCACTCCCCCCCCCCCAGATTCTTTCGAAGCAAATTCCAAACATCATGTTATCTCTGTAGTATTTTCAGCATAGAATAATTATTTTACAGAACTTTTAAAATTAGAATTCTATAATTACAGCAAGGGTCCTCAAACTTTTTAAACAGGGGGCCAGTTCACTGTCCCTCAGACCGTTGGAGGGCCGGACTATAGTTAAAAAAAAAAAACAAACTATGAACAAATTCCTATGCACACTGCACATACCTTATTTTGAAGTAAAAAATCAAAACGGCAAAAATACCCGCATGTGGCCCACGGGCCGTAGTTTGAGGACGCCTGAATTACAGTAATTCCTTGCATGTTTACTCTGTGCTGGGGATTTTACATGCATACCTCATTTACTGCGGTCATCCTGAGGAGTAGGTCATCATCATCGTTTAGAGATGAAGACACTGAGACTCAGAGAAATAGTCACTTGCCCCAAGTTGCATGGCTAGAAGTAGAAAAGCCAGATGTCATTCCAGCTTGATCTCTTTAGTCAGGTCTAACCTTTCCCTAGTCAGATGCTGCTTGCTAAATTATTTTTATGCTGGTGGCCTAGGAGACATGATGGCCAAACTGTGGGGTTGGGGCCTGACTCTGAAAGCATTACTATTAGAGAATGAGTGGAAGACAAAGACTATCTTGTCTTCTAATTTGAGAAAGAATTGCTGTGTAAAGAATTCCAGCTTGGAATGAAATTGTTTATAGAACCCTGCAGGTCAGAAGCTCTTGAGAGGTCATTGGGTTCAGCCCCCTTTCTTAGGCATCCTGGAGACCTGGGCACCTGTCATTCTGAAAGGTCTGAATAGGGAATCCATCAGAATGCTTAAATTGGGAAGTTACCAACGTTTAGAAAAATGCAGACTTTTATCACTGAATACTTCA
Organism: Eptesicus fuscus; assembly: GCF_027574615.1. Taxonomy (NCBI): domain Eukaryota; kingdom Metazoa; phylum Chordata; class Mammalia; order Chiroptera; family Vespertilionidae; genus Eptesicus; species Eptesicus fuscus. The sequence continues at coordinate 53,474,660 of NC_072485.1, read as the reverse complement.
GTCACACATACCTCCTTTTCCTCATGTTAACAAAGACTTTGTCCCCCGATTACTTCTGGGAAAGGTAGCCTCTTGTATTCTACCAAAATATCTCTGTAGCTAGTCTCAATTCCTTTCCGTTTCCAAGGAAGAGATGTTCTTTTCAAGGGTCGCTCTTTCCCTGTAGAGTCCATTTCCTGGCTGTCATAAGGAGTGCTGGCTTATCTGGAGTGGTGGGGGTGCACCGGTGTGGCCAGACACTCCTTCAAGGAGGCAGAAAGTGCTTCAGGCATTGAGAGGAAGGGAGGATTCCTATGAGCTGATGTGGCGATCCCTGCACTTACTCACTAAATACTTACTGAATGCCTACATTGTGTCAGGGGCGATGCCGGACGGCAGTTACAGCAGCAAGGAAGGCGAACGTGGTCCTGTCTTGTGAAGAACTGACGGCTGAATAGGGAAGATAGATAATCAAACAGAAGATCACAAATGTGACCCATGTTCATGACCAAGGAAACAAAGGGTTAAATGGGAGTTGATAAAAGACCGTTCTAACCTGGCTTAGGGATCCTGGAAGGCCTCTCCATCCTGGGAAGGTCTGTTGTTTAAAATTGAGACCTGTCCTGTCTACGTGAACAACGTGGGCAAAGCCCTCGAGGGCAGAGAGGGTGAGTGTAGAGAGAGGGGTCTGTGCCAGCTGAGTTAGAGTGAAAACTGAAGAGCACTGGATGGATTCTGGAGATAGTTGGGAGGTAACATTGATAGGACATGGTGATGGATTGTCTGTGATGGGGATGAAAGAGAGGGAAGACTTTATTGAAGTGTCTGGCCCTAAACAGGAGGAAGGGGGAGGATTTAGATAAGGATCGGTGTGCACGTGTATGAGGGTGGTTCACAGCTGAAGGAAGCGTGGCCAGTCTTGGTGGGGTCAGAGGGTGAGAAAATTGATGTGTAGTGGGGGTTTGGGAAAGGGAGTTGTGAAGACAAGGTTGGTGAGAAGGCTGCAGCCCATTATCTAAATGGCTTCCTCCTGAAACACACTCGGATTTACTTCCTGGTGGAGCTCTGGAGCAGCGGTCGCCAACCGGTGGTCTGCAGACCACTGGTGGTCCGTGAGGTCCGAAAGGTTGGCGACCGCTGCTCTGGAGGGCGAGTGAGGCATGAAACCATTTTTAAAAAGTACCAACGAATAAGATGACTGTTACAAACTTGTAAAGAGGAGCTTGACTTTGTTGTGTCGTGTGTTGTGTGGGGAGGAGAGAAAGGTGAGGACCATTTTTGTCCTTCACACATCAGCTCTCAGATTATGTTGGGTGGAAAGGAAAACAGGCTCTATTTCTTCTTCAAAGAGGGTCTGTTAAGGCCACAGTTTCTCTACTTGCAAAGCCTTCACCCTGGCTTCTTGGTGGGAATCCTTCTAGAGCAGTGGTTTTCAAAGTGTGGTTTCTGAAGCAGAACTTGGTACACATGCAAATTCTCGAGCCTACCCCAGACTTCCTGAATCAGAGACTCTGGAGTAGGACCCTGAAACCTGAGTTTTAACACGCCTTCAGGTGATTCTGATTCAGGTTTTCATCCCTCCTAAATTATTCCCAGATTCTTTCACTCATCATTAAGACTCCTCCAGATACCCATCATTCTTTGGGCTGCAGTGATAATCTTAGAGGGCTTTGAATCAGATAAACAGTTTCTTTTTCTATGGGAAGAAAAAAAAATGTCTCCATTGTAACTTCCTTTAGCGTATTACTGATGTGAACAGATAACACATCTCCCCTACTGTTGGCAGGAACTCACCTGGCTGGTTGGTGTAACAGGTGCATGCCCACTGAAAGATGCTTTTTCATCTTGCATAGTAGAAGCATGGAGAAGAAAATGTGAACGCTATGTTTTGGTGGATCCAAAGGACATAGGTCTGAGTATTCTAGTTACTGTGTCAGTAATACAGAATTGGTCAGGATAGGCTAGGGTCTGCTATGGTAACAATATGAAACAAAATCTCAGTGACTTAAAGCAATTAACGTTTATTCTCACTTTTACTAAGAAAGAAACCTTAATTGTCACCTTTACTGAGGGAAGCTCCATCTCTTTGCTTCATGATCGCTAAAGGGAACTTTAGTGAATTGTGCACTGGCTCTTTCACTCACATTTCATTGGCTAAAGCAAGTCACATGACCATACCTAACTTCAAAGGGGCAGGGAAGTGCATTTCTACCATGCACCTGGGAAGAGATCCTATCTAATAAAGAGGGAATATGCAAATTGGCCATCACTCTGCCACAAAGATGGCGGCACCCATAGCGCGGAATGCTTGCATCGTCGCTCCAGCGACGAAGCAAGCGCTCTGCACCCAGCCGTGGAGAGGGCCTCTGGCCGGGCCAGGCACGGGGCTGCGGAGGGCCTCTGGCTGGGGAGGGCAGTTGGGGGCCATGAGGCCGGCCGGGGAGGGCAGTTGGGGGCCATGCTGCCGGCCGGGGAGGGCAGTTGGGGGCCATGAGGCTGGCAGGGGAGGGCATTTGGGGGCGATCAGGCCAGTGGGGGGGGCAGTTGGGGGCAAGCAGGCTGGCAGGGGGGGCAGTTGGAGGTGAGCAGGCCAGCAGGCAGAGTGGTTAGGGGCAATTGGGCAGGCAGGCAGGTGAGTGGTTAGGAGCCAGCTGTCCCAGATTGCGAGAGGGATGTCCGACTGCTGGTTTAGGCCCGATCCCACAGGGACATCCCCCGGCAGTCAGACATCCCCCGAGGGGTCCCAGATTGGAGAGGGTGCAGGCTGATCTGAGGGGACCCCCCCCCCCCCCCCCCCCCTGTGCATGAAATTCGTGCACCGGGCCACTAGTTTAGAATTTAGAAATATTTATTGGTCAGCACCAATGACTACACTTAATCCATAGTTAAGATTTATTAAGGGAAACAGGACCTTTCAAATCTGTCACTGACAAGCTTCTTTTGCTGCATGACTAGAGTGTTTACTACATGACTAGAGTGTTTTCTGTTATGCTACTGAGTTCACTGTCAGAACCAAATTCATTGTCATTCAACAGGTCCTCCAGCCTTGTTCCCAGGGGACACCCCTACACACCCAAGCCGACAGGCATGTGGAAATCTCTGTTGGAGAAGCTAATATAAGCCCAGGCAGCATTAGGAAAAGTACAACGTATAGAGAAAGGGGAGAATAGTTCTGGTGTACCGTGGCACTGTGGACTACTTCATTTGTTCATTTCAAGTTATGGAGCTCCAAGGATATGCCAGGCCCGTGGTTGGCAAACTGCGGCTCACGAGCCACATGTGGCTCTTTGGCCCCTTGGCTGTGGCTCTTCCACAAAATACCACGGCCTGGGCGAGTCTATTTTGAAGAAGTGGCATTAGAAGAAGTTTAAGTTTAAAAAATTTGGCTCTCAAAAGGAATTTCAATCGTTGTACTGTTGATATTTGGCTCTGTTGACTAATGAGTTTGCCGACCACTGTGCCAGGCCATAAACTCTGTGCTCTAGGTAATAAATTTCAAGAGGATGTTGAGCAATTGAGATTCCCCTGAGGAGGGGGACCATCATGGTGAGTGGTCTAGAAGCCCTGGCCTAGCATGTTTAGCCTGTAGGAGAGAAGATGAAGGAGGATGGGCTGTAAGTCTTCAAGAAGGACTGGCTGGTGGAAGTGGGGAACATTTATTGCGTGGCTGCCAAAGGCAGGCATCAGATCAATGAGTAGAAGTTACAGGCAGGCCAATTTCAGCTCAGTCACAATTTTCTAGGAAAGAGATTTTCCAGCATCCTTTGTTTCAGGATCTGGAATTTCATCTTTAACATTAAATGACATAATCTGCCTCTTAGAGTCTAAGAGTTGGCTTTTTCATGAATGATAACACTGTTACCATTTTACAGCTAACACGTGTAGCCCTTACTGTTTATTACCAGGTACTTTTCTAAGTGCTTCACATATATGAATTTAATTTCCATAACAGTCCTCTGAGGAAGATACCATTATTATCATGGATACTGAGGCACAGGTTAAGAGTCTTGCCAAAAGTCACACAGCCAATGAGTGAGAGTTAGGGTTTGAATCCAGGTAGTCTGGCCCCAGATGCGGTGCCTCTGACCACTGCACATACTGCCTGTCCTTTCAGCGGTCTTCAAGAGACAGTCCCCTTCCTTGGCTGTAACTCGGGCCTTGATGTGGTAACTAAGTAGGGGACTGCTGCTGAGAGATTTTCATTGTAATTGTATCAAATTGTAATGACATTTGATCTAATAACTTCACGCTTGTTTGGAAATCGCTAAGCCTCCTTGGTAGTCTTTTCTTCAGAAAATGTTAGCAGGCCTTTTTGCAGGGCCTCGTTTCCAGTGATTGGATCATTTGGGCTCCTCTTTTTAAGCTTCATTCCTGATTCTCAGTGATTCTCTCAAATTGGGAGCTTGTGGTTGCCCCTTTGTGGCTTAAAGGGCCACACACAGGGGGCCCTCCTGGAGGGGTAAGCCTTGGCACAAGGAACTTCCAGGCTGTGGTTTTGGTGGTTGGTGATCTGCATGGGCGCATTTTTCTCCTCGGTGCTGGTCTGCCCGGGAAGCCGCTGACAGACGCCTCTGCAGCTCTCGGTGAAGAGGAGAAAAAGCATTCCGGAGCCTTGACGCTGGCAGCTGACTGACAGCATGCTGTGTACGCTGATCCCCAGGCTCTGTCAAGCTCTTGATGTTGAGGTGGGGCCTCGTTGAGAGAGTATGCGCTCCGGAAGTTCACATGCCTGCTGTTGTGCTCAGAAGCCAGCTGCAAGGCACCCAAGATGTCCTTGGAGTTTCCTAACAAGGAGAGGGCTCTGGCCTAGCCTGCCTCTCAGGGCATCCTAGTGAGTTTAGCTTGTTCCTTCCCTTGGGGTCTGAGCAGCCCTCTGTCTTCTCATTGGATCGTTTGGAAAAGAACTACGAGTTGGAATCGCCTGGAATGTTATGAGTGGTGTTGGGAGAATAACACTTAAAAGGCTGTCTTGCTGAAGGTAAGCATTACCTTCCTTACCTTTGACCTCTCTGGGGGTTCATTTTTGCAGGCTTCAGGGCAGGCTCTCCAAGGTGGGTGCCGATTATGGGCCTGGGGGGTGGGGTATCTCCTGCTGCCGGGAGATGGCTGTCTCCCTTCCCTCCTGCAGTTACAAATTGGTAAAAGCTGATGGTGAGAGACTGGAGCACAGGATCGGGTGGGGGTGTACTATGGAGCAGGGAGGCGGAATCTGTCCTGCTGCTCATCACCTGAGCCCTGGGCTGTGAGGCCTACGCGTTGCTCTGTGGCTGTATAGCCATTTCCTCGTCACTCTGGACTGACAGTCTTGGGCTGGCTTTGCCTGTTGCATTTGGTTGCCATGACAGCAGAGAAGAGGAGGAAAAATGGAAACACCTGGCAAGCAGATACAGAAACTTAGACTGTTCAGTTTTCCTTCTTGGTCTAGGACTAGGAGACTGCACTGGCGACAGTCACGGGTAGGGGAAGAGGTGGTGATAGTGTCCTTAGTTCATTCAGACATCTGGGTGTTGGCTTGGCTTTTGATGTTGATGTTGCGAGGAACATTGGCACGGGTTGCAGTCACTGCCACACGGCCACCGTGTCTCCGGCTCTGTCTGTGCTGGGTGAAAATGCTGCATGGTGGCTTCCCTGGGTGTGGAAAGGAAGCTGCCGCTTGCAAACAGGCATTTTGCTTCCTCCTGTGACTTCCCTGTCCTCTCCTTTACCTTCCCCTGGTCTGGGATGTGCCCAGATCTCCATTAGAAAGGTTGTTTCCCACGGAGAGAAGTGGCTGCCTGGAGAGCCAGGAGGAGCAGACAGGCCAGAGAGGGCTCGCCAGAGGCTCTTGCTAGCATTGCAGCACGTCTGAAACAGCAGAGCAGAGGCGGGAGGAATGGCAGAGGTCAAGGTCTGGTTCTCCCATAGACAGACGTGCACCCTGGACAGCGGAAGGGACCGGCCCAGGGTCATTTGGCAGAGCGGGACTCAGGCCGAATTCAGGGAAGTGCTGGGGTTTGGGGAGCGGGGGTTGGGGGAGCCCAGAGACTCACTGGATTATTTTCATGACAGATGAGGGGTGCTGTTTGGGCTGGTTTCCAGCTCCCCGGGTGGAGAGGCGTAGGGAAATGGAGCTTGTGTTCCAGAGAGGATTGTGGGGGAAGGGGGAAGAACACACAAAGCCATAGTTGAGTAATGAGGCCATAGTTGCTGAATGAAAACCCGTGTCAGACAACTCCCCAGGGTGTTGGGAGTGTACAGTAAGGGTAGGCGGTCTGTCTCTGTGTGTGTCTTTCTCTGGGAAGAGGGGGTGTGGAGGAGTCTGCCTGTTTGGGACAAGCACTTCCTTTTATTCTTGCTTTTCCTTGTGCATTGCTTTTCCATACCGCTTAGGTGGTGGGTGTCAGCATCTTAAAAAAATTTGCTGGTTGTTTTTGAATGTGCCTCCTTTCATAGCAATAGTTTTAGCTGAGTTCTCTGTGTAGGATCCTTGAAGACAGAGCATGAATTTGGGGGCCTATTTTTCCAGGAGTTAATGGGATATAGGTATCATCTCATGATATCTTCTCAGTAAGAGATTCCCGATTCCCCACAGCTTTCTAACCTCCTATCCTCACCTTGAAGACTCCTGGCATTATTATTCCCCCGGGGACAGGATGGGAGTCCAGTCCCCCAGCCACAAGGCTACTACATTTTAAAGAAGCCCCACATCAAGTGTTTATAGGGGCATTTATAGGAAATGATCGTTGCTCAGAAGTTAATTTTTTGGCATCTTGAGCTTTCTAGAGAGAAGTGCCTTGGAAATAAAAAAATAAGATTTAAATTCTGGGGTATCCACTGGTGACCGTCACAAGTTGCGTTTCGTTTAGAGTAATTCTTCGTGGTTTTCTAAGCGTTGTTTCAATTCATACAACTGCCTTGTGAGAGAAGAGTAGTTTTCACCCCATTCTACAGTAACGGAAACTGAGGCCCAGAGGAGCGATGTGACTTGGTGGAGGAGTCCGTCAGCTGCAGAGCTTTGTTGAGACCCAATTATTCTGGGCTCCTGGTCCTTCCAGCACCCCAGGATCCTCTGGGTTTGGGGATTAGTCTTGTAGCTAACAGAGCAAAAGCCTGCCTCTGTCAGACTTGGGGACTTGGCTGTGGGCTGGTGTCTCTGGCCCAAGGTTTTTGGAGTCCAACTTCTGTTTTGGGCAAGTCATGTATCTATGAGCCTCCGTTTCCTCCTCTATGAAATGGAGATGGTAAAACTGGCTTTGCAGGTCAAGGGAGATAATGTGGGCAAAGTGCCTGACACATAGTAGGTGCTGGACAAGTATAGCCCAGCCCCTCTGCTTGCTTGACCTTGTGTACCTGCCCCTAAGGGTTGGTGACCTACCTGTTGTGATGGCGGTAGGTAGGGAAGGGTCTTGCTGTGATTCCACTTCAGTTGCTCCTCTTCTCGATGGTGACTGAGAGGCAGCTGAGGATCCCATCAACCAAACCCACCTAAGTTCAGACCCAACAGAAAGAAAATAGCTTCCGAATTAGAACCTCCCTTTCTTGCCCCCTCTGTCAGTGTTGTGTGCATTTATACGTAGGAAGCAGCAGCGGCTCCTTTTACCGACAGAGAAACGGAAGGACAAGAGAGTAACTCCCTGCCCAGGCTCACCTGACATATCCTTGAGGAAGTGCAGAGTACAATGGAGTCATTTTCCTATTGAGCTTCTCCAGACTGAGTGTTGTCTGGTCCTAATTTCATTTGTTCCCTTCAGATGGGAGGCAATTGAGTTACAACTCCAGCTCACTGTTTTGAGCTTCAGCCCAGAGCCTTCCAGCAAAATAACCGGCATTTGTGTAGCCCAAATCCAGGAAAAAGTCTTTGTTCAACTCATCCCACTGTACTTTGGGAATCCAGATAGCTCAGAAACCTGGCAAACAGGCTTTTAAGTTAATAGGTTTTATTTAATGACACGAGAGTCTGCCTCCCCATAGCATGTGCAAGGTTTTGTCTCCTCTCCAGAGATCTGTGTGACTCCCGTGCCTAAGGGGGCAGGCTGTTGGGAACCCAGCCATCTTCCCAGCTGCTCAGCTCAGGGCACATGCACTTCTCTGGGGGACGAGGAGGGTTCTTGGGTGAAACTTGCCGGGAGTATACTTGGTCTGAGGAGTTGAGGACAAATCAGTGTCTTCCCGCCAGGCTCTAAAGAGGGGGTATCTCGCCCTAGCTGAGCATTGGCCTGCAGACTGAAAGGTTGCAGGTTCGATTCCAGTGAAGGGCACGTACCTTGGTTGCAGGCTTGATCCCTGGCCCCTGTCGGAGCGCATGTTGAAGGCAACCAATTGATGTGTCTTTCTCATATTAATGTTTCTCTCTCTGTGCGTCTCCCCCTCCTTTTAACTCTCTCTCTAAAAATAATTATATAAATAAAAGAAAATAAATCAATGGAAAAAAAATATCCCCAGGTAAGGATTAACAAAAAAATTAAAAATGAAGTGGGGACACACCCTAAGATGTAACTGACTGAAGCAAATGTACCAGAAGGCGTACATCCACTTGAGTGATGATCCCTTCAGTGTTGTCTCTTCCGGAGGCTTCACACGGGCGCCACTGATGTTCCCGTTGCTTAAAACGGTGTGGTGAACAGCCTCTAGAAGTTTCCAACAGAACCAGCTTTTCAGCCAAGTGAGAAAATTGTTTTTGAGATTTTTTTTATATTCTCATTTTTGGATACCAAATGGTGTCCCAGGCATGGCCATCAGTGTTCTATTTTTTTGTGTTGTAATTCTGGATAACTTCCAGTTATTTCCAGAAGTCATAGTCAGCCGTGGAGGACCTACGAGATCCTAACCCACGTTGAGGCGACTCTGAGGAACATCCTCTGAAGGCAGATCTTGGTATTTGGCCGAGTGGGTAGCCGTGCGCACCTCAGTGTATCGGTGAGCCAGGTCAGGGGCCAGTCTGTTCTTCAGCTGGGAGCTGTCCCTGCCCATGGGGAGGGAGCCCTGGCGAAGACACACTCTTTACTTGTAGAGACAACAGTGGTCCCCTCCCTGCAGGAAGATTTAGTGTGGACCTCAGTCACATGTCCTTACAAGCCAGCTTTCTCTGGGTGTGGCTTAGCAGAGGTCTCTGTAGGCATGAAGAATTGTCTTCATGTGACACCCCCCCTCCCCGCCCTGCCCCTCACTGATGTTCAGTGTTGGGCCCGCAACCACGTCTCCTCCGGCTGAAATATGTTCGCAGCTGGCTCCCTGGGTGGTGGTTGTACCCTCTGTCCTCACTCACCCGACACTGCAGGGCAGGCATCTTTTTTCCTATGCTGTTGGCCTGGGAACTCCTCGACCAGCCAGCATTTCAGAAGCCAGTGTGGGGAGGAGATGGGGGTTGGCATGCAAGAAGACGATTAAAGTTAGAGCTCCAGAGGTAAGGTGCAGAAATGGCCAAGTGGCCCTCTGTCCTGGATTTCCTGGGCAGTCACAAATCCAGATCCTCTTTTCTCTGCCCCACAGTGGAAGAGTGGTTTTTGCATCTAATGGATGGAATCCGGTACAGTCATTTGAAATGATGTGGATGAGTTAAAGGAATGGAGAAAAATGTTTATAATAAGTTTTCTTAATAAAGGTGCAAAATCACAAACAGTGTGATCACAGTTATATAAAAACAAAAAGCCACCCCCCAAAAAACAAAAACAAAACAAACAAACAACAAACAGGTATAAAAAACCAATGAAAGTAAATATAACAAGTATTAGAAAAATGATTTTCCTTTGGGTAGTGGGACTAGGGTGATTTTTTTCTTTCAGATTTTTTTTTCTTAATATTTCTCAAATATTCTCTATAAGTCTTGACTAAGTCTTAAGTGGGAGCAAATTAAACTTGATAAAATCTCAGCCAAACCCTTTTCATTGTTACATATTAAGTGCTGAATTTTAGCTTAGAGCAGGTGTCCTCAAACTACAGCCCATGGGCCACATGCGGGTGTTTTTGCCATTTTGTTTTTTTACTTCAAAATAAGATATGTGCAGTGTGCATAGGAATTTGTTCATAGTTTTTTTTAAAGTATAGTCCAGCCCTCCAACGGTCTGAGGGACAGTGAACTGGCCCCCTGTTTAAAAAGTTTGAGGACCCCTGGCTTAGAGAGATGGGTGCCATAACGGAGGTGACCTGAGATTTCTTCTTGACTCACACCTTAGAAATCTGAAAAGTCAGGCAAGACCAGGTCCCAGGAAGGCGTTAGGGACATAGTTCTTTCTGGAGGCAGGGCCTAGACAAGGCGGCCTCTCAGAGCCCCTGCCCACCAGCAGCCGGCGAGGATCCCTGCTGCACGCAGCCTCTGCCAACAGCGAGACACAGCCTCTGCCAGCAGGGAGTGGGGCTGAGTGTGGGGACATTCTCTGAGTGGGAGCAGTGACAAAAGTCTGGCTGGGACGGAGGCGGGGAATCTAGAGTGAGTGCCTGAGCCTATAAGGAGCCAGTGAGCGAGCCTTCTGCCCGAGGGACTTGCATCTCCAGCTGCCAAGCATCCGGCAGGACCCAGCCCCTTGGAAAGCTGGTGCCCGCGGCTGTGGTCCTTCTGTGAAGAACCTCCCTGATGGTGCGGGGTCCCGGGGCTCTGGCTTGGGGCGTGGGAAGGAACCCTTATTCTTCGAGCAGCACTGCTTTTTCAAGGAAGCCGCCTGTTTAATCTCTAAGGTGGAAACTAGGATTTCCCCTCGTAGCACCTCTGTAAAGGGGAGGCGGGAGAAAGGCCATCAGAGCGCTCCGTCTTCAGCTGTGTCCTGCCTGGATCTTCCATCTCCATCTCTGAGGGGTCCTGGCCCGGCCTCCAGGTCCGATTTTCTCCACTCCTCAGGCAAAGAGCCTCAGTTTCCTGCAGCCGCCTGGACCCTGTTGCCTGGCAGAGCAGTGGACAAAACCCAGCCTCCTCTGGGACTTGCGCTTTGAGGAAGGCTCACTGGTCCCATAGTTAGCAGCGTCTGGGCATCAGCCCCGAACCGTTCAAGGATAATATTGAATTTGTGGGGAGGCATTTGCGGCCTCGCTGCTTTGAAAAACTGTGGCAAATGCTGGGGCTCTGTGGAGGCAGGTGAGAAGGGTTCCTGCAAGGCGTCTCTAGAGTGTTGTCCCCAAAGTGCTGGTCCTCCAGGGCGAGAGGGAAGAATGATGTCGCTGGACGCTGATTGGGATGTACCCCGGGTCCTCATGGGGACCCAGGCATGCTTCATTCTTCCTGCTCTCCAGGCCTGGCTCAAGGGGTTAATATCTCCAGTGGCTCTATTTTGGGGCGACTAGAGTGTTCCCAGAATAGGACTCTTCGTTGAGTAGTCTATTTTGGGAGGCAGGCCCTACTGGCGTTTATGTAAGTGCGTCTCCGTGTGTATCTGGGGGTGTGGATGTGCTCACAAGTGATTTCTTGTTACTAATTATAAGCAGCTTCTTTTGTGAGCCAGGGAAATGGAGGTGTGTGTGTGTGTGTGTGTGTGTGTGTGTGTGTGTGGTATGGATTGCTCTTGTTGTGAAGAGTGGTGTGTGACCGTGTGATGGGGAAGTTGCCATAGACACGTGAGTAAGAGTAAATGTGGGGACCTTAGGACAGCAGGCAGGGAGACTGTCTTGGCCCCTTTGTGGGGTGTCATGCTGTAGGGATGTGACCCTCTATCATCCTCTGGATTCCATGAAGCACGTGGGTAGGCTGCAATCTGGAGTCAAGCGGTCCCCAAAAGGTCGGTCCTAGGTTGCCTAAGGCCCATCAACCAGTTCTAAGCAGGAATAATCTCAGATTCCACTTCCTACCTCCGTCTGGCACTTACTCACTAGATTCTCCTATCTCCCCCACAGGCCAAATCCACATATGTCGAAGCAAGAGAGAAACCAAAGGCCGTCCAGCATGGTCAGCGAAACGTCCACAACTGGGACCACATCCACCGTGGAGGCCAAACCGGGCCCCAAGGTGAGCTCCTGGCTGCTCATGCCCTCTGTCCCCTCTCTTATAGTTGCCAAGCCCCTTCGTAATCAGAAGCCCTTTTGACCTTGACCCTAGTTTTGTGAAGGAGACACATGAGAAGTATTCTCCCGCAATGATAGATCGGGAAATCGAGGCCAGTTGGGGGCGTGTCCCTTGTCCAAGAAAACAGGGGATTGCTGACAGAACCAGGACTGGCATCTAGGCCCTTGGATGCATCTTCATTTTCCAGGCGTATCTTGGAAAGGCCACGTGTGTGTTAGAGGCGGCCTGGAGGAATTTGTGACAGATGGCCCCGAGGAAGGGTGCCCTTGAATAAGGCCCAGAGGTTTCTGTGCTCGAGCTGTGGGAGCACTGACTGAGGAGCAGGGAAAGGAGCCAGCCTTGCAGGGGAGAGGTGCTGAGACCGCCCCCAGCTAGCAGGGATACATAGCTGGTAATTGGCAAAGTCTGGGACCAAAAAGTAGCTTTGTTCCAGAAAGCTGTAGGACATATTGGGGCCAACAGCTGCTGGTGGAAGTTGATTGAAATATCCCTTTAAATTTTTTCCTCTGTGACCCAGATGGGAAGCTTGCCAGGTCTGGGGCTCGCCTATTAATTAGAGGGCTGTGGCCATGTGCAGGCCTGGCCCATGTCTCCTCGCTGTTCTTCTGATCAAAGGGCGCTGGCACGGAGAGTTAGGCCGAGGGAGCCTGCAGCTCTCCCATCGCACATGTGCTTTTTTGGTGCCTCCTTAAATCCTCGCAGCTGCTAGAGTTCAAGTCTGCTTTCCCCTAGATCATCAAGTCCAGCAATAAAGTCCACAGTTTCGGGAAGAGGGACCAAGCCATTCGGAGGAACCCCAATGTTCCGGTGGTGGTGAGGGGCTGGCTGCACAAGCAGGTGAGGAGGCTGAGGAGGGAGGGTGGGGAGGATAGGATTGCTCTTGCTGATTTCTTTCCTTACCCTGGCTCCTGGGAGCTGGGGACAGGCTCATAATTAGTGTTCTATTCCTGAGTTTGTCTGAAGCAGGTAGTTTTTGCCCACTGACTGCACTGAGCAATTTGCTGTTCGTTTTTATGAGTAGACTCGCCCCTCAATGGCTACAGCTTCCCTCCCCAAACCCACTTGCCCACTTTGGCCCTTGGTGCTCTTTGCTGCGCTGGGACCCAGGCGCTGGTGTGGGTGGGCCAACACGAATCCAGCCTTCCCACCAGCACTTGCCTTCCTGATGTTAGAGTCTTTGTTATCATTGGGCCGAAAAATCCCTGTTTTTCCTCTTTTCCAGTCTAGCCCCCTCGCACCTCAAGTTCCAAATCAGTCAATCTCAGCTCCTTGTCTCCTCACCCTCACCTCTTCCACCCCCACCCCTCAAGTCAACTTTTCTGGATCTCAGTTTGAAACCTCAGCACCGCCACCAGCTCCTCCTCCTCCCACATCCATTCAGTCACGAAGCCCTCCCAGTCAGCTCCATCGCCCCGAGGCCATCCTTCATCTCTGTCCTCCCCATCACTTGCTCTGCCTCTGGTCGTCTGGCCATGGAGAGTCTGTGAGCGCCCAGGGCCAGAGACCATGTCCCTCTTGTCTCCTTCCTTCTCTTCTTGCTATCCATCCATCCATTCATTCATCCTGCCATTTCTAAATGCTCTCACAGCAGGTATAAGGAGATGAATAACATGTGGTTCCTGCCCTTGAGGAACTAAAGGTCTGCAGGAGGGAGGGAATGAGGGAGGGAGAGACACAAATAGACACATGTCTCCCATGTCATCCCCTCACTCAGCACATTCTCTCATATATCATGTTACCTGAAAAAAAAAACAGAAATCCAACTCCAAAAGCAATGATGTAAATTTTTACTAAAGGATTTATGGGAAGACAGGAGGGCATTACATTGCACACCACACAGAAGAAATCCATAAAAGTCCCCGTGAAATCTGTCTCCCCAGCTCTGATCCCCATGGCAACTCCCACAGCTCTCCAGCCTCTTCTGTCACCACTCCTCTGGCACCACCCCTCTCTTAAGGATACCCCTCCCCTCCCAGCTCTGTTCTCACTCTTCTTTCTTACTCCCGCTCATCTCTTTTCTCCCCTGAGTAATTTAACCCTCTGACTTTTTCCATTTGCATCTCTGTGCCCATTAAATAAAAGAATGGTCCTTTGAAATGTGGAGGGAGAAGGAAGGAATTATAAATAATTCTCCCCAAGCCCCACCCCCTAATCCCTTGGCTGTGCTGTGACTGTAACAGAGGTGGGTGTGGAGCCCTGTGGACACAGCAGAGAGAATGTAGCTGTGCTTGGGGGAATCCTGAAAGGCTTCCCAGAGGAAGTGACGTTTGAACCAGGTATGGAAGGGTGGAGAGGAGTTTTCCAAACAAAGCAACTATCATATGCTTAGAAGTTATCTGGTCAATGCAAAAAATAAAACCAACAAATGGGTGAACTCAGCAAGTTAAATTTGTTTTTAGCACTTCAGTAAGTAAAGAATGAACAGACTTCATGTTGTTAGGTTTAGAAACTGTCTAGTTTAAAAAATAGGTATATTTTTATTGATTTCAGAGAGGAAGGGATGGGAGAGAGAGATAGAAACATCACTGATGAGAGAGAAAATCATCAATCGGCTGCCTCCTGCATGCCCACACTGGGGATTGAGCCTACAACCCAGGCATGTGCCCTGACTGGGAATCAAACCATGAACCCTTGGTTCATAGGTTGACACTCAACTAGTGGGCCACGCCAGCTGGGCTTTTTTAAAAAAAATTAAACCTGTCAAAAACTTTTGCAGAAGGAACACAATTTTAACAGCTAAAAAGGCTCTGGAATTGTCCTAGGTTTAGGAATAAACTGATCCTAAAACACTACTATTTTCCTACTGTGATTATGTCTTCTTAAAAATTTTCACATTCACCTAAAATGGCTTTCATAAATATAATGATTTACATTTTAGAAGAGTCAAGTCAGATTCTTATTATGAAACAATTTGATAGCAAGAAAATCCAGGTTGTTTTAATTGAATGGAAGAAAAGTACAGTCTCTTACGGTAGAAAAAAAATCAGTCTCTTGTGGTGGAGAATTGAACTTAATCAAATGAGAACTTTGCTTCATTGATTAATTTGCTAACTTAAACTCTTGGTTTCATAATGTGTAAATCAGTTTTCTAATCAGCTTAAGTGAAGGCATTTTACAGCATAGCATTTAATTAAACAAAACTTTTTCTTAAAAGCTGATTTCATTCTTAAAGGAAGAACTGTATTTTTGAATCCATGTATTTCTTTCTAAAAGAAGGATGCTTATAATATATGAATCTGTTTCCAGGAAAAAAACAACAACAACAACAAACTTCCTGGGGCTCAATCATCACTGAATCTAAAATTTAATTTCCTAGTGAAAGAATGTCTATGAAATAAAAATTCATTAATTTCTTGAAAGAGAGAGTGAATATGGGCAAGTCAAGATTGGGGAAGGGGAAAAGTACACTCAAACACTGTCCTGATTCCTTTTCTTTGCTTTGCAGGACAGTTCTGGAATGAGGCTGTGGAAAAGGAGGTGGTTTGTGCTTGCTGATTATTGCTTGTTTTACTATAAAGGTGAGCTGAGGCTCGAGCCACCATGGGCTCTGTGCTGGAGGGGCTGGTGAGGTGATGCAAATGGTGGTTGTCCCAGATTCAGTGACTGAGCTAATTAGTAACCTGCTAATCTGCCGAGGTGTTCACGTTTACATATATGCATGGTTGGTGACATCATGTTTGCAAGTCCCGGCTCTGGAAGTTCCATTTATTGAGTTAAAATAAACAGGATCTAGTGTGCTACTACTTAGGGTCTCAGGGTCTGGAGTTGTGTCAGCTTCTGCCCCACTCAGGACACAAGCACACCTTTGACGTAATCTGGAGAGGTGGGAAGTATAGGTAAACCATTGTATTTTGTAACCTGTTGTCTGGATTTATCCACTGGGATATTGGATAGACAGCTGGTGGATTGAGTTGGCCGTATGAACATTTATGGAGCCCCAGTACATAGAGGTAGGCTGTGCAGCAGTGAGAAGGAAGGTATGCCTCAAAGTGTGGAGGAAGAGATAGCCTACTTTAAAGACAAGATTGGGAGTGATAGGTGCTTTAGAAGGCATCCAGAGTGCTTAGGCAGTTTAGGGGGAGTAAGGAGTTAAGTGCATGTCGGAGCATTTGGGGAGGCTTCTTAGGAGAGATAGGACTTGAGTTGGGCTTTGAAGGATAGGTACTGCTTTGCTTGTGTGTGGGGACAGGGGGAAGGCGGGGAATGGACATTACTGGCAGAGGAAATAACTTGAGTAAAAGTTCTAGAAGCAGAAGAAGGTGGAGTGACAGATCTGTGAGGCCAGAGTGAGTGAGTCTCGCATGGAGGCTGTACCAGGAGATGAGGCTCAGGAGGTGGGTAAGGGCTGTGAGACCGGGTAGAGGAAGTTGGCTTCGTTCTGTGTCCAATGGGCAGTATGTGTCCAAAGTGCCTTTGAGTAGGAGAGAGACAGGACCACTGTCGTCAGGAAGTGGCCTCTGGTGTGACGATATTAGGAGGAGGAGGAGGAGGATGGAGGTGAAAGGTAGGATGCTTCACACATGCTCTAAGTGCCTGTGAGGTTTGCTCCATCCAGAACGCCCTTCCCCATCCTTGAAGACACTTTACATATTACCTTCCGAAGTCTCGACATCCTCAAACTGTGTGTCACCCCTGCCTCTGTTCCCGCAGCACTTGGCATAGGTTGTATTTCAGGAGTTAGCAGTTGAGTTGAGTGTGTTTACATGCCTGTTTCAGCCCTTAGGGAGAGGGCCCTGTCTGAGTCAAAGGTCCCAGGGGAACAGCTGCGTGGACTGTCAGTGAAGGCAGTCCTCCGGGGGAGAGAGAAGGAGCCCTGAACGAGGGCAGTGGGGTGGACCGGCCCAAGGGAGGTGCCACAGAAGGCTATTCTGATGTGTTTTTCCATTCAAAGACAGCCGAGAAGAAGTGGTCCTTGGGAGCATTCCTCTGCCCAGCTACGTCATATCGCCGGTGGGCCCTGAGGACCGCATAAGTCGCAAGTATTCCTTTAAGGTACTGCCCCCTCCTCTAGGGCTCACACGCCATCCTAGGAAACTGTGTTCCCACATGAGGCTTTAGTAAAAGCGGTTCTTTTTGTGGGGAGGCGGAAGAAGTTAAGCTAGAGAGTTTTACTCATGTTAACAGTTATAAATTCTTCATACAGGAGTAATATCACATCCCAAGTGCTTTCATTTGTATCTGAGCTGCTGAGTCCCCAGCCTTGCTCAAATATTTAGACCCCTCTTTTCCTCTCTCTGTTAGTCCTGAGATTGCAGATTGGACACAGCCCTTCTCTTGCTTTCGTATCCCTGTAATCAGCCAGTCTAACTAGCATCCAGCCATTTAGTGCAAAGAATGGTCCCTCGTAATGGATTTATATCAGTTATATTATGAAAACTTACAGTTAGGGTTAGGGGGCCTGCCTTTCGAAGAGATTTTCAGGTTTGGCCATTTTGTTTATTAGTATATTGCTGAAAAGCAATTAGAATCAAATTTGGTTTACTTTCTGGATCATTGGAGCTTCCTAGGGAAATCCCTTTCCCCGTAAAACCCCTTTTCCATTTCCTTCATCGCCATGCCTTGTGGAGTGAGTGGTGCCAGGATAACTGATGGCCATCCTTTGACAGCCTCTGGCATCTTCACAGCCAGGTGTGGAGGCTCCGGGAAGGTGTGGTCAGGCCCAAACCTGGGGAACCTTGAGGCCCTCTCTTTCAGTCGCCTCCACAATTCCTCCACTGCTGATATTTCTTAGGTTCCTGGGGATGGTGAGGGTGGAGGGGTTGAAGGTCAACGTTATTGGCAGTTGGAGTGGAAGTCTCGCTGAAGCAAGTGGCTGCTGGTGCCAGTAACCACAGGGAACACCGCTCACGCTGCTCAGGATACGAGGCAATGACATGCATTCAAGCTGGGGTCTGGGCTCCTGCCTACACTACTTATATAGCTTAGCTATTCCCATGTTGGGGTACAAGATGAGTATTAGGCAGTAGCTATTAAAGCGGAGTTGAACAAAAGTCAACCCCTAACCGGTTTGGCTCAGTGGATAGAGCGTCGGCCTACAGACTGAAGGGTCCCAGGTTCGATTTCGGTCAAGGGCATGTACCTTGGTTGCGGCACATCCCCACTTGGGGGTGTGTGGGAGGCAGCTGATGAATGTTTCTCTCTCGTCCATGTTTCTAACTCTCTATCCCTCTCCCTTCCTCACTGTAAAAAAAAAAATAAAAATCAATAAAATATATATATTTTTAAAAAGTCAAGTTTCCCAGCCACAGATAGTTAAAGGACCATGGAAAGCACACGAAGAGACACCTTCTGTTCTCTGGGAGGGTTAAAGGAAAGTGTTGGTATGCAGTGTCCAAAGGCATCATTGGCAAGTGATTGTCTGCATCAGCATTTTGCTCTGGGGTCCACTGTGGTGGTTGGAAAGTCAAGTCTCATTTTTCCTCCACCGCCTTCCCGAGCTTATGCTTCAGCTTTGTTCATCGACAGGTGTGAGCTGTCTGTCTCTCTCCCGTGACTGTCACTCTCCTCATGACTCCAGAATTGCGGTGGTCTGATTCTTGGATGCTCTCCCACTTCATGTTGCATTATATGGTATTGCCTTATATCTGCAAGACCTTTGATGATTTGAGAAGTGCTTTTATCCATGTTAGCTCATTGAGTGCTTGTGGGGGAGCTGGTGAGGTCAGTATTATTAGCTTCATTTTATAGGTCAGGGACATGAGGATTGGAGCGCTGAAGACACTTGCTCAAAGTCACAGGGCTGGAAGATGATGGAGACAGACCTCAAACCTGAACTATGTCCTCTTTCAATTGAATTCCAGGGAGGGAAGACAATTTCTTTCTCTTCCTCTTATTTTGGTTACCTCCTGCACGCACATGGTCAGGGATTTGAGGTGATTAGACTTAATGTTCATTGTTATTGTTTTAGCAACATTCTTCTCTTTAATTGTTCAGAAGTCTCTCCTGGTTATTGTGGGCTCTGAAACCAGTTTGTTCAATAGGTTTCAGGCTGGTCTTTTGCTCAGAAAACCTTCCTTTCTAGGGTCGAGTGTTGCTTTGGGGCAAGCAATCTGGGTAATGATGTTGTATGTGATTTTGCGGGGGGGGGGATAGCATTTGGAATATTCTGAAATAACTTATCATATCTATTTATATTTCTTCTTAACACTTTCTGAGGAGTTGTGAAAATAGATTCTAGGAAAACATCTTTTATGTGTCAGATTCTTTTCTTTAAATTTTTTTTCTTAGACTCTACTAAGAAAAATCTTTTTGTCTGGGAGACGGAAGACATGCATGTGCTGGGCAGGGGGGGGATGGGCGGACTTTCAGGGAGACCCTTATGGTCTGAGAGCAGAGAAAAGCTACTGCCGGCAGATCTGGTGGGATTCATCTGGTTCTCCAGAAAGGACTGTGCTTTCCTGAGTATGAAAAGGTACCCTTTCCCTTTGGGTTACAGCATCTCTTTCCCCGACTGTCCCTTTTAGGGGTCAGAGGTGGTGTCCCCTGGGTAGGACAGGATCCATGTTATCCTGGATACTGAGGATTGGACAGTATTTGGTGTCAAGGGCCTTATGCCTGTTTCTAATGTCAGTTCTTCTCTATTTCCGGAGCTGGAATTCTCTGAGTGTTGCTAGGGCACTTTGCTTGAGATCATTCAGCTTTATCTGTAGTGGTAGATAGGCACAGACTGAAAGGTTTTGTGGTTCTCTACTGGTCTTTCCCCGCAACTGTGCCTGCAGCCTGGCAGCCCCTACTCATGACCAAGGATGCTGGATGCTAGATGGACCCTGAATACAGCCAGATCTGCAGGGTGAGCCAATCCAGGCTCTCTGAGACATCCACCCCACTCTGCTGGCTCAGCTGGGGCACCTCCCCAAAGATCTGTTGGATACACGGCCACCCTCGGCCTGTTGGTCACCTCTGAGCAAGCTTGGCCCTTTGGGTCCAGGATCTGGAGCATAAAACATCCCTACCCAGCCAAGGGTCCAAGGATCTTCCCTGGGAAAAAGCTTTCACCTTCTCCTTTGAGCCATTCTCCCTCTCTCAAGACCAAGGGCACCTGACCTGAGTCTGCAGACCCCATAATGCCAGTGGATAAATCATATCTTCCCTTTTTTAGCCTATAGCGTTTCCTTTGGTTAAGGAAGTAGGCCTTCATAGGTATCAGCACCACCTGTGCCTTGGTCACCACTAGAAATCAGAAGGATGCTCACGGCACATTATAATTGATGTAAATATCTTGAGATATCATTTATGAGCATCCCTACTTTGAAATGACAGTAATTATTACTACGTTTGCTTTATGGTATATTATTAAAGAAGCACCTGAATCACTACTTTTCAATAGTTAAAAATATTTGGTAACTATATTTCAGCATAATATATTTCCTTTATTTTAATTGTATACTTAAAAGCATTCTGAGAAGAGTTCACAGGATTCATCAAACTGTCAAAGGTTTCATGTGCCCTCCCCCAAATTAAGACCCCCTGCAGAATTCTGGCTGAACGCCAGCCAAGAGATGAGGTTTTCACCGATTTATATTCCACCATCTTGTGTTCTGTCCGTGGTTTCACTTGGCAGGATGTAGATCCTGGAGATACAGCAGTGCGAAGGACAAAGTCCTCGCCTTCCTGGGGCTGATGTTCCAGACTCTGCATCATCAGCCTGGGGGTTATTAGGGAATAAGAAGAGAACATGAAAGCTGCCCTTTTCCTCTCCCACTTCAGTTGTGTTTTGCGTCTTTTTCAAATCCATCTCTTCCTCTCCCCTGTCGCGGCCACTGGTCTGTCTCAGCAGCCATCACCCCTCCCCTAGGTAACCTACTCCCTGCCAGAACAGTGCCTAGTGCATAGCGAGTGCTCCGGAGTGTTGGCTCCAGCCCCCAGTCCCCTCTGCAGTCTCCAGTCCATCCTCCGCACTGCTCCTAAGTTGCACATCTGTTTTAGGTGGTGCTCCCTCCATAAGCCCTTCTGTGGCTCCCCACTGCCTACAGCCTAAAGCCCAGTGTTGGTTTACAAAGCCCCAGCTTGTCTCTTCAGCCCGTTTTTAGCCACTCCCATCTTACACGTTCCCTCCGGCCATAGGCAATGGCCTGAAGGTCCAGGACATTGCTTGCCCTTGGTTTGGAAACTGTCCCAGGTGCTTCTCAGAGGTCATTCCTGATGCCTCTTCACAGGCTCTTTGCAAGGATACGCGTGAAAGCACCCCGAGGCTTCCTAGCACATAGTAGGTACACGGGGATTTTCAGTCAGACGTTAGCTCTGTCCAGCTTTGTAGTGCCCCTTGGGAGAGCCAGAACAGCAGCCTCTTGGATTGGCACGCAGCACATTTCATGCCCAAGCCCATGCGAAGCGCAGTGAAGAGCTGCACCCAGCTGCCTGCTGTTGCGGCTGAGTTTTGACTCGATTCCAGTAATTGTGTGCTTCAGAAGAACCAAAACAGGGATTCCCGAGAATCGGCTTCCAGGGAATGAGGGTTTATTTAAAGCCTTTCTCACGTAAGCCTTGGGTGTGTGTCCCTCCCTACGCGCATGAGTAAGATAAGTCAGAGACAGGTAACCCCTGCACGGCTTTCCCGTGGGGGAGTAGGCACAGCGGTCCCTGGGCCTGACTGCACCGAGAGGGGGGGCCTCCAGCTGTGGCGTTTTCCAGGTGTGGAAACAAGTGGCTGGTGCCTGGGCTTTCAGTCCGGAAGAGGGGAGAACGTGGTTCGGCGTCACCTTGTTTTTGCTCCTGGAAGTGAAATGCGTGCTAACCTCTCTGTCCCGGGTTTCCGTCTCCCTCTTGCAGGCTGTGCACCTGGGGATGCGAGCGCTCATCTATCACACCTCCGCCGGGGGCTCTCAGGCCGAGCAGTCGGGCATGAGGACCTACTACTTCAGTGCCGACACCCAGGAGGACATGAACGCCTGGGTCAGGGCCATGAACCAGGCTGCGCAGGTGCTGTCTCGGTCGTCACTGAAGAGGTCAGTCCCAGCGGAAGGTCCCCGGGAGAGTGCTTCCTGCCTTAGGATGGGGACCCAAACAAGAACTCCTGAGTGCCCCGAGTTTCACCATTAACCCATTGGTGTTAAGCATCGCCCACTCTGTGAAGTCCTTTTCAACAGTGAATTCTTCCGGGAGGAGAATGCCACACGTGTTGCCTGTCCCAGCCGGGGAGTGGGCTAGTCCACTCTCAGTAAACAGAGGCCGGGAGAGTGACATGCCTGCCCAGGGTACACGGCCTTGGAACTTGGTGTGCGTTTCTTTTTTTCTTCTCCTCTGTGTGGTAGACGGGACAACCTTGGGACGCCAGTTGGGGTGGAGAGAGAGGGCAAAAAAGATCTTGCAAACTGTGCCACAGACTGCCCACCATGCTGTCTTCCAGCCGTCCCTTCCCTCCAGTGGGCAAAGCGAGGGTACAGTCAGGGATCTTGGAATTCCTGGACCTGTTGGCTGTGGTTGGCTCCCGGAGAGAGCCGGGTGGCCCTGGAAAATTCAGGGTGTGCCTTTCGCCAGTCCTCATGTGATACGGGCTCCCTTCTTCACCACCTGGACACCTTGCTCTGCTTAGAGTAAGGTGACCAGATTGTCCCGCGTCCCATGGCATTTTAAAAAAGTCCCTAAATCTTTCCAAAAATAGGGACTTTTTTAAAACGCCGTGGGACGCGGGACAAATTGTTAAAAATCGGTTTTGTCCTGCCAAAAGCGGGACGATCTGGTCACCTTAGCTTAGAGGCCTCTCTGACAATGGTCTTCGTTTGGTGAGGCCTCAAAACAAAAGGGGCCTATAGCAGCCTAAATGGCTGCAAATGGATTTCACATGGTGTGTTACAGCTTGCCAACCTTTGGCTGCAAATGGATTTCACATGGTGTGTTACAGCTTGCCAACCTTTTCCAACTCACACGTATGTGATGAGGGGTGTGAGTGGTGCTTCCTAGCTTCGTGCTCTCTTTCTTTAGGTGAACAGACCTTTGGTATAGATGGTGACCTCCTTCAAGAGGCCAGGTTGGGGTCAGGCCCCATCCCTTGGAGCTTCCACAACACCTCAGTCGAGCGTTTGTCATGCTGTTTTTTTATTTTTCCCTTTGACTTCTCAGTATCCTAGGCTACAGGCAGAAGTCATCTTGGTGTCTTCTGCATGAAGATACAAATGTCTGTTGAATGAGTGAGAGGCTGAGAGAATGAATGAATATGTTGGACAGGACAGGACCAAAGACTCTTCCTGGAAGTTTCCACGTGGGTCCTGAATCAGTAACTCTCAACTACGGTCAAGTTTGACTGTACCTCTAGCATTGTCATCTAGCCTGAGGTATTCTCCTGTGTCCAGGATTAGCCTGTGGGCACTCTATTCACAGTGCCATTGGCATTTCCTTTGTCATCCCAGGAGAAGGGATGACACATTTTGGGCTTGACACATCTTCCAGTGCACTTGCTATGTCCCCAATACTCACTGTGTCCTACTTTTTTGTTATATATATATATATATATTGTTTTTTGTTTGTTTGTTAAATATATATATTTATACAGTAAATGAAGATCTCTTATTATTTAAAAAAATGCAAAAAGGTAAAAACAAAGATATTCCTAATCACCTTCCCAGGGTCATCTCTATTACCAGGTTAACGGGTATCCTATTAAACTATTTTTTATTCTTTTATAGACATATACACACTATATATATATATTCCTTTTATGCTTTTTTATTTATTTTTTATATATTTTTATTGATTTCAGAGAGGAAGGGAGATGGAGAGTCAGGGCCATGAACCAGCGGAGGGGCCATGAACCAGAGGAAGAGAGAAAGAAAGAGAGAGGAATATTAATGATGAGAATCATTGATCGGCTGCCTCCCACACACCCCACACTAGGGATCGAGCCCGCACATGCCACCAGAAATTGAACCCTGATCTCCTGGCTCATAGGTCAACGCTCAACCACTGAGCCATGCCAGCCAGGCTCTTTTGTGCTTTTTTAAACTATAAATGATCACATCGTAATCATTTTATATCAGTATATATTGATCAACTTTATGTTTTGACTCTTGTATGGTATTTCATAGTACCATAATGTATGTAAGCACGTGTTAAACTTGGGATAGTTTTTCTCTCAATCTTTTACTGTAATAAATAGTCTTTTAATGAAAATCTTTCTACAAGCCTCTGCTTGTGTGAGTCTTTCAGACTCTTGGGTCAAAATACAGTGTATTTTAATTTTTAATCAGTATCACCAAAATGCCATTTAAAGAAAGTTGTATGTTTCACTAACGAGTGCTCATTTCCCTGAAACCTTGCCAATATTTGATATTATCAGTTTTTAAAATTTTTGCTGAGCTGCTGCATAGGTAAATAGTATTTGATTACTTTAATGTGTGTTTCCATGATTTGAGGTATCTTTTCTATTTTTGGCCACTTGTGTTTCCTCTTCAGTGAATTTTTCTACTGCATTTATATAATTTTCTTCTGCCCATTTTTCTACTGCATTTGCTTTTCTGGAGAGCTTCCTTTCCTACATGCTCTGAAACCTGCCTCGCTGAGAAGGCAGCTTGCTTCCTTGCAGAGGTTGGTGGTAGGCTCTCCAGTCTTGTGGTTAACGAAATCTGTTTTCCCCTCTTTTGAAAATCGGGGTGCTGTCTGCTAGTCTCCAGTATTCCAGCATTTTGCCCGTTCTCTTTGATTCCTCAGAGGTCACCTGAATCAGAGGAGCCCATCTCCGCCTTCCCTTAGGGACCTGGGATGCTGATGGCTGGGCCTGGCGCTCAGCCCCTGGAGTCTGGGCCTCGTCCATCTTCCTCCCCATCTTGGGCTCTCAGTCTTTCTTAACCAAGGTGGTTTTCCTTTTCATGGTGAAGATCCTCTTTCTTAATGAAGACATGGAACTAAGTCTAGAAGTTGAAGAATCCAGCTTTATTTAAGTTGTGTCATCCTCCCCAAGCAGAGATACCTGTGTCTCATATTTTTAAGCCCACCCCTCCTTTATTTTAATTCTTCAAAAAATAGAAAGTTTGTTTCGTTTTGCTTTAAATGAACAAGCATTAGCTCTTTCTAGATTTTACCCATTTTGCCATCATTCTCATGGCCCATTCCACTGTGGATCTGTGCTTGATGTTGTCCCCACCTTCATTTCTCTGGCATGCCCTCTTAGAACATGGACTCTGAGAGCACCCTGTGTTGTTACGCTGGTTTCTTTAGACCAGCAGTGGAGACTAGGTTCATTCTTGTGTCCCAGCTTTGGTCAATTCTTCGTGGCTGACGAGGGCACTGGATCAGAGAGAACTTGAGAATGAAATTGGGCTTAACAAGAAAAGGCGCTGTGATTGGTAAATCATGTCTGCCTTGAGCCATTCAGGATTAATTTGCTAGCTGAGATTTGGATATACAGGTAGGACAAAAGTAGGCTTACAGTTGTATGTGAAACACAGAGTTTATTCTTATATTATTATTATTTAATTGTATTGTTTGTAATTGTAAACCTACTTTTGCCCCAACCTGTATTTTACTGTACCCTACCTGAAAATTTTATAATTAACTACCAGATTTTGGGTTGAGAGGGCTCTATTTGTTTTCTCTCACGCTGCCTTCCCTTGTAGGGTCTCAGGCCCTAGATTTTGTATTGTCCCTAGGTTTCCTCTGAACTTTTAGGATTTGTTCTTATTATGCTCTTAATAAACTCTTAAAATCCCATAATCATGTTTTTCTTTTAAAAAACACACAGTTTTGCCTGGCTGGCGTGGTTCAGTGGTTGAGCATCAACCTATGAACCAGGAGGTCACAGTTCAATTCCCAGTCAGGACACATGCCCGGGTTGCAGGCTTGATCCCCAGTTGAGGCGTGCAGGAGGCAGCTGATCAGTGATTCTCTCTCATCACTGATGTTTCTATTTCTGTCCCTCTCCCTTCCTCTCTGAAATCAATAAAAATATATACTTAAAAAACCCCCCACACAGTTTGTTCTACCTTCTGAGTCAGAATAAAAGGCAGCATAGCATTTCCTCTTAATTTTATGAGAGATGAAATTGTCAGCGAAGCAAATCCAGACTTTAGTAAATGTTCTGTGTTTTTTATTTTTATCTCATTTTTTCAGAATGAGATGTTCAGACATTTGGTTAGTTAGAATTATTTTTCAGGCAGAACTAAGTCTTTCCTTTCCTCTTGTTTGGTGATCTGCATGGGAAAACTTGCGTCACTGTTAAGGGGGTGGCCCAGTAGTGGTGCTTTGTTCTCTCCTCCCCTTGACTCTCACCCAAATGCTTCCATGCTTAGCCATATGGGCAGCTGCTTTCTGTATGAATGTGGTATAGTAGGACTCCTGATTGCAAGGTTATAGAAGATGCAGACAGGTTTACCTTGAGGGGGGAATGTATTGGTTCATGCCACTGAAAAGTTCAGAATAGATCTAGCTTTAGAAACAGCTTGGTTAAGGCTCAGTCAATACCCTTATAAGTCATTCTCTGGGCTCTTCCCACTTCTGGATTCATTCTTGAACTCCATATGGAGGTCCCTGGCAGATCTGGGTGGCAGAATAGCTGCAGTAGCCCCAGACTTAATGTCATCCAGGTTCAGTCTAACAGGAAGGAGCAGAGTCGTGTCCAGAAGCTCTGAGATCCATTATGATTAAATAGGCTTAGATCACATTTACACATTAAACCATGCACCATGGCCAGGGAACACACATGCTGATTGGCACAGGCCTGGGATACATGCTCCATTGCTGAGAACCAGACCATGGGCCTAAAAGTGAGGCCGGGGTGGATGCCCAAGTAGCATTAGGGCTGTGGGCAAAGGAAGGTAAAATGACGTGCGCAATGAGATAAAGGAGGCGCGAACAGCCAATGTCCAGGGCAGCTGGCTCACGCCTTATTTCCTACTATATTGACCTCTTTTACCTTCAGTATCTCCTCGCAGAGCGTAGTCTCTGAGGTCAGATAAGCCTAGTTCAAATCCCAGCTCCACTACTTTCTAGTTGTGTCACTTGTACAATTTAGGTATGCTGTTTAAACCTCGGCTTTTCTTAGTTCTAGAATTGTTGCAAGTATTAAATAAATGAATGGATAAAGTGCCTACTGAGCATGATGACTAAGACGTAGTAGATACCCCTTTCACATAGGCTGGCTTCCATAGGGTTTGGTTTAACAATATCATTGGCTTTTTCCTCTGGATCACATGGATGATGAATTTCCTGTGAGCAGATTTCACTCCCTCCCTCACCAGGATGTGCCCCTCCCCTAGCAGTGTGAACTGTAGTTCAACAACCCAGGTGCCTGCAGCACTGTCCCTCAGCCTGCTCTTTACACCCCACCCCCAACCCCCCACCCCCAGCCTTTTCCTACAACATTCCCAGGAGCCAAGCTGAGCACCCTCACCGCACCTCTTCCCTTTGCCCTCTTCTTTCCTACACAGGCTTCAGGGTCTCTTGATAGATATTCATTCACGTATTCTCGAGACCCCCCACCCCCACCCCAAGCTGTAAGAGGCATGCACCAAGCAGTGCTGCCAGCTACCTCCTGTTCATAGTTTTCCCCCCTGTTCCCGTGTTTGTCGACTTGTCAGACTTTGGACTCTAGTTTTAGATTCCCTACACCTCCTTGAAATCTGTCTTCCCAACTTTCCCTGATGGACTGCTTTTTCTCTCTTATCATAGGATGCCTGTCCTCTCTAACAAGCTAAGCAGGGGAGGTCAGCTTGCCCTCACAGCTCACATCTGACAAGTGACTCAGATAGGAGGGCCTATCAGAAGGCAACTTATCTCTTTTCTCAGTTTCCAAACTTTTGTGGTCTCCAGTGTAACTATAGTCCTGTCTTGGGACTGAAGGAACTTATAGTCTAGTTGCCATTGTAGTAAAATCCAACTTCCTTAAAACAGGGCTTTTGAGCAATGCATGGGTCTGGTCCCCACAGACACTTTTGGCTCATATCTTGCCACTGCCCATTCTCTATGCCCCAACCACACTGAAGTTCTTGAATTGGGTGCATTTGTTCATGCGTTCATCCATTTAGTCTTTTATTTTATGAACTAGAGGCCCGGTGCATGAATTCATGCATGGGTGGGGGGTCTGGCCAGCCGGGGGGAGGAGACGTGGGTGTTTGGCTGGCTAGCCCCACCCCCTGGTCGAACTCCTGGTAGAGGGGACAATTTGCATATTAACCTTTTATTATATAGGACATTTATTGGGAGCATATTTTGGGTCACAGTGTTAACTCTTTGCACTCACTTGCTTTTTTCTCGATTCCTGCTACCGATGCTAACCGTGTTGAGTCACACTCGACATCCGAGTGCAAAAGGTTAAAGATGCTGGGAAATACAACAGTGTTCAAGAGAGAGGCAAAGTCCCATGCATTCTTGGGTGGAGGTCAGGGAGACAGACCATGAACAGGCAAACAAATCAACAAGATGATTTTTTTTATCATGATCTGTTCATGAAGATGCAGTAACATAGGATGATGGGGTTGGAGAGACTAGCGGCAGGAAGTAGGGTGGTCAGGGGAGGTTTCTCTATATGGAGAAGATGTGGTTGTGCGGCCTGGTTGATACAAGAACGTCCCATATGCAAAACTTAGAGGAAGAATGTTCTGGGCAGAAGGAATGGCACTTACAAACAACCTTAGGCAAGAATGAGCTTGGTTTGTTCAAGAAACAGGAGCTTGGGAACATGGCTGACTCAGAGAGCAAGGTGTGGAGTAGACTGTGGTGGCACCTGGGAGGTAGGTAGTGGTCCATCTCTGGAGGTAGTAGGATCCCCCTGGACCTTGCTTAGCTGCTCCCCCAGCCCTCACCCTTATGAGGACAACTTCAGCACATCCTCCGGGTCTTAGTCTAGATGTTATTTCCTCCTTCCCTGACCCTTCTGTGTGTTCAATGCCTCTGCTTGTAGCGCTCTGTCATTCCTTATGCATAGAACTTTCACGCTAACGTTACATTGGCCTGGTTTCTGATTGTCGCCCCTACTAAACTGTAAGCTCCTTGAAAATGAGAAGAGTGCCTGGCACGTAGCAAACATTCAGTTATTGAATGGGTGCATGGGTGTTTGGCTGGCTGGGCAGGTGGGTGGGTGGATAGATGAACCAAACATCTATAGAAACTCCACCTGTGAGATGTTCAGATAAGGACTTGGGATGTCCCAGAGCAATCTGAGCGGTGCTGTGGGACTGGCGTGTGGGGAATCAGCCTGCTCAGAAATGGCTCTCTGCGCTCTCTTCAGAGAACTGAATATTTGACCTTCCAAATTCTGATCACTTTGGGTAAAGTGTAGCAGGAATACCTGAGGTTGGACAAGCCCCTGGGTCCCTTGGCAGAAGTAATGAATACTTAGCCAGGTGCAGGGCTTTGGGGTCGGACCAGATGGGGTTTGAGTCTTGCTTGTGTCACCGGTTGCATGATCCAAGGCAAGATGGTGAACCTCTGTGAGCTTCACTTTCATTACCTGTAATGAAAGGGTAAGGCTGTCTCTAGCCTTGTGCGTTTGTACAATGATAAGAAGAGGTCATGCATGTAATGAACTTGGCTGAGGGTTTTGCACTTACCGAGTGCGCAGTCAGTGATGGCCGTTGCTGCCATCTTCCCCATCCCAGTAGAGATAATTTATTGTAAGTAATCCAGCACTCACCTGACTGCCCTCAGCCTCTCTGGACTTGACAGTACTAACCTTGCAGGCATTAGAGATGGGCTATGTCGAGTTTGTGGCACACAGTAGGACCCAGCATTTGGTAATAATAACCAAGCATTGGCCACAAATACTGAATGGGCCAGAACTGTGCCTGCCATGTGGGGCGATGGGAGGTGAGGAGGTGTGGTCTGTGCCAGGACTGCAGACGAGCTGAGCTGGGGCCCTGGAGCACCACTTGCTGAGGTAGAAGGAAGAGGGAGGGGTTCTCCAGGCGGGAATGAGCAGAGTGAGGAGACCTGGCCGGCACAGAATACCTTTCCTTTCTTCGTCTGGTTTGTCCTTAAATCTTCACAGGAGACTTTGCCAATAGCCATTCTGCCGAGGCAAGAGACACCTCAGCCGGGCAGTCTGGAGGTTCATTTATTCTTGCCCTTCTCTAGGGGCGGGCAGCCTGGGGATTGCGGGGTGTGCTCAGAGCTGCCAGGCCCTCTATTGTTCATTCAGAGCAGAACATGAAAGGTAGCCAGATACCTTTTCCCCTCCCAGGGGGACTGGCCTAGTTAACTCCGGGGAGAAGCAGAAACCGACTCCTGTCTTCCTTTCCAGCCATTTTCTCCCTCAAATGCTAGGAGCGAATTCAAGCGAGCAAACCTGTCTTAGGGCTCCCTAGAGACTCCGAGTCCCTTTCTCTTCACCCTTTTGTGCAAGTCTGTGGACGGTGTCCAGGGTGGGTCCCGCTTTGGAGCTCACTGTCCTCCTGAGGCTGAGGGTCAGTGCTTGGGACTTGGCATCTGTCAACACAGGCTAAGCTGGGCTCCCAGGACAGGGCTTCTGCCACTGACCTGGCTCAGACCAGACTCTCCAAGAATGTCAGTGGCCTGGCCCTGGTTCTCGGCTGCTCATCTGGTTGTTTAGGTGAGGTGAATGGGCAGGGATCCTCCAGTGGGACGGCAACAGAGGGGCTGTATCCAACCATATGACCAAGGTCCAACCACGTCGCTCCATGTTGTCATTCCTCTGCCCACCCGAGTCTTCGGATGAGTTTTAGTGTGTGTGTTTAGCGTTAAGATAGAGGGGAATGCTATTCCTTATTTCCTGGTGAGATAAGAGTTTGGGATCAGAATAAAATGATAACCAGTGCACAGTGGCTTAGTATGATGTTACCTTCCAACTTCTTGTGAAGAAAAGGGATGAGAGAGAAGTATCCTGGTCTGAGATGCGTTCTCTTCCCACTTGTAGTGGAAATAAGAATCTGCTGAAAGCAGACAGAGAGCATTGCTGTGATCTGCTGAAAATGAGGGCATAGCCCCTGCAAATAAAAGGCTTAGCCCCTAATTCAGGGATTGCATTTGGTTGCTAGTCATAGAACAACCCAATTCGGGATGGTCACTCAAATTGGGCGTTCGTTTTCTCACAGAACAGGAATCCAGGCCGGTATACCAGCTCCATGATGCCATCAGGAGCCCGGCTCTTGCTTTCTACCCAGGTTTCAGCAGGTGGCTTTCATTCACATTGTTGTCACCTTGCTCTCCAGCACAGAGGCTACATTCCAGGCAAGAGGAAGGGAAGGTTAGCTAAGCCAGCTAAGGTGCCTTCTTTTAAAGACTTGAAGATGTCTGCGTACGTCTTATTGGCCGGATCTGTGTTAGTTACATGATCACCCTCGGTTCCAAGGCAGGTTGGGAAATGTATGTTTTATTGCTGGGTACATTGCTGCTTTAAAAAATATTGGGATAAGGCAGGAGGGGAGAATAGATGTTGGGAGGCAACCCATTTGCATGTGAAGACACACTGTGTGCCAGACATGCGCTGTGCTTATTCTGTGCATTGTCCCCTTTAATCCTCCCAGCAACCCAAGAAGGCAGGGGCTGGTGTCCCCATTTTGCATAGGAGGAACCTGAAACCAGAGAGGTCAGGGACTTGCCCAGAGGCATCCAGCGTATATTGGGGTGAAGCCAGCATTTGAGTCCAGGCCTGACTAGCTCAAAATCCTATGCCCTCTGGGTTTGTTGTGCTCGGGAAGTGATATATATATGGTCCAAATGGTCACCAAATGTCAGAAATTTCCCATGTTTTGAACAATATCTAACTCCAGGTGCTTGCAGTGATCGCAGTGGCCTGCACAGGAAAGGCTGTGTCATCTTAGCTACACATCTATGCCCTGCACGGCCAGCGTCTGAGTGACACAATCGTTGACAGCCGAGGGTGCTTCATTCTTTCCCATCACTGTGCTCCATTGAGCATGGCAAATCTATTTTGTGACAGGTCTCCTGATTTGAGAAGTCATGTGTTAAATTGTTGGGAATATAAGGAGACAGGGAGAAAGCAAAAAAACATTTTTGCCTTGAAGCCTATAACTTAGTAAATTCAATGTTGAAGTCGGGGAAGGTGGGGGAGTAGGGAGCATTGCCTCCCCTTTCTTACCTGTAGAGCTAGAGTTTAAACATTTAGGGCACAAAGGCATTTTCCCTATGGCCCAGCAGCCATGGGACTAGGAGTTGTTCCTAACCCCAAGTCGTAGGGCCTAGAATGCTGCCAGGCTACCATTCTTTTAGGGGTTCTCGAAAGCTTTGATTTGTAGTAAATGTTGGTGCTAATCTGAAGAAAAGGTTTGTCATTCCCTATCAAATGTATCTTCAGGAAGGACTGACATATACAAGGGTGCGTACATCATATGTACACGTAAAGTAGGACTAAGATGGACAGTTATAAGTTAGAAAAGCATGGCACACTCCACGATTTGAAGTCAGTTTATGGGAACAGTTTATTAGATGGGGTGTTAGGATCGTCTGGCTTTGATGGCAGAAGCTATTTCCTCTACTACTTTCTCATGCACCCAAGTGCCCATCCAGTGGGTGTATGAGTGCTCAGTAAATCCATGGTACCTGATCAGGAAAGTCCATGTTGCAGTTGGTTGCCCTGAGACACTGTACCACAATCCTGGGGCCCTGTAGTTGAGGAAACGCTTTTCCCTTCAGTTCTTACGTCATACATGTAGGTGGTGTATTTGCTTCACAATGTAGCTTGTATGACAAAAGGTGGTTTTTCTTTGGGTGCGAGTAACGGGAGGTGCAGTTACTTAGGCCTCACAATTAGAGTAACCAGGTGCTAAAGCTCCTTGGCCGGGGCTTGACCCAGAGTGTGGCCAGAGTTTAATCTTAAGGCAGCAGCCTTAGCACATCCTCCATGGACGGTTTCTCAAATTTGAGGAATAGCAAAGAGGATAAAGGCCCAACTTAAGCAACGTGAAGGCTACTGGTTGGGGTTACACTGATGTGGTTATGGAGGATTAAAGGAAGAAAGGAAAGATGAAATCAAAACCTAGAATGTGTACATTGTGGAACAGAGTTGTCACTTCATAAATTTACTATAAGAATTGCTTTTTCTAAAAGTGTAGAACCTGAATAGTTCCTGTATGTTCCCACTGCTGGAGGTTATAGTAATGGAAAGGCCCTCAGAGATCATCCTATAAATATCCTATATAATAAAGAGCTAATATGCTAATTAGACCGAATAGCCAAACGACCTTCTGGACAACCTTCCGGACGAAGCCGGGGCTGCAGGGGCCAGCCGAGGCTGTGAGGGGCTGCGAGGGCTGGCCGAGGTAGCTGGGGCTGCGAGGGCCGAGCCCCTTGCACAAATTTCGAGCATCGGTCCTCTAGTGTCATTATAAAGTGATATAACAGGATTCCTTCCACTATAAGTAATAGAGACCAAACTCAAACTCAGACTAGCTTAATGAGAAAGAGAAGTTATTGGTTCACAAACAAAAAGTCCAAATATTTATCTGGTTTAGGTACAGCTAAATCTAGGAGCTCAAGTCCAGCATTTAGGATCCTGTTTCTTTCCCTCTGCTTTCCTTGGTGTTGGTTTTATTTTCAAATAGTTGCTTTCCACACAGTTGTAGCAGCTCAAGACCAGCTCCAACCGGTGTCCCAGGGCTAACTCTGATTGGCCTGGATTAGGTCATGTGTCAACCCCTGAACCAGTCACCGAGACTTCAGAGCCTCAGCTGGGCAGGGACTAGGACAGTGGGCAGCTTCCAAACCACATGGACTGAGAGTGGACGAGGGTGATCCCCAAATGAAAATTGAAATGCTGTTACCAGAAGTTATAGGAGGTGGGGGCAAAGAGGTCCCCTAGTGTTGGATAAAAGATGGCTCACAGTCTGTTGTTGTTTCCCACAAAGCTTTGGGTTTTGATGGAAAAGTCATGAGCACATGAACGGTGGGATGTGGAGTTGCGTTCCTATTCTCCAGGCCCAAGTTAAGGCCAACAGTTAGTACACACTAAGAAGCAGACCCTGTGTTAGGGGGTGTATATTCACTTTTTATTGACATTTTAATTCCGTTTTAGCTCCCAGACTGGATTGGTTTTGGCCTGAACCTGTGCTGAGTATTGGTAGCTGAGGTTATGTGGTCGTTGCAAGGCCACCTGGGTCTGGCCGCCCAGAAGTAAATGCAGCAGCATTTCCATTGTATGCTTTCATGCTGAAATGGAGAGATCTCTGGCTTGGCCGTTTGAAGAGCGATGGATCTCAAGGCCAGGACTTTTTCACCATGGGGTACACGTACACTGGCTGCCCCATCCAAGGGTCTCTGGTAATTTTCCTGGTCCTTCTGGGATGGAGTGTGTTCCCCTCCCGTCCTCCCCATTCTAAATTCTGCAAAGCTTGCGGAGCCGCTGCTGTGCCCCTGGTACCAGATAGTGGGAATGTTCCTTACGCTGCCATTGTTCTTGGGGCCGTGCAGGCAGCCAGTGGGCTCAGGAGCCTTTCTGTCCAAGCGGGACCGCCTCAGGCAGATGGCAATGGGAAGGTATGAGACTGTCACTGTATCATTTACTCATTCAGAGTGCTTACAGAGCGCCTGTTCTGTAACAGTCTCTGCACACAAGTTCTGGGCATATGATGCTTGGCAAGATGGGCCTCTCGCCTGATGGAACTCAGTCTACTTGGGCCAGTTGGGCCAGGGTGACCATGGAGTCGGTGAAGGTGCTGATCTAGACTGGGTACATGTGGCTGGGGTGGCTTCCAGGAGGTGGTAACATTTTAGTCAGATCTCCAAGGAGTAGACGTTTAAGTGGGTGGAGTGAGGGACTGGGCATAAAAGGTGGTCCGGGCAGAGGGAACAGCCCGTGCACAGGTCTGGAGGTAGTGTGAGTGCCCGGGGTGTGCTTTGGGGAGACTGGCTGCCGGCTGTGCTGTCTGGATCGGGCTGAGTGTACTGCTGTCGTTGCAGGGACCTGGAGAAGCTGGAGCGGCAGGCGGTCCCCCAGGTTAACCACGCAGAGTCCTGTCAAGAGTGTGGCCGCGTGGGATCCGGACATGCGAGGGATTGTCCTCATCGCCGCCACGAGGACTCCTACAGCTACGAGAGGCGGGAGCAAGAGGAAGAACGGTACCGTTCCCACCCCTCCGAGGGCAGGAGGGACAGGAGCAAGACCAGGTCCCCGTACTCACCAGCTGAGGAGGATGCCTTATTCGTGGATTTGCCCAGTGGCCTGAGAGGCCAGCAGGCCCAGCCCCAGAGGGCAGAGAAGAATGGCATCACATATGGCCCAGGAGAGCAGAATGGGACTGGCGGATACCAGCGGGCCTTTCCTCCCAGGACCAACCATGAAAAGCACAGCCAGAGGAAGGGCAGCCTGGCCCCCGTGGAGCACTGGGCAAAGTCCCAGAAGGCGGATGGCAGGAGGTCAGTAATAGAGCTAAATCGCTGCTGCCTATGAGCAACATAACGCAGTAACAGTCACTGTCATTTACCCAGCATGCACTGGGCAATGCTGGCCTTAAACTCTCTACCTCCATTATCTCAAAAAATCCCGTAACAATTCTGCAAGGAGGGGAATAGTCCCAATTTACAGATGAGGAGACTGAGGCTGGGGGAAGGGAAGGAACCTGCCCAGGGTGCACAGATATGTGGCAAAGCCAGAGTTCAGATCCGGTCCTGCAGGCCTCCCGAGCCACGCGAGATAGCACGAGGAGGCTTCTTTGTTCCCCGGGGAGCGCGCTTTGAGACAGTCAGCCTGTAGTCAGTAACTCCTCTTCTCCCTTTACCTGCTCCTTCTCTGCATCCGGGAAGTAGTTATAGAAACTAGAGTAAATGCAGGCCCGTTTTTAACTTCCAGCACGTAGAGTGGCACTTGGGCACTGCTGCCTTGGGCTTCACCATGCCCGTTCCTTCCAGAAGCAGTTTTCAGTGATTCAGAGCACGTGAATCCTTGCTATTTGCAAAGCACTGTCTGTATTTTATTATAATTTTATTTTTTTAAAAAATCTATTTTATTGATTTTTTACAGAGAGGAAAGAGAGGGATAGAGAGTTAGAAACATCGATGAGAGAGAAACATCCATCAGCTGCCTCTTGCACACCCCCTACTGGGGATGTGCCCGCAACCAAGGTACATGCCCTCGACCGGAATCGAACCTGGGACCCTTCATTCCGCAGGCCGACGCTCTATCCACTGAGCCAAACCGGTTTCGGCTTTTATTATAATTTTAGATTAATTAGGGCACATTTACGAACGTGAAGAATTCAGGGTCACCCAGCTTCCATTGTGCCCAGAAGCCCCTGTGTTTTGCCTTCATTGCAAAGATGGCAAACCCCCCCCACTCCCTGTCCTCAGGCTTGTGAAACAAATGACCGACTGTAGAGGTGAGAGCGAGGCCTGGGTGCATTCAGAAAGTGCCCCCTGCGCCAGAAGAACCCGGGGAAGCACCAGAGCTCAGGCCGAGTCTGCCACGGCCTGGTAAACATGAGCTGACTGCCACACTTCATTCTCCCTGTTGGCGAGCCGGCTCTCCACCCGCAGGCTCTGCAGGCAGCAGCGCTCCTGGGGAATAGCCCAGGCCTGCTTCCCAGCGTGTGGGTGTGGAGCGCATGTGCGGGTTGTGTAACCTCTTTAATCTGGTCCAGCTGGACGGTCGTGAGGGTAGATGGTGAAGTCACAGTGGAACCCCCTAAGCAATTGATGGACATGGTTGTGGGCCAGACTGGGAGGAGGAGGGCCTTTTGTGTCATAGCTGAGATGCTTTCCCATCCCCACTGGGCCTGACCAGGTGTCGGTTTGTTCACATTTGGTGTCTTATGGAAAACGGAAGCTCTGCTCAAGGACACGGGGGAGGGTGCTGCTATGCTTGGTGCTGGACAAGGTGGTTGTAAGTGACTTTCCTGCTGAATGAGCTGGGAAAGCTGGGTCCTCAGATTAGTGTGCAGGTCCTCAGATTAATGTAAGGAATTTGGGTTTTATTTGAGAAAGCAACGGGGAACCACGGAAAGGATTTTTTTTATAAGTATATTTTAATTTTTAAATTTTTTACGATTTAAGTAAAATTCAGCTAGTTAACATAAACATGGAAGAAATGCACATAATTTACAGCCATGTACAGAATACAATAGCAACCCTCGTATAAATGGTCAAAAGATATCAACTCTTGAAGTTGATTATTAGCTATGACTTTGAAAGGTCAAGATTTAATTGTTCACATATACAGGGGTACACATTCAAAATGTTTATTAACACAAAAACTGAGTGAAACTAGAATTTTCAGTTTCTAAAAGGAGTAGCATAAGCCCTAACCGGTTTGGCTCAGTGGATAGAGCGTCGGCCTGCGGACTGAAGGGTCCCAGGTTCGGTTCCAGTCAAGGGCATGTACCTTGGTTGCGGGTACATTCCCAGTAGGGGGTGTGCAGGAGGCGGCTGATGGATGTTTCTCTCCCATTGATGTTTCTAACTTTCTATCCCTCTCCCTTCCTCTCTGTAAAAAAATCAATAAAATATATATAAAAAATAATAAAAGGAGTAGCATAAAAAGTAGCATATATCTTAACAAGAAATATAAGGGCATGACAGAGAAGAGATCTGAGTAGGCAGAAAGTTAGTACATTATATGTTTTTATATAATTAAAATTCCAATTTATGGAAGGAACCATGTTCTTAGGAATGTTGAAGTCATGATCAATATTAGATGAAAAAGCTAAATTATTACATTTATCAGCCCCGAAAGGGCCCCTATATGTAGTGTTAACAGTCTGGGCAGAAGAGCATGTAAACAGCGAGAGACAGGCGTGAACAATACTGGGAGAGTGAAGGATAGATTGATTTCTAGCATTTAAACCCTTCACGTTCAAATTAATATTTTGAGTGATTTAACAGAAATCTAAAAATACTGACATGTTTATGCTCCAATAAGAGTAAACACTCATTATTTTTAACCCAAACTCTGTTGGTCCTAATATACTAGTGCTTTTCTACAATGGGCATTAGGTTTTAGGAGACAAAAGGCTGGATTAAATGGTCTAACAATATTCTATTCTTCGTTTCGAAGTTACAAATCAATTACTTGTGGGCCCCATCCTTAAAGGCTGGTTCCACAGTTACATACATAATAAAAATTAAGACAAGGCTTTGGTGATTGTTTTTTTTCCTGGATTTAAAAGCACTAGGGGACCCCACAATCACAGGGTTTGGTAATTCTCAGATTTGGACTTTGAAACTTAGGAGACTATTTTCTATGAGCCCCAAGTACCTTAAATCCAGAGTTCTTTCTGTTGCTCTATGAGGGTATGCTCTTTCAATATCTACTGCTTTAACCTGAATAAGTTCAGTTTAATTTTGAGAAGATTCTACAATAAAAGTACATACCCATCTGAAGAGTGCCAACCACCTCCAAATGTATATAATAAAAAGCTAATATGCAAACGACCAAATGGTGGAATGACCGGTCACTATGATGTGCACTAACCACCAGGGGGCAGACACTCAATGCAGGAGCTGCCCCTGATGGTCAGTGTGCTCCCACAGGGGGAGCGCCGCTCAGTTAGAAGCTGGGCTCACGGCTGGCGAGCACAGCGGCAGTGGTGCCTCTCCTGCCTCCGTGGCAATGTTAAGGATGTCCAACTGATGGTTTAGTGGGCCTAAGCCATCAGTCGGACATCCCCCCAGGGCTCCCAGACTGCGAGAGGGCGCAGGTCTGGCTGAGGGACCCCCCACCCCCCCCCCCAAGTGCACGAGTTTTGTGCACCAGGCCTCTAGTTTAGAAATATTATCTCTGTCAGACATAAAGTGCACTACAGCAGACTGTGCTTTGGGGGAAAAAAAGAATGAAAACAAACGACCTTGCTCCTTTCCAGTTGTTGCACAAAGAAACAGCCTAAGACTAAGACCTTTTCCTTCCAGTACATACGCAAAACTCACTTTTAAAAGCTAAATATAATGCGCTAAAGGTCAGGATAAGTTTTACTTGCTCAATACAAACAGGAATACCACTGGAAGGTTTTAAGAGGTAAGTGATATAATGTGATTAATAATCCACAAAGCACCTGGGGAGGAAGGCGGCTGTTGTAGTGGCCGGGATTCGTGACAAAGGAAACAGAAAGAAAGAGACTGGAGGTGCATTTTAGAGGCTTAAAAGCAAAGCTTGTCAATGAATGGGAAGTTCAGGATGAGAGAAAGGGAGGAACAAGGAGGATCCCTAGAATTTTCACTTGAATAACTGGGTGGTTCTGATGTGGGGAGGGTTTAGAAACTTGTTTGGGGGAAACCAGGGTTTCCATGTTGGACATATAAGTTTGAGAAACCTATTAGCTACCCAAGGCCAGATGTCATGTAGGCAGTTAGATGTGGATGGTGATGTTGAGGTTTGAGGGCTGGTTGGACATGCTAATTGGGGGCAATCAGCGTGTAAAGGGTACCCCAATACTTAGAAGTTAGCAGCAGGAGAGAGATACTGCAGAGAAGACTGGTCAAAGGGAAACTCATGATAAGTTAGCCGTTTCCTCTTCTATGCAGCTCTTAGGAACTGAAGTCTGTATGGAGCTGGCTGGGGGAGACAAAAGCAGGAGAAACCAGGCGTCGGGGCAGATAAGAAGGGCAAAGGTGGACCCCGATGAGCCTGTATTTCCTGATGGAGAGTTTGGATGTAAGCCTGAGGCCCGTGAAAGCCATTGGTGGACTTTCAGCAGCAGCCTGGCATGGCACTGTCACTGAGAATGGTTCACAAGGCATTGGCAGAGAAGCGGTATGGAAAAGGAATTCCACAAGCTGAGTGACTGCTCTGCAGTTACAGGTTATTCATTGTGAAGTGTCTCCACGTAACTGTTTCTGGCAGCCCACAAACCCGCATTATTCTGCTACACACAGTGGTCTGTGTTTGGGGGTGGGGTGCACATCGGGAGCTGGAGGATAAGTCAACACCAGCCGATAAGAGGTGGCTGGCGAAGGCGTTGGCCTGTCCCTAGGATGTGAGATGGGAGTTCGAGCCGTTCTTATCTAAGGGGCAGGGTGACATCAGGTCTGTGGATGAAAACAGTCCGTTGACCTTGGAGGTCATTGAGCACGCGGTGAGAAGAGCTTCCGACTAGTGGTAGAAGCCCTTCTCAGTGGGCTGAAAAGCAAAAGTGAGGAATTGAAGGCAGAGTATGAACTACCCTTTTGGGAAGAAAGCTGTCAGTTTCTGAGTAAGCAAAGTACTTGGTCTCTGATCATTCACTGCTGTCTTGAAAGGACTGAGTGAGCCTTGCATTCCCAGAGTTGTGGTGTGTGGTTTTTTTTTTCTTGAAAATATATTTAAGAAAATATATTTGGAATCTCTTACTGTCAAGAAATAAGTTGAGCTGGCTGCTTAATGCAGGAACCGCCTCCATT
The DNA here is from genome assembly GCF_027574615.1 of Eptesicus fuscus. Classification (NCBI taxonomy): domain Eukaryota; kingdom Metazoa; phylum Chordata; class Mammalia; order Chiroptera; family Vespertilionidae; genus Eptesicus; species Eptesicus fuscus. Next base: position 53,434,510 of record NC_072485.1, on the reverse strand, counting down.
TGAAAATATAGACAATGGATATGTCTGCTTTGTGTATGATTAAGACTTTGCTAATCTCATTAGATTGAGCATGTTGGGCTGTATTAGGATCTTGTGTTCGTGGCTCTAGACCACAAGAAATTGTTTATAACTGTTCTTTCAGGACTTGGAGATATATATTATATTTCACATCAATACACTCCTTTATAACGATGGTTTGGGGGAACAGACTGACGTACCCTTAGAATCTTAGCACATTCTAAGAGGTTGGTTTGAAATGCCAGCCTTCTATTATCCGCTGGTGTTTAAATTAATGCACACTTGTGAAATAAAAAGGCAGGGGTGGGTTGCCCTCGCTGGTGTTGCTCAGTGGTTAGAGCGCCGGCCCGTGGACTGAAGGGTTCCCGGGTTCGATTCCGGTCAAGGGCATGTACCTGGATTGTGGGCTTGATCCCCAGTAGGGGGTGTGCAGGAGGCGGCTGATGGATGTTTCTCTCTCATCGATGTTTCTAACTCTCTCTCCCTCTCCCTTCCTCTCCGTAAAAAATCAATAAAATATATATATAAAAAAAAGGCAGGGGTGGGGGTGGAATCAGGGACTCAGACATCAGCGAGGAGCAGAGGAGGAAGTGAAAGTCCTACACAGTTGATATGGAAGTGAGGGTGAGAACGGTCTGCTGGATAAGGAATTGATGATAAAACTTGATTTTACATTCCGATGAGACTATTTTATAGAGCCTGTGTCAGAATATCCTGTTTGCTTTGGTGCCTTTTGGAACAGGGAGGCCCCATAGCCACAGAGCAGGGTATGAGGGCAAGAGACCCTGAGCACTCTTTTTGGGGTCAGTCTGGAGTTGGGGGCCAGCAGATGGGTCTGCTTTTGGAACAGAGCTGCTCCCAGGGTGACCTTTATGTCATCTTACAGCCCTGCCTACCTCCTGGTCCTTCCTCTGGAACCAGGGCTCACCATGGCACTGGGGTCTTTGGGGTTGCCTCCAAATGGCCAGCGGCTAGGGGTGGGGAGGTGGGGAGTGATAGGCTAGAGGACAAGCTGAGGGCTTTGGGGCACTGCCCAGTGGGGTCTCTGACCGTGGGACACAGGCAGGCGCCGGTGGGCTGCAGAGCCACTCCGAAGGGATGTGGGAGCACAGGTAGGACATGCTTTGTATAGTTTGCATTTTGCTTGAGGCAGAGTGAACAGTGGTTAGTAACGTCATAAGCTCCCCAGGGGGAGCCCAGCCTGGTTTGTGCCACTGCCATCACCGCGGTTAGAGGATTCAGGCCCCTTCCTGAGACAGGGTCCCCTCTGACGCTGGGAAATCAGCAGCAAACCCTGCCACCTAGTGGCAAGGAGACAAGCTACACAGACACGAGACAAGTCTGGGTTGAAGAGATCTCAACATTACCTCTTGTTAATTGCAAAGGTAACGATGAAAAGGGAGAAGAAAGCTACCATTTTTGAATGACAGCTATTTCTGTTTAAAATTTGTTTTTTATTGATTTTGGAGAGAGAGGGAAGGAGAGGGAGAGAGAGGAAAAAACATTGATTAGAGAGAAACATTCAACATTGATCGGCTGCCTCCTTCACGCCCCCCTTACCAGGCATCAAGCCCTGACCAGCAACCTCTTAGTGCATGGGTCATTGCTCAACCACTGAGCAACACTGCCCGGCGTATGACAACTATTTCTAATCCTCACAACAATCCATTGAATGGTTCTTCGTGTTCCCACTTTATAGTGAGAAAAGTGAGGGTGTATACATGACACCTGAGGGCATATAGTAAGGAAGAGATGAAATGAGATGAGTTTTAAAACAACTAGAATGGTTTTAGCACAATTATAATGTTAGCCACCTGAGGCCTTGTTAAAGCACAGGTGGCTAGGCCCCACCCCCAGAGTTTCTGACTTGGCAGGTTTGGGCGGGACCTGGTCACCTGCCCATCTAACTGCCTGGTGGTGCTGATGCTGCCGCACAGCCTCTTGCTCGTGGCGAGCACTGCATGGAAGTTTGCTGGATAAAGTTGATAGATAAAGGCAGGGTCAGGACTCCAGCCCAGGCCTGTCTGATCCCAACACCTGTTCTCTGTTGACAGCATGCCGCCTCTCAGGTTTGACTTTTAAGGCTGAATAAATCGCTACACTTGGCCCTTTGCTGAATTTTTGTTTCGCAGAATAAGACGGCAGGTTGGTTGTAGTTTTCGCAATCGTATCCGGCTTTTGTGTGCTGGCGTGTTCGTTAAAGGGCTGGTTATGCATGAAGACTTTCTCAGACCCTGGGCAATCCCACAGAATGTCAGACACGGGCCCTGCCCTGCATGGCTGTGCAGCTCGGCTGGGAAAGAGATGTCTTGCAAGTATGACAAGGACCCCAGAACAGTTACCGACTGTGTAGTCACCAAGTCAGAGCAGAGCAAGAGCCCCGAGGGCTGCGGCACTGCAGAGGCCTCTGTGGACGGACCGTGTCCTGGAGAGTGAGTGAGTTAGGGTGCACAGGGCACTGGGAGCCCATGCAGGTGGGGGAGGGAAGACCAATATGAGAATGAGGATAGCTGGGAAGGGAGCACCTGCTGGTGAAGGGCCTTCTATGCATCAGGCATGGAGCCTGCATTCTCCCGTGGACCCTTCAGAACAGCCTGTGAGGCAGGTAATTCTGTCCTCACGTTCCAGGTCAGGAAGCTGAGCCTCAGAGCAGTGGGCAAGCTGCCTAGGGTCACGTCGCCAGTGGATGCCAGAGCTAGGACTTTGGAGCTAGGACTCGACCCCAGTCAGACGGCCTCTGCCTTTTCCACATGAGACGTTGCCCAGGGGTGTAGGAGGCTGGGCGGGATTAGGGGGAAGCTCTCACTCTCAGGCTCCAGTAATTACAGGGCCGCATCTGAGGGGGGGCCTCCTGGCCTGTTGGGCCCGAGACGCCTGGCTCGCCCCAGCTCAGTCCTGGTCCCAGTCGGGGGAGCAGTGAGAAGACAGCAGGACTGCAAAGTGGGTTGGGGTCAGGCGCTGGCGAGCTATGAGGACCAGGCGAAGGGATTTAGATCTCATAGGCAGTGGGGGGGGCCATTGAAGTTTATGGAGCACGGCAGGGATTGGATCTGAACACTTGACTGCATACTGCGTGGAAACCAGTGAGGGAGGTCTCAAAGTTGTCTTGGGGGGCGGGGGGTTCATTAATCAGTCCCGGGACTAGAGTTGTAGAAAAAGAAAGGAACCGATGTCAGCCACGTCCATTAGGACCCTGCAGGACTTGGAGCGGCGATACCGGACACAGGCAGCGTCTCAGAAGAGCTGACGGGGGTTACGTGGGAGAGGAGAAGGCAGGGTCCCTCCCTTGACGTGATGGGCGTGGGGTGGCCACGTCGGCCTGGTAGAGGGTTGACACTCTGAGGCTGACGGGGGAAATGGCTCTAGAGTCCTTTGCCGAGAGACGGAAGTCCTGGATGTCCGCTTTGATTGTCCTCTGGGGTTCTTACAGGGCTCGCTCACCGGCCTGGCCGTGCACGTTTACGTAGCTGTGTTTCCAGATGCCTGCAGACCCTGGCGTCATCTGACCTGTCCTCCTCTCTCCTCAGCCTCCCCCCGGACCAGACCCTTCCTCGCCACGGCCCCAGCCAGCCCCTGTCCTTCCCGGAAAACTACCAGACGCTTCCCAGGAGCACCCGTCACCCCTCCGGCAGCTCCTCGCCTCCTCCCCGCAACCTGCCGAGCGACTACAAGTACGCGCAGGACCGAGCCAGCCACCTGAAGATGTCGAGCGAGGAGCGCCGGGCACACCGCGACGGCACCGTGTGGCAGCTCTACGAGTGGCAGCAGCGCCAGCAGTTCCGGCACGGCAGCCCCACGGCGCCCATCTCCCCGGAGTTCCCCGAGCAGGGCCGGAGCCGGAGCATGCTGGAGGTGCCGCGCTCTATCTCCGTGCCTCCATCTCCCTCGGACATCCCTCCCCCGGGGCCCCCGCGGGCCTTCCCACCCCGGCGGCCACACACACCAGCAGAGAGGGTCACCGTGAGGCCACCGGACCAGAGGAGGAGTGTGGACATCTCGTTGGGCAGTTCTCCCAGGAAGACATGGGGCCATACCACCAAGGTGAGGCTCTGGAGTCCTGCAGGGCTGCTGGGGGCCAGCATTAGGGCACCAGGAGCCTCACGTGGTTTGAACACAAATTTGAGCAATTTGCAATAATGATAGGTCACACTTATGCAGTAATCTTTGGTGTCAGGTGCAGGGCTAAAGGAGTTACTTAGTTACTTTAATTTTTACAACAGCCCAAAGAAGTAGGTGCTGTTATTATGCCCATTTCACTGATAAGAACTCTTGAGGCATTAAGAAATGAGTAACTTGCATGGGGCCAGACAACTAGAAGTCTGCTTCCTTGTAGCTTGGAAGGCAGGAAAAGCTGTCAGTGTTCAGTTTAATCATCTATAATAATAAAAGCGTAATATGCTAATTAGATCAGATGTCCTTCTGGACAAGGGAGGGGCTGCGAGGGAAGCCCGGGCCCCGAGTGCCAGGGGGAAGCCGGCGCCGGCAGCTGGGGGAAGGAAGGCCTACTCTTGCACGAATTGCCTGCGTCGGGCCTCTAGTGTATAATCAACTTAAGTGTTAACTCGTCAAGGGGCTTTCACAGTTGGTCACCGTCATAACCGGGTGAGAAAGGGGTGCATCCCCATTTTACAGATGAAGAGTGAGGCTCAGAGAGGTGACGTGCCTGAGGTAGGCTGCCCTGGCAGTGAGTGGCAGGGGTTCTGGCCCTAGCCCCGCCCCCTTGCCCGGCCCTCAGTGTGACTTCTTCTCTCCCCACCTGCAGAACTCCTCTCACGTGGACCGACGCTCCATGCCCTCCATGGGTTACATGACCCACACTGTCAGCGCTCCCAGTTTACACGGAAAATCGGTAATCGGTAAGTGGGGCTTCTTCCCCCCCCCCCCCCCCCCCGAGCCAGTCCAATGCAGTCTGCAGGGCAGTTATCAACCCCCAATGTAGAGATGAGAAAACTGAGGCTCAGAGAAGTCGAATGACTTGCTCAGGGTCACGCCGCCAGCGTGGGGTCCTTCCCAGACCCGATGAAGAGCTTGGGGGAGTGGAAGAGACCGTGGGCTCTTCTCTTTGGGACAGTGTTTTCCAGCCACCTGCTCTTCTCTCGTTAGCTCCTCTGCTGGTCTTGGCTTTGATTGGTTAACCATCTTCAAAGTGTGAGTCTGGGTGAGGGCCACTGCTGGCTGCTGTTTTCTGGGGAAAAAGCACTTCCTGCAGCCCCTTTCCCGCCAGTGCCTTTATTTGTCCTGCTGACAGAATTAATGCAGTAATTACCCAATGGTGTCACATCCGTGCTGTCCCAGCACGGGGCGAAGAGTAATTATAGCGGCGCGCTCCTGCGGTGGCTAATTTCCTCGTGATGTGTCTGCACACCTGCAGCTGGAGGAGCTCTCGCTGCTTCTCACCCGGTTACGGCGGCACCAGGCCAAGTTGGCCAGTGTGCGAGATTTCGCCGTGGGCCACTTACTGCAGCACCAGCTGACCTTTCCCACCTGCCAGGTCAGCACCCCAGGTCTCTGGGGGCCGGGGGCCACCCCGGAGGCAAGGGCGTGACGTGCTGGCCCGTGTTCCCTCGTGCCGCGCTCTGGTCTGTACTCGCTGTGTCTGGCTCTCTCCCTCGTTCCCTGCCTGTTTGCTTCTGGATGCGACTGCCGGACACTGCGCCACGGTGGTGGGCCCCCGTGCACGGGCACCGGGGAGGAGGCTGCATGTGGTGTGAGGGCCCCGAGCTGTGGCTTCTCTGGCTGTGAGTGGTGGCTGGCAGGCTGGTGTGTGGCCATGTCCGAGGGGCTGTGCTGGCTGTCGTCCTTGTTACCACCGTGGGTACTCCTGGGTGCCTGCAGGTGTGTGCCAGCCTGGAGGGAGAAGGCAGAGTGCCCAGCCGATGGACCAGGCAGCCTCACATCCCTTAGCCTGGTGAGCCTCACAGTGACCTGGGAGAGGGTAGGTAGGCAGGAATTGTTAGCGCACAGCAGGCAGTGGATCAAGAAGGGAAGTGACTTGCCTGGGATCCCTCGGTTACATCCAAAGCCCAGGACCTGCCTGCACAGTGTCCAGGCGGTTGCCCTCCCAGCATCTGGAGCAGCTTAAAGAAGATGCTGGTGCAGACAGGACCGGTCCCCCTGAGTTGCACAGATATCGGCAGAAGACAGATGCAGAGGGCGACGGGATTGTCGCCTTCCTTCCTTCCTTGTCCTGTTTCAGTGGGACCTGAGGCACTCGGGAAATGTACTGGGAAGAAGGAAAGTAAGGGAACACTTACAAAAACCCTAAGTTGAGAATGTGGGTGTGTGTTTTTTTTTAATAGCATTTATTATAATAACATTAACTTATTAATAATTTATTAATGATTTAATAGCATTGCTCTGTCCTTCTTACTGCTGTGGAAAGTGTAGAGGGACCAACAATAAAAAAGAAGGAAGTGTGTAGGAACTGGGCTGATTAAGGAACTGGGGAAGGGGAAAGGGACGGTTTAGGGACAGAAAGAAGATCTTGATAATTAGTGTCCCTGGCAATGGTCCTTCAGGCCTTCTCATGCTTAAAAGCACTGCCCGAATGTGTCGCATTGTTCCTTTGTGTGTGTGTTTTACGTCAGAGCTGTAAACGGACCATCTGCCCAGCCACGCTCGCCTCGGCTTGCTGGAGGCCTCTTGGTCTGCCGGGAAGGTGCCTGGGCTGCTTTTGAAACCTCTCTGCCTCACAGTTAGCGTCCGGGACCTACTGCATGGGAAGCACAAGTCCTAGGAGAGCAGTCTTTTCCTTATTCTCACTTTTCCTGGTAATTATTCTGAAGAACTCGGCCCTGTCGGAGACAATGCGAGCTGAGAGGTCTGACACTGGCCCTCCCTCAGGTAGCTCCTGATGTGGTCACTCTGGCGCCACGCTGAGCAAGGAAGCCAGAACTTCCAGGAAACTTCCAGTGGCTACTGGTGTTTATTATTCTGAAAGCCAAGGTCAAAGGACATCCCTGGGCCATCTGTTCCAGGCATTTACCCATACCAGTCATGGATCATTTTGCTTCATGCATGTGAATAACTAACTCCGTGCAAAGGTTTGATGACAAAATTTGGAGCACTGGCCATCGATGGGCCCCGAGCTCAGGTGTGGCGTGTCCTCTCCCGGGTGGACCTCTGTAGTTGTCTCAGGAGATCACCTCCGCCTCCGTGGCATGCTGTCCTAGCCTTCTGGTGGGATGTGTGCCGTCCCCCTCCTTGCCATCAAACTGCCCCCTCAGCTGTTGAGGGGACAAGCTGGCTTTCCCCACAGCGACCTGCAAGATCCATCATGCTGAGAGCGGGCTCCAAGCTGCACCAAGACATTTGTGCTTCCTCTGTGGCCCGGGAAGTGTTGGTCTGCTGTGGTCCCCGTCCCCGATGCTGTGCAGTGTAAATCACTCATGACGCCCTGAGTTATGGAAGCCCTGGCTGTTCGTAACTGGGTTCTCTGTGCTTCCTTTGAAGGCCGATGATACCTACCTCCAGCTGAAGAAAGACCTGGAATACCTGGACCTAAAGGTGAGCCACCTCAGGGGTTCGCGTCCCCTGGACACTCACCTGACGGAGCGTGTCCGCTCCGTCGTAGCCAAGCCCAAACCAAAGACAGTGCAGGTCTGATCAAACTTGGGTCCCAAATGGAGACGGCTGCGGTCTGATCAGAGGCATTTTATTTCTTACAGCCTCAGATTCTGCGCTTAGTTTCTTGTGAATTCTGCCGTGAGGTGTCTTGTCTGACCGAATGAGACCACAGGATTCGGATCTCTTCCTGTCCTTGGTCAGAACCCAGAGGTCCCTCCAAGTCATCCCCGGCTGCTTCTTCAGAGCCTGCCGTGGGGTGGGGCTGAGTTTGCTTCCGAGAAGCCCCTGGTGTGTGCTTTTGGTCACAAGCAGGCCGGCGGATTGTTCGCTGCTGGGGAGACGGTTCCATGTGGAATTACGTGGCTCTGAGGGGTGCCGTCTCTCCCACCCCCAGTTAGGAGACCGTCACTGGTGATAAAGCTCCGGGCTCCAATCAGCCTCCGTGGCACAGAGAGCCCGAGGAAGCCGTGGCACCGAGAGGCACTGCCTGGCAGCGGCTGCCGTGGCATTCGCCGGGCTCTCTGAAAGCTCCCACTGTGACGGCACTTCCTGTGGCTGAGCCGTGAAACAGACGGAAGGACTGTGACCTTTAGTTAACTGCGGGCGTGAGAGGCGGGCGGGCACCCAGGCGCATGCCTCCTCCAGTCTCCGGGGTACCTGGCTTGAGAGGTTTTTAACGGGGATTGTCATCCAGCCTTGGAGAAGCGGGCTGCGAACATCAGGCCCTATGGCAGCCTGTTTAGAAATCAACTAATTAACTTCTGTATCTAGTGAGCACTTGCTGTGTACTCGGCTCTGGAGAAACCTAGGGGAGGTGCAAGCGTAAAATCGAGGCTCTCTGGGTTGGGGAAAGAAAACATCCCCAAATAACAGACTTGTGTACAAAGATGTGGCCCAGTGCTCAGAGCGGAGATAATGAGGCTCTCCGTGGGCTGCCATGCTGGGAAGGCTCCCGAGGAGGTGGCATGTGGGTGGAGCCTGGAAGAGCCAGAATATTTGGGTTGGCTGAGATGAAAGGGAAGGGGATGGAGGGAGCCAAGGAGAGCCAGGTGAGGGTGGTGCGGCCTTGGCCTCAGGAAGTGGAGGTAGCTCGTTCATGCTTCTGTCTCAGGCTTCCGGAAGGAAGGTGCAATGAATAGAAGTCTGACTTGGTTTTTGGACACGAGCAAAACGGGGTTCTCTCAAAACCAGGGCATTTTCTAGTGCACGTGGCGTGAACGAGTATTCTAAGTGTGGCAGTAATGCCTCAGGGTACAGAGTGCTCAGACGTGGGCGTGGGCTAACCGTGCTCCCCAGCCCGTGCTCCCGTGCCCTGATGGGACGGAGCGGAGTCCTTCCACCACGCCCACCACCCCCACCCGACCGGGGGAGGTCCACAGCCCCTGGCCTCCATCTGCCACGTGTGCCCCCACATCCCTGGTCCCTGGCCTTCCTGACGCCAGCCACCATGTCGCTGTGTCTTCTCACCCCTGTTCTGGGGCCGTGCTGTCGGCACAGAAGGATTCGTAGAGCATCCACGTCCTCGGCCTGTGGCAGAGGCTCAGCCCGGCAGCCGCACAGGTGTGTGTGACACCCTTCGCCACGCTCGGTGCACAGGGCGAGAGGAACTTAATGAAGTGCCTGGGCCAGAAGCCTCGGAATAGCTGTCTTCTGACCCCTGTTTGTGGGGGAGAGCCGAAACGCACAGTTGTCCTGGAGTAAAGATCCGGCCCAGACTGTAGGATTGGTGTTAAAGGGGGTCTAGAGAGAGGGAAACTGAGGCACGGGATAGCAGAGCCAAGCCAGGAGGCCCTGTGTGTCCTGACTCGCAAGAGAAGCTGAAAGACAATTCAGGGTGTCATGCGTGCCGGCCCCTGTGCTTTGCTCCGATTAAGTTTGTGAGCCCCTCAGCAGTCCTGGGAGGGAGGTGACGGATTATTTCGTATAGACTGAAGCTCTGAGAGAGAAATGACTTTCTCAAAGCCACATGAGCAGGTGCTGGGGAGTCAGTACTTATGTGTTGCTCTGACTCTGGAGCTCATGCTCTTAATCACCTTTCCTCCCAGACTTTCCTAAAAATCTCCGTCTACCACTGTGCACCCGGAGGAGTTAAGTGTTTTATGGAACCGAACTGGGGGTCATTGTGCCAGGAAATGTGTTTGATGTGATGGAGGCAAGGTGTGTCCTTGGGGTGTTTCACTGCCTGGGAGCTGTGTGTGCCCAGAACATTAGCAATTGGAAGTTGTCGCTGTTGGTCATGGACGACAGCTGATGCCCGGCCTCCCCTGGTCTTGTGGATGTTGCTCCAGTTGCTGGCTCCTCTCGGAGAACTAGTCCCCTCGATCAATGGACCAGAGGCCCGCGTGGGAAGAGATGCTGGCGGGGGGGGGGGGGCGGGGGGGCGGAGCGATTTATGCTGCGTGTGAGTCATCCGTCTGGCGTGGCTGCGGGAAAAGCAGGCACCACCTTGGCCTGCCTCCAAGGGACAGGGTGCCCATATCGGGGAGGCAGCAGGCCTGCTCTGCTCTGACCCCACTGGGGTACAGGGTTCCCAGATGAGGGAAGGGCTGGATTCAAAGGAGAGGTGCTGAGGACCTGCAAACCATGGCTGAGTAGTGTATAGGTGGGATGCTTTCGTTGGCAAGTGTCTGAAACCCACCTCAACCTACCAAGCCGAAAAGGGAAAATACGTTACAGGGGTTACATTCCCCGGGCTTAGACCATGTTGTCACTGGTCTGCCTTCCTTAGTGTGCAGGCTGCCTCCACATGGCCAGGGAAGGTAGCCATCTGCAAATCCAGGTTCATTTCCTCCCGGCCTCGCCTCCCCTCGGGGTGAAGGCGAGGTCCCTCAGGGAGGGCATGCTGGGCAGAAGCAAGAAACACAGCGGCTAGCACAGCTCCAGTGCAGAATGGTCAGAGGTTAGGTCAAGTCAGGGGAGACAGAGAGAAATATTACCAGGTGCCTCCTGGGGGCCTAAGGGGAATTAGGACAAGTGGAGAGTAGCTATCAGTAGATGGTTTCCGTTTAGTAGGAGAAAGACTTTTCTCAAAGGGCCACCTCAGCTCACGGTGAACTCCCCACCACGGCGCAGCTGGGGCCAGAGGAGCACTGGGTGGGAGGAGCGGCTGGGTCAGGAGCACCCTGAGGCCGCTGGCTCCTGAGGTTCCGTGGCGTGCTAGACAAAATGGGCGGACGCTGAGTCCGGCGGGGGCCCCTAGGATGAGGGCCTCTGTGGACACAATTGAATGGGCCCGGGCATGGAGATCAGACAGGCACAATCCCCACTGTCACCGGCTCCTTGTGAGAGGTCCCTGCTGGGTCCTTTGGGGAGAGGAAGGAGGTTGGCCTAGAGTCCCCCTCGTCTCTGCCTTAAGGATCCAGAGCACATCATCCCTCCCCCGCCCCCTCCCACCCCATCAGCGATGGTCAGCTTCCGGAATCAGGGTGTGGTGACGTGGAGTTTTTTTTTCTTCCTGAAATGAGCATTCCTGCTACGGTGCCACGCGATCCCACGGAGGTGCACTCCACTGTCTTAGAAGACACCTTGTTGAATGTTCTTCTGGGAAATGTTTACTTCTCTGGCGTTTTCCCTGGCGGTGCCAGGGTGGAAAGGGCTCCCCGTAGATTAGGCGTCTGCCTCTGCCTGGCAGTGTTTGGGCACCTGGTGTTCTTATCTCAATCCTCTCGGCATCCCTGAGCAACGCCAATAGGAATTACTATCCCCACCTTATCAACCAGGAACGCACGTATCAGAGAAGTAGCTTCTGCAGTCACACGGCTGGGATTCAAACCCATACCTGCCGTCTTCCTTCTGTGCACCACGCACTTCACCTGCCCTAAAGGTGTATTCTCGAATTGTACTTCTGGCATTGGAGTTCTGCACTTCAAGACCCTACCCCAGCCCCCGGGTCTGCAGAGGGGCGTGGGGGTTCCCTGTTGTTGACAGCTTGAGCTGTTTTTACGCAGCCGTGAAGCACAGCTGGGCCGGGAGGCAGAGGGGCGGGTGTCTGCCAGCTGCTCCGCTGATGCCTTTGTAGGTAGAGTAGGTAGCAGTCGGCTCCAGAAAGGCGCTTGTCCCTGGTGAGGGGCATGTCACCAGTGGCTCCAGGTGCCCGGCCCCCAGGCCCTTCCTGACGGTTTGAGCCTGTGATCAGGGCCTCCCTGTTCAGGTCTGTTCCCACAGTCAGCATCCAGAGCAAAGTTCCTCAGTCTGGCCTGGGACACCACCTGCTGCAGGGCCCCCTGGGAGCGTGGTAAATCATTGCAGGTCTGGGGTTCTGCTGAATTAGAATCTCTGGAGATGGGGCCCAGAATTCTGTCTTTTTTAAGCAGCAAGCTTTGGGGCACTTCTTGTGCATATGAAGTCTGAGGTCCGTTGTTCTGGAGAAGAGATTATTAACTCTGGCCCTGAGCCCGAACAACCCGGGAGCTCTTTAATTGAGCATCACTGCTTGGGTCCCATCCCTTAGCGCCGTGGTCGGCAAACTGCGGCTCGAGAGCCACATGCGGCTCTTTGGCCCCTTGAGTGTGGCTCTTCCACAAAATACCACGGCCTGGGCGAGTCTATTTTGAAGAAGTGGCGTTAGAAGAAGTTTACGTTTAAAAGATTTGGCTCTCAAAAGAAATGTCAATCGTTGTACTGTTGATATTTGGCTCTGTTGACTAATGAGTTTGCCGACCACTGCAGCGGCTCTGATTGAATTGATTGCTCTAAGGTAATTGCTCTTAAAAACAAACAAACAAAATCTCCCTCAGTGTTTCTAATGTGTAGCCACGGTTGAGGGATATTGTTTCAAAGCACTGGCTCTGGAAGTGTGATGCCAGACCGGCGGCATCAGCAACACCTGGGAATTGGCTGGGTATGCAAAATCCTGAGGCCCGAGGCCTACCCCAGACCAGCTCCAGCTCGGTGAGAGCCGCTGGGGGTGGGGCCCAGCAAATCTGTGTACAGGGATGGGGAAGGTAGGCTTACAGTTGTTCGTATAGAGAAAGATAGGCAGGTTGTAGCTTTCGTAACACAGAAGGTTACTCACAACTGTAAACTGCTTTTGCCCACCCCTGTATTAACAAGCCCTCCGGGTAATTTTGAAGCACCGTAACGTTTAAGAGCCACTGTTTTTGGAGACGTTCCCAATCCTGGCTGCACATTAGAATCCCCCAGGAGGGCTTTTGAACATCCCAATGCCCAGGCCCCACCCCAAGCCAGCTACATTCGAGTCTCTTAGACTGAGACTCAGGCATCAGTATCCGTTCAAGTTTCTGAGTCATTCCAGTGCTCCAGCCAGGGGTGAGACCCACTGCCTGAGCCGGTGAGGACAGTCCTCCCTCAAAGCGGCTGCAAGCATCGGGATCGTGGGTGAGACGTAGTGACTTCGATGCAGATGCAGCACAGCGTGGAGGCGAGGGTCTGCGGGACTAACGATGGCCCCCCTCTAAATGACAGTCTGTGGTGAGGGAGGACGGAGGAGAAAGCAAAGTTGCCTCTTGCCTTCTGTGGCAGAACCCAGGTTCAAGTGGGCACTGAACTCGGCTCTCACGTAAGCTAGCCTGCACGGAGGCCCTTCAGGCAGAGCTCATCATCCCCAGGCTTATAGACGAGGGAACTGAACTCCAGAAAGGCCCGCCCGCTGGGAAGCCAGCACGAGGACTGAGTCCCAGTCACTGGACCACACATAACACATCCTCCTTCAGGGTCCCGTTGCCCGTTCCCCAAATTCTGGCTCCTTCAAGTGTTGTTTGATGTCTCACCTGTGACGTTTTGTTGTATTTACCTTTCTGTTTGGAACAGATAAAAAATAACGAACCTTTGATCAACGTGCTTTACAGAGTGCTGAAGAAGTCAGCACAGGGCTGGCGGCCCAGGAGACGCGTAAGATGATCTGACCCGTGTCTCCAGGCGGGGCCATTCCATGCTTCTGGCTCAGCGCCCGATTCCATCACGTGCTTAACCAGGGGCTCTCCTCACCACCCCAGGCTTCCTGCAAGTCATTTCCGTTTCTTTCCTTTCTGTTAAGCTCCTGTCAGCATTTTGGCTGGTGCACCAGGCTGAGCCTCTCATCCGTACTGTCCTGTGATTCCATCTTTTGTGCTGCCACAGGGGGGCGGGGTGGGGGCAGGGGTGGGGGGGCTCGCCAGCTTTGCTTCCAGCTTGTGTCATGTCCCATCCTCCCTCACCTGCCTCCACAGCGAGGCCTGGCCTAGACAGAGACCGGCATGGCCTGGGTAGTCGAGCATGAGCCTTGGGAGGGAGCGGTTGTTCGGGGTCATCTTGGAGGAGCTGGGTGTCCTCAGATCCCACCGTGGGCCTGCATTACGGTGGCTCTTCCTCGGGGCAGGGTGCTGAGGTCTGGAGCTGGACTAGAACGAAATAGGGCCTCCCACCCCTCGCGTCGACTGATGCAGAAGCTGTGCCTTATCACGGCCAGCTTTTGTCGCTTTCAAGGGAGGATGCAGGTTGGGAAGCAGGGGCCACGCCTCGTCATCCTGAGCCCTGAGAAGAGGTGTCCTGGGAGGTGGGGGAGGGGGTAGGATGGCTGGGCCACCTGCAGTGCCTTTCTGATGCAGGCACCATTTCAGCCCACGCTTGATGTTGTCGGTGGATTTAGACATTGCCAACACAAAGCACAGTTTTAAAAGGAAAAGTGGATGTCAGACACTTCTTGTGGGGATTTCATAGTCGTCTCGGCGCTCCGGGACAGCTACATTCAGAAGCTGAAAGGGCCTCCGAGCTGTGTGAACACGATCACAAAGCCCAGCTCTAAAACCGGTGGCCTTGACTCAGGGCTTGGGCCCTGGGCACAGCCAGCTCGCCTGGTTTTGTTACAACCACAGACTCACGAGGCAAACATTTCCCGAAGATCCTCAGTGTGACGGGCCCGGGCTGGGCTTTGAGGATGCAGAGAAAAATGGGTCACAGTCCTGACAGTCACCCCTAATTAGGTTAGCTCCTAGTGAGGGGAGACAGCACATTTCATCTGCCGTACTGAGGCCCTTCGTTGTGGGAGCATCTCCCTGGAAGGGCGCCAAACCCAGCTAGAGGCGGGGAGGCGGGGAAAACAGCAAGAATGTCACCTGCATTGAATTTCTAATCCTGAGAGACTCAGTCCGAGTTCGAACTCCTAACTCCCAGCACCTGAAGAGCAGCACATGGAAAGGGGACCGGGGAAGGTTACTTCTTTGAAAAGAAGGAGTGCTAATACCCCAAGAGAGAAAAGAAACATCACATGTCAATCTAAAACGGACATGAAGTCACAGGAATTTGGGGGCACCTAATCAAGGGCCAATAGCTCCTAAGAAATTCTGTATTACTGATTTTTTTATAATGATTGATCATCCCCCCCATAAAAGGTTGACTATATAGTCATCATTCTGTGAAGGCAGTGAAGGGCATACTTTCCGTAAGCTTTCCACCAAAAAAATTTAAGAGGCTCGGCTTCCTCAAAATGCCCTTTTCGTGTGCAATCCCTCACTTAATTCCTGGCGGTGCTGGATAAACGAGGCATCGCTCAATTAGATTCTCTGCCTGGCTATTTCAGTATCGAAAAGATATCATCTGTAAAAAGCTTCAGTGATAAATGGGGAAGAGTTTTGCCGGGAGGAAAAGTCCCCAAAGCATATCTCACTTTGAACATGATTTCTTCCTGGGAAATGAGCCGGGTGTCAGCCCCGTGGAGGGTAGACAAGCTCTGCCCTCTGCTTTGACGAAGGACTGGGGCGCAGAGTGAAGGCTCTACTGCATCCCCTGCTGGGTTCCCCTGAGTTTAAAGGCCCAAGTCCTGCCCGGGAAGTTCAGCCGTCTGTGGTTCACCAGGATTAACTCCACCGCCTCCCTCTCCCCTTCTGCCTGTTTGTTTGTGGATTGTTGCTGGAGTCGGTGTGTTCCGTGACTGTGTGTATACGTGTATGTACACATAACCTGTCAGTTTGAAGAGCAGAATTTGGCTGGAGATCCATTTTTTCCCCAGGAACTCGACAGCACTGACGTACAAGTATTTCCCTTTGGCCTACTTGCAATGCAAGGAGCCTTTGCCGAGCGCCCTTCAGTGCCAGGCCTTGTATTCAGGGCTGACTTGACTGAGATAAATAAGTGGTCCCTGCCCTCTGCTGTGTGACCAAAGGGAGCCTGGGGATGGGTGCGGGCGGGTCTGCAGCCAGACTCAGTCCTCAGGCCAAGGCATGGATGGAGAAGGCATTCTCCTTTGACCTTGACCTTTGCTGATAATGATTGTCAAGAAGAAGGGAATATAGGACAGTTGGACATCGTGGGGGGAGGGCGGGCAGGGCTTGAGTTCTGAGGGAAATGCTTGCCAATATATTTCTGCTTCTGATTCACATTCACAAACTTACTGGACCTCCCAGATGGCGTAGGGAGAAAGCGAGGGCCATCTCCCCAGCAGCTGTCTGTCCATCCACACTGGGACACACCACCACCTGTCTTGGCCATGGTTAGCTACTCCCTGTTTCCCTGGTGGATCTGCAAAATGGAGTTCCCTACGGGGGCACATTCAACTTGGCAGTTCCTGCCCATGGCTTGGCCATAGGGGGAGGGCGCCTGTTTAAACCCTCCCCTCCCCCCCACCCCCACACAGCTTTTGGCAAGAAATGGCATTTAGGGAAATGAAAACATAGGCTAAAGAGTTAGGTTTAGCTTCGTAGGGGTCAGGGAGGGATGGGAAACGTGTTGGCCACGTGGGGTCAAGGGGGGTTGGGAAATGTGAAATTCCACCTGCCCATAAGTTTGGGTGATTTTTGTTTATTGCTTTGTGGCTTCCTGTCTTAAGAGGATGGGGTAATATACAAGTAATAACACCAGTTATTTCAGGATCCACTGAAAACCCCAACCAGGAATTAGCCAGGTTCCTTCTTCCCTTGGCCGGGTCCTCTTCTCAGATAGTTAAGAGTGCGGAAGGCTGACCTTGCTCCTGGGGAGGTGGGCTACTCAGACTCTTCCTGAAACGAAGGCTTCACGTTGTCCCGGGGATTTGCTCGTTCCTCCTGGTCCACCCACCCCACTGCCCTGGACTTCAGTCACTTGTGTTTGACTCCAGATTCAGTAGGAAAGCTCTCTTACCAGTGGCAAATCTTCCAAGACTCATACTGATTTTGAGCAAACAGGAACTGCTGCAGTTGATGATGCTATAATTTGAATATCTGCATTCCCTTTAGTTTGAGGAATTTACAAGTGCTACTAGAACCTTGAAAAGGTTTCAGTTTCTTCCTAAAATGAAATGGGCGTGAAAAGGAAGCGGGTGTTGCCTCAGTTTGGCAAGAAATGACATTTAGGGAAATGAACACATAGGCTAAAGAGTTAGGTTTAGCTTTGTAGGGGTCAGGGAGGGATGGGAAATGTGTTGCGACCCTCCCTGCCGCGGCCAAGACTTCCACCCCCATCCACCGTGGGGCTCGCTTTCCTTCTGGAGTTTGGGACCCAAACCCTGTGGTTAAATCTCCTTCAACTTGTTCACCTCGCAGATGACAGGCCGGGACCTTCTCAAGGATCGAAGCCTGAAACCAATGAAGATTGCCGAGAGCGACATTGACGTGAGTGAACTGAGTGGTAGCTGACCGCTCGCTCCCCTCGGCTGCCTGCTGTCCCCAGCCCCGGGGTGGGCAGCGTCAGGAAGGTTTGGAGCGTTCTGTAGCCGGAGGCTTCCTGTTTGCACTCCAAGGCCATGCCCTTTCCTCATCATCCCAGGCCCTCTCCAACCTCTTCTTGCTTACAGGTCAAACTGAGCATCTTCTGTGAACAAGACAGGATCCTCCAGGACTTGGAAGACAAGATACGCGCCCTCAAGGAGAACAAGGTATGTATCAGTTTTGCATAATCTTAGACTGGGTGGGGTAGGGGTTTGTCTTTTCACAGCCATAGACAGGATGGTGTCGAACAACAGATGTTTGTTTATCCAGAGCAATGTCTTTGGGTTTAAAGGGTGTTTCTTGGGGGGTGGGAGGGGAGGAGTTCTTTCTGAACCTGGAGGAAACCTTATAGGGAGACCTTGACCTAATACCACTGCCCTCCTCCTCCCACCCCCTTAATTCTGCTCTGGCCCACCTCTCCCTGGAGGCCTGGTGAGGTGAGCCTGGGAGAGGAGGGCCCCCTAGGATCTGGGCTATGGAGGAAGCAAGTCTGGATGGAAGGGCAGGAATGGGCCGGGCAGAGTTGGGGGGCACCAATGTTTGGTCTCTTAGACACTTAGTGTGAATTTTTTTCTTTATTGCATTTTACCAGGTGTTATATTTGTGATGCTGAAGGCTTATAACATGCCCTTTGTCCTAAGACCTTAAAGAGTTTTCCTCGACTCTGATTTATCCTCATCCTTGATCCTATGAGGGGTTGATAGCCTTGTGCGCATTTTGTAGACAAGGGAACTGAGGCACAGAGCTGTTAGGTGACTTGCCCCAGGCCACCCAGTGGGCAGAGTCAGAGATGGATTCAGAGACCCTGACTCTCAGGCCCCAGCTGGACACTGGCCCTCAGTCAGCGGTTCGGTCTTGCAGCTCTGTTTAGTTTCTGGTGTGTGTGGGAGGCCTCCAGGGACTGTCCTTATGACCTTGCTCTTGGACCCTTGCCCGGTAGGACCAGCTGGAGTCCGTGCTGGAGGTGCTGCACAGACAGATGGAGCAGTACCGAGACCAGCCCCAGCACCTGGACAAGATCGCCTGCCAGCAGAGGTTGCTGCAGGAGGACCTGGTCCACATCCGGGCGGAGCTCTGCAGAGAGTCCACTGTGCGTAGAGGCCGGGGAGGGCGGCGCACACTTCCCTCCGGCTGGGCTGGGCAGGGGGCTGCTCTCCTCAGCTCCCCGGCTGTAACTGAATCGGCGGCCAGGGGCAAGAGGCTTGGGGTAGCAGGCTGCCTCCTGGCAGTAGCTTACCTTGTCCAGGGGTGACGTGTCCAGAGGTGCCTTAGGGTCCTTTCCATCAGCGACTCCTGCATGACTGCAGTGACACCCAAGGGACCAGATTCCTCAGAGCGGCCTGCAAGGCTTTTCCCTGATCTGCGTTAATTCGAATTTCCACTTGATCTGTCCATCTGATGTGGTGCAGGCCCCTTTCTGCCAGGCCTGGGCACCAAAGTGTCCCCAAGGGTGGAGGAGGGGGCAGGGCAGATGGCCAGGTCAGCGCGTGCGTGAGAAGACAGCCCATGTCTCTCTCACCAGCCCCACCAGACCTGCGGGGCCCCTTCCTCTGCCCCTGGCGGGCGGCTGTGGTCGGGAGCACAGGTGTGCATGGGGCTTCTGGGGGCAAGGACGGCTAAGAGGCAGAGCGTTTCCTTGGCCAACAGGAGATGGAAAATGCCTGGAACGAATACCTGAAGCTGGAGAGCGACGTGGCGCAGCTGAAGCAGACCCTGCAGGAGCAGCACCGAAGGGCCTTCTTTTTCCAGGTGGCTCAGGGGCTCTCTCTCCATCCTGGGCCCTGATTCCTTGGGAGACCCCCCACCCAGGGCCTTCTCTCCTCTCCCGGGGCTCAGCCTGCTCACCTCCCCAAGGTCTCCCTCTGGGATCCTTCCCCCCGGCAAGGCTGTGATGCCCAGCCTCCCCACAGTTCCCGCCTCTCTGCTTTTAGACAGATTCTGGGGCATGTTTGTAAGGGTTTTACATTTGGAAAATCGGCCCCAAGAGGAGACAAATGCCAACCTTGAGACCCTCACAGAGACCCTGGAGTGATCTGTGTTCGTTGGTTCTTGGCCCATCTTGGCTCCTAGCTATTCACGGAGACAGCAGGGGACAGCCCCGCCCCCTTCCTTCCGTCCTCTGATTCCTGAAGATAGATGCTATCGAGCCTTCACCTGAGGAGGTACTGTGAATCCAGGAGGTGCCAGGCTAGGAGATACCCATCGCTGTGGCCCCGGCCCTCCTCAGGAAAGGCAGCCTTAGGGCCCCGCTCCCTCTGTCCTTAAAAACCAGGCCACCTGGTGACAACTGCCTCTGCCCCCAAAGCTGAGAGAAGGAAGGCCCTGTGCGGTTTTCCTTCCTCCCTGTCCAGTCCTCAGATGCCCAGCATTCGTTCCCTCACTGCGGTGCCCAACCAGGTTCCCCCCTCAACGTTTTATAAATGGAAAGTAACCTGCTTTTGAACCCAGCTTCAGGTCTCTATCTCCCCTTTCAGGCCCTGTGAATTCGATTTTGAGTTCAGCGAGCATTAATTCAGCTAGGCCAGTTTGGGCGCTTGGCTTGCTCGTGGATGGACTAGTTCTAGCCAAGGCTCCTCACTCAAGTGATTGAATGAACATGTTGACTCTCCTGACATCAGCCTCACCCCAAAAAGAGACGGAAGTTCGGGACTGGGAGGCTTTTCCCAGGTCCTGCTGTCCCCCCGCTCACCACTGGGCACTGGGTCTAGAGAGCCCAATCCAGGGCCATGTGGAGACCTGCCTGTGGCTCAGGGCTGGCCTGCTCGGTCCCCAGCGTGTCTGTCTCCTGCTGCTGCTGTATTTTTCCTATCATGTCCCTTCATTCAAGCTGACTAACATCCTCCTGTTCTGTTTTGTATCCCCAGCCCTTAGCCCAGTGGCATGAAAATACTAGGTGAATATTGACAAAGTCCTTCGCACGATTGTTTCTGATTACTAGTTTCTTTTTTTTTTTTAATATGTTTTATTGATTTTTTACAGAGAGGAAGGGAGAAGCATAGAGAGTTAGAAACATCAATGAGAGAGAAACATCGATCAGCTGCCTCCTGCACACTAAAACATCGATCAGCTGCCTCCTGCACACTCCCCACTGGGTATGCGTCCACAACCAAGGTACATGCCCTTGACCAGAATCGAACCTGGGACCATTCAGTCCGCAGGCCGATGCTCCATCCACTGAGCCAAACCGGTTTCGGCTAATTACTAGTTTCTTAAACTGTCCTGTCATACATATCTTTTTGGACTTCAATGAGCCACATTAATTTTAGCGGTAATTTTTTTAGCTCTTTATTCCTTATATTTCTATGATTATACAAATCACATGGGACTACATCTCTCAGAAAAGTCCAAACAATGAGAAGCAAAACCAAAAAAATAAAAGCTTCTCTTCCCTCTGCCCTAGACCACCACCTCCCTTGTGGGTAATGGGTGCCTCAGTTTGCAAAGTCGCCTTCTGACCATTGTCTTTGCATTTCCAAACACGTGCACATACAGAGTGATTTAATTTATTTGAGGGTGACCGTTACGTTTATTTAAAGAGGAATCATTCTAACTCCTTGTCCAGGAACTCACTTTTTTGTCATAACTTTATGTTGTGGCAGTCTTTCTAGGAAAGATACCCCCAAGTTTATGCTGCCCAATACAGTAGCTACTTAAATTTAAACATAACTTAATTAAAACGAACGAACATTAAAAATTTGTTCCTCAGTCACACTAGAATCATTTCAGCTGCCCAGTAGCCACATGTGGCCAGTGGCTGCTGGATTGGCCAGCACAGATGATAGAAGATTTCCATAACCTCAGAAAGTTGTGCTGAACATTGTTGGTCTAATTCGGTGATTTTCAAAAGGTATGCCATAAGAATGTTTAAAACATGCAACACTGACTAATGTAGTCAGGGGCACTGACCTCTTTTCTCTTAGATTGTCAAGTGAAAAAATGACAACAGCAAACACAACAATAGCTGTCTAGTGTGAATGAATCTAAATTATACCTATTTTTTTTTGTCAGATCGGCAAAATATATATATTTCGGTGTGCCAAAAAGTTTTAGTAATTGGTTTATGTGTGCCATGAGATGAAAAAGGTTGAAAATCGCTGGTCTAAGTAAATGAAATTAAAGTAATTCTTCACTGCTGCATAGAATTTTGTAGTCTGGACAGTTCATCCTTTGCTTAGCTATTCCTCCTCTGAGGGACATTGAATCTAAGACAGGTCCCTAGGCGCAGACTCAGTGGGTTGAAAAGAGTGTACATCTTCGTGTGGCTGGATGCTGCCGGATCGCTCTCTAAAAGGCTGTTCTCATTTGCCCTCCCACCCACATGAATGAAAGTCCGGAACCCGTCTACCCACATCCTTGCCAGCACTTGATGTTATCACTCTTTTTAGTTTTCGCCAGTCGACTTGCTGAAAAAGGACATCTTGTTTTAATTTGCATTTATTTACTTACCCAGTAGGTTAGACATCTCTTCGTGTGATTATGGGCCATTTGTATTCCTACTGCAGCTCATTTCACGGTGACGTAACATAGGGCAGGCCCAGAAGCCTCTTTCTCCTCCACAGAACAAATGGGTACAATGCACAGGTCTTGTCACAGACTCCCTAGTAAGTGACTGAAACATAGGCCGGTTTGGAGCCTGGTCCCTGCTGCTTGATATGCATCTACCCGGTGGCCCTGCTCACACTTTCCCTGATGCCTCAGTGACCGCAAGCTCACAAAGCCCTTCTCTGAGCAGACGCTGTGTTCACTTTGGTGTAATTCAAGGCCAGGCAAGCTGTTGAATAGAGGCCTGAATAAATCATTAACACTGGAGATGCACACATTCTCAGGAGTGGGGCCTGGAAGCTCGCCTCCCTTCAGCCAGGTTTGGCGGTGAGAAAAGCCATAGCCTTTTTATTGAAGATGCGTGGCTTTGTTTATAAAGATTTTCATGGCCACCTGGGCGGGGAAGCCAGAGGATCAAAGCGCCTCTGGGTAGCCGTGTGAGAGGCAGTGAGAGTCGAAGCTCCCTGCAGGTGTCCGATGAGTCAAGCCTTTGCTGCGTGGAGTGCACAGCAGCCATCCTGCCCAGCCTGGCGTGAGGATGCAGGAATGAAACCCCACTGCCTTGCTCCCCAAAAGCTTCCTTCGCCTCGTCATTAAGTTCTGAAATTCCATCGCCCTTGGAGAAAGATTGAGGTTCTCTGGCCTGCTCTTCTCTTACGGGTGGGGGTGACAAGGGCAGAGTGGGGGCAGGGTTGTGAACTAACTGGCAGGAGAAGTGTGCCAGGGAGACTGCCAGGGGAGGAGGGGGTTGATTCTAATCCCGTGCTCCCCCTTCACCTGCTGCCAGCACTCTGCCTGGGGACGTCCGCTCTAGAGATAACCCTGCTCGCTTGTACCCACACTCTGGGCTCACAGACACGTCTGCTTTAGGACACGTGTGCTTCAGTGAGGAGCCAAGCCTCAAGTTCATTATCGGCTTGTCCGCCCTGAGGATGTGCGTTGGTGTATTAGGGGTGGGGAGAGCGTGAGAGGCTGAGCTGCTAAGAGGGAGGCCTCGGACATCTGTTGTCATGGCTTTTGGACAGTATTTGACCTGGGACTTTTATGTGATTGGTCCTTGATCATTGAACATACATGTACTAAGAATCTGCTGAGAACTTGCCTCTGGAGGATGAATTGGGGAGCACATAGTCTAGTTGTAGAATCAGACGTGGCCGTGAGCCTGGCGCATGCGGGAACTCTTCTGGCTGAGTGTGGCCGGGGATGTGAAACCTTCTGTCCTCCCCCGTGGTCGTTTAAAAGCTGAAAGAATATTCTATTTGATGTTTAAACAACTCTCTTAAAAGGTGCCCGCCACCCCTGAACCACTGCAGACCCCGCTCGCGTCTTTCTAGGGCCTCTTCCCAGCCGGTTTTGGTTGTGACTTCCCACGTGTGTCTGTGGTGCTGTAGCCTGGCTCTCTCCCCGTTACTTCAAAAAACAACAGCTTTGCCGTAGCCGGTTTGGCTCAGTGGATGGAGTGTTGGCCCTCGGACTGTAGGGTTCTGGGTTTGATTCCGGTCAAGGGCATGTTCCTCAGTTACAGGCTCAATCCCTGGCCCGTCGAGGCTCACGCAGGAGGCAGCCAGTCGATGTTTCTTTCTCTCTCTATCTCACCCCCTCCCTTCCACTTTCTAAAAATCAATGGAAAAATGTCCTTGGGTGAGGATTAACAGAATAAAATAAAAAAATAACAGGCTTATTATGTAATTCCCTTTTAAAGCATACAATGTATTGGTTTTTAGAATATTCAGAGTTGCGTAACCATCCCCGCAATATTATGACAACTTCATCATCCCCCAAAAGGAACCCTGTACCTATTAACCATCACTCCCCATCGCCACCCTCAATCCCCACTCCTGCTCTAGTCAAGCACTAATCTACGTTTTTTCTTCCTGGATTTACCTCTTTTGGACATTTATATAAATGGGATCATACAATCCGTGGCCTTCTGTGTCTGGCTTCTTTCATGCACCGTCATGTTTTCAAGGTTCGTCCACGTAGCATGTGTCAGTACTTCGTTCCCTTTTGTTGCCAAAAATTTCTACAGCCCATTGTACTCTGAACTAAACGTCACATCCCAGGATTAACTGTCTTTTAAACGGTGCTCTTTATAGTCTAGGGGAGGTGTAACCTCTAGTCCTTGCCTTCTCTTCCCTTAGGCCAAAGTTGCCTGAGATGGCCTGTTTTTAAAAATTGTGGTAAAGCCGAAACCGGTTTAGCTCAGTGGATAGAGCATCGGCCTGCGGACTGGAAGGTCCCAGGTTCGATTCCGGTCAAGGGCATGTACCTTGGTTGCAGGCACATCCCCAGTGGGGGGTGTGCAGGAGGCAGCTGATCGATGATTCTCTCTCATCGATGTTTCTAACTATCTATCCCTCTCCCTTCCTCTCTGTAAAAAATAAAATATATTTTTTAAAAATTGTGGTAAAACGTACATAGCGTGAAGTTGACCACCTTCCCCGTGTTCCGGTGTACAGGCAGGCAGTGTTAAGTGTATTCACATAGTTGTGCACCCGTCTGCACAGCTCTTTGCCTTGCAGACCTGGAATTCTGTACCCAGGAAATAACAGCCCCATCCCTCCCCTTCCCCCAGCACCTGCACCCACCCTCTGCTTTCTCTCTGAATCTGACAGCCCTCATGCCTCACGTAAGTGGAGTCCCACAGTGTCTAAGGCAGCCTGTTCCTAAATGAGGTGGAACTAGGCGAGGCGGACGTGCGAGAGCGCCCCTGACGTTTCTCTCCCGGGCCTTGAGCATCCTTCACGTCTGCGCTTCCCCGTGAAGCCGTGGAGCAGGCTGGCTCTCGCCCGGGTGGGGTTTCCCTAGGAAATGCTACCCGCCCAGGGTGAGGGGCCCTGTCTGAAATGACAGCACAAGTCCCGTGGGAAAACGTCTCGTGAGGAGCTAAGAAGGAAGTGAACCACCGCTCGTCTTCCGTAGGAGAAATCGCAGATACAGAAGGATCTCTGGAGGATTGAGGATGTCACTGCAGGCCTGAGTGCGAACAAGGAGAACTTCAGAATCCTGGTGGAATCGGTCAAAAATCCTGGTGAGTGGGCCGTCTCCTGGGGGCCAGTGCCCAGGCAGGAGGGGTGGCCCTCGGGGGGGGGGGGGGGCGGGCAGGTCCTCCTGTGTGTCACTCCTCCGGGAAGCAGGTCTTGGTTCCATCCTATCCTTTGCTTCCCTCTGTGCATGCCCCTTAGAGAGAAAAACAGTGCCTTTGTTTCCTCACCCGCCTGTGCCTTCACTCTCGACTTCTGAGAGCAAGCCACCCCCGCAGCCCAGCCCTCCCACCAGCCCTGTGCGGACCCCTCTGGAGGTTCGGCTCTTCCCTCAGCTGCAAACCTACCTGCCCTACCGACCTCACCCGCCCCAGCTGAGGAAGGTGACGTCTCCTCTTCAGTCACCAACCAAGACGAAGCCCAAAGTTGTAAGTACGATGACCAGGACCGGGAGCCGAGCACCGTCTTTTCCTCTCTGTCCGCAGGTCAGCTTCTCTCGGGAGAGAAGTTTTTAGGGAAACCTGGGGAGAAAGAACCAGCCAAAGTCCTGAGCCATGAGAGGTTAAGGAGCGGAAGGGCCCTGCCATTGGACCTCAGACTCCCAGAATTAGGAGGTGCCCCTGGATATAAGCTAGCCCAACCCTCCCATTTTGCAGCTGGGAAAACTGAGGCCCAGCAAGAGGAAGTGACTGTGATGAGGAGGCAGAATTTGTGGTCTGCACCGTGCAGACAGGTGTGTGGCTGCTCCTTGCAAATCTACAGTTACACACGTTTGTGGGCAATCAGCTCATCTCAGCAGAAGAGTCTCCCTTATCTTCCCCTACAGTTGAGCGTGCTGCTGGGTAGTAGGTACATTTGAGCCTTGAAATAGCCTCATGGAATACAGACAGGAAGGTCAGTATCCCCATGCCACAGATAAGAGACCTGAGGCCCAGAGGTGTTCAGTTTGCTTACAGTCTCATTATTGGTTGGTGGAGTCAGTCCACATCTCCTGATCATTCCCCGTGCCATCTGCCATCTTGCCGGACATCCGCCCCAGGTCCTCAGGTCAGATCTGTGGCCCTGTGACTGCCTAGGCCAATGCCTTGGCTTGCCTGGCATAGAGAGAGTCCAAGCCCTTGGCAGAGTCTGGGACAACTGGAGACTTTAAAGAAACAGAAGATGTGGCCAGGTACCGGGATAGCTCAAGTCTCCAAGGCCAGGCCAGCTCTGGCCGGAGAACCCGAGGGCTCTTGTCCAAGTGACCGGAGAGCCATAGCAGAGGGGCCCTGGGAAAGGGGGACCTCCAGGATTTTGCTTGGAGGAGCTTTGCCGGGGCACCACGTGTGCCTGGTACCTCTGACGACTGCACAGCAGTGTCTTAAATACACACGTTCCCATGCCCGACCTCTCCATCTACCGGCCAGGGCCCAGGGCCCAGGGTCATTGTGAATTTCTTTACCTTAAGATCTCCCACCTCATCCCAGATCTAAGGGGCCCGGAGCACCAGCCACAAGCCAGGAGGTAGAAATAGCAACTTAAAGGGGAATGGCTGGGGAGGACGGCTGCTGACATGAGGACCAGCAGCAGAGGGAGAGGGTCCTAGCCTAGGAGCCAGACCAGCTGGATTCCAGCCCGTGTTCTCTCTGGGTCCTCTCTGAGCTTCCCCAGTTTCCCCTTATGCACAGCAACCAGCTCTGACTAGGCACTCAGAGGCCCATCTTCCCAGCGTGGCCCTCTGTGGCTCGGGGGCAGGGCTTTTCCAGTTGGGTCAGCATCACAGCCAATGGGGGTCTTCTCTCCCCTCCTCTAGGATTGCATGTGTGTTCACCATAGTTTTTATTGTTTGCTCTTTTTATATTTATATTTGTGAAATAATGACAACCTGAAGTTGACGTAAAACATGAATATATAATTTAACATATTAATAAAGAGACCACCCGTGTTATACCAACACCCAGACTAAGAAATAGAGCTTTGCAGCGACCAGAGCCCTCAGGCCTGTGGCTTCCTTCCCAGTGCAGGGCCCCTTCTGCCGGAGGTGGCCACTAGCTTGACATTTGGGATAATCTCCTTGCCTTTTTTTTTAGTTTTTCTACCTACGTTTGCATCTCTAAATACCTTAATTTTGCCTGTACTTATTCTTTCGTATCTCGCATCTTTTCTTCAACATTATACTTGTGTGATTCATCCCCATTATTGCATGTAGCTATGGTTCTTTTATTTTTATTTGGCTTCGTTTCTTGAATTTAATGTCACTTACCTCTTTATTAGATAATCCTCTTGAAGGGTACAAAATCAAAAGATATGAAACAATATATAATAAAGTGCCTCCCTCTACCCTCTGCCTCCAGACATTCTATTGCCTTCTGTCAAGGGCAATCAATGTTCTGTGTTTATCATTCTGGGGAGCTTTTTAGAAACTGGTGATTCTGAGACCTTTGTCAGGGTTGGAAACCGGGTTGCTCAGACAGCCTGTGGGGAGAACATTCACACGGTGATGAAATGTGTTGCATACGAAGAATTCCGCTAACCCTTTGCAAGGCAAGCTTGCAGCGCCCTTTCCCGAACTCTGCAAAATTCTGGAACACAAAGCAAAATTAGACTAAGGAAGCGGGAGTTTGGGAGGAACGGGTCTCAGTGGTCGTGTGTCCCAGGAGTAGGTGTCCCTGGCAGTTGGGAGCTAGGCTATTGATCCATTGAGAAGCCACAGCCCTCAGAGTGTCCTGGGCCAGGCGGAGGGGGGGGGAGGGGGGGGGGTGTCAAGGGAAATAGTGACATTCTTCATCCCAGAGTGGGCTGCGGGGCAGGCAGCGAGTCACCCGTTCTGACCGCCTGTTCAGCCGCCAGCTCAGGAAGGAGGAAATGTTTTGTGACCGTTCGCATTTCTGATAGAGAGGGCAAGAGGAGGTAGTCTGTCCTTGCTCAGCGCTCCACCTGCTGAGGGGTCCTGAGACCAGGCAGGAGCCGTGCGCTCAGCCTAAGCACCTTGGAGGGGGCTGACGTGGGGGCGGGGGGGCTGTCACAGACTTACCAGGTTGCCAGCCTGCTCCCCCTATGGTGCATTCCAGGCGAGTAGAGGCCTGAGTTCTGGATTTGGGGACGCAGTATCGGCAACTCTTGGAAAAACGGAAAACGTGACTCAAAGGGAAGAAAGGATTTGGAGCCAGGGTGTCACCTTCTTCATGGCTCTGCCAGGGGGAATGGTGGCACCTCTGGGCTGAAGTGGCCGTGCTCTTCAGGCCTGGGGGGGCCTGTTCCAGCATTGGGGCCACCTCTGGGGTGGGGCCACCGGGCCTCCTCCCTCCAGCTCCCTCTCACTGGGCGCTTTCCCTGAGCAGGAAGACGAGGCACCTCCCAGGCCCCCGCTCCCTGAGCTCTACAGCCCGGAGGACCAGCCCCCGGCCGTGCCGCCTCTGCCCAGGGAGGCCACCGTCATCCGGCACACTTCCGTGCGGGGCCTCAAGCGGCAGTCGGACGAGAGGAAGCGAGATCGGGAGCAGGGGCAGTGTGTGAACGGGGACTCGAGGGTGAGCGGAGAGCACCCTGGGGCTGCCCACTGAGGGCGGGGAGAGGGAAGGTGGTGTGACGCTGGGCAGGTATGACCGCCTCGGACTCTGCTCGCAGGTGGAGCTCCGGTCCTACGTTAGTGAGCCCGAGCTGTCGACTTTCGGCGGGGACGTGGCTCAGCCTCCCCTGGGGCCCGTGGGCTCTGAGAGCAGGTACCAGACGCTGCCCAGCAGAGGTAAGTCACCCCTCTCCACGGAGGCTTCTGGGAACCCCAGCTCTGCCCATCACTGCCCCCCAACCCTCACCCGGAACCTCGCACCCTTCTGCCTGCAGCTTTGGGCCTTGGGCCCCAGCTGCCACGGGTCCTGGGCTTCGGGGAGGGCCTGTCCTTCCTTTCTCCAGCCCACATGCTGGTTCCTTTTCTCTATTACATCTGTTCCTGGGCATAACGCTGACAGCAATTGCTGTAACGCTCGGCACTGTGTCGTGTTAAGCACTTTGCAATCACTTAGTTAATATTCATAATCTACGAGGGAAGTACTATTATTATCTCCATTTTAGAGATAAGAAAGCTAGGGCTCAGAGAAATTAACTTGCTAATTAGCTAGAGCGATGGAGCCGGATTCCAGCCCAGTGATGTGGCTGCAGCGTAGGCTGGGAGAGCGGTAACCCAGGGCCGTGAGAGGGCTATGTCCTCTTCGGTGTCACTCTAGGGCTCAGTGAATCCTTTCTTTAAACAAACACACTGTTCTCTTCCATTGGGTCTTCTTCTCACTGTCCTTCCCTATCCCCCTCCCTTCAAGATGGGGATGGGAACAGACTTAGGCCCGTAGGCTCACCAGCAGCTCATTTTCCCCAAAGCCAGACCCTCTTCCTCAGAATTCTCCATCCAGGGAGGCCTCCTGGCCCGTGCTCCCGCCTCTGTTCCTCCTGTCTGCTTCCCCCCTGGGCCAGGTGGACGGACACATAGCTGGGCTCTGGCCCGTGTGGGGTTATGTGACTCCCACCTCACCACGCTGCCTGGGCTGGCTGTGGCCTGTGCTTGCTGTGGCCTGTGCTTGCTGTGGCCTGTGCTTGCTGTGGCCTGAGCTTGCTGTGGCCTGAGCTTGCTGTGGCCTGGGCAGGTCCCTGCTGAGTTGGGGCCATGGCTGCCCTTGGCGCTGTGCCCGGAGGCCTTGCAGCCTTCATTCATTATGGCCTGGAGGTGTTTTCTCAGTGGCCGTATTGGTGACATTGTGGGCAGGACAGTTTTTTGCTGCTTGGGAGTCTCTGGACATTGTAGGACATCCATCACGCTCTTTCCCACGTGCGGTGTGCCGGTGGCGTCCTCCGTCAGGGTGTCGAGGACCACCCCCGATAAGAATCATGGCTCGTGGAGAAAGCACAGGCGTGGCAGCAGCCGGCCAGGGTGAGATGACTCCTCAGAGCCATAGGACCCAGACACAGGAAGCACATGGCAGTGAGGCCCCTGCCATGTGCCTTGGACAAATCTCTCAA
This sequence comes from Eptesicus fuscus, assembly GCF_027574615.1. Taxonomy (NCBI): domain Eukaryota; kingdom Metazoa; phylum Chordata; class Mammalia; order Chiroptera; family Vespertilionidae; genus Eptesicus; species Eptesicus fuscus. The sequence continues at coordinate 53,404,797 of NC_072485.1, read as the reverse complement.
CCCCTGTGAGCCTTAGATCGGCAGCTCTGCCATGGCCAAGTAATGCTTACTTTGTAGGGCCAGAGGGAGTGCCTGACAGAGTAAGTGCTCGGTAAACGTTTGGTGCCTTCTTCTATCCCTTCATGCGTTTGCTCGTTCAGTCGGTCAACCAGGCATTGTTGAATTTGCAGTCTCGTTAGGCAGGTATGTGGGCACTCTCTGTGGTCGGTAACCAGTGAATACACTGAGGGGTCTTGGGAATAGTTGATCCTGCCTCGGCATTTCAGGGGCCTGCACACAGGAGGCTATCGGAACTGGGTCGAGTTCAGCAGCAGGAAGGGGTGAAGGAATACCCACCTCTCCATCCTTTCCATCTTCTGCGTGTGCGGGAAGACTAGGGTCGTCCACGGATCTCTAGGGGCACTGTCCCCCGTTGGGGACAGAGCGCACCCCTGGGCTGGCCCCTCATCCTCCACCTGGGGCCTTGCTCGTCCAGGCCCTGGGCAGGAAGAAGAGCGGGTTGTTGGCTGAGCCCCCGTGGTCCCTTCACGTCAGTGGGAGGCGACTGGGGAGGGGCTGGTGGCCTGGCCACCCCCCCCCCCACCAATACACCTGCCGTTCTCTTTCCTCACTAAGGGCTCTCGGGGTCCACATCAAGGCTCCAGCAGTCGTCCACCATTGCGCCCTACGTCACCCTCCGGAGGGGTCCGAATGCCGAAAGCAGCAAGCTGACCTTCCCTGTGAGTGGCCTTGAGAAGTTTCCGAGGAGCTCGCTGCTCCCTCACGCACAGAGGGACGGGCTCCACGGTGGACGGTGACTGCGATCCTGTGAGGCCCGGGATGGTCTCTGAGGTCGTCTCAGCTCCTCCTGAGCTCAGGGTCCCTGTCACCATGTGCTCAGAGATGTCTCCCCCACAGTCCACCAAGGGGGCATCACGCTGCCCTTCCTGTTTCCTGAGGACACCCCCACCTTTCTCCCCAGCCTCTCAGGCTCAAAGGAGGGCGCCCAGGAAGTCTGCACCCTGAGTTCTGACCCCACCACGTGCCGCCTGTGTGCCTGACTGGACAGGCCTGGGCCTCAGTGTCCGCATCTGCAGAATGGGCTGCTGCCCAGGAAGCCCGAGGGGCCGGGGGCGTCGTGCCTAGGAGTATGCTTAGAGACAGTGGTTCTCCACGGCCGAGAGGAGCCCAACTAGATAAGCGTGTGTTTGTGTGTGAGAGAGAGAGAGACAGACGGACACAGAACGGGAGTGAAGCCGCCGTGTGGCTGCCCTGTGTGTTCCCAGCCCAGCTGCCCTGTCTCTCGCCTCTTCCTCCTCAGAGACCCAAGAGTGCCTTGGAGCGTCTGTACTCAGGGGACCACCAGCGGGGCAAGATGAGTGCGGAGGAGCAGCTGGAGCGCATGAAGCGGCACCAGAAGGCCCTGGTCCGGGAGCGCAAGAAGACGCTGAGCCAAGGAGAGAGGACGAGCCTGCCCTCGTCTCGCTACCTCAGCCACCCGCTCCCTGGAGATCTTGGCTCAGTATGTTAGGAGGGTCCAGGCAGGTGGGGCCGGGACAGGGAGCAGAGCTTCCCCGAGTCCCCCGCACGCAAGCACGTCACACCCCAGGGAGAGTGGGCCGGTGACCCAGAGGATTCCGAGAGCACCTCTCGGGGCTGTTGTGTTCACAACGCTGGGACACGGGTGTGGCCGGGCCAAGAGGGTGATGGGGAAGCAGAGCTGGAGTGAGGATGTCACGGTGGAGCTTGACCGAGAGAGGCCTTTGTGGGCATCGGGAGTCTCGTAATCAAGGACTTGGGAATAGGTACTTGGTTTGAGGATTCAAGGAGTGGAGGAGGTAGATGGGGAGACGCTTTGAGGAGGAGGAGCACAAGCCCGCCAGCCTCCCAAACTCCCACGCGGGTGCCCTATGGGGCAGCTGAGCGCAGGGTCACGTCCCCCAACCCAGGGCTGTGGTCTCCTGCTGCTTGTGGTGCTCGCAGGCCCGCGGTGCCCTGAGGAGCCGGGGAGTGTGTGCTGCCCCTGGTGGTGCTTCCCGGTACTGCATCCCACCCACAGCCGCCTTAGGTCCCTTTTGGATACATCCCATTTGACTTTTTCCTGTTTGAAATCAAGTGTTTCCCTAGACCTCTAGCCTGGCTGTCCTTTCCCTAATTCATTGCACAAGCTCTTTTGCTTTTAGCGTTGCCGCTCGCTCATTGCCTCTCTAATCCTGCCTGATTGTGTTTACAGAAGCTTCTCATTTGCATCGAACAGTCTCTAACTGGCCTGTGCTCTTTGTTACCAGGCTTATAATAGCAGCTCTTGTCTCCATAGCCTAGCGAGCACTCCCATGTGGGACTCACCTTTCCGCTGCCCCCTCCGTGCAGGCCTGCTGACTCGCCATTAATTCACCCGCCCCAGAAGCTGCCCTGCGAGACTTGAGCCGCCCTGCCGCCCGCGGGCCGCGGTCACTGGCAGAGGTCTGGGCATTATGAACTTAACCAAAGTCCGTGTCTCTCATCCGGTCAGTGGACACGGACCTCAGAGATTGTACATTTGAATAAATCCTATCACGTCTAAGTTGGTTTGCTTTTAATTCCTTCAGTCCCATGGCACAATTTCTAACGGAAAGCTTTTTTTGTGTGTGTTTTTAGTACTTAATAACTGGAACAGATAGCGAGCTCTAGTCTGTTCTGTATTTAGAGGGTCCCCCTGCAGCTGTTAGCTCAGACACCAAAGGGGTAAGTCCCAGGACAACTCACCTCCCGAAAAGCTGCAAAGCCAGTAACTTTTAAACTTTACAAGCCAATGTCATGTGGGGGGAACACTGACCTTTTACAAACTAATGTCTCCAATGTAGGAAGGTTATCTAAAAATCGTAACTTGAATACCTTGTAGTTTTTCTCTTAAGAAAAAAGAAAGGACTTGTGTAAGTCTCTGTGTCGACGCCAATAAACGTGTTGCTAATGATGATGGATGGATCGGCGTGGTTCTTCCCCAGGACACGCCGCAGGGCCTAGTGGCCTTTCTCTGTTTGTGGAAACAATCAGGCCGGGTTTACATGAGGACTTCTCTCTCTGTCCGGGGCACACGGGAGCCTGTAAAGAAATGTGCTTTTGTTTCGTTTGTGAATCATTAAATTAATTTTTTTCCATCCCTGACATGTCAACTGCCTAATCCTTTCATACTGTGATTGGAAACCTGAGAGCGATTCTATTGGCTTGGCAGCCGTATTGAGAGCTTGTGCATGAATGGGTGAAATGTGCTGATCCTGGCTGTGGGTTTGGGGCTTTGGGGGGCACTTGAAGCGTCCTCAAAGACAATCCTGACCACGGGGGGCTCGGTGAGGCGGGTGGTGTGGGAGGGAGGAGATGACCTGGGATGGAGAAGCATCTGTTCGGTTTCTGCTCGAGAGAAGGGAGGCGTGGAGCCTGTTCCCTCCTCTCAAAACCTGCTCAGCGTCCAAGGCCTGGGGGGATGCGGGCCACACAGGGCTGCCTCCACGGCACACCGTTGTGCTTGGATCTTTAAACGGCCAGTTTGGTTTTCCCTCTGTGAGGAGACACTTGGTAAAAGGTCGATAGCGCGGAACAGCCTGGAAAAGGTTGCATTTGATTTAGCGTTTCGGTTTTACATGTTTTTTGTTTCTTTTCTAAGTTAAAGGAAACTTTTGCCCCACATAGATGCCTTGATACACAGCAGTTTATCTGCCTCGCTGGTCCCAAGCTGCTCCCGCTTGGACCTCCCCAGCCCCGCTGTGGGTGCTGAAGGCCCAGCCCTAAAGGTATCCTGTTGAGAATCCCCCTTACAGAGGTTCGTAGCTATTCCTCTTGCTCACCAGGGCCTCAAAGGGCTTGTTTCTTCCATTATTGCTGAGCTGGGACGGATGGCTCCTGCACCCGAATGTTCCCCCGATCGTGGGGCAGCAGGAGAGGCAAATCCCTTCTCCAGAATTCTCCCAGGTTGTGTAGGTGTCACCCTCTTGGACCTGGGAGCCCCCTGTATCCCTGGGGACCATGTGAGTCTAAAGTCATGGGTCTTGGACCTGTGCCCTGGGGATCATGTTTGAACCCTCGGGGGGACTAGAACAGAAAGAAATCAGCAGTCTGGAGTCAGGCCATCTAAAAGGGGCAGAGGCCCCATTCTCCACTCCTCGGAGAGGTACAGCACACATCAGGGATGCCCCGTGTCGTAAAACGGCTGCCTTCTTTAGAGATGAGGTTGAGGTCCAGGGTCACATAGCTCCACCCGATTGGATCACAGGTGCAGCTTCCCAAGGACCCCAGGGCCTGCAAGACCGTTCAGAAGGGGACCGGCTGGCTCCTGCAGCCATCAGGGAGCGACTACACGTAACCCTCTTGTTCTGTTGCCAGTGGAAGCGCGAGCAGGACTTTGACCTGCAGTTGCTGGACCGCGCCGTGCAAGGGGAGAGGAAGGACGAGGAGGAGAATGGCTGGTTGAAAGTGCAGGCCGTGCCTGTCACTGAGTTGGACCTGGAGCCGCAAGACTATGACTTGGACATCAGCAGAGAGGTGAGGGCAGGGGCTTCCTTCATGCTCCCCCAGGAGGCACGGCCCTCAGGCTCCCAGCCTGACCCACCCTCCCAGGGTGTTGTCCTCAAGTGGGGATAAGGCTCAGCTTCCGTGTGGCCCAGGAGACAAGATGGATAGCAGCTTGAGGCAATAAAAGGAGCCCAGTGTTTTGACGCAGGTTCAGATCTCTGTCTCTCTGTAGTTTGGGGCAAGTCATGTACCTTCTCTGTGCCTCGGTTTCCTCAGTGGTGACGTGGTGGGTTGTGATGAGGATTAGCGGATTCCATGTGCGGCCTGGAGGCTTAGCAGTGATCAGAAAGGCCATGAGCACCAGGCCCGGCACAGCGCAGGCATGGAGTGAGGTAGTTATTGTTAGGAGATGTTCCTTGCAAAACCCAGCGTTGGCCTTGCCACTGGCCTCTCAGGCCGACTTGGGCAATCAGGTTTGAGGAAGATGGGGGCGGGTTTGAAAAGCACAGGTGGCATTTCCAGCCAAGGCAGAAGCTAGACCTGCATATAGTTCTGGTTTGAATTCCTTTGGCGCCCTCTGGTGGCCCCAATGCATCATGACCGGCAGGCCTGGGAAACCAAGTAACATCCCGGGTGGGGATGACATACAGATTCGGAATGTCTCTACCCAGAAGAGAAAGGGAATCAGAGGGTGACAGATGCAGTCCTCAAGACAGAGGGCGGTCTCCGGTGACCTCTCTTGTGTCATCTGTAAGCTCTTTAGGGCAGATGCTAATGGCTGTTGGGTTCACTTTTGCCCCCGAACTCCGGGCCAGCACATGATGGTGCTCTGTAACCCTTTGCTGAATGAGGACTCTGTTGAATGAAACACAGGGGCCCACAGATACCCCAGAAACATTAGTATGAGGACTAGCCAGCCCTGACGCTGCATGAGGAAATGCGCTCACCACACGAAGGGTAGGCTTAGCAGTGTGGGGGGCAAACGGACGCCCCGGAGGATGAGTTCTGGGGTCAGCTGGAGCGCCAGGGGTTAAACAGCCGAAGGTCAGTGCTTTCCCAGGTTCACAAAAGAAGCTTCTGCACGCGGCCGGGCAGTGAAAGTGCGTTCTGTGGTGTCCTCGTTGCCTGCCAGCCAGGGGAGACAGACCTTCCTTATCTCTAACCTAAATCCCTCCGCTCAATGTAATCTACTTCCTTCCTCCGGATCTGCCCCCGTTGGAAGCCACAGAGAAGAGCTTATTTCTTGCCACCTTTCCCCAGAAGGAAAGGGCAGCCCGGGTTTAAATTCAAGTCCAGATTTGCCCTGGGATTGGATTTAGCTTGTTTTTAGGAGCTTCAGCCAACCCCACTCTTTTTTTAATCTAAGAAGACACATTTTTATTTATTGTTAACAATAGATATTTTACAGCCGGACACGGACACACAGACTAAAACAGCAGGGCTCCCACGCGCAGCCCGAGCCACGCTGAAGGCTCTCAGCACCAGTTAGTGCTCTGGCAGCAGCTGTGCTGTCGCTCTCAGGTGCTGCTGTAGTTCAGGGAGGGAACCTTCCCCGGGGTGTGCACCACCGGCCTTGAGCGGTCTCCGCCCCAGCGAGACGGTCCAAGCTGAGGCTGCTCCTGGGTTCGCGTGAAAGGCTGGTGGGCAGGGGTCGGGCCGTTTTCCTCTAGAAGGAAGCAGACAAGCACGGCTGCCTCCTGTCTAGCTCAGAGGAGCTTTCGTAGGGACGGAAAGCACTATCGCCACACAGCCATCCCTCCATCCACACACCTACTCACCCTCCCATCCACCCACCCAGCCATCCCTCCATCTGCACCCCTACTCACCCTCCCATCCACCCACCCAGCCATCCCTCCATCTGCACCCCTACTCACCCTCCCATCCACCCACCCACCAGCCATCCCTCCATCCACACACCTACTCACCCTCCCATCCACCCACCCACCCACCAGCCATCCCTCCATCCACACACCTACTCACCCTCCCCTCCACCCACTCCCCCATCCACCAGCCATCCGAGGAGTATTTGCTGAGGGGCGACTAAGCGCCAGGTCCTTGCTGGGACAGCAAGAGGTTGGAACGGGCAGGGTCGGAGGGCTTCTCGAGGTGTGGGTGGAACGAGGAGGCAGGGTCAGTGGAGTGAAGAAAGAGCGTCCCAGCCGAGGATGGCCATTTCTGTCCTGAGGGCTTCTAGTCCAGTTGTTCTGCCTTGCCGCCCCTGCAGTAGGAGGTTTTTTGGTGGAGTAGAAAGAACATGGTTTCTGGAGTCAAACCTGGCTTCCGATCCTGACTCCATAGTAGGCTGACATTGGGATCTTAGCAAGCTAACCTCTGTGGGCAACGCATGCTTCCTTGTGGTGAGGGACAGGGTGTGGGCGTGGGTCCTGAATGCAAATATCTGAAGGCCCCCCCCACCCCTGCTCCATGGCCTCCTGGTCCTCTCCTCAGCTGTCCAAACCAGAGAAGGTCTCCATCCCGGAGCGTTACGTGGATCTGGATCCTGAGGAGCCGCCCAGCCTGGAGGAGCTGCAGGCCCGGTATCGCAAAGCCGAGAAGATCCGCAGCATCCTCACCCGGTCCAGGTCAGCCCTCCCGCTGCCCGCGTCCTGACCCATCCCATGGTGTCTCAGTGGAGTGGGCCTGGGCCAGGCCGGCTAGGGTGCGTGTTTCGCCAGCTTCCTCCCCGCTGGCAAGGGCTGGCTGGCGCTCAGTGCGTCCCCAGCACCTCATCGAGGAGCTGGCCTGGGCCACCTGGGCAGTCCGGAAACAGAAGGCCTCCCCTGCGTCCCGTGACCCTGGCTCGTGTGGGGAGCGGAGCCAGGCATGGCGGTGACGTGGACACAGTTGGAGCTCCAGCATTGGGGCCCATGTACCCTCACGCAGACCCATAGACCAGAGCCAGGCACCCTGTTCCCTCGGCCTCCATAAACCTCGCGTTGCGGGCCTCCCTGTCGGAGCTAAGGTAGCCTTTGCACATCTGGCTTTAGCAGGAGCCTGGAGCTGGGGCTCTGATCTTGAGTTCTGTGACCCCCCAACGGAAGAGCGAAGCTGTGATTTGGGGGTGTTTGCGGAGGAGCACGCGCACCTTTGTCTAGAGAGAAAGTCTACGTTTTTTGTTTGTTTGTTTGTTCTTAAATATGTTTTTATTGAGTTCAGAGAGGAAGGGAGAGGGAGGAGAGAGAGAGAGAGAGAAACATCAATGATGAGAGAGAATCATTCGCCGAAACCGGTTTGGCTCAGTGGATAGAGCGTTGGCCTGCGGACACAAGGGTCCCAGGTTCGAATCCGGTCAAGGGCATGTACCCTAGTTGCGGGCACATCCCCAGTAGGGGGTGTGCAGGAGGCAGCTGATCGATGTTTCTCTCCTATCGATGTTTCTAGCTCTCTATCCTTCTCTCTTCCTCTCTGTAAAAAATCAATTATATATATATATATATATATATATATATATGTATGTATATAAAATAAATAAATAAATAAAGAGAGAGAGAGAGAATCATTCATTGGCTGCCTCCTGCATGTCCCCCACTGGGGATCGAGCCCACAACCTGGGCATGTGCCCTGACCAGGAATCGAACCAAGACCTCCTGGTTCAGAGGTTGAAGCTCAACCACTGAGCCACGCCGGCTGGGCCAAAGTGCACTGCTTTTATCAATGCCCCCTACAAGGATGGGGGCCCCAGGCTAGGAGCCCCCCTCCCCCAGAGGCAGACGGTTGGGGTGGCGAGGGCCCACCGCCTGCTCTCTGGCCGTCCCGCAGCATGTGCAACCTGCAGCCCGCCCCGGGCCAGGACCGGAGGAACAGCGTGGCCGACCTGGACTCGCAGATGCAGGAGCAGGAGCGCATCATCAACATCTCCTACGCCCTGGCCTCCGAGGCCTCCCAGCGCAGCAAGCAGGTGGCAGGTGAGGCCCTGGAACCCGGGTCCCGCTCGCTGCCCCCTGGAACGCGGGGCCAGTCGGGGAGTCTCCGTGGAAAACCAGTGTCAGGCAGGGTGGTTGGGGGCCAGTGGTGTGTTCTCCTGCCCCAAGATGACGTGGGGCAGGCTGAGCATTGGGGGGTTGGAGCTCAGGAGTGTCAGGCAGGAGGCCCCAGAGAGGGGGGCCATCGCTCATTCTTAGATGTGGGGGTGAGGGGGTCCTGCTGTTCAGCTTTCCCGGGGACTGTGGGTTAAGAACAGGTGTTTCGGGGCCCTGAGCCCAGGGCCCGAGGCTGAGCTTTCTGGCCTCATGAAGAAGGGGACAGGAAAGCTGAGGGTGCTTGGACGTCCTGCTGGGGCAAGGCACCATGGGGCCCTCTGGTCGTCCCTGGGACCCCTGCTTTGGTCCCCAAATCAAAGCCACCATTCACTTTAGAGTGACCTGTGCCTGAAAGCAGGACTCGGGAAGTGGGACTTTGGGGGCCAATGGGGGGAAAAGGGCACCATGGGACGGGAGGGTGGGTGCACACCTGTGCCTGCCAGTGTGTGCGTGTGTAAAGGCTCCCTCAGCCGGAAAGGGACCCCTGGCTCCTGGCCCGGCCCCCTCCCCGCTCCCTGTGCACTTTCTCCCACATGTGGCGGGCGGTGCCCTTGGCAGCTGTGCTCGGCCTTCTGGGGAGAGGGCGGTCACAGCCGACGTAGTGCACGGTCCCCGCCAGGCCTCCCGCCCCGGCCAAGGGTCTGGAAGTGGCCCAGGGAGGGGCCTGCAGGGCCCTGAGCTCACAGGCCCTGGGGGGTCTGGTCTGGGAGCAGAGCCCTCCTGGTGCCTGGAGAAGCCATGGGAGTGACCGGGGCAAGCAGAGGGCCAAGATCTCATGGAAGCCGTTCTCTGTCCCCGCGGAATCCCTGCTGCCCTGACTCCATCCGGGGACATACTGGGTGGCTGAGAGGTGGTCGGTGTGGCTTTCTGGGAGGGGGGACAGCAGGTGGCTCACCCAGAGCCTCCTCCTCGTGATCCTGGGGGCTCCCTCTGGCCCCCCTCAGCCATTCTGAGCTCCTCCCGTGTCGAGGGTCCCGGCCGGGATACTCTCCTCCAGCCTGTGCTTGCTCTGTGGATCGACCCCCTCCCCCGCCCCCCGCTTCCTTACCACCCGAGGCCCCAGAGCTAACACCTGCTCACTCAGGGCCCCCTCACCTCCCCGCTGAGTGGCCGCCTTTGCCGCAGCCTTTCCTCCCTCTTGCTCCCTCTCCCCATCCCAGAGACGTATCCGGATCCGCAGGTCAATCCCAGCCAGGCCCCGTGGATGTGGCCCCCTGAGCCCAGGCCATTCATGGTGGGCGGTGAGGCCTGCGCCCCCCCAGCCCTGCCGAGCGGGGCGTCTGTGCTGCTGCGGGAGCAGACGAGGAGCCTAACGCACCGCTTAATTCCTGTGCCCGTCTAGCGCAGCAGCTGGCCCTCCTCCCGCCTAAAGGCCCCCTGTCCTCCAGGACGGTGCCACCCTACCCCCCCCTAAGCAGCGGACTTCACTACACCTTTGTCTAACACCTTCCAAGTAAGAGCCTCGCCCGCCCGGCGTGCCCCTCGCCTAGTGCTGAGCATGCCCGCCCCTCACCCTGCTGCTGAGATGATTGCTGTGCGCCTGCTGCTTCCTTCCTTTGGCAAAGCGGCCGCTGGGGAGGCCGCCCTGGACGGGTAGGCCGGGGGGGGGGGGGGACTGATGGTTTTGGGAAACTCCATCCTCAGTGGCTCCCATACAACAGGGACTGTAAGATCCAAGGCCCTGACGCTTAGAAATCTCAAGAGCTCACCCGCAGGCTGGAGAACGCCCCACGGGGCCAGTGCAGGCCGCTGGGCTGGCCGGAGGAGGGGGAGGCTGCAAAGGAAGTCAGATCTGGCCGAACTGGAGTGATGGGAAAGTCCAGTTTACAGATGAGGAAACTGAGGCCCCGGGAACGGACGAGGGCTCCCTCCGTGCCACACAGAATTGGCGGCTGAGCCAAGCCTTCGGTCACTTGAGCACTTTGGGATGGAGAGAAGGCAGCTCCCGGGAGGCTGCCCAGGGCCGGGGGAAATGGGCCGCGGCCATTCAGAAGGCTCCGCACCAGTGCTTTGAGCCCTCCCCGTGGGAACACTTCGTGATGAGCCGCACGGTGGGGGGGGGGAGGGGGTACGGGTAGGGAAGGAGCCCAGGACCGTGGGTGGAGGGCCCGCGTCTGGTCCAATCTTGTGAGTTGCTTCCCAGCCCAGTGGCCTCAGCTGGTCACGGAGGGGTCAGAGCAAACGTCTCGGCAGTCCTTCCCCTGCCACCCTCTTGTAGGGTTTTCCCCTCTTTCCTTTTTATGTCCTTATGGTTAACACTGTTGAGTACCTACTCTGCTCCAGGCATTGTAAGCATCTTCTTTTTTTTTTTTTTTTTAAATATATTTTATTGATTTTTTACAGAGAGGAAGAGAGAGGGATAGAGAGTTATAAACATCGATGAGAGAGAAACATCGATCAGCTGCCTCTTGCACACCCCCTACTGGGGATGTGCCCGCAACCAAGGTACATGCCCTTGACCGGAATCGAACCTGGGACCCTTCAGTCCGCAGGCCGATGCTCTATCCTCTGAGCCAAACCGGTTTCGGCTGTAAGCATCTTCTTTGACCCACACAACAACCCTGTGAAAGTACCCGCCCCCATTTTACAAACAGGAATCGAAGCTCAGGGACCTGAGGGACTTGCCCAGGGAGTCGCAGCTGTGAGTGTCAGAGCCTGAACCCCTCAGGGCGGATTCAGAGCCTTTGCTCTCCCACAGCTCCCGTGTCCCCAGGCCACCCCCAGGAGCTCCAGCTGTTTGAGGAGTGTCTTGGGGGACAGAGAGTGTGTGCATAGGGGTGGGGCATAGAGCCCACCGGCTTCCCCTCCCCCTCGTCTGGGGGTGCAAGGAAGAGGCAGGCAGGCTCCCAGGGAAGAATGAAGAACCACACAGAGGATGCGGGGCCCAGGCAGGGTGCGTGGCTTTCCTGGAGCGCTGGGTGTGGCGACACCGCCCAGGCCATGCAGAGGCGGGGGACCCACTCCCCTCGCAGCTTCCCGTGCCCTCGGCTGTGAATAGGCCTTTCACGCTGGTCCGAGCACACCCACATTTCCTGTTACCCTCGCTGAAGCCCTGGGAGGGGGGACCCTATCACCCTGGTTTTAGATGAACTCTTAAGGCTCATGGAGGCTGAGAACGCTACCAAGTCGCTCAGGGAAGCTAAGGCAGGGCCAGAACTGGACCCCAGAGTGGTCTGCTCAGGCCTCTTACTCTCGGAGCAGGGACCCAGTTTAGGGACCAAGATGTGTCTGGCGAACTTCCTAGAAGGGGTAGAGTTTGGGGGAGGGTGGGGCCAAGCACCCCTGAGTCCTGGAAGCCGAGGGTCCTACCCGCCGCAGCCGCCGCATTGCCTCCGCCTGCTGCTCTGCCTGTCTGTCTGTCTGTCATCCCGTGTCCCGTGTGTGCGCAGACATGCCTGCTCCCCCGACGTGGGCCAGGGCCCGCCAGGTTCTCACGGTCTCCTGTGCTGTTTGCAGCCCAGGCAGCGACTGACCCGTGACCAGCGTGCGGAGGAGAAGTCGGCAGCCAGGGGTCCCGTGGAACCAGCTAGCTCCGAGAGAAGATGGACTTTTCTTCCCCCAAGAAAACCCCTCCCGGCTGAGCCGGGGTTCTGGCTGGAGGAGGGGGCAGCCCACCCGCTGGGGGTGTCCCCCACAGGGCTGGGTGCCCCACCCCAGCCTTGCGTTAGTTGACTCCTTTTGACATGACAGACGCACTTTGGATACACACTGTAAAATACTGACACTGTATTTTAGAATCGGGATGTATTTTCTAATGTTCACCTCAAGGGCTGCGTGGCTCGGGGGGCGAGGGTGCAGGATGTGGGGGCTGCACGCGCAGGTGCAGGTGCTGTGGGGCGGTAGGTGTGGAGGGGAGGCAGGTCCGACACCGATGAACTCAGGTGAAGGCTGGATCTGAGAATGTGCCCCCGTGGGCTCTGCCCTCGGGTCCCGGGCCTGCTCCCGGGGAGGAGGGCCCTGGGCTGCAGAGTCCGCTGTCCCGGCCTGGCCGGATGACCGGCTCTGGAGCCGAGACTCCACCAGGATGGCACGTGGAGCCCGAGTCTGTGCCTTGGCCCTTGGGTTTGGTTTCGGGAAACCATGAGTTCAAGGGCTTTGGCTCCCGGTCCCCCCGTAAGGTTCTCTCAGCGAAGGGCTCTTCTCGGAAAGAAAAAAGGGGTTTGCTTTCCTTTAAAAAATATCCTTTGAAATACAGAAAAGGTGAGAGGAAGCACCTTCTGTTGTATCGTAAGCAATAAACTCCACACTGGGTGGCATCTACCCAACACGACTTGACCCCAGGCTAGGCTGGGCTCGGAGTCCGGGACCTTTGCTGGCCACCTCTGGAGAACCTAAGTCAACTTTCCCAGGACTCGGTTGGGGGGCCAGAGGGCTGGCAGCGTGCCCCGCCTCCCTGCTGGCTGCCAACCGGCAGGGCACAATGGCAGGGCCTTGACTTGACTTCCAGCCCCAAGTGAGGAGGGGGCCGCCGAGCCTGGCGTAGGGTTGGTGGCCCTTTAAGTCACGAGCTCATGGCATTCTGCACACAGAAAGCGATGTTTAAAGGAAAACAAAACAAACCATCCGGTGGAGCCACACTTTCAATGAAAATTGGTCTTTGTGGTCAGAAAAAACGTCTTGAATATATTTAGGAGTTGCCGTCTATTTTTAACTAACTCCATATGCTGCCAGTATCGACGTCATGACAGTTGCCAAAATAAGATTTTATTTTTGCCTTTATAAAGATTTTGTTGGAGAAATGAAATGAATATTTTGCAAGAAAAAGTTAATTTAAATAAAAGTGTCATGGTTTGCAAAAAAAAAAAAAATGTGATGTACAGATTAAAATATTAACCTGATACACTTCCTGCTTCTCGCTGGCTGTGTTCTCACGAGGGGCCTGGGCTGGTTTTCCTCCCAGGTCTTTGGACCATCTGCACCGGCGGCTCTGGGTCCTGCTTGTGCTCCCCTAAGGAAAGGAGGCCTGGGGGAAGGAGGCCTGCGCTCCCGGCCCAGCGGCTGCTCAAGGCTGCCCCCCCCCCCCCCGCCCCCGCCACCGTGGACTCCGTGTGGGGCTGGCCTGGCAGGCAGACTGCAATCCAAGATAGCAGGAGGGACTCCACCGGCTCCCTTCCAGCCCACACACCGCCCACCGCGCGGTCCAGGGAGGTGGGTTAGTGAAGGGCCGTTGCAGAGTGGGTTTGTATTTAATTCCTTTTGACTCGCGATATATGCTTAAAACAGAAGGCAAGAGGCCAGCTGCGCGTAGGGACGTGTGTATTTCCAAGTCTGGTGTGACGGCAGTTTTTCTCTCTTGCCAAGAAGAGCACCCGAGGTTTAGAGTGACTTTCCAGCTATTTAAGGGGGCTGCGGGGGCGGGGGGAAGAAATACACTCCAAGGCGTTCTGAACAGGGGGCACTGCCCGTCTTTCAGCTACTGGTCTCTTTCTGCGTTTCACAATAAAAATCCTCTCCTATTTAAGCATTGCTTGGAGCTATCTCCGTAACAGAGGAATGGGGTTTGCGGGAGGAGGATTCCTCCAGGACCGCGAGCACAGGAAAATAAAAGGTCCCGGGCGCCATGCCCCCACGTGGTGAGCGCAGGGCAGGGTCTCCTTCCTGTTGGTCTCAGGTCACACCCGGTCCTCCGAGGGGGAGCGTGGCCACTCTCACTGTTCTCTCCAGCCCCCGCAGGGAGGAGGGGTAGACCTTTCTGAGAAGCATGGCCCACATTCCAACCTGCAGAGAGCGTGGTGGGCCCCCCGCTCAGGCTGCATGGAGAGCGCCAGCTGCGTCCTGGGGCAGCAGGCAGCAGGCCAGCCCCTGTGCGAGGACTCTGGCTTCCTGAGGTAAGGTGCTGGCTGGCCAGGGGCCCTCCCCTGGGGACAGCTCTGGGAAAGTCCACTGACCAGTTTCACTTTAAAAAAATAAATTTTATAATAATATATATATATATTTATATATATATATATATACACACACACACACACACACACACACACACACACACACACACACACATACTAGAGGCCCAGTGCATGATTGAATCATGCACGTGTAGGGTCCCCTACATGCTTTCGCTTTGGATCACAGTGGAGCTGGGTGCACCAGGTGTCCGCTGGTGCACCAGGCCTTTCAGAAGCCTCCGGTGCGGCCTGGTGCTGGAGCAGACAGGCACCCAGCTGCCCCGCTTTTGATGGTCCACGGCGGGACGTAAGCTCGCTGCCCCAGAGGCCCCTTCTGTGCCGCAGCACAGCCATGGCGCAGACGCTGAGCTCGCACCACTGCTGGCGACGCGAGCTCAGCGTCCCGCCAGCCCAATCGGCTACCCCAGCCACCCCGAGTCCCACCCCGCTGGCCCAATCGTGGGTGTAGCAGAGTGATGGTAATTTACATATTACCCTTTTATTAGGTAGATATATATATATATACTAGAAGCCCGGTACACGAAATTCGTGCACGGCGGGGGGTTGTCCCTCAGCCCAGCCTGTACCCTCTCCAATCTGGGACTCCTGGAGGGATGTCCGACTGCCCTGGTGGGATCGGGCCTAAACGGGCAGTCGGACATCTCTCTCACAATCCAGGACTGCTGGCTCCCAACTGCTTGCCTGCCTGCCTTCCTGATTGCCCCTAACCACTTCTGCCTACCAGCCTGATCACCCCCTAACCACTCCCCTGCCAGCCTGTTTGCCCCCAACTTCCCTCCTCTGCCAGCCTGGTCACCCCTAACTGCCCTCTCCTGCAGGGTTGATCACCTCCAACTGCCCTCCCTTGCAAGCCTGGTCCCTCTCAACTGCCCTCTCCTGCTGGCCATCTTGTGGTGGACAATCTTGTGTCCACATGGCAGGATCTTTGACCACATGGGGGCAGCTATATTGTGTGTTGGAGTGATGGTCAATCTGTATATTACCCTTTTATTAGATAGGATAGAGGCCTGGTACAGGGGTGGGGGCCAGCTGGTTTGAAGGGTGTCCCGGATCAAGGTGGGGTTCCCTTGGGGCATGGGGCGGCCTGAGCGAGGGGCCTGTGGTGGTTTGCAGGCCGGCCACGCCCCCTGGCAACCCAAGCGGAGGCCCTGGTATCTGGAATTTATTTTTCTTCTACAATTGAAACTTCATAGCCTGGAGCGGAGCCAAGCCTGCTGCTCCCTCCGGGGTGGCAGCCATTTCTGTGGCAGTTAATTCACCTTCTACAATTGAAACTTTGTAGCCTTAAGTGGGTGAGCCCGGCCAGGGTGTGCGGAAAGCTTTGCTTCCCCTGTTGCCGCCGGCAACCCTGGCCTGCTCTCTCAAGCTCCATTCTGCCGCCATTTGTTTGAATTTGTTTACCTTCTATAATTGAAACTTTGTAGCTTGAGTGGAGGCTTAGGCCTGCAACGGCTATGGAAAGCTTGGCTTGCTCTGTTACCTGGGAAACCTTGCTCGCTGTGGCTGTAGCCATCTTGGATGGGGTTAATTTGCATACTCGCCCTGATTGGCTGGTGGGTGTGGCTTGGCTGGTGGGCATGGCTTATGTAGCAGAGTGATGGTTAATTTGCATATTACCATTTTATTAGAGAGGATATATATATATATATATATATATATATATATATATATAATTGGTTTTAGAGAGGAAGGGATTGAGAGAGAAAGAAACATCAATGATGAAGGATCGAGCCCGCAACCCAGGCATGTGCCCTGGCCAGGAATCGAATCGTGACCTCCTGGTTTACAGGTTGATGCTCAACCACTGAGCCACGCCAGCCAGGTGAGCTTGGCCTCTTTAGAGGGGACACAGCGCCCGAGCAGTTTTAATGATGGAATTGCAGTTGACAAAGGGGGTACCTGCATCTGTTTGTTGGCATCTCCTGAGTTTTAACTTCAACCCGGGCCCAGATGGCTTCTTGCTGGCTGTGTTCTCATGAGTGGCCTGAGAACCAGCGAGAACATTTTAGGATCTAGTCGGAAACATGGGGGCTGGGAATAAAACCTTTTCCTGACCCCCAAAGGAGCCTCCCGACCGCCCAGGTCTCAGCATGCCCAGGCTCTGTTTCAATGACTGGAGTTGAGGCGGGCGCTGAAAACAAGCCTTCTGTGTGTCCCGTCATGAACTCCGTGTTTGGTTGTGGATGGAAACTGCCCCGAGCCCCTTCCTCCTCCGCTGTCTTCTGTTATGCTGGGTTCTGCAGGATTTTCCTAGCTAGTGTAGGTTGCAGCCCAAGGCCAGGGAACCCTCTGTCTGCCCAAGGTCAGCTCAGGGGCGGAAGGCGGACGGAGTGGTGCGGAGCCTGACTCAGCCAGATGAGAGCCCGCTTTAGGCTTTGAACGTTTCCCCGGCTCTGGCACAGCACTCCAGGGCACGTCCTTTGTGTGGGATCCCTTGTCACGTCCCGCGTGTTTCAGAGATTCCGTTCGGGTCCGGTTTCTGGAGAAGGCCGCAATCAAAATGAAGAGAAGCTAGAAAAGAATCAATTTGGGAAAATGTGGGGCCAGGCGGGAGCCCACCTCTAGTGGGAGGACTTCCAAACTCTGGCCTTTGCTCTATCCCTTTTATTAGAGTTCTGAGATACACCCATTGCCCTTAGGCAGGTAATTCCAGTAACAGACAGATGATCTTTATCAATATGGATTTACATGATTATTTGGTGGGGAAGTTGCCTCAGTTACCATCGTCTCAATTAGATAGGGAGTGGTTGGCTCTGACCTTTAGCTTCAAGGTTGACCAGCCTTGCCGGGTTCCCTTTTCACATAACTACCAAGTGACAATGTTTGGTTTCCGGCAGTCCTTCTTCGGTGGGCACCAAGGTGGGAAAGAAGCAGCCAGTTACCTGTCTAACCTACAAGTCACATTTCTGAGACGTGGCAGGCAGACGCTGGGAGCCCTCTGCTTCCGATTCAGAGTCAGATGCTGGGACTCGTGAGGGACTTTGCCCATGTGAGTTTTGTGCTGTTATGAAAAGAACAAAGAGATGAAACTGAGGACGGAGGGGTGGGGGGAGCGGAGAGGGAGTGAAAATGGCAGCTCTCCCCCCCCCCCCCCCCCCCCCGGCCCAGTAAACATGCCATTGCTTGGCCGCCTCCACTCCAAAGGCGACCACTCTCGTTGCTCTCCGAGCAAAGGGACCTTTCTTCAGCGTGAGTGGCGGGCTACAAAGGCAGAGTACAAAACGTGCGCACATCAGAGTCCCCGCCATTCCGTTTGAACGAGCGTATTGATTGGGTCTGACCCGGTTACATTTCCCCCTATTATTTGAAAAGGTGCATCTAAGTGCAGCGAATTGAGCCAGCAGGGCTGAACTTTCCGGGAGAACTTCTCGAGGTATTTCTTCAGTTCAAAGCTTTTGAATTTTAAAGGGCATTTTTAATCTGAGTCTGTGGAGTGTTCTCTGCCACAGCCCAACAAGGGGTGTTCAATGCAGATGAGGCCGGCGTGTGGGGGTGGACCTGCCCGCCTGGCGGGGGCTGTGGGTCGTGGTTGGGGGGTGAGGAGCAGCCGGGAAGGGCTGTGCTTTGGGGTGGAGGCTGGGCCCCGCGCGGTGGAGCAGCACACGGAGGTCCTCGCTGAGCTCACGGGGGACAGCGTCGGGGACAGGGAAGGGGTTTCCTCGGAGGCGTTTGTGGGAAGCAGGGGAGGGTTTGCTAGGGGCTCCGTGGAACGGGCGAGGGTTTTGTCTTCAGGAGCGAGGGCTCCTCGCTGCTCCGTGGCTCGCTGTCTCTCGCGCTGAGCTTCGGGAGTTTAGAAGTGGGTGCTTCCCTGGCCTCGGGCCGCAGTCTGCCCCGTGAGAGCAGGAAGGAGAGGCACGGTCCCTTGGTGGAGGTCAGGGAGTCAACGGGAAGCTGCCACGGTCCTCGGCCCCTGGGCTGACATCCCTCATCCGCCCCAGATGCTTTCCCGCTGAGCCCTGAGCCGCAGGCCGACCCTTAACTGATCGGGCAGCTCGGACGGACATCTCGCTGGTTGTGTGGGCCGTGGTCCCTCTCGCCGCCCCGGCCCGGGGCCCTGAAACATCCACCACGTCTCGCTCTCCGCACGTGCAGCGCGGCTGGCCCGGCCGCCCGGAGGCACAGAGCCCACGTGGACTAAGTGTCAGGCCAGTCTGTGTGCCTTCAGAGGCCTCTTGGGTCTAGGAACCGCCTCCTTCTCAGACCCAGGATCTGGGTTCCGAGATCGCATGGTCACTGGGAAAGTGGGAGACTGGGGCCTGTGCTGGGAAACCCAGGGTGTAGGCACCAAGGCCAAACCCTCCCCGTGTTGTGGCCAGAGCTGCAGCCGGAAGACTGGCCTGGGGAGGGCTTCCTCTCGGGACAGAGCAGGACAGCAGGGCCCCTCGGTGTCCCCTTTGTACGTGACCACGGCTGGCTCCGCGGAAAGGGGGCATCCGGAGGCGGAGGTGCCTGCGATCCAGTTCAGGTGCCCTTTTGCCAGCCCTGTGACCCTGGGAGAGTTACTCCGCCTCTCCATGCCTCAGCTTTCCCACCTGTGAAATTGGGGCTTATATTAGCGACTCCCTCGGGGGAGCTGTTAGGAGGGTTAAACGAGTTATTACGTGGAAAATGCTAAGCATGGCTCCTGGCCCCACAGGAAGCACTAGCAGAAGTATACACATCAGCTACCATTTACCTGCTCTTACGTTCTAATCGTTGACTGCCTACCATACTCTTCCTTACGATTGCCTGTCTCCCTCAGAAGAATATAAACTTTCCGAGAACAAGAACATTGCTTTGCTCGTTGGATTATCTCTAGTGCCCGGAACAATGTCTGCCACGAGGCAGGTGCTAAGAAATAACGGGTTGAATGAATGAAAGGAGTCAGGCCTGTGGGCCGGGGAGGACTTTGCTGACCTCTGCGCTCCTGTCCCATGTTTTATACTCTCGCCCAGCGATTTTCAACTGGTGTGCCGCAAGCATTTCTTTTTTAAAATACATTTTTATTGATTTCAGAGAGGAAGGGAGAGGGAGAGAGAGAGATAGAAAAATCCATGATGAGAGAGAATCATGGATCGGCTGCCTCCTGCAAGTCCCCCACTGGGGATCAAGCCCACAACCGGGCATGTGCCCTTGACTGGAATCGAACCTGGGACCTTTCAGTTCACAGGCTGACGCTCTATCCACTGAGCCAAACTGGCTAGGGCACAAACATTTATAAAACATGCGATACCCGACTATTTAGCCAGGGGCACTGACCTCTTTTCCCTTCGATTGTCAAATAAAATTTGAAAAATGACAACAGCCAACACAACAATAGCTGACCGGTGTGCATGAATCAAAATTATACCTAGGCCTGGCCGGTTTGGCTCGGTGGATAGAGCGTCGGCCTGCGGACTGAAGGGTCCCAGGTTTGATTCCAGTCAAGGGCATGTGCCTTGGTTGCAGGCACATCCCAGTAGGAGGTGTGCAAGAGGCAGCTGATCCATGTTTCTAACTCTCTATCCCTCTCGCTTCCTCTCTGTAAAAAAATCAATAAAATATATTTTTAAAAAAATTATCCCTATATGTTTGGTCAGAATTGTAGGAATTAGTTTATGTGTACCATGAGAGGGAAAAGGTTGAAAACCGCTGCTCTCGGCCCCTGAGAGCATCCCTAGGCCTGTTTTAAGTGTCTGGAGAAGTAGTGGAGAGCAGGGATTGTGGAATTCAAACCCACCCTTAGGAGCACTGACCTTGGGCGGACCACGGAGCCTCCCGAAGCGCCAGTTTCCTCCTCTGAAAAGTGGAACAACAGTGTCTCCTTCCATGTGTGGTTTGAGGACGAACCGAGGTCCTCCTTCGGCACCGTCCCTGGCTCGGGGCACTCCCCAACGACCACTGTGCTGGTTTGCCCTCATGTGTGATCCTTATGATGAACCCAGGGCCCCAGGGGTTCTTCCACCGTCAAACCCCGTCTTCTTCACCTGCCTCGGTGGGGGGAACAGGTTTAGGGTCTTCTGCCCTCCGCCCTCCGCCTGCCATTTTACACAGTTGCCTGCAGCAAGTGAAGCAATGGCTGCGCTTTTGAAGTTGGGGTTCGCAGGGCCGTGCCACTGCCAGGCTGCTTCCCTGAGCCCTCCGGGGACGGAGGACAGGGGAGTCCTCTGAGGCCTCCCCGCAGCCTGCAGCCGCCCACGGGCCCTCAGATCCGCCTGTGCGCCCCCTTTGATGTCAGCTCCCAAACTGGAGCCCCGCGCCGGGTCTGAGGCCCCGGCTTTGAAGTCGGCCTATCCACCGAGGTTCAGGAGGAGAGTCGTCTGTCGTGCCTCGGAGCACGGCTGGGCCTGTAAAGGCAGGCGGAGAGCCGCCAACACCTGATAAATAATTCTTTCTGGGCCCAAGAAAGATGCGCTCCATTTAAAGGAGAGGAGAATTCCCTTGACCTTTCCATTGAAGTTCGGACGGAGGGAGGTGGTAAGAGAGGGCGTTCGCGTCTTCTCACTGAAGTCATGTGGGGCAGGGCGGTTGTCTCAGAGCCGAGCTCCAGCGACGGCTCCAAAAGGGCTCCCTGCGCCTGACTGCTGACCGGGGCCCAGCAGCCAGCCCCGGCGCCCACCACACTCCCCTCCTGCAATGACTGCAGGAGGCTGGCCCTGTCTCAGCCCCTCCAGGCCAAACCTGCTGCAAACAGGGCTTCCAGGAGGCTCAGCCCCGCTGCCTTCCTTGCCTTCCGGTGCTTGGCACCATCAAGAGGTGAGGCAGACGGAGTTCCCACTGGAAGGGGTCCCGAAAATGGACACTGGCTCACATACAGCCAGCACTTCCCCCAGGCCAGCCCCTGGGTCTGCCTTTGTGGGTGGCTGGATGATAGGATGTGGGTTTGTGTGCAGGTTTGTGACATCTCTCCTTAGGGCGGCATGGAACGTACATACAGAAGGTACACAAAGTAACAATGTGCTGCTCCGCAAATGATCAGAAAAGAAACACCTGTCTAACCCCCACCTCAGTCCAGAAGTGGCGGGAGCTGTGGCCATGCCTATGCCTCTTCGGAAGCACTCAGCTTTCCCACAAAGGATAACCACTCTCCTGACTTCTGTGGTAACCACCTGCTGGCCTTCTCCTTTTCTTTTTTCTTTTTCTTTTGTGTAGGCTGGGAGGTAAGTGAATAGAACAATGTTTTCTATCCGGTCATCTCCCCTGGCCTGTGTTTCAATGTCCCAAAGTTTAATTAACAGAACAGGGAAGTTGTCCTGAACTGAACTCAACACTTTGGATCCTTTTCTTTTTCATCCTTACCCAAGGATATTTTTCCATTGACTTTTAGAGAGTGGAAGAAGAGGGAAAGACAGAGAGAAACATCAGTGTGAGAGGCACACTGATGGGTTGCCTCCCGCACGTGCCCCGACCAGGGCCCAGGCCAGGGAAGAGCTTACAACGGCGGTACGTGCCCTTGACCAGAATCGAACCTGGGACCCCTTGGTCCGCAGGCCTACGCTCTATCCACTGAGCCAAACCAGCTAGGGCTGGCCTTTTCTTTATGGTTTTACTATGGAAGCAGGCATCGCCAAATAAATAATGGACTTAGTTTTGTAGCTTAGTTTTGTTCATTTTCTGAAATGTATATGAATGGAATAATAAAGAATGCATTCCTTTGTCTGGCTTTTTTTCACTAAACATGATGATGTGATACCCATCCATGTAACTATATGTTTTGCTTATTTTGTCATTTTATCCATTGAAGGAATAGTCAACAGTCATGTATCCATTCTATTATTGAAGGACATCTGGGTGCTTCCCGTTTGGAGCTATTACAAATAAATGATGCTGCAAACATTTGTATACATGTCTCTTGGGGTATGTGAACCCTATTTCTTTTGGAATATACCTAGACAAAGAGGTGCTAGTTCATAAGATAAACATATCTTCAACTTAGGTAGAAAATGCCACTGTTTTCCAAAGCAGTCGTCCTAATCTGGACTCCTACCCTCAGTATATGAGTTACTCCACATCCTCGCTGAGGTGCAGCCTCTCAGAGGGTCCCCAACAATCCCATGAACAAGCCCCTCCCCCCAAGTGTTGGCTTCTAATGAAGAGGATATAAGGGAATACAACAGGAAGCCACTTTCAAGATGAGGTGACAAGACTGTGGCTTCTGTCTTGGGCATCCTCCTTGGCGTTCTCATTGCTTACTGTGAGGAGTCATGTTGTGAGTTCATCTATGAAGATGCCCCCGGGGAAGGAACTGACATCTCAGACCAACAGCCTGGGAGCACCTGAGAGCTGAGAGAGAGCTTGGAAGTGGGGTCTCCTCCACGTTGAACTTTGAGATGACTGCAGACCTGGCTGACACCTTGATTACAACTTGTAGACAGCCTTGGCCAGAGGCACCCCACTAAGCCCAGATTCCCAACTCACAGGAACTAGGAGATAAATGTTTATTGCTTTAAGATGCTAACTTTAGGGGTAATTTGTTACCCAGCAATAGATTATATATGCAAAAAACCTTTATAAAGGCATTCTGATGTGCATGGTACAGGTGTATTAGCATCTCCCTTATTAATGACTTTGAACATTTTTTCAAATGTTCATGGACCATTTGGACTTCCTGTTTTGTGATGGGCCTGTCAAGTCTCATCCTTCTTCTATTGGGTTGTGTATCTTTTTCTTGCGGGTTTGTAGGGATTCTGGATATAAGCCTGTCTGAGCCTGGGTTACCCTTAGAAAGCAGAGCCGGGCAGGGGCTTGCAGGTAGATGGCATATTTGGGAAATGACTCTGTGGAACAGAAGCGGAAACAAAGGAGGGGAAAACAAGAGAAAGGTAATGTCTCGAGTTGGTCCGACACTGATGTGTGAAACTTGGGGCTCAGTCTCACTGAGACGAAGAGCCATGTAAAAGCACCTCAGAGTTACTCACCTGAGGTCTGAAAGAAGAGCATGTATCCTCTAGCTCAGGGCCCCCAGTGACCAAAGGTTCCCCGTCAGCATGTAAGTTCCTCAGGTCCCCGGATCCCACATGTCTGAGGGACTCCCATAGCTAAGAAGCCTTGGGGCATCCAATGAGAGGTGTAGCTGGAGTGAGATCCCGCAGCAGTAACAGCCAGAGGACAATGGGGCGGAGAGGATGTGCAGAGGAACAAGTATCTGACAGAGAGCCTCTTAGCAATGACATGCATTGTAAATATCTACCCCGTAGCTTGACTTGTCAGTGTCTTTTGATGAATAGAAATCACTCATTTTAAGGTAATCCGGTTTGTAATTTGTGGGGTTTGCATCTTTAAAGTCTTCCTATACTTAAGCCATAAAAATATCCTCTATGGTATTTTCTAGAAACCTTATTTTGCCTTTCGCAGATTTACTATTCTTTTACGAATGGTCTCTGGCCCTGCTGTATTTTGGGGGCGTGTATCCACTGCCTCTATAGGGCTCTGCCAGGATGAATGGGGTGGGGTGGGGGTCAGGTTCCAATTTTTTCAGCCTGCTATACTGTTTAAAGCGTCTTAGTGTTCTCTTCCTGGCTTTGGCAGGTCGGATGGGGCAAGGGAAGCACGTTGGTGACCTGTGGCTCTGCCCCCCGCCAGCACTGGGCCTCAGCATCGCTGCCCGGCCTGGGGCTTCTTGGCTCTTTCCCAGGCTCTGCTGGGAGGGGTGGGGCTATGGAGGCCAAGTTCAAGATCCGAAGCTCTGCCCCCTCCCAGTAATGGCTGTGAGCAGTGCTGTGTTGTTTTAAGCTTCCCAGCCACCTCTCTGTCTGCTGCAATAGGGAGGTGGGGAGATGCCTTTTCTTGGGGGGACCACTACTTCTGTCCCTCTTACAATCCAGGCCTGATGTGACGGTGGCAGCCGACTCCCCGCTGCTGCTGCACTCATTGGAGCTGTGGTGGGCACTGAACTGCATGTGGCAATCATGCCTGTCCATCCTGCCAACTCGCCTCCCCTGTTGATTCCAGTCGGCTCACTTTCCGTTGTACTGATGCATACATAGATCTTCCAGGTGAGTTTGTTGAGGAGGGGATCCCTCAGTTGAGTGATACTTGTCTGACTTGTAAATTTAAGGAGAGAAACAGAGAGGAGAGGACTTCTCACTCCGCCATGATGCTGAGGCCACTCCTGCACTGACTGTTCTTCTTTTCAGTTCACAGCACTTTGACTGCAATTTGCCTAGATGTGATTTTGTCTTTATCCAATTTGCTATTTGTAGATCTCAGATCTCTTTAAAAATTTGATTTTGCCCATACTCAGTGTTCTCTTTTATGGATTTCAGTTACATGAATGCTAGCCCTTTGTACTCTTTCCCACCCGGGGGAAACAGTATCTCAGGATGCAAGAACCCATCATGTCCATGTGAGAAACCTCTCTCTTACGGAAATGCTTTTACCACTCAAATTCTCCCACACCCTGGAGCAGTGTCTGTCTCTGCCATGAGCAGTGGCAACATCCACATTCATGGAATTTGGACATAGTCACCTTTGTTTCAAGGCCATAGGGCAAAAGACCAGTTTCCTGGTCACCAGGTTAAATACTTAAGGTTATAGGCTGCATTATGCCAGCCCTCTGTGGCAGATTCTGAGTGACAGAGGTACCTACATCCCTTTGATAAATATGTATTTGTGACATGCAGGGCCCTCTAACACATGGGTCCCAAGGCAGTAGCCCATTTTACCTGGGTCTAAAGGTAGGGCTTCTCAATATTAACACTATTGATATTTGGGGCCAGATAATTCTTTGTTGTGGAGGTCTGTCTGGTGCATTGTGGGATGTTTAGCAACATCCCTGTCTCTCCCACTACCTACCAATACCACCTCCCAGTTGTAACAAAAATACACCCAGACATTGCCAAATGTTCCCTGGTGGGCAAAATTCCTCCTGGTTGAGAACTACTAATCTAAGGACAAGAAATACCCACATGCAAGTTTCACCTACTACCAATAATCTGTTCTATAAAGAAAAAGAGCCTAATGCCAGTTTAACTGGAGACATAGGAATGTTTCCCTTTAACTTTGTTTTTTGGGAAGCTCAAGCTGTTTTATCTTCACTGCATTAACTTTGTGAGCCTCAGTTTTCAGGACCAATCTTACCTATATATATAAAAGCCTAAGGAACCATTAATGGCGGAACAACCGAACGACCAGAACGACTGGTCACTATGATGCACACTGACCACCCGATCATCTGATCGGGGCCTGCCGGCCAACCTTCCGGTCCTTCCCTCTGGCCGGCAGGCGCCGACCACCCAATGGGGAACAGGGAACTGGGGGTGGGTGGCGGCAGACGCGGGCAGCGCCAGGACAAGGCAGGTTGGGTGGGGGGTGGGGCCAGCTGCCAGCAACGGGCCAACCTCCCAGTCCCTGAAGGCTTTGGAAAACCTTTTTGGAAACAGGGAAGGCACTAGCCATGGAGCCACCCACCATGGAGCCGCCCAATATCTCTCCCCGCACCGTCAGATTGAGCCTGGCACACGGTGGGGCGGAACACCCTGATCCACTGCCAGCAGGCGGGAAGCTGGCCAGGGTAGGGCGTGGACACAGGGGCCTCAGAGCTGGACCACCCAGCCCCCAGCGTGCTCTCTGCCTGGAGGCATCCAGCTGCAGACCTCCGACCCCATTCACTGGATCAGTGGTGGGGTGGCAAGCGACCTGGGAGGGTGAGGAAATGAGACTTGGAGCGAGTATCATGGGTGCAGTCCCCATGCCCTTCCCCTCCCAGGATAATGCTGCGCTCCCTAACCTCCCAGCTCCCTAACCTCCCATGTGCCAAGAGATAAATGTGGATTCGCAGAGAGGCAGGCCCCCAAGGAGCTCCAGCTGGGGGATGAGAGGAGTTACCTCTGACACCCCTACCCTTTGCTTTAAGGCTACATTCTCCTTCCCTAATATATGTTGCTTGAAGTACATGGTTTGTGTTTAGACATGCGATAAACGTGGGGAAAGCAAAGTTTTGTGCTTTAGAACAAAAGAGTCTGGAGTCTTTAGGGGGGGTGTCTCTCTCTCTCTCTCTCACACACATACACACACACACACACACACACACACACACACACACACATTCCTTCCCCCCCTCTTCCCTGGCCTGGCTAATCTTCAGGCAGAAAGTTAACCCTAGCTCCTCAGAACCCACCCTTGCTGGAGTGGCCTCTGTTTTTTTTTGTTTTGTTTTGTTTTGTTTTTTCTCACAAGGTTGTTTTCTAACTTCTAAACCAGCAATTGGACATTCCTCGAGGGTTACCCTTGACCAGATGCAAGAGGGTGCACGCCATGCTGGGGGACTCCCTCCCCATAATGCACCAATTTTGTGCACTGGGCCTCTAGTGTCTAATATAACAGTCCTTTAGAAAACAGCCTACATAATTTGAAAAGATCGGCGGGCAAAATGTCTCCATAGGAGACAACATCTTGGTGCTGATAATGGCACAAGAGGCAGCATTTTCAGTAGGTGCAAGTTAGGGTCCTTCCAGCTCGGGGGCGGGGGGGGCAGTGAAGTGTTGGGTATTGGAGGGAATGGGAAGGCACTGCTTGGTAGCTGCAGTGGTCCCCCTCGGGCGGAGCATGCGGAAGCACTCCTTTGCTTTCCCCATTGCCGGGAGTAATTGTGGGACACCTTCTGAGAGGGGGGGAAAGGCTGCTGTGAAAGGAGAGGTAGTTTTCAGGGGGATCCATCAATTTAGGGAGAAGTACAGTAACTCCCCCTTTATCTACAGTTTCACTTTCTGTTGTTTCAGTTTCCCATGGTCAACCACAGTCTGAAATATTAATGGAAAATCCCAGAAGTAATGTGTAAGTTCTAAGTTGCAAGCCATCCCGCTCTGTCCTGCTTGGGATGTGAACCGTCCCTCTGTCCACCATATCCACCCTGTATATGCTACTTGCCCGACAGTCACTCCACAGCTGTCTTGTTACCAGGTCAACTGACGTGGCATCACAGTGCTTGTGTTCAAGCAAACCTTATAGTAGCCAAATGCTGTCACAATGCCTACAACATTCACCTTACTTCATTGTGTCATCTTACCTCATCTCAAGAAGGGTAAGTACAGCACAATATTTTCATTACAGTATATTGTTATAATAGTTGTTTTATTATTAACCTTACTGTGCCTAATGTATAAATTAAGCTTTACAATAAGTATGTATGTATAGGAAAAACACACATTTTACATAGGGTTTTGTACTATCTGTAGTTCCAGGCATCCACTGGCGGCCTTGGGACATATCCCCCACAGACAAGGTGGGGGACTAGTGTGTGTGTGTGTGTGTGTGTGTGTGTGTGTGTGTGTGTGTACAGGGTTGGGAAATTGATTCTGTAGAACCCCTCATTTACCAGGAGTATATGTTCATTTGAACACTACTGGTTAACAATGCCAAGTAACAGGTCAAGCAAGGAATGAAGTGAAAAAAATACCTGTTTAAGGAAAATGGAATCATTGATGTGATGAAAGTAGTTTTCAATGCAGTTATATCAAAGTTGGGTGAAACCATATTGAAGTGACTGAGAAGGGAAGGAATGGCAGTGAGTAGAGACAGTAATAGAAACAAGTTATTAAAATTGGATGTAGAAGGTGTGGAATTAGGATTACAGCTGAAGTGCATGATATCTAGGAACAATCTTTTTAAAAAGATGTGAAATCTTTTGGGGTACAAATGCAGACAGAAAAAGTTCATTAGATTAAGGGAGGGGTTGAAGACTCAAAAGCAGATAATCTTTGCACAAGAAGATGCAAAGGGTTAGCAGTAGCTAGCATTTATTGAGCACTTATTAACTATTGGTGTGCTAAAGCTTTTTACGTGTTTTATCTAATTCTCACAGTAACTCCTCAGGGTGGTTGCTATTGCTACACTCATTTTACAGCCAGGGACTAGAGCTTCAGGCCTAGTTAGGCCCCAGGTCACTCAGTTTATCAGCTAAGGTGGTAGAACTGGGATGTGACCTGGAGTAGTGAGACATTTTCCATGGCTGTGGATTTAGGTGGACGCTCAGAGAACGTCTGCCTGATAAAATCTCTATTTCTTATGTAAGCTGGAAGGCAAAGACATGTTAAGAGGGAAGGAGAAAAGAGAGGGTCATTGATGCCAGACAAGTTTGAGAATAGAGGTTTTAAATTGTTATTTAGGAGAATGAGAAAAGAGTTTGACTAGAGAAAACACCAAGAACATGCAGTGTTGAGATCAATTAACATTAACTTTTAGTAATTCCGATTTGTGCATTTGGTGTTTTTCTCTAGAAATAATCTGTAGAGGATTATTCAAGGGGTTTTCCAGAAAGGCACCACATAGGGAAAGGTTAGTTGGGATACTGACAACAGTGATATTGAAATGATAGCTCAATTAAAAATTTAAACAGGGCTTATGAGACAGGTGAAGATAGATGAATAATAACCTGACATGACTATGTGTAAAGAAATAGAGCTGTTAAGGTCAGAGGTGAATTTCTAAATTTGAGATTTCGGAGTAAAGTTGTTTTGGATATTGAAAGTATATAGGAGACAGTAATACAACTAAAGCTCTGTATGTAAATGGTCATTGATGTCAATCAGATATCTGAAATTTATTTCCTCAACATTTACTGAAAGAATGTGACCTTCCTGCTCTCAAATGATCATTTATCCACAATGACCACCTCAGACTTTCTTCTATACTGTCGATGCCCCCAGGTTTAAAGAATTATAGATTTGGCCCTAGCGGGTTTGCTTCAGTGGATAGGGCGTCGGCCTGCAGACTGAAGGGTCCCGGGTTTGATTCCCGGTCAAGGGCACATGCCCGGGTTGTGGGCTCGATCCCCAGGGAGTGTGCAGGAGGCAGCTGATCAATGATTCTCTCTCATCATTGATGTTTCTATCTCCCCATTCCTCTCTGAAATCAACAAAAAGAAATACATTTTAAAAATTATTTTAAAAGTATAGATTTGAGGAGAGGAATTTTATATATTAACACGCACAAAATTGAAATCTGTGTTCCTGAATACCTTTTCAATCACAAGACGGTTACCCCCACTTCTCAGCTTGCTCCTCTTGCTCCTCTGTCAATTCTGGGTCCCAGTCTTGGGTGGGCACAGGTAGTAAACAGCATGCTGAGCCTCTTCTATTTAAACTACCCAGAGATAGCAGTAAATTCAACATCAGGTCCAGCCTTTTCTTTCAGCATTGCATACAAACTTTTTGCTCATAATCCATTATAACCTGGTGGGATCAATGTTGTATATGCAACATGACTGAAACATGAAGCAGCACATGACCAGAGGATTTCTGAAAGAAAAAATGTAACATTCTGAGGTGAGTCCAAGATGGCAGCATAGGACACTGAACTCGCCGCCTCCCAAGGACACAGTGAATATACAACTCTATATAAAGCAATTCTTCCCGAGACAACTGAGAGCCAAGTGAATAGCTTCCACACCAGAAAAGACCACATAAAGAAGGTTGGGCAAGAGCTATTCAGGAGCTGAGAGAACGGCTCAGGACCAGAGGAACCGGACAGCACCACTGTTTGTCTCCCCTGCACTTGGATAGTGGGTGGGAGCCCTATCCAGGTATTCCTGCAGGGACCTTGTATTGTGTCCCCAGCCACCCCTTCTGGAACTAACTGGAGCAGGAACATGAGGGTACCACAGCACGAATGGACAGGGCCCCTCCACCCAAAAATTGATCCAGCAGGTACAAGGTGCGGTTGCACACAGGGCTACTCCATGCAGAGAAAGAATCTAGCAGGGCGCATCAGGCTGTCCTGCCCTGATTCCATTCTGACCATGGACAGCCGGAACAATAGGGAACTACCACACACACACACACACACACACTCACACGGACGCTGTCCTTACTGGACCCTGCTCCTGCCCCAACTTCAACCTGCCGGCACAGTCTACACAGTGGTCACTTCTATACAAGACTACTGTTTCAAGATTGGGAAAGCAATATATCTATCATCGAACTCTTGGGGACAAAAAAGAAAGTCAAATAGGGAGAAGAATATGCCCCAAATGAAGAGATAAGAAACACTGGATAATAACTCTAATGAAATGGAGATAATTTGCCTGATAAAGAATCAAAGAAATGGTCATAAGGATGCTCAACAAACTTGTGAATAGAGGAACTCTGAACTTCAGCAAAGAATTAGAAAATATAGGAGTGGGCAAAAGTAGACTTAGTTTTAAGTGTGCAAAAGCTTATTCTTGTACTAGAGGCCTGATGCATGAAATTTGTGCAAGGTGCTTGGCCCCTGCCACAGTGGCGGCCACCTCTGCCTTGGCCCCACCACTCTTGGCCCCCACCCTCCTAGGTGGCCACCTCTGCCTCAGCCCTCGCAGCCCCGGAAGGATGTCTGGAAGGACGTCCGGTCTAATTAGTATATTACACGTTTATTATATAGGATTATTTATTAATTGTATTATTTTCCATATGAATAATTATAAGCCTACTTTTGCCCAGCCCTGCACAACAAAGATCAGAGATGATGAATACAATAACAGAAATGAAAACTATATTAGAAGGAATCAACAAGAGATTACTTAATACACTACAGATTAGCAACCTGAAAGAATAATGGAAATCACTCATTCAGAATAGTAAAAAAAAAAAAAAAGAAAGAAAGAAAGAAAAAAAGACAAGACGATTGTACAAGGGATGGATTGGATCTCTGGGACAAAATCAAGCACTCTAATATTTGCATGGTAGGGGTCCAAGAAGGAGAAAGGGGCAGAAAGTATACTTGAAGAAATAATGGCTGAAAACTTTCCTAATCTGTAAGGGAACATGACATCCAGGTCCCAGAAACATAGAGTTTCAAACAAGAGAAACCAGAGTCCCACACCATTTTAATTTTTGTAATTAAAATGGCAAAAGTTAAGGTTAAAGAGACATTTTTTAGGCAGCAAGAGGGAAGCAAAAAATCACATACAAGGAAAACCCTCGAAGGCTATACAATTGATTTCTCAGCAGCAACTCTACAAGCCAAAGGGAGTGGCAGGAAATATTTTAAATGTTCAAAGAAAGGTTATCATTCAAAATTGAAGGAGAGCTTAAGAGTTTCCCAGAAAAGCAAAAACTAAAGGAGTTCGTCACCACTTAAATGCCTTTATAAGAAATGTTAAAGGGGCTTCTTTCTACAGAAATGAAAAGGCCATAACCAGAAATAAGAAAACTGAGGAAATTAAAAATCTCACTGTAAAGGCAACTACAGGCAGTCCTCGGGTTACATCGGACTCGATGTACGTTGTTTCGTGGTTACGTCACCATCTCCCATTTATTTATAAAAAAGTTCCATCATTTCGACATATTTACAAATGTGCTTTATGTTTTTTATTATTTATTTACCACAAGTAAAGGTCAGGAATTATCTTTTTTAAAAATTTTTTTTACTGTCTCACTTCATTACTGCTGTGTATGTGCTCTGTGTGAGTGATGTAGGTGCTTATGTAGGTGGGTTCCGACTTACGGCGAAAAATGAGTTTTGTCGCGCCATAGGAACAGATCTCTGACGTAACCCAAGCACCTACTGTATATGATAAACAGTGAGTAAACCATTTAAAAAGCTAATATGAAGATTAAAAGAAAAAAAGCAGCAAAATTAACTATAATCTGTCAGGGATACACAAAACAAAAAAATTATAAACTGTCAAAATTGTAAAATGTGGAAGGGGGAGTAAAAATGTAGTGCTTTTCAAATGCATTTGAATTTAAATGTCTATCTGCTTAAAATAGAATCCTATATAATAAAAGGCCAAGGACCATAAGTGGAATGACCGCTCAACCAGTCACCATGAGGTACAATGATTACCTCTCGGTCCCTCCCCTCCCCCCCCCACGTCTCCCACCTCTGTCCATGGGGAAGCAGGTGGCTGGCGGTGGGGTGGGACTGGGGACTGATGAGTGGGCAGATGAAGAAGAGGATTGAATCAGCAATCTGGTAGACAAGGTAGTGGAAAACACCCAAATGGAACAGCAAAAATAAAATGGAATTTTAAAAACTGATAGTTTAAGGGGCCTCTGGTACAACCTGAAGTATACCAACATTTGCATCATAGGGGTACCAGAAGGAGAAGAGAGAAAACAAGGGATTGAAAAAATAATAGCTAAAAACTTCTCTAACCTGGTGGTACATCACATCAACAAACTGAGGGATAAAAATCACAATCAGCCGAGACTGGTTTGGCTCAGTGGATAGAGCGTCGGCCTGTGGACTGGAAGGTCTCAGGTTTGATTCCGGTCAAGGGCATGTACCTTGGTTGCGGGCACATCCCCAGTGGGGGGTGTGCAAGAGGCAGCTGATCGATGTTTCTCTCTCATCGATGTTTCTAACTCTCTATCCCTCTCTCTTCCTCTCTGTAAAAAATCAATAAAATATATTAAAAAAAAAAATCACAATCATCTCAATAGGTAGAGAAAAAGTATTTGACAAAATTCAGTATCTCAGCAACGTGGGGGCTAGAAGGAAGTAACCTCAAAATTATAAGAGCTATATATGAGAGGGGAAAAAAGGAGAATCATGTAATACTTTAAACAAAATTTTTTTTCAAAAAAGCTATGTATGATAAGCCCAAAGCTAACATCATACTCAGTGGTGAAAAGCTGAAAGCTTTTTCTTTAAGATCAGGAAGAAAAGGATGTTCACTTTTACCACTTCTATTCAACACAGTAGAAGTCCTAGCCATAGCAATCAGACAGAAAAAAAAGAAAAAAATTAAAACCAACCAAATCAGAAGGGTATAAATAAAACAATCACTATTCGTAGATGACATTATATAGAAAACCTTAAAGAATCCAAAAAATTAATAGAATGAAGTAGCAGAATACAAAATTAATAGATAGAAACCCATCACCTTTCTAAGCTCTAATAATGATCAAAAAGAGAAATTAACAATCCCATTTATAACTGCATAAAAAAACAACAACAACAACCCACAAACCTAGGAATAAGGTTTTAGGCAAAGAGATGAAAGACCTGTACTCTGAAAACTATAAGACCCTGAAGAAATTGAAGAGGACACAAATAAATGGAGAGATATACCAAGCTCATAGACTACAATGATTAATATCATGAAAATGTCCATAATATCCAAAGCAATCAATAGATTTAATGAAATCCTATTAAAGTACCAATGGCACTCTTCTCAGAACAAAAATAACCCTAAAATTAATATGGAAACACCAAACAACCACAACCAAAGAAACCTTGAGAAAGAACAGTTGCATGTATGAGATGCCTCTTGACTTTAAATATACTACAAAGCTTTAATAATCAAAACAATATGGCACTGGCACAAAACAAACATAGCTCAATGGAAAAAAGTGGAGAGCCCAAAAATAAACCTTCAGTTATATGGTCAATTAATCAAAAACAATGGAGGCAAGAATATACAATGGAGAAATTGGAAGTGTCTTCAACAAGTGGTGCTGGGAAAACTGGACAAATACATGCAAAAAAACCCCCCACAGAACAGGAGGCCGGGGGGAGGTCAGTGGGAAAAAAAAGAAAAAAGAAAAAAAAAAGGAGACATATGTACTACTATTTGTAATACCTTAAACAATAAAATTTAAAAAAAAAAAAAAAAAAAACACAAAACTGAACCACTCTTTTACACCATCTACACTAATAAAAGAGTAACATGCTAATTGACTGTACCTTCACGATGCCCACCAGCCAATCAGGAGTATGCAAATCAACCCAACAAAGATGGTGGGTTAATTTGCATATGTAGGCACCGAGCGGCTGGGGGCAGGGCAGTCTGCACCACCCCAGCTGCTCCGGGCCTCTAGGCAGCGTGGGAAGGTGGAAAGGCGCTCCAGCCAGGGCAAAGGTGGTGCCAGCAGCCAGGAGAAGGAAGGCCCATTCTTACACGAATCTTCGTGCATCGGGCCTCTAGTATAAAATAAACTCGAAGTGGATTAAAGACTTAAATTATAAGATCTGAAACCATATAACCAGAACACATAGATAGTAAATTATTTGACATTTTAGTAATTGTTTTTGGGTATGTCCTCTTGTACAAGGGAAACAAGTCAAGATAAACAAATGTGACTACACACCAAAAGGCTTTGCCATCAACAAAACAACCTACTGAATGGGAGATGATGATCAGTGATACATTCAGTAAGGGGCTGATATCCAAAATATGACTCATAGAACTCAGTAACAAAAAAGTAAATACTCTGATGAAAAATGGGCAGAGGATGTGAAGAGACATTTCTCCAAAGATATGCAGATGGCCAATACATGAAAAGATGCTCAAAATCTGTAATCAGGAAAATGCAAATCAAAACCACAATGAAATACCAGTTAGGCTATTATAAAAAAGTCAACAAACAAGTGTTAGCAAGGATGTGGGTTAAAGAGGACCCAGTACTGTTGGTAGGACTGCAAATTGGCGCAGCCACTAAGGAAAACAGTATGGAGATTCCCCAAAAAACTAAAAATAGAACTACCATAAATCCCAGCAATTTCACTTGTGTATTTATCCAAAGATAACAAAAAGTAATTAAAAAACATGCACCCCTATATTCACTGAAGCATTAATTACAATAGGTAAGACGTGGAAGTGATCTAGGTATTCATCAACAGACGAATGAATAAAGATGTAATATAGTGCTAAACGGTTTGGCTCAGTGGATAGAACATTGGCCTGTGAACTGAGGGATCCCAGGTTTGATTCTGGTCAAGGACATGTGCCTTGGTTGTGGGCACATCCCCAGTAGGAAGTGTGCAGGAGGCAGCTGATCGATGTTTCTGACTATCCCTCTCCCTTCCTCTCTGTAAAAAATCAATAAAATATATTAAGAAAAATAAAGATGTAATATATATATATGTGTGTGTGTATGTGTGTGTGTGTGTGTGTATGTATATATATGTATATATATATATATATATAATGAAATATTACTCACCAATAAAAAATGAAATCCTGCATTTGTGATATGGTGAGACCTAGAGGGTATTATGGTAAGTGAAATTAGCCAAACATAAATACCACATAATTCCAATTATGTTAAACTTTAAAAAAAAATCAAATAAAAAAACAAAAGAAAAATGGACTCAGAAACAAAAAACTGCTGGTTGCCAGAGGGGATGGGAGGGATGGATGAAAAAGGCAAGAGGAATATAGTCACTAGTGTGCTTTGTATTGTGATAGTTAACAAGAATTCAGTGTGTTCACAACTTAAGATATATAAATGCTTAATCACTATGTTGTACACCTGAAATACAATATTGTATGTCAACTATACTTTAATAAAAAATATTTTAAAAACGCTTGAGAAGACTGTGTCAGGTAAGAAATTATCAATGATAGGGAAAAGTTTCCATTAAAATGAATAGTGTTTCACTCCACAAAAATATTTTGTATTTCCTCACCTGGTACTTTTCATATAGGGATATCTGTCCTCCTCTGATGTTTTTCTGCCCAATTTGATAAGGGAAAAAAAAAATCAAATGTTCATGCTTAAAAGACAGCCGTGGTGTTTAATGTGCTAGGATATGAGGCAACAGGGACCAACAGACTTAAAT
The DNA here is from genome assembly GCF_027574615.1 of Eptesicus fuscus. Classification (NCBI taxonomy): domain Eukaryota; kingdom Metazoa; phylum Chordata; class Mammalia; order Chiroptera; family Vespertilionidae; genus Eptesicus; species Eptesicus fuscus. The sequence continues at coordinate 53,368,964 of NC_072485.1, read as the reverse complement.
TTATTCCAACCCTGGATTATGTTAATGTACATTAATATGTGAACTGAAATAAGAATTTCTATTTGGATGAAGAAAAATGCTCTTCCAATGCAGTTATTTTAAAAGGCTTTTCTATTTACGTATCAGGACCAGGGCTTATAAACAACCTAGCATCTGAACAACAAAGTGATGAAAATACTTTAAAAAACATAATACTTGCCTCTCCCTCTTCCACTCTTAAACATGAATCAGTCTTCACTTTCTACTTGAAATAGTTGTAATATGTCACCCTAGACCAGATATTTGAAAATCAGTGGCCAAAGTAAAATTTGTTGAATAAAGCCCAACCAGTTTAAACCAAATTTTGTTAAATGTCACATATCTAGTCTACTACCCATTTACTCAGTATTAACTATAGGATTGGGCAAAACTAAGTTTACAGTTGTAAATATGCAAACAGAGTTTTTTCTTATTTATTGTTGTTTTTCATATGAACATCTGTAGATTTACTTTTGCTCTACCTTATATTGGGTAGCACCTTTTATAAAACAACTAGAGGCCTGGTGCATGAAATTCGTGCATGGGTAGGGTCCCTAGGCCTGGTCTGCGATCCTTCTGGCTGCTGACCGGGGCCTCCCTTTGTTCCGCACTGCGCCCTGGTGGTCAGTGCATGTCATAGCGAGTAATCGAACTCCCAGTCTCCCAGTCGAACTCCCGAGGGGACACTTTGAATATTAGCCTTTTATATATATATATATATATATATATATATATATATATATATATATATATATATATGTAGGTAGGTAGGAATTAAGAAAAAAAAAATAAATGTTGGGGTCTAATATGAAAAATATTTCAGGATGGATTGCATAAACCAGAAATCACCTGTTCTAGTTACCATACTCCTCAAAATGACATAGAAATAATTTTTAAAAACCAACACATCACCCTAGCCGGTTTGGCTCATCGGATAGAGCGTTGACCTGCGGACCAAGGGGTCCTGGGTTCGATTTGGGTCAAGGGCATGTACCTTGGTTGCAGGCAGCAACCAATCAATGTGTTTCTCTCACATCAATGTTTCTGTCTTTCCCTCTCTCTTCCACTCTCCCTAAAAATCAATGGAAAAATATCGTCGTGTGAGGATTAACAACAACAAAAACCCCAAAAACAAAACCAACACATCAAACCCTTAAGTATCTAGTTCAGTAAACAGGTTTGATTCAAGCCTTTGAACATGTTACTAAGAAACGATATTTTGAACCCATTACTCAAAGTTCATTGACTAGCCCATAATGCAGTTTGTGTAAATCTGGTGTACAAACTAACCCCCTAACAGTAGATTGGTTTAATCTTACTCTAACAGAGCTAGCAATTAATTCAGAAAGCAATATTACTTTTTAGGAATTAGACAATCAAGATAACAGCATTGGGATAAAATGAAGAGAATGTTTCAGCTTCTTATTCAATAAGCCTGTTCCTCAATTTTAGATAATGAGGATAAAGGTATCACAACCAAATATGGGAAACTGCTTTCTCTTTATTTAGGCCTTAGGAAGAAAATTAACTTTGGTCACATATTACCTAAAAAAAAAACAAAACCAAACCAACAACGCCCCCCCCCCCCCCCCCGCAAAAAAAAAACCAAAAACAAAAAATCTTTTACATATTCCTAGATAGGACCAAATGATCAGAGATATAATTTCTTTTGCAAAACTTGCCAAATATTATTTAAAAATCTAACATTCAATGTAATTCAACTTATATAAAGACTGCTTGAGATCACAGCATTCCAAATGTATGACGGTTATATTTCCATCCTAGCAGGTGTGAAAAGTATTTGCTCTCATGTTGCTTTGGTCCAAAAGAATAGAGCTGAATCAGTAAGAGTAAACTAAGTACCTAACCGTATGCCAACATTAATTTAGATTGTTATTGGCAGCAGAAATATCCATGATGAATAGTTCTACTATAACAAAGTATAATAAAATAATTCTTTTCATGAACACATCAGAGTACAGATAAACTTTTTTATGAGAAAAATATGAACACAAGAAAAGACAGCTACCATAAACAAAAAATAGTGTCTCCCTCAACTATTTGAAGGATAAAAAGGTGAGATTAGAGGTTTGATAATGCTAATATGAAAGGAAATTGAGTATTGTATTTATTTCTTATTTTATACAACTCTTACTCTTTACAAAATTGATTTTAGTCATGCCCATAAAAGTGTAACCCATGGCATCTGAAAGCAAACACTCTTTGTAATTACTTAAAAGGGCCTTTTTAAAAATTATAATACAAAGGTCTGTGCTCTATAAGCAGTCCTCCACTGTGCATTATAACAATAAGGCTTACTTTTAATACAAAGACTAAGTGTTTGGGAGTTATGAACCACTGGATTTAACAAACATCATTTTATAGTTGCTTTTTGCATCTTTTTTGTTTTTGGGATCCTCCTCTTCATCAGGGTGCTCAGGAGCCTGGAGTTCTTCAGCAGATTCTTCTTTTTCTGACTCTGAGTCACTTTCAGAGTCATCTGGACTTTCAGGATCAGGTGAATCATCATCATCATCATCATCTCCAGCCACATCACCTTCTCCATCATGATCTTCTACCTAAAGCAACAATCAACAGCCTCTTAAATAAATACAATCAAGTACAAAAGCTGGACAAAACATTTCATAGCCATTAAATGAATAGTTTTAAGACTGTCCTATGACCATAGGCTGCCAAAGGAAGAACTGAAGACTTCATGTGTTTTATATACTGGGACTTGAGTAGGATTTTGTTTTAAGAAAAGGCTTTGAAGACCACTCATTCACCTACGTGTCCCACCCTCTACCCTGTTTGAAAGCTAGAGACAATTTTTTTAAAGTAAGGCAAGTTAACTTCTGATTCATAGAAATGTGGGAAACATTGTTTTGGATATTACAGTATCAATGTTTTGCATATTACACTACTTTGGAATAATAAACCAGTAGTTGTAATATCAAAAAAGATGACTCAGGAAACAACTAAGAGAATTCTTCCAAATCAGTACTGACATGATATATTTCATCTAACTTGAATGTTCTTCATGCCTATTTAAGATGTGCCTTAGTGGAGACATACACACATGCACGCATGTGCGCGTACACACACACACAGACACACACACACACACACACACACACACACGGTAAAAAAATAATGACAAAAATGTGGAGTAAGGGTGAGTAAAAAATGTAGTGATGTGTTCAAATTTAAACAACCATCAACTTAAAATAAGACTGCTATATTTTGTACATATGGAATACATGGTAATCAAAAGCCTATAAGAGGTATACAAGAAATAGAGAAAGGAATCCAAACATAACACTATATAAAGTCATCAACATACAAGAGAAGAGAGCATGAGAATAAAAAAGGAAAAGAGAACTATAAAAACAAAACAATTTAATAAAGATATGTAATGGAAATGGAAAAAAAAATCTGGGAAACAATTCTTGTATCAGACAAAACAGACATTAAAGGCTGTATAAAGAGACAAAGAAGGACATTTCATAATTATAAAGGGATCAATCCAACAAGAGAATATAACTTTTGTAAACACCTACATACCGAACATAGGAGAACCTAAATATATAAAGCAATTATTGACAGACATAAAGGGAGAGACTGACAATAAGACAATAGTAGGGGGCTTGAACACCCCATTGACATTGTTGGATAGATCATCCAGACAAAAAAATCAACAAGAAAACAACAGCCTTAAATGACACATTAGACTATATGGACTCAAAAGACCATGTGTTAGGCCACCAAACAAGTTTCAATACATTTAAGAAGGTCCAAAAGAATAGAGCTTTGGTCCAAAAGAATAGAGCTGAATCAGTAAGAGTAAACTAAGTACCTAACTGTATGCCAACATTAATTTAGATTGTTATTGGCAGCAGAAATATGAAATCATATCAAGCATTTTCTCTAAACACAATGATATGAAACTAGAAATTACGAGAAACAGAAAAACACAAACACCTAGAAGTTAAAAATATGCTATGAAACAATGAATGAGTTAACAATGAGATCACAGAATTCAAAAGATACCCAGAGACAAATTAAAATGAAAACAATACCCAAAATCTATGGGACACAGCCAAAGTAGTTCTAAGAGGGGAATTTATAGTAATAAAGGTCCAACTCAAAAAAGGAGAAAAGCTCAAATAAACAATCTAACCTTACACCCAAAGGAACTAGAAAAAGAACAAAGCCCAAAGCTTGAGTAGAAGGAAGTAAATAATAAAGATCAGGGTGAAAATAAAAGAAATAGTTCAAAGAAAATAGAAAAAAGTCAATAAAGCTAAGAGCTGGTTTCTCTGAAAAGATAAACAAAACTGATAACAGACCAATTACTAGTAATGAAATGGAATCAGTAATCAAAAAAACTCCCAACAAACAAGTCTTGGACCAGATGGCTTCAGAGTTGAATTCTACCAAAGAAATATTAATATCTATTCTTCTCAAATTGTTCCCAAAGAATTGAAGAAGGAATGCTCCCAAACTTATTTTATCGGGCCAGCATTACCATGATACCAAAATCAGACAGAAACACTATAAAAATAGAAAATTATAGGCTAATGTCTTTCATGAACATAGATGCAAAAATCTTCAACAAAATATTAATAAACTGAATTCAGCAATAATTCCAAAGATCATACACTACTATCAAGTGGGATTTATTCCAGGTATGCAATGTTGGTTCAGTATCTACAAATCAATTAATGTGATAAACCAGATAAATAAAATGAAAGATAAAAATTATATGATCTTATCAACAGTTGCAGAAAAAGCATCTGATGAAAATGCAACATCCATTTATGATGAAAACTCTCAGCAACATGGGGAAAGATAATTCAAACTCAACATAATAAAGACCACATGACATACCCACAGTTAACATACTCAATGTTGAAAAATGAAAGCTTTTCCTTTAAGAACAGGAGGAAGACAAGGATGTCCACACTCATCAACTTTATTTGACAAAGTGTTGGAAATCCTGGGCCACAGCAATCATACAAGAAAAATATTTAAAATTTCCATCCAAATTGGAAAGGAAAAAGTAAAATTGTCAGATGATAACAGATGAATGCATAAAGAACATGTGGTTCACATACACAATGGAATATTACTCGGCCATTAAAAAAAAAAAAGAAATCTTGCCATTTGCCACAACATGGAAGGACCTAGAAGGTATTATGCTAAGTGAAATAAGCCAGACAAAGAGAAATACCATATGATTTCATTTATATGTGGAATCTAAAAAACAAAATAAATGAACAGAAAAGAAACAAACTCACAGATACGAGAACAAACTGATGGTTGCCAGATGGGAGGGGTGTTGGGAAGATGGGTATAAAATGTGAAAGGGATTAAGAAGCACAAATTGCCAGTTATAAAAATAGTCACAGGTATGTACAGTAGAGCACAGGGAATATAGTCAATAATATTGTAATTACTATGTATGGTGCCAGATGGGTACTACACTTATTGAGATCACTTCGTAAGGTATATAATTGTTTAATCACTATGTTGTACACCTAAAACTAATATGGTATTTTATGTCAACTATACTGAAAAAATGTGCCCTAGCAATTATCTAAGCAGAATTTACATAAGCTGGTATCAGAAAAGTTATTAATAAATCTCTCAAAAAGCTCTTCTATACAAAGATCTAGTACGGCATATAAAAATATTTTAAGTAACTAAAAATTTTATCAAATTGATTATTTTCCCATTTAATGAAAATACATTAATTACTACCTCACTGAAGCCAAGTCCACAATGTCTTCGATATCTTCCTGACAATTTACTGTCCATACTTTGCTGATATTGAGACTCCAGTTCTTCATTAATTTTCTTGTCTTCTTCCCCTGCATGTCCAGGGTACTTTGGTTATGTTTCAGTCAAATTAATAAAAATATTTGATTACACAAAAAAACCCTTAATACAGATGCTATTATAATCAGGGCTGATTTCTTGAACTGTGACTAATTTTACAATTAATTTTGTGGATGGGTTTCTATACCATACACCTTAATGGACATAAAATAACTGAAATACTTATGATTACTTCTTTAATAGCCAACCCTTCGAACTAAAAAATGTTTATAAAATATAAACAGCTTATATTTTTCCACGTAATTCACACTAGACACAGAGTCTCAGAAAAAGTGCATGGAGTTCAGATATTCTAGAAATTAATTACTAAGAACTCTGGCTATTATATGTTTTAGCTTATTTATAGTCTGAAAACTATTCTCCTGAAAGTGAAAGTTTTCTTCTAGTTACAAAAAAACCTCCAAACAAAACCTTCTGTATTAGAATAAAAATAATGAAAAGACACAATTCTTTCAGAGGATGGTTAAATAAAATGACCTTGTAATGGCTCTCCTTTATGACTTCCTTTGCATATTAGTTTACTGAAGCAACATAAACGTTTTTATCCTGCAACATATGATATATATTTTTACATAAATACTGTTGTATGTAGTTATTGAACAGAAAACTAAACTACATGTGAATTTACCACATAAGAACTCGATGTTATCAATACAATCAAAGCTTTCTGAGCATGACATTTTAATTTGTAAATAAAAGAGGAATTATACATTTTAGTCACTAATGTTGGTGCTTTTCATTATTGTCATTCATAAAACCCCCAGTTTTAAAAAGCAGCTGAATATATTTCCATTCTGCAAAGCTCAGGGACTCTTTTAACTTTCTGTAGCAATGCAAATTAATTAGAAATTGTTTAATACCATAAGTATAAAATACCAATTAATTTCTAAAATGTGCTACATATTCTAGGTCAGTAAAAAGCTAATTTAAATACTTTAATAGTTTTGTTAAATATACCAAGGTCATTATACCCTATTATTAATGTCCATGATCAAGGTCAATTTGAAGTAGGAGAAAATTTCACTTTTCAGCAGACTGAATTCAAATCCAAATCCATTTCCAGTTCTTATTTAAGTTTTCCCCCCACAATTTTTTTTAAGTTAATTTTTTCAGGCTTTGCAATGAATTTTAGTTCTTCAAAGATTTCAGAACAAAACAGTGAATAAACTATAAACCAGTAAAATATGCCAATTATAACATATGCTAAATAATTTATAAAGTAAAAAATATATAAAGTCAATACATACTACAGTTTGTAAGATGAGGCATAAAATCTTACAATTAAAATATATGAATCAGTAAAAACGAAGATAAAAGGGTCAGTTTCTTGGTTAGAATATCATATTGATGTGTACTCTATACTCTCAAATCTTTTAAAAATCAAAGTATATACTAATTATTACATAATTATGTAACATGTTTACATATACCATGTACATTTCCAAGTCTAATATTTTAAATATCATTTTAATTATGTTTTAAATTTCTTACCTGTTCGGAAGTGAGATGTTGATTTGTGATCTCCTATAACAAGACGACCAGTATGTTCTTTCTATAAGGAGGCAGAAAATGTATTAGAATTTGAGACCACTAATCTATCTATCTATCTATCTATCTATCTATCTATCTATCTATCTATCTATCTATCTATAAGCCTAAGTGACTGTTCGACCGGTAGCTATGATGCGCACTGACCACCAGGGGATAGACGCTCTGAATGGTAGGCTAGCTTGCTGCTGGGGTCTGGCCGATCAGGACTGGGCGAGATGGGCTGGACATGCCCTGGATGAATTTGTGCATGGACCGGTTTCAGCCCGATCCTCGCAGGCCAGGGACCACAGGAGGGCTCCAGGGTGTGTCTGGCCTGTCTCGCCCAGTCCCAATAAGGACTGGCCGGCCAGCTGGGGAGGGACCCCACCATTACACAAATCCATGCACCGGGCCTCTAGTTTAACATCATTATTGAGTGTCTACTATATGCCTGACACTATTCCAGGCGTCTGGGATACAGTGCAGAAAAAAAGATTAAGTGGGAAGGATAGATAACTAAAAAATGAAGACAATCTAAATATCTTCTTTTTTAAGAAGGCCAATTAAATGAATTGCTTTAACTTTCCCACCTTCTTTTTCTGGTGTCTCAGGCATATCTCATGGAGATTGCAAATGAGACTATTTAGCTAGCTAAAAATGAAACAGACTTATAATGCACTTTAATAGATCTTTAAAATATAAAAAAAGAAAATAATTATTACTACTGACATAACATCCTCAATTTGCTAGCTCATTAGTATTTGGCGGCAATGAGCACCCAATCTCAAACTGTCGAAAAGAACACAATTTAAAATAATCTAGTTTTATAAAACAAATTTTCCCATTGATTTTTAGATAGAGTAAGAGGAAGGTGGAGTGAGGGAAACAACAATGTGAGAGAGACATCGATTGATTGCCTCCCACATGTGCCCTGACTAGAGCCAGGGATTGAACCTGCAACCCAGGTACATGCCCCTGACCGGGTATGTCAGGCCACCGCTCTAACCACAGAACCACACCGGCCAGGGCCCAATCCACTCTTTATGGTTCATATTCAGTTTTATAATGTAAAGAAATTGTTCACTAGGACACTGAGTGACTTTGCAAAGCAATCTTAAATCATCTCTGAAGATATAGTTAACAAATCTTTCTATTGTAAAAGGATGATAGACATATTCTCCATACCCAAAGATACTACTGAAAGCTTCAAGCATTAATGTTTTACATGCCATTAACACATAAGCAAATCAATGATTCAATATGTTGTTTCTTTAAATTCCAGAAAATACATCATTAACAAGATCTGACTATATAATGGCAGTGGTCTATTCATACTTGCTCAGCTAGTTCTCTCCGTGACCAATAAAATACTCATAGTAGTTGGCTAGGATTAGGAATGTGGCAACAAGCCAGAACAAATCAAATCAGCCTATTTGAGCAAAGCTGCAATTTTGCCTTGCTAGCAAAGAATTTAATGTATGCTAAACAGTCCATTTACTGGTAGCCAAATTTCTTTTTTAAATGTTCAATTTGTTCCCTCCTCTTTTATTGATATAATTCACTATTGGTAGCTATAATGCATACATTTTGTTGGTGTTCTTCCTCAGTACTTGAAGAGTTTTCATTCTACCAGGTTTAGCATGCCCTCTAAACTATTATTTTATATATCCTTAGCAAATCTTTTATTTGCATGAACCTAGGCCAGTGGTTGGCAAACCGCGTCTCACGAGCCACATGCGGCTCTTTGGCCCCTTGAGTGTGGTTCTTCCACAAAATACCACATGCGGGCACGCACGTACAGTGTGATTGAAACTTCGTGGACGATGCGCAGAAGTCAGTTTTTGGCCTGGGCGAGTCTATTTTGAAGAAGTGGCGTTAGAACACTCAAGGGGCCAAAGAGCCGCATGTGGCTCGCGAGCCGCAGTTTGCCGACCACTGACCTAGGCGAACTTCAAAATACTTTCTATGACAAATTACAAATTATGGAAAATCTGGATTAATGAGACATACAAATGCCTTCTTTGTATAGATCTTCATGCTTTGCATGATCTCTCCCTACCCTCAACCCCACTGCTGTATTCTGGCTAACTCCTTATCCTTTCAGATTCAGATCAATTCTATTTCTGGAAAGGTTTCTTATACTGCTAAGCCAGGGCTAGCTATCCTTATGTGTATAGCTCTTTCATAGCAATTATAATTCTGTATTGTTATTATCTGATTTCCTCTATTACATGATGGCTCCAAACATGTGTTATTGCTCTATGTGATGCCCCCCACCTCCCACCAGACCTCGTAAAGTACCTGGTATATAGTGGTAACTGTTGGTAAAACTAAAATGCACAAATACATTCTCATATCAACAACAAAAACAAAAAGAATTTCATTTTAAGGATCTTAAAAGAGAGAAAAGTTTCCCTATTACTTTCACATTCTATTTGTAGGAAGGCTATCGGGACAATGTTACAAAAATAAATGTACTTGCTTACAAAAAATAAATACCTAGCTACCACTGTATTTGAATGTAAAAATAAATTGCTAGGAAAAGAGTTTTTCTAATAGGTTATATTTTTCTGGCACCTATATTTTATATCTTCTATTATGTTAATCAAAGGAATTTCACAAAAATAAATTGAACATTTTAAAAATCAGAGATAAAGGTTATTCCCTTGGTTACTTCTTCAAGGGCTGGAAGGAGTGATATGACCTACCAATTGGTCTGTCCAGTAATACCTTGTATCAAATCATTATTCTAACAAATGGCAAATCATAAACTTTAACATCTTCTTTCTTTTGTAGGAGTTCCCTCAAACCAAAAATTTTTTCTATTCAGTTCCTAAAGCTACTGCCCAGAGGCTATGAGAATCCTAAGAAATAATAAGAATTTTAAGCGCTCAGTTTGGTCAGCTATATTCCCCAAAGCCTAAAATAATCATGCAGAACAGGGAAATGGGATCCAAGTATATTCAGCACCTCTCACTTAACATACACAGAAAAAGGCATTATTTTCACAGAAAAGAAAAAAATGCATCCTGTCTGATGCTTACCTTTCCTGCGCCCATAAGTCTCAAGAACTTTTGTTTTCTTTCTTCATTACCTAAGTCTGCTGCCTCCCAATTGCTAGATCCAAGCTGGAAAAGAAATTCACATATTAATTTGTTTTGCCTAATATTAAGTATTAAAAATTTTTAAGTTTACCAGTAAATTCTAAGTTCATTTTTCCCTGTCAGTTTTAACGGTGGGCTCATTCTTATTTAGGAAATTAAGCACATGTATCATAAATATACAGCCAACTTACGATGGTTCAACAAGATTTTTCAATTTTATGATGGTATGAAAGTGATGCCCATTTAGTAGAAACTGGTCAGACTAAGCTATGATGTTCGGTAGGTTTAAGTTTGCATTTTTGACTTAATGGTATTTTCAACTTATGATGGGTTTATTGGGATATAAACACATTGGAGGAGCATCTTATTCCTTTTGTTACCTCAAGGCAGAAGCTTTTAGTTCTTTTACAGCCAGAGCTTAGTTTTCAAATTTGTTTCTATCAGCATCATCTGAAGGGCTTGTTAGAACACCCCAGGAATTGCAGATTCAGTCAGTCTGAGGTGGAGCTCATAGATTTCATTTCTAACAAATTCCTCAAGTGATGCGGTTCATGTGGGCAACCAGATGTTAATACCTACTGCCCCAGAACTTTATAGGACTCTAGAGCATGTAGTACTTTGAACCCAGAGGGCTGCCAAGTTGTTAGTTTAAGTTAGCTAACTGGCTTTTGGGATATTGGGACAATTTAACATCAGAGTTTACTGGACCCAATTTTAGTTTTTCAGTTTCTTTTCTTTTTTTAATTTTATTTTTATTGATTTCAGAGAGGAAGGGAGAGGGAGAGATAGAAACATCAATGATGAGAGAAAAATCATTGATTGGCTGCCTCTTGCACGCCCTCCACTGGGGACCGAGCCCGCAACCTGGGCATGTGCCCTTGACCAGAATCGAACCTGGGACCCTTCAGTCAGCAGGCCAATGCTCTATCCAGAGTCAAACCAGCTAGGGCATCAGTTTCTTTTTGAGGAGTTCTAGTTTTTGTAATGATATGTTATGACTTTCATTTACTCTTAGAGGTCTTCCAAAGAATAAAGAGAAAGTTTACTTATTTTTTAAAAGAACAGAAGAGCCCTAGCCGGTTTGGCTCAGTGGATGGAGTGTCGGCCTGCGGATTGAAGGGTCCCGGGTTTGATTCTGGCCAGGGGCTCATGCCTGGGTTGCGGGGCTTGATCCCCAGTGGGGAGCATGCAGGAGGCGGCCAATCGGTGATTCTCTCTCATTATTGATCTTTCTGTCTATCTCTCTCCCTTCCTCTCTGAAATCAATAAAAATATATTAAAAAATTTTTTTAAAAATGAAAAAAAAATTTAAAAAAAATCAAGGAAAAGAATAACCCATAGTACCTTATAATTATCAAATATTGGGCCAAATCAATATCAAATATTGAACCATGCTATAAATCTAATATTATGGAATCCTAATGCTATTTTTCTCTACATCTTGAAACAAATGTAAGAATTACTTTAAATCACCAATTATTCCCAACTATGCTAAAAATGTCTAAAATAGTAAGAAAATAGAAAAATGGTAGTAGAAGAGTTTTTCTCATCATGTTGTCTAAAGTATTGCATTAATTTCAAGAAAACATCACCCCTCTATTGGTCACTTCTAGCTTTCTTTGGACACAGTTAATTCACATTTTTTTCATTTCTACCCATAATTGCAAGTGGGTAAAATATTGGAAACTGACAGAAGGCATTGCACAATTATTAGACAAGTAAGTAGTTGAATGCAAACTGTCAAGTGATGGCAAATTGTATATGCAAAATCTTATGACTATGAGTCTTTGAATGATAAACTAAATAACTTTTTCCAACCAGAAATCAATTATAGACAAAGAAAAAATAAATATAATACTCTCATCCAGAGAGTCACTCAACAGGAAGGACTTCATCCTGCAACATTTTGCTATAATAGCCTGGACCATCCTGTTTTTCTAAAATGATATATAACTTTTATGTTATCTGTACACCAAAACTTATTTGATATGGTTTTTAAGTGGACAAATGATGAAGGCAGGTGTGTATACAAAGGTGACTAGAATGAATGTAGAAATGAAAACATTCAGTGATCATTCTAATCGAGTTTATAATTTAAAAATGAAAATGTTTCACACTTATGGAGCAGACAACCCCTTTCTCAACACAAAATTATGAGCAATCATATGTTTAAAATAATTCAAGTAGTATTATATTTTGATGATGCAAATGTAAGAACTAGAATAACTTCCTAATAAGCTAAAATCTATTAGAAATAGGTTTTTTGTAATCTTAAATTATAGGTTCCAGCTTCACACATAACAACTGACAGGCAGTTAGCTGTATTCAGAGGATGCTCATCATTTTGGGTATGTCATGAAAATGTGGAATACAAATTTGATTTGGTAAGGTTAAATTCATATTAGAATTTCTAATGAAGGCGATTTTCACTATTCTCCTTACTTATGAAAATTATTTGTAAAAAAAGACTAATAGATTATAAAAGAAACAATGATGGCCATTTCTTCTGGGCATATGAGAGTTAAAACTATTTGTACTACATGGACAACCATGGCTCTTCTAAATTCCTTTTGGTAGGGGGATTATATGCTCTCATAATTTTGGCTACGTTCCAAATTTCTGCTTCTTTCCATCTGACAGCTCATCTTTTCACAGACCAGTTAGTTCTTAACTATTTCTGGTTCAATATAGTTAAAAAAAATTAAAGTACTAGTGAAGCTTAAGTTCTGAATCCCACCAAATTACTTGCTCTCTGTTAACCTCCTAGACTGGCATTTAACTTCTTTTCATTCCTTATCTATATAGCAAGGCTTCTTTAAAACTCTGTCTTAATAACACTTAAAATTGCACAGTGTTTTACAACTTGCAAACAGCTTTCATTTACATTCTCTCAAGAGTCCATTTAATTAATAAGGACAATGAGGCAAAGAGGCTAAGGGACTTGCTTCCATCCTCTGGCCTTAAGTCCTCTGTTCTTTCCACCTTATACTGTACACAACCAAATGAGATAGAGTATGTGGAAATAGTTTATGAACTAGTTATAAAAATATATAAAAAGAGCAAATGTTCAATGTCTTTATATAAATAACCTTATCATTTACAATTTATAATCCTAATATTTTTTTAAGCTGTCGATATTCTATAGAACTGTGATCAATTTACCTCCAATAATACCATAGTAACTTTTGGAATTGTCAGCATTTTCCTAGAGTTGGATTCTGTGATTTAATATCTACTTTTAATATCTTTTTAAATATTTGATAATCCCCATTTAATATGTGAGGTCAGTGGGCAAAAAACACTTCAATTATCTTTTACCTGCAGTGGATGTTCATTAGAAACTACTGACCAACTACATATTATAACTGGTTGATTTTCTACAATTTATATGTATATTTAAAAACATTTTAAAATGTTTTACATATATTAAAATATTTTACAAACAAGTACTTAAAAGATAACTCCCAATTACCAGCAAAAATAAAATTCATATGAAGGAACCTTAAAAAAAATCACTATCAAGGGATAGGTTATTGTATTGCACTAATGTTAAGTACCTAACATTCTAACAATCAAGTCACAATTAAATACCAGGAGGGAAACAATGTGTAATAGCTTTTGAAATGGCACCCAGGTTACTTAAAAGCCTAGATAAATTCACAGCATGAACTGGATTACCATATCAACAAGAAAAGATCTAAACGCCTCTTGTAGGGAGGAACAGAGGGCATGAATAAAGCTCACTATAACTATTCATCCTCAAATCTTTACTGATTGCTCATCTTTCTGCAAAGCTCAAAGAGCCTTACTATTCTGGACCTAACCCTTCCACCCATAGAGTGGTGGGTCTTAACCATTATTTCATTTGCTAAAAAAGATACACACTAGTAGTATTCAGTGAGCCTTTTATGATTCACAAAATAAAGATATTATGAAAGGCACTGAACTGAAGTATAAGAAAATAAAAAAACGATACATTCAGCAGTTGACAGTGCTTTAAACAATAACGGGAAGAAAACTAGATGTTCCTTCACCATCCTTAAAGATGACCTGCCATGCCCCCCCTCCCCATCAACATTCTCAGTGGGCATTTATTTACCCACGGAAAGAGGACCTAGTTTTAAGTTGACGGGTTACTGCAGTCTCCATGACAATGCGCTAGGAGCTGGGGCAGACACACAAAAAAGGCCTACGATAAGCACATACTTACTTATCTTTGAATTTCCAACACCTGGCACAGCAGTAAATATTTAATGTGTTACTTTAAGAAATGAATGGTTTGCTATTTAAACTGACGTGCTGGGGGGGGGGGGGGAGGGAGGAAAGCAGAGGGAGAAGGGAGGAGGGGAGAGGGAGGTACTTGACATCAAAACGGGCTTCTAGGTCGCAGCGTCTTAGACCTCAGCACCACCTTGCGCCAGTCACAAATTACTCCCCTGATACCATTTTTTTCCATTCAATACTGTTCTGAGTTTACCCTTAACAGTACAGTTAAGACTAACTGTTAACAATACACTGCAAAAATAATCCCGGCCGGAGAATCTGCCCAAGTTGCACAAACACCTTGACGCTGTCACAGGAGCAGTTTAAGCCTCAAACTGGGCGGGTCTTGCCGTCTCTATCCCGAGTGGAAAGGCCCGACCAAGAGGCTTCGTCAGCCCCCAAAGAGGCAAATATGACCTCTTCCACCTCCCCACCTCCCGACCTCGTACAGGATTTCCTCCCTCGATCCCCCTTCCTACGCGGGCCTCTGGTTCTCAGCGTGCGGCCCTCTTAAAAACCTTGCGACCCTAAATAAAGAAGGGAGGCATTTCCCATTCCTCTGGGCCCCCCGCCTTCCCTTCCTTTTCGGGCCACCTCCGGCGCTTCCTCCATCTACACCCACCCTTCCCGGCCTACCCCAACCTTCAGTAGGCCTCAACCCTCATCCATTCCGCCATTGTTATTTACATCGTCGTCTGGGGAGGCTGAACGCTTCACCCCGTGCGGATGGGACTCCCTGGCAGCACTCATCGTTGCGGGGACCCCGACAGCAAATGCCAAACCGAGTCGCTGGGTCTCCTCAGCTCCGGCACCAGCAGCCTGCAACCTGCCTCCGGACCAAGCAGCGCCACTCCAGAACGCGAAGCCCGTCGGCCCTTCTCTGCCACAGTCGTCACGACGCAGCCGCTTGCCACCCCAGAGCACCCTGGGAGTTGTAGTTTCCTGGCTGGCTCCACACAGCCTGAACAAGAGACAAAGAGGGGTGACGGAACCTACTATTCCCAGGAAGCCCAGCGGCGCACCTCGTGCTCTGTGGCGGGAGTGTCCTGTGAGGCCCCGCCCTCTCCGGCTGGTGGAGGAAGCTTTCCCGCGGATGGGTATGGCGGTGAGCGTTGTGGCAGAGCTTCCTTTGCACAAAACGAGGCTGAGAGTGGGTTTTCGCTTTTCACTAAGATGCCGCCGGGTTGACCTACGTGTCCGTCATAGTGAAGCACCTAGGTTTCAATGTAATGTTTGAGGCTTGTTGAATCCTCACGCGTGAGCTTACTCCCAATACAAAAACCTTGGAGAAAAAAATGGCTTCTACTGTTTCCACCCTGGTGTTCTCTGTTACTGGTAGAGGTTTCTAGGTGACCAGCGGTGCAGCTTTCTGGAAGTTTCTGAGGGATACTTTGCTGCTTTCTCTTTTTCACTGAGATACGTCCACAAGGATGGTGTACCAGTTTTATTGGCAGTTACTGAAACTAGGGCCCCCCTGAGGGAATTTTGTGAGCTTTCCACATGGCTTTGTGTGAAGTGGCAGCGACCCTGTGTGATCTGGCTGCTGGTGTGTAGGCATTGTATTTTTTGGGGGGGGTCTTCACCAAGTGAAGCCCCCCAACCCCAATCCAGAATTTCTGCCAGAAAGCCATGTATCTTTTTTTCCCCTTAAAAAAATATTTGCTGTTTTTATTGAGGTGGAATTCACATAACATGAAATTAATAATTTTTTTAAAAATATATTTTATTGATTTTTTACAGAGAGGAAGAGAGAGGGATAGAGAGAGAAACATCGATGAGAGAGAAACATCGATCAGCTGCCTCTTGCACACCCCCTACTGGGGATGTGCCCGCAACCAAGGTACACGCCCTTGACCGGAATCGAACCTGGGACCCTTGAGTCCGCAGGCCGACGCTCTGTCCACTGAGCCAAACCGGTTTCGGCGAAATTAATCATTTTAAAGTGTACAATTAAGTGGTGTTTAGTACATTCATGTTCTGCAACCATCACCTCGATCTAGTGCTAAGACATTTTCATCACCCCAAAAGGAAATTCAGTGCCCATTAAGCAGTCCCTCCCTAGCAACCACTCATCTCCAAAGAAACCGCTGCATCTAAAGGTTTTATTTAGATACTAGAGGCCCGTTGCACGAAGAGATTCATGCAAATAGGCCTTCCTTCCCTTGGCTTCCAGCACCAGTTTTCCTCTGGCACTCGGGACCCAGGCCTTCGCTCTGGTCAGAGTCTGCCATCTTCGCTGCAGACTGCTGTCTTTGTCTTTGCTGCAGACTCCAGAGTCTGCAGTCTTGTCTTCGCTGTGGCACTCCATTCCTGTAGATCCCTTCGCAGCTGCCCCCCTCTCCCTCCCCCCCCCCCCCCCCCCCCCCGCCGCCCTCCCTCTCATAGCAGGTGTCCTGCCCCGCCTAGCCACACCATGCCTGGAGCAGCTGGGTGGCCACCATCTTTGGCCTTCTTATTTGTATATTCACTCTGATTGGCTGTGGGCATAGCAGAGGTATGGTCAATTTACATGTTTGTCTATTATTAGGTAAGATTGGACATTTGTTCATGCAGTATCAAGGTATCTGAATACTTAACCAGGCATGAACTTGTCTGCTTCAACCCTAGAGTTCTGTGAGGATCCATGGCCTTACTTTTGAAGCTTTCTGATCTTGATTAAAAACTTGATTTTTTTTAAAGCAAAATCAGTAAGTGGGATGACAGTTCAGAAACAGTTGCATTTTGGTACTGAAAGTGGCCTGTGAAACTGCTTCACTATTAGCCCCTGAACTCAGCAATTGCTTTAGTTTGCCCCTGTAGAAATAGTATCACTTTCCTCGATTCCAGACTATCACCATTTATAGAACTCACCAGTGGAATATAGTTCTTTATGCAGTCATATATCCAAATTCTACTCTTTTATTTTGGAAGCAAAGGGATAACAATACCAATTCGAATATGAAAAAACACACACACTCAAATAGGATAATTTTTATAACCAAGCAAGATCACCTTAATCAATTAGTTCTGTGAAGAATAAACCATAAATCAAGTTGGAGAAGAGTAAACCCATGAGGAGAAAAAGTACTTTTTGAAAGTGATTGTTTGCTCTTTACTATAAATTAAAATATTTTGCCTACTAACTACGAGTCTACAAAAGTTCTATAAGTGAAAATTACAATGAAATTACAGTCAAGTTACAGAATTTTCTAGGGTGGACTGTGGTTCTCCAAAGCATTTAGAACACTTAGCTTTAATACCAATAAACCAATGGGATGCCTGAATAGGTAATTTAGATTGCTAAAAGAATTCTGAAATAAAAAGGACAATCAGTAAGGCTAGTAGTTACTAAATACTTTTAATTTAATTAGTGAAAGTCTAGAAAAGCTTAATGAACTGGCAACCTAGTCTTATTTCTTTATCAGAATTGTTGGCACCTAGGTGTAAGGCTAAATTTTTAAGTTATAAAACAAGGTCACAAGCCTAAAAGTAACAAGAGATAATGAAAACTGGATAATTTAATCAGATTTTACTCTGCTTCATATACAGAAAACTTTAGGTAAGAATGAAATTATACAGTGTAATAGAATTGCTTATATGGCATAGAAACAGTAATACTCTTCTTTGTCTTGTAAAAACAAGAAGATATTCTATACCCAGTGGAACTCTGAAATAACATCCTCAGGATAGGGACTGTTCCATCTTTATTTTTTGTTTCTGTATCTTTTAGCACAATGCCTGACACAGAGTAGTTAATAAATTTTTTAAATTAATATAGGAAGAATAAAAATAATACAATGTAACAGAGTGGTATCCTATATAATAAAGAGGTAATATTTAAATTAACCCTCACACCCTCACAAGATGGCTGCCTACGACCAGGCCAGCAGGGGGGTTAGTGAGGGATGACCAAACAACTGAACAAGCTGGCTGCATGGGATGACCAGGCCAGCAGGGGGTTTAGAGAGGGACAACCAAGTGACTGAAGAGCAGGCTGCGTGGGGCGACCAGGCCAGCAGGGGGGTTAGTGAGGGGCAACCAAATGGCTGAACAGCAGGCTGTGTGGGGTGACCAGGCCAGCGGGGGGCCATGAGGGGCAACCAGGCCGACAGGGCAGTAGGGGGTGACCAGGCCAGCAGGGGGGAGCAGTTGGGGGCTACCAGGCTGGCAGGGGGGCAGTTGGGGGCGATTAGGCTGGCAGAGGGGGAAGTGAGGGATGACTAGGTCAGCGGGGGGGAGGGCAGTTAGGGGCGATCAGGCTGGCACGCAGAGGCAGTGAGGGGCAATCAGGCCGGCAAGGGGGAGGGGGCAGTTAGGGGTGACCAGGCAGGCGAGTGATTAGGAGCCAGTGGTCCAGGATTAGGCAGTCGGACATCCCCTGAGGTGTCCCGGATTGGAGAGGGTGCAGGCTGGGCTGAGGGGACACCCCCCTCATGCACAAATTTTATGCAACAAAATGGCGGCAGCCATGGAGCGAACAGGAGGCTTGGGTTTCTCTGGTGATGGAGGAAGCCAAGCTTTCCGCCTGCCCTGGCCTCTGCTCAAGGCTACAAAGTTTCAATTATAGAAGATAAATAAATCCCAGATACCAGGGCTTTAGCTTGGGTTGCTGGGCGATGTGGCCGGCCTGCAAACCACCACAGGCCCCTCACCCAGGCCACCCCATACCCCAAGGGAACCCCCACCCTGATCCGGGATACGCTTCAGGGCAAACCAGCCAGCCCCCACACGTGCACCATATTATTCTTATCTAATAAAAGAGTAATATGCAAATTGACCATCACTCCAACACACAAGATGGCTGCCCCCATGTGGACACAAGATGGCCGCCACAAGATGGCCAGCAGGGGAGGGCAGTTCAGAGGGACCAGGCCTACAAGGGAGGGCAGTTGAGGGCAATCAAGCCTGCAGGTGAGGGCAGTTAGGGATGACCAGGCCGGCAGAGGAGAGAAGTTGGGGGTGACCGGGCCTGCAGGGAAGGGCAGTTGGGGGGGACCCAGGCCTGCAGAGGAGGGCAGTTAGGGGCAATCAGGCTGGCAGGGGAGCAGTTAGGCATCAATCAGGTTGTCAGGGGAGCAGTTAGACATTAATCAGGCTGGCAGGCAGAAGCGATTAGGGGCAATAAGGAAGGCAGGAAGGTGAGCAGTTGGGAGCCAACTGTACTGGATTGTGAGAGGGATGTCTGACTGCCCGTTTAGGACCAATCCTACTGGTATCAGGCCTAAATGGGCAGTCGGACATCCCTCGAGGGGTCCCAGATTGAAGAGGGTGCAGGCTGCATTGAGGGACACACTCCCTTGTGCACGAATTTTTTGTACCAGTACTCTAGTGTTTTATAATTTACTAATGTTCCATCATTTAAACTGGTCTGAAGTTTCTAATGCTTGTATTACCCCAAATATTTGTGACATACCTGTGATATATTAAATTCAGAACACTTTACTAAACATTTTCATGGGATACATAAGAAAAAGATACTATGTTTTCTGCATTCCGGGAATTTAAGTTTTAATTGTGACATAATTGTGGTAGTTTTAATTCAGTTTACTAATTAATAAAATATGTCATAAAAACTTGTAGTGAATTGGAAATGGACAGAAATGATTACTGGTTTTATTTTCAAGGGAATGCTAATGTCTAGGGACCTGCAGATTTATCTGATTCTAAATGAGTGTGCACTTTGATCATCTTTGTTTAGGCTGTTTGACAACTTTGTAGGGATAAAAGTTAAATTGTAGAAAACTGAAAACAATGCAAATATTTCTGTTCATAACAGTGCAAATGATTCCTGTCCTTGGCAATGCAAATGTATTTTGTGCAGTATGAATAGAAATCTCTGTAAATCAAATTCTATTATGAATTGGTTTTCACTTTCCACTAGTTTCCTCTTTAATTAATAAGTTAAATAAAATCTCTGACACAACATTTTGATTCTTTTTTATATTTATACTAGTGGCCCGGTGCACGAAATTCGTGCGGGGGTGGGGGGGCGGTGTTCCCTAAGCCCAGCCTGCACCCTCTCCAATTGGGGACCCCTTGGGGGATGTCTGACTGCCCGGCCTAAACCAGCAGTCGGACATCCCTTTGCAATCTGGGATTGCTGGCTCCTAACCACTCACCTGCCTCCTAGCCTGATCCCCCTAACTGCTCTCCTCTGCCGGCCTGATGCCCCTAATTGGTCTCCCCTGCCAGCCTGATATTCCTAACTGCTCTTCCCTGCTGGCCTGATCCCCCTAACTGCTCTCCCCTGCTGGCCTGATAGCCCCTAACTGCCTCTGCCTCGGCCCCACCACCATGGTTTTGTCCGGAAGGTTGTCCAAAAGTTGTTCAGTCTAATTAGCATATTACCCTTTTATTAGTATAGATGAGAGCCATTATTTTACCATTTGGAAGTTGTCCTTTAGAATTTTATCTTCTTATATAATGCTCATATAAATAATTAAATATAAATATATATATATATATACATATATATATATATTTATACATACATATATGAGCTACCCATATGATGTGCTGAAGAGTAATAAAACAGCACTTGTTTTTAAAACTAAAAGTAATATTTTCCTTATCACAAACAATGCATGTCTATTTAAGATGAATTAAACTACATTCATAAGCAAGAAGAAAATTAAAAAGTAAAAACACATGATCTCACCACCTAGAAATACTAGTAATAATCACTGTTAAGACCTTGGAATACAGTGTTTCAGACTTATTTTTTGTATTTGTGTAATTTTTTTCTAAAATAGAATAATACTGTATTCTACCTATCTAACAAAAAAGAAACATACAAATTGACCATCACTCTGCTACGCCCTCCAGCCAATCAAGAGTGACTATGCAAATTAACCCAACGAAGATAGCGGTGGCCACAGAGCTGGAGCGAGCAGGAGGCTTGGGTTTCCCGGGGGCAACCCAGGCTTCCAGCCTGCCCTGGCCTCCACTGAAGGAGGAGCTGGGAGCCTGGGTCACTGGGGGACATGGCCAGCCTGAAAATGGCCCTCAGCCCCTTACCCAGGCTGGGCACACCCCCATGGGGTGAGGGTCCCCACTGGGGGGCTTGGCCAGCCTGCAAACTACCATCAGCCCCTCATCCAGGCTGGCCAGGCACCCCAGTGGGGACCCCCACCCTGAAGGGGATATAGCCAGCCTGAAAATTTCCCTCAGCCCCTTACCCAGGCTGGCCACACCCCCATGAGTAAGAGTCCCCACTGGGCGGCATGGCCAGCCTGCAAACAGCCATCAGCCCTTCACCCAGGCTGGCCACGCCCCCATGGGGTGAGGGTCCCCACTAGGTGGCATGGCCAACCTGCAAACAGCCATTAGCCCCTCACCCAGGCTTGCCAGGCACCCCAGCGGGAACCCCCACCCTGAAGGGGGTGTGGCCAGCTTGAAAACAGCCCTCAGCCCCTCACTCAGGCTGGCCATGCCCCCCCAGGGGGGACCCTCACCCCATGGGGGTGTGGCCGGTCTGCAAACCACCACAGGCCCCTCGCCCAGACCACCCCACGCCCCAAAGGAACACCCACCCTGATCTAAGACACCCTTCAGGGCAAACCAGCCAGCCCCCATCCATGCACCAGGCCTATATACTAATAAAAGGGTAATATGCTAATTAGACTAGGAGACCTTCCAGATGTTCTTCTGGACAAAGCCATGATGGCGGGTCTGAGGTAGAGGCAGTTAGAGGCCAAGAGGAGAGGGCAGTTGTGGGTGATCAGGCCAGGATGGGATGGCAGTTGTGGGTGATTAGGCCGGTGGGGAGGGTGTTGGGGTGATCAGGCTGGCGGTGGGGGGAAGTTGAGGGTGAGCAGACCAGCAGGGGGGCAGTTGGGGGTGAGCAGGCCAGTGGGGAGGGCATGTGGGGGCGAGCAGGCCAGCAGGGGGTCAGTTGGGGGCGAGCAGGCCCGCAGGGGGTAAATTGGGGGCGAGCACACTGGCATGGGGGCAGTTGGGGGTGATCAGGCTGGCGGAGGCATTTGGGGCGAGCAGGCCGGCAGGCAGAGTGGTTAGGGGCAATCAGGCAGGCAGGCAGGTGAGCGGTTAGGAGCCAGCAGTCCTGGATTGCGAGAAGGATGTCCAACTGCCGGTTTAGGCCCGATCCCTGCAAACCGGCAGTAGGACATCCTTCGAGGGGTCCCAGATTGGAGAGGGTGCAGGCCAGGCTGAGGGACAACCTCCTGTGCACAAATTTTGTGCACTGGGTCACTAGTATATATATAAAAGCTTAAGCGACCGAATGACTGAACAACTGGTCAACCAGTTGCCATGACGCGCACTGACCATCAGGGGCAGATGCTCAACGCAGGAGCTGCCCCCTGGTGATCAGTGCTCTCCCACAGTGGGAGCACCATTCAGCTGACCGACGGGCACCAGATGCTGAGCTCAGGGTCGGCAAGCGCAGCTGCAGTGGCGCGAGCCTCTCCCACCTGCGTGGCAGCACTATCGAGTGGCAGCGGCAACAGGTGCAGCAGGGCCAGGATGAGCAGGAGCTGGGCTTGGGCTCCTCCCCGGCTGCCTGCCGCTTTGTGCACTACTACATCCCCCAAGGGGTCCTGGATTGCGAGAGAGCGCAGGCCAGGCTGAGGGACCCCACCAGTGCAAGAATCCGTGCTCTGGGCTTCTAGTATTGATATAAGCCTATTTTTAACTTGTGTATATAAATGAACACCTTTTTGACATTTAGCTTTTGAAGATTATATTTCAAGTATTTCTAAGGAGAGGGAGTGTACAAAGATTCTTGTTAGCTCTTTTAGCTCTAATTTTGCAGGTGACATGTCCTTTTAAAAATTAAAGCATATTAAATAGGCATATGAAATCACCAAATATAGAATAAATTAAAGCAAAAACGTTTTAATACTCTAAATTACAAGAGGTATGTGATCTTATAAGTCTGTCTATATACACATCATGATGAATAAAATCTTTTTTTCCCTTACTATTTTTGTTTGTTTTGTTTCAAAAAAAGAAACTGGCATGGAGGTTACTGGGAGGTCGAGGGTGGGGAAGAACCCAAGACTACAAAGGAAATGAAGCCTGGCCTGGAATAGGAAAGTAGTCCTATCCTAGCTGTTAACATTTAAAAAGCCCTTTCAAGGACCAAAGAAATAAAGGGTACAAATGTCTGGAGATTGAAATGGCTTTTATACTTTTGAACCTGCTATGAAAGCTTTTCTTAGAACTCTCCTTCCTCCCCTTCATCCAAAACAAAATTGTGTTAAAAAAAAAAAAGAAAGAAAGAAAAGAAAAAGAAATTAAGCAAGAAAAGAGCAAACATAAAGTATGCTAAAAGTATGCTACAATAGCTTATTTTAAATATCTGGGCCAGAAGAATAGCTTCTTCTTAAAATTAAAGGAGAGAGAGAGAGAGAGAGAGAGAGAGACCATATTTGGAAGTCTGAAAGAAACAAAGAGAATAAGTGGTTATAACCTTTAACCTTGTGAATTGCTAGTAGCTCAAATGTGGATGCATTTCCAAGAGGAATCAATACCTCTTGACTTTGTCCCTCCTAAACTTGTTTACAAACAAGTTTCAAAAAGTAAAAGAGAAAAAGGCAATGTGAATTGAGACTATTCTGTTTTTAATATAGTATTTGGTTGAACACCAATATTATATCTATCTTCATAAAGAGTAAATTTTGAAATTATATCTATCTTCATAAAGAGTAAATTTTGAAATATGTTCAAAAGACTTGGATTGATGCCTGGCTCATGTGGTTGAGTATGACCCAGGAACCAAGAGGTCACTGGTTCGATTCCCGGTCATGGCACATGCCCAGGTTGCGGGCTTAATTCCCACCCCAGTAGGAGGTGTGCAGGAGGCAGCTGATTGATGATGTTCCTCTCTCATTGATGTTTCTATCTCTCCCTCTCCCTTCCTCTCTCTAAAAATCAATAAAACATATTTTTTTAAAAAAAGACATGGATTGCTAATTCTTATAAGTTCCTCACGAAAAGGCTGTGTGATTTTCCTCCCTTTTTTATGATTTATTCATTATTTTATTATAACTGAAGTGGAGGAATGAATGACTGACATACAATGACTTGTAGTTTTTGTCCTTTTAGCATTATTAAACATCAAGATTGAAGAGGGAATTTCAAGTCTCTCTAATGCATTCTAACTCTACTTAAATTAGCTTTAAAACTTATGCACTACAGCTCTTGCAGCTCGGCCACCGACATGCCATCCAGACTCAGGAAGACCCGAAAACTTCGGGGCCACGTGAGCCACAGCCACGGCCGCATCGGCAAGCACAGGAAGCACCTGGGGGGCCTCGGTAATGCTGGTGGTTTGCATCATCACAGGATCAACTTCGACAAATATCACCCAGGTCACTTTGGGAAAGTTGGTGTGAGGCATTACCACTTAAAGAGGAACCAGAGCTTCTGCCCAACTGTGAACCTCGATAAACTGTGGACCCTGGTCAGTGAGCAGACACGGGTAAATGCTGCCAAAAGCAAGACTGGAGTTGCTCCTGTCATTGATGTGGTGCGATCGGGCTACTACAAAGTTCTGTGGTGGCTGCTGGCCCCGATTGCCCCTCAGGGCTTCTCCACCTCCACCTGCTCCTGAGGGGCGACTGGGGCAGCAGCCGCTGCTCGCACCTGCTGATGCTGACAGCACTAGCTCTGCTTGAACCCGCTGCTGGTGCCAGCCCCAATTGCTCCGCGCAGTCAGTGGGTGCGAGTGGGGCCGGCACCGGCAGCAGCAGGAGCGGCAGCAGGTGGGAGCAGGGCTGCCAGCAGACAGGGGCCCGGGGGTCTGCAGTGGGAGGGGCTGGGCAGGGGTGTGGAGGATGGGCTGAGACCCGCCTCTATGCCCACCGCAGCCTTCATGGCCCACAATTCCTTTCAAGGTGCACGAATTCGTGTACTGGGCGGCTAGTCTATAATAATAAAAGCGCAATATGCTAATTAGACTGGACTGCCAAACAACCTTCTGAACGACCGACCTTCTGGCTGAAGCCAGGCCTTCGAGGGCCGAGGCAAGCCGCCAGGGCTGCGAGGGCCGAGCCCCTTGCACAAATTTCGTGCATTAGGCCTCTAGTTAGTAATATAAAAAAATTAGTATGATCATGGAATTTTATTTTTGAATAAATACTTTTAATTGAAATATAATACACCTACAATAAAGTGTTCAAATAATAAGTGTATAAGTTCAATTGTCACAAAATAAACATATCTATGTAACCACTGCCCATGTCAAGAAATAAAGCATTTTCAGTGTCCCTTGAGTTTTCCTTCCCTCCCAGTTACAACCTTTTCTTCCTCCCCAAAGATAGCTATCTTGACTTTTAAGAACATAAGTTAATTTTCACTGTTTTTGAGCTTTGTTTAAATAGAACCATATATGTATTCTTTTATATCTAGCTTCTTTTACACATGTCATATTTATGAGAATCATCACTGTCTTGTAGTAGCGGTTGGTTCATTTTACTTCTGTATAATATTCAGTTGTGTGAAGTTACTTGTTGATGGATGTATGGGTATATGCATAGTACAGTAGGAAATAATGCCAAAAGGTTTTCCAAAGTGTATATGCCTATTTGTACTGGCTCAGATCACAGAATTTTAAACATTCCTTCATGATTGTTGAAATGAAATGATTTCCAATATGAAGTATTTGAACTTTCCTAGGAGAAAAATTATATATGGATACTGATTAAGCTTACCAATACGTATTTTTGAAAATGTCTTAATGCTACACTTTAATTATTAGGACTCTAAAATTTCTTACTACCTATCATTTGATACACGGAAAAACAATGGATTTTTTGGGGCTGATTTTTGTTTCCCCAGAGAACTGAGAGTGGATGGGAAAAAGTAAAACTTCAAAATCATTGAACTATTTTTTTTTTTTTTACTCCCTTGAGTAAGCAGTATTCTAATAATAAACTTCTTTAGCTGTTGTAATAATGTTTTTGAATATATAGCACTTTCTGCTTTGGACAGAAATGAGATCAGTATTTATTTATTCCTATGATGTTTCTGTCCCTCCTTTATTTTTTCCTAATTCTCATTTAAAGTATACATTTTCATTTAAGGACCTTGCTTCTATGTGTTACTCATCACAATATATTAATCAAAAGCTGTTTCTTTGGGGGGAAAACAAACACCAAAAACTAACTTACTATAGAAATCTGAATGTCCTCAAAGGCTTTTTATCTACTAATGTCCTGATATTTTTTGTTCTTTTTAAAAAAATGTTTTTATTTATTTCAGAGAGAGGAAGGGAGAGGGAGAGAGAGATAGAGAGAAGCATCAGTGATAATAATCATGGATTGCTGACTCCCACATGCCCCTCATTGGGGATCAAGCCTGCAATCTGGGCATGTGCCCTAACCAGGAATTGAACCGAGACTTCCTGGTTCATGGGTCGACACTCAACCATTGAGCAACACTGGCTGGACTTCTGTTCTGTTTTTAATTCAATTCTAGAAAATAGATTTTCTCCAATTAATGCATTACAAAAATGCAGGGGTCCTAGATGGTGATGGTTTGAGATGATGTGGAGAGAGGAACTAACTCCAAGTAGAAGATCAAAAGAATCAAATAAGGTCATAGATTTGAAAGTACTTGGTAAAATTTAAGGTATTATTGTCATCACCATCATCATGATGAGGTGAATTTAGTTTTTTTGTAAGAGGAGGAGGAATAAACATTCTAGATATAGTAGAACTCTTTATTACAGTGGCACCAGTGCTGTTCTATAGAAATATGAGTCACAAATGTGGGTTATGTATGTAATTTTCTAGTAGTCACACTAAAAAGTAAAAAGAAATAGGTGAAATTCGTGTTAATGCATTTTATGCGATTCACTATATTCAGAATAGTATCATTTGAACATGTAATCAATATAAAATGATTGAGATATTTAACATTTATTTATACTAAATCTTCAAAAGCCCACTGTGTATTTAATACTATAACATATATCAGTTTAGGCTAGTCACATTACCAGTGTCCATTAACTTACAGGTTGCTATTGACTACCACATTGGACACCACAGTTTGGGGGCTTTCCATGATAGAATGGGAGAATGTTCCATACTTTACAGAGTGGACATGATTTAGTCATGCTTCTAGGAATATTCCACTGTAATGCATATTAATAGTGGGTGTTAGCCTGTATTTGAGGTATAGGATTTTGAGTTTCAAAATGAGAAAAAGAGAACTTGAACTTTACTACTACTGAAATTCATATTTTGAAACTTTCCCAACAGAACTATTTTGCCAGACTGTAACTGATGATTTTTAAATCAGAAACCTATAGAAGTTCAGTAGATTCTGAGGTGATTTGCATAGTAATGAGCAGCAGCAAGAGTCACATCTGATGGACTAAAAAGATCTAATGAGAATTAAAGACAGAACATTCAGAACAGCTGGTAGGTAAATAACAAAGGTGTAGTAACTGTGAAATCTTTATAAGGGCAAAACAAAGAACACGACTGATTATATTTACAGACTAAATGTTTATGCACCCCCTCCCCCAAATTCATTTGTTGGAAGTTAATACCCAACGTTATGGTATTTGGATGTGGTACTTTTGGGAGATGATAAGGTCATGAAGGCAGAGCCCTCATGAATAGGATTAGTGCTCTTTTAAAAGAGACCACAGGAACTTTGCACCTTCTACCATGTGAGGCACAACAAAAAGACAACTGTGTGTGAACTAGGAAGTGGGTTCTCACCAGACATTGAATCTGCCAGCACCTTGGTCTTGGACTTCCCAGCCTCCAGAACCATGAGGAATACATGTCTGTTGTTTAAACCACACGGTCTATGATATTCTTGTTAGTAACTTTAGGGAAATTGGATATCAAACAAAAGTTCCATAGAAGCAGATTTCCCCCCATAAAACAATGTTATAAATAATGTCTCGTTCACTAGGATAGTCTACCTAATCCTATTTGAACTGTAATATAGTGGAAATGTTTATTATTGGCACTAATAAATACTGTTGTAATACTAAAAATAAGAGAATTTGTATTTTATTTATAGTACTTTTGAAAAATTATGTAGAACTAGAGTCCCTGTGCATGACATTCATGCACTGGGGGAGGTGGAATCCCTCAGCCGGGCCTGTGCCCTCTCACAGTCCGGGACCCCTCGGGGGATGTCTGCCTCCTGGCTTAGGCCCAATCACCCTGGGGGTCGGGCCTAAGCCCGCAGTTAGACATCCCTCTCGTAGTCTGGGGCTCTCACAGTCCGGGACTCCTCACTCCTTTACCGCCTGCTTGCAGCAGAGGCAGGAGAGGCTCCCACCACTGCCACTGTGCTCACCACCCATGAGCCCGGCTCTGGCTGAGCAACGTTCCCCCTTTGGGAGCGCACTGACCACCAGGGGGCAGCTCCTGCATTGAGCGCCTGCCCTCTGGTGGTCAGTGCATGTCATAGTGACCGGTTGTTCCACTGTTTGGTTGATTTGCATATTAGGGTTTTATTATATAGGATTCTTTAAAAGATGAGGAAGAAGATAGATGGAAACATGGCTGTTTTTAAGGACTAAAATGGTTAGTGACAGAGGTTAATTTTTCTAGCTTTTTATTATGGAAATGTAAACATATACACAAGTAGACAGGTAGTGAGTGTGGATAAAATGTGCTTATTAGGGAAGTAAGAAGTTGTTGGCAAAGAAAAATTAAATCAAAGTTTCCTCCATTAGGTGACAGTAGCAGCTTAAAATGATTTAGAAGCTATTTGATTTGAGTTCTGGAGGAATGGAAGGACCTGGAGGTAGTATGCAGTTGTTGCCATGTAGACTACTTTGATTCATGGACTGAGTAAATAGACACATGGCTAAATGTTTTGCAGACTAGTGATTAGATTCTGGAAGTAGGTAGTATAGAATTCCTGGGTCTGATTGTTTCTTTTACCTGTGATTATCATTAACTGTAGATATTTTGCTTAGTTCTTGTTTAGTTTCAAACTTACATGAATTTTATATTATTTTTAGAGAATTACTGGCTATTGAGAAAACTTAAGAGTACATTTTTATGAATAAAGTATGATTTCCCTAAGAAAGTTTATTCTAAATGTATTATCTATATTACATAAATTTTCGTTTGTTTATATTGTAAAATAAATGATTTATGTAATGTAAAATAGAGAACCATTTGTCTATATTTTCAAATTTAAAAAAACAATTATGTAAAAGATTTTGATAACCAAATGCTTTATATATTACTGTTTAAATTTTTTTCTTTCTTTCTTGTATTAGCTGAAGTAAATGGTTGCAAAAGTTTTTACTGGTATTTTTGGTCTTTTTGCAGAAAACTTCTTTTAAAAAAATATATCTTATTGATTTTTTTACAGAGAGGAAAGGAGAGGGATAGAGAGTTAGACATCGATGAGAGAGAAACATTGATCAGCTGCCTCCTGCATACCCCTTACTGGGGATATGCCTGCAATCAAGGTACATGCCCTTGACCGGAATTGAACTGGGACCCTTCAGTCCGCAGGCCGATGCTCTATCCACTGAGCCAAACCGGTTAGGGCCAGAAAACTTCTTAGGCATATTTTTTTTGGTGTGATTTATCAGAATAAAGCAATGTGGTATGTAAAAAAAAAAAAAGCCTAAATCAGAAGTCAGAAAGCCTGGGGTCACTGTGGCTCTGTCAATTATTACTGGTGTCCTTGGACAAATTGCTGGTTTTCTGTATTTCATTTTTTCCATTTTTAAAATGAGAGTTTTGGACTAGATGATTTCTAAAATCCTTTAAGGTGGTAATATGATATAGTGGAAAGAACATTGGTTTTAGAATCATATGCATCTGGTTTTCATTCTTCTAGCAAGCATTTATTGAGAGCTATATTATGCCAGTTACTGGAAATATTAATTAGGAATATAAATAAGTTAATTTATCTCTATGGGGCTTATGTTCTATTTTGGTAGATAACCAAAATACATAAAACAATTACAAAATATAGTAAGTGCCATAGGAAATAAACAAGGGACACTTAACAGTGTGGTTTCGGACTGACTCTCTTTAGTAGTAAGTCAGGATGAGAAGGAGCCAGCTAGGTAATTAAGGGGAAGGGTTTTAGGTTGGGGAACAGCATCTGAAAAGGCCTTAAAGCTGGAAAAAGCTTAGTGTATTCTGGGTGCTAAAGGAAGACCAGTGTGAACTAGAATGTAGTGAAAAGAGGAGGGGAGAGTGGCATGAGATAAGGTTGGAAAGGTAAGGCAAAGTTTTGTGGATCATGATACAGATTTTGGATTTTATACTAAGTGCAATGATAAGGCACTCAATATTTTTTAGCAGAAGAGTGATTGAGCTGATGTTTTAAAGAAACTCACTGTTATTAAAATACTAGAGGCCCGATGCACGAAATTTGTGCAAGGGGCTCGGCCCCCGCCACTGTGTTACTTTGTCTGGAAGGTTGTCCGGTCTAATTAGCATATTACACTTTTATTATTATAGATGCAGAATGGGTTAGAGGGGATTTAGGAGTGAAGTGAAGCTGTTGCATAATCCAGATGAGAGAAATAATGAGGACCTGAGTTAAGTGGTAGTGGTGGAGATGGAGAGATGTGGAGGAATTTCTTTCTACTCAGATGGGGGAAGATGGACAGTTTTTGGTGGGTAGTTATCATGATTTGATTTTTTAATTCTTTGGGAATAAGAGAAGACAGTTAGATATTCAAATCTGAAATTCAGATAAGTCAGGGCTAGAGATACATATTTGGGGATCATTCGCATAAGAATAGTGTTTAAATCCATGGGAATTAGAGAAGTCTCAAAGGACTCTGACCTGAATCTGAGGACCTAGAATTTACAAGTCAGGTAGAAGAATTAGATTTACACAGTGGAAGCTAAGAGGTAGTGGCTAGTGAGGATGCATTGAATCAGTAGAGTATGGTATTTTGAGGCCAATAGGTCAGTGCTTCAAGAAGGAGAAATTGAGCTTACATGTGTAAGGTACATGGAATTCTTGGAAAAAAATCTGAATTTCCTGCTGAAAGTCTTGATGTAGTCAAGCATAAGATCGATGAGTTCCAAGATAGGGCTCTGTGCCTTAAGCATCCATGTGTAACTTACATTGGTATGATGCTTTCAAAGGAAATATACTGCATTTGGTAAATTACTTACCTGCCCCCTCCAAGCTATGAAGTTGCTTTATGGTAGCTTTAACATTCTACTGTGTAACTGGTATCACTGGTTGCTGTTGTATATACCTTGGTCCCAGAGCAATAGCATGTGCAAACTGAAAAGCAACCTAAAAGACTTCGTACTGCGAATATTACAAACTGAGACTTAATTTTATTTCTCTTTATTTCCTTTTTGTATTGATATTAGATTCAGTATCCATTTTAGTAGCCCATCCAATGATGGGGTGTATAGGCATCCTGAAACCTGAAAAAATGATTGAGATGACCTCGGGGGAATTTTTTACTTTGCTGAAAGTAATTCTGTGTGGCTTATTTCAATTTATATACCTTTTCTTCAGAATTACTGTAAAGGTTTTCTATTTCACTCATTACAGCACAGTGTTTTTCACATTTGAATAGACTGCATCAACATGAATTCTTTATAAGGACCTTAAAAACAAACTTTGCCAAGTCTCAGAATACAGAAGTGAATTCACATCCCAATTCTCAGCTGCCTCATGAATAAAGGAGAGCCTGTGCCTGACACTTTGAAGCTGTAGCTGTTAAACCATACAGAATATTTACCTCAATAAATCATTATAAGAAACTAAGGTACAATTATACCCACAGAGAAAAAGAATTCAAAACACGGATTTATGTGTTTCGGTGCCTATTCCCTTTCCCACTATGTTTTGAATTTTATGCGTGTTTGTCATCTTTGGCTGCTCCTATGTATCTTTAAACTAATGGCTTCTGATTTTTTTTTTTTAACATTCCTCATTAAGTTTGTTATTTTTCTTAGACACACAGACATGATTTGCATAGTGTACAAAGTTTTACATTTAAAATGAACTATATCTCATTTCTGAGGGCCGAAACAAAAAATGGAAAAAGTGACTTAGTTTAAGTAAAACACTGACTTTGTTTAACTTGTGAGCATTTAAGCTGAAATTCCATATTAAGTATTTCAATTGGCATTTATCTTGGAGTAGTTGTAAAGAATAAAGAACTGGGATATTAACAGGAAGTAGGACATGGCCTTTAAGAATCACCTTTTATTATTTTGCTTATTTAAAGTGATAATAGTATTATGGAAAAGTACATTTGTTCACCGATGTGTATTTTGTCTTTTTGAAAGTAAAAAAAATCCAAAAGCAAACATAAACCAGTAACATGGAGAAAGGAACAAACAATAGTAAACTTGACAAAGAGTAGATGTACAGATAGGAAAATTTTTGCCTAGAATAATTTCTTATCGTCATACAAGTGTAGTAGGAAAAAAATGGTTTTCTAATAATATGCTACAGAGTGAAAGAATATAAAAAGTATTTTAAAACAGCTAAATTATCATCAAGGATAAAAATGTTTTACTTCACTGGTTTAATTTAATTTTTATAATTTTATAAAAACAAAGTGCATACTAAACCTGAGCCTTATCTATAGAAATCAGGGACTGAATTTAAGTTGATTGAAGTGATGTGACCAGTTTGGATCATAGAGTTGTACTTTTAAACAATGTAATGTTATCTACATTGTATTAAATATTATAAGTAATCTAGAAATGGTTTAAAGTATATGGGAGGATGTGTGTAGGTTATATGAAAATGCTACACCATCTTATGTAAGGGATTTACACAACTATGGAGTTTGGTATCCTTAGGGGTCCTGGAACCAATCCCCATGGATAGCAAGAAATGACTATATTAAGCTCCTTTGATTTAACACTCTAAAGGGGTGAATTGTATGGTATGTGAATTATATCTCAATACAACTGTTATATAAATACTTTCAAAGCACTCTATGAGAGTTCTGGAAAGATATAGGTAGAAGGAGTGAGGAAAGGGGAATCAGAAATTTTGAGGATAGGGAAGATGTAATGAAGAAACTATGGGTTGTCAGGTGGCAGTTAAATGGGACAAGTTGGGAGTGTTTAAAAAGGATTTTTTCTTTCTTACTTTTGAATAAGAAATTTCTGGGAATGAGGGAGACAAGTTGTTAAGACTGGCAGTAAGAAGACAACAGATGCTTAAAGGAAGAGTGAAAAGTCTATAGGTAAATTTCACTTTAACATAGTCCTTCGTGTGGTTGAATGAAAGAAAGTGGGAGTGCGAGTTAAAAACTAGAGAATAAATAGAAGAAAACAATTGGATGTTGGAGGTGGTAAAAGGAAAAGGAAAATAAGTAAGAGAGTTAACTAGATGAGAAGGACAGAGATTGAAAGGGTAGGAGGGGAAGCGAGAGGAAGTAATGTTAATGGCCTATTCTTTTGCTTTCAGTTGTTCAGGCACTCATGGTTCCTTTTCTGGTTCTTTATCTTCCTTCAGCAACCCCATCCCATCAGACACCCAGTCCTTTCCTATTAGTTACTCAATCCACTCATTTATTCTAAGAAGTTAGGAATGATAGGCTATTCTCCTTTCAAGATTTTTTAATTTGAAAAGGACAATAAGAAGAATGCACTGTTTAACAAAATATATTAATGATGGAATTTAGACATCTGATTAGAAAGTTTGACTTTTTTCTTTAAGAGGTAGAAGGGTATGCTCTTTTCATATTATATAGGGAGCTGCCTATTTCTTTATGAGTATGAGCAGAAGGAATGGAAGATTAGATGATCTCTAGCTTCATGTCAAATAGATTTTTTTCTATTAAGTAATTTTTTTTCAAATGTCAGTTTGATTTTTCAATGTTTCCTTCTTTTTTTTTTTTTAAAAAAAAAAAATATTTTTACTGATTTACGAAGAGAGAGATAGAGACATCAATGATGATGGGCTGCCTTCTGCTTGCCCCACACTGGGGAAGGAGCCCACAACCTGACTGGGAATTGAACCCTGACCTCCTGGTTCATAGGTCAATGCTCAACCACTGAGCCACACCAGCAGGGCTTAAGTAATATTTTTAAAGCTGCCAAGAGAGTGTTTGTAATATTTTTTTCCCCAAAAAAAGTTTTATTGTTTTACTTGGTCCAGTGCATGGGAGAGGGCTTCAGGGTGGTTAAGAGAATGGCTAGTGGTTTCAGGGAGAGGCTCAGGTAAAAAAGCCAGACACCAGGGGAATGCAGAGGGGCCTCTCAAAGGCCTCTGGGCGCCAAAGGCTCCTTCTTATGCTTCAGGGTGAGCCTTAATAAGAGATACTCGCCCAGCCCAGCCTGGGGGCTGGCCAGCCTGTGGAGGTTAGTCAGCTGGTCACCCATCTTCTTCATGAGTTTCACCTCCTCATCCAGGAAGTGGTTCTCCAGGAAGTCACAGAGATGAGAGTCTGCGAGGGCAGAACCCAGGGCATGCAGCTCCAAAAGGGCTGGTTCAGGTTCCTCTCCAAGGCCAGGGCGGCTTCCATGGTGTCCTGAGTTTTGCCCCATCCATTCATCTTGGGAAGGCTCAGCAAGTCCTGGAAGAGAATGCGGCCACCACGCTTGTTTTGCAACTTTAAGAGATGCTCAGCGCCCTCAAGCTTCTTCTCCAACTCAGGGAAGAAGGGCCCTCACCCTGCGGAGTTGAAATAGAAGCCCAGAGAGAGGTAGGTGTAGGAGGCCCGCAGATGCAGGTTGGCCAGGCGGTTGACCTCAGTCTCCACCACAGTGGGATAATTCCGACGAATTTGGGAGCTCATGATTGGTCGGCAATAAGGAGTTAAGGTAGAACAAAAAACCGGTGTGTTGGCTGGTCCCGGAGGTGGTTCTGAAGGTGGTTGACTGGATAAGATGCAGGAGAGTGGCCTGAGACTGGAAAAAGGGGAATCTCTGGGTCTGTTCTGTCCAAACACTGTTGAAGCAAGAGACAGATCCGGGACCACCGAGGGCACTGCCTGTTGGAATATTCTTGAAAATTTTTCAAAAAATTTTTACCTTCCCCCAAATTCCCTATCGTTTTGCACCTTAGAAGAGTTGAACCCTGAACTATGTTTCATAAAGTCCACCTTTAAATTTGGGAAAATCCAATCTAGATTTATTAACCAATGAACTGTGAATTTGGATATTTTATAGAATACTTAAGTTTTAAATATAATGTTTTATCCTTTCTTCTTACCTGTGTAATTAGGGCACTTCACTAGGCTAGGCTTTATTCATTCAACAAGTTGTTTATCAAATACCTTCTGTTTTGCCAAGTCCTGTGCTGAGTCTCAGTTTTCTCACACTAACGTAAGCATAATTATACCTACATTGCAAAGTTGTTGTGGTGGTGTATGTAAAATATCTACCAAAGTGCCTGATATAAAGATGTTTTAAAAATGGTTATTATTTTTTTTAAGGTTGCTATCATTTGCTTAGCTTGTTGTCATTCTTCTACCATTTGGCTTTTTGCATTATTTTGGGTCTTATAATTAACAATAGAAATGTAAGTGGAAGAGTAGGGCCCATATCATATATATTGCAGTACTTTGCAAATTGTAGGTTTCCATGTACTTACAGAAAGGAAACTCATTGTAATTCTTGAAACAAAGTAAATTATTTTCAAGTAATGAATTGGAGAAGATCATTTAGCTGAATTGAGCACATTTGGTTTCAGGCTTCTTGACAAGCAAGAATAAATAGAAAGTATTGTTATCTAATAAAAGGGAAATTATACCTGTTTATCAAATGGTACACACTTTAGCATTCACATCTGAGAGGAATTTATTGCAGTGATCTTTATGTAACTGATGCTGAGTATAACGGACAGTGTCTTCAATAGCAGATTAGATTTATTGGTTTGACATTGGAACTGTTCAAAGATGAGAGGTTAAGGTGGAAGTTGTATAATTGGTAAGAGAAATTAGGACACCACACTGAGCTTTATTTATTCATTCATTCAACAAGTATTTATTGAGTACCCACTAGTTAGAAAAATAGAAAAAAAATGTGTGTATGAAAGCTATTTGCAAGGTGTATTACAAAGTGATACTATTGAGAGAAATACAAATTCGTCTGTGTTGTAACTCGTGTTACTGCAAGGGTAAAAATTAAACATTAGCTATCAGGTTTAGCACGTTGTAAAAAAGATGAAATAAACAAATAAGCACAAATAAAAATTTAAAAGTAAGTTTGTTTTTGTGAGGAGAGAAGTTAAAGCCAAAGATATATCAAGTTTGTTTTATAGCACTCAAGATTTCCATTAGCATTCCCCTCTACTTTCCAGCTTATATTTCTAGTTTATATTATTATGAAACACTTTGAGAAACTCAAAAGTGAAAAAGATCTTTGTAATTTAAATAAGTCTTTGTAATTAAAAATTCCTCTGGGCTGGGAGTTGGCACAGAGGTCTCTTTCTATTTTGAATAGTCTTTTTCATAAAAAAAATATTCACCAGCCATTTTTTAATCAAACAAAAATTTAAGAGAATGTTTCTGGCAGTCATGAGACATTATACATTCATAAAAATAATAAAATGTTTTTATTACCAGGTGTTCTGAGAATCTTACATTAACCAGTTTACAAGTGTAATTTGATCATTTAGTATTAGCATATGAAATATTTTGTGATACCCTCATGGTCATTAATCCATATGTGTGAGCTATATATTTTCCATGTATTGTATCACACTGATCAGTGTGATTTGATCATGTAGTAAAACACATTCTATGCACACACTATTTAAATTGTTAAAGTACAAACATAAAAGGCACATTTTTAATGCTGCAGGAAAGCAAACTCAAATTTGTGACCTTATAATAATTGTTTTATTTAATATTTATTTATTTGCTAAATGTTCAAGTGAAACCTATTCCTTAAAGAGATGTGTGGGGAAGAATTATATATATACTTATATATACTTATTTATTGCATAGCTAGTTTCTTTCACATGGACTATTTCAGTTGAGATGTAAAATACAATATTCAGGATTTTTCTTTCCTTGTTCATAAAACATTACAGTACAACACAGGCATTCTGAAGGTGCCTGGGACATCAAACACCTTCAGAAGATTAGGACTCAGGAAAACAAGAATGCTGGCCACTGGGTTTGAAATGGGGAATTTTCCAAATTCTGCATGTCCAGAAGGAATGAAGGATAGTAATGGAAAAAGGGGACTGAACTTCAGAGCTAACCAGTGTCCTTGGACTAGAAAAAGGTCGGTAAGAAGAGGATTCTGATGTTTGTAGAAGTGCTTTCCGAGGGTCGATTCAGGAGATCATAGAAAGTATACAATTTACACAGTTCCCATGTTCTCCCCAAGTAGCATATTCATTACTTGCTGGTACATGGACACATGCTTTTTAAAAATGTTTTTATTGATCTTTAGAGGGAGGGATAGAGAGATAGAAACATTGATGAGAGAGAAACATCATTGATAGGCTGCCTCCTCCTACTGGGGATTGAGCCTGAAAACCCAGCATGTGCCCTGACTAGGAATTGAACCAGTGGCCTCTTGGTTCACGGATTGATGCTCAACCACTGAGCCATACCTGCCGGGCGGACACATGCTTTTATTTCATAGACAGGTTAAAGCAATTTAGAAAAGTTACTTCTCCTGATAAATACCAGTATAACATCGAAAAAATACATGGAAGATTTTCTTTAGAATATAAAATCTTAGATGACAAGGATTTGGAATTTAGTTTTGATATGTATAATGGCTAGCAAAATTGCATGAATATTAGTATACATAATTAACACACTAAAATACAATTAGATAATCCATCAATTTGAACTTTTACTAATTTGCTAATCATTTGTAAATTTTCTCAAATTATTAGTAAAATATTTCCTTCAAGTTTCAAAACCACTTTAAAATAATTAAATAAAATATCTTAAATAGTTGAATTTAGTCTACATTTAGGAATCAGATAATATGTGTTATTTTATAAAACTTTCAATTAGTATCTTTCCTTTTCCAGACATGAGCTTTTGGTCTTATTTAAGGTAGACCTGTCATTGAATGTTCACATTTTACTTTGTTTTGCTGAACCCGATTTCTGAGGTTTTCATAGGCCATAAGACCCTTGTTAAAAATCAGGATAGGTCTGGCCGGCATGGCTCAGTGGTTGAGCGTCAAGGTATGAACCAGGAGGTCACGGTTCGATTCCCGGTTGGGGTATATGCCCGGGTTGCAGGCTTGATCCCCACTGTGGGGTGTGCAGAGGGCAACTGATCAGTGATTCTCTCTCATCATTGATGTTTCTATCACTCTCTCTCTTTTCCCTCTCTCTTCCTCTCTGAAATCAATAAAAATACATTTAAAAAATCAGGATAAAAGTTAATAACAAAGAGTGCATATCATATTTGAAAAGTTTATTCTCTGTTTAGAACTCATAATATAGGAGGTGATAATGCAGTATGTTATAGTTAAAGAGCACTGGAATTATAATAGGGGTCTGGATTTTTGTCCTTGCTATACATTAGGGAAATAGGTCATTAGGTCTCCGTTTTAGTTGGAAGACTTTGACTGACAGTATAAGCATTGTGAACTTTATTTTTTAATCATTTGGGTGCTATTGAATATTTTTGTACAAAGGAAAGATAAGGTAAAAATAGGGTTTTATAAACATTAATTCAGTATACAGAATGACTTGGAAGAGAAAACATTACTATAAAAGAAAAAGTAATCCAAGTTTCAGATGACAAGGACTTGGCCCAGAGCAGTAGGAATAGAAAGGCATTGATTTATGACCTACTAGAAAGAAACTATAAAATAATACTATTGATTAGTTTGGGTCCTGTGGAAGAGGGAGGAATTCAAATGGTAAGAAGAAAGTAGAGAATTTTTTTTCTGCTCTAAACATTCAAAGGACTATATGTATATGTAGCATTTGCTTGACCCCTACTATTTTCTATTTACCTTAAAGAATTTATTTTCAGTCTTTTAGGAAGCTTAAGGATCTCCTAGGGTATATTTTATTTATTTAAAAATATTACTTACTTATTTTAGAGAGGGAGGGAGAGATGGAGAGAGAAACATAGATTTGTTGTTCCACTTATTTATGGATTCATGGGTTGCTTCTTGTAGGTGCCCTGATCAGGGATCGAGCCTGCAGCCTTGGGGTATCAGGATGACACTCTAACCAACTGAGCTACCTGGCCAGTGCCTCCTAGGGTATATTTTATAGGATAGATTCCTGGGCTTCCCGCCCCCCCCCCCCCCCCCCCCCGCCCGCAGATTTAGAGGTGTATCTTTTTTATAAGTATGCTGAATGATTTGATGCAAGTAAGTGGTCTGCAGACTGCACTTTGAAAAACATTGCTTTACTATACTTTACTATATTGACTCATGGTAAGTTGATGCTTTACTTCTAGAAGCCGATAAAAGATACTGGAGTCTTCAGGTTCTGAGTAGAATTATCAGAACCATTCTTGACAGTGTGTTTCCCTTATGTACCAGTTCTTTAAGGACATTCAACTTTATTTCCTCTCCTTTCAGCTCCCTGAAATGGTGGTATTAAGAATCAGAAGTATTTACTACCCTGTCCTAAATTAGTCCAATGATTCTGCAACCAGAGAAATAAAAATAACTGTCTGCTCATCCCATTTTCAAAATTGTGCTTTTTGTGTGAACTGCATTGATATTATGGTGGTGTCTGAATTTTGTGGGATTGTTGTGATATACACACTCCTCTGAATATCTCAGTCAGAAAGAAGAGGAGGAGTGCTGATTCTTCACCTTCCTAACATGTATGATTTTGTCTTCTTCATTTTCCAAATGCAGTGTATCTGTGTAGAAAATCTATAAAGATACATATACAACTTTTAATAGCAGCACTCTGAGAAGTGGAATTGGGAGATGAAGAAAAGAAATGGGGGCTTTTTATTTTATACTTCATAGTCCTCCATACTGTTTTTAAAGATCATGAATATGTTAATTTTAAGAACTTGTCTTTTCCTTTTCATTTTAGAGTAACTAGATGTAATAGTGATAGTAGCTATCACTTATAAAGTGTCTTTCCTCTATCATTCTCTTCACATAATTTTATTTAATTTCACCAGAATCCTGAGAGATAAGTATTAATATTCCCATTTTACATAGGAAACAGATATTTAGAGAGTTTATAAAACACTCTACAGGCATACTATTAAATGGCAGGTTTCTTTGACCCAAGGCCATGCTTTCTGTATCTACACTGCAAGGGCCTGTTCACCCTAATCCTTTGGATGGCAAGGAACCTGTTGGTATCAGTAGTAATGGTTACAGTCTCCTAAGAATCTTTTAGCAATTAAGACCAACTACTACGAATAAAGTAAGCTATGGAAATAAGAGGCAAAAGAAAATTCCATGGAGTGTCCTATGACTGGAGTAAGTTAGTTTGGTCATTTGGTTACAAGATATTTATTGAGTGTCACTTTGTTCAGATCTTTTTACTAGGCCCTAGGGATGGACTACCTCACTTGCTGTGGCCCCAGCAGC
Organism: Eptesicus fuscus; assembly: GCF_027574615.1. Lineage (NCBI taxonomy): Eukaryota > Metazoa > Chordata > Mammalia > Chiroptera > Vespertilionidae > Eptesicus > Eptesicus fuscus. The sequence goes on along the minus strand of NC_072485.1, from coordinate 53,327,761 downwards.
AAAATGTTCCACTCAGAGGAAAAGCTTTAATGAAAGGAGATGTGGGCAAGGTTAAGAAAATCAACATGAAATGCTGAGGCACCCAGATACCAGTAAAAGGAGGAAGCCATTACCATTCTTGGGCCTGAAGAAACAAGAGGATGAAACAGTGAGTACTACTGGAGCCCAGAGCCCTAGAGGAGTGAGTGCCTGCTGGCAGGAGTCCGTGTTCAGGGATGCAACTACCACCAGAGCTGAGACTCCAAAGCAGAACGAGAGTGAAGAAATACTTTTCTTTCTTCCTGCCAGTCTCATGAAGGTACTTTCCATTGGCTAAATATAAACAGAAGCCATCTGACAAGGAGCCTAAGTGGGGAATGAGTCTGGGGGTGGGGTAGAACAGAGAATAACTAGTTTATCCCTTCATTGCTTTGCCATTGCTTTTAGGATAAAAACAAAATCCTTCACATGGCCTACAAAGCCCTACACTATTTGGCCCCTGATGGTTTCAGCATCTTTTTGTTCTGCGCATGCCAATTTTACTTTCTGTTGGTCAATCCTTTGTTTTTGCCATCTACCACAAATACTTTTTCACATGCTGTACTCTTTTCTTTTTTTTTTTTTTTTTTTTAAATATATTTTATTGAATTTTTACAGAGAGGAAGAGAGAGGGATAGAGAGTTAGAAACATCGATGAGAGAGAAACATCGATCAGCTGCCTCCTGCACACCCCCCACTGGGGATGTACCCACAACCAAGGCACATGCCCTTGACCGGAATCGAACCTGGGATCCTTGAGTCCGCAGGCCGACGCTCTATCCACTGAGCCAAACCGGTTTTGGCATGTACTCTTTTCTTGAGCACTTCCTTTTCTTTCCCCCCCTTTCACTTAAGTAGTGCTTATATTATCTTTCAGGCCTTAATTCAAAAGTTGCTTCCTTAGGGAAGCTTTCCCTGACTTCTCTGACTAGACCAAATTCCTTTTTAATAAGTTCTTTTAGCCAAGTGTATCTTTTCTTTATATCATTCATTATAGTAGTAATTTACACTTTACTACATTTATGTGATTTGTGTTTTCCTTGGTCTGATTACTAGATTAGTGGATTTTCCCTTGCTAGATCAAAAGCACCATGAAGGAACTGAGTCTGATTTTTGCTTATCAGTATAGTCCTAGTGTCCACATAGTGTTTAGTACTCAGTAGGTACTTAATAAATATTTTCCAGAAGAACAAAATAAAGTAAAAGATGAATAGAAGGCTCCCAGGGATTTATATTCTCTTTGACAAAAATAATAAATACATGCATAAATAAAACAATATAAAAGCAAATACGGAGCAGCAATTATAGCAGGTAAGGCAAAAATCTCAAAGATTCCACAAACATCCTGTGCTGTAGGTATTTGTATGTTCCTTACTGTCAAGTGTTTTGCTTCCAATTAGACACTAATGTCTCATACAGCAATGTATCCAACATGGCATCTAGCGTAGTATGACTTGTATATAGTCGTCATTCATTAAATATTTAACTAATGAATGTAGACAAATTATGAATGATACTAGAGGCCCAGTGCATGAATTCGTGCATGGGTAGGGTCCCTCAGCCTGGCCGGCGATCGGGGCTGATTGGGGCCATCTGGCTAGGGGGAGGGACCGTGGGAGGTTGGCTGGCCACGGGAGGTTGGCTGTGGGAGTGCATTTACCACCAGGGGGCAGCTCCTGCATTGAGCGTCTTCCCCCTGGTGGTCAGTGCACATCATAGCGACTGGTCAACTGGTCATTCAGTTGACCGGTAGTAATGGTTGTTTAGGCTTTTATATATATATAGATAGTAAGTTTCAGAATTACTATGTATAAGAATCATCTGAGCAGAATCACTTGTTTAAAATAGAGGCTCCACTCGAGGGACAATTGATTTTTATAGAACTTGAATAGAGCCTGAGTATCTGCATTCTAAATAAGCACCCTGAGTAATTCCAATGCAGGTGATTTGAGAACTGCATTTTGAGAAATATTGGGCCATCAGCACCTTGGTGGCAGCATAATGTTCTGGTTAAACATGAAATTGGGATTCAGAGATTCCTGAGTCTGAATCTTGGCTCTTATACTAAGTAGCTATTATTTAAACCCTCTAGATCTCTGTCTCTCTCTTTCTTTTTTTAAATTTTTTTTTCTCTGTAAAATAGGGTATAATAACATCTATCTCCTAAGACTATTGTGGAGATTAAAATAAATGACAAAGTATATGTAAAACATTTATTAAGGTGCCTGTCATATAAATCTTCAGTAAAAGTATAATTGATTTTTGGTAGTCAACATTTAGCCTGGTGCCTAGAAAATAATTGATGTTCAGTGAATGTTTGATAAGTGAATGGCGTATAGTTATAAGATTACCATATTTATGAATAGAAGGTCATTTTAAATAATCTGGTCCAACATCTTCATTTTACGTATTAGGAAGTTAAAGCTCATAGAGGTTAGATGACTCATCCAAGATTACAAATCTAACCATCTAATTAGTGGCAGAACTGACATCAGAACTAAAAGGTGAAATAAAGATCTGGTCATTATGATTTGTCTAACCACCATTTGTGATTAGTAGGTTACATTTAGATTTTTTAAAAATATTTTTACTGACTTCAGAGAGGAAGGGAGAGGGAGAGGTAGATAGAAACATCAATGATGAGAGAGAATTATTGATCAGCTGCCTCCTGCATGCCCCCTACTGGAGATCGAGCCCGCAACCCGGCATGTGCCCTTGGCTGGAATCGAACCTGGGACCCTTCAGTCCTCAGGCTGACACTCCATCCACTGAGCCAAACCAGCAAGGGCTACATTTAGATTTTAAGTAAGTAGATTGACATACATTTTTATTTGGAATCAGTGGTAACTTCTAAAGTATTCCCTTCTTAAACATTAAAACAACAAATAGTAAACCAGAAAGTAAAACTAAAAGACTCTGTAGTTATTGTTGCATTCTATTTCTTTCTAACTATCACCTCAGAGACCCAGTGCTTCCCAAATAGCATTCAGATATCATGTGTTCTTGGAACAGTAGACTCACAAGCCAATTGAAGGGGCTAAATCTATCTCTTAGAGAATAATGGTGGAAATAATAATATTTCCTGTCTCTCTCTAAAGCGCTTACTTATCCAATATATAAATTAAAATGAAATTAAAATGCCTAGTGATTTACTTTGGGGTTGAAAATATTGTTTCAGATTTTTATGTACTCCACTCAGATGTGTTTCTCTGCATTTTATTCTACTATATTAAATTTACATTTTAGTTTTGCTACCTAGGAGACTTATTAGATTACCAGGTCTTATGATTTATTTATTTATTTAAAAAATATTTTTATTTATTTCAGAGAGGAAGGGAGAGGGAGAGAGAGATAGAATCATCAATGATGAGAGAGAATCATTGATCGGCTGCCTCCTGCACACCCCCTACTGGGGTTTGAGCCTGCAACCCAAGCACGTGCCCTTGGCCTGGAATTGAACCTGGGACCCTTCAGTCAGCAGGCTGAGGCTCTATCCACTGAGGCAAACCAGCTAGGACAGGTCTTAAGATTTCAAGCAGTTTTAAATATATATAAATATACAAAATGTCTTCATGAAGGAATACCTCTTTTTTAAAATATATTTTTATTGATTTCAGAGAGAGGGAGGAGGAGAGAGAGAGAGAGAGAGAGAGAGAGAGAGAGAGAGAGAGAGAGAGAGAGAGAGATTGGTTGCCTTCCATATTTGCCCCGACAGGGGATTGAACCTACAACCCAGGCATGTGCTGGAATCAAACCAGCAACCACTCAGTGCACAGGACAATGCTCAACCAACTGAGCAACTTTGGCCGGGCTAAAGTAAATTTTTCTTATTTTTGTGTTGAATAGAATTTTATCTTCATTTCTAGATTTGGTAAGTGTACAATGCAGAATTCACCTTTGTTTAACCTATCTCTATACAACAGTGCATGGGATCTGTGGAAATAATATTGATGAAAGTTTTCTTTTTATCTCTGATAAAATCCTCAGAGAATATACTTTAAAGATCATATTCTTGGTGAATTATATATAGAGAAATGGCTGCTTTTGGGGAAGCTCTGTGACTTTAAAGTGGTAGATGAACTATATTTTGTAGGTTCATCCACGCCATTCTCAGTTACTTCTTGTCAATTATATAAGGCAACATAAATAATAAGACTTTTCACATAGTAAATATATAATACCATAATGTAAAGAATTAAAATTTTGTTGTAAATAATATATATGGCCGAAACTGGTTTGGCTCAGTGGATAGAGCGTCAGCCTGCGGACTGAAAGGTCCCAGGTTCATTTCAGGTCAAGGGCATGTACCTGGGTTGCGGGCACATCTGTGCAGGAGGTAGCTGATCGATGTTTCTCTCACATCGATGTTTCTAACTCTCTATCTTTCTCCCTTCCTCTCTGTAAAAAATCAATAAAATATATTTAAAAAATAATAATAATAATATATATGTACTTTTATGAGGTTGTAAAGTATCCTAGTTTTAGCATGCATTTTATTTTTCCTACAGTACAGAAATCATGGCCTTAGGTACTAAATTCTCATTTTTGAAGTTTGACAAAATGGAATAGACAGAGATTTTTGGGGACTGATTAATGGTTCTCAAAGGTAGAACTCATCTGTTGTGTTAGAAAGAGGTGAAATACATACTCATGTTGAAAACAAGTTAGGTATTTGGTTTGGGAAAAAATAAAGAGTAATGCTCAGCTAGGACAATTAATTACTTTTTCTAGCATAGAAAGTTACATGAACTTATTTTTTTAGGACCAAAATGTATCCTGAAATAAATACTGAAACTTATACCATGACCATGAACTTAATACTTGAGTTGGAGGAGAATGTCAGTATCTTCATTGAATTGTTAGTGTCTTTCTCATAATATATGGAACCAATACTTCTGCTCTACTATTAGAACATAGGCCTTTTTTTATTTTTTAATGATGAGGGAATTTATAGCTATACTCATATTTGTGTATCTGTTTTGATATTGTGAACCATAATGTTTACCTTTGAGGGTACAATTTTAGAATAAAGATAATTTTTATTATGTTTAAGTAATTGTGATAAAGGAAAGCCTAGTTGACTCTAACCTTAAGGGACTATATATATATATATATATATATATATATATATATATATATATGCCTGAGTGATCATCACAACCAAACGCACGACTGAACAGGCTGCATGGGGTGACTAGACTGGCAGGGGGGTCAGTGAGGGGCGACCAAAGGACTGAGCAGCAGGCTGCATGGGGCGACCAGGCCCACAGGGGGGTTAGTGAGGGGCGACCAAAGGACTGAGCAGCAGACTGTGTGTGTGGGGGGGCAGTTAGGGGCGACTAGGCCAGCAGGGGGGCCAATTGGGGGTGACCAGGCCAGCAGAGGGGTCAGTTAGGGGTGATCAGGCAGGCAGGCAGGTGAGCAGTTAGGAGCCAGTGGTCTCATATTGTGAGAGGGATGTCCCGGATTGGAGAGGGTGCAGGCTGGGCTGAGGGGACCCCCCCCCCCATGCACAAATTTCATGCACTGGGCCTCTAGTCTATAATAATAAAAGCATAATATGCTAATTAGACCAGTCGTCCTTCTAGATGATCTTCCAGACGAAGCTGGGGCTGCGAGGGAAGCCCGGGTCCCAGGTGCCTGCTACGGCCAGAGGGAAGCCTGGGTCCTGGGTGCCGGAGAAAAGCTGGTGCCAGCAGCCAGGGGAAGGAAGACCTACTCTTGCATGCATTTCGTGCGTTGGGCCTCTAGTTTAAATATAAAAAGATAGTTGGGATTGAATGGATTACATTAAAAGTTAAAGCTTCTGTACACCAAAGAAATCCTTAATTTAAAAGATTAATGTGAACTTGTGATAAAGTATTTCTAGCAGAAATTTTAAACAAAGGATTAGAATTCTTATTTAGAAAATAATACTAATTGGAGAACTGGCCATAGGACATCAGTAGAAGAATTACAAACACAACTGTAATTAGTGAATAAAAATGAAAAATTGCAAAGATAAATAATAATAAAATGCTATTTATTGAGTCTCAAGTTTTTAGTAACAATAATGCTGTCCAGGTTATAGTAAGATGGAGATATTTCTGAACTACCAGAGAATTGGTACAACCTTTATGGAAAGTAGTTATTTAAAATTATCATTTATACAATTTGACCTAGTTTAATCCCACATCTAGGAATAGGGCTTAAAATGTTAGCCAGAGATAACTAAGATTTATGTACAAAGATACTCATTGTAGCATTAATTATTATGGGGAAAAATGGAAAACACACTAAATGCCCAATAGTAAGGGAATAGTTATTAGATTGAATCATATGCAAATGCTGATATTTGACTATTATTGACACACAAAAACATTGATTTCATATGATTCAACCTAATGCATAACATTATGGTTTATTGTATGATGGAGTTTTATGTAGCTATAAAATAGTGCTTATAAAGAATTCATAATTAAATAAAAATGCTCACTATAGACTGTAAAAGTAGGATACAAAATGTTATAATAGGATAAAACTAATTTTGTAAAAGAAAAAAGTGCATATATGTATGACTATATATATGTAATGATATGAAGAAAATATTTACCAAAACATTATGGGGAGAATCCTGTGAGGTTTAAGACTCCAAGCTGGATATTTAATTTCAAAAGTTGGTAATCTCCATAATGGGTGTGTATGTGTGTTAAGTTTGAATGTGGGAGCTAGAGAAGTGCTCTACAGAGAGGGAGGAGTGAAAGCAGAGCCAGGAAAGGGGAGCTGCATAGGAGGTTGGGGTGGGCTGCTCTGAGGAGGAGTTTGGGAGAACAAAATTGACTAAGGCACATTCTAAATTTGTTAGCTGTGGAGAAAGCCCATCAAAAGTCTTAAGTGAAGTCTACTTGATTACTAAAGTTTTTTGTGTTTTTTTTTAAGAGAGAGAAAGAGAGAGAGGGGGGGAGAGAGAGAGAGAGAGCGAGAGAGAGAGAGAGAGAGAGAGAGAGAGAGAGAGAGAGAGAGAAAGGGAGGATGAAAATGAATTTGAAGAGGGAAGTAAATGGGGAAATATTTTCTAGGCTCCAGAGCCAACTAGGTGTATCTGGGTTACAAATGTATAGAAAAACCAGAGAGATTTAATCCAAAAGGTTAATAGTGGTTATCTTGGGTGATGACTCCCCCCCCTCCCCCCCGGCTTCTTTATATATTTTTTTATTTAAAAAATTTATTATTTAAGTAATCAGATCAAGAATAAAATGACATTTTTTTCTGTTTCATTTTAGTTGCCTCTCTCTTGACTATGACTTCTCATTAATATAATAAGAAAATATCCTGTAATTTGCTTTTCTTTATAAAAGATCTAAAAACAAACAAGACTGAGCACCCCCAGTTTCTCCATTGCTTTCTACCTTTGCTCCTTTTTCTTTCTCTTTGCTATCTTCCCCTGAACTTTGACTAGATAATAAATTATATAGTTTGCAGAAACAGTTCTCAGACAATACTGTTCTGTGGATCATCCTTTGTTTTTGCCATGTACCTATCTACCATAAATATTCCTGGGAATCTAGAAGGACAAATACATGTATAAGGCTGAGCACATTCTCAGAAAAGACCCGACAAGGGCCTAAGTTCTCACCTCTGGCTGATGTTTAAGCTTTGTGCAAGTAGAAAGTGAGGGCTAAGGTAGAGTTGTAAGTGATTGGCTGCCTCCTGCACGCCATCGAGCCTGCAACCCGGGCATGTGTCCTTGACCAGAATCAACCTGGGGGTTTTTCAGTGCACAGACTGACACTCTATACACTGACCCAAACTGGCTAGGGCCTGGCTAAATTTTGAAGGCATGCTCCTAATCAACATATACAAAACCCGTTTGCAAGCTAAGCTGCCCTAAACTTGGGGGGTCAATCAAAAGAGTCTCCCATTGGAGATGATACTGGCCCATCTAGCAGTAGGGGGCTAAGCACTTCATCCTGGTTCCAGACAATAGCCTCCTTAAGGGTCTCACACTTTGTCCCAGTTCTGAGCCACGCCCTTCCCCCCACACGACTGAGCTCAGGAGGGTGGGATGGGGACTTGGCAGGGCTGACCTCAACAGTCTCCTGTTGGGGGTGGTGCCCACAAGCCTTGTAGGAGTGGGGCAAGCACTTCTTCTTCCTGGGGAGCACAGGTTGAACTCTCAGGGAGATTAGATTTGCCTCCTTGCAATGTAGCCACACAGCTCAGCACTTGCTCCATCTGGTTCCTGAACAAAAGTTTCCCTGGGAGACACAGTCTGAAAATCTCACCAGCACTCTGGTCCCCTGTGCTGCTGAACTCAGCAGGATGGGGTCAACTAAGTGATTCAACAGGTGGGGAGAGGGTTGCTAGCTGTGCAATCAAGGTGGGGGAGACCGGCCCTCTTTTCCAAGACACACAGTTTAATGTCTGGGTCTCTGCCAAAAGCCTCCTCAGAAAAAAAGAGGCCTCTTAAAGTCACTGCTAGGTGTAGCCAGCAGACCCCTCAGGAGGAGGGCTTCATCAGCAGTCAGAGTCAGGATCTTGCACTCCCCAGGTTGATGCTGTAATAATAGGAATGCTTGTGTCTGGTAAGGTGAGGTCTGGGTCTCCCGGGTGGACTGAATCCACTGAACCCACCAAGTGCTGCAAGAGCTCCTTTTTCCATCTCTGTTGCTCTGGGTTGGAGATCTCTGCATGGAGTTGAGGCCCGATCCTCCTAGGGGTAGGAGTTTTGTAGTTGTGATATCCCTCCAGCTTTTCAGCTGCCATCCCACCTGAGTGCAGGGACTAGCCTTACCAGGCTCTATGTGGCTTCTTCAGTTAATCTCTGGTTATTATATTTCAGTTCAGCCAGCCTTTGGATTTGTTATTCAGGTTGATTGCTTTATAATTTAGCTGTAAATCTGGTTTGGGGCCAGGAGCAGGAGGGTGTAGCTTCCACCTACTCTGCAGCCATTTTGGAATACCCAGAGTTCACTTTTGGAAATCACACTTAGAGCAAAAAAAGGAACAATAATAAAGGTTAATTATTGCAGCATTTTTATGGTAAATAAAAAATTGCAAATAATTTGAATGCCCATTAATAGGAATAGTGTTATAAATTATTATAGAATACCCAACTATTACATATGCAGCTACTACTATAATGTATTTTATCTAAATTTAAAGGCATGTCTATGCAGTGTTATGAAAGCAAATCCTATATAATAAAAGGCTAATATGTAAATCGACCAAATTGCAGAATGACCGGTCGCTATGATGCATACTGACCACCAGAGGGCAGATGCTCAATGCAGGAGCTGCCCCCTGGTAGTCAGTGCGCTCCCACAGGGGAGCACTGCTCATCCAGAAGCCAGTCTCACAGCTGGCGGTGGCGGAAGCCTCTCCCGCCTCTGTGGCAGTGCTAAGGATGTATGACTGCCGGCTTGGGCCCTGGGGAGAGGGCCTAAGCCATCAATTGGTCATCCCCTGAGGGCTCCTAGACTGTGAGAGGGCACAGGCTGGGCTGAGGGACCCCCCCTGAGTGCATGAATTTTATGCACTGGGCTCTAGTTACAAATAATGTAAATGGCGTAATCTCATTTTTCTAATATATAATATATATATTCAATATTCATATATATTTATATTTGAATAAACATGAAGACATATGAAAAATACATGGAGGCTATTAACTTTGCTTATCTTATGGATGTGGGAATGGAAAGTTTACTTTTATTAACTTTTTTCTAATAATTTCAATATTATTTCACTAGTTATAATGAATATTATCATGCTTATTGTTTTTAAAATTAATAAAATAAAATTGAAAAGGAAAATAATCCAGAGATCAGAATAAAGTAAGCTAAGCATGTTCATTTAATGTAGTTGTTAAATGAACAAACAAGCAGGTGTGAGTAAGCATAAATAAGAATATTGTATGAAAAAGAATCAGTGACAAAATCTTCCCATTGTGACATTTTGTGAAAACACAGATTAATCTTTTTCTAGAAATAATGCCCAGTTCCAGGATCTACAAATTTAGAGGGATGTGGAGAACTCAGAGACGTGAGCAGCATGTGTTATAAAATTATTGATTATCTATATTTATGAAAGCCTAAGTGACCTTTCGACCATTCAACAGTAGCTATGATGCACACTGACCACCATGGGGCAGATGCTCAACACACAGACATGGAAACATGGAACAGACTGATGAATCTCAGAGAGAAGGGGGAGGGGAGGGCGGGAAGAGATTAACCAAAGACCTTCTATACATACTAGAGGCCTGGTGCATGGATTTGTGCCCTGGTGGGGTCTCTCGGTCTGGCCTGTGGAGATTGGACCAAATCCATGCACCGGGCTTCCAACATCCCCTGAGGGGTCCTGAATTGTGAGAGGGTGCAGGCCAGGCCTAGGGACCCCACTGGTACACGAATCCATGCACTGGGCCTCTAGTTTCATATAAGAAGCGTGGAGTTTGGAAGTTTAGGGCTGTTATAGCAGTGCAATGATGTTATTAAAGTCTTAGACTTTTTCTATCTTTTTGCTCTACTACTGTTATTATTCATTGAGCATTTGTTCATTTTACAAATATTTATGGAGTACTTGATATGTGCCGGGAGCAGTGCTAGTTGATTTGAAATTGTTTAGTTACCTTTTCGTCTTTGTGCGTATTGCCTTATGACTATAAAATGACTAAGGCATCACAACCACATCACTCCAGGCATCACAGCCACATTTAAAATAGAAAGCTGGGAGGTGCAGTGACAGAAAGATCTTTTATTTAGGAAGCTGTGTCATTTTATTTAATTTAATTTTTTTTAAGCTGTGTCATTTTATTAGGGGAAGAAATCTTTCTTGGAAGCACCCAGAAAGTAGAATAAGTGAAAGAAATGAAAACTAGAGACAAAGTAAGCATGTTAGAGAATCATTTTAGTTCCAACTTCTGACTGTTAGGTATTCAGAAAAGAAGAATAGAAAATGGAGTAGAGTAGAAAAATAAATAAGAAAAGTGTCCAGAACATAAGGGTATGACTTTTCAGATTGAAAGAGCATCCAATTATCCAGGGCAATGAATGAAAAAAAGATCCGCACCAAGGTACATTATTGTAGAATTTAAAAACAATAGTGATAGATATTTCATCCCAAAAGCTTCCATAGGGAGAAAGAGGAAAAAAAAACGCAGGTCATGTAATATCAGGAAACAGACATCTCAATATCAACCCTGAAACCTAGAATACAATGAAATAATGCTCAAAATTTTTTGAAGGAAAAGGATTTCAACCTAGAATTCTATACCCAAGCTCTCAAGTGAATGTCACAAGAGACATAAATTTTCAGATATGCAACAACTAAAATTTACTTCTTACGCATCCTTTAATAATTGTTTTCCCCTTTATTGATTTTTAGAGAGGAAGGGAGAAGGATAGAGAGATAGAAACATAGATGAGAAACATCATTGATCAGCTGCCTCCTGCATGCCCCCTACTGGGGGTCAAGCCCAAAACCCAGGCATGTGCCCTGACCAAGAATCAAACTGTTAACCTATTGGTGCCTGGGTTGATGCTCAACCACTGAGCCACACCAGCTGGGCTTCTCATGCATCCTTTTTGTTAAAGAAGTTACTAGAGAATGTGCTCCCATAAAATGAGTTAAGTAAAACAAGAAAAAGAAGATACGGGATCCAACACAAGCAAGCATAAAGGCAAATACCAGGATGACTATTATGTAAAGGCATAGAGAACAATCAGTTAGAATTTGAGAGGAAAGGCAGGGTTTCTACATTAGGGTTCACCAGAGAAACAGAACCAATGGGATGTGTATATATACAGAAAGAGATTTATTGTAAGGAATTAGCTCATGAGATTGTGGACACTGACAAGTACAAAGATCTGCAGAGTTGGCCAGCCAGCAAGTTGGAGACTCAGAATGGCTGATGTTCCAGTTCAAATCTGAAGGCTGTCTGCTGGAGAATCCTCCCTTACTCCAAGGAGAGTTGGTTCTTTTGTTCTATTCAGGTCTTTATTATGGAGGGTAATTTGCTTTACTCAATTCCACCAATTTAAATGTTAATCTTTTAAAAAAATATATTTTTTTATTGATTTTTAGAGAGGAAGAGAGAGAGAGAAACATCAGTGATGAGAGAGAATCAATGCCTCCTGCATTCCCTCTACTGGGGACTGAGCCTGCAACTGGGCATGTGCCCCAACCAGAATTGAACTGTGACCTGGTTCATAGGTCAACGCTCAAACACTGAGCCACACTGGCTGGGCTTATCCCAAAACACCAGAAACATCCAGAATAACGTTTTACCCAACTGTCTGGGCATGGTGTTCTAGTGAAGTCAACACATAAAACTAACCATTACAGTTTCCAAGAAAAAAATGTTACATATTTGACAATTTGAAAAATAATACTGATAGGCAAAAACATGAAAAAAGTGATAATAAGTCAATAAAAACTAAGCAAATTATTATAAACTATGCTTTAATAGGGAGAAAGAAAAATGTTATAAAAGAAATGATACGTATTTGTGGTAAACTACTTGGCTCAGCTATGAACAAAATTTACTTTGTGTGATAATGTAAGCACTGACTTGATTTAGTCAAGAATTGTTATATGATTATATTGGGAGGATGGGAGAGATGATATTTAAGAATTAAATACTTTCCTGCCAAAACAAGAAGACAATAGATAATGTCTAAAATTTAAAAATTTTAATTAAAAAGCAGTTTATGTACAAAGCTTAAAATATACTAAGCACATTAGTCAGCAATATGCAGTTAAATAACAGAAGAAATACTTTCAGTTATTTTCATAAATAAGTGAAGATATGTATATTCTTAGGGCCTAAAAGAAATCAGATCCTGGACAAAAAGAAAAAAAAAAAAGAATGACATAAATCACACTAGCTTTAAAAGAAATATCAAGACTTCTTACTTCATTCTGATTAAATTTCATGGGAATCTCTGTGTATAGGCATTCTTAGGATATCTGCTATAAGATGCTTTAATTTTCTCAATAGTAAATGTAGAAGTAGTACTTAGGAGGTAGAAATGACTTAAAATCCAGGGTTATTGATAGATGTGTTAAGGGTACTATAAACTTGGCAATCAAATAAATTCTGCAGTTGAATGATTTCTATGAATTATTTTAGAAGCTGATTATTAAACGATATGCTAATCACTTGTATACATAGTCAACGGGAAACAAAATTGTAATATTAAGACAACCCGATACTCTAAGTCATCTTTATGTACAATACTATACCCTCTGGAGAACGAAGACGATAGTCCTACTACTTGTGGACTGTGTTTTGTGGCATTTGAATGACCCTTCATTTTAATGTGTCTGATGCATCTTTTAATGCATCTATTGGAATGATGTGGTGATTGTGAACTGTATGCTCATGGAATCCAGATATCACAATTCTTTTTACCTATCTTAGATCTTAGCACCCATGTGTTGCACATTTGGATATTGTTTGGATAAACTGCTCCTAGCTCATTTTAAGATTTTTAGTTTACTTAAGGACACCACAAACATAGTTATAAGTAGCACACGAGTACTCATTGTGTAACTATAGAGCAGTAGAGTATTAGCTGTTTTATGTATAACTTTGTTTGTGAAATACTACTTACATATAGAAAGAAATTAGATTGCATGCTTTTCCAAATATAGGCACACAGATGAAAGCAGAATGAAAAAGTTCACATTTCAGGTGCTCAGATTTGTCAAATGGTAAAAGGGAAATAGTATTTTTAATAACTATGCAGAAGTAAAACAGTGGGAATTATATTAAAATAAGAACAAGTCTACAAAATTGTGATAGTCATGCCTAATGTGGCTCAAATAAAATTATGGCAAAAAGGTTAATGGATTTAAATAAAATAAGCACACCCCATACATAGACTCCCAGATTAGATCAATGTGGCCCTGTTTCAGGAAAGGTGTATTGGTACTTAATTTTTACATTTCTATATTTGGAAAAGTAACAAAATTGCGAAAATTCTGGGTTAAAAGGTTAAAAATTAAAAGTAAAACAACTATATTGGATTATCCCCCACACATACAGTTTTGTTGATATTAAGTATAATTATTTGATTTTGGTGAAAACCTTGAGTACCCTTTTACTTAAAGAGTTTTCCACTGCTGACGATTATAGTATATTCTACTTCCTGTCACCCAGGAAGTCCTTGCAATTTTTATCATCACATCCAAACAGATAATGTATGTTCATAAGAAAATATCAGTGATAAAATTAAATCTCTTATTGACTTTGCAAAATTATTTCTTAAACATTAGTGGATAAAATGTTATTTTAAAAATTATTTTAAAAAGAGAATGGGGGCAAAAACATTGTAATCTCACTCATAAAACTTAAAATGTGTAAGAGATTTCCTATTGGTGTTGATTTTGAAAACTGAAGTCATCTTACATATTTCTCCTTCTTATAAAATATATATTAAACTTGAATCGTAAGGGTAGGGTAATAGAAGTCTGTTGATTTGAACGTTCTTCTAACTAACATAATGCCAAGGACCAAAATATAACTGGTTTAAGGCAGTTCCTTGTATTTTAGTGTCATGCTCCTAATATAAATTGTAATCTTCATGAAAGTAATCAACTTACATTTTAAAAACGTTTTTAATTGAATGAAGTCAACTACATGAATATTTTTCATACTTTATTATAATCTGGGAGATAATTGAAGTTTCACAGTAAAATATGTTCAATTTCAATAATAATATTCACATAAATAAGTGCCTATATGTTATTGAATATTTAATAAAATTTTAAGGACAAGTAATTATCTTCTGTTGCATTTTTCATATTAAACACAATTTTAATTTAAAAATGTAAATGTTTTAATATATTCAGGAATTTTTCCTAATTAGATATTTTTGCTCAGTTTGTGCCAATCTAGGTACTGTTACATATTGTACTTGTTGCAATATTGTACCTTTCTCCTTTCTTTGTTTCAAAAATATCTTTTTCATTTTGACTGCTATAAAAATATCAGGAGTAAATTTAGAAAATAATTCATCTGGGCAACATAAATACTGTATTTCTGTTTCTTACTAGGTTATATTTATTTTGTGCTGACTAAGAACAAGAAACATGACAATAAACAACATTAGAATTTGTCTAGTATCTGTAGTGGACACCAATACATAGTTACTAAAAGGTAGGCAGGAGATGAATGCTTCATGAAGATTCATTATTAGATTCATTTTCAGAAAATAAAGCATCCAAACTAATATTTAACAAACGTTTTTAAAATGCCTAGCATGATTTATGGTTCAAGAAAAAACAATATCAAAAACAATTAAACATAAGTTATGTTTTTATGGTTTCTTTTGTAGTATAGGTCAGTTAGATACAACTCTAAAAATATTTATTTGACATTTTCCAATATAATACTAGATAGGTACTACTAGATAATACTGTTATTGCCTTGCAGGGTCACATAATTTTCAATTTTATCATTATATTTTCTCACAATGGTAATTTAGTAGTTAATGTGGTTGGGCTTCAATTGTGTAGACAGCTAACACCTGGCTAGCTCAGACTATACTGTCACACCAAATAAGTAAAACTTGGTAGAATAGATTGTGTAATGCACAGATCTTATGCTGTTGTTATGGCGTTAAGAAGTCCTTGTTATTATGAATGTGCATTAGGATTATATTGTACACAGTCCTGGTATGCAAATGGGTAGCATTCAGTGAAGTGAAATAATTCCGTGTTATTATTATCTTTGTAAATTACATCTTAAGAGTTTTTGAGGACTTTATGATGGCAGTTTTTTATAGTCACAGTCCTACAGTATGTGCAGCACAAAATGTTTTCTTTCACTATTAACAATAACTAAGCCAATGAAAATGCTTTTTAAATATACACCCAGCAAACATTTAACTGGCTCTTCCTTCTTGCTACCCACAAACCATCTTTTATCATCTTTTAAGACAGTGTACGAAACAGCTTTGTAAACATCTGTTTTTCATTGCTAATTGTTAGGAAAACTGGGGATTTAAATGCTTCTTTGAAGTCCTCTTAATCCTATCAAGAAGAGTAAGTTGTATATGTCTTTAGATTATTTTTTTATCATTTAAAAATACACACATACTGTCCTCATTTATTTTCTAAATATTACTTTTAGAATTATAATATTTTATAGATATTTTAAGGACATTGCTTTGTAGTGATTAAATGAAATTATTAGCAACAGAGGCTATATTATACCTAAAAAAGATGCATGATTAAATATAGAATTAAACATAATGTCCCTTTTTAAATCATTTTCAGAGTTTTCTTGGACATATTTCATATTGAAATGTACAATGATAGAAAATATAAGGAAAATAGTATTTGTTAGCAAAGAAACAATTCATTTAGAACTCCAAATCTTTTGCCATATTTATTTTTTAGGAAATATATGCTTTACTTCCTCAGGCTTTTTCTGTTCCAATAATCAAGTCATTAATGTCAATGGAATATTTCTGGCAGTGATATGTTAAGAAGGCTTTTGCAATAATACATTGCATCCTACATTAAAAGGATCTGTTGCAATAACTTTAAAATATTAATTTTCAGTATATATGCAATAGGTTTTTAATTAATATTTATTAAATCATAATAGTGTAAAAGATGGGTCCCTAGTTAACACAGTTAATTATTTGCTTTGCACATATTAGGCACTCAGTAAATACTTATATGTGAATAAAAAAGGTGGGAAGCAAGCAGAAGTTTTTAACATAACTGTGATATTTAAAAACACATACAAACAAAAGAAATCCTCTATTTAGAAATTTTAAAAATAGCAATTTGAGATTTGGAAGAAAAAAATTTAAGTAACAAATTTTAAAATTAGATAATTTAATCAAGCTGTTTTAAAAACAATGTTAACACAATATATAAAGCATAAAATTTCTGAGGTAAATCATCAAACTTTAAAAGACTAGTAGTATTAGTAAGTTATTGTTTTATTATTTGATATTTATCAGTGAGCAGTTTTACAGCATTATTTTGGTATCCCTTGCTTGTCTTTTATTAGGCACAGAAATGGATCTATATATGATTTATCAAATGTTTCTGGTGTGACTAAAATGTGTAGTCATCTTAGTGGATTATAAATCCCAGATTTGGAAAGAGGTGTTTCTTTAAACACAGAGAAGCACATATGAAAGAATGCAAATGCTTTAACAATATTACTTGATGGTGAAAAGGTAACAGGATATCTCAGAAGGATGCTATCCCAGGAGATACTTTGAATTTTAGTGAATAAAGTTTATTTCTGTGGTTGAATTTTCCTATAACTCTATCATATTTTCCTTTCTGTGTTTTTTGCGATAAACATGCTTACCTATGTAATTATCTAGATCACTTTTAGTTAGAAATGTAATTCTACGCATCACTGTAAGACAAACATTTGGATGAGTGATAAACATTTCACTTTTCATCTAGACCTTTCAGTGGCATTGGTTTTGGCAGCCTTAAGCTATAAAGCAATCATTTCATTAATACATAATCTTCTTTCAGATAGCATTTCAAAAATATTAGGGTCTGGCATTTTAAAGTATTAGGTCTGATGTGTATTTTTGGAGGGAATAGGCATAGGCTTATAATTTTCTGTTTTCTACCACAATGGTTTTGTTTCATTATGTTTGGCCATTGACATTCTATTTATAGCAAAGTGAAGTATATATTCGGAATAGTGAGAACTTGTCCCAGGTTGTTAGGGTTTCGATGTAAAGATCATGGAAATTGGTGCCTGACTGTACATGTGCCAGTTGCCATGTGTTCCAGTTTTATAGTCATTGGCCTTTGATTTGATTTTCTTTAAATGAGGTTTCTACTCAGGCTTAGTTTCTGTCAGTTACATTAAGCTTCATGTGTATATCCTTCCATTGAAGAGAAAACGAGCTGCCAGGATCAGGTATGGTAAAACCAAGGCCCCCCTGAGATAAGGTTCTTGGGGGCACTGTTCTCCCATGAGGTTGGCCCACCCCACTGCCCCTAAGAAATGAGATGATTTGAGGGCTATTACATACCTAGGTTTTCGCAGTGGATTAGAATAACATTGCTTAACACAGGTGTTCCTGTAATTGGGATTCCCTGGGAAAATCCAGTACTGTATTCAGTAACACTCAGCTCTCCGCATTAGTGGCGGAGCAATCCAGTGTTAATGTGCTAGGCTGTGGCATCAAACAGTGGAATAGGGTCTGGTTTGGGGGCCTGTTGCTTCTCTTCTTGGAAAAGGCATTTCTGTTGTCCATTATTAGCACTGGGTTGCTGTGGTTCTCTTTTTAAATTTTAAATTTATTATTATTATTATTATTCTGACTAAAATACTGAAAGGCCCCTGCTGGAGTCAGTAAGGGGTGATTCATGGCCTCAGGTTACACAAAATAGTTTCCGAGGTTCCTTTTTCTTGAGAGAAATACAATTCTTCTTCTTTTGTAAAGCATTACATTTGAACAATGTCTGTGCACCCCAGTAACAGGGAGATGACGGAGCGAGAGGGGCCCTATTCATGGATGAGGATGGACTTGGAGTGGCCTAGTGGACTTCCCCAGGCCTTGGAGGCAGTGTCCAGGCATAACAAAGAACCCACACAAGTTATTTCAGGTTTTAGCTAGGGGATTCTTAAGCCTGGTATCTTTATAATGCAAGCCCTGAATGCAAAAAGAACGGTGTGTGAAAAAGTGTTTCTATAGAGGTAGGGGTGGGGAAAGTTGAAAAATCGCTCATATATTAATGAGCAATCGTTATTGTTTTACCGAATCCATTGTTAGACCATCAGAAGGACGGATTTCCTGAGAAATGGGCGACCAGAGACAAAATGTCCAGGCGGCGGAGTTGCCAGTTCTCTTAAGCGCAGTTCTCGTCAGTTCTCCCCCCTCCCCACCTTCCCCCACCCCCTATCCCTAGTGACTTCGGGTCTGGCCGCGCCCCCGAGTCCCTTTGTCTCCTGCCCCGAGAGCGGCGAGCTAGCGGGAGAGGAGCCCCGGGAGTGCTGTGCGGAGCCCGTGCTGAGCCGAGGTCGCTGCAAAAGGGAGCTCGGTCCTAGGCCAGGACCGGAGCAGACGCCAAGCCTCTTGGAAGCCGCCTCCATCCTCAGCCAGTGCCCTGGGAGTTGTTGCTTGAAGTTTCGGGGCAGCAGCGCCTGCCCTGGAGCCACAGACTCTGTAGTCCGAAGCTTTGTACTTTGCTGGGAGCGTGCACCTTCGCTAGGTTCCCGGGATGGGTTTCAGCTCGTGTGCGGTGTCAGCCCTCACTCTTCTCAGCCCGGTTCTGGGAGGGTAGGCCGCACCTCGCGGCCCCTTCCGCTCGCGGGGCGCCCCGCTTTGCTTCCCTTTAAAGCGGTCCCCGCTGTCGCCGAGGCTGCGGGGCCGAGGTGCGCTGGGTTCGTCTCGCCGGCGGCAGCCAGGCGCAGTCTTCCGCTCGGCCTCTAGGTGGCGACTTAGGCACGTAAACAAAGCTCGGCCAAGTCGCAGGTTGGCACCCTCGCAGTTCCTCCACGTCTCATCCTAGTTTTCCCCGCTGGTCTCCAACCGGCTGAATGGACTGTTAAAGGGACTTGAGTTCAGATGAGGAGTTCGGTCAGAAAGGCTGTGTGTGTGTGTGTGTGTGTGTGTGTGTGTGTGTGTGTGTCCATGCGCGGGAGGTGGTGATGGGGTGAATACCGTCAGCAGGACCCTATAGGACACCGCGTCTCCCCCGCCTCACCTGAACCCTCAGGCTGGCATCCCCCGAAGGGTTGGGGGTTCTCGGACGCTCTGCAGCCCGAGATGCTTGCGACCAGTGCGCCACCAGCAGAGGGCCGGGGTCTGGTGGCTGCTGCCCGCGGTGGACGATTTGCTAATCGCGTGTCAGTGACACCCACAATTTATAAGTGGAGAGACCTGGAAAATAGAGCCCTCTTGCTGTGCCCTTCTCCGGGGTGCATGCTAGCTGACCCGAGGGGGAGGGTGGGGTCAGTGGGGCTGGGGAAGAGAGACACACAGCGAAAGAATAAACGTGCGACAGTCACACATGCTTACCTCCGGACGAAAGGACACGGTTCCTAGAACTGAGATTCCCAGAGCCAGTCTGCATCCCAGCTGATTCTCCTGTAGGCTCCTTCCTGCCTGACACAGCCTTCTGACTAACTTGGACAAGGCTTGGGCTGCCCCCAACCCCTCCTTTTCTTCCTCCCCCCCCTTTTTTCTTTCCAGACATTCCCTAAACTGAACCCAGGGCAAATCCAGAAGTCGGTACAGTACAGAGCTTCCATTCAATTGTGTGTGTGTGTGTGTGTGTGTGTGTGTGTGTGTGTGTGTGTGTGTGTGAGTGTGTGTGTGTGTGTGTGTGTGTGTGTGGGGTCCCGTTTGCAGTTTCCCTTAGGCAGATGGAAGAAGTAGATGGTTACAGGACTTTGTGCATGGGGATGGCATGGGGTGTTGGTGGCAGGGAAGCGCGATTTCTCATGGGTCTTGGTGCTGCAGGTAAGTTCCCATATTCCAGCTCCCCTCGCGCGGAACTGCGGCGGTGGGTGCGAGTGGAGGGCAATCCTCAGCTGATTAAAGAGCAGTGGAGGAGGGTGCAGAGGGGCGGGCAGGGTGAAGGGGGGGTGGTGGTGGAGAGATGGACCCTGTACAGGTTCCTTGGACACGTTGTCTTGGTTCCTGTCTCTGCCCACTCTATGCTGATTCCTCTGGGAGCCTTCTGAGCAGGGTAGTATGCCCTAAGCTCCCCCCCCCTTCTTCTCACCCCTTTCTAAAATGTGTTCAAAAAGAAGTGAATATCCTCGTAAAATAAGTGAAAAATCTTTCCCTGACTTTTCATTTGAGATGTCCAAAGGATTCAATAAATGAAACTTTATTTGACCGGGGAGTTTACCCAGAGAGAGACGCAACGACATCTCGGGTCTTTGGCCTTATTCTAATTCCATGGTGGTAATTACCCTTCGTTTCTTTAAGTGCAATAGATTTATTGCCTTAGAGACTATGCACAGTTTGATTGAATTATTCATTTTTTTTTCTTTGGTGTAGACTGCATCTGGGGACTCTGATGTGACGTGTAGATTTTTTTTTTTTTCAGGAACAAAGGGAATGTGGAAATGAAAGAGAGGGAGAGAGAGGCTGGCAGATGTAATGAGACGCGGTGAAGGTGTACGCAGACTGGCACTCCCACTCCTCCCTTCTGCTCTCACTGCAGCCCTGGGTAACTCGCAGGCTAACACAAACAGCCTTTCTCCCGCAGCCTGCCCTCTGTCACTGTAAGTACAGCAGCCTTCTCTTATCAGCATGCAGATCCCAGCCCTGCCCTCCCCTACCCCGGGGCTTTGCGCCTGAGACGGCAGAAGCACCTCGGACATGAACTTTCCTGAGCCAGGAAAGACGTAGCTGGAAAACTTATTTTTTGATTTCTCTTGATTTTCTCTTCGGAAAAAAAAGTTCATGCATTTGTACCACTCTCCCCCACCTCCCGGGTGGCGGTGCCGCTCTGCTAACTGCCGCCACCTCTGGGGTCTTCCCCACAGGACGAGGTGCAGCAGGCTCCGATGAAATGTAACGCTATTCTCTGTCCACGGAAAGTCGAGGGACAATGCCTGGTCCTTTGGCAGAAAAATGACGTCTCTTGGGACGCAGGGCGTTAGTCCCAGCTTGTGTTTTGCTTTTGTCGTTGGAACGCGAGTTCCGACCTCTTGAGGCAGCGTCCCAAGGGCACTGTTATTTGGGGGCTCGGGTTATTGGGTTACACCAGGCTGGAGTGAAGTGCGATGGAGCGCTGGTCTGCTTGTGCTCCCTGTTTAAGGAAACCGGTGGCTAAAACTTTTCTCCATGCTGTCATTAAAGTTTTCAACTTGCTTCCCTTTTGGGTTTTTTTTTTTTTTTAAATACTCTTTCACTAATTTCTTCGTTCCAGCACAAGTCCTCCCTCCCCGCGGTTTGGAAGTAAAGACATGTACATTGATCTGATTTGTGCAGTAGCTATACAGCCCTTCCCGAGAGAAGTTAGCGATCTTGAGCTGAACTCATGTAGATCTGAACTGTCCGCTCGGCTGGTGGAAGCAGACTATCAAAGCGAGAATTTGAGGTTTTGGACAGTGGTTCTGATTATTATTATTATTATTATTTTTTGCGTGGGTGCTTTAACTATGAACGTCTGGAGCAGAATTCCTTGCATTACCCTTCCCAAGTCCAGGGGGACCTCCCCCCAGGAACCGCGCGGTCCTTGCCTGTGCGGGTTGGCGCCTCTTCCCTGGAGGTGCGAGGCCAAACTTAGCCAAGCCCAGTTGCCTTGGCTGGGTGCGGTGCGCAGGGACACCTGGACGGCACGGAGGCAGCGACAGCCGCTGCGGGCATGTAAGTCAGTTCCTATCGGCGCCCGATTCCCCCCGAGCTCTCGCCCGGGGTGCTTGCGCCAGTGCGGGGGTTCCCAGGCGCACGGAAAGGGAGCCTGTGCGCCCTGGACCTGGCCGCGGAGCCTGGGTGACCCGGCTACTTCCGGGACTTCCCGCGCCCGCAGGCCGGTGCGGACCCGGGGGAGAGCCCCGCGCTGACGGCCCGTGTAGGGCTCTCCACCTGCCCCTGCGCTGCGGGAGGCTAGAAAGGAAACCCCCAGGGCGCCCCGCCACCCCCCAGGGCCACGTGTCACCCCCGTGCACAGCCTGAAGTGCGGCGGCACGAAGACCCCAAACTTTAGTTCCCTCACTTTTAGGGATTAATGTTGTGACCAGCCCCGGGGGCCGCCTCATTGATCTACTTTGCTATCAGCTTATTAGGTAAAATCTAAAGAGGAATCCTGTAGCTCCCTCCTGGAAAGTCCATCGTGGCTTGCTCTTAGGGCCTTGGATACCAGATACCTCGATAATGTCGCCTTTTTCTTCATTTTACTTTTTTTACCTTCTGCCAGTGGCCTGCAAGTTGTCGGCAGGGCCAGTGTTACCCCCCCAGGTTCCCGAGTGCTGTGGGATTTAAAGAGACAGATGCGCTGGTACTCGAAAAGCCAAACTTGTCGCAGCAACTCTGAGGAACCCAGTGGGACGCCACCATTTCCTTCCTTCCCGGATGTTTCCCCTTCCTCCGCGGCGCCTCCCTGAGAATTCAGGCTTTGAGGCTTAAAAGTACCACCTCTCCTCATTGCCCTAACTCTACAAGCATCAGGACAGGTCCCTTGATTTTGAGTTTTTGGAGAGATTGGCTCCTGTGGTTGAGTTCCAGGGCAGGCGGCCCAAGAGCTCTGGATCCCAGCGATGGGCCACACTCTTCACAAAACCCAAACCCCAAAGGAAAACAAACAAACAAAAAACAAATCCCAGAAGAGACTGACCCCAGTTTAAGCTGGAAACACCGCCTGGGTTTGCCCCTAGGGCCTTGGAGGTCAAGGGCAGGGCGAGCCAGTTGTGGAAAGAGCTGGCCTGCCAGGTGTTCGGCGGCATTCTCTTAGCCTACCTCTCAGGCAGACCTTTCAGCCCTGAAATTCGCTGTGAGCCCTGGGGACACAAAACCTTCTGGTGGGGACCAGCTCTCCCCTCAGCTCACCGTCATCCAGTCACTTTAACGTACAGCTCCTAACTCCCAGTACTCAAGCGTCGCATTTCTCATTGGGGTAGAAGCACCTAGCTATTGCTCATAGTCCCACTAATTGGAGGTGGTCACCCCCACCCTTATCTCTATCCTTTTTCCTTCTCTGGAATCCATACGAAACCAAACATGGAGTATCCCTGAAGAAGCCAGTGCATGACTGACACTCAGCTTGTTCCATCTTCGTGCTGGCTTGCTTTCTCCACCTTCCTAAAAGTTCATGTGACAAAGACGAGGCCTTCTCCCCCTTACCTTTCATCTGTGGGAGGTCTTCCCCCAAATGGCAACTTTAGATTGCCATGGACATTCTGGATTTTCTAGTCAAAATTCCTGACCCCTCTCTTTCGGTTCCTATCTCCTTTCATAAAGTGTCTGTTTATGAAGTATCTCCAAGTGGCCATTTCTTATCAGTTTCTACAGAGTAAGGGCCTCTCCTTCCGCAAACCTCTGCAGGTTATGCTAGTATGTCAGAAGCTCTCTCCCAGTTTTTAATCTTGATGCACTTTTGAGTCTCCACTGACGTCAGTTTCTCAAATCTAGTCTTTTCCTTTGAGCCTGGGTTAAGGCCAACCTCACCTTGTACACACTGCCTCTAGTTATCTCTGCGGATCTTACTGTCAAAGCTGGAATTCTCATGTCTCTTGTATTCTGTATCTCTACTACCTTAATGTATGAGCAGTCTCTCACTTCTAAGTCCCCCACTCTTTTTTTTTTTTTTTTTTTGCACTGAGATAAAGTTCCAGGTCTTCGCTTTTTTTTTTTTTAGGCCATTCTATGCCCTTCAAATCTTTTATCTATCCTACACATGTATCAAAGAGAATCTTTAATTCATTTATTTTTTTGGGAAGTCTTATTTACATAATTTTCTGCTTCTGAGTTTGGAGTTTTACATGCTGTCCTAGGTAACTGAAATTCTTTTCATCTTGTATAACTTCCAAGCGACCCCTCTTGAAATTGTTTCTCCAACTATACTCCTATACACAGTTGAGATAGTACACATATATCACACACTCAAGTCCACATAACCCAAACTTAGCCATGTAATTCATGTGGAACTGTTTATTTATTGTTGTAAAGGTACAATCATTTTTCTTTGGTAGTTTGTACGTCTTGTTATTTATAATAATTTTCATTCATGAATTCCATAATCCACATGGCCTCCAGTATACTGCCAGCTACATAAGCTAAGAATCTCTTCTATCAATTGCTTTTTCTTTTCAGTTCCTCCTTCTGCATCGTTTAACCTACGTTTCTCTTCTCCCATTTACTGAGATCCTACTAACTGGCGTGTTTTCATTATCTATGCTTCCTGCACCTCTTCCTTTACTCTTTCTACCACTTCATTTTTCATTGTCCTTCATCCTTATTTATTCATCTCATATTCATCCTTCTTTCCTTCTTCCAGGTCTGCTTCGGCCCCAGTCCTTTCCCTTTCCCTGTGTCTCTCATGACTCGCTTCTGCGGTCCAGTTCTATAGCTCAGTGCTTCTTAACCTTCAGTCCATCCCTCCTCTGTCACATAACTTCCTCAAAGCGCAAACTACCACCCCTACGTCCCCCGCTCCCACTTGACCTTCTCTTGCCCCAGTTTGTCCTTTCTTCCTCCCCAGTTGTCTACCTTTCCCCCACTTCAGTTTGCCTCCCTCTAGACTCCTCCTCCCAGCAGCTCCCGTCCTAAGAGCGCTCCGCGGGTCCCGTACGCCTCAGCCCCTCTCTCACCTAACACTTGTCACCGTTCCTCTCTGACCCGAGCCCTCCCTCGTCTTTGTCCCCTTCCCATTCCCTCCTAGTAAGTGGCTCCCCTCTCTCTCCCCAGGCGCTTTCCGCAGTCCCAACCTCCGCGCGCGCCGCTCTCTGCCCTTTCTCCTGCTCTCTCGCCTCTGCCTCCCGCTTTCCCCTCCTTCTCCTTCCCCCGTCCTCCCCCCCCCCGCTCCCTCCCTCCCAGCTTCCCTGCCTGGCTCGCCGCCTCCCTCGCCTCTTGTCTCATCTTGCCTGTGTTGTCTGGGAGGGGAGCCCTGCCTCCTCTCCCTCGCTCAGATCAATGCCCTGGCCACTCACTTTCTGATGTTGCACGACGGGAAATGCTTTGAATACTTACGACATGGCCGCTCACACTGATTGCCAAGATTGACAGCACTCACCATCGCCTTCACTTGTTTCAAGGGGGAAATCCCTAGTCCGCCCGCTTCGGCGCGCACCTCCCGGCACCCCAGCGGCAAACTTCTGCGGGTCAGCGCTCCCCCCGCGCCCCGGGGCGGGACACCCCCGCAGACTCAGAGTTAACGGGCTGCGCCGGCCTCGGCGTTGCGGGGGGTGGAGGGGTTCCGCTCCCTTGCTCCCGGGGTGGTGCTCATTGACCTAGCATCGACTCCCCTTCCTTAAGAGAAAAATTTTTTATTTTATTTTTATTTTATTTGTATCTCTCCCTTTTTCTTTAATGCCATTTACTCCCGAGGCGCAGCGCACAAGGAGCCCTCCCGTGCGGCACCGTCCTGGAGCCCGCCCAGGTAACCGGGACGGAGCGAGCGAGCGAGCGATCTGGAGAGCGAGGGCGGTAGAGCGAGAGCGCGCGCGGCCCGTTTGGGAGCTACCTGTTGGGGAGTCGGAGGGGGCAGGGGCAGGCACCCCGGGCCGGGCCGCCGTCTCTCCCCCCCCCCCCCTCTCCCCCTCCACCCGCGCCTTCCGCTCCTGCCCTTCCAGGCAGCCCCAGGGTTCGTTTTCCGAAGCGGGGACTCCGGGGCTGGGGCCGGACAGGCGGAGGGACGAGAGCGGAGCGCGCGGAGCCCTGCGAGGGAGCGAGCGGGTGGCCGGGAGGCGCGCAGCCCGGGCGGGTTTCCGAGCGGGGCTGGGGAGGGGAGCGGAGCGGGGGGAGGAGCGGCGGGAGGAGGGCGCTCCGCGGGCCGACGCCGAGGGGGAGTCGAGCTGAGAAAGGGGCCCGAGCGGCTGCCCAGGATGCATCCCCCTCTGGGAGAGTTGTGCCTGGTTCCGGAGGCGGTGACAGATCTGCGTGGCGGGTTTCTGGGTTTTCTTGCCGGCACCCCCCCCCCCCCCCCCCGTCCCCCTCAAGTCCCAAAATCCACTCCGGGGAAACACATGTGGTAGCTGTAGATCACGGTGCGTAGGACACTAAGGCCAAAAGAGCAGGCGAGAGAGAGAGACGACGCAACCTTTGACAACAGAAAGCTGTTATCGCCATCCCAAGTATTCGTCCGGAAATCTGTCCGCCCTCTCGGCCCACCTTATTCCTTCTCCTCCACTTCCCCGTGTAGCTATTCTAACCCACATGACTGGGGGTGATAGGAAAAAGAAGTCAGGTGGCTTAGAGAATGAATTGTTAAGTCTCCATGAACTTTGAGGTAGGTATCTCATTGAAGTTTGCGCAAGTGTGTGATGTAAGAAGCTTGTGCCTGCGTGTGTAGCGCTCTCTCTCTCTCTCTCTCTCTCTCTCTCTCTCTCTCTCTCTCTCTCTCTCTCGCTCAGCTTCTGCGTGTGTGCTCGGCGAGGGTTCAGATGGGACCGCTGGGGGGGTAATGCCTTTTGTTCCCACAAGAGGGCAGCATCCCGAGGGCTTTGTGAGCGCCGTATCTCGTTATCGCGGCAGGCTTGGGTTTAAGAGAAAAGTTATACCAAAACTTTCAAATTGATATCACATCTTATTCCGTGATATTAAAAACAGAAAGAGGGGGGGAGGAAGACAAGTGAAGAAAGAAGAGAGAGAGAGAAAAAAAAAGAGGAAAGCAGGCCACCAGCCTACCTCGGGAGAGTCACACCAAGACTAGGGGGAGGGCTGTTTTAATTGTGGGTTTGGCCGGCTGACGACTGGAGTGCCCTCCTCGGCTGTCTTAGTTGTAGCCGGAGGTCATGTAAATCGACCTTAAAAGAATGCATAAGCCATAAATTAAAATAAACCTTCACCCAAGGGCTGATCCATAAGTAGACAATATCCAACCTGGACAAAACGAGCTTTCCTTACGAGCCGACCTAAACCGCATCCCCCCCAAAGAATAGAGGCTAAATGCAAAGTAAGTTTCCCAGCGAATATTTTGTTTTCTTGAAAAGTGTTGGGTTGGTTCGCCGTGTGCCTGGACTGCGATGCCGCCGTTTCCCCGGAGCGCTTCAGCGTCAGCCAGGCTCGGGGTGCGGGAGGTGGGGGGGGGGGGGGGAGGACCCACTGGGTTTCTGGGCTCCTTAGCGCTAACCCCCACCCCACCCCCATTTTGGTTTGGAAACTTGGGCTCTGTGTGGGCTCGACGCTGGCGGAGGGCGGGCGGGAGTCTGAGGCTCTCGGCCGCGCGCTCCCCTGCGGGGTGCCGTTTCCCGGGAGGAGGGCGCCCAGAAAACCCGGGTCGCTAGAAAACCCACGCGCTTCCTCCGTCCACGCTCCCCCCCTCCCCGCCGCTGCTCCGCCGCAACTTTCCCGGGACCCCGCGCGAGTTGCCTCCGGTTCCCGCGCCGCTCTCTCTCCCTTCCCGTCCCCTCCCCTTATTTTTTTTTGGACTTGGCTTTTTTAGGGTCGCTTTGGGATAAACAAGCCGAATTCCAAGCCCATCCGAAACCCAAGTGCTCATCGGTGGTCCCTCTTTGCCGGGGACCCTAGGGCAGGGGTGCCGGGCCCGGCGGGGGCGAGGGGGGGGGGCGGCGTGTGTGAGCGGCTGCCCAACCCTGCGGGGCGCGGGCTCGGCCTGGGGATCCCCGGGCTCCCCCCGCACACAGTCGCCGGCCCTTCTCGGTCCGGTGCTCTCCCACTCCGCGTCCCCGAGCCCGGCCCCGGCGCCCTGCGTCCTTCTCGGCGCCCTGCCCGGGGCCCGCCGGCCGCCGCCGCCGCCGCCGCACGCTCCGCTCCGCAGACCCCCGAGATCTGCCGCTCTGGGGCTCGGCCCAGGCCCGGGGGTTGGTGCTGCCACCCGCCCGAGCCGGGCTGCTCTCGGGGGAGCCGCGTTTCCCTGTCTCCCTTGGAGGGCCGGCGCGGGAAAGGCAGGGGCTCGTGCAAAGTCGGCCGGGGCTGTGCTCGGGCGCCAGGAGGAGCGCCTGCGGCTGCGGAGGACAGATGAGCTCCCTTTTCTCCTGGACTGTGTCCCTGGCGCTCCGAGGAGCTTTAAGATAAAAAAAAACCAAAAAACAAAAACACAACACAGAGCATTGGTGTGTTCCGAGCAGATAAAAGGTGGCTGTCGCCGGCGTGTTTTGAGTGTTATTTAAGTTCTCTGAGGCGGACCAAGTTGGGAGACGTGTGTTTGCACGGATTGTCGGAGGGGCTGCACGGAGGCCCCGGGGCGCTGCCGGCGGGGCTGCGCGGTGGGCGAGGCGGGTCGTCCCCCGGCTGCTGCTGGGTGCGTGACCTCCTCCGGGGGGCCGTGCTCCAAGTTTCGGTCTCGAGGCGGCCCGAAGCCATCGCTCCGGAGAACGGGGCTGGGCTCTGGGCCTCCCTCCGACCGCCCTGTCAGTGGGGCACTGGGATGACGTCCCCCCCGTCCCGGGCGCTTGACCCCGGCGCGCACTGCGGTGGGGCCCGCCCTCCTCCCCGGCGGGGCGGCCCGGCCCACAGCCCCGCGGAGTCCGGGCTGCGAGAGCGGCCCTGCTCCCCCGCCTCCCCAGGGTCCCCTCTCTCCTGCCCTTTATAGTCACATGCCCGAGCCCCGGGTCCCGAGGAGCACAGCAGGCGCAGCCCCGCCCAGTCTATTTCTAGGAGGGAGGGTTTGGTGAATAATAATAATAATAATAATAAAAAAGGTCAAGTGGCTGGGTCCGCGCGCGCTGGTCCATGGCGAGGGGGGGGACTGGACGGACACCTGGCAAGGACCTCCCCGCCGGTCCCCCTCCACCCTGGCGGGCCCTCCCCCCCACGGCTGGCCTCCTCAGGCCACATTCCTTCGCTAAGTGCGAGAGGCTGTGGGAAAAGCAATCCCCGAGCCGGCTGAGGGCCGGCGAAGCTGATCCCGCGATGGCATTTTGTTTTGCACAGTTGCTTGGGTTGACGTTTCCTCATAAGGTAAGGTGTCACTGGACAGTCGGCTGCCCAAATGCCACATGTATAATTAGCTTGCGCACTCAGCACCTCGTCCCCGAGGCCCAAGGCCCGCAGGCACGGGCTTGGCCGGCCTGGCCCGCTCAGCTGCGTCCTGGGCTGCAGGATTTCCGAAGGAGAAGGGTGCCACCGGCCAGGACAGCCCTGGGAGGCCCCTGCACCCCGGGGGGACGGTGACAGCCTAGCCCTGTCGTGGATTGATCTCTCTCCACGTTCCTGTTCCTCAGCTCTCTGTATTTATTTATTTATTTTTTTCGGTTGAGGGGGAACTACTGGCGAGAGGGGTAAACCAGCGGCAGGGTGCAGACTGAATGAGGAAAGGGGGTGCCGTGTGGCTCGGTTGTGTAAATCTGGCAGTGTACCGACTCTTGCACACGCCGCCCATGGAGGGGGGCTGTTAAGTGTCCCTCTGGGCTCCAACCCACCAGGGCTAGTCCAGGCTTGGCGTTGTGTCCCGGCTTGGGTAGGGGCTTCAGGCTTCTCCTTTGGAGTGCTCACCTGTCTCTGTGCTCCCTCCCACCCCCACCCCAGAGGTCACCCAGCAAATTGGTGTCTGTGTCCTGATTGCAGCTACTGTCCCCCCTCCCCCACCCCCTCAGGGCCTAGCCGCTCGGGGCTGCTAGTGTTCACTGAGGGGGAGCCTGGTAAGATCTGCTGCCTCTCCTTGTCTCGCTCTGGTTCAGCTGGGCTTCTTCGGGGCAGTGCCCTGTCCTCTCTGTTTGTACCCAGATTGGTGCTTGAGAGTCCCACCTGGCTTCTCAGCCCCATCCTCAGGTCAGCTTTTGCATGCACTCGGGGCGGAAGCCGGATTTCTGCAGCCATGAACATGACTTTCCCTCTATCTGTGCAGTCACGGTGGAAGCCAACACTCAGCATTGGGCACTTTCATCAGGCTCCTTCCTCCCCTGATACCTTCTAGAAGATTCTCTTTATTTTAAAACAAAAAAGCAAACATCCTAAACACATCCATAAGTTTAGTGGGATAGGGCTAGCTTTGCTATGGCTGCAAGAGTGTAACCTTTCAGGTGGGAAGTGGGGACATGGTTTTCCTTAGTTGCATTTGATTTTTTATTGAACCAATGTAATATTTCATGTTTTGTAATAGGGGAAAAGTTATGACTGATTTTTTAATACTCTACCAGACCATGAATGTATGAGCTACATACTTTTGAGAGTATCTTTTCGAATACACATATGTGAGCACATGAGCAGTAGGCCTAATGGCATGTAGGTTTTTTTCTCCTACACTTTTGAAAACCTCATAACTCAAGACAGATTGTCCTTATCCTAAAACAACAAGAACAACAACCAACCAAAAAAAAAAAAAATCCTTCAGACTCTGAAAGCATGCAAGTGTGCACCACACTTATTAGATCTAGTTCATTACCAAAGGCAGTGAGTAACCAGGATAGGTCATTAATTCCCTAAGCAAACTGACATCCTCTGCTGCTTTTCTCAGGTACTAATAACACCCCCTTTCTCCTTTGCTCTCCCACCATATCCCCTCACATATAGTAGCAAAATAAGATTTTTTTTTTTATTGTTCGTCCTATGTAATGCTATTCTTAGTGGTTTTTTTTTTGGAAGTAATCAGAAGGAACTTTCTCTTGGTATATATGTTTTTAAATGCAAAATTTATGAGTTTGTTATTATGGCGCATGATACAAATTGCTATAATAGTATAATATGTAACTATAACACTCGAAACATTATACTATAAAGAAAAATAAATGTAAATATTAATTAATAAGACACTATCTCTATACCTTAAGCTGATTCTATACTGGATTCAGTAACAATAACTGGAATAAATGACATTCAGTAGGAATATTATAGTCTGTTGGATGTTTTTTCATTAGTAGCAGAAAGCGACAGATATTTTCCTTAGTAAGGGAAAAGCATATGTTTAAAATATGACTATATCTGGCAAGTTCTTCTTTTAAAGCTTTAAAATACTATTTTCAAAACATAAATGATCAATTTTGGTGGCATTATGTCTGTTTCTATTTGACTTTTAAAAAGGAATTATTGAATTATTGGTTACTGATAAAATTGCTACACATATCCATCTTCTATTGAAGAAATTAGTGATGTTTTAAATAATTCTTTTTCTATTAGCACAATAGGTACTGGAATAAATGAATTTTCTTTTAATACATTGGCATTAAGCCTTACTTTTAATATTTTCTATACTTTTCAGTTATGTTATTTATCTCTAAGTTTGAAAGAATTCTCTTGTTAGTCAAAGAATTCATATATACTTTTTAAATATTTACAAACAGCATTCTCTAAAAGTATAGTACAGTACAACTGAAATTTTGGTTGATATAAGAGCTGTTTGTTTAAATATAGTTTAGGGGTGCATATATATCAATTGATGTTTTTGAAGTCAAGTGAAACATTCCATCAAGCTAATGTGTCTGAGAGTACCATATCAGGCACAGACAGGTACTAGAAATGATAAAACACAGATAACATACAGCAAGATGATTTGCAGATGGGACGTATTATCTGCTGTCATGAGGTTAGATGGGTCATATTACTGGTTTTTAAAAAAACTAATCTAGGTTATTTCAGAATTATCAAGTTATGTAGGTATATGAGATTTAATGAAAACAGATTTTATTATAGAAACTTGCTAAAATATGAATATTGCTTTTTAGAGGAGGAAATAGACTATTTTTGCATTTGGATTGCTTCTTGTTTAAGAAATTTGGCTCTCCCCTATTATTTTTTTTCCTAACAAGGAAAACAATGCATTGAACATTTTATGTCTTTATTCTAACTCCACATTTTCTGCTGATTATACTCTGACTCTCAACATACTCAAGTAAAAAAAAAAGAAAAAAGCTGCCATACCACTATAGTCTATGAAAAGCAATTTTATTAGATGTAAGCACAGTTTAAATGTATAGCTTATCGTTTTCACACGAAGTCCTTCAACTGTGATTTGAAAACGAATTGTTTTGGTAAGAATTATATCAGAAACTTTCATCATTCTCTCATTACATATTCATTACTCATTTATAGGAAAAGTGTTTTTATTTTCCTTGTTCTGTGGAAGAGGGTAAAAGCTTTTCAGTGAATTACTTTGTTTAGGCATTTAGTCAAACTGGAAAGAGTTTTAAACGTGTGGTATGATTTTTGGTAGAGCTTTTCAAATTTTAAATACCCATTGTTATAATTTGGATAAAAATATCAATTAAAGACTGTGCATGGAGGTTGTAAGATGGGGGCATATAATTTAAATCACTACGGACTCTCTCACCTCCACAAAAAGGATGCTGCGCTGTTTTTCCTCAAATCTGTGGTAGTCTCAAAAAGAGAACATGAAACCTTAAAACCTCAGAGAAACAGTATCGATTCAATTCTGAACTGCAAATCCTTCATATCATTGCTCAAAATATCCAACTTTTCACCAATATTAGCCATTCTTTTTATAGTGACACCATGCTTAGTAAAAAACTTCTAAGCACTGAGGTCAGGTGTTGAGATTGGATTCTAGTTTATTTTTTATGAATCAGATAAAGATTTCTGTGCATGAGACCATATGTGAAGATGAGAGAACAAGAACATTTCCATATCAAAGGCCATATATCTGAGGCTGCACGGTAATTAAAATGCAGTGGTTTGGACTCTGTGCACTAGCACTTAAACAGAGCATCGCCGGGACCTTGTGCATCATGCAGGCGGTTGCCTCTTGCATACTTCTTGAAATACACTTATAATTTTGTACAAACATTTATGCCAGTCCACACTTTTCTGTGGATAATTTGTATTTCATCCAAACCATTCAAAGTAGAAGTTATTTTTTGAGCTACCCCCTCATTATGGCTTTTGTGCATCAACTATTTTTATTCTAGTTGTTTGTATTTCCTTTTACCAGAATGATGGCTTGTTTATATTCAGATTCTCTTCTTGCTCCTCTAAGACCCCTTATATGTCACTCATATTTCACTATTCACTCAAAAAAAACTTGCAATTTTAGGAAAGATGTGAATTATTTTCTGAGGTTAATTGTAGATGCTGTAATCTATTATAAACTAATAAACTACATTTAAAATACCAACCGCCCAGTTATTTCTACTTTATAATGCTAATATATTTAGTCATCCTCACTAACTTGCACAGTACATAATATTGGAAAATTTTTCTTTTTTACAATGCTTCAAGAACTCTGAAATATCCTTCCTTATCTTTTAATGGCATAAAGAATGTGTAGTGGCATTCTCTTTCTTACTATTTCAAGTGAAAATCAATTATTTGAAATGATAGAAATCTTTATCTGAAGAGTCATCTCTGCATTTATAGGGAGATGCTTGATTCTTATAAAGAACTGGTTAGCATCTTAACCTGTAGTTATTTAAGATAGAATAGTGAAATAAAATCTAATAATTGGTAGTTCAATGTTGTGTATGTTTTAGAAAATTTTGCATTTTTGGTAACTAACTTGAATTTGCTGCTCTGTAATTTTCTATTTCTGTATTTGTGCTCTATCTGTGAACATTCTGGTCTGGTGGCAAGGACTTCACTGGTATATTTTATTTATCAAGCTCTCCTGGTCTATAAAGCTTTTAAAACGTTTCTCTGGATGGAAGCACCATGTATTGAAGAAGCCTAATGTGATATAATGGAATTCTTTAAGAGTTTTTGTGTTTTTAAACTGTTTTGGACCAAAATTACTTAAGTATATTGATTCAATGCATGCTGTTCAGTGATGACATATGCATAATAAATATAAGGTAAATTCAAAGTACAAAATATGATACGCTTCTATGCAAACATTCTATATTCTCTGATTCCAACTTCTTCTTGATCTCTTTCTTCTCTGAAAATCTCACAAGATAACCTTTGAAGTGATCTATTATCCTTGCTACTTTAATAATTTGTTGTTTCTAGTCACCTTAAAGAGACTAATTGAAATAGTCTATTTTGAATATATCCATTCAAATGCAAAGTGGAATTTTAGTGCTATTTGTGATTTTGACTTTACTGAGCACAATCTCTTTGCTTCTTTGAAAAGCAGTTCTTTAAAATCAGACAAAGAAAAATAAAGATGCTTTATAGTATGTGAAAAAAAGAAAATGCAACAGATATATAAAAAATGATGAGCATAGGTTTCAAATGGAACTCATTCTGAGGCATGGTTGCAAATATTTCATTTTATACTTCACAAACAGGTCATTGGGTAATGTGATTGAGCCTTACTAAGTTCTAGGCAACCTGAAGGGCATTTTTGAAGCCATAGTCTTTATTTGTTAAGAATTTTCTCTTGCCCTATCCGGTTTGGCTCAGTGGATAGAGCATCAC
Source organism: Eptesicus fuscus (assembly GCF_027574615.1). Taxonomy (NCBI): domain Eukaryota; kingdom Metazoa; phylum Chordata; class Mammalia; order Chiroptera; family Vespertilionidae; genus Eptesicus; species Eptesicus fuscus. The sequence continues at coordinate 53,292,878 of NC_072485.1, read as the reverse complement.
CCTGCGGACTGAAGGGTCCTGAGTTCGATTCCGTTCAAGGGCACATGCCCAGGTTGCAGGCTCTATTCCCAATAGGGGGTGTGCAGGAGGCAGCCAATCAATGATTCTCTCTCATCGTTGATGTTTCTATCTCTCTCTCCCTCTCCCTTCCTCTCTGAAATTAATAAAAAAAATTAAGAAAAAAAAAGAATTTTCTCTTCTACTGAAGATTTTTAATATATGGTAGGTGGGGGAATTTAGGCCCAGTTGTCATTCTTTTCCTGTTGTACCAAACAGGTCATTGGTATAACTGGAGAAGAATGCTCCTAACGAAGAGAGAATAGTTCTTTGTTCTTTACTGGGAAAAATATCAAAGGGCAGGAATGCTGTTATTTTCTTATAAATCATCTCTAGCTATTTCCATGAGGAATGAACCTTCTCTGTAGAAGTTAGCCACCCCATTCACCCCCCCCCCAATATATTCTTGGTGTAATCCATTTCTTCATCTCTAAAATGGGAGTTATAATAATATCTACACAATAGGGTTTAGGATTAAATGAAATAAATGAATGGAAAACACTGAGCTCAGGGCTTGTCATAAAATAAATATTTAATACACGTTATCTATTAAAGTTGAAGTGATACCATACTTAGAATTGGAAAGATCTGGATTTTCATTTTAGCTTCACTACATATTTGCAAATTATGTAATCTGCTTTTTCCCCCTCTTATATGAAATATAGACAGCAATACATGTTCCTTCCTTTCTTTCCAAGAAAGGAGAATTCATTACTAGTCTGGCAGACTTGGGATGAAGTAGTGACTAAATGTAGGGTTTGGATATCCAGCTCTCAAATATGAGAAAATTCCAATTCAAAGAATTAGAAGAGATTTGAAAGGTCATTTCATCTGTCATCCTCTATCCTCCAAGCATGTACTAATCACTCTGTCTTCATTCTAGTCAGTTAAGAAGCTCTCTTAACTGAAAGCCAGCAAAGAAGGAGATTTTATAATCTTCCTTGGTTATAGGTTTCAATGATTAGCACTGGGAAGTTCTTTGTGCCAAATATACGCATCTTAATCTGTTTTCTAGAAAAATATATTCTTTATTTGAATGATAGACCTACATGTGAGAAAACCAAAATTAAATGTTCAATTTTTACTTCTTGAATCTTTCCTTTGAAATCTTATTTCCTAAATTAGTTTTGTGATCTTGAAAAATTTATGTAATTTCTTTAAGTCTCAATTTCCTAATTTTTAGAATAGGGATTGTAATAGAATTTATCAGGTAGGGTTATTGAGTAAATTAAGCTTGAATATACTATATATAGAAGTGTGTAGCCCAGCTGGTGTGGCTCAGTAGTTGAGCGTCAACCTAGGAACCAGGAGGTCATGGTTCGATTTCCTGTCAGGGCACATGCACAGATTGCAGGCTCAATCCCCAGTGTGGGGCATGTAGGAGGCAGTCGAACAACGATTCTTATCATTGATGCTTCTCTCTCTCTCTCCTTTCCTTTCTGAAATAAATAAAAATATCTTAAAAAATAAGAAGTGTGTGGAACAGTTCTGGACAATTGTGTTAGGTTTAATTGATAGCAGTTATGTGATCAGTAGTAGACCCTTGGCTTAAAAAGGGCCCTTAATTCTCTAAGTTTTATAGAACTCACTTTTCAGAGTCCTTTCATATTCATTGCCTCATTCAATAAAAGGTATGCAGGGTAGATAACCTTGCCAGTCATACCGTCTAACTTCCTACTTGATATAAATAAATGTTTCATTTGGATTTTGCTTCAGGATATTATTCACTACAAACAAAGCTTGTATGTCATAAATTAGGGCTGGCTTTTTTTGGTCCCCTTTTTTTTTCCAGTCTCTTCTGTATAATGTCAGTTCTCATTTACTTTATCTTCATACTTATTTCCAGAGCCAAACCAATCCTGCATTTCCCATATACCAATGTAAATGACTAATACCATGCCAATCAGAAGTGTTAAATGTCAGTTATATATGTCTGTGATTGATAATTTAAAAATATTGAATTATTACATAATAGGTGTGGCTAGTTGATAGGCAACAATCTTTCAAAATATAGGTTAACGATCCTTAGCAGTGAAAAGATGGGGACCACTTGACGACATGATGTCAAAGGTGAAAATACATGGTCCTAGTCCGGAGATATGAATATGGCTAATCCTATGCAGTGAGCTGGTTGCTGTAATGGAGATAAGTATAAAAGCAGAAGTACCTGTGTCAAGGAAAGCTAGTAAGAGGTTGCCTTTCAGCCATGACTTAAAAGATGATTAGGAATAGGCTGCTTGAGGTAACATCCTGAAAAGCTCTGGACTTGGGGGAAACATTTGATAGTATTATAGACTGTTCGGTAGGCCTGACATGGAAATGTCTCATATTTGTGTCTTTGTGACTCCCAAAAGGCCGTGTCTATCATGACAGTGATGTGGCTATAGGTTAGCAGCTTAACACTTTTCTTTCTTGGCTCAGGTTTGTGGTCAGGGACATGGTGAGTCATTTTAAGGTACAGGAGAATTTTTCAAATTATTGCTTTCCTTCAAATATGTCAAGTATGAAAATTAAAATAAGTTGCTTCTTAATATATGAACTGATGAGCAGGACTATGAGTTAATAAAAGTTTATATCTTGCATTGTAAAGAACTTCCCCTCCCCCGGCCCCCCCGCAACTTGAATTGGCATCAAGCATAGGAGCTGAGTGTTATTTCTGAGTTTCTCTTATCTGTTACAAGTCTTTAGGTGCCTCACATTTATAATTACGTTTTTCCTTCAGTAAAGTTGGCATATCCCATAACTTCTTTTTTATTGGGGGATAACATGAAAATAAATTAACCCTCAGAGTAATTCAGGCTTTTTGGAAGAAATACACATTACTATATAATGGTATGATAATGAAACAATAGCAGCAACAACCCCTCTCTACCCTTTTTAACTTTCGAATAGGGATGCTAAATCTTTGCTTTTAGTTTTGTAATCTGGTATAGCATGTTTTCTAATGAGTTTTCAAATGCTTTTTTTTTCTCTGCGCTCACAAGCCTTCTTTTCTAATTTTGGTTTGGAAGTTTTCTGGTGTTTAATAATTGGTCTCTCCAAATTAAACACCCTTTTTATGTTTTGCAGCGTGTATGACTTTGTGACATAATCATTTTCTGAAAAGGGCTTGGTGGTGCTATAGGTTGGAGAAATTTTAGCCCTAGGTTCCAATGGCCTTAACCTACTGTTTTCCTTACCACTGTTGTGGGTGCGGGAGACTCGCAGTGTTGATAGTGCTGTGAAAAATATGATGAAATCGCTCCATTAAAAAGAAAGGCTGTGGAGCTGAGTAAAGGAGGGGGGGAAAGGAAAGATGAGCGTTCTATAAAACAGTTTAGAAACATCCCTCAGCCACATTAAATTAGTTATGATGCTTTAAAGGATATTTTCCTTTAGAACTTACAGTTGAGTTCTTTAATAAGAAGCAAAAGCTCAAGGAAAATAAAAAAAAATGGAAAAAGTATAGCAACTGAACAAAGTTGAACTAACTTGGAATATAGCATATTAGTTAACTGAGTTTCAGGAACATTTTTTACTCTTGAATCTGAAGATACAAATATACACTGGAGGAAAACTGGACTATTTTAAAATTTCTTAGCTGTAATCCTTTCCAACTATAAAGATGCATATTGAAAATAAATACAGGATGTGGTAAAAAGTAGGCTTATAGTTGTAAGTATATGAAACAGTTTATTCTTGTATTATAACTTATTAATTATTGTATTATTTTCCATAGGAACAACTGTAAGCCTACTTTTGCCCCACACTGTATATTGAGGTTTTAAAAAGAATTTTAATCTTGGAACAAGTAAACTGTATGTTATACTTAATTTTTATTTTAAATATAACATTCTAAGGCATTATTAAAAGAAAATTTCAGCTTTTCTGAAGTTAGACCCTGTCAACTTTTACAGACAACAGTTCCAAAGAGAATGATTTCATTTGTACTTTTTGTATGATTTTGTGTGTTTTACAGGGATGCTAAGGCAGAGTCACAGTACACTGAATACTTATGTGTTTTACATTGAGTAGCATTTTGTAACAAGCTTATTTTCTCTAAGGACAAAAATGTATAGCAACCCAGATTGGGTGGGACTAGTGAATTTAGGGACTCGTAATCCCCTCACATGGTGGGGAAATAATGAGAAATAGCTCAGCTTTTAATTGTGATACGTTAGGACTTTTCCCAAAGCACTCATCAAAATTAGCCATGTCTTAGTTTGTGAAGTTTTGTGCTTAATTTCTTCTTTATGTCCACATGGAAAACTCATTAATGTTATCAGGAGCTGTGTGAGTAAAGTATATGAAAAATGTACCCATTCATATTGTATGCTAATTTTTTAAAAAATTCTTTTAGTATCACTTACACATCTTTGGGTTATTTTCTTCTTCATTTTTGATCTGTGCATACACTGGTTTCTGTTATTAAAATGCCAATCAAATAGGACATTTGCATCAATTGTCTTTTAAACTTTATGAGGCTAAGATATGGTTTTTAGTTTTGCTTATTTAACAAATTTATATCTGAGATAATTTAAAAACAGAAATGTAATTTTACTAAATTTAGTGAGAGGGGCAGTAACTTATTTGGTCATCATATATTGTCTCAAATGAAGCCTTCATTTAGTTAAATAAGTATATGCTAATGCAGTGATTGGCAAACTCATTAGTCAACAGAGCCAAATATCAACAGTACAACAATTGAAATTTCTTTTGAGAGCCAAATTTTTTAAACTTAAACTTCTTCTAACGCCACTTCTTCAAAATAGACTTGCCCAGGCCGTGGTATTTTGTGGAAGAGCCACACTCAAGGGGCCAAAGAGCCACATGTGGCTTGCGAGCCGCAGTTTAATGCATCCACGGTGTTAATGCATCTTAAAAAGTAAATATCTTTGATTATTAATAAAATGTTTGTTTGAATGTTATCACAAACAAAGCACTAGTTGATATTCTCTATGTTTGATTGGAGTGAATGTAGCATTTACATTAGCTGAGGTGAAAGGAAAAGAATTTAGGATGTTTAAGGAGAGAAAGAAATAAAGGTCTAAGGTAGTTTGGATAACCTAAGGGCAACTAGAAAGTATTATTGGTAAAGGTGAGGCTGAAGGAATTCCTTGGGCAAGATAACATTAAGGCTTATTTGGAAGAACTCATTCTGATAGAATAGTGGTCTGCAAATGTTGAGGATGAACACACCATCAACAAACGTTTATGAGCATGTGTCCTAATACATGTGCCTGTTTATTTGAACCTAGAGGCCCGGTGCATGAAATTTGTGCATGGTGGTGGGGGGGTGTCCCTCAGCCCAACCTGCACCATCTCCAATCTGGGACCCCTTAAGGGATGTCCGACTGCCCATTTAGGCCCAATCCCACCCTCTCACAATCCAGGACTGCTGGCTCCCAACTGCTCACCTGCCTGCCTTCCTGATTGCCCCTAACCGCTTCTGCCTGCCAGCCTGATCACCCCCTAACCACTCCCCTTCCAGCCTGATTGATGCCTAACTGCTCCCCTGCCAGTCTGTTTGCCCCTAACTGCCGTCCCCTGCAGGCCTTGTCACCCCTAATTGCCATCCCCTGCAGGCCTGGTTCCCCCCAACTGCTCTCCACTGCAGGCCTGGGTCCCCCCGAACTGCCCTTCCCTGCAGGCCTGGTCACCCCCAACTTTCCTTCTCTGCCGGCCTGGTCATCCCTAATTGCCCTCTCCTGCAGGCTTAATTGCCCCCAACTGCCCTACCTTGCAGGCCTGGTCCCTCCCAACTGCCCACCCCCTGCTGGCCATCTTGTGGTGGCCATCTTGTGTCCACATAGGGGCAGTAATCTTTGACCACATGGGGGCAGCCATCTTGTGTGTTGGAGTGATGGTCAATCTGCACATTACTCTTTTATTAGATAGATAGAGGCCTGGAGCATGGGTGGGGGCCAGCTGGTTTTCCCTGAAGGGTGTCCCAGATCAGGGTTGGGGTTTCTTTAGGGTGTTGGGTGGCCTGGGTGAGGGGCCTGTGGTGGTTTGCAGGCCGGCCACGCCCCCCGGTGACCCAAACGGAGGCCCTGGTATCTGGGATTTATTTATCTTCTACAATTGAAACTTTGTAGCCTTAAGCAGAGGCCTGGGCTGGCCAGGGTGTGCGGAAAGCTTGGCTTCCTCCATTGCCATGGGCAACCCTAGCCTCCTGCTCTCTCTAGCTCCATGGCTGCCACCATTTCTGTTGGGATTCATCGTCTATAATTAAAACTTTGTAGCCTTGAGTGGAGGCCTCGGCTGGCCAGGGTGTGCAGAAAGCTTGGCTTCCTCCATCGCCAGGGAAACCCAAGCCTCCCTCCTGCTTGCTCAGTGGTCGCAGCCATCTTGGTTGGGGTTAATTTGCATACTCACTTCTTGATTGGCTGGTGGGCGTGGCTTGTGGGTATAGTGGAGTGATGGTTAATTTGTATATTACTCTTTTATTAGATAGGATTACAGTAGTCACCCCTTATCCATGGAAGATATGTTCTAAGACCCCTAGTGGACGACAGAAACCATGGATAGTACTGACCCCTATATATACTACGTATTTCCCCCCTATACACACAGACCTATGATCAAATTTAATTTATGAATTAGACACTAAGAGTTAACAACAATAACTGATAATTATTGTATTTTAAAAGAACATGCATAACAATATACTGTAATGTGAATGTGGCATTAATAAATACAATAAGAGTTATTTGAACATAGCACTGTGATCTTATAAGCAAGACAGCTATTAAGTGACTAATGGGCAGGTAGTGTATACAGTGTGGATATGCTGGATAAAAGGTTGATTCATGTCCAGGGTGGGACTGAGTAGGATGGCATGAAATTTCATTCATATTCTTCAGAATGGTGTATAATTTAAAACTTATTGTTTATTTTTATAATTTTCCATTAAATATTTTTTGACCATGGTTGACAGTAGGTAACTAAAACCATTGAAAGGTAAACCCTGGATAAGGGAGATTACTGTATTTACATGTACTATTGTGCTAATATAGGCTATAAAAGCATTCATAAGTAGATATTAAAAGAAAGAAGTATATATATATACTTATATTATATATATATATAAAGAAGTATATATATATGTATATATATATAGAAGTATATATATATATATATATATAAAGAAGTATATATATATGTATATAATGCTTTATATACATATATATACAAAGTATATATATATATATATATATATATACTTATATTATATATATATATATTGCTTTGATACTAACTGTGGTTCCCCCAAGTCCTATGATTTCTTATACTGGTTATTTTTAAAAGTCTTAATTTAACACTTTGTTATGAAGTGATTTAAAGTTTTGGTTCCAAGTTCAGTTTACTTTGCTACATGGTTTTAATGCTGCCTCAGTTGAAAATGATACCTCAGAAATAAAATAGATCCAAATGGAAGAAGCATATCATTGTTTGTACTTATTAAATTGTTATACTAATTTAATAAGTACAAACAATGATATGCTTATTAATCCTATATACAAAATATGTAAAAATGTTTTGTTAAAATTTGGCTAGTAAATCTCTATCTTCCCTGACGGCAATCAGTTGTTTTGCCAATGAGGTTGAAGGTAGTATAGCATTTTCATATTTTTAGTAAATGGGCTCAACACCCATTGAATCTCTTCGAAACACCATTAAACAGGCTAAAATATTCTGTTGCCAATTTTAAAATTAAAAACAGATGAATGTTTTTGTAAGTGATAGACAGAAGTTTTGTTAACAAAAATCACACTATGATAGAATCATTTCCAAACAAATGTTTTCAGAATATTTTTTCATAGCATGAAATCTGTTTAGAAAAGCATTTGCTTTCTTATTTGATAAAATGTCACCTTTACCTTGCACATAAAGAGTAAGTTTGTTTGATGGTCTATCTATCTATCTATCTATCTATCTATCTATCTATCTATCTATCTATCAATCAATCATCTATCCGGTCTACTAGCTATGTGGTTTCACACACTCACAGCACCTTGTTAGCACATTTGGTACACTAGTTTTTCAGTTCCTTAAGTTTGGAAATGTTGCCATGAGATAATCAGGGGAACCTCTGGGTGGTGCAAACAGTTCTTATGGTTACTCCCCATCTCACTTAACAGCACTGTAAAGATTTTACTATGTCTTACAGATCTATTTTTAAAAGCAATTGCATCATCATTGGTTTCAACATTGTGTCGCAATTGCTTGGCTATGAATGATGTAGTTAGTGAAGCCCATGGTGTTGCCTTTGTAATCTTGTCCGTAATGTTTTTCCATTAGTCCAGCTAGAGCAACCGCTTCACCAGAGGTTGCACTTTGTCAGTTTTCCCTAAACATTACTTTTATTTAAAAAAGTAACACTGTTGAAATTATATATTCTTTGGTACATATTTTAGTGGCTCCCTCAAAAATAGCACTTTGTCTTTTTAAATATCATAAACTGAGGCATGTTAAAAATATGTACGTTCATATATCTGAAAAGCAGGCATCCTACATGGCCAAAGTTTCTCTTTCAAATTTTCAGTCATGTTTTCTATGCAGCTTCCAGCATTGCTTGTGGTAGTGCTCACTGCACATTCCCAGAGGACATCATTCACACGGCATTTTAGGTAAATGGTTACACAAAGCTGTGCATGGGGCAACTCTCATTTTTTAGCAAAGGAATATATTTAAACTTGTGGCCATGTTGTTTTCTGTGTATTATTGTAGCCATTTTTATAGCAGAAGGGAAGAACAAGTGTTTTTGTAATAGCATATGGCTCTCTGTGTTTTATAGCTGAAGAATTTCAGAAGAGGTTTCTAAATATTTAACATTATGGTTGGTGAAATTCTGTAAAATGTTGAATTAAGTATCACATGATTTTAAACATTAGAAAAATTAGAAAAATTTATATCTATATGTTTAGTTTTTAAATGTCTTGCTGATTGTAATGGCTTAAGATTCTTGTTATTTGACATCTCAGTGTAAAATAGGGCAAGGTACACTGTTAATGATGTTAGATATAAATCCATATCTCAAATTGTCTTCTTGGTAAGTAAAAAATTCTCGGCCTATTTCTTGTCAGAGCTGCTTGGATCATCATTGTTTTTATCTTATAATGTGGTCACTAACAGGCTACTATTATAGTACAAGTGTTCACTTGGTCATAGTACTGTTGTTCCTAAGTCCTGCTTTAATATTATACTCAAATTGTGACCTCTTTTGAAGGATTTTTTAAAGCCACTTGAGCTAAAACTAGATAACATTATCTATAAACACAATATTTTACATATAAACCCAGAGTGTTGATCTGTATTTAAATTTAAGTAAGGATTAGTTTTTTTTTTTTTAAATAGATAAATATACCAAGTATACTTATACTAGAGGCCTGGTGCATGAATTCATGCAGGGGAGGAGGGAGGGAGCGCGGGAGTGTGGCTGCTAGCCCCAAGGAGGGAGCTGGCCCTTGGGCCCCCTGGGAAAGGGGCCACATCTACCACCACCCACCTCTGGTTCCCCATCCCAGCCCAGGGCCAAAGGCCCCGGTGGGGTCGGGAGAGGAGGCAACGGTTGCTGGGCCACGCGTGGAAGGAACAGGCACCACCATCGGTGCCCCACCTCCACGCAGTTCCCTGCCTCCCCCTTCCTCCTTCCCTCGCTGCCACGCGGCCACTGCAGCAGGTGGGCGGCACGCAGGAAGGGAGAGGATGGGAGCCAGACAAACCCTTGTGTCAAGGTCTGACTTTCAATGGATCACAGCAAGGGAGCTGCTCTGCTACCTATGAAACCCCAACCCAGAAGCAGGTCTCTACAAATGGTTTAGCACCAGGGGCCCATGGGTGCCGGCCAGCTGGGGGGAGGGGCTGTGGGAGGTTGGCTGTGGGAACGCACTGACCACCAGGGCACAGCTCCTGTGCTGAGCATCTGCCCCCTGGTGGTCAGTGCGCATCATAGCGACTGGTCGACCGGTCGTTCCAGTCATTCTGGTCGTTCAGTCGTAACAGTCGCGTAGGCTTTTATATAGATAGTGTGCTCCTTGAATGTGTGAGCCCACTTTGGAGACCACTGGAATAGAAGAGTAAGTGGGAAAGGAAGTTGAGGAGGGTGTGGTGAGTCAAGGAAGAAAAGCATAGTTTCCAGAGAGCACTCTCCTGGGATAGGACCCCTCTGAAGAATGCAGCTAGTCCACTGACAACCTGAGGCAGGAAGTGAGGCTACGGATTTATAATTATTGGGGCTCAGACAACAGTAGGGTGACATTTTTGCAGGGCTCTGCTATAAGAGGGGAAGCCAGCGAGGGCAGGAAACCAATTTGAGGCATTTGTTGGCATGAAGGGGTCAGTGAGGGTTCATAATTAAGTGTGTTGCAGGAGAGAGGACCACGTGGAGAATCACTAGTCTCCATATCCTCTCTCTGCATAGTTTTGATCTCAGCTCTACTCTTGGTTGCTTCTCTACTCAGCTTTCCTTGGATTTAGATACAGTCAAAGCCGAAGGTGGGAAAGGTGAGTAAGGCAGCGAATGAGGGATAGCTACAGGCTTCAGCGTGCTTTTCTTTTCTCCCTTTCCCCTTTTGCTCTAACTTGATATACTTGTTGCATAGTTTTATATAGTAGCCAGAACCTAGTTTGAGAGTTTCAGCTCTGCCAACAAACTTTGGGTGACATTGGCTAAGCCACTCCTTTCTAAGTCACTTCTTTCTAGGAATTAGTTTCTTCATTGGTAGAATGAAAAGTTTGATATCTCCAAAGGGGTTCAGCTCTGACATGCTGTTTATACCCTTCTGGGATAAGGCTCTGGGCTCCCTCCTTACACAGAACGTTTAGTGAAGTTCCCTGTTTGCATATAAGTCTTAAAGCACCATGTCCGCTCTGCTGGGAATATAATTTAATAATTCATGTATGCTGGTGGACTCATAGACAAAAACTAAAACATTTCCAGCTTTTTCCCTTTACCCTCCAGACAACTCTGATCGAGTGTGTTTCCACAGTGTGATCCTAGATAGTGCTCTTGCTTTCTAACCTTAAGTGCCTAATGAGAACTTAAGGAAGGAAGTATTAGCATCTGAAGGGTTGTATCTCTGAAGGCATTTGGGCTGGAAGAGATAGGCAGGACATTGGGACACAGCCATCAATTCATTGCATGTGTTTGGCCAGGCTGGCAGCAGCGGCCAGTGCCAGGTTTTTTGAGTATGGTTTCCGTCACCCACAGAGTTGGCCGTCTTTGAAGTCTGCTAGTTAACCTCCTCCAGAATCTTAGAGTGCAACTATCACTCAGGAGGAAGAGGATAAAGGAATCTCGGAGGTGGGGCAGGGGCGGGGGGGGTGGCGGTGGTGGTGTCTAGACACACTCTTATATTCAGTGAGAACTTAATTATCTTCTTCCAACAGTTTTTTTTCAAGAGTCTAATAAATGAACAGATTTCAGATTTTCTCATTTTCTTTTCAGTACCTATTCATTGCCACAGAAGGAGGTAATATTGAGTAATGAAATAGATGCATATTACCAAACATATATTAGGCAATTGCCATATACCAGACATATTTCTGGGTGTTTTTATAAGATGAAGATAATAACCTATATCACAGTTTTTGAGAAATTTCAATATAAAAAAATATAATTGGGAGAGTGGCTGATACGTTGGAAGATCTCCTTAGACATTAGTGAGTATTATTTTACTATTTCATTTGCACAACAGCTCTGGGAGGTAGATGTCATTATTATTATTTTGTAGACAAAGAAATTAGGGTTGGAGAGGGAAAATAAATTGCCCACGGTCACATAGCCATTAAGTAGCAGAACCATAATCTAAATTCAGATGTCCTGGCTTGAAGTCCCATGGTATTTCTGTTTGCTAATATAGCTCCCTATTACAGGCAAGTAAGCCATGAGATTTCCTCCAGATAATCTACAAGCTAGATAATCAGGAGCTTGGATAATCAAGATAATCAGGAGCTGAACATGTTATTATGTGATGTTGAATTTTAGTAGATTCGGTTATTAAGGTAGTTCTTGCTTTGCATGGCTTGATGGTAACTGAAATTCATGTATATCAGAACCGTATCCTCTCTTTGCATAGTTCTAATCTCAGTTTTACATAGTTCAGATGTCATGGTTTGATCAGTTACTATAGAACCTTGAAAAGTGAGGACTTGGCTCCGATATGCACTAGTTGCAGTTAACACAGTATAGTGCAAAGCGAGGGCTGCCTGTGTTTCTATCAGCTTCGAACTCACAGACATTCTCATTCTCTTTCCTTTGGACCAGTTAGGTGATTATTTCCATTTGATGACATTCATTATCTTTTGCATTCTTTTACTTACAAGATTCTGTTCCTGCTAAGGGAGAGCACTGTGTTAAGTAAGGTCTATGAAGGTCATTGACGATCGGCTCTTGGCTTGTAGGCCACCACCTCTGACATTTATTGTATACAGCAGATCTCTCTCTGGAATTCTATAGAAATACCTATTTTCTTTCTTTCTTTTTAAAAAACTCTCCCCACTCTCATTACATGCCTGTTTCTTTCTGAATTGAGGTGTATCCAGCAATGAAAAGGAAGGCCAGTGAGACCTGTTATCTCGCTTTACTACATGAAAAGTGATATATTACAGTAGACAGTGACCAGCCATTAGGTCAGAACTAAGTCTACTTAAGTTTCTTTTTAGATATGGATGCTCAAATTCTTTTAAAACACATTGAAATTCTTTTCAACCTGAATATAGGTGCATAGATTGCATAGATGTCAATTTTAGGGCAAGATAATATTGAAAATTCTGGTACTTTGAATCTCCTCTTGTCCCAGAAGTTTTTTTTTAAAAGTAATATTTTGAATAATTCCACTATTCTTGGTTGCTTTATGATGGCATATTTGTCAAATATATTACATATGAAATTTTAATGTTTATCATCTTTTAAAAATATATTTTATTGATTTCAGAGAGGAAGGGAGAGGGAGAGAGATGATGAGAGAGAATCATTGATGGACTGCCTCTTGCACACCCCACACTGGGGACTGAGCTTGCAACCCATTCATGTGCCCTGACAGGGAACCGATTCATGACCTCCTGGTTCATAGGTTGATGCTCAACCACTGAGTCACGCCAGCTGGGCTTGTCCCAGAAGTTTACAAAAATTCTCTTCCCTTAAATATTTATTGTCCTCCTGCCCCCTCCCCCACTTTTAAGATTATGTTTTAAAAACCTGTTCGTAGGTTTCTTTGTCAAGCATTCTGAAAAATGAAATCTTTGCTGACTCTAATTTTATTTCTCTTACCTGTAGAGTGCTGGAGAATTGATTTGGGGTAAAGTGAGCTTGTCGGCATTGTGGCCAAGAGTGTACTATACTACTTTCTAGTTGTGTGAACTTGGGCCTGTTACCTTAATTCTTCAGGCATCCATTTTCTTATCTGTAAAATAGCACCCACTTCTTAGGATTGTTTTAGGATTAAATGAATAGACATAAGTGCTTAGAACAGTGATTGGTATGTGGTGCCATGCAACCATTAGCTATTATTATTATTTGTGAATGTACCGAAATTAATTTAATACCAACATTAAACACAGTGGTGCGAGAAAAAACAAATCACTGATGACTATCTAATGTGTGCTTCTGTTTATATAGTTTTCAAAAAGCAAAACTTCACACTATATCATTTAGGGATACATACAAAAATAACAAAATTATAAAGCAAGAAAGCAAACGAGTAAAACACAATTCCGGGTGGTGACTCGCTCTGGTGTGACTTGGTAGGGGGAGAGTTGCAATCCTTGAGAGCACAAAGGAGTCTCTCTGCAGGTAGTACTGAGATTTTTTTTTTTTTAAACATAGCTGCTAAGATTTGAGCTATTATTAAAGTGGATGTCTTTAAAAGGAGAATCTGGCCCAAAGTAGAGTACTACTGTATATTCAAAATACTTTGTTGAAGGGATACAAATGAACACTACTTGAATGTAATGTGAAATCATCTTGCAATTTCCCCAACACAGTGACTCTGGAGTACTTTTGAGAGATAATACTAACTGTTCTATATTAATAGGTACTTTGAGAACCTCTTCAACTGCAAATCAGCAAATCTATTGGAAGTAAAATTCCTTTATTATAATGTCTTATCTTTGTTTCTGAGGGTCATGATTCGTGGAGATTAGTTTACTTGGGTACAGAGTGAGTTTGGGTATGCGTTTTCTCAGAGCTAGATTTGTGACTGTAGCAATAATTGAAGAAGCAGTGGTGAACCTAGAGGTAATAGGCAGCAGACAGAGAGCTTGACTCAGGAGACATCCCACAGGAAGGGCCTAGGTGCGGCCTGGCTTGGCCAGTGATTGCAGACTTGATTTCTAGGCTCTTGAAGGTTATGGGTGGAGGCAGCTGGCTGAGACTGGGATGTGGAGTTGGTAACCTCTGTTTCCCTCAAGATGCTTTGACTCAGACTGCAGTATCCTGTGGACCCAGTAGACATCCCCTAGAAGGGCCCTAGCCTTAGCCAAACATGGCCAGGGATTGCAGGCTTAATGTCCACGTCCCGGAAAGTTCCTAGTGGAAGCTGCAGACTGGCTACGTTAGATCTAGGATTTGAACTCAGGTTTGTCTGGTGACAAAAGCTAAGCTCTTTGCACTAATGACTCCGTGATATTCCCCTGTTGAAGAAGGCACTACTGGAGAAAAGGAAAATAGCTGAAGCAGTGGGAGCAGCTATGAGTTCAACATCTAAGGGATAGATGATATATGGCATCTGAGAGGGCAGCTGTGAAATCACAGGGGTTGCCTGCAGGCAGCGGTGCCATGGTGCTGGAGGAGATGGCAGTGGTACGGTGGTGGTTATGAGCCTCATGGATAGATTAGAAGGTGGGAATGCATTTCTCTGTATTTATACATGAAATCATAGACATGCAGTCTTTGCATCATAGAACCTTAGAGTTGAAAGAGTGTTTTAATAACTCTTTTTATGGTGTGATTTTATATACGTGATCATCCAGTTCACACTGGAGGAGCAGTGATAGAGACATTACTTCCTCTTCTCCACTGGAATGTAAGCTTCGTGTGGATAAGAATGTTGTCTGTTAGTTCATTGTCTAATTTTTAGTGACTGGAGCAATGCCTGAAACCTAACAGCACTCAGCAGATATTGTTGTAGGAAAGAATGCTCAGACAACTTGTTTAAAAATTTTGTTTTTTATGTTGAACAACATATGTGCTAAATGTAATCTCATTTAAGTCTTACTTCAACCATGCAAGGTATGTATTATTATTTCCAATTTATGGATGAGGAAACGGAAACTTAGGAATTAAGTGATTTTCTGTGACATGACTAAAACATGATGGTCAGGATTTGAATCTG
This sequence comes from Eptesicus fuscus, assembly GCF_027574615.1. NCBI lineage: Eukaryota > Metazoa > Chordata > Mammalia > Chiroptera > Vespertilionidae > Eptesicus > Eptesicus fuscus. The sequence goes on along the minus strand of NC_072485.1, from coordinate 53,277,504 downwards.
TGAATATAACCACTTCATTATACTGTGGAATTTATCACCTCTGTTGTCCTAGATATTTTCTGTTATTAATGGACCCTAACTTTTTATGGAATCCATGTCACACTGTTGAGTCATTGATCTTTTTTTTTTTTTAAAATAGATTTTTATTGATTTTAGAGAGGAAGGAAGAGGGAGAGAGAGAGATAGAAACATCCATGATGAGAGAGAATCATGGATCGGCTGCCTCCTGCAAGTCCCCCACTGGGGATCGAGCCCACAACCCTGGGCATGTGTCCTTGACCGGAATTGAACCTGGTACTTTTCAGTTCGCATTCTAACATGTGTGAGGTGGTATCTCATTGTCGTTTTGATTTGCGTCTCTTGGATGATTAGGACTTTGAGTATTTTTTCATGTCTCTTGGCCTTTTGTATGTCAATTTTGGAGAAGTGTCTATTTAGGTCCTTTGTCCATTTTTTGATTGGGTTGTTTATCTTCTGTTTGTTAAGTTGTATGAGTTCCCTGTAAATTTTGGAAGTTAATCTCTTATAGGATGTATCATTGGCAAATATGTTCTCCCATTCAGTGGGCTCTCTTCTTATTTTGTAAAGGTAGTAAATTAATGTAGCTAGTTGATTCCTTAAAATTACAAGTACAGTTGTCATTGGATATCAGGAGAATAGAATCTCAGCTCAAGCAAACAGTTAAATCAGAACATTTTCATCTTTTGTTTTGAAGGGAGAGGTGAAAATTCAAAGAAAACTAGCTCTCATCAGTTAATTTGGAAATCAAAACAAACAAATAAACAAATAACCATTAAATAGAAGTGGGCTTTGTCTTTTTACTCATCAAACCTTCCCTTTCAATTTGTAACTTCCTGTTCTCTATCCAGATGCCTTAATACTCATACTGTAAATCCTTACTGCCTCAGATTTTCTCATTGTTTCTTATTCAGGACTGATCTTGAATCTATCTTTATCTCTATGTTTATTTTTCCCTCTTTATTGGGGTGACACTGCTTAACAAAATTATACAGGTTTCAGGTGTACAATTCTACAAAATATCATCTGTACACTGTATTGTGCATTTACTACTCCAAGTCAGGTCTCCTTCCATTACCATTTATCTTCCCTATTCTATCTTTATTTCTCTGATATTTCTCCATGCCTTTCTTTCTTCTCATGGGTCATAGAGTTCTGTAGCTTTCAGACTTTTTGTAAGCAATAGAGCCCTTAAAAATAAATAAAGATATAAACTTTGGATGAAACCTTGACTGCTCAGATCCCTTCAACTATTCCTTCAATTCTCCCTCTTAGCTCGCTCTTTTCACTTTGCCCTACAACAATTTGAGGGTGGGATACAGTGGGGAAAAATAATCAAACATAACCTAGCCCAAACTATTCACTTTGTATCAGAAAGAAACTGAAGTACAAAAAGAGCTTCAAAACTACTAGTGCTCAGCTACTTCAGGTCAGGCTATCATAAAACTAGTCTCAATTGCTAAGTAAAATTAAAATGTGAAAAAAATAAGATTAAAATTTTTTACATGCAATTTGAACAATCAATATAGTGATTCCAAAAATCTACTTTTAAAGTTGTGTTCATAGGCAAGTAATGACAATTCAAAATTCTCTGTTACAATGAAACAGTAATCATATCTATAAAATAGTAATGCCATTTTTGACAAGGGTGCCAAGACAATTCAATGGGAAAACAATAGTCTTTTCAGCAGATGGTGCTGGCCCAACTGTATATCCCCATGTGAAAGAATGCAGTTGTATCCCTGCTTCACACCATATAAAAATAAACTCAAAATAAATCAAAGACCTAAGTATAAGAGGTAAAACTACAGAACTCTTAGAGTAAAACAGAGGGGTAAATCTTTATGGGCTTGGATTAGGCAACGGTTTCTTAGGCAGTGATTTCTTAGGTATGACATAAAAAGTATAAGTGAAAAAAATAATTTGGATTCCATCAAAATTAAAAACTTTCGTGTTTCAAAGGAAACAATTAATAAAGTGAAAAGATAACCTATAGAGTGGGTAAAAATATGTGTAAATCATATTGATAAGAGACTTGTATCCAGAATATATAAAGAACTCTTACAACTCAACAACAAAAAGACAGATAGCCCATTTTTTAAAAGGCAAAGTATTTAAATTGATATTTCTCCAAATAAGATTACAAATGCCCAAAAAACATGTAAAAAGATGCTCAATATCATTAGTCGGCAGTAGGAAACTGTAAATTAAAATCACAATGAGATATTACTTCCTACATACTAGGATGTCTGTAATAATAAAATCAGAAACTAACAAATGGTGAGGATGTGGAGACATTGGAACTCTCATACATTGATGGTGGGAATGTAAAATGGTACAGCCACTTTGGAAAACAGTTTACCAGTTTCTCAAAAAGTTAAACATGTAATATTTTTAAAAGTACAATTTCCATCTTTTCCCCCAGATAACTTTCCTTCAGTCATTAAGGACTTACCTCCTGACATGGGCTTTGGCGGAGGTTGTGGGGTAGCATCTACATGTCTAAATCAGGGTGGGGGGTTTGGTCCTTCTGGGCTTCAAGAGAATGATTCCTGACTACCTTGCTGTGAATGGCACAACTCACACAGTCGTGTAGTTTCACATACACCTTGGGGAGCACATAGGCATTGAAGACACTCACTTTGGAAATGTCCCTAACAGCTGCAGCCTTACTCTGCTTTGAATGACAAACTTCTTAATGGCCTTGTCCTTGGGCAGGCTTTGGGCACAGCTGGTGCAGCGAATGGGCTGCACATGACCAAGGGCTTTTTTGGCACAACCATTGTTCCTTTTTTTCTTGGTCATCTGGGAAGCAAGGACCCAAGAGAACAAACATGTAATTACTATATGACCCAGAAATTCCACTCTTACTAGCTGATACACGGTCCTTTTAGAAATAGAATATGTAACTTTAATAGCAAAAAGGAAAATCAACAAAGATACATTATAATAAACTAGAGGCCCGGTGCACAAAATTCATGCACTGGGGGGGGGGGGTGGTCCCCTCAGCCTGGCCTGCGCCCTCTCGCAGTCTGGGGTTCTCGCAGTCTGGGACCCCTCACTCCTTACCACCCACCTGCAGCCGAGGCAGGAGAGGCTCCCGCCACCGCCACTGTGCTCGCCAGCCATGAGCCCGGCTTCTGGCTGAGCAGTGCTCCCTGCCATGGGAGCGCACTGACCACCAGGGGGCAGCTCCCGCATTGAGCGTCTGCCCCCTGGTGGTCAGTGCGTGTCATAGTGACAGGTCGTTCACTGGTAGTTCTGCCATTCAGTCGATTTACATATTAGTGTTTTCTTATATAGGATAATTAATATTGTGAAAAGCAAAGTATATTTAAATTATTTTTATAAAGCATAATGAAGTTAAATATTTAAAAATTCTCTAGTCATGCTCCTTTTGCTTAAAAATTTAATAAAGTGAGATAATGTATATTGTGTGTAAACATTTGAAACTGGAATTTGTATGTATGTGAGATTCTGTTTTTAAAACTAGGAATTAGTACAAATAAATAAATTAGCTTATTTACTTCCCCCTTCCCTCTATCCCACCCTCTTTCCCTCCTCCCTCCCTCCATTCTTTAATTTAAAAATTTTGTTTTTATTAGTTATTTATAGTTTTGAAGTTTTCCCCATTAGTTTTAAAAAAATAGCTATCTGATCTGTAATATCTTGGAGGGGCTATTAAATGGGGATAAAGACCTTTCCCATAGGAGTGTCATAAGGAGATGTGAAATAGAGTAGTATATTTATTCTAAATCTGAATATACCCAAGTCTTCATATTGCAGTTCCTTTAACAGTCTCTTTGTAATTTTAATTTTCTGCTTAGTATATTTTCTCAAGAGGTATTTGGATTTTAAAGAAGGAGAATGTTTTAATCCAAAGGAATGGATCTCTAAAAGAAGAATGTTAAACATCGTTTTATGATATTACAGAAGACAGACATGTCTCATTACTTTGAGGTGACAACATATGTTTATGAGGCAGGGGATTTATAACATGTGGATTATTGCTTGGTCTATGAATGAGGGTGGTTTCAGTCCTTAAGTAACTTTTAAAAAATGAGTAAATGTGTAATTTATGTTTTTCAAAGTGATTTTCTCATATATTACTTCACTTATATTCACAATAACTCTGTGTGAAGTAGAATTGTTCTTTCTTTTTAAAATTGGAACTGTAAATATGCAAAGTAAATAAAATATAGTTGTATGTATGTATAATGAATACTTATACAGTGACTTCTATGTACCAACATCCAGGTTAAAAAAAAAATAGAACACTGACATATTCCAGAATCCAAGTATACCCCACTTTGCCTCTTTGAGGTAATCACCATTCTAAATTTAATGTTCATCACTTCCTTTGCTTTATAGTTTTACTAGAGGCCCGATGCATGGATTTGTGCACTGGTGGGATCCCTTGGCCTGACCTGCAGGGATCAGGTGAAACTGACTCTCCTACATCCCCCAAGGAGTCCTGGATTGCAAGAGGGTGCAGGCTAGGCTGAGGGACCCCACTGGTGCACGAATCTGTGCACTAGTATGCATATAAGACCTTTAGTTAATCTCTTCCCGCCCTCCCCCCACCCCCCTTCCCTCTGAGATTCATCAGTCTGTTCCATGTCTGTGCATTGAGCATTTGCCCCCTAGTGGTCAGTGTGCATCATAGCTACCGGTCAAACGGTCAAATGGCTGCTTAGGCTTTTATATATATAGATTGCTATGAATACATCTCCGAACAATAGTTTGATTTTTCCTGTTTTTGCACATTATATAAGTCATGCAGAATCTATTTTTATATGTTGCAGTTTTTGCTCAACATATATTATCATGAAAGCTTAGTTCATTAATTTCTTTTTTTAAAAAAATAAATCTTTATTGTTCAGATTATTATAATTGTTCCTCTTTTTCCCCCCCCATAGCTTCCCTCCACCTAGTTCCCACCCCACCCTCTGCCCTTACTGCCCCCCGCACTGTCCTCATCCATAGGTGTACACTTTTTGTTGAGACTCTTCCCGCAACCCCCACACCCCTTTCCCCCCGAGAATTGTCAGTCCATTCCCTTTCTATGCCCCTGGTTCTATTATATTCACCAGTTTATTCTGTTCATCAGATTTTTTATTCACTTGATTTTTAGATTCACTTGTTGATAGATATGTATTTGTTGTTCATAATTTTTATCTTTACCTTTTTCTTCTTCTTCTTCCTCTTCTTAACCCTTTGCACTCGCTTGCTTTTTTCTCGATTCCTTTATTCTACTCGGGATTTAATTTTTTAAATACTCTAGATTTTACAAAACGCAGCAGTAGAATAAAAAACTGGAGTTTCTTTTCATACAAACTTATTTACTTAATGTAAGAAAAGCCCAAATAAAGGAGGAGGGATGAAGGGAGGGAAGGGATGGGCTACCGATGCTAACTGTGTTGAGTCACACTCAACATCCGAGTGCAAAAGGTTAAAGAATACCTTTCAGCATCCTGTCTAATAAAAGAGTAATATGCAAATTGACCATCACTCCAACACACAAGATGGCTGCCCCCATGCGGTCAAAGATGGCTGCCCGCATGTGGACACAAGATGGCCGCCACAAGATGGCCAGCAGGGGAGGGCAGTTGGGAGGGACCAGGCCTGCAAGGGAGGGCAGTTGAGGGCGATCAAGCCTGCAGGGGAGGGCAGTTAGGGGTGACAGGCCGGCAGAGGAGGGAAGTTGGGGGTGACCAGGCCTGTAGGGAAGGGCAGTTGGGGGGGACCCAGGCCTGCAGGAAAGGGCAGTTGAGGGGGACCCAGGCCTGCAGGGGAGAGCAGTTGGGGGGGGGGAACCAGGCCTGCAGGGGAGGGCAGTTAGGGGTGACCAGGCCTGCAGGGGAGGGCAGTTAGGGGCAGACAGGCTGGCAGGGGAGCAGTTAGGCATCAATCAGGCTGGCAAGGTGTGGTTAGGGGGTGATCAGACTGGCAGGCAGAAGCGGTTAGGGGCAATCAGGAAGGCAGGCAGGTGAACAGGTGGGAGCTAGCAGTCCTGGATTGTGAAAGGGATGTCCCAGATTGGAGAGGGTGCAGGCTGGGCTGAGGGACACACCCCCCTGTGCACGAATTTCGTGCACCGGGCCTCTAGTTTCATATAATACTGGTTTGGTGGTGATGAACTCCTTTAGCTTTTTCTTGTCTGTGAAGCTCTTTATCTGACCTTCAATTCTGAATGATAGCTTTGCTGGGTAGAGTAATCTTGGTTGTAGGTTCTTGCTATTCATCACTTTGAATATTTCTTGCCACTCCCATCTGGCTTGCATAGTTTCTATTGAGAAATTAGCTGACAATCTTATGGGTGACCCCTTGTAGGTAACTAACTGTTTTTCTCTTGCTGCTTTTAATATTCTCTCTTTGTCTTTTGCTCTTGGCATTTTAATTATGATGTGTATTGGTGTGGTCCTCTTTGGATTCCTTTTGTTTGGGGTTCTCTGCGCTTCCTGGACTCGTAAGTCTTTCTTTCACCAGGTGGGGGAAGTTTTCTGTCATTATTTCTTCAAATAGGTTTTCAGTATCTTGCTCTCTCTTCTTCTGGCACCCCCATAGTTTGGATGTTGGTACGCTTGAAGTTGTCCCAGAAGCTCCTTACACTATCTTCATATTTTTGGATTCTTTTTGCTTTTTGCTTTTCCGGTTGGGTGTTTTTTACTTCTTTGTATTTCAAAATCTTTGACTTGATTCTTGCAATCCTCTTGTCTGCTGTTGGATCTCTGTATATTATTTTTTATTTCAGTCAGTGTATGCTTAATTTCTAGTTGGTCCTTTTTCATATCCTTGAGGGTATCACTAAATTTATTGGCCTTTTCTAGAAAATTCTTGAAAAACCTTATAACTGTGGTTTTGAACTCTATATCCAGTCATTTGCTTTCCTCCATTTCTTTCATTTGTGACCTGTTTCTTTGTCTCCGCATTTTGCTTTGTGTGCTAGGTGTCCTACAGGGCCCAGTGGCTCAGCCTCCCCAGTTACCGGAGGTGGACACTCTTGGTGCACCCCTTTGTGGGCTGAGTGCACAGTCTTGTTGTAGTTAAGTCTTGATTGTTGTTGGTATCACTGGGAGGAATTGACCTCCAGGCCAATTGGCTGTGAGGATCAGCTATGTCTATGATGGGAGAACTTTTGTGCTGGAGACACCTTTATGAGACAAAACTTGCTTCATTTGGGCTTTGGTGCTCACTGAGTCTGCCCCCAGAGTGTGTCCCTTATGGATCTGAGGAGTTGTAATCTGGATGGTCACACTCTGACCCCTGGGTACACTGGCTCTTGGATCTCCAAGGAGGTGCTAATTTAGCCTCTGCCTGAGGCCACCCATCAGGAGCTACGGAGAGATCTGCAGATTCCTCTTCTTTGTTTGGGTTTTGGAGGTGCCCAGATGAGGCCCAGCTGTGAAGCAATGCAAGCTCCTGTGGGGCCTTGGGCCTTCTTTAGGATGTTCTGGGTCTCTCTGACTCAGCTCCAGTTTGTTAGGTAAGTTTAGAATTCAAAGGACCAGGCCATTCATATGCAAAAGCCTCTGCGCTCAGCTTGGATGGGGTGGAGTCTCAGGGCGGAGCAAGCAGCAATGGCTTCATGGGGCGGGATCTCAGGGTGGAGCAAACCGCAATGGCTTCCTGTCAGCCCTGCCCTAAGAGGCCCCTGGGTCTCAGTGTCCCACGGTAATCGCTGCAAGCACCTCTGAGAGAAAGCCACCCTCGAGTTTCGCCTGCTGCCAGACAGTCCAGTTTGAGTCTGGGTTCCTAGAGTCTCACCCGGAACTGGAGTTCAGAGCAGTTGGGAGCTTTTGTCTCCCTCCGGATTGAGAAAGCCAGCCACGTACTCAGTTGCCAGTCCTCTCTGCGCGTGCACGCCTCTGTACCTCTGCCTTCCACAGCTCCTATGAGTCTCAGTGTGCTTTTCTCTTTCCTTCTAGTTGTAGAATTTCCACTCAGCCAGCCTTCCTGTGGTTCTGGATGATGTCTGTTTTGTCTTTTAGTTGTAGTTTTGAAATTGTTGTGCGAGGCAGCAGTTCAGGTGTTTACCTATGCCACCATCTTGGTTTCTCCCTCCATTAATTTGCTTTTAATTGTGTATCAAAGTTTATTTATTTTCTCTATAGTCAGTGAGCATTTGGTCTATATATATCTATTCTTGGTGAACAAGTACACAAGCTTCTCATTTGTATATATAGGAATGGAATTGCTAGGTCAAAGGGTATGCCTATCTTCATCTTTTTTTTCTGTATTTATTAAATTTATTGGTGTGACACATGGTTAAAAATTTTTTCATAGGTTTCAGGTGCACAATTCCACAACACATCATCTGTACACTGTATTGTGTGTTCACCATCCCAAGTCAAGTCTCTGTCCATCACCATTTATTCTTTCTATAACCTCCTACACCTCCCCTAGATAATGCTGAAATCTTTTCTAAAGTGATTGTATATGCTCCCACCAATAGTCTATGAGCATTCCCATTGCTCAACATCTTTGTCAGCAATTGATATTGTCAGACTTTTAATTTTTGCCAATCTGCAGGATGTGTAATAATATCTCTTCATGGTTTTAATTTGCCTTCCTGATTACTAATGACTTTAAGCACTTTTTAATAAGTTATTGATATGTTAGATTTCTTTTGCGAAGTGCCTGTTCAAGTCTTTTGCCCATTTTTCAATTGCTTGTCTGTTTTTATTTCCTTTTTAAAAAATGATATATAGATTTTTATATATTCTGTATATGAATTTGTAATTATGTGTGTTGCAAATATCTTTTTCCACTCCTGGCTTGTCTTTTCACTTTCTTGGTAAATCATTTGATGAACAAACATTATTAATTTTAATATAGTTGAATATTTATTGATCTTTTCCTTTTTGGTCAATTTTTTTTCTATGCTGTTTAGGACATTCTTTCCTATCTGAAGTCATAAAGATAATCTCCAATTACTTTCACATTGACCTTTAATCCACCTGCATTTTTTTTTTTAATATTGTTTGATGTCGGAGTGTAGCTGTATTCCACCACTGCCATACCCTTTAAGGATATCCAGCTGTTCCAGATAGTTTATTAACATCCATCTTTTCCTTACTGCTCTGCAGGGTTGCCTCTGTCATATATCAAATGCCTTATAAGCATGGATCTATATGAGGGTCTTTATTATTCTCTTGATGCATTTGTATATCCTTGTACCCATACTGCCCTGGCTTAATTATAATTGCTTTATAAAAAGTCTATTGTCTTATAGAGTAAGTTCTGCCACCTTGTTCTTCTTTTTCAAGAGTATCTTGGCACTTCTTGGCACTTTGCATTTCCATATAAATTTAAAATTAGTTTGTTAAGTCCCATAAACAAAAGCTGTTGAGATTTTAATTCAGTTTGTATTTTATCAATAAGTTACTTTTTAGGGAAATAATCTACACTAATAAAAGAGTAAGATGCAAATTGACCATACCTTTGTGACGCCCACCAGCCAATCAGGAGTGAGTATGCAAATTAACCCAACAAAGATGGCGGTTTAATTTGCATACACAGGTGCCAAGTGTCTGGGGGCTGGGGTGGGATGCTTGTGTTGTCACCATGGCAATGATGCAGGCGTTCCACACTGCCCCGGCTGCTCTGAGCCTCTGGGCAGTGTGGGAAGGCAGAAAGGTGGTTCCGGCCTGAGTGAAGATGGTGCCGGCAGCCAGGGGAAGGAAGGCCCATTCTTGCATGAATCTTCGTGCATCAGGCCTCTAGTACCATTATAACATTAAATCTTCCAATCCATGAACGCATTATATCTCTCCACTTATTTTGGTCCTCTTTAAAGTCTCCCAATAAAGTTTACAAATTTTCCTGTAAATATCTTATATAACATTAATGTTAAAAAAATTAACTAACAGTTAAAGACAATAGTAACAGAGAAGCCAGAAAGTTAATTGTTAAATGAGCAATAAATGATAAATGGCTTTAAGGATTCAGAGAGGAACTGATGTGGTTTGGTATTTCATAATAGATGATGTTAAAAAAAGATTTTTGGTCAGCTATTAATTAAATATTTGTATAGCTATTACATACATGTCTGGAAATTGTCACATTATCAGTTGGTTAATAGGTTAAAAAAGAAATAGTGTATTGATTATTTTATTGACTGGCTGCACAGTCACTATTTTACTGATAACTTTTTCTCTCTGTTGATGAATCTTTTGATTGACATGGCTACCCTTAAGCAGATATTTTGGCAACACATAAATATATCTTAAGGGAAAGGCCTGTGTAGTCATTTCCAAGTATGTTATAAAACTTTTTGAGATATCAATGTCTGGTGTAACTTCTGAAATAATGAAGTAGTACATTAAGTGCTTCTTTGTAGTAAATGTAGCTATTTGCCCTATTAATTATTTGAAAACATCAGAGGCCTTCTTTGTGTGTAACTTATAGGCTTCAAGGGAGAATTGAGCCACATGCATTGTTTGCCATGAATATGTAATTTGTTTTTTATTTTCAAAATAGAGATTGGCATACTTAAAAGAATGAGGCAGCATTCTTAGTTCCTAATACAAATATATCTCTGTTGTTAGTGAGAGTTGCTGTACAGATAGATCCCAACCTTGTCACTTCTGGGGAACAGCAGTGAAATTGTTTGTTCTGACAGCAGACAGCCCCTCTGCAGAGCCTTGGTTTAATGTTACATTAAGTATTAGTGCTGTTCTTTCAGAAGCTATTATACTGTGACATCAAAGATTTTCTGACAGGGCAGTGGTAGGTTAGCACTGAAGTTGTCTACTGAAATTTTAAAAATGGAATTAAATATATATGATCAGACTTTATTATAAGATATAAAGACAGCATTAGAATGGTTTAAAGAAAGTTGAAGAAAGGATTAATCTATAGGCTGACCTCTTTGTCTCTGCTTGCTTAAGCCAAATTTTATTACCTTTTATTTATGTAACAAGTACAAATGGCCATTATATCTTAATGCTAAGATAGTTGATATTCAGAAAGACATTATGATTAAAGAAAAAAAAACAGCCTTTTATGAAATAAAAAGGTTGACCTGCAGAATGTTTGATATAAGTGAACATGTGGACAGTAATTGCAATGGCCTGACTTCCTTCTTGCTGATCCACTAGTTAAAAGGATCAAGCTACATACTCGATTAAAGTTACAGGAGTATAATTTAGATGGCAAGTAAAGAGATGAAAAGTCTAGCATCTAGACTAATTTTTCATAGCAGTTTTATAAATATAGGTAACTTAAAAATTAATCAGCTTACAATGTTGTCTTTTGAAAAGGCTAACTTTGGTTAAATGTTGAGAAATATTAGTCAATTTTGTTTGAATTTAGGCTTTCTATTTGAGAAAAATAAACAGCATTGTGTTTTCAAGTATTTCTTAAATAATTTTTTGTAGTGAAATCAGATGTGCTGTAACTGTATCTTGTGGTCAGAGGATACATTTCATAACTATTACAGTAACGATAGCATTACTGTAATATTGTTATGAAATAATCTTGGTAATATAAAAATGTCAATTAATTTTATAAGCACAATTCAATGTCTGGAAATTTTAGACAACAAACAGTTTTTAAAATTAAGCAAATAACTCATGTTAAAATGAATATGTTTTCAGTACTGTATATACAAGATACAACAGGATGCATTTATTTTAAATAATATAATTTTAATACTGTCAGTTGAGAAGCAACTTGAACAAAAAAGAAATTTCTTTATAGGTACACTGCATTTGATCATGTTTCAAGATAATTTCCTTCCATTTCAAAGCATTCTATAATATAGTCATGAAAATAGTTACTTAAAAAGCTGAATTTAAAGATTTTTTTAAAAAAATATATTTTATTGATATTTTACAGAGAGGAAGAGAGAGGGATAGAGAGTTAGAAACAACGATGAGAGAGAAACATCGATCAGCTGCCTCTTGCACACCCCCTACTGGGGGTGTGCCCACAACCAAGGTACATGCCCTTGACCAGAATCGAACCTGGGACCCTTGAGTCCGCAGGCTGACGCTCTATCCACTGAGCCAAACCAGTTACGGCATGAATTTAAAGATCTTTGCTCTGGCATGTATCTCACAATTTTATTCACACAGATCATATTGCATGGGGAAATGTTGCTACATCCTTTGCAATCGTTAAAAATGATTACTCTAAAACACTTATTGTTTGTTGATTTTTTTATGATAGACATTCTGACAAGTGTGAGGTGATATCTCATTGTTTTTATTTGCACTTCTCTGATTATTAGTGATGTTGAACATTTTTTCATATGTCTATTGGCCATCTGTATGTGCTCTTTGGAGAAGTGTCTGTTGAGGTTTTTTGCCCATTTTTAATTGTATTGTTTGTTTTTTCAGTGTTGAGTTTTATAAGTTCTTTATAAATTTTGGATTTAACCCCTTTTCAGATGTATTGGTGAATATGTTCTCCCATTCAGTGGGTCCCCTTTTTATTTTGTTGATGGTTTCCTATACTGTGCAAAAACTCTTTAGTTGGATGTAGTCCCATTTGCTTATTTTTTCTTTTGTTTCCCTGGCCCAAGGAGATATGTTAGAAAAAATATTGCTATGAGAAATGTTTGAGATGTTACTGTCTATGTTTTCTTCTAGGATTATTATAGTTTCAAGTGTAATATTTTATAGTCTTTAATCCATTTTTAGTTTATTCTTGTATATGGTGTAAGAAGGTGGTCTAGTTTCTTTTTTTGCATGTGTCTGTTCAGTATTCCCAACACTATTTATTGGATAGACTATCTTTACCCCATTGTGTGTTCTTGCCTCCTTTGTCAAATATTAATTGACTATAAATACATAAGATTTTTCTGGGCTCTCTATTCTGTTCCATTGATTTATACACTGAGTGGCCAGATTATTATGATTCTGAATGCATAATAATCTGGCCACTCAGTGTATATCATATATATATATTAGAGGCCCGGTGCATGGTGCATGAATTCGTGCATGGGTGGGGTCCGGCCAGCCTGGCCAGGGGGAAGGGACATGGGCGGTTGGCCAGCCTGCCTGCTGGTCGAACTCCTGGGGACAATTTGCATATTAGCCTTTTATTATATAGAATATACACTGAGTAGCCAGATTATTATGTGTTCAGAGATTATAATAATCTGGACACTCAGTATATATATATATACTGTATGTCTGTATTTATGCCAGTACCATGCTATTTTGATTAGTATGGCCTTGTAGTATAGTTTGAGGTAGTGTGATACCTTCAACTTTATTTTTCTTTCTCAAGATTGCTATTGCTATTGGGGAAGTGAAGGTAAGCAGTATAAAAGGCACCAAAAATATTTCCAGATTTTATAATGTGATGAATGTTTTGATTGAATAATGGACAGAGGGCTGTGGAAACACTTAAGAGGGAATATTATTTTTGACTGAGTGAAGGTTCTCAGCTACTGTTTTTCGTATACAATTTGAATTTTTTATTGTTCACCCCTTAAGGTCAGGTCAGTATGTCTTCATTTTTACATCTTGTTAATATCACTGCGGTAGAATTTATGTAACTTAAAGTATGACCCAGCAGTTCATTTTAAAGTGAACAGTTCTGTGGCATTTTACTATGTTGTACAACCACCACATTTATCTAGTCCCAAAACATTTCATCACCCCAAAATGAAACTCCATGCCTATTAAGGAAGTTATTCCCCATTTTTCCCTGTTTCTAGCACCTGAAACCACCAGTTTTCTTTCTGTTTCTATGGATTTACCTTTTCTTGATATTTCATATAAGTGAAATTATATAATATGTAACCTTTTGTTACTAACTTTATTTAAACTTAGCATAATGTTTTCTAGGTTCATCTATATTGTAGCATGTGTGAGTACTTTATTCTTTCTATGACTGAATGATATTTCATTGTGTATATACTACACTTTGTTTACCCATCAGTTCATTGGGGGACATTTGGGTTGCTTCCACCTTTGGGCTATTTTGTATAATGCTGCTATGAACATGCATTTGCAAGTATTTTTCTGAGTACTTGTTGCAGTCCTTTTGGATATATACCTAGGAATGAAATTCCTGGTTCGTATGATAATTCCATGTTTAACTTTTTTGAGGAAGTGTGATACGGTTTTCCACAGTAGCTGCACCATTTTATATCCCCACCAACAATGTATGAAGGTTCCAATTTCTCCATATCCTTACTAACACTTGTTATTTTCCATCTTTTTTAAATTATAGCCATCATAGTGGGTGTGTCAGATGCTATTTTGATGCCTATTTGTTGAAGTCAGAACTAGGGATCTCTGTAAACTATAGGGAAGTAATGGGTTTGGTTGAACTCCCAATTGGTTGAAATACAACAGGTTTGACTGACTCAGACTATTTCTTTTTCCTCAGCAGGAATTATCCTGTATTTCCCAGAGACACCTTTAGGTGATTAAACATTGATCAATACTCTATAGTGTTGTTCATTCCCCAGAATCTGTTACCATCAGGGCAGGATTCTAACTCTTCTAGCACATGTGAAATTTAAGTATTTTAAAGGCTGGTAATAATACTTTTGTCTTTTGTTAATGTGCGCTATTTCAATGGATACTTACTGCATTGGATTATTTTTTCTATTGATTATTTTGTTTACTTTAAAATTATTTTTGTCCACCAAGAAGAGAGTGGGTTACCATGGATGCTTATTTCAATGGTTCTTTTTATGCAAAAAGACATGGGTTTTTGTGAAGGATGTTGGACAGAAGCTTTCTTGTTTTGGTATTATTTGTGTGTCTTGTTTTGTCTGGTTTTGGTATCAGATAATACTAGCTTCATAAAATGAATTGGATAGTGTCCCCTCCTCTTTTATTTCTGGAAGAGATTATGTAGAAGTGGTGTTAATTCTTCTTTAAACATTTGGTAGATATTTGGGCCTGGAGATTTCTTTTTTTGGGAGTATTTAAATTTGTAAATTCAATTTGCTTAATAATTACAAGACTTCAAAATAATCTATTTTGTATTGGGCAAAGTGTAGTACTTTGTTTTTTAAGGAAGTCCATTTCATCTAAGCTGTAAAATTTATGTGTGTGGAGTTATTAATAGTATTCACTTATTATCTTTTTTATGCCTGCAGTGTCTGTAGTGATATGTCATTTCATTCCTGATACTAGTAATTTGTGTCTTTTTCTTTATCAGTATTGACAGAGGCTGGCCAACTTTATTGATCATTTATTTTATTTTTTTTCTAGTTTTATAGTTTCCAATTTTATTGGTTTCCTCTTTAATCTTGATCATTCCCTCTCTTCTGCTTGCCTTAGGTTTATTTTGCTCTTTTTCCTAGGTTTTTCAGATGGGAGTTCAGATTATTGATTTCACAATTTTCCCTTTTGTGTGCATTAAGTACTATAAATTTCCTTTTTAGCTCTACTTTAGTCATCTCCCTAAATTGTGATATATTTTATTTTTCATTTAGTTCAAGATATTTTAAAATTTCTGTTGATAATTCCTCTTTGACCCAATGTGGATTATTTAGTAGTGTGGTGCGTAGTTTCTAAGCATTTGAAGATTGTTCTGTTATCTTTCTGTTGTTGATTTGCAGTTTGATTCTCTTGTGGTCAGAGGATACATTTCATATCATTTAAGTTCTTTTAAATTTGTTGAGGTTTGCTTTATGGTCTAGTTTTTGGTCTATCTCAGTATATGTTCGGTGGACACTTGAAAAGAATGTGTACTCTGCTGTTTTTGGATGGAGTGTTTATAAATGTCAATTAGAGTCTGTTTATCTTGTTGTTGAGTTCTTCTATATCCTTGGTGTTTTTTCCATCCAGTTCTATCAATTGCTGACTACTGACAGTTATTTTACCAGCTTGAGTATAGTATGAAAACCTTATCTTCTTTAATTCCCATTACTCTTTCCCACTTATCATTGCCTTAAATATTTTTTCTATATACTTTTAGAACCACATCAGGCAGTGTGTTTCAACATCAAACATAATTTAGAAAACTTGAGAGAAGGAAAGCCTATTGTATTTACTCATGTTACCATATTTTACTTATCTTGCTCTTTTTTCCTTCTTCATGTTTCAACATTCCTTCTTTTGTTGATTCTTCTTTGTTAAGAGAACTTCTTTTAGCCATTCCTCTATGATGGGTCTGCTGGTCATCAACTCTCTTAGTTTTCCTTCATCTGAGATTGTTTAGATTTTCCCTTGATTCCCGAAGAATATTTTCACTGGGTATAGTATTTTGGGTTGACAATTTCTTTCTTTAGCACTTGAAAAATGTTGTGTCACTTTCTTCTGACCTCTATAGTTTTTGATAAGAAATCTGCTGTCATTTGGATTCTTTTCCCTCTATAGGTAAGGTGTCATTTTTATCTGGATATTTTTCAAATTTTTTCATTTTAGTTTTAAACATAGTAGTTTAATTATGGTGTGTCTTGGTATGTCTTTTTAGTTTGTTTGAGATTTTCTCATCTTGAGTCTGTAGGTTTATGTATGTCTCTGATTAGAATTTGCATGTTTTCAGCATTATTTCTTTGAGAACTTTTTCATCCTTACTTTCTTTCTTCTCTTCTATAGGATTGTGATGAAATGAATATTAGACCTTTGGCTATAGTACCAGTGGCTCTTGATACTTTGTTCATGTATGTAAAGTCTATTTTCTCTCTCTTGTTTAGATTAGATTGTTTCTATTGTTCTTTCTTCCATTTAATTGATTCTGCCCCTTCCATTCTGCAATTGAGCTCCTCTATTGAGCTTTTTATTTCAGTTGTTGTAGTTTTCAGTTCTAAATTTTCCATTAAGTTTTTTTTAAAGTTTTTATATTGAGACTTTCTATTTTTTTATTGTTTCTTTGTGTTCTAGTGTGTTCACAATTGTTCACTTAGATATTTTTATCGTGTCTGCTTTAAAATGTTTGTCAAATAATTCTAACATCTTGGTGTTGGCATCTTTCAACTGTTCTTTTTTCATTTAGATCTCTTTTCATTTAGCTTGAGATCTGGTTCTTTGTATGACAGTGATTTTTGCTTGAAACCTGCTCAGTTTGTATTATATATTGTGGCACTCATATATAAACCTTCTGTTTTAGTTGGTTTCCTTTGACACTGTTCCAGTAGGGGAAGGGTGATGCTGCCATGTGGATGTAGAAGTCCAGGTTCCCCACCTGTGTGTGTGGGCTCCTTGTTACTGCTAGATGAGAAGTTCTGGATGGTCTTCACTGACATCACAGTAAAGGTGGCCTTGTTACTGCTGGGCAGTGGTGAAAGTTTTTTTAAAAAAATATTTTTATTGATTTCAGAGAGGAAGGGAGAGGGAGAGAGAGAGATAGAAACATCAGTGATGAGAGAGAATGAATCATTGATCGGCTGCCTCCTGCATGAGCCCGCAACCCGGGCATGTGCCCTTGACTGGAATTGAACCCGGGACCCCCCAGTCCGCAGGCTGACGCTCTATCCACTGAGCCAAACCAATGCTTTACTAGGCTTCCTCTGATTCCATCCCAGGGGGAAGGAAACCTCTTCCTGCCTTATGAGAGTGGAAGGCCAGCTCCTCATATGTTCTCCACTGACACTACAGACGGGATAAGAGAGAGGACAGGGTGGCTCTTACTGGCTGGTGGGGATAAAAGTCTCAGATCCCTACCTAGTATTCTTTGATGGGTGTTGGGTGCCTCCTTATAGCCATGAGAGAGAAGTCTAGACTCCCCACTTGGCCTTTATTTGAGTAGGTCAGGATGGAGCCACCATTTTTTTTTCTGTAGCGTTTATTGGAAGTTAGAAGGGTTATTATGTAAAAGTTTTATGACTAGCTAAAAGCTGCCTTTTTCCTAGCTCTTTGACTAGAAAGAGCAGGTTCTCTTGGGATTACGTTTGGTTCTAGGTTGCTGGCTTCTTTAGTTCCAAGTCTGGGATGAGGCAAAGAGAAAATTCAGGGAATTCATCGCTTGCCATTTTTTGGGTCCTGAGGGTTTAGGCAGTCTGCTTTCTTCTTTCTACCTTTTAGAGTCTTCTTATGTTTGTTTTATATATAATGTCCAGGGTTTTTAGTTGAACTTAGAGGGAGGAATAGGGACACATTTTTCTACCCTATCTTCCCAGAAATGGAAGTCTCTGTATTAGAAATTTAAAAATACAAACATACAGATGTACATATTTTCATTAGCTTTTAGTGGAATTACATCATTATGTAGCCTTTGAAAAACTCTACTGTACACTTGCAAGGAAACGAGAGTGGACAAGGCAAATAACTTACCTTCATCAGGGAAATAATTTTGACCTTGCAGACCTCTCTGTTAAGAGTCTTGGGGACCCTCAGAGATCCCATGACTATACTCTGAGATCTGCTACCCTAACCTATAGTCTATCCAGGATCCTAAACATATTAATGTTGACAATATCAATTTTAAAGCAATTTTTAAATTAAATGTCTATTGTTCTAATCAGGCACAGATCTAAGTGTTGAGGATATAACAGCATCGGAGATGGGCAAAGTCCATGTCCTCATGAGCTTAGAGTTCTTCTAGTCAGTTGATCTAGCAGATGTATGAAGTCATAAGTTATCTATTTGCTTACGTTAAGACCTTACATTCATATCTCAGGTATTTTTCAGGGCATGTGTGGGGCTGTTTATTTACAGCAGGTGAAGCAGTACAGCTGCAGTTATTGACAGGAGAAGTTCAGACTACTGGGCAGACTGTGGTGCCCAAAGCAAATGGGCAAAAATACTTTGTTGCAGCCTAGACAACATGATTTATGATTATGCTATTTTAAAGACACCTGTGTCTCTTTCCTTCTTCCCTGTTGCCCTGCCTCCCCTACTCCCTCCTTATGTCTCCTCCTTTTCTCCCTGTCTCCAGCCAGTTCTTATTCCCTTCTTTATCTCCTCCCTCCCTTCTTTTCTTCCTTCCACTTTGAGTTGTAGGTAGACTATTGCCTCAAGTCACTTCTCCAATTCTTGCCACCCTCTCATCCTCGCAGGAAAAAATATATATTCCTGCCATGTTTTAGGGACAGTGCTAGGTACTAGCAATAACACTGGCAATTACATTCGAAGCCCTTTGGTCTTAGAGCAAAAATTGGAATATATTAGTGTCATGGCTTAAAGAGATCACTTTAAGGCATGCACTGTGTAGCCTGCAAGTACCAAATCATCCTAGTTTCCAATTCTAACTGGCTTTAACAGTTCCTTTGTATGAATCCACAGCACTTATGAATGGATTTGCTTTGAAAACTTCCTTATCCTACCTCTCACCCTCAGCAGCTAAGTCAAAAAAATTGGACTTGATTTGCATTTTCTTAAGCCATTGCTCTTAAGGGTAGTCTGATATTTGGCATGAAAATAGGCTAACTATGGCCGTAGTCTAAAACTTTCTTTATTCCTTGACAAATAAAGGCAAAAGACCCCAAACAAATTTCAAACTTTGCTTTAATTAAAATAAGCATTATAGACATGCATTTGAATGGTGCACTGATAGCCTAGGAAAATCACAAGTTCAGAAGTAAATATGCCAGCGCTCCCGAGATTCTCAGTAATAGCAACAAATACTGTGAAAATTACAGTTTAGGAAAGAAGATTAGTACAATATGATTAGTAAGGCATGAAAGGCAGTAACAAGTAACTGAGAGACAGGGGTTAAGTGATTTATTTATTTTAAAGGTAGAAAGCTGCACTTTTGTGTTTTGATTTTGCCATTTGTAAGACACCTGTGTCACACATTATTCCAGCTGTGAATAATGGATATCATTGAATGAGTGTAAATGGTGTATTGACTGCTCCTTTCTATAACACACCTTTCTTGTTGGCACCAAAGAGCCATGAATGAGGCATTTTATTAAAGCCGAGGCTTGTGCTTCTAATCAAAGGTCATTGGTTGGCTCTCACTTTTCAGTTTCAGATTTGTCTATGTTTGATCAGGGGTCAGCAACAAAATCATTATGACAAAGACTTTGTTCTAAGCTGTATATGTCTTTTGAAACTTATAAGTCTTTGGAATGGTGATGATGACAGTGCATGAACATTACAGGAATGTGCAAGCTGCGTTAACGTCTTAAGGAACCTTTAAAGTATCATCTTCCCTTTGTGTTGTTTGAAAGAGTTTCAGATACTATTAAGGTACTAGTGAAAAGGTGTTTTATTGATTAAAGAATTTTTTCCTAGCAAATATGCTTTATGACAGTCTTTTTATTATTTTTTGCTCAGTTCCTGCTTTATATAGCAAGTTCATTAACATGTAGATATGCACTGATTGAAGTCAGACTGTTTTTTACAGTGGAGTTGTCTTGATATAATGAGCTACTCTTTAATGTTCAAAAAATTGTTGTTACTATCTAAAAGGGGTTGTTTGTGAATTTCATTAAATTTAATCTCCTCTTCAAACAATTTCAGCATTGTTCAGTTTACTACAATTAAAATGCTTTCTGATGCTAAAAAATCACTTTACAGATGTATCACAAATGTAAGCACTGTGAGAGGGGCTTTGTTTTTTACTTTGAAAGAAAAGCTGCTATTTAGCTGAGAATTCTCATTTTTTTAAATTGGCGCTCCATATGGAGAATCAGAAGAGGGTATACTTACTGTATTGCTAAACAGGCTAGTTTGCTCATGAGGGTTAGGTTTCACAACTAGTTCATTCAATCCCTGGACTAAAGCATTGGTCTAATCATGGTTGAAAAACAAGGGCCTTAACCTTGCCTTCTCAGTTTACTAGAGTACAACCCCTTCATCTTTAGAATGTTAGAAGTCTTGAGAAATAACAGATATAGTGAAGTTAGGTTTCTGCTTTGGACAAAAGTTCTCAAAGAGGCATATGAGAAACCTGACTAAATTCTCAGTTGCAGACCAGCGATTGTAGCACATAGTGAATATCTTCGTTCTTTGTAAATTATCCTTTCCACTTAGGCAAGCATAGTTTCCCCCTAGTCAGTAGGACTTGAATGGTATGAGAGCAATCCTTGGCATTTCTTGCAGATTTGGCACAGAAAAAGGTAGGATGTCTTTCTGAAGAGTATTGAGCAGGTGGAAGATTTAAAAATTCCCAGGTGGTAGGAAGGGAATTTTTCAGGTGAACCTCAGAAAGATTGGCTTATGAAGGCAGGAGGTTAGAAAGTTGAGAATAAATTATTTGATTCATTTATTTAAAAAAAATCCTCACTCAAGGATATATTTTGGAGGAAGGGAGGGAAGGAGTGAGGAGGGAGGGAGAGATAAGGAGAGAAGAGAAGAGAAGAGAAGAGACGAGAAGAGAAGAGAAGAGAAGAGAAGAGAAGAGAAGAGAAGAGAAGAGAAGAGAAGAGAAGAGAAAAAACATCCAATGGTTGCCTCCAGCACAAACCTTGATTAGGGATTGAACCTGCAACCTAGGTATGCCCTGACTGGGAATCACACCCACAACCTTTTGTTTTATGAGATGAAAGCTCCAACCAACTGAGCCACCTGGCCAAGGCATTATTTGATTTCTTCAAGTTTTGGCTAGCCAGTGGAATTTATAGAGCTATATGAGTCCTACTATGACCAGTGCTCAGGAAAATGCTTTTCTAGGATATTTCTTTGTGCTTTAGTTTCAAAGGCCACTTACACAATGAGAAAACATCTAGTTAAGTCAAGAATATAAATCAGAGATTCTTGATAGTTGGTATTGTGTAGAAAAAATATTTTGGATGTTTGGCTCATTTTTGACACTGTGATTTGACTTCTTAAGGACAGAGCCAGCATCTGACACTTAATGGGTCTTTACTAGACTGAACTAATCAGTCGCTAAGAGGGCCTTTATGATGTACATTATGATGTAGCTATATAGCAAAAGGGCTTAATCACATATCTTTATTGCCCAAATATAAGATGACATATCATCTGAAAAAGGCACAACTCTTGCTCTGTATAAGGCATGAAATATTTCCCTAGTCTTGTAGGAGCTAATAATGATACTTCTGATATTATAACTTATAACAATAATAAGTACTATTGCCAATATTATCATTTATAAGGTGAGAAATAAGGATATTTGAAATAGATACATAAGAGAATTATGTATGAGCAAAGGGTGATTATGGAATGGTAAATGAAAGAGTCATGGAATTTTATGTAGAGATTGCCCTCATGTAGAGATTACCAGCTTTATGTTAGAAGAAGCTTTATGAAAGAAAGGAAAGATGGTAAGCTGGGACATGCCAGAGGTCAGCATTGCAGGGACATGCCAGAGGTATGAATAGTGTATAGTCAAGAGGAAATTTGGATGAAGGAACATATTTATTGGATACAGTTACTGTAGAGCAATAGAGTAAATTTTACAGAGGGGAGTTTAGGGTATGAGGTACACACACACACACACACACACACACACACACACACACACACACACACACACTATGCTTAGGAGACTTTTGACATATTTGATAACATTTTCCAGTATTTAAGGATATATTTTGGAGGGCGGGAGGGAAAGATGAAATTTTATGAAAAACCACAGTTATATTTACTAGTTGTGATTAGTGTCTTTATAACACTAACTGGGAACACTACATTTTGAGAATATCATTAGAAGTTCTGGGATTCTGAAGCTTGAAAGACATTTAACTGACACTGAAAAAGGAAAGTTACGTGTGGCAATGATATTGTGGGTTATAAGAATAATGAAAAGTTAGAGAATAAAGTCACAAATTCCTGGTATGAAATGACGGTTGATCCCAGAAGCACTCCCAACTGAAGCCTGTGAATCATGTAATATTGTTTGTCTACAGAATAAAATTTGTACGCATTTTATATTTTATGAATTAACTTCCCATGCATTTTACTATATGAAAAAGGAAAAAACAACAACAAAGTACAAGAGCAAGACTTTCAAAATATTAGCAGCAATTTGCATAAAAGTAAATTTATGGTCAGGATAAAATGTTATTTGCTGAAAGCAAATCTGAAATCTTAAACTTTAATTTGAAATGTTAAATTCTTTAATCAACATAGAGATGTTAGAAATGCTTGTCTTAAATTAATAACTAATACTTTTATGGTCACTTTTGCATGTGATTCTTTGGTTATATATTTTTTTAAATTGAATTTATTGGGGTGACATTGGTTCATAACTCCATTTGAACCATATCTTAAAGAGGATGCAACTGTTAATTAATTGTATTTGGATTCTGAAGCTTCAAAAGACATAGTTGGAGTACTTTTATCTTAGTGGAAGGAAGTGTGAAGAAGGTAATGTTCTCTGAGGAAAAAAAAATGAGTTAGGTCAGCATTGCAGGTAGTTTTTATTTTATTTATTTATTATTTTTTTTGTTAATCCTCACCCGGGGATATTTTTCCATTGATTTTTAGGGAGCATGGAAGAGAGAGGGAAAGACAGAAACATTGATGTGAGAAAAACACATTGATTGGTTGCCTCCTGCATGCACCGACCAGGGCCTGGGTTGGGGATAATCCTGCAACCAAGGTACATGCCCTTGACCGGAATCGAACCCAGGATCCTTTGGTCTGTAAGTCAGCGCTCTATCCACTGAACCAAACCGGCTAGGGCTACAGGTAGTTTTAGAACATTTAACCATTTTATATATTTTCCAGCCATAGTTCCATTTATTTCAGTCAGATTTAATTGATTGCTGGAGAGTGTTGTTGATTTGGGGATGTGTAATTTGGTGCTTTTGATTTGTTTTCTTTATCATTTTTAGACTAGAACTGTAATGAAACCCTGATAAATATGACTGAGTAATATCTTCAGTTATTCTGACTATTTGAACCTATTACTAAATGATCTGTTTCCAGTGATGATTCTATATTCATTTAAGTACCTTTGGTTAGCTGCTGGAAGAAAGAAGATACTATAGAGTAAAATCAAGAGCTATAGCTCTTCTGGGTCTTTTTGAGTGAGTCCTTATCTTGAATCAAACATAATAAAATTTTGATTATTTTTTTCTCTTACAAAAAAAGTATAAGTATCAAAAACCTGGAAATGATATATCAGTTTTTCCAATTAAGATGTTGAGATCAGAATCTTGAGAAGTAAACATGTTTATTAAAAAGCCCATCTGGATATAGAACTACCAAAACATATTATTGAATTATTGGTAAATACGAATTTGTTCATAATTTTACCTAACTAGTCAGGGCACATGATGAAAGGTACTTCTGCTTATTTATATGTTCATTGTATTTCCACTTTTTAAAGCAATTTAACTTTTGTTCAGTGAAATTCTTCTGGTAAAATTTTTTATATGTTTAAGACTTTATATTTTTTTTTTTATTTTTTTTTTAAAATATATTTTATTAATCTTTCACAGAGAGGAAGGGAGAGGGATAGAGAGCTAGAAACATCGATGAGAGAGCGACATCGACCAGCTGCTTCCTGCACACCCCCCACCGGGGGATGTGCCCGCAACCAATGCACATGCCCTTGACCGGAATCGAACCCGGGACCTTCCAGTCCGCAGACCGACGCTCCATCCACTGAGCCAAACCGGTTTCGGCTGTTTAAGACTTTATATTTAACTAGAGGCCCAGCGCACAAAATCGTGCACGGGTAGGGTCCTTAGGCCTAGCTTGCGATCAGGGCCATCTTCTGCCCATTCGCCAGTCCCCAGTCCCGTCCTGCCACCGCCACTGATCGATCGGAGCCTGCGGGCTGGGGGGAGGGACCAAGAGGTTGGCCGTTCTGCCTGCTCGCCAGTCCCCAGTCCCACCCCACCACCACCCACCTGGTCTCCCGTGGTTTCCCTTTGGCCATGCTATGATTGGAGCCTGTGAGTGGGGAGGGGCGGGGAGGGACTGAGAGATGGTCAATGCATCTCATAGCGACTTGTTCGAGCAGTCGTTCCGGTCATTATGGTCACTGGGCTTTTATTATATAGGATAATAATGCTCATATATTTTAAAAATTTATTTATTTTTCAAATTTTAAATCTTTATTGTTGAAAGTATTACATATATTCCCCCTTTCTCCCCCATTGACCCCTTCCAGTCCACCCCCACCCCCCGCCCCAGGTGCTAATATATTTTATTTAAGAAAAACATCTAAATGCTTAAATTACCTATCATACCTGAGCAAAAATAATTTAAAAAAGAAATAATTATAGTTATCTTGGTAGATGATCAGCTAATTAGTGGTAAATTAGATTCAATAAATGCACACACTCAAAGTTTTAATGAGTTTTCATAGAATTGTCAATTTTTTACTGTATAAGTTAAAAAATTATTTTCCTTTCCAGAGTATTGAGTTTTTAAAATATTATTGATATTTTTTGTTTGTTTATATATTTAAATTTGTGAATTCTGCAAATTGTCCTACTGTCTAGTATGTGATTGAGATTGCGATGTTTTCTATTTTTAGATATTTCCATGTGAAACATTTAGAGAAGTAATACTGCACATCTTTCAAGCAGTCAATGACCTTATCTTTTGCCAAAATCAAATGACATTCAATACTGATACTATGGAGAGAGGAATCAAAATAGGCACCTAATTATAATTACTCCCCCCCACCCCCCGCTGTCATTATATCACTACGTGCAGAACAACTGATTTTTAAGAGATCATACAACTGCTGGATTTGGCAGGTACAAAAGGTTTTTTTCTTTGCTTCCCTCTCCCTCCCCCTTCCTGCTTTCATCACATGTAGGATTTATTGGAACAGTTCAGACTGACCTCTTTCTTGAAAGATTTAGTTCGAATTTTAATAGTTTATAGGAAATAGTAGAAGTGAAAGGAAAGTTAATATGTTTATGATTGCTTCATATTTTCAGTAATCCTTAACATTTATGGTGCAGTTCAGTTGTTAAGAGAGTAAGGATAGTTTTAGGTAATTTTGGGGAAATGACTATAAAAGTTTGGACCAAATACTATGCAATTAGCTTCCAGAGTTACTGCTTTTGGAATAAAATCAACTGTGAACAACATGAAGGCAGAGACTATATCTTCTTAACTATTCTGACCTAGTACCCAGGACTGTGCCTCACACATAATATATAGAAGTTATTGAAATAGTAAAGGAAGATAGGGTGGGAGGGAAGAAGGAGGAGTCAAAATTCTAACTTGATTGGACCAAGTGATAAATTCCATGTTATCCTGCTGTGTTTTTTTTTAGCTGATATATTGCTCTCCTAGACCAATAATAGGCATATGGTTTTTAACAGAGCACGAACATAGTATGACTTTGAGAACCTTTCAATATATTTTTTATTGATTTTAGAGAGAGAGTGAGTTCCCGGTCTTCCTCCCCTCTGACAGCTGTCAGTCTATTCCATGTATCCATGCCCCTGTTTCTATTTTGTTCCTTAGTTTATCTTATTATTAGATTCTACATATGAAAGAGGTCATATGGTATTTGTCTTTCTCTGGCTGGCTTATTTTACTTAGCATAATAGTCTCCAGGTCCATCCTTGCTGTCACAAAAGGTAAAAGTGCCCCTTTCCCCCCCCCCTCCTCCCCAGCTGAATAGTATTCCATTGTGTAAATGTACCACAGCTTTTTTATCTACTCATTTACTGGTGGGCACTTGGGCTATTTCCAGAGCTTGGCTATTGTAAATGATGCTGCAATGAACATAGAGATGCATATATCTTTGTTCTTCTTTCTCAAGATTGATAAGGCTATTTGGGGCTTTTTTTGGTTCCATGTAAATTTTTGGAATATTTGTTCTATATCTATGAAATATGCCATTGGTGTTTTAATAGAAATTGCATTAAATCTATAGGTTGCTTTGGGTAGTATGGACATTTTAATGATGTTAATTCTTCCAGGCAATGAACACCATATATGTGAAGCACATTTTTATATAGCTGTTTCAACATTTTTGTAATGAAAGTTGAACATATTTTTATGTGCCTATTGGCCATTTGTATATATTCTTTGGGAAATATTTATTCAAATCTTTTGCTAATTATAAAATTGGTTTGCCTTTTCATTGTTGTTAGAGCTCTTTATGTATTGTGGGTACTAAAACTTTATTAGATATATGATTTGATAATATTTTTCCCTTTTGTAAGTTTTGCTTTCTTGATAGTATCCTTTGATACACAAATATTTTAGTTTTGATGAAGTCCAATGTATCTATTTTCTTGTTTGTTATTTTGGTGTTGTATCTAAAAAACTATTGCTAAATCCAA
The DNA here is from genome assembly GCF_027574615.1 of Eptesicus fuscus. NCBI lineage: Eukaryota > Metazoa > Chordata > Mammalia > Chiroptera > Vespertilionidae > Eptesicus > Eptesicus fuscus. The sequence goes on along the minus strand of NC_072485.1, from coordinate 53,250,452 downwards.
AGCCAGGAAGATTTAACCCTATGTTTTCCTCTAAGGGTTTTATAGTTCAGTTCTTACACCTAAGTGTTTGGTCTATTTTGAGTTAATTTTTTTTTGTATATAGTGTGCAGAAGTATATTTTATAGGTTTATATCCACTTTCCATGGCACTATTCTTTCCCTATTGAGTAGCCTTGGCACCCTTGCTGATCATCAGTTGACCATAGATGCATAAGTTTACTTCTAGGCTCTCATTTTCTATTTCATTTATTTATATGTCTATCCTTATGCCAGTACCACACTGTTGTGATTACTGTAACTTTGTAGTAAATCTTGAAATTAAAAATTGTGAATCCTCCAACTTAGTTCTTGTTTTTCAAGATTGTTTTGGATATTCAGGGTTCCTTGAAGTTTCATATGAATTTTAAGATCCACTTTTCCATTTCTGCAAAAAAGACCATTGGATTTGAATAGGGATTGTATTGAATCTGTATATTTATTTGGGGAGCATTGCAGTCTTAACAATATTAAACCTTATAATCTATGAATACAATATATCTTTCTATTTATTTAGGTCTTCTTTAATCTCTTCCAGTAATGTTTTATAAATCTTATAATTACTGTTTTACTCTTTTAAATAATATAGTGAGGTGCCTGGCACACAAAGTTACTTTGAATCAGTCAAGTGAGTCTTACTTTTAAGGTTTTTTAGTGAGGCAGTATGTACTAAGAATAATAATGAGACCTTTTTGTTGACTCTTCTCAATGTAAATGTATTATGAGTTATTTTTACAATATGATAAAATTTTGTATATTTTATTAGATGTATTTTTTTAAGCTTTATTGTTGAAAGTCTTACAAATTTTCCCCCTTTTCCCCTGTTGACTCCCTCTACTCCACTCCTGCCCAATGTATCTTATGTGCTGTGTTGTTTTATTAATTGTATCTAATGTAGAGTTGAAAATGTAGTATGATGGACAAATCATTGTTTTAAATGGCCAATTATTGATCCTGAATTGATTCATTTTATTTTTAAATATATATTTTTAATTGATTTTAGAGAGGAAGGGAGAAGGGAGGAAGAGATAGAAACATCAATGATTAGAGACATTGATTGGCAGCCTCCTGCACCCCACCTCCCCCTGGGGATCGAGCCTGAAACTAGGGCCTGTGCCCTGACCAGGAATCAAACCATGACCTCCTGATTCATAGGTCAATATTCAACCACTGAACCACACTGTCTGAGCTGAATTGATTCATTTAAAAATTCCCAATTATGTGGCCCTGGCTGGTGGCTCAATGGCTTGGAGTGTCATTTTGTACACCAAAAGGTTGCGGGTTTGATTTCCAGTCAGGGCACATACCTAGGTTGCGGGTGTTTCTTTCTCTCTCTCTCTCTCTCTCTCTCTCTCTCTCTCTCTCTCTCTCCCTCTCTCTCTCTTAAATCAATAAAAACATATCCTCAGGTGAGATTTAAAAATAAAAAATAAAAAACTAAAATTCCTAATTATGTGTTTACCTGAAACTATGTGCTTTTTATCTGTACATTGTTATATTATGTTAACGTAGACAAAAGTAGAACATAGGCTCAAAAAATGTAGTGCTACTGGTTTTCAAAAACTAATCATAATTCAAAATTATCCTTGAAACTTCATTTTTTATTTTTGTGTGAGGTTTTTCTTGATATCTTATAGGAAGAATATGTTTATTTTAAAAAGTGGCATTTGAACAAATTTGTTTTCACCAAATGACATAATACTATTATCATTTCCCTTTTATATCTCTTTCCTGCTTAAACATGAACCCTAATATAAAATAAAAAGTTAGAGATATTAATTTTTATAGTGAAGTAAAATATTTCATGATTTCAATGAGGGTATGCTATCTTTAAAATATTTTTTACTTTATTTATTTACTAGAGGCCTGGTGCACAAAATTCGTGCACTCAGGGTGGGTACACAAAATTCCTGCACCCTCTCATAGTCCAGGAGCCCTCAGGGGATGTCTGACTGATGGCTTAGGCCTGCTCCCCATGGGGAACGGGCCTAAACCAGCAGTTAGACATCCTTAGCGCTGCCACGGAGGCAGGAGATGCTCCAACCACCAACACTGCGCTCACCAGCCATAAGCCTGGCTTCTGGCTGAGCAGCGCTCCTCGTGTGGGAGTGCACTGACCACCAGGGGGCAGCTCCTGTGTTGAGTGGGATTGGGCTGAAACTGGCTCTCCGACATCCCCTGAGCGGTCCCAGATTGTGAGAGGGTGCAGGCCAGGCCAAGGGACCCCACTGGTGCATGATCAGGGCCGGAGAGGGACGCAGGAGTTTGGCCAGCTGGGGAGGGACCACAGGAGTGCTCCAGGGCATGCCTGGCCCATCTCGCTCAGTCCTGATAGGCCGGACCCCAGCAGCAAGCTAATCTACCCGTCGGAGCATCTTCCCCCTGGTGGTCAGTGCATGTCACAGTGAGCAGTTGAGTGGTCTTAGCATATCATTAGCATATTATGCATTGATTGGTTGAACGGATGACTGGACAACCAGACACTTAGCATATTAGGCTTTTATTATATAGGATTATTCATTTTTTTCTTGGAATGCTTCACAAATTTGTGTGTCATCCTTGCTCAGGGACCATGCTAATCTTCTCTGTATCATTCCAATTTTAGTATATGTGCTGTGAAAATGAGCAAAAAATCTTTTTTACTTTAAATATCTTTATCTGAGGATGAAAATATAGCAACCATTGCTGGAAAGCAGTAATGGGGAGTTCATAGGTAACTTTTAAGCATGTTTTTCATTTTTTACTTCTTCAGAATTCAAATATCAGAATGACTTCAGATCTTAAGATATAAGAGTTTGATGCATTATAGAATTGTACCCCTGAAACCTGTATAATTTTATTAACCAATATCACCCCAATAAATTCAATAAAAATAAATTTAAAAAGGAGAGCATTTACATTTCTAAAAGTCAAAAGAAAAGAGTTTGTTGGTCTTAATCCTCTTCATTGAGCATTCTATTAATCTTCTATCTTACCTAAGTTTTAGGAATATACAGTTTCTCAGCCATCATAGTCACATAGCATCTTACTCAGTCTCACGGATTAAATTATTCTACAAATTTAAAGATATATTTATTTAATTTTAAATATCATGTTTCCAAGGTACTGACATTATATACTTTTAATTTATATTGAACATTTTAATTATTTTTTTCTGAAAGAATATAATCAGTGTGCTAAGTGTTATGTTTTATACTGATGAAGATATGTAATTTTGTGTCTAAGTATTTTTTGATAATATGGGCATCAATATTAAATGAAATTTTATCTCAGTGATTTCATTTCCTTGGAAACATTTCTATCAGAAATATGTATTGTACTTGTATTATGCTGAACATGATGAAATGTTCTCTTTTCCTTGTTTTGTCCTTATTGCAGCAAACACCAAAAGCTTCAAAGTTTAATTTAAACTGAAATGTTTCTCCATAGAATAAACAGAATATCTCAACTGTGAAGGGTGATTACACTTTGTGAATTTGTTCTAAGACCTTTGTAATTCACAACTCATAGCATTGTGTGTCTGATGCTAAAAACATTGGCATATCATGTTATAAAAGAGAGGGCATTATTATTTTAATTTTATTTATTGATTGATTGATTTGAAATCTTTATTGTTGAAAGTATTACATCTGTCCCCCTTTTTATCCCCATTGACCTCTTCTAGCCTGCCCCTATCCTCCACCCCAGGCCTTCACCACACTATTGCCTGTGTCAATGGGTTATGCATATATCCATACAAGTTCTTTGTTTGATCTCGTCCCACCCACCCACCCAGCCCCACCTTCCCTCTGAGATTCAACAGTCTGTTCCATGCTTCCATGACTCTGAATCTATTTTGTTCCTCAGTTTATTTTGTTCATTAGATTTCACATATGAATGAAATCATGTGATACTTGTCTTTCTCTGACTGGCTTATTTCACTTAGCATAATACTCTTTCGGTGCCTCCATGATGTCTCAAAGGGTAAGAGATCCTTCTTTTTTTACTGTTGCAAAGTATTCCATGGTGTAAATGTACCACAGCTTATTTATCCACTCATCTACTGATAGACACTTGGCTATTTCTAGATCTTAGTTATTGTAAGTTGCACTGCTAAGAACATAAGGGTACATATGTTCTTTTTGATTGGTGTTTCGGGTTTCTTAGGATGTATTCCTACAAGTGGGATCATTGGGTCAAATGGCAGTCGCATCTTTAATTTTTTGAGGAAACTCCATACTGATTTCCATAGTGGCTGCACCAGTCTGCATTCCCACCAGCAGTGTACTAGGGTTCCCTTTTCTCCACATCCTTGCCAGAACTTGTCATTTGTTTGTTTGTTGATGGTAGCCATTCTGACAGGTGTGAGGTGATACCTCATTGTCGTTTTAATTTGCGTCTTTCTGATGATTAGTGACTGAGTATTTTTTCATATGTCTCTTGGTCATCTGTATGTCTACTTTGGAGAAGTGTCTATTTAGATCCTTTGGAGAGGGCATTATTATTATTAAGTTTTTAATCCTCATCTGATGATATTTTTTTATTTTATTTTATTTTTAAAAATTTGTTTTATTGTTGAGAGTATTATAAATGTCCCCCACTTCTCCCCTTTTGTCCCCCACCCATCTCCTTCTCGGGATCGAACCTGCAACCTAGGTATGTGCCCTGACTGGGAATCAAACCTGCAACCTTTTTGTTGCATAGGACGATGCTCAAACAACTGAACTACCCAGCTGGGCAAGAGAGGACATTTTTTAACTCTACCTTTGTCTCATTGAGACTTCATTTTATTTGGACTTATATATTAAGATATATTATCTTTTTTTATAAAGTAATTAATTATAACTGTTTTTTATGAAATAATTTTACTGTTACTCTGAATATATATTGTTATTTAAAAAAATTTGAATCATGATATAATGGATATGTTCTAAATAAGACTCAGTAAGTGATTGAGATTTGCTAAGGAGACTATAGGAACCCACAGTTTTCTTTCATTATTAAGTGACTTAGATTACTACTAGATGTAACTACATTAGACACCAGGAGTGAATGATTTTTACAGAACTGAGTAAACTGTTCTGGTTTTGGAGAACTGACTTTAGAGCCCAGTGCAGATGAGATTCAGGTCATGGTGTAACTGGACAATCGATGAATCTGGGCTGCCTATCACTACTTGTGCCAATGAAGCAAAGACAGGGTTGAATCATATATGAGCGTTTATTCCAATACTGCCAGCAGTCTGGGAGAGCAGCAGGTCATCCACAAAAATCTGCTCTGCAGCCCCCCTAAACTAGCCACTTGGGTAGGGCAAAGATTACATGGGGAAGTAGGGATACAGGAATGGGGAAGTAGGCAATGCCACCTCTGGTGGGACTCCATTGTTTGGGCAATAAGGTTGTTAATCTTCCCATGATAATAGGCAGGTCTTGAATGAGAGTGGACCACATCTCAAGGTTGACTCCAGGTCCAAAGTTGACTCCCAGGCCCAAGGTTGACTCCCAGGTCCAGGGGACATACAACTCCCAGCAGTTTAGAATGTCCGTTTTTTAACCAACATAAGACAATCATGGAAAACAGAGCATGATTAATATTTCCCACAAGCATAGCTAGTCCTCAATATTCTATTTCTGTCTGTAACAATGGGATTATGAGCCAGTTAGCTTTGCTTTATTATTATTATTATTTTTTATCATACTTTGGATTAAAAAAATTCTAGTTGGATAAACAAACCCTTTCCTGAATAGAGTAGTGTTAACAGAGAGTTCCTGGGGGATTAGTTCACTTATCATTTAAAAAAAATTAATTTGAAGAGAAAGCATACAAGGAAATCTGTTGTTTCCTTGGAATAGGAAGCCATTCCAAGCCTTTTTAGGTTGTAAAATGCTAAGTTAGCCTTCCCTGTCCGCATCTTCAGTGGTTTATGTTGAAGCTTTGAGGCACAGTTTAGAGAATGAGTTTTGAATTCAGAAGACTTGCATTTATGTCCAGATTCCCACACTTAATAGCTGTATGACTTTAAACTTCATATTCTTCATTAAAAAAAAAAAATAGAATATTTATCCCATAGGGTTGAGCTATGTATGTTAAATTAGTTAAGACATGAGTGGAAAACCTGACACATAGTAGAACTCAATAAATGCATATTGAATGAGATTATATGGCCATCTCAAATCCTTCTTTCAGGTTTTTTAAGTATTGTTTTCTTAGATGCAAACATCCTTATTATTGATATGTTTATATCTTTGTGTATGTTTAGTCTTTGTTGCTTTTATATTTGAAGGATAACTGGGTATAAGATTATTGGGTCACACTTACTTTCAGGATTCTAGAGTTTTGCTCTATTTTTTCCCCAGACATTTAATGTTGGTGAAGCAAGGGCAGAGGTCAGCAACAACCCCTTCCATTTCCAAGTTTGCAGGTAATTTTTTTTTTTTACCTGTAAACTTTTAAATTACAAAGTATATCAGAATACATTTTAGCATTAATATTTATATTTTACCTTTTCTTGGGGACATGAACTACTTTATTTTTTTTGAAAGATTTTACTTTTTCCCTTGAATTGTCGCAGTACTTAGAATGATCTTTTTATTTTATTTATTTTATTTTTATATTAATCTTTGCCTGAGGATAATTTTCCATTGATTTTTAGGGAGAGTGGAAGAGAGAGGGAACGACAGAGAGAAACATCGATGTGAGAGAAACACTTCAATTGGTTGCCTCCTGCATTGGTTGCCTTCTGCATGCCCCAACCAGGGCCCAGGCCTCACATAAGCCTGCAACCAAGGTATGTGACTTTGACTGGAATCGAACCCAGGACCCTTTGGTCCAAAGGCCAACACTCTATCCACTGAGCCAAACCAGCTAAGGCATGGATTACTTTCATGTGTTATATATAAGTAATTTTCTGTGGAGGTTCATTTAAAAAAATTCTCTTCTTCAGAATCAGTAATTATAAATGTTGTATCTGCATTGTTTTCCTAATTATCAGTTTTATACCCAATATTTTCTGTTCCTTTTTTGCCATTTCTTTTTAAGCGATTTCCTCAATTCTCCCTCTATGCCCTAGTTTCTGTTGTTAACACATTTTTTTTTCTTCCTCTACATCTAATGAGAGTTTTATCTTTGGCTTGATTTTCCTTCTTCCCTTTCTTTCCTGAGTCTGCCAGCTCACTTTTCAACTACTGTTGTCTTATCTCTTCTTTGATCTCTTTATCTTTTCTTTGAGTTCTTTCTTTTCTCCCTCACAGAGATCATGTTATTTTTATTTGAGACTGAGGCGAAATAATTGTCTAAATTCTTCCTTTGTTTCCTTGAGCAAGGGAGGAAATTACTATTCTTTTAATGTGTGATCTGTGTCTTTAATATCTCATTTTCCATTATGTATTTATATAGTTCCTGTGCTAATTCCTTTCTTACTGCTTATCTTCAGATGGGGGCATATTTATACTGGATATTTATTTGCTGAAAAACAACATTAGGAGGGGCAAGTTTAGCACTTTTAAAATTGGTATTTGTTGTCATGAAAAACCTCAATGATTTTTCTTACATTCTGCTTATATCTCTTCTTAGTTTCTGGCATTAGAAGTTTGGTGTGGCTTACAATGAACCACCTTAAGTCAGGCTATCTGTGCTGTGATCTGGTCATCTCTGCTTCCTTTCCTTCACCCCAGGCAGTGTTTTAGGAGATTAGATTATAGACAAGATGGTATATCTGTATATTTCTTCCTTGTTCAGCTCAACTTCACCTGCAGTTCCTGTGTGGAACTGAGTCTTCACAGGAATATTCCCCACTTCTGCTGTCTCTCATGCACCTAGATCATATCACTTTAATCAAAGGATCATTTGATATTCTTTTGGACTGAGGTATTTACTTTTAGAGAAATTGATTCTTGCTTGAGGTCTGAGGAGATAGGTGTCATCTTGTAATTATTCTCCTTTATTCTGGTTTAGATTTCAATATATTTGGCAAATATTCTTCATTTTGTTGTGTGAGCTTGTATGTAGATATTTCATTTCTTCAGTAAGGATTCCCCCCGGCCCCCACATTTTTCATTCTTTTTGGTTGTTTTCAAGGCAGAAGAGTTGAGAAAAAATTGCTTCATCTTTGACCAGAATTCTAAATTGTCTCTTTAAAAAATATTTATAAATATATTCTATACTATTTTCAAGTCAATTAAACCTTTCCTAACACTTATTGAGTATCTGCCATGTGGTAAGCCTGTCCAGTGAGTTTTATCTATATAGGTATATAAAAGGCTAATATACTAAGCGTCCTTCCCTCCATCCAGGTAATGATGTCATGTAGCAATGCCTGGTTTCCTCTCCCTAGTGACTAGCGACTAGCCTCCTTGCAGTTTCTTCAGCCCAGGAACACGACTTGCTTTATAGCCAGGTGGAAACACTTTATACTGTAACCAAATGTCTGTGAAGCATTTTCCCATGCCTCATCTCATTTGATCATCACAGAAGTCTTGGAGTAGGTAGATAGGAGACTCGATGGAATCCTATTTTCTTTTCATTAGCCAGAAAATGAAGATTTGGAAAGTTTAGAAACTTGACCCGACTGAAAAGAAATAAGAAATGGTGGACCTTGAAAATGACTTCAGGTTTTCTCACTGCGCAGAATATAGTCAAATACTGCTGCAGTTAAGTATTTTACCCTTTGTCTCCCTGTGTGATCTACAATAATAATCTGCTTTGTGTTGATATTTACTGCTGTGTTGCTGACAATTACCTGAAAGAGAAGTTGGGGTGCTTCACTAGGCTGGGAAGAGTTTAGCTAAATCAGAAAGCAGGTCTAATTAAGCAAGTTTATTCTATATCCATAAAAGGCTAAGTTGACTCGTGCATGCGCAATGCATATAAAGCTCTTGCTGGTGCCAATCGAACGCGTGTGTTTCCATCTCTCATTGTTGATCGTGAATTTGGTTGACACTTCTATTATAAAGGGCAAATAGCGATTTTAAAATCTTTCTTCTAATTAATTTCCTTTTAATGTGCACAAATTCGTGCATCAGATCACTAGTATAACTATAATCTCCCTTAATCTTATGTTTTCAATATTACCTCATTTAAAAATTAAAAATCCAAAGCTCAGAGAAATTAACTAAATAGTCCAAGGTCACACAGAAGATCTAGAATTAAAACACTATATTTTTTTCTGCTACACCCCATCTAGTCCCTATTGGCATAATTACAGATTTTGGTTAAGATATTTTATGTATATTTCATAGTTAGATTTCTTACTGCCACCTTTTGACTAATTTGAGTTTGATAAATGTGTTTATATATACCATCTACCTACAAACATAAATAATAATATTAATAATAATAATAATAGGTCATAGGTTTACCTTGTACCTGAGTATGCACAGACACATACTATATTAGTAAAATTTTTCTCCCATTTGGGTTATCTGTGAAAGGGACCAGTGGAACTTTAGGATAATTATTTATTAGAATAATCCACTGGTGCCTGAGCATGAAGAGGATAATATTTCTGAGATAGATTACTTTTGCATCAAATGATCCTTTTTAATTTGATCTACCATGTGACTTATTTGACAGTTTGAACTGCAGAAAAATATCCAAAGCCATCTTAGGTAAACATAGCTTAGTAATTTTATTGGAAGATTATGATTAGTTAGCTATTTAGAAACATTTAGGGAAAAAGTAGGTGGGGTCAAAGAGAAGAATAATCAGGCTCAGGTTGTATGGATAACTGACTGCTCCAGTTTTTTTTTTTTTTTTTTTCTATATCTGGGAAAATACTTGCTTGTTTTTCTTTAAAAAATTTCCCCCATTGTGTTCTAGAGTAATAGGATCTTCAAATACACACAAACAAAATAGCATGGTACATTTGTACATGGTTTAATTACTAGTAATGAGCTACACTACTTAGAGATTGTTTGCTTTTTCTTTAGGAGCAGTTTAGCTAACTGGCACGGAGGCCTGCTATGAGATTCTCCAGCTTTCTGTTGCAAGAGCTAATGTCCCATGGTGTGCCTCTACAACTCCAATTACTACTGACTTGGTGGTTAGAAAGTTTTCTGCTGGCTTAATTATGTATCTAATCAGTTTAAAATTACTGGATTAAAAAAAAACACCAATAACAACTAGAAGTTATATTGCTACAATAGAGTGTTAATATTTCAAATAGGGTTACAATTGTGGTAGTAATTGGCAGGCAGAGTCATAATGGTCTGGAGCCCCAAAGGCGTGACTCAGATGAAAAATGACTTCTTAAATATGTTGAGAGCAACTCATTCAGGTGCATTAGGGATGGCATTTTTTAAAAATATATTTTTAAATTTTATTTTAAAAAGCACTCGATGACCATAAACTAGTGACTGCCAGACTCACAGCAGGCACTGTCGTGAGTCCATGGTAGTATTTAGGCAGCTACAAAAAAACTGGGTGTGCACTTTTTAAAGAAAAGGGAAACACCCTAGTGCTTTTCTTACGGCCTGTGAAATCAGAGTCTAAGACGTTTGCCCCTGAGGCAAGCTATTTTTGTCGGTGCTCTTGCCTTGAGACGTGCTATCAATTTCTCTTCTTATGTTCCAGTTCCTTGGGTTCTCATTCTCATACCTTCTCATTGTTGTGCCCATTCCTGTCTGTCTCTCTGTAAGTCCTTTTTTCATGGATGTTTCTCTCATTTTACTATACTTACCATTGCCCTATTTCACTTAGAAAGGTTAGCTATTGAAGTCTTTTATAGCCAGTCTTGGCTTGGCACAAGCACAGATCCCACTTGTTAAGTTAATGCTTAAAAGTTGACAGAGAAAAACAGTGTGTGAGTGTGGGGGTGAGGATAAGAGCAAGTGCTTTGGAGTCACCTACCCCTGGACCCCAGACCTTTATTTACACATCTTCAGAATACTTTTGCACAAATTACATTACTGTTCTGAGCCACAATTTTCTAAAATATGGAGATAATACCTTTTTACTGGATTGGTGTGAGGTGTAAGTTATATAAAGTACAGCTAGTACAAGGATAAAAAACACACTAAATGTGGCTTATTGTGCTACCAATCACAATTGCTTAGATGAAGTATACTTTCTCCTCCTGACTGACTGGGTCTTGGCCATGTCACTTGTGAGCAGTATCTTTTAGAAGCATTGCAAGTTTCTACCAGACCTCTTATTCCCTGCGCCCTCTTTTATAAGAAGAACATGCTTCAGACATAGGATGTATCCTCAGCCCCAGATCTAGAATAAAGAGACAATGAAGCAGACTTGAATCTGACCTACATCCTAGAGCAGAGACACAGGTAGTATGAGCAGAGAAATAAATATCTGTTGTTGTAAGTCACTGAGGTTTTAAGGTTGTTATACAAGATAATACCATTTCTGTTAGTAGTTTCTGTATTTGTCAACTTGGCTGCAGCCACAAAGAATCCCAGTCAGTGTCTTTAAACAACAATCACTTATTTCTCAGTCATGAGTCTTCAGGTTGGCTGTGGCTCTGCTTGGCTCTCTGGCATATGTCATTTCAATCTGTGATCCAGGGTGAGGGAGCAGCCCCTATCTGGGACATGCTGTTCTCGTAGCAGAGGCCAGAAGTACAAAAGGTTGATCCAAACTATGTAGGTGCATTTAAAGCTTCCATAAGGATATGGCGAATGTCACATCTTCTCATATTCCATTGGCCAAGTCACCTGTCCACGCCTGGCAGTGGGGCAGGGAAATACCGTCCATTTACTGGGAGGCACTGGAAGTCACATGTCGAAGAGTGACAACAGATTGTCGGGAACATAATACAACTGACCACAAGAGGCTTTCCACACATGCTAGCTTTCTTCTGTCTTCAGTACTTCTTGTGCCATTCTAGGATTACTGACAGGTTTAAGACACAGATACGTCTGGGAGAGGCAATAGATTAGTTTAATTTCTTCAGAGAAGATTCCTGCTGAGGGTACGATGGCAGCAAAAAAAAAAAAGAAGAAACAAAATAGTTAAGTATTGCAAGTTGGTTAGACCCATGCACATTGAGTATGATTCCCAGAAAAGCATCGGGGAAAAGGTTTCACCTTGGAAATTTAATTTTTATGACACTGTCAGGCTCCCGGGATCCTGAAGTGAAATGGCTGTGGTAGTGGCCCTTTCTGTTTGACTAATTGCCCTAGGTTGACTTTTTTCCTCTCCTCAGTGCTCTAGGAATTTTTATGAGCCTCTTAAAAGTAACTGAGATGTCAGTCAGTATACTTGCAACGAACAGGTGATATCTCTAGTCTGGGTGTTGCCCATGAGTGAAAAGTCCCTTTGGCCACGGGAGCTTCTTCTTTGGATTGGCATCCACAGTGCTAGGGCATAAAAGCTAATTTAAAAAGTATTTTATTTATTATACAATCTGCCAAGGTTCCCTTTCCCTACATTTATGCCTGTCTATATGGGTCAAGGTATCTTAGAAGGGTTCTGGGGAAACTAGAACTTAATGCCACATTTAAATTCATTCTTGACCTTAATTTCTCTTCTCTGTCTTATGTCTTGACTTTCTTGTCACTTTTTAAATATATGAGTCTTCTTTTAAGCAAGCCGGGTAGAGGAGAAGATGCATTGACATTCAGATAAATTGTACCTTTAAACTTAGTATTGCATCATGAAAGTTAGAAGAAAGGTTTCCTTTATGAAGTGTAGCCTATTGACTAAACCTTGGAAGCCATGGTTAATAATATGTTGGATTTTTATCCTAACCACTGAAAATGAAAGCTTTTCTTCCCCCTCTCTGCTTTGATCCTCATTTTCTCAAAACCTGGCACGTGGGGAGATCAATAGCCTTTTTCTCCCTTTCTTACTGTGATATGTACTTTTCCTCCAGAAGAAAGGTGCAACAGGAATACCACTAGTGATATAGGTACAATGGGGAGATCTGCTCAGATATGAATAAATTATGCCTTGGATAAGGAATTTACTTTCTGTCCAGCTTTTGAAGGACTTATGTTCATGAACTGAGTTCAAGAAATAGAGATTTGTGGAAAGACAGATACACTTCTTTTGCCCGGAAACATAATTATTGAAAAAGTTACTATTGTGTTTTTGAAAATAGAGGACATAAGTACAGCTTTTTAAATTATTTGTTTTAAAGAGGTTTCCAACAATTGAAGAAGAGATAAGTGATACGATGTGGCACGCAGCATAGCACGTATTACCCTCCAGTCCTTCATGGGAATGTGTTCCTATTCATTTCTTAGTTATGATTTTTCTGGGTGAAATTTGTTTGCATAGAGTTTTCCAATTTAAATTCAAAAGTCAGATTACAGAGCTCTTGCTATTCAGAGCAGTTCTTCTAAGCTTTGTAGGTGAAATTAAAATGAAAAAGGCAAGTCTGCTCCCCTCAATGAATTTATGGTCTAGTAAAGAGACAGTAGATATTACATAAATTATTACAATATGAAGCAAAACTTTTGTGTCCAAATGAAATATACAGCCCATGCTATCAGCATGCTAAAAGAATGGGAGACTACTTCCTGTTGGAAAACTTAACTCTCAGGAGGACTTCCTGGAGGAAGTAGCATTTGTATTCAACAGGTGAGAGGAATGGCATTCCATTTGTTATGCTGAAAGAACACGAATAAAGGTTTGAAGGTAGGAAAAGGCAGCTCACTTTGGGGAAGCAGGCAACAGTCCTATTCGGCTGAAGTTTTGCCTGCATTCAAGATGAGGCTGTGAAGGATACTGATGCCAGGTTAGTGAAGGCCTTGCTTGAATGGGATAGTAAAGATTTTGATTTTTATACTTAGAGGTGAAATGGAGCAAAATAGATTTTGGGCATGGTAGTAATACGGTTGTATTTATATTTAAGGAAGGTAACTAGGAAGATTATTGGTGGAGTGAGCAATGAATTAATTAACAGGAGAAGAGATTGGAATTAGAGATCTCAGTTAGGCTCTTTAGAAGTTCAGATGAGAGACAATAGGACTTAATTTAGGGCAGTGAGAGAGAAAAGGAAGAGATAAATTTGAGAATCGTTTTGGAAACGACATAATTTAATAACATTAGTTTCCACACTCAGATTCAAGATAAGTTTTGCAGATAGAATTCAGATGGTCTGGCAACCAGTTAGTTGGTTATTCGTGAATAACTTTAAGATGCTATGTTAAATGAATCCAGTCACAGTCTTTTTGAGTATCTGATGTGGCCATGAGATTAAGTTCTAGTACTGCAGGTGTTATCTATATGTATGTAAAATCTTTAGGTTATCTATAAGGAGTATTGGAACTTCTTTGCTGGCTCTCCCTAAAGCTCACACGAGGAAGCAAAAGTGCTGTTTTGAGTGATTAGAACAATATCTTGGTTGTAGAACTTTATATTTTCAAAGAATTCTTATTCTCTCATCATATCCCATTCTTTCAAAAACCCTGAAACAGTGAATATTATATATCATACATTTTAAAAGTTTGAGGAAACTGAGAAACGTTAAGTTCAAATGACATTTCTAAGGTTACATAGTCAGCTACCAGCAAAGAGTGCACAACTTTGGACTATTGGCCACTCTTACTTACCAATGTTACTCTGCTTTTACTAGTTTGCCATTTGACCTATTTTAAATAAAATCACAGTGTATAGCCATCCGAGATAAATCCTCCATTGTTTCTAATTCATTTTAATATCAATAATGTACTTTGTGGCATTAGAATATGTTTTTAAACCAACACTTTGCATTTAGATGGAATTGTGCTTCTCTGTTAAAAATCTTACGTGCCGATTAGGAATGCGAAACTCTCAATCAGATTCAAGTCTCCGCCTTTTTTATTTGTGAAATAGTGATCATTTCTTCACATTAGCTGGCATTGGGTTTCGCTGTAATGCTCTAGTGCTGTTCTTGCTGGAATCACAATTCTGGGCATTGCCAGGACTCATCTGTTTATCTTCCTCTGTCTTAAATGAGAATTTGTGGGTTGTTTTAGGTTTGTAAACCTTCTTACTCTATGTTGTGAGGATCCTCCTCTTTGCACTGTTTTGCATTATCTCCCAACATCCTTCTTTCTTTGCATGTGCGCATGTTTTAAAATCCTACGACTTTGTTTTCTTTCACTTTTAGTAATCTGCATCCCATGAGCTTATGTATACTTCCTGGTTACATTTTGGTCCTGGGTCAGAGATACCACCAGGTGCTGCCAGGATACCGCTGAGTGTGAAGTTGCACTAGTGCGTATTTATGTCTCCGTCACTTTCTGACCTAACAATGTGGTGCTTTCAGTGAGTTTTGCTTTTGGTACGGATAATGCTTCTGATTCATTTTTCTCAGGTTGTCGCATTGCTTCTGTTTCACATTTTTTCTTAGTAGATTGCATTTGCATTTTGAAGCATTGACTTTTTTTGTGGTAGTGACATTGAACTACTGATTTTGGTCACAATAACCCCGGAATCTTTCCCTTCTTGTGGACCAAGTTTACTCAGGGACTGGTTGGAAAAGTGCATTTTCAGATGCTTTTGTTATTTTTATTTATCACCAGTGATTTGCTTTTATTTACTTGAGTCCTGTGTATTAATGAGTAAATAAGCTCTAAGTTTGTAAATCAGGAGTCTTCACATTTTCTTGGTTCTTGTCACCTTTAGTGTCAGTAATTTTTTTTCCACAGGGACTCTGCTCCAAAAGAAATAACTAACAGTTCACTTTAGTACATAGCTGGAGTCAAATAACTTAAGTGTTCATGTATTAAAACCTTAGTTGCTGTTTGAAAGAATAAGACAGATAAATTGAAAGCAAAAAAAATGCTACTTTAATTTTATTCTTTTTAAAAAAATATATTTTATTGATTTTTTTTTTTACAGAGAGGGAGGGAGAGGGATAGACAGTTAGAAACATCAATGAGAGAGAAACATCTGATCAGCTGCCTCCTGCACACCTCCTACTGGGGATGTGCCTGCAGCCAAGGTACATGCTCTTGACCGGAATCAAACCCGGGACCATTCAGTCCGCAGGCCGATGCTCTGTCCGCTGAGCCAACCCGGTTAGGGCTAATTTCATTCTTAAATAATCACAATTACTGTTGAGATGTGTGTGTCTTTTGGGCACTGCACAACTCTTTCAAACACTGAAAACAGATTGGACATTGCCATACCCATCTCCAGTTCCGTATTCATTTTAGCACAGTTGCTTCTTATCACTGCAAAGACTGAAAACCAACTTTGCAAAGATATGATGATATAGCAATGAATGTAGTGTGATGTAAAATTGAAACTGTGAACTAATTTGGCTTTGTAGTTTACATAGTGATCAACAGATGTATCGCTGTGTTTCTCTTGAAAGGTTAAAATGCCTTGTAGAGTTTCCATGAGCTCTCTATGGTGTCCTGGTGCCTTAATACACTTAGGAACTATAGCCTTTGGTAGTTTTCTTTTGTCTACCTTGACAATGAATTTGTCTTGTGTACATCAATGTGTCTGGAAGATTTTAGGCACTCATTAAATTTGGGAAGGTTTCCATTGCCCTTAGGCAAGCAGTTGGTCCAAAGAGGTTGGGACAGAAATACAAAACAAAACATGTTCAATCTGCAGTTCTGGAACAAGACATATTTTAAAGTGCAGTACTTTGCTGAGTTACGTTTTGCCATGCTTCTTGCTTTCCTCTTGAATGAATTCTGACGACTGTTAAGACACTCATACAAGCTTGCCAAAGACATAGTTCAAAACCTTAATCTCCTTCCATTTGTTTTTAATGTGAGGAACTCATTTCAGACATCTGTTCTAAGAAAAACAATTAGAGACAAATTATGATGCAGTGGTCTTATCCTGAATGTTATTTTGCAACTTGGCTAGCTCCGGTGCTTTTAAGTTTTAGTAGCTTAATAGTCGTATTTCAAGGTAAACACTATGAGACAAGTATAGCTTCAAAAATCTTGTCATTAGTTGACTGAGTCACCTTGCTCTGATTCACCACTGCAGACAACCAAATTGGGAATAAGATTTTAGTGGGTGGAAGCAAGGGGTAACATCTGCTTCACTAGCATTCTACTCACTGAATGTACTATTTGTAGAGTTCTGGTAGTGCAATAACACACACACACACACACACACACACACACACACACACACACTCACACACTCACACACTCACACATACACAACACAGGTAAAGCTTGGACATATAAAGATCTCCTTTAGAGAAAGTTTTGATACATCCCAGTTCTGTTTTGACTTGGCTGGAATTTTTCTTGCTTAGAAAAGTTGGTTTCATCCTCCCTAGAGTGTGAAGTGCTAAATCAGTATTTTCCTAATTATGCAGAAGAGATGGCTTCTGAGGATGACACTGTATAGGTGGGAGTACTGGTGACTGAGGCTGTGGTAAACTTTGTAGTTCTGTAATCATCATCATCCAAAGCAATATGTGCTTTTGTGCCAGAGAACGGACAATAACATTTTTATTGATTTCAGGGAGGAAGGGAGAGATAGAAACATCAATGATAAGAGAGAATCGTTGATCAGCTGCCTGCCCCCTGCCTGCTACCTACTGGGGATCGAGCCCTTAATCCCAGGCGTGTGCCCTTGACTGGAATTAAACCTGGGATCCTTCAGTCCGCAGGCCGACGCTCTTTCCACTGAGCCAAACCAGCCAGTGGTTCTCAACCTTCCTAACGCTGCGACCCTTTAAGACAGCTCCTCATGTTGTGGTGACCCCCAACCATAAAATTATTTTCGTTGCTACTTCATAACTGTAATTTTGCTACTGTTAATGAATCGTAATGTAAATACCTGTGTTTTCGGATGGTCTTAGGCTCTACAGCCGCGGTTCTCAACCTGTGGGTTGTGACTGGTTCAGAACCGCTAGCAGGGTCGCCTAAGACCATCGGAAAACACAGACATTTACATTACGATTCATTAACAGTAGCAAAATTACAGTTATGAAGTAGCAACAAAAATAATTTTATGGTTGGGGGTCACCACAACATGAGGAACTGTATTAAAGGGTCACGGCATTAGAAAGGTTGAGAACCACTGAGCTAGGGCATAGACAATAATATTTTAAGGTAAAAAAATACTATTAGTTTCGAGGACAGCGTTTAGGTTGCTTGTAAACTTCCATGTAGTAGGAAGCTATCATTCTGAATGAAGCTCTTGTGTTATAATTATTAAAGAAACATGTTTGTATATGTTTCTGTGGATACTTAATTTTTTCCTCTTACTATTTTTTCCCCCTTTGCCTGGACAGTCATCTCAAATTGTTAACTTATGTTTTATTCAACAGAATCAGAATCTTAACTGAGATAAAATGTTTTTCTAGGTTTTGTTATATTGCCTTTAGTTAGTCTGCAAGAAGGATTGGTTACTGTCCCTAAACTCTTGGTCAATTTATCTACATTGAAAAATGGAGGATTAAAATTAATTGCTACATCGGAAATGTCTCTGTAATGGACCTCAAACCCAAGGCAATGGTGGTACTAGTCTCCAGTCTCCAAGACATAGAAACTTGTAACAATTGTGGCAACACATAACTTCAGAAGAACCTACCCTTCAAGGGTATCTTATTGGAAACATGAAGCAGGGTGTTAATAATAATAATATACCATAAAAAGATGAGTTCTTATTAAAATGGCCTTTGACTAGTAAATTAATACATTATCAAAATATTTTTCTCCAAGTAGGTTAATTAAATTGTTCTTTGCTCTAAAAATGTGGTATAGGGGGGAGAAGAAGGTGGGTGGAGGTGATAGAGGGCATAGAGGGGATAAAAGGTGATGGAAAACATTAAATTAAATTAAAAAATAAAAATGTGCTATAAAAATGTATTGAAGGCTCTGTACTAAGGTACTATATAAATTTATAAAAGGAAAGGGAAAATACAGGTTTTACCCTTAAGAGATTTACAATCTGAAGAAATGCATATTGAAACAATTTAAGAGTTGCCTGCCCAGCTGGTGTTGCTCAGTGGTTGAGTGTCAACCTATGAAGCAGGAGGTCACGCTTGGATTCTAGGTCAGGACACATGCTCGGGTTCTGGGCTCAGTCCCCAGTATGAGGCATGCAGGAGACAGTAATCGATGATTCTCATCATTGATGTTTCTATCTCCCTCTCCCTTCCTTTTTGATATCAA
Source organism: Eptesicus fuscus (assembly GCF_027574615.1). Lineage (NCBI taxonomy): Eukaryota > Metazoa > Chordata > Mammalia > Chiroptera > Vespertilionidae > Eptesicus > Eptesicus fuscus. Next base: position 53,231,398 of record NC_072485.1, on the reverse strand, counting down.
TAAAAATATATTTAAAAAAAAAGAGTTGCACTGTTTATGTAGGCTAGGAACAGGTGCTTATATGTTGAAGGGAAACAATTCAGTTGTACATATGTTTAAGATAAAGGTATTGATTTCAATTAGTTCAGAATAATAGATTTTTGTTGATTTGAAGTAACAAGTAACTAAGTAACTACCTGTAGGTTTAAATGTGAATTCAGGAGCTTATAGTCTTTAAAGTCCGAACAAATGAGTTAGAACCATGCTTTTAATTTACTAATTTGTGAATTAATAGCTTCTAATTTTAAGAATGGCAACATTTTCCTTTCTCAAATGTCATTCATCTCTGTTCCTATGTGACATGAGATTGGTAAATTTATCCGACTCTCCATGATTGTATATAAGATGAGGTCCATAGATACATGAATTAGGTGGGTATGAAATTAAAAAAAAATTTTTATTGAGTTTATTGGGATAACATTGGTTAATAAAATTATATAGGTTTCAAGTGTACAATTCTATAATACATCATCTGTATATTTTATTGTGTGTTTACCACCCAAAGTCAAGTCTTTTCCATCACCATTTATCCTCCCTTTATCCTCTTCTACCTCCCTGACCTCCCTTCCCTCTGGTAATCACTATACCATTCTCTTTGTCTATGAGGTGTTGTTTGTTTTTTTTTTTTTGCTTAATCCCTTTATCTTTTTTGCTCTGTATCTATGAGTCTGTTTCTATTTTGCTTGTTTATTTTGTTCATTAGATTCTACATGTAAGTGAAATCATATAGTACTTGTCTTTCTCTGATGGGCTTATTTCACTTAGCATGAAATTTCTAGGTCCACAAATGCTGTTGAGAAGGGTAAAACTTCCTCCTTTTTTATAGCTGAGTTGTATTCCATTGTGTAAATGTACCACAGCTTTTTTATCTATTCATCTACTGATGGGCACTTCTGCTGCTTCCAAATCTTGGCTATCTTACATAATCCTATATAATAAAAGGATAATATGCAAATTGACCCTAATGGCAGAACAACCAGAATGACCACTGGACCAGTCACTATGAGGTGCACTGATCACCTCTTGGTCCCTTTCCCCAGCCGGCAGGCTCTGATCACCTGATGGCCACCCGAGGCAGGGGCAGGGCCGGTGAGCGGGCAGGAAACAGCCAACCTCTCGGTCCCTTTCCCTGGCCATCAGGCACCGATCACCTGATGGTGAATGGGGAACTGGGGGAGGGTGGCGGCGGGGGGCAGGGCCAGCTGCGGGCAGCTGGGGAAGATGGCCCTGATCACAGGCCAAGCCTTGGGACTGTACTCACACACGAATTTCGTGAGCTGTGCCTGTAGTTGTAAATAATGCTGCAATGAACATAGGGGTGCATATATTCTTTCAAATTAGTGTTTCTGGTTTCTTTGGATTTATTCCCAGAAGTGGAATTGCTGGGTCATAAGGCAGTTCCATTTTTAATTTTTTGAGGTAACTCCATACTATTTTGGTTGCTTTATTGATGATAGCTATTCTAAAACTTGTGAAGTGATATTTCATTATGGTTTTAATTTGCATTTCTCTGATGATTAGTGATGTTTTATATGTCTGTTGGCCATCTGTATGTCTTCTTTGGAGAAGTGTCTATTCAGATGACAGGTATGCGATGAACTGAAACGAAAGAGACATTCACAAAAGCCACAATAAAATTAGCTTCAAGAGTATTAAAATGAAATGTCCTGTTAAAATGATCAAGGGTGTTGCCATGTTCCTTGAATTGTGTTTAAAGAAAAAGGAGTTAAGTTGAAGTGAATGATCTGCTTGATTCAACCTATTTTACTTTTGCATAAATGGTTAAATATTCAGTGCATTCCAAAAGAGTATGTATGCCAGAAAGTGGGCAGTGTCAGCTGGAAGAAAGAATTGTTTATTGCTCAAGGATGCCTAGTTAAAATAAAATTTAAAAATCTTAAAAATTTTAAAAAAGAGGGAGTATATATTTAGTGGACCTGTCTGGGCATAGTCATGACTTGTTCTCCTGTCATTTATATGATTTTGTTCTATAGTGTTTACTCTGGTATTTATTAGCACAAGACTAAAATACCTTTCATCTTTGTTTTGTCTAACAATACTTTGTAGTATACTTGAAAAACAGTGTGTCATCTTAAAGGTGCTTGTATTATGCTGAAATCATCATACCAGGATAATAAATCCCAAAACTTCATTTTTAGATTTAGTTAGTTTTACTTACTCCTAGGAATATAAAAGATGTTTGTGGCTAATATACTAACTGTGCATAGGATAACATACTTATTTCCTGCAAGTTCCTCAGTTTCTCAGGTTCCCTCCCTAAAAGCCATGTCTAGGGGGAGAAACCAAGATGGCAGCATGGGTAAACACCTAAACTGCTGCCTCGCACAACAATTTCAAAACTACAACTAAAAGACAAAACGGATATCATCCAGAACCACAGGAAGGCTGGCTGAGTGAAAATTCTACAACTAGAAGGAAAGAGAAAAGCACACTGAGACTCAGAGGAACTGCAGAAGGCATAGGTACCAAGGCGCGTGGAGAGGGCTGGCAACTGAGTACGCGGCAGGCTTTCTCAATCCAGAGGGAGACAAAAGCTCCTGATGGCTCTGAATTCCAGTTCTGGGTGAGACTTTGGGGACCCAGACTCATTCGGGGAGAAACTGGACTGTCTGGCAGCGGGCAAAACTCGAGGGCGGCTTTCTCTCAGAGATGCTTGCAGTGATTACTGTGGGACACTGAGACCAGGGGCCTCTTAGGGCAGGGCTGACGAGAAGGCATTATTGTCTCCTCTGCCCTGAGACTCGGCCCCATTCAAGCTGAGCACAGAGGCTTTTGCAAGTCTTGTCTCATAAGGGTGTCTCGAGCACAGAAGTTCTCCCAGTGTAGACACAGCTGATCCTCACAGCCAATTGGCCTGGAGGTCAATTCCTCCCAGTGATACCAACAACAATCAAGGCTTAACTACAACAAGACTGTGCACACAGTCCACAAAGGGGTGCACCAAGAGTGTCCACCTCAGGTAACTGGAAAGACTGAGCCACTGGGTCCTATAGGACACCTAGCACACAAAGCCACTCTATCAACTCAGGGAAGCAGCCAAAATGCGGAGACAAAGAAACAGATCACAAATGAAAGAAATGGAGGAAAGCAAATGACTGGATATAGAGTTCAAAACTACAGTTATAAGGTTTTTCAAGAATTTTCTAGAAAAGGCCGATAAATTTAGCAAGACCCTCGAGGATATGAAAAAGGAACAACTAGAAATTAAGCATACACTGACTGAAATAAAGAATAATATACAGAGATCCAACAGCAGACTAGAAGATCGCAAGAATCAAGTCAAAGATTTTGAAATACAAACAAGTAAAAAACACCCAACTGGAAAAGTAAAAAGCAAAAAGAATCCAAAAATATGAAGATAGTGTAAGGAGCCTCTCGGATAACTTCAAGCATACCAACATCCGAATTATGGGGGTGCCAGAAGAAGAGAGAGAGCAAGATACTGAAAACCTATTTGAAGAAATAATGACAGAAAACTTCCCCCACCTGGTGAAAGAAATAGACTTACAAGTCCAGGAAGTGCACAGAACCCCAAACAAAAGGAATCCAAAGAGGACCACACCAAGACACATCATAATTAAAATGCCAAGAGCAAAAGACAAAGAGTGAATATTAAAAACAGCAAGAGAAAAACAGTTAACTACAAGGGAGTACTCATATGATTGTCAGCTGATTTCTCAACAGAAACTATGCAGGCCAGACGGGAGTGGCAAGAAATATTCAAAGTGATGAATAGCAAGAACCTACAACCAAGATTACTCTACCCAGCAAAGCTATCATTCAGAATTGAAGGTCAGATAAAGAGCTTCACAGATAAGAAAAAGCTAAAGGAGTTAGTTCATCACCGCCAAACCAGTATTATATGAAATGCTGAAAGGTATTCTTTATGAAGAGGAAGAAGAAGAAAAAGGTAAAGATAAAAATTATGAACAACAAATACATATCTATCAAGTGAATCTAAAAATCAAGTGAATAAAAAATCTGATGAACAGAATAAACTGGTGAATATAATAGAATCAGGGGCATAGAAAGGGAGTGGACTGACAATTCTCAGAGGGAAAGGGGTGTGGGAGTTGCGGGAAGAGACTGGACAAAAATCATAAACCTATGGATGAGGTCAGTGGTGGGGGGTTAAGGGCAGAGGGTGGGGTGGGAACCGGGAGGAGGGGAGCTATGGGGGGAAAAAAGAGGAAAAATTGTAATAATCTGAACAATAAAGATTTATTTAAAAAAAAAGCCATATCTATTACCAGTTTCTTATGTATCCATCTGGAGCAGTGATTTTTCAATATTATGAAAACATTGACTCAGAAAATATGATTATTGAAGGAATATTCCTAGGAGGTCATAGAGAGTCATTTAGAGGATCTCCAGTTGGGGAGCCCACTAAATCAGGATTTATCAAACTATGTCCAGGTGGCCAACTGTGGCTCACTATCTATTTTTACAAATAACATTTTATTAGAACTCAACTATGTCCAATTATTTATATTGTCTATGGCTGCTTTTGTCCTATGATGGCAGAATAGATGAAACAGAGACCATATGGCCCTCAAAGCTTAAATTATTTACTATCTTTTTTTTACAGAAAAAATTTTTTTCTTAGCTGATGCCTGCTAATAATTGCCAAATATTGTTGAATACTTAGTAGTTACTACTTTGTGGACTCAACATGTTGCTAGATATTTTACATAGATTATCTCATTTAACCATCCTAAAAATCTTTTGAGGTAGGTAATGATTATATTTTTATTTTACAGGTGGGGAAACTGAGATGCAGAGAAATTAAATGGTCACATATCTAATAATTGACAGAGCCAGGGTTTGAACCTAGATCTGTCTCATAGCCTTCATTCTCTCTCACTATACTAGACTGTCTTCTGGTTCCTGCTGTTCTAGAGTGAGGTAATGGAATAAATAATAAGGAAGGTTGAAAAACTCATGTGCAATGTAACTCTTACTCTAGGAGGCTAGTTATACAAATACAGCTGAGTTTCTTTTATTTTGAGGTTCTGTGTGCTTACAATTACTAGGGCATAGCAATGATAAATATCACATTCTTTTCAAAATGTACATTTGCAGAATAAGGTTTAAATAAGTAACTTCCCTGATATAATTTTGTATTTTTAAAAAATTTTAAGTTGATTTTGAAACATACATCTCCATTTGCAATTTAGAAATCATCCTGTTTTCATTCTGATTAGACTTGCACAGAATTTATCCTCACAGAGAAGAGAGTGTAAGTAAATATTTAAGGACAAGCATGCCTGTCGTAATAACAATTGCTACTATTTATTAAATGTCAGGTGAATGTACTAATTGCTTTCACATATTATCTCATTTAATCTTAGCAACAAATCTGTGAGGCGGAATAATTTTATTATGTGCATGTTATAGAATAGGTAACTGAGATTACTGATTAAGGAAAAAGTTAATCTGTCTTATTCCATACTTTCAGAGGAATATTGCTGATTCAAATGAAATTGCCTAATTCTATTATCTAAATTAAACTCTGTTATACACTAGAGAGGATATATGCCACATGAGCATTTCCCCACGCTATTACTATTACCTAGGATTCTAAATAAAAGTGTAAATTACCACATAATATTATGCCTGGTTTTCCTTATTTTTAGATATAGGATATAGAATCCATATTATTAATTAAGCAGATTTACTTGCTAATTATATTTAAGAAAAAACTTTTAAAGTGTTGGTCGAGATAATGACATTTGCAAATGTGGACTTCATAAAATAGTAGAATATCATACATTTTCTGCTTAACTTTTTTTCTAATTAAAAATGTTCAGCATTATAGAAATTAAGAAAAATACAAAAAGTAGAAAGAAAAGACAGAATTTACCCCTAGTCCCACACCTTGCGGCAGTCTTTGTTAACAGCTTATAGTTCCAGACTATTTCTTAAGAATTGGCTTTTATTTTTTACTAGGAGCCCAGTGCACAAATTCGTGCACCTTGAAAGGAACTCTGGGCTCAGGGGCTGGGTAGGGATGCGAAGGAAGGGCTGAGACCCATGAGGCTGCTGTGGGCACAGGGGCGGGTCCCAGCCCATCCTCTGCACCTCTGCCTGGCCCTTGCCACCAAGGCACTCTGTCCCCTGTCAGCTAACAGCCCCGCTCCCGCTGTTGCCACTTCCACACGCTGACGGCACCGGCACTGCTCGCACCCGCTGACAGCATGGAGTGATTGGGGCCAGCACCAGCAGCAGGTGAGAGTGGAGCCAGCGCTGTCAGTGGGTGTGAGACGCAGCTGCTGGCCCCGATCGCCCCTCAGGAGCAGGGGGAGGTTGAGAAGCCCTGAGGCGCAATTGGGGCCAGCAGCTGCCACTCACACCCACTGATGGCACCAAGCAATCAGGGTAAGCGCCGGGTGCTGGGCACCGGGCACAAGCAGCAGGTGCAAGCAACGGCACAGGTGCGAGTGCCAGGTGGGACCGTGATGCGTGGGGGCAAAGAATTTTCATTTACCACCAGAGGCTCACCCTAATGACAGTGATTGGCGCCCTGCCTTGTTCTGGTGCCCCTGCTCACCTGCTCCACTATCCTGCCATGGCTGACGTCCACCATGTTTTGTGCACACCCCCTGGTGGTCAGGGCAGGTCATAGTGACTGGTTGTTTGGTTGTTCAGCTGTTCCGCTGTTCGGTCTATTTGCATATTAGAGTTTTATATATATAGAGAAAGTATGCAAATATAATTTTATCCCTTTTTTGGTGTCACATTATGACATGAGTGCTATCATGCAGTATTCTGAATAAAAATGTTAATAACCACATCTATATATGTAAAAGGCTAAGTGACCGATTGTATGTCTGTTCAACTGTCCAACTAACCAACCGGCCGGTACATATAATGTGCACTGGCAATTTAAAAATAAACATTGAAAAAAAAAACCAAAAACATTGACTCTCACATGCTCAATACAGATAAAAATATTTTGTATTTTAATTTTATAATACTACATTATATATACTATTTTGACATGTAATTTTTTGCAGTAATGTAATTACTGCATGAATCTTTCTTCCAATTAATTTTCTTTCAATGTGCATGAATTTGTGCATTGGGCCATTAGTAATATATTATGCCTAGTGAATGGACTATATTTTACTTAAATTGTTCTCAATTTTAGGTATAGGTTGCTTCAAATTATTATTATTGTTATTGCCATTTCATCTTCTTTTTTGCATTTTAAATTATAAAAGTAATCATGCTCATGTTCAAAATTTAAATATGGAAATATGTAAAGTGAAAATCTTATCCCACTATGAAGAGTTTTTTGGGTACCCTCCTAGAATTTTCTTATGCCTATGTAAGCACAGTTATATCTATTCTTGTTTTACATAGATAGGATCTATTACTTATCTGCCTCTTTGATTTTACTCTTTTAAATAATTCTGGGATAAATCTATTTGTGCAAAAATTATTTTTGTGTTTTTGAATATTTCCTTAAGACAGATTCTTAGAAGTAGAGCTGGGTCAAAGTGATGGACATTTTGAAGGCTTTTACTAAATTTGCCAAATTTGAAACACATTGCTTTAGGAAGAGCATGCAAATATCACCAAATAATAGATCACCCTATCATAACTTCCGCAAAGCGTAAGGAAATGTAGTGTGCCAGTTTCTCAAAACCTTTTCATGAAGGCCCTACATTTATGATATAAGTAGATAAATATATAGCATAGCTATATTACATTCATATCCGTAGTGTTATGGATTTTAAATATTTACATACATATTTGTGCATTTATAATATATATATTCACAAACACTGAATTTATTTAACTGGGGAAGGTTTATAGTCATTTTTTTCACTACAGTAGATTTTAACATACTATTTTAGATTTAGCATTGTTATTCTTACTGATATTAGCTAGGGTTATCTATCTTTTTCAATGTCATTGAGGTTATAATTTGTTCTTTTTAAAAAGTTGTGTTTGAATCTTAATTAAACCTTGTCCAATTTTTAATTTATGTTAAAATAAAAGCCACTTTTCCCCCTAATTATACAAGAAATGAATGCCAATGCATGTAAAAATTTAGGCAATAGGAAATGAATAGGAAAAAAGGAATAGTTTTATTTATAATCTCAACACTCATTACTAACTTTTTCTGTATATTCTTTCTTTTTCTATCTATGTATATAAATACATATTTCAAGAGTCATAAATAACATTTTGCTCTGTATTATTTTTTGTGTTTATATGCATACATACTCATATAATTATTTATGTCTTTATATTAATGGGAAAATACATATACCTTGTTAGCCCCCACCCTGGTAACTATGGGCTGTGGATATCTTTCTTATTGATAAATATGGATACATTCCACAATTATAATGACTGCAGTGTAGTGTAACAAGAGGCTGTGGATATCTTTCTTGTTGATAAGTGTGGTTTTACCCAACATATTCCAAAATCGATGAATCTTTGGTTGTTTCCAGCAACTTGCTATTATGAACAATACTTCATTGAACATTTTTATACATATGACCTTTACCCACTTGTCCAATAATTTGCTTAGGATAAAATAGGAGAATTTTTGTATCAAAGGATATGTATGTACATTTAAAATTTGTAGGTATGTGAAAGAGCACTTTTTGCTTATACTTTTTTATGTTTTTGAATTTTTTTCATAAGTGATATGTGGGATACAGAATTGTCAAATTGCTGTCCAGAAAGAATGTTTTAAATTTTATTGAAAATGTTATCCTTTATAGAATTATGAATTGTTGCATTAACATTTTAAACTTGTGATACTGAACACATTTTAAAGCTTATTTGCTTTTATAATTTTCTCATTTGTAAATATTCCATTTATTTTTGTGACCTATTTTTCTATTTTTTTCTTAATGATTTGTTGGAGCTCTTAAAATACAACTGGAATTTATTTTAGTGAAAAGTGTGAGGTAGGGATTTACTGTTACTTTTTCCAAATATCTACCCATTCCCAACATGAGTTATTGAATAGTTCATATTTCCTATTTTCTTGAACTATTATATATCACAGACTAAGTTTTTCTGTAAACTGTCATCCATTTCCATGGTTGGCAAACTGCGGCTCGCGAGCCACATGCGGCTCTTTGGCCCCTTGAGTGTGGCTCTTCCACAAAATACCATGGCCTGGGCGAGTCTATTTTGAAGAAGTGGTGTTAGAAGAAGTTTAAGTTTAAAAAATTTGGCTCTCAAAAGAAATTTCAATCGTTGTACTGTTGATATTTGGCTCTGTTGACTAATGGGTTTGCCGACCACTGATCTCTTTCTAGGTTTTCTGTTCTTCATTGATCTGCCTCTTATTCTTGAGCTAATTACTGTTTTTATTTTTATACTTCTGTAATATTTATATATTAAACTTGTTAGACCTAAAAGTTATTAAGATAATTTTATTCTTGGAAAGAAATTAAACTTGTATATTTGATTTTTTGAAATCACCTCAAATTTAAATGATCTATTTAATGTGCAAAGTAACATTTTTGACCTTACAATAATTCTCTTTAGGTTTTGTAAGTTTCCATATTGTATATGTGAGCTACTTGGTAAATATTTTCATTTTTTGGAAGAAAGACTCCTCTGTCCAGCAAAATTATTCTGGGAAGCTACTCTGAGGTAGAAGATACAAGAAGGAGGCTCTGAATTATAGGTTGGTGTGTGGACTTGGCATAGTGTCTGTCCCAGAGACCTATGGTGGTTGAAGGGAAGGGGTGGGATCAGTGTACAGAAATGGTAGGATTTAGAGTCTTTTAAAAGGAGTTCTTTTCACATCAGAACCAATAGGTTTTGAAAAGGCTAGGATCTGAATTATTAAGGAATGCTACTTAAATGAAAAATGGAAAGTATCTTTGAAACCAGAGACTGTGAATTTGAGTGCCAACCCTGTCACTTACTATCTTTGTGATTGTTTAATCCCATTAAGTTTCAGGCTTTAAATTTTTTTTTCCAGTTATAAAATGAGAATACTGTCACAGAATAATTATGAGGATTTAATGAGAAAGTAAATATCAATTGAATAGTGGTAAGTGTACAGAATTTGCTTCATAATGTGTACTCTTTTTATTTTTTAATGGTGAAGAAACAGAATTGATGGGGGTAAAATTTAGGGCTTGGATTTGAGTATTGGAGAGCTCTTCGCATTTCTTTCATCACTTCACATTAAAAAGGCAGTGGTGTTTGTCCCAGTGCTGGCATAGGAGCAGTACTGTAGGGCAGTGATTTTCACCCTTTTCATCTCATGTCACACACAAACTAATTACTAAAATTCTATTGCACATAAAAAAAACAACATTGTTTTTTTGCTGATCTGACAAAAAATAGGTATAAGAACTCTAACCATATGCAACAGCATGAATGGACCTGGAGAGTATTATGCTAAGTGAAATAAGCCAGTCAGAGAAAGATAAGTATCACATGATCTCACTCATATATGGAATCTAATGAACAAAACAAACTGATGAATAAAATAGATCCAGTGACATAGAAACATGGAACAGATGTCAAACTTCAGAGGGAAGACAGGGATGAATGGGTGGGTGGGGAGGGATTAACTGGGGAATTTATATGCATATATACATAACCCATGGACACAGACAGTAGAGTGTTGAAGGCCTGGGAGGGGTGGGTGCAGGGTGGAGGGGGCTTTAATTCGAAAAAACAAACCAACAAAGGGGACATCTGTAATACTTTCAACAATAAAGATAAATAAAAAAATTAGGTATAACTTTGATTGACTTACAAAAATAATAGTAATTACCTAGCCTTTTTGCTCCAGAGTGAGTTTTTAAGAAATCAGGTGTCTATACTTAAATATAAAGATTTCTGGTACCAAGAATTAATCTATTAGATGTAACCTTATTATGTGACGTGACCAAAAAGATGCAACTTTATTATATGCCCTATATATTTATGGTTCAAGGCAGGGCATTTACACCTAATGGCTATTGTGTTGTTGGCTGTTGTCATTTTTTTATTTGATAATCTAAGGGAAAAGAGGTCAGTGCTCCTGACTAAATAGTCATTGCATGCTTAAAAAAATTCTTGCAGCAACCAGTTGAAACTCGCTGATGTAGGGAAATGAGAATTATGTAGTATGTGGCAGGGTATTTTTTCTATGTATATCTACACACACACACACACACACACACACACACACACACACACACACACACACATCAATCTCGTTGTGGATCAGAAAAAGAAGGTGAAATTACGAAAATTCCAGGACAAGAAGATATAGGAATTGGTGGTTGATTAGAGTTGGATGAGATAGGAAAGCGCTGACACTGGAGAAATGTATTTAAAAATCCAGGAATTTAACCCCTTTCCATTTTACAAAGTGTCTTTTGTCAAATGAGTTAAGTGGGAAAGCAAAGTAGCAAAACTGACATATTACAAGAGGAGTGAATGCCAGGTATCCCATTTTTACAGATGAAGTAATGGGAGACATTTATGTACCTCATAGACTGGACATAAGCTTAGTAACTGGAAACTCTGACTTATAATGAAAGCTCTGTCACTAATTTGTCATTGGTCCTAAGTGAGTTATGTGTCTGTTTCCTTCTCTGCAAATGTGGAAGCATCTCATCCTGCTATCCCTGATGTTTTCCCTTAGGAACTGAAGCCATCTCAGAAATGCCAGGCCAGATCATATGTGGGCTTTCCAGTGAGATCTTTAACTTGTTGTGGAGACTATATACTTCTCCACAGGATAAGCAGGATCTCTATACAAATTCTCTTAATTTGTTTCTGTGCTTTTGAGAGCGGGCACAGGACCTCATTAAGTCCAGGAAGAACTAATCCATAGTGTATGATGATCTCTCTGTGGATATGGAGTGTGTAGTTACTGAGTGTGATAATGGGTAGCATTGCCAAGGTCAAAGCTCTAGGTCATGTAACCGTAAGACATTCTTCTTTAAAAAGTGGGTGGTTGCCCTAGGCGGTTTTGCTCAATGGATAGAGCACCAGCCAGCGGACTGAAGGGTCCCAAGTTCGATTCTGGTCAAGGTCATGTACTTTGGTTGCTGGCTCGATCCCTGGCCCTGGTTGGGGCGAGTGTGGGAGACAACCAATCAATGTGTCTCTCTCACATAGATGCTTCTCTCTCTCTTTCTCTTCTCTCTCTCTCTCTCCCCCACACACCCCCACTCTATCTAAAAATCAATGGAAAAATATCCTTGAGTGAGGATTAATAAAAAGTTGGTGGTTACATTAGGTTCCATGTCATCTGTGTAAATTGTGACGTGGGTACATTTAAACAAAGTCTTCTCAGGTAAAAAGCAAAAAGTGAATTACGTTTATGCAAGGCATTGCCCATCTAGGAAGCACTTTCATATCTCTAATCCTTACAAAACCCTTGGGAAGTAAATGCATTTTTATGCATATTTTTTATTTCAGAAAATGAGGTTATATAGTTTTATAATTTGTTTTCTTCACCTAACATATTTTGCAGAAAATTGCACTTATTTGTCTCCTTTCTTAGGCTGTGAACTCCTTAAAGTTACCAATTCTACTTCATTCATTTTTATTTATCCAGTGCTTAACACAGTGCCTGGCACAGAGCAAACATTCAGGAAGTGATGATTAACTATGATTTAAGCGTGGAGCCAGGACTCTTAAATAATTGGCCCGTAGTCACTAAATCTTTGTTTTTCTCTTCTTCTTTTAGCATCTCCACTCACCTTTGAATTTTTGTCACAAATGGAGAAGTGCTTAAAAAGTATATAGTGCTACACATGCTATGTAGCCAAGTTCAACCATGTTGACTCTGCATTCACATAAATTATTCTGGTCTGAACCCAGTTGATAATGCAGCTGTTATTTTTATAATCTCATCCTAAGTACATATTTGCACAACAGGCGGTGTCATCTCATCTGAGTTACTTGGTGTTATTTGCCTGATACTTTAAATTACAGAGCTCCATTACTGAAGTCATTATTTGTGGTTAAGAGGGAGTGGTACTGAGAGTGGTAAAAGAATTTCTTAAAATGAGTTTCAAAACGGACCCTCTTTAGATGTCTTTAAATTTATCTTGATTTAAATACCTAGAACAAGTACAAAAAACAGCTCTGCTACATTTGTCAGTTTACCGTACAGAAAAATAGTAGACTGATTTTAAAAATTTATGGGTTTAAAAAATCAGTACTTATCTGTGAGCTTTTGTTAAATGATTGCTCTTTAAATGTTCTGCCACTTTATTTTATGAGCAGGACTTAAGGAGAGAGAACTCAGCAGGGATGGAATCCTCTCCTCTTGCTGAGTATGATAATGCACTGCAAATGTTGAGACTATTCTGACTATAATATTTATCTTACAATGAATCCAAATTGTCAGTAGTTGGAGAACTGGTATTGTTCTGTATCCCCAGAGATCCCAATTCATGCTATGCATCCTGTGGGCTCTCAGAAATGTTAATTGAATTGCTGCTGAATTGCTTGTATTGGTCTCAAATTAAAAAACAAAAGCAACACCAAACACTCAACATCCTGAAATAACTAAGACTTAATTTTTTTAAGTTAAATTCCATGTCTAGTTTCTAATTCTTCCTTAACATGTAAGAAAATATTTTATTTTTTAAAAAATAGGACCTGCAAAATTATTCAGAATTTTTTCAGTAAGATTAACACTTTATAGAGTTATAAAACTTTCATATTTGGACAAAAGTTTTTGTGAGCTTACCCACCTTTAACACAGTTGCCCTTTGACCCAGCGGTTATTGAATTTTAGTGTGCATAGGAATTACCTAGGGACTATGCTTTAAAATAGGCCATATTTTCAGAATATGGCAATCAATAGGTCTGGGTGGGACCCAGCAATCTTTTAAAAAATTATTTTAATAAGCACCTCAGGTAGTTCTGAAATAGGGAATCCGAAGATTGTGTTTTGATAATCACTATTTTTTTCCAGTCCTACTTACACAAGACCTTCTTTGACTGTTGTTATTAAACTGATACCATTTATGTCTGAAATCAGACAGGCTGCAAAAAAAAAAAAAAAGGTATATTAAAAAAACTAATAATAATAGGTGTTATTTCACAGAAATATATTTTGCTAAGAAAAGAGAAGACATGACAGAAGAGATAAAAGAGAACAATTTTATTGAGTGAAAAGTTATCCCCAAAATTTCAATTTTCTTTTTGATTCACTGCCAAATTTTTGTGTAATTCTGGTCAAGTGGCCTTGCTGCTGTATATTGTATAAAGTATAAGGTTAAGCAGTATATGGAATTTTTCATAGTCAAGACCTCAACTACAAAGGTTTTGGGGATTTAGTAACACCGTGATTCTGTAAATAGGTCTTGGAAATTTGTGGGCTGTATTTGTTTGTTCTTGGTTCATTGCAATAAGCTATCTTTGTAAAGTGGAAGACATGCTATTTTCTAAATAATCTCATTTATTTTAAATGTAGAGCCGAAACCGGTTTGGCTCAGTGGATAGAGCGTCGGCCTGCGGACTGAAAGGTCCCGGGTTCGATTCCGGTCAAGGGCATGTACCTTGGTTTCGGGCACATCCCCAGTAGGAGGTGTGCAGGAGGCAACTGATCGATGTTTCTCTCTCGTCGATGTTTCTAGCTCTCTATCCCCTCTCCCTTCCTCTCTGTAAAAAATCAATAAAATATATATTAAAAAAAATAAATGTAGACACAATTTTTGTACTGACCATCCTTATTTACTGACCAATATATTTTTTAAAAGTTATTAAATATATTTTTATTTATTTCAGAGAGGGAGGGAGAGAGAGATAGAAACATTAATGATGAGATAGAATCATTAATCGGCTGCCTCCTGCACGCCCCCTACTGGGGATCCAGCCCACAACCCTGGGCATGTGCCCTGACCGGGAATTGAACCCATGACCTCCTGATTCATAAATGAATGCTCAACCACTGAACCTCCCCGGCTGGGCCACTGACAGATCTTCTTGAATTGTTTTTTCAGGAGAGCCCAAAAGTTCTGGCAGTTGTGAAAATTTGTCTAATTTAGGCAATTCTATCTCTGATTTACCATTCTGCTACACATGTGGGCAGAGGTGAATTGGCAGACCTAAGAGATGCAACATTAATTCTTTCTTTTCTGACCCAGAAATACCTTGATCCTGACCATCTGTAATGTGTTAAAAAAAGGCTTAAGCTGTGTTACATTAAGGTGTCAGGGTATACTTCCCACTGGGTGTTGATAAAATATAAAATTGTAGAATCCTAGAGTTGGTAGGGACTTTAGAGGGAATGGGTGTATCAGTTCTTGAATACCATCTACAGCTGGGCCAGCTTTAATGATCATCTGTGGAGCTTTTAAAACATGTTAACTCCTGGCCCACTCAAGGAGATATGGTTCAGCAGGTTTGGGCGTAGGGTCCAGAGATTTGAATTTTATAAAAGCTGTCTAGGTGATTACATAAGCAACTAAGTTTTGATACAATTTTCAACTCAGTGTAAGAATTCTTTCTACAACATCCCTGGCAAAGTGTCACTAGCCTTAACATTGACAACTCCAGCAATAGGTCTCTATTTTGTGAGGCAAATTATTCCATTGCTTTTAAAGATTTGTCTGGACTGAGCTAAACTCCATCATCTTATAGTCCCTACCCACTAGTATTATTCTTTCTTTTGGAAAGAAGAAAAGAGAAAACTTTTAATCAGTATTTACCATATTATACTCACTATGCTAGATATTACCTCTTCTTGCTGGCTTGAAAATAATATTAAACTAGATAGTTTCCTGAGCTGCAAAATGGATTACCAGAGTACATAAGCAGTTATCAAAATGTGGTCAATCGACCACATGGGGACCCTTGAGACCTTTTCAAGGGGTCCGAAAAGTCAAAACTATTTCCATCATGATATTTTTTTTTTTGCAGTGTTGACATTTACACCGAGGATACAAAGCCATTTTGGGCAAAACGGATGGTGCCTTACATAAATCAGAGCAGTGGCACCAAAGTCTATTAATAATCATTGAGTTTTTTAAATCATCACCACCCACAGGGGAAAAAAGCCAGTTCCACTCAATAATGGTGCAGATGAAACAGTAAAGTAACTGATTTTATTCATTCTTGACCCGTAAGTACATCTTTTAATACTCCGTGATAAAATCGGAAGTATACATAAAGCACTCATGCTGCATACCCTACCTAGTACAATGGTTATTTTGAGGAAAATCACTTGTGTGATTGAGTTGCAAGCTGAACTGCCCTTTTTTTTTTTTCATAGAACATCATTTTTACTTGAAAGAGCGACTAACAGACACACAATGGTTATTCAGACTTGGATGCTTGGCAGACACATTCTAAAAAATGAGCAAAGTGTCTGTGCCATTGTAAGAAAAGCAACTGATATTGTTTGTTGTCATTAATAAAATTTGAGCTTTCAAAAGAAAATTAGTTGTTTGGAAAACTTGTATCTACCACTATGAGGTTGATGGCTTCCCAATACTTAAAAGCTTTTCTGATAAGATTGGTAGTGATATTAACAAATTTGATTTTAAAAAATACTGAATAATGAAATATGTCAACCTTTTAAAGATCTGCAAAACACAGTGAACCGATATTTCCCTAATGAACCAATGCATGTTACAAAATTATGCATGGGTAAAAGATGCATTTAGAGAACAGTGTGTTTTAAAGTAACAGAATACAAAAAGTTCATTGATATTCAGGTTTCAGATTACATACTGTAATTAACCTTTTAGAAACTATTACCTGTCAAATTTTGATATAGATCAAAGAAGAGTAGCAACTATCATGTGGAAAGGCTTTTATTTTTTTTATTGTCTAAAGTTTTACATATGTCTCCTTTTTCCCCGATTGACCTCCCCCGCCCCCAGCCATTCTCACCCTGGGCAAGCCCCCACCAGAAAGGCTATTAAAACACTCTGCCTCATTCCAACTTCATATCTGTGTGAAGATGGATATTTTTCACATATTTCCATCAAGTCAACATATCACACAGATGGAATGCAGTAACACCTATGAGAATCCGGCTGTCTTTTATTAAACCAAGCATTTAAGAGATTTGCAAAAATCCAAAATAATACCTATATTCAAATACTTTGTTTTGGAAAATGTGCTTATACTATTTTAAAAGTATGTTATTTATGTTACCATGTAAATAATTACTATTTAATTATATGTTTTGCTTTAAATGAATAAATAACAAATGTTTTCTTAGCTTTAGTTTTTAATATAATAAACTAGAGGCCTGGAGCACAAATTCGTGCACAGGAGGGGTCCCTCAAGGTGGCCTGTGGAGATTGGGCCCCAGCTCTCGCCCCCAGCCTTGCAGCTCTGCCTGGCACTCCGCCTTGGCCTGGAACCGCCCCCTCACCTGCTCCACCATCCCGCCTGTGGGGCAATTGATCAGGGCCAGACCCCCTTTCCTGCTCCCTCAGCACCTGGGAGCCAGATGGCGGCCCCGCTCCTCACCGCTGCGCCAATGGTCGCTGTCTACAGGGTTGATTGGGGGGGGGGCGATTGGGGCCCTTGCTCACACCTGCCTTGGCCTGGCACCGCCTGCTCATGTGCTCCACCATCCCGCCATGATCCCCTTCTCGTCTGGGCCCGTCTGGGCCAGCAGCGTGTTGCCAACGCCTGCCATGTTCCACACCGCCCCCTGGTGGTCAGCACATGTCATAGGGAGAGGTCAAACTCCTGGTTGAACGACTGCCCGAGGGGACAATTTGCATATTAGGCTTTTATTATATAAGATATTGATAAACGGAAGCATAGCTTTCTGGGACTCTCTTAATTTTTAGAAATGTCATGGAATCCAGAGACCAAAGAGTTTGATGATCTCTACAGTTTATTTCAATACACTGTTTCTAGAACTTGAAACCTTTCTAATGGTTCCCATAAGATTTCTTAGCCAATCTCTTCTGCATACTTGTCAATGTCCCTTCTAAATGGTGGTCCTCAATACTGAAATCATATTGAAGATGTAGGTTGAACAGCATAGAATAAATAAATAGGCTAGTATGAGTAGGCTTTAATAATAACTATCTTTGGAGATCTTTAAGAATAGGAGAAATTTCTTTTTTTGAGGAAATAGGTGTTTGTTCCAGGAAAACAAAGTGTTAGACTAGGTAACATCTTGTTATCTTCCTTGACACCTCAGAAATACTCTTACTTTTGCCCTACAAGATATCAATATCAATAACTAAACCTGAATTTTTCCATTCACCATTCTGATGTTCTTAATTATTAGTAATTGCATTTTAAAAACAAATTTGGCATTCGCTTGGTATCAGTTCCTTTCATATCTCATTTTTAAATAATTCAAATTCTAAAGAAATGAATTCAATTACCCATTTGGTGCTTGAAACTTCTTGCCAAAGCAAATTAAAAAAAAAAGGGGGGGGGATAGGGATAAAAAAAGAAATGGGTGTGGCTTAGAGACAGCTTTAAGCAGGATTTAAAAATTTAGCTTGAAAGCTTTTAAAGCTTAATTATACAGGGAGGTGGCAGTGTTTTTATTTGCTGTTTACCTTTGATCTAGTACCTATTTTGGGGAGAGTCGGACATGCTTTTGTGAAAATGTTTATGGGTTCTTCATTTGAGGTCAGGATTCTTGTTTGAAGTTGCTTTGTAATTCAGAGGTTTTTCTCTTTGTAAGTTAATATTTGACTTTTGCTGCCAGATTAATAGCAAGTTAGCCAGGATTTAGGTGACTACTTTTTAATGTATAAGTGATATACTGAATTTTAGAAATAGTTTTACTGTTTTGGGACAAATTAGACATGTTAAGTATTTAAAAATCTCAATAACACCAACTCATAAGGATAAGAAAGTAAAAATAAGCTTATATCTCACTCAATGTTAACATTTTTGTTAAATTGTATTTTACTTTGTGAAACAGGGGTGTGTGTATACACATTTAATTTTCTATAAATTGGTTCTTATTATGCATGTTGGTTTTTTATTCAACAGTATATTTATTGATATAAAATTATGGCCATAATATATTTTTGGAAGAGCATAATATACTCTTTGAAGGAGATCGACATTAAAAATTTTTGACACTTTTTGTCAAATTACCATTCAGTGAAGTTGTACCTAATTTATAATCTCATCAATAGTACATGAATGTGTTTATTTTTCAGACTTTCACCAATACTAGTTTTTGACCAGTTTAAAAATATTTTGCCAATATTGTAGGTGAAAATATTTTATTTACATTTCTTTGATTATTAGGGAGAGTGTACATATTTTATATTATTGGATGTTTGTATTTCATTTGTACATTTCCTCTTTATATTCTTTGTGCATTTTTATATTGAAGTGTTTGTAGCAATGCACTTTTTATTTAGTAAACTAAGGATGTGCAAAAATTTGTTGATCAGATAGTCAGAAGCATGTCATCACCATGGTCACATGTTATAGTTTGTGGCCCAGGTTAGATTATTGATTAAAAAATCCTTGAGGGGAAAGGACATGGTTATTTAATTGTTTTTAAAAATTTTTAATTGAGTTATAATTGACGTATAAAATTGTATTAATTTTAGGCATACAAAATTATTTTATTATTTTTTAAAATATAGTTTTTATTTTCACTAGTATTACAGATATCTCCTATTTCCCCCCCTTTACCTCCCTCCTTATAGCTCCTCCCCATCCCCCAGTTCTTTACTACCCTATTGCCCGTGTCCATGGGCTATGCATATCTATCTATAATAATAAAAGTGTAATATGCTAATTAGACTGGATGTCCTTCTGGACATCCTTCTGTCCTTCCGGATGAAGCCAGGTCTGCGAGGGAAGCGTGGGTCCCAGGTGTCTGCTGGTGGCCAGAGGAAAGCCCGGGTCCTAGGTGCCAGAGGGAAGCCGGTGCCGGCAGCTGGGGGAAAGAAGGCCTACTCTTGCACGAATTTCATGCATATCTTACCTAATAATAGAGAAACATGTAAATTGACCATACTTCTGCTACACCCACAGCCAATCAGAGTGAGTATGCAAATTAACCCAACAAAGATGGCAGTTAATTTGCATACATACCTGGGTCCCGGGAACCTCCTTGGCACCCAGGTCACTCCCAGCCGTCCATCGGAGGGGAAGGGGCTGAGCCTGTGATCGGAGGGGTGTGGGGGTGCCCGCTTCCCACGCCTAAAGCCTAAATAAAGTTGTCATTTTTTCATGGTGAAGGGACTGGAGTCCATGTTGATGAAAATACCTTAGCGGCTGCGGTGACTGGCAGTGGCTGCAGCAGCGGGGTGATGGGGCTGGCGCCTTCCCCTGATCAGCCCAGTGCCCTCCCGCAAAGGGAGGCCAGACTGCGGCTTAGGTCCTATGGGAGCAGACCTAAGCCATCAGTAGGACATCCCATGAGGGCTCCCAGTATGTGAAAGGGGGCAGGCTGGGCTGAGAGACCCCTCCCCAGTGCACGAATTTTGTGCCCCGGGCCCCTAGTATATATATATATATAAAAGGCTAAGTGACTGTCTGACCAGCTGACTGGCTGACCGGCTGGTACGTATGATGCGCAACTGATCACCAGGGGGCAGGTGCTCAATACAGGAGCTGTCGAGCTGTGGTGACTTGGCAGTGGTGAACAGAGAGGAGGGAGCCCGATTCCTCGAGGGGCCACGCAATTCTGCCTTCAGCAGAGGGTTATGTTATTGCTGGGGCACTGTTGGCCATGAATCTGGTTTACTGCTGAGCTGCGGTAACCGTAGATGCCCTTTGAGCCATGGTGCCACCAGAGGTGCAACAGGCAGGGAGGGACCACAGAAGGTTGGCTCCAGGGCATGTCTGGCCCAACTCACCCAGTTCTGCCCCACCAGCCACCTTCTAATTAATTTCCTTTCAATGTGCATGAATCCGTGCACAGGGACACTAGTAAGTATATAAATTCTTTGGTTTATCTCTTCTTGTCCACCCAACCCCAGATCGAGATATGACAGTCTGTTCCTTGCCTCCCTGCTTTGGGTCTGATTTTGTTTGTCAGTTTATTTTGTTCATTAGATTCCACAAATAAGTGAGATCATGTGATATTTGTCTTTCTCAGATTGGCTTATTTTACTTAGCATAAAATTTTTCAGCATTCATTTGCCTGGGTGGCATGGCTCAGAGATTGAGTGCCGACCTGTGAGGCAGGAGGTCGTGGTTTGATTTCTGATCAGGGTACATGCCTGGGTTGTGGGCTCGATTTCCAGGAGGCAGCTGATTAGTGATTCTCTCTCATCATTGATGTTTCTAGAAAGGAGGGATCTTTTACCCTTTGGGACAGCATGGATTTTATTTATTTTAAGAAACATTTTGTGTTCTTATTGTTCAGTGCAATCTCTAACTACTTGCTGAATGAATGAATGAGCAAACAGAGGAATGGAATAATCTATGGTCATTGGCTGTTCTGAGGATTCATTTTACTAAACAGATTGTGATTTTCTACAACAGACGGTGATTTGCTTTGGCATTTTTTTCTCTGTCTTCTTACTGTTGTGCTGCCCTCAGGACCAAAGTGTCTACTTTTATTTTAGAAATGTCTTCTTCAGCCTAAACTTTTTTAGTTTTCAAAGAATTAGCTTGCTTCAAGTTGTGTGTTAATTCCTGTGAGTTGATTCTTACCTCTTTGGCCATCATAATATGTTGCTTGTTTATTTCTAAATTCTCTGCAGGAGTAGGTATGTACTAAATTCTTTTTCTCTTTGTTATAATAATGAACTCTGTAATTTTTAGAAACTTAAACTTTTTTAATTGTTTGCTACAAAATTCACCAATAGTGTATATCATTTGATAATACAGAGTTGTTTTTAACATATGTAGCAAGACTGCGTTGATATGACAAGTTAGGTTTGTTGACTTCATATTAATGCATATTAAAGTATTATTTGCCCTGAATGTCTGGAATTTAACTTGTTCCAATTTTAAAATATTTCCAGAGTTAGAGATCTTAACTTAAAGAGTACAATTATTGGAAAAAAGAGCTATACTTAACCACAATATTTCTAGATGCATTTTATTTTATCCCCCAACATTTAAATGCAAAGGAAAGAATGAGATGTATTGTGTATGTTGCATAATTTCAATTCATGCTTTAGAAAATATTTGCTAGAAGGACAAGGTGTGATTATTTAAAAAAATGTAGTAGTACTTAAAAACCATCTTGGATTCTTCCAGGGTTTAGGCTTTAGATATACATTTTGCTATAGATTTATTTTGTGGTTAACTTCAAAGCTATAATTTATAATTCATGGCAGGATAAAGTTTGAGAAAAGCTTATAACAGAACCAGTATTCTTTTCTGGCTTTGAATGGTACATAGAGTGTGTCCACATAGGGCTGTGTGATGTCCCAGATAAAATTGCTCTCTTGGTTCCTAAGACACCAGAAAGTCATGAGGAGAAGGGTGTAATACCAAAATTAAATGAGAGAGCTACCTTCCCTTGGCCAGACTCTCCTGGACTTCTTACATCAATGGAAGTAGGCATTACGAGTTGCTGCAAACTGGATTGGGGAAGGCCCAGGCACCATTCCCTAAAAAGAGAAGGAAGTCTGGGTGAAGAAACCTAATGGATATAATAGCCATTGATACTTAAAGCTGTCCAAATGCCCAGGACAGATTCATTATCTGTTAATCCTGACTTGAAAATACAATAAATTATCTGGATCACTTAGGCAAAAGCATGTTATAGGAGCTGGGGAAGGGCTGAGTTAGATATTTATTTTGTGTCTCGACTTAATTCAGGTGCCGATACCCAATTTATTATGGCCATTTGTGCTATAAGTGCAACATTGGGAGCAGTGATTCCTACAGATGATGCTGATCAAGATTCTTCTTTTTTTTTTTTTTCCAGAATGAATTAAAAAAAATCTAGTTAGCTAAGTAGGTTAACTAACCTAGATATTTACTGGCTATGTATGTATGTGTGTGTGTGTGTGTGTGTGTGTGTGTGTGTGTGTGTGTATATATATATATATATATATATATATATATATATATATATATATATATATAAAGGGTTTTGAATCAAACCAATCCCTAGAGTCTAGAAAAGTTTCTGACCTAAATTAGGAACCTAAGCTCCATTATTATTTTCAGTTGAACACTACTTATAGCCATCCTCACATTTGGGAAAGAATACGGCCTTTGCAACAAAGTTTCTTTGTTTTCATGGAACTAAAAATGTGCTGTAGTTAGACCAAACAATAAAAATAAACTACCAAACTACCTTCTAATGCATGGGGGTTCTGGAGAGAGGAAACCATAGATATTTAGAGGCATAAAGTGACTCATTGTGCTAGTTAAACTTTTTACAAGGCTAACTCTGTGTGTTTGAGTTGCATCTGTTACCTCTTCGGCCAGAACTAAAGTGTGTGCAAGCAAAAGAATTTTGAATTGAATCGTGGCTCATACAGAATGCATTGTGTATAACCTAAGAGTCTAAATGGGTTCCACACTTTATGTAGAACAGAAACGGCATCCTTTCATGTTTATTCTACCTATAAGGTATTCTCGTTGAACACATCCAAGATATTTTCTGTGAATTCATTTTAACTTGCAGACATAAATGAAACATGTTTTTCAAATGTAACTTGTAAGCCTTTATTTCTTTTTATAAAAATATTTCCTTTTGTATTTACTTACACTTTTAAACACAAAGTTTTTACTAACGTTATGTAATGGGTGGAGATTTTTGCATTATTAGCAATAGAATAGTGAAATAATTGTTTCTTTTGTTATTGTCATCTTAGAAAGAGTTGTTAGAGGAGATGGGAACAACTGCCTGACTTAAAAGTAGTATGATTTGTAGTCAAATGTATACTTCTTTAATAAAGCATAGAAAGGCGACTTACCTAATCTTTATTTCATTTTCTCTCTAAATTTTCAGGTCACTTTCATGAATTCAAAGGCAATTTACCAGTGATTTTGGGTGCTGGGGCTGATTTTTTTTGGCGTATTTGTAAGTATTGGTTTATTTATTACTCTTCTCATTGTGTCATGGAAATTATAGTTTGTAAACAAGTTCTTAAGTCCTCTAGTGTGTGAATTTTTATTAGTTTTTTTGTAAATGTTTTCTAAGTGTTATTAATTTTTTTTGGTGTTTTCTCAAGAGGATTTCAGAAAAAAAATATTAGGGCCCATTACAATACGCTGAAAGAATAGACATCTTACTTTTTCAGATGAGGCTCAACTGTAGGAATGATTTACCTTAAAGGGGCTTGTCTATATACACATGGACAGTTTACCCTGGTCAATTCTTAGTCTTCTGATTGTCTGGACTTGAAAAGTGCTGTGTGCTTGTGCTCACAGAAAAGAGGTGAGATGATACAGAATTCAAAGAGCTGCCAGTATAGGAGATCATGTACTAAGGAACCAAAGACTCATTTAGTGAATGCATAATGTATATCAAATTGGGGGCCTTTCTTGCTTTCTTCACCATCTCTCAAAACAACATTATATTTTATTTAAATGGTATTTTGAAGAACAAAGATACTTTTTCTCAGGAAAGAAGGTAAATTTCAAGAAAAAATTTGAATGAATCTTAATGATCAATGAAAGTACTTTAAATTGATATATACTTATTAATATAGAAGTACTTTAGAGTATGTGGCTGGTATTAAAGATGTCTGTTAAAAAACGGACTATTTAGGTAGAGTCTAAAATACATTTATATGTGTAGTATGTTGTAATCCACTGGCATCTCAAGGGCTGCTTTACATTCGATAACAACAAAGACATAGGAACTTTTCCTCCGTTAGTGTTTTCTGGTCAAGAACTTTAGAGAATATACTTCTAGGAAAGTATTTTTTTAAAAAGTAACATTACAAATTAGAGTTTAAGTTATTCAATATTTAAGTAGAAAGCAGCAAAAATTTATTTAAAACCAACTTAACGGCTGGAGATGAAAAATGGAGGTGGAGTAAGTGGATGATGCAAGGACACACTCCTAGGACCAAACTGGAATTACAACTAAAATAAAAACAGCTTTACCTTTCTCTTAGTAGTACCATTGATTGGGGCTGGCATTTAGAATGAACCTTAGAAAGTAGACACAAATGTTTAATATAGTTTAATACATTTTTAAGAATAATATGTTATTTTTATGAAACTATCAATTCACATTTTATTTTGAAACTATTCTTAGGTAAAACACAAAATATTAAACTACATGTTTCATTTGCATTAAATATAAGCTTTTAATTTGTACAAGGTATCATAGTGAGGATTAGGAGGCAAAGAAGATGGGGAAAGAAATGTAAACTATTTTCAAGGGGCTCTGGAGAAAAAGGATGATTTTAAGGGGCTGAGCTGACCTTACTAGAAATCTGAATGAAAGGGAATAATTTCGAGTTGTTCTAATCTTATCTTAGTTGCTTTATCTTTTCTTTTACCTCCTTTCACTCTTCTGTCATATTATTCAATCATTTCCTTTTCTAAGTTTTTAAGATGATTAAAATTAAAAAAATGGCAACTACAAGGTAATTACTGGCATTTCAACTAAGATAGCCTTTATTGAAATATTCTTTACAGTTGTCATCACCTGAAGGCTCTCTGTTTCCTGAATTCTTTACTCGCCCCTCTCCCATCATACATAGACTAACTTTGAATGGAGGTGATCCAAATAGTTGAGCTTTTTCTTGTGATTTAACAAAGAGATGCTAAAAATAGAAGACGGGTGTCTGTGGGTATAGTTTTCATATGGTTATTTCTGGAGTTCAACTTCAGATTTTGCCTTGATTACTTAGACAAAAGTAATACTAATCACACAGGCCTTAAAGTAATTGTTTTCCAGGCTTGAGAATTTCCATATGCTGGATCAGGGCATGGGCTTTGCTGTTCTCTTGGTCAGTGGTCTCAGGCTTTGTTGGGGCCCTCTTCTGACTGTGGAGCCTTCTTATTAAAGAAACGTAGCAAGATACCATGACGAAGATAAGTCAGATAAAATTAACATGGCACCCAGAATGCCTGAGTTCCCATTTCTTTCAATTATTATGGAAACTGCCTACCACTTACACTGAATGATGAGACAGCTAAAACAGTAAAAATATTTATCTGTTTTTGGCTTAAGAACAAGCAAATGGGATCAGTGACAATGGCTTCTTTTAGGAACTTTAATTTCCATGTCCTGGAACTGCTTATTTGCTACATGATCTAAGGCAGAAAGTTATACCTCATGGCCATGGGAAGGTTTCTTAGTAAGGTGTGCAGAAGCCGGTCTGTGAGATAAGGAAGGTGGGATATTGTTTTGCACATCCATAATGAATGGGCCACACCAAGGGTGTGTGAGAACCGATTGGAATCTTACCTACTCACATCTACTACCTAGGTCAGAAGAGGAAAACACTGTGAACCAAAGTGGTTATCTTTTCAGAAGCTGAAAGCATCTTATTATAGGTTTTTATCTCCCTCTTCAAAACTAAAACTACCCTTTTCTTTTTCCAAAGTAGGCATTGTGTAATAGGACCTTGTTTTCCATGTTAATATCCAACATTTAGTTTTTTTTGTGTCTAATTAAAAAATACTGATGGAATTCTGACCATTTAATTTTCCAGAGCAATAAATAATTGATTAAAAAAAAACAAAACAAAACAAAACAGAAATAGATCATTAGATAACCTGCTTTATCAGGTTACCCAAGCCTTTTTAGTAATTTGAAAATGAATTCCCTTTTATAAAATGCTATCTCTGTTCATGGTCTCTACTAGCCACCTTTTCCCTGAAAAAGGTACAAACAGTATTTTATTGTCTGGTACAAAAAGTGATTATTGCTTAGCCCGTGCTTCAGGAAATAATAATAACAATATCTTGATTTGGTAGGACACTTGTTTTTGCAGATATTAAATTGGCTTAATTTTTGCAGGACTTAACCTTTTAGTGCTCTTTCCATTATATCAGGCTGTCCTTTCTCAGAGAGTATTTTAGCTCTTTCTTTTGTTGTTTTTGATCACTATCTCAGTCTTCCCTTGATTGCTATCCAAATATTTTCGGAAAGTTGAGGTAGAGTAAGTAAGTCAAGGAGGAGATTGCAGAGAGCTTTCTGCCACTCCATTTTCCTATGTTCCTGGGTCATTTGCTCCTCCCTGACATTGGCCTATCCCCTTATTCCAAAACTGTCACAGGTTGTGCTTCAGCTGAAATTTTTGAATGGCATGAATTTTTAGGAAATTAGCAACAACAACAACAAATCACGAATTCATCTTTTTTTTGGTGGTATTTTTAAATGGACAGAAATCTTTTTCAAACTGAGCACAGCCCATTCCAAAGCTCCCTCAGTGAAAACATCTGTGATTTTAAGGACAAGTAGGTCTAAGTGCATTATCTTTAAAAAATATTATTCCAGGCTAATCTTGACATAGAGCAGGTAAATAAAAAAGATGAGCTGTGAAAATCCACAAATAGGGCTTGAATGCCATTTTCCATGACAACGGGCGCTGCCCCACGAAAGCATTAATGCTGGGAATGTAAGGAATTTAAAATTGTGCCTTCTCAGTTTTACAGTTGTGTGCTCATGTTAATTAGAGATATACTGACATTTGAAGTATCTGCATTGATACACACAGCTACTATACATTTGTGAACCGTGGCTAGAAATCTACTTTAATTGAAAGCAGTTTGCTAATCTGAATGTGTATATCTATTATATTTTAAGCTTTTTAAAGTTTTATATTCTAGTGCCCTTAGACCCTTGTTCTTTCTGCTTGCTTCATTTTCTGCTTCTAATTTATACCTGAAAAGTGTAGCCTGGCCTATTTTAATCTCTTAGTTTTGTTTTGGAGCAATATGGATGGAATTTTGAGAAAAAATTTTTTTAACAGCATCCTTTATTTGCTGTAGTTTGAATCTTTCTTTCCTCTCTGACTTTCTAAATTGTTGGTTTTCCTTGCAATCCTTTAAGATGGCCTGCCACAGAAATAAGGTAGGATTTAGGTTTATTGAATTTGCTTCACTGGCTATATTTAAGCACTAAAAAGCTACTCTTCTCTATGGTTTTAGCTGGAAAAGCCCGTGTTAAAGACCTTGATGGAATGAACAGGGAAGAGGCATTCTGGTTTTTCTAGTATAACTGAGGTTCATCCTTTTCTCTGATGACAAGCTGTGTATCTTAATTTTTGATTTGCAAATATATCCACAATAGCTTGATGACTTCTTGAGGTCATCTTTAACCCTAGAGGTTTTGCTTTGTCTGTCTTATACTTAAAGAAAGATTTGACATCTCTCTATTTTTTTTTTTTGAAGGTCTGTATTTCTTAAGAATTTGCCTGTCAGGACTTAACCTAATTGTTTTCTGCTTGTTGTCTAATGAAACTCCCATACTTACTTTTTGGACCAATCCCTGAATATTATGCAAGACCAATTACAATGAAGCTTCCTTTTTGTTGCCCCAGAACACACTGCTCTAAAAAGTTTGTAATATTCTGTACTTGTTTCATTAAGCCATTTTATTGGCACCATTAAACCACTGAAACCTGGGACCATTAAAACTTAGTTCTATTATTATTATTAAGGCTTATTTTTACCCTTTATTACTTTTTTTCACTGTACTAAGTTCTTCTGTTTTTATTCTTTCATGTTGCTTACTACATATTGTGCCACCACAGCAAATTTTTGTAATTTTAAGTTAATTGCTCAATTATCAGTGATAGTCATGAAGTACTTGAAACATGCGCAGTTGGAAGACTTAAAAATTTCAAAATAAGTTGATGTGTCATAATCTTACATGTGAAACGTGCCAATATCTGCAGGCATAAAAATACACCTCCCGAGCTAGGCATTTCAGGGAAGGCAAAAACCGACTCTTAAAGTCAGGGCTTTTGTCTGGCACTGAAGTGTGTCATCTTCGCTAATTTCAAACAACATGTCTAAATTTGATCTTGGTTAACTTTAAAAACTCCAAAAATTTGGTCATGGTTATAAAGGAAAAGGGAAGTAAAACTGTATTGATTCTATTTGAATATTTTACTGGAACCTCACAATCACAATACTCACTGTAAAGTGGAATTTAATGTGAGGTGGATCTGTGCTGGATGCCAGTCAAGGAGGCTGAATGACCTCATATAATGTTTCTTTACTTATGAGGCAATCCCAGGCGTCCTCAAACTACGGCCCGCGGGCCACATGCGGGTGTTTTTGCCGTTTTGTGTTTTTACTTCAAAATAAGATATGTGCAGTGTGCATAGGAATTTGTTCATAGTTTTTTTTAAACTACAGTCCGGCCCTCCAACGGTCTGAGGGACAGTGAACTGGCCCCTGTTTAAAAAGTTTGAGGACCCCTGCATCGGAGGACAGTGTTGCTGTGAAGTTAGTATGTTGATTTATTTATATAGAAAAAAACCCCATGAGAACAATGACACTTGGGGACTTATTTTGAATCCTACACAGTAATATTCTCAGATGCCTTTAAGATAACTTACACATTATGGCAAAATAATTATTGTAACTCTTTTGGCAACTAGGCAAATTATCATTACATTTTGCATTAGTATTCAGTTTAGGGTTTTCTCTAAACTAATATAGTGCCAATGGCTGTTTTTTAGATGCTATTATGGTTCTTTTACATTTTTATAGTATTGTAGTAAAGCTGAATTTACTGGCTACATTTTGAAGGTGGAGTAGAGCAATACGAGAGTCAACATTAAAGTGATTCAGGGCCCTTTGGAGAAAAATTCTTCTTGACTCGAGATTGAAAACAATGTGGGGCTTGGGGGTAGTTTGCTAAGAGCAGCTAATAAACCTGAATATTCCCCCCAAAAGCTGCTCTCTCAACCTGTTTTAAGCCTATCTTTTTAACCAAGAAGATAGGCTTAATCATCGTCCAATATTCTTACATAACTTTCATTAATATTTAAAGGTATTAGATGTATGCAGAGAAAGGGAAATAAAGCCATCATTTGAGCTGGGAGGTGGTCTCAAATATAAGGAAGTGAGGGAGCATCCATGAATGCAATGATTATGCATAGCTAGCAATTATTTTAAACTGTAATGATCTATAAGATGTGAAATATAATTCTGTAAAAAAATAGTCTGTCTATAATTCTGTAAAAAACAAGTCTGATTTACTCAAGCATTTAGATAGAAATATTTAGTAATGATTCAGTTTATAAAGATTGTTTGAGTATGCAACAAATTCTGGTTCATTTTGTTGTATGCTTGTCTCTACACATGACTCTTAGCATATAGTTTTATTTGAAATACATATTTCATGTTATCTTATAGTATGGCCATAAATGTTCACATTTCACTAAATTGTTGCCAGCTACAAGCATCAAAATGTGAGTTAAATATTGCCAGTAAAGATAAAAACATTTTCTATGTTCTCGCCCTGCTTCTTTCTCCCTTTCCCCCCACTTCTCTTGTCTGTATCCTCCTTTCCTCTTGCTCTCTCTCTGTCTCTCTCTCTGATTCAAACTCTGTTGTCTGATTTCAGAACATATTTTTTCCCACTCTAGAGCACCAGCAGAGTCGCACTTCATTTGGAATACTCTTGATTATAAACTTAACTGATAAAATTTCCATAGGTTCGGCTGTGTCAGAGCACCTCAGGTCTGTTTACATCTTAGTTTGAGAACCCTTACATCTTACTCTGAGACTGAATGCCACGAAAAAAGGCCTATCCTGTCTTTTTATCACCCTGTTGGAATATTGCTACCATTTTATGCCAATAGTTATCTTCCGAAATACAGATTTCACATCCTAGGTTTTTGGGTTTCTGTTCTTCCTACATTTCTCCTTTTTTTTCCTCTGAGATTGTATTTTCATTTAGGTCCTTGTGCTGCTGAATGGAATTTCAGTAATGGGCAGAGTGATTGTTGCTTGCCCTGATGAGTTTTTTTCCTGCAGGAGACGTGGGTTCAAAACAAGGAGTTCTTATCCTGGCAGGTACCAGGGACTGGGACTTGTTTTGCTCATGAAGCAGTGAGCTACTACCCCTTACCTCATTTTTTGCTGCTTGAATTTTTCCTTGTTATTAATAAATGTTATTGTCAAGAAGGTGTTTTTTTAATATTTGTTTTTGCATAACACCAGGGACCATTTTAACTTCCTTTTATTCCTGGTGCCATCTTTAAAAAAAGCCTTATTGTGTCTTTCCATTCTATTTCCCAGGAAGAGGGGCAATGTAAGCATGTTGAGAGTAAATGCAAGGCTTGCCTAATCTCATAATGCAGAAAGGTGTCATTGTATCTAGGCTCTCAGCAATGCTAGATAGCCTAAAAAGCACACATTTTAAGGCTGTGTAGATGTGGTGAGGTTAAACAGGAAGTGTGAGTCTCCCAGATAGATTGAATACATACCATGTTTAAATCTTGAAATCACCTTAAAGTGTCCTGTGTATCAATTCCCAAGAGGGTACAAGAAAGAGATTTTTATGATGTAAAGAAATAACCATCTGTACTGGACCAAAATGTCCATCTTGGATGCTCTGGCCATATGGAATTTATCATCTGAAGCAATCTAGCATACTTGGAACTTAGTGTCTCAGCGAGGAGAGATCTGACTCAGTAGCATCTTCACGCTGGGTGGTGTAATCAGTGGTAAATCTAACTTCTAATTTCCCCCCTGAAAGCTATTTAAAGATGAGATAATCTGTTTTCCCCAATATGACAAATCCTTTTTTGGGTAGCAGATACTTTCTTCCCAGGAGAGTGCTTAGTATGTGTTGGAAATTAATCCAACTCTACAAATATATACTGAGTACTGACTACATTCAATGCAGAGCATTAGATGTTGCATTAGAAACAAATGCACAAGTACAAAGTTCTGCTATCAAGAACCTTAGGCTCTAGACATAATTATTAAACCTTATTCCTTTTTGTGTCCCTAGTGTCTAACTCAGTGCATGACTCAAAGGTGGGATTAATACATATTAATTACGTTGTATTGATTATTGCAGAGGAAATAAGCAGAGGAGAGATGTAATTCTCCATGTAGAATATGTTACGTGCCTTAATAAAGTAAAAAATAGCACTGGGGGTTAGAAAGAAAGACATGTCCCTTTAAGAATAAGGAACCAGGGAAGCAGGCTTTTTGATGTTTTTTGAAAGTTGAGTAGAATTTTGCCAATGGAATGGATGAAGAGATAACGAGAGAGGAGCATCATGGTAATGAGGGGAATAGCAGGGACATGGGTATGGAACAGACAAATGGAAGCAGGGAATTATGGGATAGGTAACATTGAGAAATCCAGTTTGACTTAGGTATAGGGTATGTATAAGCTAGAATATTTAGTGATCATAACATTATGGCCTGTAAGGCTACATTAAGGGGCCAATCATAATCAATTAGTCCAGTGGTAAGGCAAGAGATTTGCTTTTAAAAAATTAGTTCAGCCAGCAGAGTTGATTAGTGGGGGAAAAGAAGATTTGAATTAGAGAAACAGCTTGTGAGGGCTATTGCAATAGTTCAGGCAGGAGGTAAATGTTTAAGTGAGGGTTGTATTTTGGGAACCGAAAGTTAGGAACAAAAAGAAGGTTTAATAATTATGTCTAGATTCTAAGGTTCTACATGCCAGTGTAGGATTAATATGACTATATGTGGTGGAGTGCATGAGGGAAAGAAAGGAGTTAAAATGACTCCATTTGCTTTTCCTTGTTCCTGTTGTTCATCATAACACTGAGTTTTAGAAAAGGCAGAAGGAAATGATCATGCTAATTATCTCTTGTCAATATTTAAATCCCTTGCATCTCATTGGTTAGATACCCACTGAAAATTAAAGATAGTTTTTCTTCCCCTGGAGGACTGGGAGGAAGATGTGTTTTTAGAGGAGAGTTGGGGAATGTCCATTCTGTGGGCTGTATAAGGCCCATGAAATCATAAGGCCCAGTCAAGGCAGTAGGGGTGAGTTAATTAAAAGTTTGACCAAATATAGCAGACTAATTTTAAAGAATTCTTTATTGTTGAGATTATTGCAGATGTCCCTCTTTCCTCCCCCCATAGCTCCCTCCCCATGGTTTCCACCCTGCCCAGGCCCTCGCCACCCTATTGTCTGTGTCCATAGGTAATGCATATATGCATATAAGATCTTTGTCTAATCTCTTCCCTTACCCCTTTCTCTCTGAGAATTGTCAGTTTGTTCCCTTTCCATGCCTCTGATTCTATTCCTTTCACCAGTTTATTCTGTTCATAAGATTTTTTATTCTTTTGATTTTTAGATTCAATTGTTGATAAGTATGTGTTTGTTGCCATTTTGTTGTTCATATTTTGTATCTTTACCTTTTTCTTCTTTTTCCTCTTCTTAAAGAATACCCTTCATCATTTCATATAATACTGGTTTGGCAGTGATGAACTCCTTTAGCTTTTTCTTATCTGTGAAGCTCTTTATCTGACCTTCAATTCTAAACGATAGTTTTGTTGGTAGAGTAATCTTGGTTGTAGGTCCTTGCTATTCATCACTTTGAATATTTCTTGCCACTCCCTTCTGACCTGCATAGTTTCTGTTGAGAAATCAGCTGACAGTCGTAAGGGCATTCCCTTGTAGGTAACTACTGCTTTTCTCTTGCTGCTTTTAAGATTTTCTCTTTGTCTTTAGCCCTTTAGGCATTTAATTATGATGTGTCTTGGTGTGGTCCTCTTTGGGTTCCTTTTGTTTGGGGTTCTCTGTGCTTCCTGGACTTGTAAGTCTATTTCTTTCACCAGGTGGGGGAAGTTTTCTGTCATTATTTCTTCAAATAGGTTTTCAATGTCTTGATCTCTCTTTTCTGGCACCCCCATAATTCGGATGTTGGTACACTTGAAGTTGTCCCAGGGGCTCCTTACACTATCTTCATATTTTTGGATTCTTTTTTCTTTTTGCTCTTCTGGTTGGGTGTTTTTTGCTTCCTCATATTTCGAATTGTTGATTTGATTCTCAGAATCTTCTACTCTACTGTTGAATCCCTGTATATTATTCTTTATTTCAGTCAGTGTATGCTTAATTTCTGACTGGTCTTTTTCCATTTTTTCTTTTTTTTTTTTTTGTATTCTCACTGATACAGTCTTACTAAGTCCCTTGGAGGTTTCCAGAAGTTTCTTGAGTAACCTTATAACTGTGGTTTTGAACTCTATATCCAATAGTTTGCTTTCTTCCATTTCTTTAATTTGTGACATATTTCTTTGTCTCTGCATTTTGGCTGCTTCCCTGTGTTTGTTTCTATGTATTGGATAGAGCTGCTAAATCTCCTTGAGTTGAGTCGGTGTCCTATAGGGCCCAGTGAATCACCTGATGTGGACATTCCAGGTGCACCCCTTTGTGGGTTATGTGCACAGTCTTGTTGTAGTTGAGCCTTGATTGCTTTTGGTGTCACTGGGAAGAACTGACCTCTAGGCCAGTTGGCTATGGGGACCAGCTGCAACTACAGTGGAAAAGCTGCTGTGCAAGAGACACCCTTATGGAGCAGGATTTGCTTCAGTGGGGCTTTGGTGCTCAATGAGTCTTTCCCTTGAGTGTGTTGCTTATGGATGTGTAGAGTTGTAATCTGGTATGGTGTGACACTGTGCACTGGATACACTGGCTCTTGGGTCTCTAGGGAGAATATTTCTTGCCACTCCCTTCTGACCTGTACAAAGTCAGCCACTTCCTGGGGCCACCCAACAGGAACTACAGATAGATCTGCAGATTCCTTCTCTTTGTATTAGGTTTGGAAGTGCCCAGATGATACCCAGCTGTGAAGCAAGGCAGGCTGGTGCTAGTGCCAGGTATTGGGACTTTTATTGATAGGTTTGGGGCTCCCTGACCCAGCTGCAGCTTGACAGGTTTTTAGTCCGAGTAAGGACAGGCCGTTCATATGCAAAAGCCACTGTGCACAGTTTGGGTAGGGTTGTAAATTGGGTGTGGCTTGATCTCAGGGATTCACCAGGCCTGAGCAAACAAATGGCTGCCAGTCAGCCCTGCAACTGGGGAGGTCTCAGCATGTGAACAATCATCTGTGGAAACACCTCCATCTGGAAGAAAGGAAGAAAGCTGCCCCCTAATTCCTGCCCCAATGCCAGACAGTCCAGTTTTTCCTTGTATGTGTCTGGGTTCTTTAGAGCCTCGCCAGGCACTGGAGCTCAGAGAAAGTGATAGCTTGTAAGTTCAATTCATGCAGCCAGTCTTTTAAGAGGAGTAGCTGAGTGTTCAGCAGCCTGAGTGTCACTCAGCCCCAATCCGCACTGGTTTTTATAGCCTGTGGTTCTTACTGCCCTTGGGACTTCTTTTCCCATCTCTGTGATCCTGGGCTGGGGGTCTGATGTGGGGCTTGGACCCCTTGCTCCTCTGGGTGGCCTCCGCAGAGGCGGTCTCCCTCTTGATTAAAAAGCAGCCCCACAAGGTGGGTGCTGGACTAGCCCGTTGGAAGCCTCTACGCCTCCTACTAGTCTCAGTGTGCTTTCTTCTTTACTTCTCTAGTTGTAGGACTTCCATTCAGCCAGCTTTCCGGCCGTTCTAGATGATGGTTGTTTTGTATTTTAGTTGTAATTTTGATGTGGTTGTGAGAGGCAGTGAGTACAGTCGTTTGCCTACACCGCCATCTTGGTTCTCCTGTAGCAGACTAATTTTTAAGTTGATACTTTTGTGTGGCCTGTGAAGGATATTATAAATATCAAAATGACCCTTGGCAGAAAAGGTTCCCCATCTCTGTTTAAAGTTACTTTGAGGACTTAGAGGCATACTGTAAACACGAATATATTAACACTAGGAGTTTAAGTACACAGGCAGGGTCTTGTTGATTTCAGAGACACAAGGTGAAACTTGGCTACCATGACTGGTTAAAGTGAAGATACTTGAGATTGATGGCTATGACTTTCTGGTTATATTGCTATACTTGTCCTTTTCCATAGAAGGAATAGTTGCAGCAAATAGTATACTCCTTTGCTATATCCCATGCATTTTGATATGTAATATTTTCCTTTTTATTCAGTTCGAAATACTTTCTAATTTTCCCTATTATATTTTCATAGATCAGTGGGTTGTTTATAAGTATTATTTTATTTCTTTTAAAAAAATTTAAATATATTTTTATTGATTTCAGAGAGGGAGGGAGAGAGGTAGAACCATCAATGATGAGAGAGAATCATTGATGAGCTGCCTCCTGCATGCCTCACACTGGGGACTGAGCCTGCAACCCGGGCATGTGCCCTGACCTGGAATTGATTCATGACCTCCTGGTTCATAGGTCAACTCTCAACCATTGAACCATGCCGATTATTTTATTTCTTAATATTTAGGGGTTTTTCCAGATATCTTTCTGTTACTGAATTCCTAATTCTTTTGTTGGCTGGAAAATTCTAGAAATGAAATTAGGTAAAGTTGGTTGAGGTCTTTTATATCATTACTGAGTTTTTTCTACTTGTTCTATCATTTTTCTTTTGTTATATGGCTTCTCCCATATATTTTATATTTTTAAAATTTATCTTTATTGTTGAATGTATTGTAGATGTCCCCTTCCCCCCTCCCCCATTTACCTCTTCATCCAACCCCCTTCATTTACCCTCCCCCTCCCCAGACCTTCATCACATTGAGAAAGAGATTTTAAAAACGAATAATTCTTGAAATTTTATTAGATTTTCTTTCTTGTATTTTGAAACTAAGTGAATATTAGGTAAATAAATGTTTAGGATAATTAGGTCCTCCCAATGACTTGACCCCTTTATCATTTATCTTTAAAGTGGATTTTTTTTTTTTGTAGATTGAATACAGTCAAATGTTGAGTCTTACATTTTATTCTGGTATCACAATCTCTCTTAATTTGGGTGTTTAAACCATTTATATTTAATGTGAATATTGATGTGGTTGAATCTGTTCATTTTCTTATATTATCTCTTCATTATTCCTTTTTCTTGCTTTGTTTTTAATTTATTAATACTTTTTATTAATTTTAATTTATTTATTTATTTAAATTTCTTTATTGATTAAAGTATCACATATTTGTCCTCATCCCCTCATTCCCATCCCACCCCCCTCCCCACACATGACCCCACCTCCCTGTTGTCCTTAACCGCTGGTTAGGCTCATATGCTTGCACACAAATCCTTTGGTTGATCTCTCCCCTTTACCCCCACCCTTCCCTACCCTCCCTCTGAGGCCTGACAGTCTGATCCATGCCTCCTTGTTTCTGGGTCTGTTCTTGTTCATCAGTCTATGTTGTTCATTATTTCCCCTAGATGAGTGAGATCATGTGCTATTAGAAATACTTATAAGAACCGAAAATGAGACAAGCAATAATGGTTATGGTGACAGGCAAATGAATAAGTCTGTAGTGAGTTTCTTTCTGGGCCAACAGTTCTTTTGAGACCCAATTTCAATGTCCAACAGTTCCTTATGTGTATATGTCAGCACTGACATTACAGTTCTGGATGGTGGACAAATGGTGGTAATGCAGGTCCGACTCTCTCTGGTTTGGTCCTGGGCAATCTGCAGTGATGCACAGCTGCTAACTTCTAGTATGGGAAGGCCACATCAGCATCTTCCATCTCTGGACTGCTTCTCTTCTGTCTTGATGGCTGGAGTAGTCCTGTCGATTCCTCTCTGTTGCTGGAATCCACATGGTCTCGGAGTTGTTTTCTGAAAATATACAGACATATTCTCGACCATATGATTTTATTTTAAATCTTTTGTTGGCTTATTTCTTTCATTTTTTTGTTTTTGTTTTTTGTTTTACTACATTTAGTGCTTGATTTACAATTTGTAGAAAATTATCTAATAAAAGAGTGATATGCAAATTGACCATCACTCCAACACACAAATGGCTGCCCCCATGTGGTCAAAGATGGCTGCCCCCATGTGGACACAAGATGGCCTCCACAAGATGACATGCAGGGAAGGGCAGTTGTGGATGATCAGACCAGCAGGGGAGGGCAGTTAGGGGTGACCAGGCCAGCAGAGGAGGGCAGTTGGGGGTGACCAGGCAGGCAGGGGAGGGCAGTTGGGTGGGGACCAGGCCTGCAGGGGAGGGCAGTTGGGGGGGATCAGGCCTGCAAGGGAGGGCAGTTGGGGGGGACCAGGCCTGCAGGGGAGGGCAGTTGTGGGCAACCGGGCCTGCAGGGGAGGGCAGTTGGGGGGAACCAGGCCTGCAGGAGAGGGCAGTTTGGGGGGGCCAGGCCTGCAGGGGAGGGCAGTTAGGGGCGACTAGGCCAGCAGGGGAGGGCAGTTGGGGGGAACCAGGCCTGCAGGGGAAGGCAGTTAGGGGTGACCAGGCTGACAAAGGAGGGCAGTTAGGGGTGACCGGACCAGCTGGGGAGGGCAGTTAGGGGCAATCGGCCAGCAGGGGAGCAGTTAGACGTCGATCAGGCTGGCAGGGGAGTGATTAGGGGGTGATCAGGGTGGCAGGCAGAAGCAGTTAGGGGCAATCAGGCAGGCATGCAGGCAGGCGAGTGGTTGGGAGCCAGCAGTCCTGGATTGTGAGAGGGATGTCCGATTGCCCGTTTAGGCCAGATCCCATCAGGATCAGACCTAAACGGGCAGTTGGAAATCCCTCAAGGGCTCCCAGATTGGAGAGGGTGCAGACTGGGCTGAGGGACACCCCCCCTCCCGTGCACAAATTTCGTGCACCAGGCCTCAAACACAACTTATAATAGTCTTACTTCAACTAATATTGTCCCACTTTACATATACTATAAGAAAGAATCTTATACTATACTTTCATTTCTCTTCCCTAGCCTTTATGTTATTGTTGTTCAGATATATTACTTCTACATATGTTATAAACCTAAAGGTAATAATTTTTGTTTTGAATAGTCAATAATATATACATATTCTTAATATATTTTTATTCATTTCAGAGAGGAAGGGAAAGGGAGAGATAGAAACATCAATGATGAGAGAGAATCATTGATCTGCTGCCTCCTGCATGCCCCCTACTGGGGATTGAGCCTGCAACCCAGGCATGTGCCCTTCACTGGAATGGAACCCGAGATCGTTCAGTCTGTAGGCTGATGCTCTATCCACTGAGCCAAAACAGCTAGGGCAGTGAATAATATTTTAAAGAGATTTAAAAAGAAACAGTCTTTTATATTTACCCATATATATACCATTTCCAGTGTAATTATTCCTTTGGGTAGATTCCGATTTCTACTTGGTAACATTACTTTCTGCCTGAAGGATCTCTTTAACACTTCTTGTAGGATATGTATACTGATGAGCTGGTAAGATTTTCTTCAGCTTTTGTATTTCTGAAAAAAAATCTTTATTTTGTCAGATATAAAATTTTAGATTAATTTTTTTGTTGAATAATTTAAAGATATAGATAGATCCATGTCTTTTTGTTTGCATTATTTTAAAAAATAAGTCTGCTATAACTCATATATGTTCTTCTGAATATGATGTGTAATTTTCCTCTGACTGCTTTTATGATTTTCTCTTTTACAGGTTGTAAGCTATTTGATTATTTTGTAGTTTTCTTAATGTTTCTTGAGCCTGGGTTTTTTTTAAATTCTTGTATCTGTGGGTTTAATTTTTGTCACATCTGGAAATATTTCAACTATTCTTTCTTCAGAAATTTTTTTGTTCACTGCCATTTTTTTTTGTGGACTCCAATTACACATATGTTCTGTAGCTTAAAGTTCTCTTACAGTTCACTGATTCGGTTCACATTTTTTCAGTGTTTCAATTTTTATTGTTTCTATTGATCAATCTTTAAGTTCATTTGTCTTTTGCTTGGCATATATAATCTGTTTTAATTCAACTCAATACATTTTTCATCTCAGACATTTTTCTTTAATCTCTAGAAGTTAAATTTGAGTCTTTATGATAGATTCAAGTCTATACTTAATATAGTCTTTAACAAATAGAATGCAACTATAATAACTGTTTTAATATCCCTGTCAACTCGTTCTATTATCAGTTTCAATTGATTGATTTTTTTCTCCTCATTATGGGTTCTATTTTTTCTGCTTCTTTGAAGGATAGTTTTTATTTTTGGCATCAATTGTGAATTTTACCTTCCTGAGTGCTGAATATTTCTGTATTTCTAAAAATATTTTTGTAGGTTTTTTTTCCCCCTGGTATGTAGTTAAGATACTTTTATTTTATTTTATATTTTCCATCACCATTTATCCCCTCTATGCCTTCTTCCACCTCCATTCTCCACCCCCATAATCACCACAATGTTGTCCATGTTCATGAATTCTATCTTTATTAATCAACTTCTCCATGCTATCACCCCCCAACTCCCCAAATGTGATCCTTTGAATGTTTGCTTTTAAGCTCTGTCAATTGAAACTAGTACAGCCTTTATTGTAAAGTTAATTTTCTCCACTACTAAGACAATACTGTTTTGAGTACTCACCAATACCCCTTGTGTTTTGAAGTTTTATACTTTTGATGATGGGAAAATAAACTATTCCTGGGTTTATATGAGCTTTGGGATTATTCTTTCTGATCCTTTTGGATATCTTGCTCTAACTTTGGTTAGTTTCCTTATACGTATACCCATGAGCTAGCTGATCAGTAATTGCTTAAATTCTTATGAGGGATTCTGCAGGTCTCTGGAAGTCTAACTCCCCTCTGTTAGTCTGCCCTATGCACTATAGCCACCTTGGTCTCCCTAGAATCCCCAGCTCTATCTTCTTAACTCACTGAGACCACAAAGCTCTGCCTCTGTGCACTGCAGTCAGTAATCCCTTTCTTTCTTTCTTTCTTTCTTTCTTTCTTTCTTTCTTTCTTTCTTTCTTTCTTTCTTTCTTTCTTTCTTTCTCTCTCTCTCTCTCTCTCTCTCTCTCTCTCTCTCTCTCTCTCTCTCTCTCCCTCTCCCTTCCTTCCTTCCTTCCTTCCTTCCTTCCTTCCTTCCTTCCTTCCTTCCTTCCTTCCTTCCTTCCTTCCTTCCTTCCTTCCTTCCTTCCTTCTTTCTTTCTTTCTTTCTTTCTTTCTTTCTTTCTTTCTTTCTTTCTTTCTTTCTTTCTTTCTTTCTTTCTTTCTTCCTTCCTTCCTTCCTTCCTTCCTTCCTTCCTTCCTTCCTTCCTTCCTTCCTTCCTTCCTTTCTTTCTTTCTTTCTTTCTTTCTTTCTTTCTTTCTTTCTTTCTTTCTTTCTTTCTTTTTTTCTTCTTTCTTTCTCTTTCTCTCTTTCTCTTTCTCTCCTTCCCTCCCTCCCTCCCTCTCCTTCCCTCTCTCCCTCACTCCCTCCCTCCCTCTCTCCCTTCCTTCCTTTCTATTTTTCCTCATTCGAGGATATTTTTCCATTGATTTTTAGAAAGAGTGGAAAGGAGGGCAAAAGACAGAGAGAAACATTGATGTGAGAGAGACACATTGATTGGTTGCCTCCTGCAAGCAGGACCAAGGAACAAACCTGCAACAGGTACGTGCCCTTGACCAGAACTGAACCCAGGATCTTTCAGTCTGCAGGCTGATGCTCTATCCACTGAGCCAAATCGGCTTGGGCAGTAATTTCTTTTTTTTTATGCAGTAAGCTGTAAGGATAAACTCATTTGTTTTTCCTTTCTCAGAAATCACTGTCCTTCATTGCCTGCTGGTCAGTGTCTGAGAATTGTTGTTTTCATATATTTTGCTCATTTTTTTTTAGTTGTTTAAGCCAGAGGGTAAATTCGCTCACTGTTTGTCCATTTTGGTCAGAAGTATAAGTCTCCACATATATGAAGAAATTATATAATGCATTTTATTGAGTGCTTCACACGTAGAAAATTTTCAATAACAGATGGTTACTATTGTTATTCCTCTGCTGTGTCCTGTTAATGAAACTTTATTTTATATACAACCTTCAATAGGAAGCCTTTTTGGACTATTATCTCCATGGATGGCTTATTAATTTTTATTCTTTGTATCCACATCACTTTTACATACTTTTATTGTGGCAAAAATCTGTTACAAATTTTGGTTTACTTATCTTTTTGTGGTAGGTTGTAAACTCTTAGACAAATAAGTTCTATCTTGTTTTCTATTCTTAGTTTCTAGCAAATAATAAGTGCTTAGATATTTGTTGCAAAAAATGAACAATCAAGAGTGTCTTACACCTTTTATAAAATATTCAGGAGTAGAATTTTTGATTGAAAGGAAAGAGAGGTGGTTTAGGAGTATGAGAACATTTGAGCAGATTAAAAGCAGAAAAATATACACTATTTTGGGGATCCAGAGACTAGAATGAGAACAAAAGGTTGTTGGTTGAGGTTAGTAATATAAAGTAATAATGATAATGATAATAGTAATAATAATAACAGTTCCTCTGAAAGTGAGAGAGAATAGAGGAGTGTAGAATGGGAGAAACATAACTGTAGTGTGTCAATGAAACCATTTTCTGATTGTATTGCTGTAATATAGGTGATAATATCGGTAACTTTATGTAAACGTATATTGTATGAATCCTTGTAACTTCAAGTGTTGTAATAAAGGCTTTTAAACAAAGTGCTGAGAGAATACAACATACTTTTTGGGGTAGATGAACCTTGGAAGGAAGTGGTAGGGATGAGAACCATAAAGGAATTCTAGCTAGTAGAGAATAACATAAATACAAAAATAGTATAGGCTATAAATAAGCATAATGTAGCAGAAAGAACAAATGAACCTTAGAGTTGCGTTCTAGGGCTTTACTCTCATCCCCACCATTGGTGTGACTCTGAATAAATTGCTTAGCTTAAGACTCAGTGTCCTATCTATAAAATGAGTGTGGTTGTTGGGAAGAATATCTGATGCATAGAGAACATTTATTTTATATCTGGCAGATAGTGGGTCCAATAACTATTAGTTTCTTCTTTTTAGACATTCTATATCTTCTGATGAGGAAAGGAAAATGCTTCAAGAAGGACTTTGTGACCTCTCATCACTTTGTATAAGAGCCCAGGTATAATATATATATATATATGTATATATATAATTTATGAGTATAACTAATGTTCCCACTTATTTCTGTAGCAAATAAGGATTGCATTGAAGTTTTGTGGTTTAATACTAAGGCCTTCATAACTTTAACACCCGGTTTCTTTACATTTTCTTGTTTTAACTTGTATTTAAAATTATTGGGATTATTAGCTAAATGTTATATACAAATTAAACCATTGTACTACCACAATTAAATCTTTTTTTATTTAAAAAAATTTACCATTATTGTTTAACTATTTCAGATGTCCCCTTTTCCCCCCATTGACCCCTTCTAGCTGTATCTGCCCTGCCCCCCACCGCCCCAGGCCTTCACCACACTATTGTCTTGCTTTATAGGGGACATAGCTATTGAATGAAAGATTGGACAGATGAGTATCAAAAATCTTAAAATTTCCCAACTTTCCAACCCATTTGTATTTACCTATTTCTGATATAATTGACATATAACATATTAGTTTCAGCTGTAGGTTATGCATTTTATGAACACAATCACTTTTTAAAAACCCTCACCTGAGGATAGGGTTTTCATTGATTTTCAGAGAGAGAGAGAAACATCAGTCAGTTGCATGCCATATGTGCCTGGCTGGGGATCGAACCTGCAACCTAGGTATATGCCCTGATGGGGAATCAAACCCGCAACCTTTTGGTATATGGGATGATGCTCCAATCAACTGAGCCACCCGGCCAGGCCAAACAAAATCAGTTTTGATCTGAATTATCTACCATAGAATTGATACAATATAAAGTACAGAGTAAAGTTTAGAAACCTTTGACTTGAAAAAATAATCATACTTTATAAATCTCCAAACAACTTATAAGTATAGTACGTAATGCTGCTGATCCTGGTACATGAAGAACTGCGGTTAGTCCTCTGCCTAGTATCTCAAGTGCTGGGAGCCGAGTGGTCAAGGATCTGGCATGGAGTGGCACCTGGCTTCATTTGCTCCCTCTGCTATAGACTAGTTCTTTGCATTTATGAACCCTAGTCTGGCCTTGATGACAGTTTGCTTGGTTAGAGTCACTTTATTTTTTAGTTTAAGTCATTTTGCCTCCAGGATGCTTGTAAACATGTTGAGAGGCTGAGTTCTTGATGGATCTCACAAAACTCCTCTATAGGGCATGAACTGAAACTGAGGAGCCGACGATATTAATAATTCAGCATTTGGCAGTGTGGTGGATATTAACGCATTTGTAGTTCACCTTGACAAACCTTGGCCCAATCACATTAAAAAATGAATTTAGTCGTCTCATTTTAGTCTCTGGTGAGTATTTTAATACTTTTTTCAATCCATATATGAAATAGAGAAAATATTAATCTCCTCTTAGAAATGCAAGGTTCATAGCCCACATGACTATATGTTGTGAAATAAAAGAAAATACGTTACAATAAATTGCCATCTTGATTTAATGAAAGTAATGTTTAGGAATTTTTATATTACATTATGGCTGATTTGGGATATTTTAAATTGCTCATTTATTCAAAATTTCAGAGCAAAGTACCTATTTTGGTATTTCAGGTAAACATTTAACTCTTAACTTTAAATAACCAGTAAATTTATGCACTCAATGCAGGAACATTTTATAAAGCATTTATCAAAAAACTGAAACCTGCTAATTATAATAATAAGTACATATAATAGCTAAGTATATTCAGTATTTAGGACTTTACAGTTACTTTACAAAAGTTACTTTCATGGGGGAAATAAATGTATCTTCTTGTATTAAAATGCCTTAGGAATGACACAATTTTATTAAGTTATTAGTAATTCCAGGACACGCCTCATAATTTGTGGGGCCTAGAAATAATATAGCAATGACTGGAGTGGAAAGATCCTGATTCTTAAAATTTGGTGGCTGTTGAGCTGTATGAATAATCTATGCCCTTTGGCACATACCAAGTGCATTTAAAATTGCAAAGGAATTTTTTTTTTTAGTTCCCTAACCTAGCTTCTTTCAGGCTAATATAACTAC
The DNA here is from genome assembly GCF_027574615.1 of Eptesicus fuscus. Lineage (NCBI taxonomy): Eukaryota > Metazoa > Chordata > Mammalia > Chiroptera > Vespertilionidae > Eptesicus > Eptesicus fuscus. Next base: position 53,186,652 of record NC_072485.1, on the reverse strand, counting down.
TTTGTTGTCAGATTTCCTCCTTTGAAGGATATAAATGAGGAATTTAAATTTTTATATAAATGAAAAGTATATTATTTGGTCCTTGAAGTATTTGGGTCCATATTTTTACCTAGAAGACCTTACTGTTACATTCAAGTTGAACTATAAGGGGGGAAAGCTTATAAATTTGAAGCAACCTTTTGTGGTGATAAAATGTGGTTTAAATTAGTGAAAAACATGACTTAGTAAAACTGAAATAAACATATCAAATGAAGACTATTTTGTTTTGTCTGCTTAAAAAATGATTTTACCTTTTAATGAATTTCAGTATAGTCAGAGACTTATGTCTCAATATTATATTTTCATTAACATAAATCTTCAAATGGGCAATTATGTCCACATGATAAATATGTGGGGTTAATGAGGGTAATTTGCCACCTGTGTCATGAAGCAGCTCCTTTTGATTCTTATGTAAAAATTTCCATAGTTTGCTTGGTAAGGCTTTAGAGTCTAAAAAATCTAAATTGAAAGGGAAAACATTTAACACTTTAAAAATCTCACTCTTGCCAAGAAATGAATCATGCATCTGAAAATAAGTAGAAAAGAATTAAAGGTATATTTTAGATAGCAGATTGGATCCTTTCAAAGAATTTCTAGGAGTGTCTTTATTATGCTCTGGTACTAATAAATGGCATTGTGCTACCAGCTTAGTAATAGAAGTGGAATAGATTTGAAACCATAAGCTAGTTTAATAACTTTGACTCAATTTATTTTCACTTCTGTGTCCCTTGCAAAGGAGAATGCACTACATCTCTGTGATCAACCAGAATTTCTCTTGCTCTGGGAAGTAATAAAGTCCAACTCGGCTTTTGACACAGTCTGAGTTACATGGATTAGGTAAAACTGATCTTAAAAGAGAAAAATTGGATACTCAGCAAACCCCAGCAGATATTTTGACACACTCTTCAAGCTGAAAAGAGTTGTCATAAATTTAAACATAACCTTTCCTAGCACAGAAACTTCACTAATAAAAGGCTTTGAATATTTTATGAATGACCGAGCACCCTGCTTTGCTAATAAGTCCTCTGGAAGCTATGACTTTCGGGGGATGGTTTTATTTTTGAAGGAAGGGGTGCTGAAGAGAAGGTACTGATGAGGTGTCATATAATTTTACAAGTTGCATAACTGCTTTTAACTATGAAACTATTTCTGATTAAAATAACAATTGAGCTTGTCATTTTTTCTGAACAGCTGCTGCTCCAGGGGGTCATTTCCTTGGAGAGCTTGAAAATAATCGTACTCCTGGTACATGAGTTACGTAGTCTTGTGTTTTACAGCAAAGCACAAAGTTTAAAGCCTATAGAAGAATGTTATTTGAAAGCTGTCAAACCATGTTAAAAAAGACTGCACCGTCAAAAGGCCCTGGTGGCCACGATTCTGCATGTAGCCTTGTCTTATTCATTATAAAATGCATGTTTATAAAGTTCCACAGAGCATCCAATTCCCAATTCACTTATATCAGCAAGACTTAACTTGCTCATTAATCTAAATTCTTTTGCAACTTTAATCTACATGTTTAATTAATCATAAAATGAGGCGGTAAGTAATTTCAGCAATGTGTGGCTTGTTATCAGATGCATTTAATCACTCTTCTGTGAGCTCATTTGGAAACACCTGAAGATGTCGAGTGCAGTTTGAATAAGCATAAATTATTCTTTGTCAGTGTACTTCACTCAACTAATAAGACATTAATTTAAAAGGCACTGTTTGTCATTTTTAGATCTTTACCAATATTTTTAGCTTGGCAATATAACTCTAATTGTATATATGATTCACAACTAGTGCCCGACATAGGAAAGGGTAAGAATTTAATTCATTTTTCTTATTTACATGTAATTATGTCATGTAATCTTAGTTTTTAATGAGGATTAACCATCTTGTAAGTATTCATATACTTTTGGAATAAGGTACTAATGAATTATAGTTAGAAAAATTATTTGTTGGTACAAAGAATTGTGACTCCTTGTTTCTTGCCTAGGTTAGGTCTGAAAGAGCGTGAGGTGTGGGAGAGGGCATTGATTTGAGAGCACGGGTATTGCAGAGGAATTATATAATGCAGATATTAATCTTTTAAAAAATCCAAGTAATATAACTATATTTAGCTATCTCACATAATAACATATGTAGTCCTTAATAGGTCCAGGTAGCCTAAAATAATACAGTCACACCCCCCTCTCCCAGTCTCTTAACATTATTGGACAGCTGATGATAACAATTTTTAAAAAGCCAAAAAACAAGCACAATAATAACAAAAAACCACTCGTAGCTACAGAGCAAAAATAAAAATTCATGAGAGCTGAATGAGTTATGTATCTCGATGTCAGGAGTATAGGGATAAAAATTGCATTTTATAGGATGTCATCACCTGTCCTGTTTATGCCACGAGAGAAGTGACACACGGTAAGAATAATTATCTCAGTGGAAACAAATTTATTTACCTGCCGTGGAACATCCCTGTTTATCTTACTCATGAACTCATCTCACTCATATGCTATCCATGGATTGTCAGCAGTGAGCCAGAGGGGATGATTCCTGAAAAGGGAATATTGGTTTGAGCTGAAATATAGCCATATTCTCCATTTTTATTCGACATGCACATCTCCTGGGCTTCTTCCTTTTCTTCAGGGATCCTTTACACTGAACTAACATTTATATGTCCATTTCTTACTCAATGACTCATGATTATGTAAAAACTTTTCTTCCTGTTTTTCTTTCTAAGGGAAAACAAAATCCCAGAAAATACCATTTGTACTGCTGAAGTCATGTAGACCCGAGTGGCATAACACAGTGAACTGCCATTTACCCTTATTTCACTTAAAGAACTAGGAATTTTTTTTTAGAACCTCTAATGAAAACCTCCAACACTGGGTCCTTCTTTAAAATCATCCTTGAAAAACAACATTCATTTAAACTTAGCTTTCTTGTTAAGAATACGTTTCTCATTCCTATAGAATCTTATTGATAGACACATACAGTCTATTACGAATGCTTGTTGTTGTTTTTTTGGATAAGGAACCTCTCAAATTTTCCTAATTCTCCTTGCCCTGGCAAAACCTGAGATAATTTTTCCAAACAGATTTATTTTCTAACTTGTTGTTTTGGGTGCAAAGAAAGAACACAGTGTCCACCCACACCCCCAACTGATGTGTGAGAGACCTGCCCTGTTGTCCTATTAGGTCCCTCTACACAAAGACAGTGATGTATTTTATAAAAATATTGTATTTCAGAGTAGCTATTTGTATGACGTACTTCAAGAGGAAAATGATAACTCAGTTCCAGGTAGCTCTTATAGTCGCAGATGTTCGCATATGTGCTCTTGCGCGCGCACACACACACACCTTTATCCAAAATGCAAACAAACTAACTCTTTTGCCCAATCACAAACAAGGACATACCACTTAAGCATGCTTCTTCAATGGTGGCTTCACAATTGGTTAGACTGCATAATACCCAGAATTATGCACTACTCCAATGGGTGCAACTGAATGAGTGGGCCCTCCATCTCCAGCTGAACTGACAGAGATGGCTAGCAGGGGTTTGATTCTAATGCAGCTTCTATGGCTGAAGGATAGCATGCTGGTAACGAAAAGGATTACTGATGGCAGAGAGGGTTGGGTGAGATGAGTGAGGAGCATGTGCAATGTGGTATCCACTCATACATGTGCTCTGGGGGATGATTTGGAAAGCCTGATTGGACATCAGAGTCTTCAGCTGCTGTGGGGCTTCAGGCTCAGCAGATGAATGAGAATGTCACAGTGCAGTTGGTTTCAGGCAACACTTCTGACCTTTCACTGCAAGTCTCAATAGCTTGTATTAAAATTGGAGAATAATGATATCTTAAGTTATGCTTCACGTGACACCTCAGGAGAAGGCTTGGTATCTCCCACTCCTCTACCCCCGGTTTCTTAAACAAGTTAAATTCTATTCTAATTTTTACCGAAAACATTATGTGTTATTTCCTACAAAAACCTTCATAATTCATGTCCATCCATCTTTCCTTGGAATCAAGGCTTTGTCTGTCAACATTGTTTGTTTTTCTATGGCGAGCTAGTTTTTCTTAATCATTAGAAATTGGCTTTTATTAGATCATTTAGGCATCATATCTGTACAGTATATTTGATGGTTTTATGAGAAGTTCTGATGCTAGATGTTCAAAGCTCTGCCCAGATGATATTTTTATGGGCCCACATAGCCTTGCTCATATGTGAAAACAAGGCATTGGGTTATACAGATGGTTAAGTGTGCACTTAGTTATTGCTCAAGAATTTTCATGAGAATGGTTTGACTTGTACTTTTGTTAATTTCTTAGTGTCCTCAGCTTAGAAACTTTCTGTATTTTTTAAGGCAGCATCTGAATCACTTATACTAGTATTCAGGAAAATATAACAGTGTATGTAGTTTTAGAAACTGTCTATTTTTTCTTTACCCATAATACCTAGTATCGGCATGGTTATCACTCTTGTAATATTAACAACGTATTACAGCCATAATAATTATTTGCTTATGCATACTCCCAAATACTATATTTTAAAATCCCAAACTTCATATATAGTAAATGAGGAAGTAATTTATAACTTAAATGTTGAATTCTTACTTTTCTTTTTTACTTATGCTTCCCCTTTTGTAAAGCATATGACCTACTTAAAAAAGGCTGATAGTTACCTAATATTTTAGTATTCCTTTATCTATTTCACAAAAAGACTTTCTGAAGTATACACAGGAATGTATTTGTAGGCAATTGTCAACTTACAGATAAAGTTCTGAAAGTTTGTTGTTTGGAATTTGGAGTGGATGCTCATATAGAAACCATGTTATGGATGGTGATTAGGTTCCTTGGGCAACCTAGTGAAACCCATTTATTCCATAACTAGAAGCCCGGTGCATGAAATTTGTGCACGGAGGGGGTTTTTCCCTCAGCCCAGCCTGTACCCTCTCCAATCTGGGACCCCTCGAGAGATGTCCGACTGCCCTCTCACAATCCAGGACTGCTGGCTCCCAACTGCTTGCCTGCCTGCCTTCCTGATTGCCCCTAACTGCTTCTGCCTGCCAGCCTGATCACCCCCTAACTACTCCGCTGCCAGCCTGGTTGATGCTTAACTGCTCCCCTGCCAGCCTGTTTGCCCCCAACTTCCCTCCTCTGCTGGCCTGGTCACCCCTAACTGCCCTCTCCTACAGGGTTGATCACCTCCAACTGCCCTCCCTTGCAGGCCTGGTCCCTCTCAACTGCCCTCGCTTGCAGGCCGGGTGCCTCCCAACTGCCCTCTCCTGCTGGCCATCTTGTGGTGGCCATCTTGTGTCCACATGGGGGCAGGATCTTTGACCACATGGGGGCAGACAGATTGTGTGTTGGAGTGATGGTCAATATGCATATTACTCTTTTATTAGATAGGATATGGCTGAATTATACTGTTGAGAGTACGATAGTAGCTAACCAACTACTGTCTGTTAAACGGTTTTGTTTGACATGTCATTTTGAAATCTGACTTTAATCATAAATCATATGCTTTTGATGAATTTCTGGTAGAGGGATTTGACTTTTTCTACTCCACTCTACCAGTTCACAGCAGTGAAAAGGAAATAACCCTTGGAATGGCATTTGGGAGGTGAGGACGACTTCCTGATGTCTCTAGCTATGGAAAGTTACTGGGCATTCTGCCTGAAGTAGGAGTGAATGGGCAACCCTGGTGACCTTGGTATGGAGGTGTATATCTGTTTATAAATGAAGGGCATCCTATTGGAGATTTATATATTTTGACAGTGAAGAAGGAGCATTTTCTAATTTTACACTGATGAGCCAAAGGGTGGAGAAGGTCAATTCTTCTGCTCATTCACTATGCCTCACAGTATATTCCAAGTATTATTTTTAAAGTTATTCAAAAAGATTTTATTTTTAATCAAAAAAATGCATTTTTTATTGAATTTATTGGGTGACATTGGTTAATAAAATATAGGTTTCCAAAGTATAATTCTATAATACATCATCTGTGTATTGTGTGTTCATCACCCCAAGTCGAGTCTCCTTCTAGCACCATTTATTCCCCCTTAACCTTCTTCTGTATCCTCCACTACCCTTACTCTCCCATCCCACCTGCCATAATTTTAGCTAGTGCTGGTGAGAGTAGTTCAGTTTCTAATACCAGAACAGTTTTGGAATATATTATGTATTAGGATCATATAAGATGAAGTGAAACATCCATGTAGGAAGCAGTTTAAATTGACTGAAAATTAAACATTCCCAAATACATGACAGTTGTCTCAAATGACGACAAGTAGTCCTTTGCTATTAAACTACATAATGTCCTTTAAGAGTTTCAGAAATAAGTAATATGAAAGTGCAAATAGCTAATGGAAAGTTTATTTGGTCACATGTAAAACATTATCTTGAACCTCAGAAATTGAATTATATTCATCCTTTTTACTTCAAATCTGGCAAGTTTTATATTTTTTTTATTGTCAACGGGAAAGTATGAAAAAGGAGAGTAATGGAGATAAAATGAGAGAAGTGGTATTTAAAAAGCTCTAAAGATTTAAGTTGTCAGAGAAAACAGTTTGATGAATTATGAGTGAAATAGAAAGAATTTAGTTTCCCAAAGAAATACATGGCTCAAAGTGTAGGGGAAAAGTGCTTGGCAAAACAAACTATGTATTTTTCTTAACCCAAGGAGTTCACAAAAACAAAAAAAGAAGCATTTGGCAAAGTAAAAACTCAGCTGACTTCATGCCTACCAAGTGAAAAATCTGATTCTTTATCATCTAAGCACATAGTTGGGTAACTCACAGAGCTACCCAGTGTATAGGTTGCAATGGCAAGAAGCCAACAGTGAAATCAAACTCATAAGCACTCTATAGAAAACCCCTCAAATTACTGCTGTGCTGTTGCCAGCTGTACTGCCAGGGAACAAGAGCTGTACATATTTCTGTGGAATGACTAGGTTACTTAACGCAGCTTGATTGGCTCTGTTCCTGGCCCTGTTCTCTTTGGCTGACAGCTGACCACTATACTGGTTTGGTTTGAAATAAGACCGAAGTGAACAAAATCACTTATATGCACCTTTCTTTTGTACATTGCTTTCTTCCTGCCATCCCACACCCCATCCATATCTTATATATTTTGCAAAAGGAGAGATTACTGAGTTTCTTTAAATAAAGCATGTTGGGTGACACTGTGCTGTCCTTTTATTCCACAAATCATTTTTAGAGAGTAGTTTCCTTGGTCTTTTATTTGTAAGTGCTTGAATTTATTGAATGTGAAAAGAATAACATTTGAAATCCTTCTAATTATATTACTTTTTCTTCATTATAAATCATCCCTTGATTCATGATTCTAGAACTAGAATGATTATTCAGAAGCCATCTACTCTTTCTCTCTTGCCCTTGGATAAACTGATAGGTAACTACTTTTGTCTTATAGTCTTTCAAATAAGAAGATAACACAAGATATCCCAAAGGGCACTAGATGGCTTCAGTTGCTACATCCCATGAATTAGAGAAACCTTTAAATGAACAAGGTGGCTGGCTCTTTCCCTGTTATGTGAGAGCCATGGTTTCACGTGTTCTAGCTCCTCTTAAGTTAGGAGGGTTTCAAACATTTTTTTTATTATGATGCAGACTAAGACATTTCTATTCTGACCCAGAGGTTATATAACTGAGATAAAAAGTTTTCATGAACAATGCTTACCCTTATTACATGTGATGTGTTCTATTTTCTCTTTTCTCCCCTCTCATTTCCTTCTCTTCCTTTGTTCCTCCCTTCCTTTATCACCTTTTTTTAAAAAATAAAAATTGCTGATTGGCACTCAGAAAATTGATTATTATTATCCACTCAATAGTTTGAAAAATATTGCATTAAAATAGGTATTTTTTGTCTTAATATTCATGTTCTTTGGTCTGCCATTGTTTTTTTAAAATTAATCTTTATTGTTGAAAATAAAGAACTTATGTGCATAACCATGGACACAGACAATAGTGTGGTGAATTCCTGGGGGGGTGTTTAGGTGGGGTCAATGGAGGGAAAAAGGGATCTGCCATTGTTTTTAAATAACTGAGTGTACCCCTATAGGACTAATTCCATTGCCTGTTTTGGTAAAATCATTAGGAAATAACTTTGTACTCTACTAGTGGCATATAATTTATTAATAACATCATATATTAAGTGCTTAATTGTGCCAGATGTTGTGTTAAATGCTTTATATACATTTGTCATGAATTTTTTTATATAATCCTCATAATTACACTGTGAGGTAGAAAACTGTTACACCCATTTTTTATAGTTGATGAAATTGAGTCTCAGAGTCATATATAAACTTTCCCAAGAGTAACAGTAAATGATAGAGGCTGAATTCAAATTTAAGATTGTTTGTCTCAATGACCATGCTCTTTCTTTCAACTCTAACAATTTCTTAATTTTGGCATTAAAAATAAGTGCTAAGAAAAACAGACTTGAAATGATAATTGTCACATATTTTTAATAATGTGAATTGAAACTTCTTATGAAATAATTATTACTCTGTAAAGAAAAATGGAAAAGAAAGAATAGAAGAAAGAAAAAAAATATCTTCAGAGCCATGGATAGGAAAACTTGCTCTATTTAAATTTTGTAAATTAAATCTTATAAAAGTCTTCTTTTCAGGAAAAAATAGATATTCTTGGAATTACATCTTATGCTACAGGACAGGATATTTTAGCAAGTCAGAGGAACCCAAATATGAATGAAGAGTGGAATTTTCCTTTCGTTTTCCATAATAACTAGGTTTGTTGAAGAGAAAGACTGAGAAAAAAATTACCACCATGCCTGGTTTTGAAGAAAATCCTGTTTATATGTGTAACACATTAGAGAAATTGTTTGGAATCACTTTGACTATGCAGAAATGTGACCACTGAAATTCTTAAGCAAGGTGTGGGGCTATCAGCTCCATGAAACTAAGTGAAATAAGAATGAGTATTTGTGAAAGTAATTCACTTACCTCATTTTTCCACTGTCTCTCTGTAAAAGAGGAAATATTTTAGAAAGAAAATAATGGGTATGGTTGGCTTTTAAGACCTCTTTTCCTATCCTCAACCACTGCCACATTTCTTAGGTTTTAATGCAAGACAGTTTCTGTCTCTCTTTCCTTCTTTCTCTGTCTCTTTCTCTTTCCCTCTATCTCTCCTCCCTTGTCTTCCTCTCCCCTCCTCTTCTCTTCTCTCCTTTCCTGTAACTTTCCTCTCTCCTCCTACTCTCCCTTCTATCTTCTCATTTCCTCTGCCCCTTCCTTTCATTTTGCATTCGTACATGCAATCCTTATATTTTTCATGATAACCTTTATTCTTTCATTAGAAAGATGATTCTTGAATTTTTAAGTAGATGGATCTTGTCTCTGCTTATTAAAATGATGATCTAGAAAAAATGAAATAATTTCTGCCTTCTTGTATATCTTTCTCCTATAAGCCAAACATATACTCTCAGAAGAAATGTTGAAAAGTTGACATCTACTTTTATCTTCTTGGGAGTAAGATGTGTCTATAGTCACTGTATGAGCATTAAAGAGAAAACCAAATATTCACAGTGAAAATTGGTATTGACTCAGGTACTTCTGCCACACTAACTATAAACATACTTTTGTAAGCACACTTTTATACAAGGAGTTGGACTTGTTCACTATGTAATTGCTATATGATGTTACCCCAGAGGAGAATTTAAAAGCCGGCAGGTGTGCTAGATGTAAGCCTCATTGAACTCAAGGTCAAGATTCTAGGACTAGCTTTCTCAAGTGTACTCAGACAAGGTGCAATAAGATGAACTTGGATTCAAAGACACTACTACAAAAATATGTTTTGAAGGTTAGAGGAAGGTAAGAAGGATTACTTTTCAGTGATAGTAAAGTGTAATAATAATATTATCAGTAATAGGTACATGGTTGAGATGTGTTGATAAAACTCCCAAATAATGCTGTGGGTAAACAGATTTGATTTATGAGAAAGGAATAAAAACACCCACAGACATAGCTGCAACCTTATAGGGCAAATACACAAATATACAAATCATGGGATAATTTTGAGTGTTTTGGTAGAATGAAATGCAAAACAAGAAACAAAGCATATACATATTCTGATAAGATGGGTATAAAGAAGAGCAACATTCACTATTATTCGGAAAAGATTTTGCAGAGTTGGTGGGTTATATTTTTCAGGTTCCCTGATTTATTGAGTCTAAAGGAACAAATCTAATGTTACCATGGTGTTATCTTACTTATACATTTTAATGCGAATCTTTAGGTAGAATCAAAACTTATACGTTTTTAGATATGGATTCTATTCTTGATTCGGGATTCTTCTGGGTCTTAGGATTATGTGATGCTGTCAAAATATAGCTTCCCTAAAGTGCCATTGGTTCTAGTACCTCCTAAGGTAACCAAAATAAATGAATTATTATAATGGAGCAAATGCAGCAAATGTTTTGAATTTGACTCCTATGTGGAAGTTAATTTTGTTTTGTTCTATACTTTAGGCTTTAACTTTGGTCAGCTTTCTTGGTCACAAGGAGGAATTGGTTGAAAGAAAGTGGACTATTATCAGCAATTTAGGATCTGCTTAGGCAAACTTCATCTACACTCTTTATCACTTTTAATTTCACTGTTTGTCCATTCCACTATTCCTAACAATGATAGATACTTCACTTTTCACTATCTTACACCTATTATTCAATAGTTCCATTATATATGTGAAGAATGCATGCCTATGTGTATATAATGCCAGAATAATTCCATAGTAACAACCTGCTTTAGGACATGTTCTCTGGGTAGGGTGCGTTTCAGGGTAAGAGGGATGGAAAAGGACTAATATTTATTGAGTACCTATATATGTTATCTCATTTAATTCTTGCAAGAACTCTGAGATAAACTGTTGGAATAGGAAACACCCTTATTAAAGAGCAAAATTGCCACAGAGTCTTATTTAAAGGACAACACTTTAAGAAAATGCCAACTTATCCTTGGCATCGTAGTGGGCTGAAATGAGAAATAAGTGAGCTATAAAGATATAAGTGAGAAAATGTGAATGATAAGGCACAAACCATTACCATTTGCCTCTCCCTGACAGTGAATTATTGGACATAATGCATCTAAAAGAGGAACTAGCACTGTAGTCATTGTGACTTTATAAAATGCTATCTCCGAAAAGACAAAGATTCACTCTTCTGCTCAAGTGAGGAAACACTTGTCCTAATAGACGTTCGTGTATATTGCCTGGATAAGGGAGCCTTGGTAGAACCACAGGCATAAACTGTTTGGAACATGTTCGTTTAATTTCACCCCTGGGAAAGGGATCTTTCATTGCAAAGGGCCTTTGATATAAAAGAAAATATCCTGAAATAACTTGTTTTCAATTTTTATTTCTTGATGCCCCACTCCAAGTTTAATTAGATAATAATTACCAATTTTTAAACAAAATAATAAAAAAGTAGGTGAGGTTAAATGTTTTAAAAAATACAGAGAAGCTATCTTTTTCTTTACTTTAAAAATTTGTGGAGATTTTGTCAAGCATCTAGCGCTGTGGTTGATTTATAGTAGATGCTGAATAAATACCGAAATGAAATGTGCACATTCATTCATTTATTTATTCCTTTTTTATTTTTAAATTATTATTGAATTTATTGGGATGACATTGGTTAATAAAATGTAGGTTTCAGGTATACAATTCTTTAACACATCATCTGTATATTGTATTGTATGTTCATCACCCCAAGTCAAGTCTCCTTCCATCACCATTTATCCCTCCTTTAGCCTCTTCTACCTTCTCCCACCCCCTTTCCCTATTTATTCCTTTTATAATCAAGAGACATTTACAGAAGGTTTAATACGTTTCAGATAGACATATTGGAGATTTAAATATGAATAGCATACTAAAGCTAGCCTTTAGCTAGCATAAAAACCTACTGGAGAGAGACAAGTGAAGAGAGAAATTATAGTAACACATTAGTCTTAGAATTAGGGTATGAAAGAAGTAAGAAAAATAGAAATTTGCAATTTGCCAGGGAGAATTGGGGGGAAGGCTTCATTGAATAAATAGGTTAGCATCTGAGCTGCTTCTTAAAGGAGTAATGGGGATGTGGAGCTAGGATATTCTGAGCTGAGGATATAGCATTTGCAAAAGTACCCAGACATTGAAAGGGCCTGCTACGTTTTGAGAATTGTAAGAATTCAGTATCATTGCTACAGGTGCAGCAGAGGGGTTAGGGAAAGAGATTAGACTGGAAAAAAACAATACATGAGAGTTTTGAGTGCTGCCATTGTTTTCTGATATGAACTTGGAAAATGTTTAATTTTAGTCATTAATTTTAGTAAGATGGAGATTTTTCTAGGATATTAAACATTTTACTAGAATTTCCATGATACACCTTTTAGTGCTTTTACTATAGCATATGAGATATTAAGCTGTTAAAATAATGAAGTTATGCCGAGTATGATGTGATATGAAAGGAGTTTGGAATAATGTATTGAAAAAATTGCTAGTCACTTTTCCTTGAAATTGTGCTTTTTGAACTTACCTGTACCTTGTCAGCCTTGCTAGACAACTTGTAGGTCAGTCAAATGGATTTACTTCTAAATTCTAAGAAGTAAAGGCATTGAATGCTAACATAAATGCAGTTTATTTATGGTTAATAGTTTTTATTTTTGCTTTTTAAAAAATATATCTTTATTGATTTCAGAGAGGAAGGGAGAGGGAAAGAGAGATAGAAACATCAATGATGAGAGAGAATCATTGATTGGCTGCCTCCTGCATGTCCCTTAATGGAGATCAAGCCCGCAATCCAGGCACGTGCCCTTGACTGGAATCGAACCTGGGACCCTTCAGTCCGCAGGCTGACGCTCTATCCACTGAGCCAAACCAGCTAGGGCTATTTTTGCTTTTAAGAGAAAAAGAAAGCTATGCAAAACATGTAAATGCATATCATCTCACTAGCTTCATGAAACTGCTAGCTGGGTATATCTTTGTTTTCTTCATTTTGTGAGCTTCTTAAGATATGTACTTGTACTATGTGTGTTAGTTGTACCATGTGCTTTATATACATATGCTTTTAGACTTTATTCCAGATGCATTTTCACACCTGGAGATGTTCAGACTTTATAATGTTTGATATTTAAATGTTTATTTTTATTCTAGAGAAAGAAACACCTCAGAGGTTTCAGACTTTATTTTAGAAAAATTACAGTTCCTTCAACTTTAAATTGCTTCCATAGGTCACTACCAGATTATAGAGAGCATGATGTGCTTTTCAAGTTGAAAAGTTTTCCAAGTAATAACAGCAGTGAAAATTGTCAGAGAAACAACTAATTAATCTCTGCTCCTTTACAGCTGTTTAATGCAATGCATAACTAAAAGTCCTGTTAAATTAATTAATGATTTCAATTATGAACTTTTCTCCAAAATGTTATGATTCGTATCAGGCCGATAATGCAGTGACCTGGGAGTGTGAAATCTGTGTTATGAAGAGAGTCGCCAGTTAATTGATTCACAAATTATTTAAAGTTTGTTGCACCCCAGGGAGTGCTCAGTTTCACGACAGTCATTTCTTAAAGTGTACAAACTCCTTTTTCACCTTAAGAATGTCTTCAGTTATTAAGCACGATAAAGTGCCAGCATGTTTCTGGGGCTTTGAGTCATCTTAACATTTATGATTTAGAATCTGTAGGTGAATATGTGGAGATTAAATCTATGTTGGAAGGAGAAAAAGTTTAGCAAATTATCAGTGACTCTTTTTCTTCATTGTGTTTACTTTAGTAATTTTCTAAATATCACCCCTTAATTTTTTTTGCATTTGTTATACATTGAGTATATTTCATGTTGGAAGATAATATAATTATGCATTCTTAAGAAATTTTGAGTAGATACATAACAGAATAGAAATTGTTTTGATAACTGGTGTTTGAAGCATTTGGATTGCTGGTAGGTCTGAAATGCCAGTCTTAAGTGTTGGAGAAGGTGCTGACATCTCAATGCAAGAGTATTAATTTCTATAGGACACCTTGAGTCCTTTTTATAGTATATAGGAAAAAATTAAGAGAGTCATATATACTTGCTTCCAGTCTCGTTATTTTATCCATAACTTAAATAACAAATAAAAATGTACATAAGGAGAAGGGAGGTGATCAATAATATCATTAATATTTTATAATACATTTATTAAAGTTTCAATTAATGTTTCTATGCTGGGCTCGGGCTGATTTCAGAGTGGATGATATGACCATGAGTGTAAAGCTTGTTTTGACTGCCCATGGCTAGCTGAGGTAGAACGGTGATACTCGAGAGAGTCTTTAGCAGGAGGAGAAGGAAGTAGGGAAGTCTCTGGCCATTGAGTGGTAGGTACATTATCAGGGGGCTGAGTAATCTTGTCTGCTCCATTCGCATATTTGGACTTAATGATTAGCTAAAAAGTCTAGTGCTTTTAGGGTGGTTAAACCATATTCTTATAAGTTTTACTCCAATTTGATAGGCAGTGTAAGAAAGACAGTTTTAGTTTAATATAAAAAACACATTTTGTCTCTCAGTTCTGAATTGGTAGATGTATTTAAAGGATGGAGCAGGAGGCTTGTATTTTGGACTAAGTTTATGTTTGCAAATTTTACTTATCCCGGTAACTCTTCTGTTTTACTTTTCTCATTTTTTTTTTGACCCAAAAAATTGCCAAAAGAGAAGACAAATAGAGGAACAGTATTATTAAAAATAAGTTTATCTTTGTTAAACTTGCCGCAGGGCAAAAAGAAATTGACTTGAAAGGCAAGTAAATTTATACTAATTTTTGCATTGTAGGAAATGTACTATTTCAGACACTGACTGACTGCTTCTGTTTTCTAAAATTAAGGAGCCTATAATCTCAGCACCATTAACAAGTGCTGTCATTCAGATACACAGTGTCTGGCTGATTTAAATAAAATGAAATGAAGATAGTTGTTTCTGGTCCCTTGGCTTCACTCATTGCCATAAACATATGCTCTGCGTCCCGCTTCTTTCCATCTTATTTATGACTTTAATTTGTTGTGTGGGCTGCGCTAGAAATTAAATTTAATATAATTCTCCAAGGGACCCTGTCATATAATAACATGGTAATTTCTGTGTATCCTTTTGAAAAATGAGGAAATTAATTCTTCCTGACATGTTCTAATTATTCCAGTGTGAACGGCAAATCCGTTTTTCCTAGCCCCTGAAGTGTTATAGGCAAATGGCTGGTGTTCAAAGCTGAGGTGCTAATGCTGACCAGCAGTGCGTTTAATTTGAAACATGAGCAGACACCTTTCAACACACCTTTGTAATATTGGAGTACTTTACAGAAATTAATTCACTACTTATTTGGCAGCTTAGCCTTGGGGTTATGTTTTTTTATTCATCAATACTATAGTCATGTTACCATAATATTTCCTGTTTCCTTCAGTGCTTGGTGTCTATGTATGGAACTTAAAGTGTGCAATGGATAGTTCAACGGTACGAATGAAAGAGAATCCACACACTTCAGAAGTACCAGTTGTATGCCAAATTGTGTTTACACTTTATAGAGAGGTGTAGTGAAGTCTTGAACGTTAACTTAATTATAGTCTGTGGTTAGCAGCTTTAACTGAAATTACACAGTGTAGAAAATTTTGGTACAATCTTGCTATGAAAAGACTACTATATACTCTGCTGCCCTACTGTAGTTTCAGTTGTGGAAATTCAATTTATTATATGGGCAATGACGCCATGAAAAGTCAGTTTGTGAATAAAATTTATGAATAGAAATCTCAAGTTCTGAACTCTGTGTGGAAGGGAGTAGCTATACCTTAGGAGATAAAGGATTTGAACCTTTTTTTTTTTTTTGGTACTGTTGGCCATGTGAGATGTGTGACTTATTCATTTGGATCATTAGGATTTATTTATAGAAGATTTATGTAGTATTTCTTTAGAGGAATAACAAAAAGAACTTACTGATACTTGGTCCTTTATCTGTAATCTTAATTGTAAAACCAGCTATTATATGCATTTCTCTAATCAGGTCAATCACTTGGGTCAGCCCTAATACAGTTCCTTTGTTTCAGTGAGCAGTTGATAAATACCATTACATATTGGCCATTTATTGTTATAATTAACAAGAAAAATGAATGCCTGAAATCCTAGTTAGAAGATAGAAATACAATTAAACTTAAATAAAAGAAGTAGAATTGTGTTTGGAATAGCAGTAATCAAGGCTCTCTGTTTATCTATTTTTGTATCTCTGTATTACACCAGAGAACCTGTGCACACCGATGGGGTCCCTCAGCCTCACCTGCGGGGATTGAGCCAAAACCAGCTCTCTGACATCCCCTGAGGGGTCCTGGATTGGGAGAAGGTGGTTCTTGGGTGATGCACCCCGGAATTGGGCTCCCTCCTCTCTGGTTCCAGGTACATCACCCGAGAACCACAGCTGCCAAGTCACTGCAGCTCGGCAGCTCCTGCGTTGAGTGTCTGCCCCCTGGTGGTCAGTGCACATCATAGCTACTGGTCGGATGGTTTCTTAGGCTTTTATATATTTATATATATATATATTACTTTTAAATTTTAACTTAAATGGGAGAAATAGGAATGGTAGTAAATAATTATTCTGATAAATAGCATTAATATTTTCTGCTGACTATTCAGCTGCTAGATAAAATGTTATTCTTTTCATCAATCTAGTAGGGGCTACTGTCAGATTTAGATATAGATAGGAGGGAACTTATGACTTCTCTGTCTTAGCTTTCCCTTATACTAAACTGATGGAAAAAGTGGGCTTATTTTTGGCTTGAAACGGGGGAGACAAGACTTAGTTATCCCACCCTGGCCAGTGTTGCTAAATGGTTAAAGAGTGATCCCGTGCACCAAAGGGTCTCGGGTTCGTTTTCCAGTCAGGGCACATACCCAGGTTGTGGTGTCAACCCCCAGTTGGGATACATAAGGGAGGCAACCAATCGATGTTTCTCTCTCATATTGATTTTTCACTCTCCCCCTCTCCCTGTTTCTCTCTCTCAAATCAGTGAAGAAAACATATCCTCCGGTGAGGATTAAAATACATAAAAAAAGAATAGTAAAAAGAAGACAATAGGGAAAAAAAGTCTTGGCAGTCCCATCCTAGACAATAGACTGTGCATGTTGCTAAAGATTACTCCAACTTCTGCTTTCCGTCATCCGTGGTATGCTCCCTGTGTCTTTACATGGCCGTCTTCTGATAAGGACACCAGTCATATTATAGTAGGAGCTCCCTCTATTTCATTATGATCTCATCTTAATTTAACTAATTTTATTTGCAACTCTGCTAAAAGAAAGTTACAAATGTTCCAAGATCTTGATCCCTCCAGCCTTTAGGGTGTCAAATAGAGTTTGGGTTGGTTGGAGCCTTGGGCCAAGCATGTCTAGCCACTAGCATCTTTGAGAGTCTCCTCCAACATGCCATACAAATATCAACATGTAATCTGTATGCCATGGAATATAAAAGATGGGCAGCACTTCTGGGTTTACGGAGATGCATAAATTGTCCCCACCCTCCAGATGATTACTAGTATAATCTGAGTGGAAGCTAATGTCAATATATGAATGATTTAGAATGGAAGCCAGTGTATGATAAAGGCGAAATAAGAGACCAGAGAAGACTTTTTTTTTTAAAATGAATCTTTATTGTTCAGATTACAATTGTTTCTCCTTTTTCCCCACATATCTCCCCACCACCCAGTTCCTCCCCCCTCTGCCCTTACCCGCCCCCCCCCCGCTGTCCTTATCCATAGGTGTATGATTTTTGTCCAGACTCTTCCCATACTCCCCACACAGACACCCCTTTCCCCCTGAGAATTATCAATCCACTCCCATTCTATGCCTGATTCTATTAAGCTCACCAGTTTATTCTGTTCCTCAGATTTTTAATTCACTTGACTTTTAGATTCACTTGTTGATAGATATGTATTTGTTGTTCATAATTTTTATCTTTCTTCTTCTTTTTCCTCTTTTTAAAGAATACCTTTCAGCATTTCATATAATGCTGGGTTGGTGGTGATGAACTCCTTTAGCTTTTTCTTATCTGTGAAGCTCTTTATCTGCCCTTCAATTCTGAATGATAACTTTGCTGGGTAGAGTAGTCTTGGTTGTAGGTTCCTGCTATTCATCACTTTGAATATTTCTTGCCACTCCCGTCTGGCCTGCATGGTTTCTGTTGAGAAATTAGCTGATAATCGTATGGGAGCTCCCTTGTAGGTAACTAACTGTTTTTCTCTTGCTGCTTGTAAGATTCTCTCTTTGTCTTTTGCTCTTGGCATTTTAATTATGATGTGTCTTGGTGTGGTCCTCTTTGGATTCCTTTTGTTTGGGGTTCTGTGCGCTTCCTGGACTTGTAAGTCTATTTCTTTCATCAGGTGGGGGAAGTTTTCGTTCATTATTTCTTCAAATAGGTTTTCAGCATCTTGCTCTCTCTCTTCTTCTGGTACCCCCATAATTCTGATGTTGGTTCGCTTGAAGTTGTCCCAGAGGCTTCTTACACTATCTTCAACTTTCTGAATTCTCTTCTCTTCATGCTTCTCTGGAGAAGTGTCCTTGGCCTCTTTGTATTTCAAATCTTTGAGTTGATTCTTGCAATCCTCTAGACTGCTTTTGGGTCTCTGTATAATATTTTTTATCTCAGTCAGTGTATGTTTAATTTCTAGTTGGTCCTCATGGAATTTATCAGCCTTTTCCATGAAATTCTTGAAAAACCTTATAACCGTGGTTTTGAACTCTATGTCCAGTCGCTTGTTCTCCTCCATTTCTTTGGTTTGTGATCTGTTTCCTTGCCTTCTCATATTCTCTGCTTCCCTAAGTTGGTAGGGTAGTTTTGTGTACTAGGTGTCCTATTGGTTCAATGGGTCAGCCTCCCAGTTACTTGAGGTGGACACTCTTGGTGTACCCTTGTGTACTGTGTGTCCCCCAGCAGGAGCTACAGCAAGGGCTAGTTTTCTCCTCCTTTGCTTGGGCGGTTTTGGAGCAGTCTGACTGGAGCTGCAGTTAGTTTGGTTGGGCTGCTCCAGAACAGGCCATTTTATATGCAAAAGCCGCTGTGTGGAGCCTGGGCGGGTTTGTAGAATGTGCGGGGGGGGTCTCTGGGCGGGGCGGGGTCTCAGGGCGTCACTAGGCTGGGGCGTGGCCAACGGCAATGGCTGCTGTCAGCCGTCTCAGCCTTTCCACGTTTCCAAGTCCCTGCGCCCCGCGCTCCAGCGCAGTAAACAATGATTGCTGGGCGCACCTCTGCAAAAAAGTCACTCTCACTTTCCGACCCGATGGCCGAGAGTCCAGCTTCTCCCCGTAGGTGCCTGGGTCCCCCGAGTGTCCCCAGAAACTGGCTTTCAGAGTGATCGGGAGCTTGTCTCCCTGCGGGTTGAAGAAAAGCCACGCACCCAGCCGCCCGCCGCCAGCCCGATTCGTGTGCCTCCGTACCTCAGCTTTTCAGCGATTGTGCTCCTTTCTCTTCTTAGTTGTAAATCTTCCACTCAGCCAGCTTTCCCGTGGTTCTGGGTGGTAGACGTTTTTGTCTTTTAGTTGTATTTTTGAAATTGTTGTGTGAGGCAGCAGATTAGTTGTTTAACTATCCAGAGAAGACTTTTTTTAAAAAAAATATATATTTTATTGATTTTTTACAGAGAGGAAGAGAGAGGGATAGAGAGTCAGAAACATCGATGAGAGAGAAACATCCATCAGCTGCCTCTTATACACCCCCTACTGGGGATGTGCCCACAACCAAGGTACATGCCCTTGACTGGAATCGAACCTGGGACCTTTCAGTCCGCAGGCCTACACTCTATCCACTAAGCCAAACCGGTTTTGGCCAGAGAAGACTTTTTAAGGGATAGGTTGAATTGATATGGGCTATGAAGTCTGGGTAAGCTTTCATAAGGGATGAAGAAACATTATAGGCAGGAAGTAAAGCAAGACTCAAGTTATGGGCTTGCAAAAATATGAGGTATTTTCATGAGTGTGATGTAGGGCACTGTTTTTAAGAGAAGAGGTTTTATATAGGAAAGTTATGGAAAATTTAGAAAGATGTGTTGGGGTCAGCTATTGCAAATGACTTAAGGGCTGGGGTCATATCTTAAATACTTTTGGTCATTTATAAATCTGAGGATGTACCTTACATGTATTCAGTGTATTAACCCCTGATTTCCTAGTTATTTTAAATATTTCATAGTTCTCTTTCTTAATGTGTACATATGGCTTGTCTAATTAATTGATCATCTGCTGGTCTGACAACTGAGTGTATTATTAAGGTAGGAGGGAAGAAGAACAATGACAATTGTTTTAAAAGCCTATTTTTTTTTTGGGGGGGGGAGGTAGAGGTGGGAGGAGAATAACTGAAAACTAAAAAGCTAACCAAAATGTTAATTATCTCACCTTTTTGGCACCAAATTTCTTTATCTTTGCTTATTTTATTGATTTCAGAGAGGAAAGCAGAGGGAGATAGGCACCAAATTTCTTTATCTTTACTTGTTTTATTGATTTCAGAGAGGGAAAGCAGAGGGAGAGGAAAGCAATGAGAAAGAATCATTGATGGGCTGCCTCCTGCACGCCCCACACTGGGGATTGAGCCCGTAACCCGGGCATGTGCCCCCACCGAGAATTGCACCCTGACCTCAACGCTCAACTACTGAGCCAAGCTGGCCGGGCCAAATTTCTTCATCTTTAAAATGAAGGTGTTGAAAATGATTTCCTATTTGGGTTCTTCTAGATAAAAAATTCTATAATTCTACAACTAATAGACTGTATTATCACACAGTTCATGTTCTTAAAAGGAAGCTTGCATACAGATTTCATGCTTTGGCTGTTACCCTACAGGTTGGTGTTTTATGTGTATATCTTTATATGAAAACAGATTAAAGATAATTTGGGATTTGCAAAATATATAAAAGCAAGCAATTAAAAGTAAGTATAAAGTATGTTGTAAGATTAACCTTTCAGTTCTTAAAACCATAACCCTCTTTTGAATAAATTTGAGTACATCTAAAATCATGTGATTTTAACAGAACTTAATATACTGGGATTTTAACAGAAATTAATATGCTTGTGTAAATTGTTTGTGCTCTGCATAATTATTGGTATTCATATATCTTTACTTTTAATAAATAGTAATTTTTTCCTATTATAATAGAACAGTGAAGAAGTAATTCTTGCAGTTTCATCAGCTGTGCATCTAAGTTCTCAGTTAATAACAACTAAGCTTCAACTGCGGTGAATACTGCTATTTACCTTACATATTGAGGCTATATAATAGTTGTATAGTTATGGCAGTTGGGTCAAAATGCTAGTTAGATTGTTATTGTCTAATATCTAATATAATGTCTAATATAAACCTGAGCACTAAAAAGCACCCAAGTAAGATGTAAATATATCTTTAAATAGTTGTGACTATCACTTTTTCTGTGACTCAGTTCATAAATTAAACTATAGTATTTTTCTCTCTAGTGAATATATATATATATATATATATACATATATATACTTTAATATATTTTATTGATTTTTTACAGAGAGGAAGAGAGAGGGATAGAGAGTTAGAAACATGGATGAGAGAGAAACATCGATCAGCTGCCTCTTGCACAGTCCCTACTGGGGATGTGCCCGCAACCAAGGTACATGCCCTTGACCGGAATCAAACCTGGGACCCTTGAGTCCGCAGGCCGATGCTCTATCCACTGAGCCAAACCGGTTTCGGCTCTAGTGAATATTTTTAATGTTTAATTTATATAGACTATAGAGACAGACAAGCATTTGATCTAGTTTCCTATTCACTCACTCACTCACAGAACACTTTTGAGCACTTGCTTATGAACCAAGTGTTCTGCTAATGACGGGATACAGATCTAAGCAGGAAAGAGGGTCTTTATGTCAAAGAGATTATAGGTTAGAGGGGGAGACAAGATAGATAAATAATTATAGTACAATATGATATCCAATGGTGAAGGACTATATAAAGTACTATGAGCAAACAGAAGAAGAAATTAGTTTTAAAAGAAGATATATAAAGGGAATTTTTATCAAAGCAGTGACTTTGAATCAGCTTTTCTTTATTTTTTAAAAGTACATTTTTATTGATTTCAGAGAGGAAGGGAGAGGGAGAGAGAGAGATAGAAATATCAATGGTGAGAGAGAATCGTTGATTGGTTGGGGATTAAGCCCACTACCTGAGCATGTGCCCTGATCAGGAATTGAACCATGACCTCCTAGTTCATAGGTTGATGCTCAACCACTGAGCCATCCTGGCCGAGCATGAGTCAGGTATTGATAGAAGAGTAGGAGTTTAAGGAATATAAGCCCTTTAACGACCAAATTTTTGTCTTGCTCACTACTCTATCTCTTATGCCTACCTACTACAATGCCAAGCACAGAATTAGCGTTTTAGTACTATTTATTATTGTTGAACCAGTTGGCAGAGGGGAGAGACAAGATTTAAAAAGAACCTTCCCAGAAACAGGAGAAACATGGGCAAAAGCATGAAGATGTGGAAAGTCATGGTATATGTGAAGACTTATGATTTAGTTGTTTATGGCTGGAATGAGGGAATATGAAGACAATGAACTAAAATCTAATGATTTAAAGCATGTACATTGGAGTCAGACACACTAGAATTTTAATCTTGACTTCATCTTATACTACTTTTATGATTGTGGGTAAAAGGCTAAGCCTCCGTTTTCCTACTTTAAAATATAACTAATAATATTTACTGGTAATGTCACTCTAAAAAATTGCCTGGCAAATGGACAGCACCAAAAAAGTTATTAAAAGACTAGAGGCCTGATGCACGAAATTTATGCAAAGGGCTCGGCCCTAGCAGCCCCGGCTGCTGCCTTGGCCCTCCCAGGCGCCCCAGCTGCCTCGTGGCCCCGCCCCCTGCCCACTGGTCATTCCCGAGGGCCGTCCTGGAAGGTAGTTCCGCCATTCGGTCTAATTAGCATATTAGCTCTTTATTATATAGAATTATTACTTTTTAAAAGGAAGTGGAAGGTCTTGAGATTGGAAGAACACCTCTGGTAAAAATCTTAAAGGTCTTGTGACATACTTAGGAGTTCGGACTATCCATTAGGTGATTGGGAGCTATTAAATTTTAGTTTGCTATTAAACATTAACCACAACATATGTACAAGGCACTTTGAAAAAGGACATTTAGTAGTTATAAACTGTTATAAACTATCCTTTTCATAATATTCTGCTGCTATCTCACGACTTCAACATTTCAAACAGGGAATAGCATGAATTTATCAACTTTGTTAAGCTAAATGTACTTCTTCAAGTCTACTGAGGTTAGGAGATGAGTTACATAGCACATAGCAAGAAACCAAAAATTCAAATACTAGGAGTAAAATAAATGAATTGGATAGATGTTATTTGCAGGACTACCATATCAATGACCTAAAATATAGCTAGAAGTGGCAAGTGGATGATCATTGGTTGATAATTGAAAGTTGATTGCATTTTTATAGGTCATGTTCTAAATGTGGCTGACCCAGTAAGGTCTTTTAATAGACCTCAAGTTCTAGAGTTTATCCCTATACCCAAACCTTCATACACAATGTCTTACATGTCATATATTCACACATTTGTTGTTTAATGGTATAATTTATATTTCAATTGATATAATCAGCTTTTACTCCTCTAAAAATGTCTGAAAAGCTCTTTTTTTCTTCCATAGGGCAAGGGAGGGAAAATAATGAGTAGATGTGTTTGCTAATTAAAAAAAAAAAACCCTCTTATATACTATTGTTAACATTTTCAGAGTGGAAAAGAGTACAAATATTGTCTCTCAGTTATTTCAAGTGTAAGTAATACTGCTAGTTTGAAATTTTTGATGCGTCTCGCTTTGGCAGTCCAGTCTGCCTCAAAAAGGTGTGTTTAGGGAGAGAATGATTTTTAAGAAAGGCCTTGATATGTCATTTTTGAGTCCTGCAGCAGAAATTACCTAGTCTTCAAGCCTTGCAATATTAGAGGATTGCTGGTGGTATTGCAGGCCTTCATAGAATACTGATTGCATAAATGGCTTTAATATTTGAATCATGGTGGGACCTAGAATTCATGGGAGAAGAGTAGTTTGTTAAGAATTGGCCCAAAATAGCTACTATTGGGGCTTTCTAGAGCAGTATTTTTCTAAGTCTGATCCGAGCACCACTAATTGGATTAACTAACTGGATAAGTAACTAGATTTGGGTGCTTGTTAAAATGCATGTTCTTGATGCCCACCCTATTGAATTAGAATATCTAGAAGTCCAGATATTTTTTTTTCCAGGAATCTTTATTTAAAAAAATTCTACAGATGATTCTAATCACCACAAAAATCAAGAACCACAGTTCTAGAAAAGTAATTTGGTAAAGAGCTAATATTTAAAAAACTAAGACAAATGCAAAATTGAGTATCTGATTAAGGTAGTTTGTATCACTGAGTACATCTAAAATCACTCTGATATTAAAACTGACCTTTTAAATTAATTCATTTTTAATTTAAAATTCTTCACAGTAACAACATGTAAACAGCTAATTCACACATTATTTCACTTTCATATATAAATTACTTTTGAATCCTTGGGCTTAAAGAGAGAAAATTCTACAAATACACTTTTGACTATAATTAACTAGATATACGCTTTTGAATTAATAATAGGAGTTCTGAACTCTCCTAAAGAGCTTTCAAAATGATGCTGATGTCTTTTCATTGTTGCTAAGTCACAGGGTGGGGTCCAGATAGTTGTCATAAATGGAGTAGTGCTAATTAAATATTATTATTCATCTGTATCAATCAACTAAAGTTAACTCTATTTGTGACTTGGTAGGAGTGGAGGGATGGAAAGGGAAAGAAGTGACATGAACTCTATGAAATGAATGCTAGTCAAATACAGAGAAAATATGATTACTAAGATTTGATGGTAATCAGTTTGTTGAAGGGACTTTTGTGGAAAATACTTAAACAGCAGTATATCTTTGTTTCTGAAAATAAAATGGTTTTTATTTTCCCTCCTCTTTCTGATCCCACACTTTATTTCTTTTTTTTTTTCCCAATTTTTTTTATTAAGGTATTATATGTGTACATATTTTACCATTGCCACCCCCCACCCCACTCCCATATATGCCCTCACCCCCCAGAGTTTTGCATCCATTGGTTATGCTTATATGCATGCATACAAGTCCTTTGATTGATCTCTTATCTCCCCCACCTCTCCCTAACTTTCCCCCTGTAATTTGACAGTCTGTTTGATGCTTTACTGTCTCTGTATCTATCTTTTTGTTCAAGTTTATAATGTTCTTTATTACCCATAAATGAGTGAGATCATGTGATAATTTTCTTTCATTGACTGGCTTATTTCACTCAGCATAATGTTCTCCAATTCCATCCAGGTTGCTGCAAATGATGAGAATTCCTTCTTTTTTATGGCAGCATAGTATTCCATTGTGTAGATGTACCACAGTTTTCTGATCCAGTCATCTGCTGACGGGCACCTAGGCTGTTTCCAAATCTTAGCTATGGTGAATTGTGCTGCTATGAACATAGGGGTGCATATATCCTTTCTGATTGGTGTTTCTAGTTTCTTCGGATATATTCCCAGGAGTGGGATTACTGGGTCAAATGGGAGTTCCATTTTCAGTTTTTTGAGGAAGCTCCATACTGTTCTCCACAGTGGCTGCACCAGTCTGCATTCCCACCAGCAGTGCACGAGGGTTCCTTTTTCTCCGCATCCTCGCCAACACTTGTTGTTTGTTGATTTGTTGATGATAGCCATTCTGACAGGTGTGAGATGGTACCGCATTGTTGTTTTGATTTGCATCTCTCGGATAATTAGTGACGTTGAGCATGTTTTCATGTGTCTCTTGGCCTTCCTTCTGTCTTCTTTTGAAAAGCTTCTATTTAGGTCTGTTGCCCATTTCTTTATTGGATCATTTATCTTCCTTTTATTAAGTTGTATAAGCTGCATGTAGATGTTGGAGATCAAACCTTTATCAGTGATGCCATTTGCAAATATGTTCTCCCATGCAGTAGGCCTTCTTGTTGTTTTGTTAATGGTTTCTTTTGCTGTGAAAAAGCTTTTTATTTTGATGTAGTCCCATTTGTTAATTTTCTCTTTAGCTTCCATTGCCCTAGGTGCAGTGTCAGTGAAGAATTTCTTTTGGCATATGTCTGAGATTTTGCTACCTGTGGATTGCTCTAGTATTTTTATGGTTTCCCGTCTTATGTTTAAGTCCTGTATCCATTTTGAGTTTATTTTTGTGTATGGCGTAAGTTGGTGATCAAGCTTCATTTTTTTGCATGTATCTGTCCAATTTTCCCAACACCATTTATTGAAGAGACTGTCTTGACTCCATTGTATGTTCATGCCTCCTTTGTCAAATATTAATTGAGCATAGTGGTTTGGGTCAATATCTGGATTCTCTATTCTGTTCCACTGATCTATATGTCTGTTCTTGTGCCAGTACCAGGCTGTTTTGAGAACAGTGGCTTTGTAATACAGCTTGAAATCTGGTATTGAGATCCCTCCTACTTTATTCTTCTTTCGCAGGATTGCTGTGGCTATTCGGGGTCTTTTTTTATTCCAGATGAATTTTTGGAGAGTTCTTTCAAGGTCTGTGAAATATGCCATTGGTATTTTAATGGGGAGTGCATTGAATCTATAGATTGCTTTGGGTAGTATGGACATTTTAATGATGTTGATTCTACCAATCCATGAACATGGTATGTTCTTCCATCTGTTTACGTCTTCCTCTATCTCTTTTTTCAGTGTCCTGTAGTTTTCCGTGTATAGGTCTTTTACCTCCTTAGTTAAGTTTATTCCTAGGTATCTTAATTTTTTTGGTGCGATGGTAAATGGAATTGCCTTTTTAGTCTCTCTGTCTGTAAGTTCACTATTGGTGTATAGAAAGGCCATAGATTTCTTGGCGTTAATTTTGTATCCTGCTACATTGCCGAATTCATTTATTAAGTCTATTAGTTTTTTGACGGAGTCTTTCGGATTTTTTATGTACAATATCATGTCGTCTGCAAATAAAGACAGCTTTACTTGTTCTTTTCCAATTTGGATGCCTTTTATTTCTTCTTCTTGTCTAATTGCAATGGCTAATACTTCCAGTACTATGTCAAACAGGAGTGGTGAGAGTGGGCATCCCTGTCTTGTTCCTGTTCTTAGGGGAAATGTTTTTAGTTTTTGTCCATTGAGTATGATGTTTGCCCACACTTTATTTCTTATAGAGAACGTAATGATTACTGGAATGTAGGAAATGTTTGATAATGTCTAACTGGATGGAACTTTTAGTACTTTTAATAGTAAAAAAATTTTTAAAAATTGATAATGTCTTATATAACTGAATAGATTATAAGAAATTGGGAAATTTACCTATGATGAATATGTCACATGAAATTTAAACCACCAATAACAATTATGATTAATATGCTTCATAATTGTTAAAAATATGTATTCTTTTTTATAATCTTGTCTTATTTGCTCTTCTTCATGTTTTCTACATCTAGTTTATAAATGTGTATATTAGCATTTAAAAATCTATATTTATATTAATTTCAGAGATTAAGGGAGAGAGATAGAAACATTAATGATGAGAGAGAATCATTGATCGGCTGCCTCCTGCACACCCCACACTGGGGATTGATCATGCCCTGACTGAGAATCAAGCTGTGACCTCCTGGTTCATAGGTCAACATTCAACCACCGAGCCACACTGGCTGGGCTGTCTATTAGCATTTTTAACCTTATGTCTTTTTTTCTTAACTACAGTTTAGACTAAAATTCCCAAGGAGCATTGGGATTTTGCCTAATTATGATGTGATGATTTGAACTTTATTTAAAAATTTTGCTAACTATGTATTGTGTATTTAGGAAAATTTTCTGGCTTGCTTTATGGAAATTATCATCTTAGATCATAGTGTCCAATGTGTGCCAGGTACTGTTTGAGACAATGGAGTTATTATAGTAAATAAAAGTGATGGCTGCCCTCATTAAGTTTATATTCTAGTGATAGTGGTGGGAAAGATACTAAAAAATAACAAGCAAATAAAATATAGTATGTTAGAAGGTGAAAAGTACTATGGAGAAACATCAAGCAGGATAAAGGAGGTAGGGAGTATTTTACTGCATAAGATACAATAAGATTTCATGAATAAGGTGATTTGGGGGCGGAGACCAGAAAGAAGCTAAGGAACAAATCATGCAGATATCTGGGGAAGAGCAATTATGGAAGGGGAACCAGTGTCCTGATGTAGGAATAGTAAAGAGGCCAGTGTAGCTGTATGGTGTGAATGATGAGGATGTGTAGGATTTAATCCACTGCAAGAGCTTTGGCTTTTACCCTGAGAGAGATGGGAAAACATTGAGGATTCTCAGCCAAAAAGTATCACAATCTGACTTTTATTTTAACTCTGGCTGCTATGTAGAGTATAGACTTTATCAGGGAGACTAGTTAGGAGTATTTTGCAGTCATCCAGGTAAAATATGATGGGGTCTTGGGATGAATGAATGGATGGAAGAATGAACGAATGAAAAACTAAATAAACAGTGGTTGTATGTCATTCTGAACAAATATAATGAGAACTGATCCAGGTAGGTAAGTCTTCCCTGAGGAAGTAGCAATTGAGCTGAGATCTGAAAGAATAATGTGTTACATACTACTGAGTTGGTTCTGACTCTAGACAACACTATGAATGAGTGATGCCCACAATGTCGTGTCCTAAAGAGCCCTGCTCAGCTTCTGTAGACTCATACCTATGGCTTTTTTATGGAGTCAATCCATCTCATATTTGGTCTTCCTCTTTTCCTGCTGTCTTCCCCTCCCCGCTCCCCCCTCTTCTCCCAGTAGCATTGTTGTCTTTTCTAAAGGCACGGTCATGATGTGCCCAAGTAGGACAGCTTCAGTGTTGTCAGTTTTGCCTACAGTGATGTTTCAGGCTTAATTAGCTCTAGAACCACTTGTTCATCTTTATGGCAGTCCAGGGTATCCATAGAGCTCTCCTTCAAAACCATATTTCAAATGAATCCGTTTTTTTTTTCCCTATCAGCCTTCTTCCCTGTACAACTTTCACATCCTTATATAATAATTGGGAATACGAGGGTGTGGATCTTAGCCTTGGTCTCTAAGTCACATCTTGCTCTTGGTGATCTTTCCCAAATCGTCCATTGCTGCCCTTCCAAGTATCAGCCATCTCTTGATTTCTTGGCTACAGTCTGCATTTGAATTGATGACTGAACCAAGGTAAGCAAAACCTGTAACAATTTCATTGTCTTCATTGTGTATGTTAAAGTTGTGTATTTCTTCTGTAGTCATGACTTTTGTCTTCTTGATGTTCAAATTCAGTTCTGCTTTGGCACTTCCTTCTTTCACTTTCATCAGAACTTATTTCAGATCGTTGCTATGTTCTTTCAAGAAGATGGTATCATCTGTGTATCTTAAGTTACTGATATTTATTCCACTGATTTTCACTCCTTCTTCCTCTGAGTCTAGCTCATTTTCCGTATGATATGTTCTGTGTATAGATTAAACAAATAGGGAGATAATATGCACTCTTGTCTAACACTTCTGCCTATAGGAAACCATTCTGTCTCTCCATATTCTGTTCTGACATTGGCTACCTGTCCACCATACAGGTTATGCCTCAGGACTGTCAAGTGCTGAGCCATGCCTATTTTTTTTTTTTTTTGAGGCAACTATAGCTTTTCCTGAAAGAATGACAGTGATAAAAGGACTGGGGTACTGGGGGAGGGAGTAAACTATTTTAAGGAAAGAAAGAGCTTATGCAAAGGTGGGGTGGTGGGAAGGTGCATGTTGTACTCCAGGAAACTGGAAGATTGCTGGTGAGGCCAGAGCTCAGACAGCTAACATTTATATGCTAATTATAAGACTTATTTTATTTCTCAAAATAGTCTTAGGGAGTTGTTATTTTTCCCATTTTACAGTTGAGGAATTTGAAGCGTAGAGAAGTGAAGTGACTTACCCAGGGTCAGATTACTAAGAAATAGCAGAGATTGTTTGGTTATTATATTCTCTCTCCCCATACCTACTACCACACTCACCAGAATATAATTTTAATGATGGCAGAAACTTTATTTTGTTTGAAGCTGTATCCTTAGCAATTAGAATAGTACCTGCCAGTTGGTAGATGCTCAGTAAATACTTCCTGAATGGGTGAATGAAAGAATGAGTTAGAATAAAGGTGTATCTAACTGCTAAGTTCATGTTCTTAATGACATCTTGTATACTCAGGTGTAATTTAGAGCTATCAGATTGTTTATTTATAAGGTTTTGATAGAGAACAAAGCCTTAGGCCAGTGTAATCCAAAGGAGATGAAGGGAAAAATTACCAAAGGGGAAATAGAGCTCAGAAAGAATAGACTAATTGTTTCAAAATAAATTTGCCGTAAACCAGAGTGGGTAAGAAGAGAAGAGGAAAAGAAGGCTCTGATTCTAAGTTAGCTCTGGTGGCTAACTTCCACAATAGCTTTCACTAGAACCTGAGTGTGGAAATTTTCTTGCTTTGTTTATCCAACAGTTTGCACATTGTCTTGACTTAGCCACTCTGTTCCCTGGGAAACAGAACACAGTCAACATGCCCTATATCATTCCTCTCCCTGGTCCCCTTAAATTTGTTCACTCACCAATCCCCCTCCCCCAAACATTTTTCTTATCAAGTGCTCTCAGATAATTTGTCCTTATTGCCATGTGACCTGTGGGACACACGGACTATCTGTTAACTTCTTGTTTCTGAGTTGGTAGGTCAGGTGTGTAACTTTACACCTGTCTATCCATAGATATTTCTCCCTGAAATCGAACTTTGTGTCTCTCACTCCTAGGAATTTAGGCCTTAATCTTTCTGCTTCTTTACCTTATACTGTCTCATTTTTTAAAACCACTTTAAACTGTTCATCTTTTCCCTTTTGTCACAGAGGAAGAAATGTTTCATCTCTTTTCATAAAGTGACATCTCTACTTGTGTTTTTTACTTCCATCCCCTCCTACCTCTGCCAGAACTTTGCTCTGTTAATTATCCTCATTCTTTCTTGCAACCCCTATCTGTTCTTTTTCACAGAGTTGGAGATTCAGGTTTTAATTCCTGTTTTGCCACTTTCTGGCTTTGGAACTTTGAGCAAGTTATTTGGCTTCTTCGAGTCTCAATTCTTACCTTAAAATACCATTTGTTCTGCTAACCTTGCATGTCCATAGTGAATCAGTTACAATAAGGTATGTGAAAGCACTTTATAAGATAGAAAACACCTTTCAAATGCAAGGTGTTATTATTACATCCTATGTGCACACATAATTCAAACCTCTTCTTAAAACAGTTTTTCTCAACTTTGCTAACCCTTGAAATATCCTTATTTCTTTCTTCCTTTCTTCCAGCCAAACCTCTTGAAAGAATAATCTTTATTTGTTATCTTCTTATTCCTCAGTTCATTAGAACCTGGCTTCCATTTGATTCTGGATAAGTCTATTGAGTCTATTGCCTTCAGGATTACTAGAGGTGGCCTAGCTCCATATTCTCAGCACTCATTCTAGCAGTTGATATATATATATATATATTAATATATTTTATTGATTTTTTTACAGAGAGGAAGGGAGAGAGATAGAGAGTTAGAAACATCGATGAGAGAGAAACATCGATCAGCTGCCTCTTGCACACCCGCCACTGGGGATGTGCCTGCAACCAAGGTACATGCCCTTGACCGGAATCGAACCCGGGACCTTTCAGTCTGCAGGCTGACGCTCTATCCACTGAGCCAAACCGGTTTTGGCTAGCAGTTGATATTTTTGACTAAAAATGGCTTAGCACAGTGTTTAATAGTAGTAGATATTTAATATATATTTTTTGTAAATAAATGTAGTCTCTTTGCCCTTTTTGGATGAATCTACTTTTTTCTCTCATAAACCCTCAATTTTATGCACCCCCAAATTTAGTTTGTTGCTGCTATTTCACTCTGTATTCCTCCTGGGAAGTTTGACCTGCTCTAAGGCTTTTCCACTCTATAGAGATGGATCTCACATCTGCTTTTCCAACTCAGCCCTGAGCTTTGGTTCTGCCTGTTTAACTCTAAATATCTACCTGGATGTCCCATTGTCACTTCAAATTTACCAAGTTTATAATCTCCTTCCCCTGAATCAATTTCCCTTTCAGGCTTAGGTATTTTTACACTAATACTAGCATTCAGTCATCCAGACTTGAAGCTTCATAAGTGTGTTGACTCATTTTTCTTCATATATTTCTACAGTAGTCATTCATTTGCTCATCAAATGCTTAGTCAATGTTCATTACATATAAAATACTATTCTAGACACTAGGGATATAGAACTGAATAAAAAAGACAAAAAATAACGACTCAGAAGGATCTTATATTCTAGTCGTTTACTTTTATTCAGTCATTTTCTCACTAATTATTCATTGAGAGTGATAGGAGTCCTATTTTATATAGAGTTGCCAGAGAAGGTTTCTATGATATGGAAACATTTAATCAGAAACCTGAATGAAGTGAGGGAGTAATCCAGGCAAATTACTGGGGGAAGAAAAGTGAAGATGCTGGGTTTTAACGAAGTGAAATGAGAAGCCATTGGAGGGTTTAAGAGAGAAGCAAGATGATGTAATTTCCACATTTAAAAGAATCACTGTGCTATGGAGAAGAACAGACCAGGAAAGCAGTTGTGGAAGCAGAGACACTAGTTAGGAAGCTAATATGAGTTCACATGAGAGATGATGATATATTGGACTAGAGTGGTAGCAGAAGAAAATGATACATGCTATGGTTGCATAAATTAGAACAAAGCCTTTTCTGTGTAGATGTTGCCTTGTCTGGTAGAATAGCTTGGTGAGTTGGTGAAACCTTTGCTCCTAGGTGCCTTCTTCTTACATGGTTATAGTCCTATGCCAGGGTACATGGTTTAGTGAGCAGAGAGAACTAGCTAGATTTGCAGCCTAATTGCTCTTTCATCTGAGCACCCTTGTGCAGTGAATGAACTGTATAATGGCTGTCCTAGATAGAAGTGAAAGGAATGACAATTCACTCTTCTTTTATTTTTAATTCTCATTATCATCATGCAGACTTTATCACTTCACATATATAGGGTGTCCCCAAAATGTATACACACTGAATAATTATCAATTCCAATGTTGTTGTTTTTTTCCATTTCAGATTTAACTAATTGGAATGAATAATTACTCAAAGTGTGTATACCTTTTTTTGGATACCCCATATTTTAATCTCTCCAGCCACTGAAGACCAGAACTATATCTAATTCTTTCTTTCACTAGTGTCTGACATGGTGTCCCATCTGTAGTCTGATATTTGGTGATAATGGCAATAATAAAATCATTCATGTCTAGTGTCTGCAGAGATCACTGTATTAAAGTTCCTGAGTACTAAAGTAGTTCTGCATATTCATAAGAGCTAATCATAACAACTGTGTCCATTGGTAAGAGACAAACTGTTAAATGTAAAGCCCATTGATATGATCTATATAAGTTAAAAGTGGATGCAGTTTTTGTAACAGGTAGTATTAGTTGTCATTTGAGAGGCTGATTGTTTCAATGAGCCAGGGTTTGTTTTAATGGCTGGTACCAACTGCAAGGAAAATGACAAAATAGTTGATGTTTTTCATATGTGCCTATTTCAATAACCCAACAATGTCTT
Organism: Eptesicus fuscus; assembly: GCF_027574615.1. Classification (NCBI taxonomy): domain Eukaryota; kingdom Metazoa; phylum Chordata; class Mammalia; order Chiroptera; family Vespertilionidae; genus Eptesicus; species Eptesicus fuscus. The sequence continues at coordinate 53,152,985 of NC_072485.1, read as the reverse complement.
GAAATGACCTGGTGTAGAGGATGAAGCAAGCCTAGGAACTGCTGCCAAGTCCTACATAGTAGCAACATGTAAGTAGTTTAGTCAGATTCACTAAAACTTTGAAATCTAGTGTATTAGAGGCACATGCAGAAGCTGTGTTAATTGCTAGGTTATTTTCCATATGGTTCTGTTTTAATAAAGCATATTTGATGCAGATGGTTGGAAAGTAGGTTTGGTAATGTCTAAACTGGCCCTAATTCCTGCAGTGCTTCCACTCCAATACTTAACAGTGCCCTTGTAAGGTTTCTTCATTCACAGACTTTTTGTTTTTAGTTGAAATGTGGCCTAAGATAACTGAAAACGATTCTTGTTTTTCTTTAAACTTCACCTCTAAAAGGACTAGAACAGTCATTTCCCCCTGATTCCACATCAAAACTACACTTCAGCTTGGTTTATTTAGTATTATTTGGCTTCTATTCATCATTATTGTGAATACTAGAGGCCCAGTGCATGAAATTCGTGCACGGGTGTGTGTGTGTGTGTGTGTGTGTGTGTGTGTGTGTGTGTGTGACCCTCAGCCCAGCCTGAACCCTCTCCAATCTGGGACCCCTCAAGAGATGTCCGACTGCCCGTTTAGGTCTGAACCCGGTAGGATCGGGCCTAAACAGTCAGTTGGACATCCCTCTCACAATCCAGGACTGCTGACTCCCAACAGCTCGCCTTCCTGCCTTCCTGATTGCCCCTAACCGCTTCTGCCTGCCAGCCTGATCACCCCCTAACCACTCCCCTGCAAGCCTGATTGATACCTAACTGCTCCCCTGCCAGCCTGATTGCCCCCAACTGCCCTCCCCTGCAGGTCTGGGTCCCCCCCAATTGCCCTTCCCTGTAGGCCCGGTTGCCCCCAACTTCCCTCCTCTGCCAGCCTGGTCACCCCTAACTGCCAGCTCCTGCAGGCTTGATCGCCCTCAACTGCCCTCCCTTGCAGGCCTGGTCCCTCCCAACTGCCCTTGCTATACTGGCCTGATTGCTCACAACTGCCCTCCCTCCCTTGCAGGCCTGGTCCCTCCCAACTGCCCTCCTCTGCTGGCCATCTTATGGCAGCCATCTTGTGTCCACATGGGGGCAGCCATCTTTGACCACATGGGGGCAGCCATCTTGTGTATTGGAGTGATGGTCAATTTGCATATTACTCTTTTATTAGATAGGATGTTTCTGAATATATTTAGTGGAGGAAATGGGAATTACAAGGATCACAGATAGGAACTGAAGTGACTTCTCCAAATGCTGAAGTTAGCTTTGTTAACATTACAGTATTTTTACCTCATTGGGGATATGAAATAGAACAGCTTAGGATATTAATAACTCTTATTTGCACATTCTCTATTTCTTTTGCAGTAAAATTGCACTTGCTAGGTATTACTATTAAGTTAGAAATGAAATCAAGGGTAACTTATTCAGCAATACTGCAAAAGTATTTTAATTTTCTTTCTTTCTAGAATATCTACATATAGTCATTGTGTTTGTCTTAAATCTTTTTTTTTAATTGTTTAAAGTATTACATATGTCTCCTTTATTTCCAATTGACCCCTCCCCCTTGGCTACTCCCACCCATGAGGGCAAGCCCCCACCACCCCAGTGTCTGTGTTCATTGGTTATGCTAATATGCATGCATACAAGTCCTTTGGTTGATCTCTAACCTCTCCCCTCTCCCCTCTCCCTTGCCTTCTCTCTGAGGTTGTACGGTCTGTTCAGTGCTACCTTGTCTCTGGATCTATTTTTGTTCATCAGTTTATGTTGATCGTTATATCCCACATATGAGTGAGATCATGTGATATTTATCTTTCTACAACTGGCTTATTTCACTTAGCATAATGCTCTCCAGGTCCACCCATGCTGTTGCAAATGATAAAAGTTCCTTCTTTTTTATAGCAGCTTAGTATTCCATTGTGTAGATGTACCACAGTTTTTTAATCCACTCATCTGCTGATGTGCATTTAGGCTGTTTCCAAATCTTAGCTATAGTAAATTGTGCTGCTATGAAGATAGGGGTGCATATACCCTTTCTGATTGGTGTTTCTGATTTCTTGGGATATATTCCTAGAAGTGGGGTCACTGGGTCAAATGGTAGTTCCATTTTTAACTTTTTGAGGAAGCTCCATACTATTCTCCACAGTGGCTGCACCAATGTGCATTCCCACCAGCAGTGCACGAGGATTCCTTTTTCTCCGCATCCTCGTCAACACTTGTCGTTTGTTGATTGTCTTAAATCTTTAGAGAGAGTTCAGGTATGTTAGCAGTAATATGCTGATTCCCTCTAAGTATTTTATTTTGGTGTACTTGTTGCTAAATATACATATATTTGTCTTCATATTTTCTCAAGAATATAGATAATGCCCTTGTTAAATTTGAGGTTGAGTTCTGCAGAGCAAAACGGGAGACATGGTTCAATAGGTTTGTGCCTGTTTTGCTGGTGTTTTTTTTCTTTTTTCTCACATTGTCACTAAAATATTCTCTTTGTTATCTGAATAGGACATCTGCTGACTAGCCTGACCCTCTTTAACTGATTGTGTGAAAAGTCTTGGTTAAATCTGTTAGGCCTTGGAGGCCCAAGAATCTGCTAAGTGCTTCTGAGCTTGAAAGACACACTGTCCTTGGTCTGTGTTGTCTCTCCCACTTATGGACATTCTTCGATAAATAAGCCTGATGTAGGTATGGGATAAGCCAAACAATGAAGTATTCTCAGCAGTAATTGACCCAAGGACTAATTACCTCTTAATAAGCACTGGATTTTTTCTTATATTCTAGTGAGGTTAAAAAATGAAAAAAAAAAAGAAAATTAAATTTTTATCCAATGAAGTTATCTTAATAAAGGAGTCCTAAAACTGAAGAGAAAGAATTAAAAAAAAGAAATCTGGGCCCTAACCAGTTTGGTTCAGTGGATAGAGTGTTGGCCTGCGGTCTGAAGGGTCCTGGGTTTGATTCTGGTCAAGGGCATGTACCTTGGTTGCAGGCTCAATCCCCAGTAGGGGGTGTGCAGGAGGCAGCTGATCAATGTATCTCTCTCATCCATGTTTCTAACTCTCTATCCCTCTCCCTTCCTCTCTGTAAAAATCAATTATATACACACACACACACACACACACACACACACACACACACACACACAGTAGGTCCTCGGGTTACGTTGGAGATCCATTCCTACGGCGTGGCATAACACGATTTTCGCCGTAAGTTGAAACCCACTTACATTAAGCACCTACATCACTCACATGGAGCACATACACAGCAGTAATAAAGTGAAACAGTAAAAAAAATTTAAAAGAAAGATTAACAATTCCTGACCTTTACTTGTGGTAAATAAATAATAAAAAACATAAAGCACATATGTACATACGTCAAAATGATGGAACTTTTTTTTTTATAAATAAATGGGAGATGGCGACATAACCATAAAACCATGTAAATCGAGTCCAATGTAACCCGAGGACTGTCTGTATATATATATACTAGGGGCTCAGTGCATGAATTACGCACCTTAAAAGGAACTGTGGGCAGCAAGGCTATGGTGGGCATAGGAGCGGGTCTCGGCCCATCCTCCCTGCCCCCACCTGGCCCCTCCCACTGTGGCCCCTGGTCCCCTGTCTGCCAGCAGCCCTGCTCCTGCCACTGCCACTCTCACACACTGATGGCGCCAGCCCCACTCACACCCACTGACGGCGTGGAGCAATTGAGGCCGGCGCCAGCAGCAGGTGCAAGCAGGGCTGGTGCTGTCAGTGGGTGTGAGCAGTGGCTGCTGCCCCGATCTCCCCTCAGGAGCAGGGGGAGGTGGAGAAGCCCTCAGGGGCGATCGGGGCTGGCAGCCACTGCTCGCACCCACTGAAGGCACCGAGCAATCGGGGCCAGCATCAGGCGCTGGCAGCAGGTGCGAGCACCAGGTGGGACCACTGCGCATGAGAGCAGAGAATTTTCAGTAACCACCAGAGGCTCGCCCTGATGACAGCGACTGGCACGCCACCTTGGCCTAGCACCCCCGCTCCCCTGCTCCACCATCCCGCTGTGGCTGATGCCCTCCATGTTCCACACTCTGCTGCCTGCTGCCGACACCTGCCATGTTCCGCGTGTGCCCCCTGCTGGTCAGCGCACATCATTGCGACTGGTTGTTCGGTTGTTCTGCCGTTTGGTCTATTTGCATATTAGCCTTTTATACACACACACACACACACACCCCCCCCACACACACACACACACACACACACACATGGATTATAAGAAATCTTCCAGAGTCACAATCCTGCATTTATCTACCTCCTCTGCCCAGATGTACTTGCATGTGTTTGGGGAGTTGTGTTGAACATACCCCTTTGCCACAGAAACTATTCATCTTTAAATGTCAACTTTAATGTTGAAATTTTATGAGAATGGAAAGGAATACACATTTTCACTTATTTTAGACTTCCCTTTGGAAAATGTAGTTTGCTGCTGTTGTCTCAAGTTGGAAGGTTTTACAAGGTTTTTTTCAAATACTCAAGGAAAGCAAATGCAATCCTAAATTAGACTAGGAAAAAAATGTACCTTCCTTTAAAAAATCTTAATAATTGTGGCACATCAGTCTTAGTCATTTCTTTTGACCTTTTCCTCAATTTATATTCACTCTGGAGATTTCTTTTGTCTTGCCTTGTTTGTTTTATTTCAAGCATGGTTTAACTTTTCACTGGAGCAAGAGCCTAAAAAGGTCAGAATAAGAAGAGAACAATTACCTTTGTGACAACTGTCAATTATTCAAGATAGAATATGTTATTTTCAAAATAATGTCAAAAAACAATTGAATAATTATTGTTGACTTTTATTTACCTTGAGACATCTCAGAAAAAATTTAAAGATCCATTCTGTCACTTTTTTGTTTTCTTATGTGAGAATGCTTCTTAAACTGAAAGAGAATAGCTTTTAGGGTTACTTTCTAACTTTGAACTTTGTGGAAAACCACTTAAAAGATATGGGGGGTGGGCCCTATGTTGAATTAGGCAGCTGGAGACCAGCTATTACCATGGTGCTGATAGTAAGTATGGGAAGGACTCTGGAAATGAGGTTTAAATTACCCAAACAAGCAATTTAAGGGCAAGAAAAATTCAGCTTTAGCCTTTTCACCATTATTGTATAGATGTTGGGTACTTGAAATGGCTTTGTCTTTTTCTTTTCAGAGAAACAATACTCATATTTTAGAGATAAAAAATATATTTAGTTGGCTTTGAGTTAAGTTTTAGGCTTAAAAATATTTATTTAAAAAAATTTTCACTATGGTTTTCAGGTCTAATTCTTGAACTGTATCTCTTTTAGTCTTGATTTTATTTTCAGAGAAATAGCAGAGCTAGGCTTTTCATTTAATTGTAATAAAATACTGCCCTAAAGAAGAATGAAATATGATTTTTTTTACTGGTTTATATAGAAAAGCATATAACTCTAATAATATTTTAACTATGGTTTGTATAGACCATACTCATTTAAACTCTATGCAAATCTTTGTTACTTCAGGGCAAACAAGCTACAAAACCATAATGTGCGGTGTAGTGAGCACACACGATAAATTTGATAATCATACTTGTGAATTCATCATATTTTGTATAGGGGATTGCCTTAGTAAGGAGCAGTAATGTGCAAATGACATGAAAAAAAATGTTGCCACACTCTTAAATGTTTAGGGATCTTAATGCTACTGTATTATTTCATTCTGTGCCACGTTGTGTTGATTGATATTAAAATAGCAGAGATTTTACATTGGCTTTAATGTGTGGAGTTTCTACAATTCCCCACGAATCTGGAATATTAATACAAATACTCTTTTTTTGGGGCTGCAGGAAGCATGCGGCCCAGACTACACATGTTACCAGGCGAGGCCTGCCTCCGCAGTTTAGAGAAATAGGAGTGGGAGGCTGTCTTAAGTGAAAGTGAAAAAAGGCATTTGTTTAGCTGCATGGCAACACAAATATTTCACTTAGTGAGGACTGACAATGCATCTCATTATGTGAACGGGTGCCAGCTTGTAAAAAATTTCTGTTTAACTTTCCATATTAGTGGAAGGTGCTTGTGCTTAACCGTTTGAAGCCTGGCATCTAGGCCCCCTTCCACCCTGCCCTCCCAGCACGCACTTTTTGTCTACCACTGTTTGTTTGTTTTGTTTTTAATCCCAAAATAATAGATGGGAGAGAGCCAAGGATATCTGGACTATTGAATGCTATTTAGGAATATGTGGGGAAGTCTGCCAGCTTGAAGTCTGTCTCAGGCTAGACATGTGTCACATGTTTTCATTTCTCTTATTTCTACGCACTTTTCTGGAGGTTAATTGTTATATTCTGCCTTGACATTAGAAACATTCGATGGCATTTGTTTGAAGTTGACAGTTACCTTGTGTTGCTACAGTGCCTGAGTAGCAGTCCCATGTCCTCAAGATCTTAAATTCTCCAGTCTCCTCTTACAGTGCATTTGGATCCAAGGCTATTAGGAAAGCAGAGGAAAATAAATTAATGCTAATTGCCACATCAATTATTTAAAATTATTTATTTTATGGATTTTGATTTGAAGAAGGTAGAGAAGTACTTTTTTCTTCAGGAGTGTTTGAGACCATCTCTATATTCTCATTGGCATGATGCCTACCTTGTGGGCATCAATATCAATAGCTTTATGGTAGTGCAAGGGGAGGAGAAAATACATTTTTAGATGTTTGTGACTGTAATATACAAGTGAAAGATTCTCAGCATTGACAAGCATAGAATGATGTGCAAGGACCAACTGGATGTGTATTCCAGGAAATGCACATTTTTTCATAATTTTATCATGTTTTTTAAAGTTGTGGCATCAGGAATTTAAGTTTGTTTAGAGAACATTTCAAAATGTTTTACTCAGTGAGAGAGTTCTAGTTCCAGAATAAACTAAGATAAATAATTTATAATGGACAAAGCATTTTAAAATTATATAAAACAAGAGAGTTAAAAGTGAAGATCACTTTGCATGAAAATATTGGAAACAAATTCAGATTGTTGACAATTTTTTTTGCTAGCTCCACCTGAAGTTTAGGGCATTATACTTAGTGGGTATATTTACATTTCTTGTATAAAAGTGGTTGGGGTATTTACCTTTTAAAAAATAAGAAATATATTCAGATATGAGAATTAGAAGTCTATTTTAAAACTGACTTCCTTTTCCCCCAAATTAAGTTGCTGGACATTTGTAGTAAAATCTTTTTCTCCTCCTCCTCTTTCCCTCTACTGCATTCCATCTCTATTCTATTTCATCTCTATTTTTAGTGTAGACTTTGGTCCTCTTGGAGAAAAGAATCCTTTTAAATCCTGAAAACTGTGGCATCATCTGCTAGCCAGAAGCCTGAACTGGCTGAGGATCTTAAATGCCTGCCAAGGATCTTTCTGACCTCTTTACTCCTTGCTAGCCTATAGTAGTTGTGGATTTTTACTGAATGAGTCACCTTCTAGCTCTGTGTCTGGGCCTTTCAGATAGAAAACACAATATGCCATCGGTTGATGGGATGGGCCAGGGTGTGGGTGTGCTAGGAGGCAATGCAGTTACAGTCTGGATGGAACCCAAAGTAAATATTTGCCATTATCTTTCTCATCAATTAGATAGTCATAGTTAGCCTCCAAGGGCCAATATATAGACTTTTTTAAAAGCACATTTGGATTTTTCAATTTTCTGTGTGTCATTGCTTAGTTCCTTCTCATCAAAAGCAGCTCACTTCCTCTCTTCAGGCTAATACTGCACTTTTCAAGCAAGTATTGCTTTAGGGTATGTGAATTGGTCCGGTATCAAGGGCACAAATATGGGGCATCAAATTTACATAAGTACTTCTGACCCTTCATTCCATGGTTCAGAGAGGGAAAAGGCATTATTTCTATAGCATCTCTGTCTCCATGTTTCTCACCCTACCCATTAAATTATCAGCTCACATTTAGAGTACTTGATGGTCCCTGTTTGGGACACTGTTGTGATATTCTGTCACAAATTCCATAGCCCCCAAAGTGGGAAAAAATACCTCTGGTTTCTTGTCACTTACAGTCTTTGGCAGTTCGTAAGCATCCAATAAATATTTGTGGAATGAGTAACTTGGTGGATGAGTGAGAATGTAGGACATGTTGACAAGAGGAGAATAGTACAGAGTTCTTCAAAGATGTGATTGGGAATGATTTAGTGTTGTGGACACTTGCAGTTCAAATTCTGGAATTAAATGGTAACCTGTTGAAACGAGGAGTCCTTCATTCAAAACATTTTGGACAGATTTTTACTTTTCTAGCTGGTACAAATTAGCCACCAGTTGTTTCCAAGAATTGTCAGGTAGCATTGAGGTTTACAAAGTGGTATTTTAGAAGGCAGTGGGATCCTCTAAAATGTCATCTTGGAAAACTGCCTAGGATTCAGAATAAATATTTATTATAGTGCCAGAGAGACTATAAGACATCTGGGAAAATTCTGTACCTATCTGTAGTTTTATATTTCCTGTGCTAAAGAATAATGCTAGAAGCATGAGGCAGACCAGTGGGAGAAGTTGGCATGTCAGTCTACAGGAAGCTTGGCAAAAGAGTCTCTTTTTCTGGACAGTCATTTTCTTTCTATTACCATCTGGTTATGAATGACTAGTCTGCACTTGGTTCTAAACGTGTAGATAGATTTTTCAAGATGACCATAGTATACATTGAGATATCTTTAGTTCTGCTTTAACTAACAGTGGTTGGTACTAATGCATCTGGGGGAAGCTTTGTGATCATTTTCATTGTATAGGGAGAGGTAGGCTAGTGGAGTGTGTGTGTGTGTGTGTGTGTGTGTGTGTGTGTGTGTCCTTTAAATAGCTACATATTGGGAAATATTCTTTGGGAAGTCACATGTACTAAACGTTATGCTTAATATTTAAAATCAAATATCTATTTTTAAATCCTACTAGCATTCCTCAAACCTTTACTCTTTTAACCCAGGAACTTACATAGTCAGGAGACAATATTTCTTCTAGGTTCTCTTTGCTATTATTTTGCCCAATGCCATTCCAATTACTAGTAGACTGCCAGATATACTTGAGGTTTGCTGGTATCCCTCATTTATTTGTGCGCAAATGGTATATACAGTATTTTATTTGCTGGGCACAGGGTAACAAAGGCCCAGTTGTTTTTATAGTGAGGAGATATAGATTTTTCCTGCCCAGGTAAGCAGGTAATTGACAAATCTAGCCTCTCAAACATTAAAACATACTTTCCATTATGTGTGGGAGTCTTCATATTTTATTGCTCATTTGCTAAAATATAAATAATGGAAAATTGAGCATGTGTCTATGGCACATAATGGCCCAAACAGATAGTATATGAGAGTCCCATTCTTTATACATTGTGAATATGATGACTGCCAAAATATTTTAAAATGCACTTTATAACTCTTAAAAACCTTCTAATTTTGAATAATACAATGTTATAAAAATGTGGGACATTAAAAATAGCTTGTAAGAATAGGATATATTCAACTAAAATTATCTAGATACTTTTGTACATATTGATATAGAAGCAGTTTGTGTTTTTTAAAGATATTTCATACCATTTCCTCTACTCAGAATACTTCTAACAAATATATTTTTTAAATCTTTATTGTTGAGATTATTACAGATGTTCCTCTTTTTTCCCCTCCATTGCTCCCCTCCACAGGGGTCCCACCCCACCCCAGGCCTTCACCACCCTATTGTCTGTGTCCATAGGTAATGCATATCTATACTAATAAAAGGACAATATGCTAATTATATTGGGAGACCTTCCGGACATCCTTCTGGACAAAGCCATGGTGGCAGGGCTGAGGCAGAGGAAATTAGGGGCAAACAGGCCAGGAGGGGAGGGCATTTGGGGGAGATCAGACCAGCAGAAGGGCAGTTGGGGGCGAGCAGGCTGGTGAGGGGGGTAGTTGGGGGCAATCAGGCTGGTGGGGGGGCAGTGGGGATGATCAGGCTGGCAAGGGGGGGCAGTTGGGGGTGAGAAGGCCAGCGGGGGGGGGGGCAGTTGGGGCGAGCAGACCAGCAGGCAGAGTGGTTAGGGGTGATCAGGCAGGCAGGCAGGTGAGCGGTTAGGAGCCAGCAGTCCTGGATTGTGAGAGGGATGTCCGACCCCTGTGGGATCGGGCCTAAACTGGCAGTTGGACATCCCCTGAGGGGTCCCAGATTAGAGAGGGTGCAGGCTGGGCTGAGGGACACCCCTCCCCCATGCACAGATTTCGTGCACTGGGCCACTAGTATGCATATAAGATCTTTGTTTAATGTCTTCCCGCTCTCCACCCCCCTTCCTTTGAGAATCATCAGTCTGTTCCATTTCCAGGCCTCTGATTCTATTTTATTCACCAGTTTATTCTGTTCATTAGATTTCTTATTCATTTATTTTGATTTTTAGATTCAATTGTTGATAGGTATGTATTTGTTGCCATTTTGTTGTTCATATTTTTTATCTTTTTCTTCTTCTTCCTCTTCTTAAAGAACACCCTTCAACATTTCACATAATACTGGTTTGGTGGTGATGAACTCCTTTAGCTTTTTCTTGTCTATGATGCTCTTTATCTGACCTTCAATTCTAAATGATAGCTTTTCTGGGTAGAGTAATATTGGTTGTAGGTCCTTGCTATTCATCACTTTGAATATTTCTTGCCACTCCCTTCTGGCCTGCATAGTTTCTACTGAGAAATCAGCTGACAGTCATATGGGTGTTCCCTTGTAGGTAACTAACTGTGTTTCTCTTGCTGCTTTTAAGATTCTCTCTTTGTCTCTCACCCTTGGCATTTTAATTATGATGTGTCTTGTTGTGGTCCTCTTTGGGTTCCTTTTGTTTGGGGTTCTCTGTGCTTCCTAGACTTGTAAGTCTATTTCTTTCACCAGGTAGGGGAAGTTTTCTGTCATTATTTGTTCAAATAGGTTTTCAATATCTTGCTCTCTTTTCTTCTGACACCCCCATAATGCAAATGTTGGTACGCTTGAAGTTGTCCCAGAGGCTCCTTACACTATCTTCATATTTTTGGATTCTTTTTTCTTTTTGCTCTTCTGGTTGGGTGTTTTTTGCTTCCTCATATTTCAAATTGTTGATTTGATTCTCAGAATCTTCTACTCTATTGTTGAATCCCTGTATAATATTCTTTATTTCAGTCGGTGTATGCTTAATTTCTGACTATTTCTTTTCCATTTTTTGGGGAGGTTTCTAGAAGATTTTTGAGTAACCTTATAACTGTGGTTTTGAACTCTATATCTAGTAGTTTGCTTTCTTTCATTTGTGATATGTTTCTTTGTCTCTGCATTTTGGCTGCTTCCCTGTGTTTGTTTCTATATATTGGGTAGAGCTGCTATGTCTCCTTGAGTTGGTAGAATGGCCTTGTGTAGTAGGTGTTCTATAGGGCCCAGTGGCTCAGCCTCCCCAGTCACCTGATCTGGGAGCTCTAGGTGCACCCCTTTGTGGGTTGTGATCACAGTCTTGTTGTAGTTGATACTTGATTGCTGTTGGTGTCACTGGGAGGAATTGACCTCCAGGCCAATTTGCTGTGAGAACTAGGTGCAACTACAGTAGGAGAGCTGCTGTGCAGGAGACACCCCTATGAAGCAGGACTTGCTTCAGTGGGGCTTTGGTGCTCACTGATTTTGCCCTTGAGTGTGTCGCTTATGGGTGTGTAGAGTTGTAATCTGGTATGTTGTGACACTGACCACTGGGTACACTGGCTCTTGAGACCCCAGGGAGGTGCAAAGTCAGCCACTTCCAGGGGACACCCAGCAGGAGCTACAGAGAGACCTGCAGATTCCTTCTCTTGGTATGGGGCTTGGAAGTGCCCAGATGAAGCCCAGCTATGAAGCAAGGCAGGCTGGTGCTGGTGCTAGGTCTTGGGCCTTTTATTGATAGGTCTGGGGCTCTCTGAACCAGCTGTAGCTTATTTGTGAGATTTTAGCCTGAGAAAGGACAGGCCATTCATATGCAAAAGCCGCTACACATAGCTTGGGTGGGGTTGTAAACTGGATGAGGTGGTGTCTTAGGGAATCACCAGGGAAGAGCAAACAAAACTGGCTGCCAGTCAGCCCTGCGACCAGAGAGGTCCCAGCATAGGAACAATGATCCCTGTGAGCACCTCTGGCTGGGAGAAAGCCACCTGTGAGTTCCTGTCCTGATGCCAGACAATCCAGTTTTTTCTCATATGTGTCTGTGTTCCCCAGAGCCTCACCCTGGTGCTGGAGCTCAGAGGAAGCAGGACCTTGTAAATTCAGTTCGTGGTGCCTACCTTGTAAGGTCTTCAGCAGTCTCTGTGTCACTGAGCCCCAATCTGCACTGGTTTTTACAGCCCTTGGTTCTTACTGCTGGTAGGACTTCTTTTCCCATCTCTGGGACCCTGGGCTAGGGGTCTGCTGTGGGGCTGGGACTCTGTTCTCCTCTGGGCGGCCTCTGCAGAAACAATCTCCCTCCAAATTAAAAAAACAGCACATGTGGGTACCGGATCATTCTGTTCACGTCTCCACACCTCCTACCAGTCTCAGTGTGCTTTCTTCTTTACTTCTCTAGTTGTAGGACTTCCATTCAGACATCTTTCCAGTGGTTCTGGATGATGGTTGTTCTGTATTTTAGTTGTAATTTTGATGTGGTTGTGGGAGGCAGCGAGTATGAGCATTTACCTATGCCAATCCTAACAAATATTTTTAATTTTAGAATTTCTATCTATCTCTCAAGGCTCTGATCCTTGTTGTCTTCTCTAATTTCACTTCATTTGAACTTCCATAGTATATTGGATTTCTCTTGTGCTTGTCAAAATTTTCTTTTTAGTTTCTGTGAATATTCCTTACTATTAGTTTCTGATCAAAAGTATTTTTCTTTTTTAGGGCAGGGATATTAAGTCAAATTCATCTTAAATAACTTACATGACCATATACTACCTACTATTTAATAAGCACTCAGCATATAAATTATTGAGTTAATTAAAAATTCTGAAAATCTCCACACTCCCAATTTTAAAATAATATACCAATTTTGCATTTAACTTATTTTATACATGTTGTATGCTTTTACTGTTTTCATGTGATACTGGGGGTTAGGGAAGAAGTAGTTCATTGAATTTGCAGATGAGTTGAATGAAACTTTTAAATAATGCAAAGTGTGAAATTTATTGTGAGACCCTGACAAAATCTGGAGGTTATGATGGGGGAGCGGGGAAGAAATTGACATGTCACCCTCATATTACTGCTCTCGACCCTTCTATCCCACTTGCCAATTATGATTTTGGAATGGGAACTATGTCATATTTCTTTGTATCATCTCTAGCATAGTTGTTTGCTCATAGTAAGTGCTATAAACATATGTAAAAAATGAACATGGGAATGAATTTGACATTATTGGTTATTTCCTTTCATGCCTCAGTCACACTTTTCTTTAATGGCTTTCTATTCTACGGGTGTTCTTTGCATTCATGTTGTCCTTCCATTCTCTTATATAAAACCCTTCTTTCAAGAAAGTATTTGATGATCACATTAACCTAAGACATAAATGGCCAATAATAACTAATATTTTGTTCTTTTGTGGGATATGCAAAGTTTAGAAGTCTTTTCAAATAAAAATTAAGGTAAATGAATTAAATTATATCGGATGTTTATTCACAATAAATATGTTGGTTTACTTGACCTCATAGAGAAACATTTATAACTTGACTCCATAAAACAGTTTTGTAGTGCTTAGCGGGGACACATGAATAGGAATTTCTAGAGAAATTAGCTGAAGATAGACCTCTATATATCTTAGAAAATGTTCTAAGGATTTAACCTTAACGAGTAAAGATAGAATGAAGGATAGAAATAGTTCTTTGAGATAGATGGCTCTGAAGTGAGGGAATGGAACTAAAGTTATCAAAAGAAAAATTCTTTTGGTACATAGGTTAAAATGGCTAGATTTGTGGGTTTTGTTTCTTTTTTTGTGACTAGTAGAAACAATTCTAAGAAATCTTTGCTGTGCAATTGCTCTTACAATGAAGAGTTTGCAATTGTTTTAATTTTTTCCCTGAAGTTACCTCACTGTAATAATTATTGAAAAAAGTAACCCCTGAATTTAAAATGCACTGTTTATTGTACTCCCTGCCCACATTTTTTTTTTTCTGGTAAAAGCTACCTCATTTTTTTGGGGGGGGAACAATCCTTCTTTCACTTTTGGGATATGTGTTTTGGATAGAGCTGCTCTTACCCTCCCAAGTCATAGGGCGTGAGCATTTTATATGCCTGACCAGTGATTGGCTCAGAAATGAACATATTATTTAAGCCAGGCCAATGAGGCTTAATCCTGAGATCTTTGCTGGAATTATTGGGAAAGAAGCACTGTCTTTCTATTGTGATTCCTAACCTGGAGTTTCTGATAGTCCTATTTGCCCCTGAAGGGGGAGTACCTGCCTGAGAGATGGAGAGAGAGCAACTCCTGATTTCATTATTTTAGCACCGAGTCCAGCTGTGTCAGACAGAAGCCAGGACTTTTCAGTTATGTTGAGCCAATAAATTATTTCTTTTGATAAAGCTACTTTGAGTTGGCTTTTGTCACTCACAGCTAAAAGTGTTCTAACAAATATGACCAGGGTTGCACAGTTGACTGCCCAGCTGCTATGGTAGATGGATATATGTCATTTGGAGTACCATTTTGATGTCTATTGATTCATTCAATATGTGAAATTTATTTATTCCACTTTACTTTCTATTAGTGTGGATGGTATGATGAAAGTCATTACTGTTTAAACAAGAATAATTTACTGAATTAATTTAGTATTGCCAAAGAATAATAAAATGCAAATAAGATGATATGGCCAGATAAGTTCTAGACTTGGTTATATTATTTTGAAGATAGAAGAAGTTTATGTATTTTTTCACCTGGGATAAAAATATAGTTTTCCTTTTTCGTAAATAAAATAAGTTGTAACTTGTTTATATTTTTCACATTTGCTTATCAATGGCAGTTTGATATTTTTGCACAACTTAGGTGGGAATTGGAGAAAATATTTTATTTGCCTATGCTCTGAAGAAATATCCTCTGCCTGTGACATTTTTATGCTAATCCTATTCATTAATATATAATTCTACTTAAGATCAACTTTAATGGATTTGCTTCAAATTAGAGATCTCACTAATTTGGAAAACACAAAAAGAAATGGATATTGTAATTCATATTTTGCTGTTTTTCTGGAAAAAAAGTAATCTCAATTTGGAAGAAAATGTACAGTTATGCAAATCCTACTTGACTTTGGTAAATCACATTTAAATGTGCAATACTTTTAATTTATCTTTGTTATGTGGCCTTTAGGAGGTCTCCATTTTATGTTTGTTTGTTTTTTCATATTGTTTGAAATATGTATGTAAAGACTAAGTTGATATTTGATCTTCTCTCTTAAAAATGTGCTGGACCACCTTTGCTGGTGGGCTCAGTTGATTGGAGCTTTGGGTTCAATTCCTGGCCAGGGATATACCTAGGTTTTGGGTTCTATTTTCAGGGCACATACAGAGGGCAACCAATTGATGTTCTCTCTCACATCTATGTTTTTCTCTCTCTCTCTCTCTCTCTCTCTCTCTCTCTCTCTCTCTAAAACCAATAAACATACCCTTGGTAAGGATAATAAAAATGTGCTGGACCATTTTATAGTAAGATTTTATTGCTTAAAAAATTTAAAGAAAACCCCAACATTAAACTAAGATCCTAGATTTTCTTGTTCTTTCCCCTGCCATTCAAAAATGTCAGGGTGGAGCAAAAGTAGGTTTACAGTTGTTCATACGGAAAATAATGCAATAAATGATAAATAATAGAAGAATAAACTTTGTGTTTCACATAGTCACAACTGTAAACCTACTTTTGCTCCACCCTGTATATTTACTTGGAAAACATTAAGTGCTAAGATTTTAAATTTGCACTGTTTTCTCCCTAATTCATGTAGATTACAGATATGTTCCTCAGATCTAAGAGCCACAAGGCTAAGTGTCTTGGATGTTGCTGTTTTCATTAGGGAATAATTGTGCTTAGAAGTTGGGATGCTAACTGGCTGATGAAAGGAAGGTCCTCATTAGAACCGTTTTAAGATTAAGCAAAAGTTGCAGAAATCTTAACCTTTAAGAATCCATCAGACAATAGCACATTTGGAATGGCATGCACACTTGTTATATGGGTGGAATTTCTCATAAGTGGTGGATTTTGAACTTTCATTTTCCATCATTATGTAGCATTTCCTCTTTCCTCAAATGACCTCAAATTTTCAACCAGACCAAATAAAATTTAAAAATAGATAAAATTCCTAAGAAGAACTGGAGCCTCTTTTCTTTTTCCTATAACCCTTCTATGTGATGGTCTTTCTTTTTTTCTGTCACCCACTGTCTGTTTATTTCTCCTACCCACACCTTCTCATACGGTAGTATCCCTTGGTAAATGAGTGTGGATGGTATGTCATTACTGGTTGAGCAGTCAATATACTTTTATTATCATTATTTTTGGTTAAAATTTACATTTATATTAAAACAACAAGGAAAACAGTCTCACACAGTTTTACAATTTGTCATTTGTTTTCATTTTCACCTGCATATTTTTAAGTCTTGTCCATATATTTAAAAAAAATATGATGATGGAAGGTGACTTGACTTTGGATGGTGGGCACACAATGCAATAAATGTAATAATAAACAAAATAATTTAACATAATTATAATCATAACATAGATGTCATTGTGTGTACTTTGTCATTTAATATTAAATAATAAACATTTTCCACCACAAAGGGCTTGCCATGACCTGTACAAACACTTAGATAAGCCCTGGTGTGTCTTACCTTCTTTGGGTGGGAGCTGCCATTCAAACCTTTTTTAGCTAGTTTTCTTTCTGATCTTCAGATATCCCATTCACAATATTCCATTAGCCTCCAGCTCTTAGTGAGGGAAGACATAGTTTTTGTCTTTGATGGGAATGTATCCTAACATTTTACCAATAACTATGAAGTGTTCTGTAGGATTTTTTCTCCATCTCTGATATCTATTGAGATGTTCATATATTTTTAGTTCTTTAACCTGTGCCTATGATGTTATTGGCAGATTTTTTGAATCATGCAGAATTACTGGGATTAAAATCTACTTGTTCTTGGTAGATTTTCATTTACACTGCAGAGTAAGTTAATATTTAAAGAATTTTTGCATATCTGTTCATAAATGAGATTAGTGTATAATTTCTCTTCTTATAGTAGCTTTATTTTGTTTTGGAATCAAAGATATTCTAGCCTTTTAAAATGAGTTAGGAGTCACTTAGATATTAGTGTGGAAATAAGTCATGGTACTAACCCCCCTAAAGGCATGTAAGTTTAAACTCTAGGAGAAGAAATATTTTTATTTTCAAAGGATTTTCAAACATCAACCTAAGATAAGTGTATTTTTTTTTTATGGGGGCAGGGGATTATTAGTGGGAGGGAAGTTGGGGTTAGAGAAATGTTGGTGAGTTGTGGAAGCTGCTCCATAGTCTCTGTCATAGCAGTGCAATTATTCTGGTGTTTATCTCTGAAGATAGTTTGGCAGACCTGAGATGTAGTCAGTTGGGAGTAAGAGGAGAGCAGGTTGATGACATTCGTTATGAAAGGTACTAACAGAGAAATCTTTAACTGAACATCGAAAAAGGGTTCTGCACCAAAATTGGAGCTAAACAGGATCTGAGATTTTAAGTACATCCCAGTTAGCCTATGTCCCTTAAAAGGAAAAAGGATAGAGTGTCTCCTCCAGGTCCCACAATCATTCCTTTTGTTAAATTAAGCCATTTATGATATCCTTTCTCCAAGTTTCTCCTTGGAGATAATTTCAGTCAGATTTTTGTCTCTATAAAAAATCTGTGAAGTAAGTGGGGCTCCATATGTAATTTGTGTATAATCTCATTTCATCCAATAACACATAGTTCAACAAATCGTAGGTACTCTGAAGTTTGGGCTTCCTGAGTATCTAGACATTACTACTTATGCAATTCCTAATCAAAGAGGTGCTTACCTTCTTCTGTCCTTTATCTCTGGTTTTCAAAGTATCACAATTGGATTCACAGTTTTTGAGCACCTACGAGGTACCAGATACTGGATATTCAGAGATGATGTTCTTAAGGAGTTCAATCTTCCCTTCCTATCCTTGTTCTCAGAGCCCCTTTCCTTTTCTAGATAGCCAGGTGCTTTTGTTTCTTTTTGCCTCTCTGTCAAAGCAGAGAGACCTTAAAGGAAAATTTGAGTTAAACCCAAGCTGCTTCTCTTGAGAAGAATTACTCCAGCTCTCTGCAGATGGGCCTATTGTTTGTTTAGAACCCAGTGTTAATGAGGGCACAATGCTTGTCTTGATTCTTATATGGACCTATTAGTTTTGCTCCGTTCCATGGCCTTGGATCACTGCTCTGATGATTGATGCTTGCTACAGACCAGGTGAGAGGCGTTGGTTGACCAAAACAGTAGAAAACCCGTGCAAATTGCATTCTTATCAGGTATCATCCCTGTTTAAAAAAGGCAAACCATAATTTAGGGCTTCACTTTAAAACAAAATTATTACTGAAATAAGGTGTAAAGAAATGTGGAAAAGTAAAAGGAACTTAAAAAGCATTTTATGCATTTTTTTTCTGTTATCCATTAATTGGATAATTCTTAAGCTAGTTTTTCTGCATGTTATTCAGTTTTCCTTTTAATATCTTTGGATGCAAGATTGAGCTTTGCTGGCCTCTCTTTCTTGTTCTTTGGGTGTAAGTGCCAGCTCTGTCAGCGCTGGCTCCAATGAAGGAGGGCTGAAGGCTCCTTTTGGAGACCCACTTCCCTGGTTGTTTTAATTTCTCATAGGGATAATTGTTGAGTGGTGCTATATAGGATAGTATTTCCCTTGCAACAGAGTTCAGGAATTCTGCCCAGTAATCACTCCTACTCCTGCTGGATGAGTGTATCTGTGTGGAAAGACTGGTAACTGGCTCTAGGTATCTCCCTAAAACTATGTGTAGGACTTTGCCAGATTAACTCTGGGAAAGTCTTGCAGCCACCATGAATACTTTCCTCAGTGATCTTCTGCTTCATACAGTGATAAATAGAATTTGTAGAGTTTAAAATTAGCTTCTTTGTCATCTTATTCCAGGACACCCTCATATAGCCAGTCCTGTGAAACCAAAGGTATTTTTTACATCCTCACCCAAGAATATGTTTATTGATTTTAGAGAGGGGGTGGGGAGAGAGAAAGAGAAGAGAGAGAGAGAGAGAGAGAGAGAGAGAGAGAGAGAGAGAGAGAGAGAGAGAATGCCTCCCGTATGCACTGCAACTGGGGATCAAACCCTTAACCTAGGAACTGAACCCACAACCGTTTGGTGTATGGGATGACATTCCAACCAACTTAGTCACCCGGCCATGGTGAGTTCAATGGTATTTTTTGTTTTCTTTTTTCATAGTCAGAGATATTAGAACAATTGGGATATGAGTGATAAGGACCCAGATTAAAAAATTTTGTTTGAACATTGCTATTGTGGCTTTATCCTTTCTGGTGAAAGACTATGATTTACTGTTTGCTGGTATTCTGTAGAATGGAACTGTCAACAATCTGAGATATACTGAAAAAGAAAATTGTGGATCTAACATCCATTAGTTATTTCCCCAAATTTAGTTGCTTCTCTGGGTGGAAGGTGAGGCTTTTGAGACATAACAGTTTGTAGTTTTGACATCTTTTACCAAGGAATCACTGATTCACAACTAGTCAGTAGACAAAAGTAAATGGTGAACTTGTATAGATCATATTTTAGAATTTTCTTTATAGTTACAGTTTTTAAATTGGAAATCAATGGATATAGGTTGGATGGGGTTGTTAATTGTTTTTTAAAGAGTTCTTGTCACTTAGAAAAAAATAAAATACATCAAATTTGAGTAGCTATCTAGACTACATTAGTTAAAATGAAATAAAACAGAAACTTCCTCTGAAGAAGTTTGGGAATCATCAAAATGACTTTGTCTTCTTCTTCTTCTTCTTCTTCTTCTTCTTCTTCTTCTTCTTCTTCTTCTTCTTCTTTTTAAACATATTTTATTGATTTTTTTATAGAGAGGAAGGGAGAGGGAGAGAGAGTTAGAAACATCAATGAGAGAGAAACATTAATCATCTGCCTCCTGTACACCCCCTACTGGGGATGTGCCCACAACCAAGGTACATGCCCTTGACCAGAATCGAACCTGGGACCCTTGAGTCCGCAGGCTGACACTCTATCCACCGAGCCAAACCAGTTAGGGCTGACTTTACCTTCTTTGCTCAGATTGATCGCTTTAGAGGTCCCAATTCTTGATCCTTTCTTGTATCCACAACCTGAACCATGAAACTTTGCAGTGCCCTTCCCTTCTGAGAAGGGCATTAAGTCTCACCCATTGACTCAGATCCATCACTTAACTGGCTTTAGTCAATGGGATGTTAGCAAATGTGACTGGCACACGAGGAGGCTTGTAGAAGCACGTGTGCATTTCTGTTCACACTCTTGCCCTTTTCTGTCACCATGAGAACAAGCCTGGGCTAGTCTGATGGAGGATGAGCCTTACGGAGCAGAGCTGAATTACTCCAGTCGTCCTAGCCAGGGCCACTCTAGATCAACCCAAATTGGCCAGCCAACCACAGACATATTGGTGGGCTCAGCTAAAACCAGAAGAAATGCCCAGCTGACCTGCAAATAAATGCTTATTGTTTTAAGCCACTGAGTTTTGGGGTGGTGGAACCTGCAGCGTTCTCTTGTCCATAGATAACTGAAACAACCTCTAATTACCCTCTAGAAAAAAACTTTCAACTGGGCAAATGTCACAGAGGATCCTGAGTGATTTTTTGCTGTACTACTGACAATATATGTTTTGCATTGATATCAAGAAAATCCTTGAGCCAGCCACTCAGTGATACTTGTGTGAGACTTGATTTAAATGGAGCATGTATTGTTTTGTGTGTATGTGTGTGGGTTGATTTCAGAAACTCTGGCGATACTTCCACTTAGTCTATATATTCCACTAATGCCTGTTAGCATTACTAGGCACACAATAGTTCAGTCCATAAAGAAAGATAAGGCAGAAAATGCAAGTAGTTGAGTTAAATTCTTACGGTAATAAACAGAAATGCCAATATATCCTTTGTCAAGAGCAAATTTTGACGAGGGAGGGGTGGAAGTGAGTGGAGTCAGTAAAATGGGAAAAAGGAGGCTGGCAAAAGGGAAACTGAATTCATTTTGTTCCTTTTAAAGACAATGAGGTGTAAAAATGAATGTTGTGAACAAAGACCGAGCTTTTAAATCTTAACCCTATTTATACTCTGCAAGTCCAACTTATTAATAAAAGGTTGAGTGAAAAGAGGCAAAGAGGTAGTTTTGTTTAGGGGTATGATTCTTGAATTCTTTCTTTGTGTTTTGAAATCAAATGAGTGTTGTCTTTTCTACTTTCAGACTCTCTATAGCAATGCTATTTCATTCACTTTCTTTTGTGGTAGAAAGAAGTCGGCTTTTTAGTAAATATGTAAGAAGTAGCAGGCTGAGAATCAGAGCCCCCTAGATCGAACACATCTTAGCAGTTATTCATCTGGAGCTGTGCTCTGAGAAGGGGTGCTGGTTGGGGGACCTGTACTCGGTTAATTCATCATATTACTTGGAAAGGTCCTTATTATTTTGCACAGCAGTGTGGTCACCTGGCGGTAGGTCATTAGCATTTTAGTCTTCTTTTCCTCACAACAATGCACAACATGCTAATTAGAGGATTCTGAAAGCTAAGTAACTGGTTTTAAAATCAGACATTTTAATTTGCAGCTTTAATGGCTGTTTTTATAATAACTGGCTTTATTGGGGGTAAAAGCACTTCTCATGTTCCACGAGCAAGGCAGAGTATAACAGAAGCTGACAAAATTAAAAACCTCATAATGTGACCTTTGCCTGGGATAAAAGGCTGTTTCATAACAATTTCCTTTTGTTCTTTGTTTAAGCCATTACTCTAAAAGGAGCCTCCGATTAATCTAAGTAAATGCATCATTACAGTACTAATCCATGTCCTTCTGTCAGTGTCTGTTTTAATTAAATAAGAAATGCTAGCAGAAAGATATCACGCACAAAGCTGTGATTGGAGAAAGAAGCACTGCTTGATCAGGGAAAGACTTAAAAAGGGCTTTACTGTTTTGTTCATTTGCATAGTTCCAGATGCCACAGTGTTCCAGGTTGAAAGAAAACTTACAAAAGAGTTTAACACATTTCACTCTTAAAGATTTAAAATAATGGGCTTTACCAATGAAATTCTAATCATCCCATTTATCACATGCTAGACATTCCAAAGCAGGGAGCGGAACAGTTTGGGGTGTGTCTTTTAAAGCTTTTATGCTGTCTTGTGTTGTATCCTGTGAAAACATACCTGCCAAATTTGCATGTGTTCCTTCTTATTTTGTGTGACAGTGATAGTAAAGCCTGGTTGTGGACATACAGTTGATTTTTTTCTGTTCTTTTAAACGTCTATTGCAGCTTCTAGTTTAGTTTTTTAAAAAAATGGTTTTCTGTTGATAATATGTAAAGAATTTAGGTAATTGGTTTTTAACAATGAAAAGTACATTTAATAAATGCTTTTAAAATGAATGTACCCAGTTAATATTGCTACGCTGATACACAGAAACTCTTCGTAGCAGTAGAGTTGCAGAATTCCCGTGGTGAGAGCTTTCTCCATATACAGGCCCTTATTTGATGTAATGAAAAGAGAAAGTGTGCAACAGTGAGACTGTTAATTAATTTAGCCTAACAAGATGAAGATAAATGAAGCAAAGCACAGATTGAATGAAGCAAGAGGTCTTATTTACAACTTAATACATTTTTATATAATGCAGATTTCACTTGATAAAAAATAAACAGATCCCCGCCCCAAATACTTGCTAAAAGAAAAGTACACTCCCAACCACCACCATTCAACACTAAAATGCTGATCTGACTACAGAAAACATGTACTGTGGCTCCATATAGAAGACACTTTTACAGTGTGTAAACAGTGCTTTTCTACTGCTAAGAATCCTACACTAGTTAACCTTTAACTTCAGTATTTTATTATTCTTGTTATAGACTGGGGATGACCATAAGAATAATTATCTGAAAACCTTTGAGTTTCTTATTCTCTAGGTTATCTTGAGACATCTTGCTTCAGTTATTTAATAATCATTTTATTTTAATCCTCTTTTTTTTTAACCAAAGGAAAGAAACTCTAAAGTGAGAAAATAAGAAGAGCCGTGAATCTTTTTACAATGTGCTTGAATCTGTAGCAATTGTGCAGAATTCTTAAATTAGCATTATTTTTAAAAGTCTCCCTTTCAGAGATTAATGAGCTATATCCAGTATTTGACCTTTTATCATTCTTGCTTTCTGCTCAGAAGTACTTCCTTCCTTCCTACAGTAGCTAGAAAAGACTGTCTCTTATGTTACTGTAGGCAGTGGTAACAGGGCTCTCTACAAATGGTGTTATTATGGTCACTATGTATTTATCTCAGGGGTCACGAACAAATCCATGCAACTGCTTCTAAGGATTTCAATAAATAGGACTTTTTATCCAGACAATCGCCTTTTATGTTACTTTTAAACAAAACTACTAGTCCATCAAGAGTTTCAAAAGAAAACAATTCTACAGAGTGCCGGTATGGCCGCACAGACCAATCATCATGGCACCCATTCTCCAGTCCTTTATTTTTCAAGTCCACAACAATAGGTTGTTGATTCAATGGACAAGACCAGAACAATCAAGTTCTCTGTTTAGCAGCAGTGCAGCATTTTAATGCCCTTCTCTAATAATGGTCTCATTATTGTTATTCTAAGACTGGGCCTCAGGAGGAGGAATATTTGCTGGAGGTACGTCATTATTTTGCAAATTTCTATTAGCTCATCATGTTGTCTGTAGTGTGAAAATCGTAGCTAATTAGGGCAGCCAGTTAGACTACCAGCTTTTGAGCTTATGAGTTAAAAGGTAGCATACTTGATAGGCCAGTGATGTGAAAAAGGTGGTAAAAAGGAGGATTAGAGCAGTTGCCTTAGTAACTCCAACTTCCATCTGTGAGGGAACAATGGACTTGTGTTTCTCCCCCACCTTGGTGTAAAAATTGGTTTTGTTTTGAAAGGACAGGGTTCTTTTTATGACAATCTGGAATTCAGCCCAACTGAGTGTAGTTTTAGTTGTTAGGAGAGACCATTGGGGATAGGAAAGATGAAAGGTCATGGTGAGCTTCAAGGACATGAAAGGTTGTTGTCTCATGTAACAATGGTAGATTGTTTTTTCTCTAATATTTCTAGCCAGCCCCTAAGTCAGGTGATGGAACAAATACCTACAGTTTAGTCAGGTGAAGCAGGAGGGGGAGGGGAATGGAAAGGAGAAAAATGGGGTAAGAGAGAGTTTTTACTTTGTTAGAAAAAAATAAAAGGGTAACTTTAATTTGCTTTTATTAAGCAAAGTGATTTTTCTTTGTCACCGTCTCTGAGATTCCAGTGTGCTTTGGATGGTTTGCCTCTGTGGGCCATCACATCTCTGGGAAGCTCTCCAATGTGTTAGGAAATGTGATTTAAGCTTTCTTCCTGAACTCCCTGGAGGACCAATGATGTGATACTTAACAATAAATTTAGTTGTTGTAGCTTTCTCACATTATTGGTGTTCTTAAAAGGTTTTCCTTCAAATGCACAGTGAGTAAAATGAATGATAAATATGAAAGAAATTTGTTTCACCACTCTACAGGGTTTTATCATAAATTCATGACTTCCATCACAGAAAGTTTACAGGAAACTGTCTAGATGTTGCTGCAATAGCAACACAATTTTTTTTTCCTCTGTACATAAGAAAATGCCACAATTTTAAGAGCTATTGGGGGGTTTTGTATTACAGAGGAGGTGATAGAAAAGGATTGGATCCGGTGCTATTTCTTAAAAACCCTCACAACCAAATCACCCTTTCTGGGTTTGAAATACTTTCATTTCAACAAAATAAGTGACTTCTATTTCCCTCCCATATCAATATTAAAATAGCTGGTTGTGGGGTGTGTGTTTGTGTATGTGTTTACAACCAGACAGAGTACAGGAACACTCTCTTTTAAAGCAAAAAGATCATCTTTTGGTGATCAAAGGAACCCTCATATTTCTTCCTCTCTATTGTCTCCAAACAACCCTTGTGTAATTGAAGCTGGATTTGGTCCAGGGGGATGGGGGGATTTTGAAATTCTCTTTTAATCCCAGGTCTTTGTCTGTTTTTTTTTTTTTTTTTTCCCTGACAAAAATCCCAGCATAAGTGGGGAGAGTTGTACCCCTAAGGTACATGACATTCAGAATCTGCAATCTTGATCCAGGCACTGTATAAGATGCTTTCATATACATTATTGTTATTCAGGATTTAAACACTTTTTCTTTCCAGTGTGGCAAATTAATTGTCTGTTTCTTAGTTTTTGCATCTGTAGAAAGGGACCTGGTGTTATTCAACTTTATTAAATGTTGTAGGTAATAACAATCAGTATATGATTGAAAAAGGCAATATACATTTCATAAAATATTATGAGTATAAATTTGTGCTTTATCAAAAATATATCCATATGAGCTATAATAATTAGTTCAATATAAATGGCATAGTTTATTTTGGAATTATTATAACATATTTAGACATTTCGGACTTTATTTAAGCATAGAGGAGAAGGTAAAATAATCCATCATGTCAGCTTCTTAATTCATAATAAAAAATGTACTCCCTAGTAACATTTTGATATATTTTATTTCAGTCTTTAATCTATGCATGTATAAGAAAGAACATGTCTAGCCTGTTTACTGCCCTCTCTCCGGTGCTCAGAACAGTATGTGGCTCATAGCAGCTACATGAAAAATAGTTGTTGACAAATGAGAAAAAAAAAAGAAAGAAAAAGAAAAATTGGATCATACTTTATATATTTACTCACACACACACACACACACACACACACACACACACACATATATTTAAGAAATCATTTTATTGGATTTTCCCATGTTTAGAGTCTTGTGAAAACATTATTTTTTGTTTGTTTGTTTTGTTAATCCTTGCCAGCGGATATTTTTCCATTGATTTTTAGAGAGAGTGAAGAGAGAGGGAAAGACAGAGAGAAACATCCATGTGAGAGAAACTCATCAATTAGTTGCCTCCTCCATGAGCCCCAACTAGGGCCTAGGCCGAGGAGGAACCAGCGATCAAGGTACATGCCCTCAACCGGAATTGAACCTGGGACCCTTTGATCCATCGGGTGACACTCTATCCACTGAGCCAAACCAGCTAGAGGAAAAACACGATTTTTAAAAAAACTTTGATTTCATTTTGAGAGAGGGAATGATTACAGTCATGCACCACGTAAAGTTTTGGTCAATGACATACTGCTTATACAATGCTTGTCCCATCCTATCTAATAAAAGAGTAATATGCAAATTGACCATCACTCCAACACACAAGATGGCTGCCCCCATGTGGTCAAAGATGGCTGCCCCCATGTAGACACAAGATGGCTGCCACAAGATAGCCAGCAGGGGAGGACAGTTGGGAGGGACCAGGCCTGCAAGCGAGGGCAGTTGGGGGCGATCAAGCCTGCAGGGGAGGGCAGTTAGGGGTGACCAGACCGGCAGAGGAGGGAAGTTGGGGGTGACTGGGCCTGCAGGGGAGGGCAGTTAGGGGCAAACAGGCTGGCAGGGGAGCAGTTAGGCATCAATCAGGCTGGCAGGGGAGTGGTTAAGGGGTGATCAGGCTGGCAGGCAGAAGCGGTTAGGGGCAATCAGGAAGGCAGGCAGGTGAGCAGTTGGGAGCCAGCAGTCCTGGATTGTGAGAGGGATGTCCGACTGCCCGTTGTTTTGTTAATCCTTGCCAGCAGATATTTTTCCATTGATTTTTAGAGAGAGTAGAAGAGAGAGGGAAAGACAGAGAGAAACATCCATGTGAGTGAAACACATCAATTAGTTGCCTCCTCCATGAGCCCCAACTAGGGCCTAGGCCGAGGAGGAACCAGCAATCAAGGTACATGCCATCAACCGGAATTGAACCTGGGACCCTTTGATCCATCGGGTGACACTCTATCCACTGAGCCAAACCAGCTAGGGGAAAAACACGAGTTTTTAAAAAACTTTGATTTCATTTTGAGAGAGGGAATGATTACAGTCATGCACCACATAAAATTTTGGTCCCACTGGGATCGGGCCTAAATAGGCAGTCAGACATCCCTTGAGGGGTCCCAGATTGGAGAGAGTGCAGGCTGGGCTGAGGGACACCCCCCTCCCCCCCTGTGCATGAATTTCATGCACCGGGCCTCTAGTAAGATTATAATAGAGCTGAAAAATTCCTGTTGCTTAATGAGGTGTAGCCATAGACAGACATACTATCACCTTCTTCAAGTCTTTGCTTAGATGTCATCTTCTCAGCGAGGTCTACCTTGACCACCCTATTTTAAAATTGCAACACTCCAAACATTCCTGATCTCCCTAATGTTATTCTATTTGTTTCCACAGCTTTTATTAAATCTTAACATACTGATTTGTAGATCTATTAAATTTATTGGTCACCTTTTTCTTTTCTTCTTTTTTTAAAAAATTTCTTTATTAATTAAGGTATCACATATTTGTCCTCATCCACCCATTCCCAGCCCACACCCCTCCCCACACATGCTCCCACCCCCCTGTTGTCCTTAACCGCTGGTTAGGCTCATATGCTTGCACACAAGTCCTTTGGTTGATCTCTCCCCTTTACCCTCACCCTCTCCTACCCTCCCTCTGAGGCCCGACAGTCTGATCCATGCCTCCTTGTTTCTGGGTCTGTTCTTGTTCATCCGTCTATGTTGTTCATTATTTCCCCTAGATGAGTGAGATCATGTGCTATTAGAAATACACTTATAAGAACCGAAAATGAGACAAGCAATAATGGTTAGGGTGACAGGCAAATGAATCAGTCTGTAGTGAGTTTCTTTCTGGACCAACAGTTCTTTTGAGACCCAATTTCAATGTCACACAGTTCCTTATGTGTACACGTCAGCCATGACATTACAGTTCTGGATAGTGGACAAATGGTGGTAATGCTGGTCTGATCTTCTCTGGTTTGGTCCTGAGCAACCTGTAGTGACGCACAGCTGTTAACTGCTAGTATGGCAAGGCGACATCAGCGTCTTCCATCTCTGGACTGCTTCTCTTCTGTCTTCATGGCTGGAGTAGTCCTGTCGATTCCTCTCTGTTGCTGGAATCCACATGGCCTCAGAGTTGTTTTCTGAAAACATACAAACATATTCTCGTTGGTCACCTTTTTCTTATATTCCCTAGAAAATAAGCTCAGATAGCAGAGATTTTGACATTTGTTGTCACTTATATTCCTCAGTGTCTTGAACAATGCCCTAAATATAGTAGGTTTTCAACAATATTTATTGAAACTTAAAAAGATGGAAGCATGTATTTTTTAAGTCAATAACCAACCTTTTTTTTTCTTTTCATGGGAAACTCTCATCAGCCCATTTGTACACTGGCTAAGGACTACTGCTTTCTCAATGTTAATATGTATACATTAATCCAGTTAAATTAAGTCATAGCACTTGACTGACTCTTAGGCCATGTTGGATACAGTCTAAATTTCTTGCAACAAATGTCCCAAACTTTTGCTATTGGAAATTACTCTGATTTTAGCTTTAATGAGATGCTTCTGGATGAGAAATGTCACCAGTCACTTCAGATGATCCCTTTTCTCATCTAAAAGCTCTTCTGGTAAGACTCTTAAGGTTTGTGTTTGACCTGGGCAAATTCAGGTTGACTTGATTATTTATCTATATTTTGGGATGATTTTACTTTATTCTGCCCCTAACTGATATTGGTCCTATTCTTGATATTTTCTTAGGAAATATATTTCACAAATTCCTCATTATGTATTTACCCTATATGGTTTGCACTTTCCTTTAAAAATAGTTCTACCATATGACCCAGCAATTCTATTTCTGATATTTATTTGAAGAAAATGAAAACTAATTTGAAAAGATATATGCACCCCTGTGTTCATTGTAGCATTATTTACAATAGCCAAGATATAGAAGCAATCTAGGTGTCCATCAATAGGTGACTAGATGAAAAAGAAACACACACACACACACACAGGAATATTATCTATATATATAAAAGGCTAATATGCTAAGTGTCTGACTGTCCAACCAGTCGCTATGACACACACTGACCACCAGGGGGCAGACGCTCAATGCAGAAGCTGCAGTGACCTGCACTGGCCATTTACAGAGAAGTGGCACCAGGGACCTGGCGCCAACAAAGCAATACTCGGCTTTCCCCAAGTGGGACATAGGCCCTGCCTCCAGCCCAGAGCGACAGCCCACCAAATCGCAGCCAACACTGCCAAGACCCCATGGCGCAAAATGTAGCCTACACCCCAGCCCAGCCCAGCAACCGTCGCTGTGGGCACCGTGTAATGATGTCACATAGCAACGACTGGCTTCCTCTCCCTAGCAACTAGCCTCCTTAGAGTTTCTTCAGCCCAGGAACATGACTTGCTTTATAGCCAGGTGCAAACATTTTACACTGTAACCAAATGTCTGTGAAGCATTTTCCCATGCCTCATCTCATTTGATCCTCACAGAAGTCCTGGAGTAGGTAGATAGACTCAGTGGAATTCTATTTTCTTTTCATTAGCCGAAAAATGGAGATTTAGAAAGCTTAGAAACTTGACCCGACTGAAAAGAAGAAATGGTGGACCTTGAAAATGACTTCAGGTTCTTCTCACTGCGCAGAATATAGTCAAACACTGCTGCAGTTAAATATTTTACCCTTTGTTCTCCCTGTGTGATCTAGAATAATAATCTGCTTCGTGCTGGTATTTACTGCTGTGTTGCTGACAATTACCTGAAAGAGAAGTTGGTGTGCTTCACTGGGCTGGGAAAAGTTTAGCTACATCAGAAAGCAGGTATAATTAAGCAAGTTTATTCTATATCTATAAAAGACTAAATTGGCTCACTCATGCGCGATACATATAAAGCTCTCGCTGGCGCCAATGGTACGTGTGTTTCGATCTGTTACTGTTGATCATGACTTTGGTTGACACTTCTATTATAGAGAAAGGGTGAATAGTGATATTAAAATATTTCTTCTAATTAATTTCCTTTCAATGTGCACGAATTTGTGTACTGGGCCACTAGTGTAGCAATAAAAAAGTGAAATCTTTCCAACATGGATGGACCTAGAGTATGATGATAAGTGAAATAAGTCAGACAGACAAATACTATATAGACTCATTTATATGTGGAATCTGAAAAAACAAAACCAACCAACCAATAGAACAAAACAAAAATAGACTCATAGAAATAGAGACCAAAGGGACAGTTGCCAGAGGGGAGGTGGTTAGAAGGATAAAAACGCTGAAGGGGAATATAGTTAATAATATTGCAATAAGTTTGCACGGTGATGGATGATTACAAGAATTAGTGGTATGATCACATTATAAGGTATAAAGGTGTTGAATTACTATATTGTATAGCTGAAACTAATATAATTAATATAATATTGTATACCAACTATACTTAAATTAAAAAAATAAAATTGCCACTTTTTGTCCTTTGTGGATGTGTTAATATCTTTATATAATAGCAATTTATATAGCTATATAGAATTTATATAGTAACCTCATATTTATATAGTATTTATAGTTTCAAAGCTCTTTAATAAAGATGATCTGGTTTAATTATCAAAATAATCTTAGGCACACAGGGCATGATTTATTATACCCATTTAGGGACTAAGGCGCATGGAAGTTAAGAGACTTAATCTAGATCATAGAAGTGGTAGAGTGGCCAGGATAAATCCAAGTCTTCTGAATTCTACTAGTCCAGTAAACTATTTTCATTTTAATCACTTTAATCTTCTCTCCAGGTAAAATAATCATTGTTTTGTTGACCTTTTAAAATATATTATTCTATAAAAATAAAAACAAGTTATTAGAATTAAAACATGTTTTTATTTCATTTTACCCCATCTCCTATTCCCGTTCTCAAGGACTTTTTTTTTTTTTTAGCTTTCCATGATTCTTCTTTTCCCAGTCATTTTCTTTGGCTTCTGGAGCAATTTTTGAAACCACTGGCTGCCATGTCTGTTTTCTCAGCCTTTGGCTAGTTGTTTCTTTCACATCTCTAGATGTGACTAAGCAAGTTCTGTTCATGATAACAGGTACAGAGCAGACTGGAGGGGCCCATGGAAATGGGAGCAGCCTTGGGAGACAGTTAATAAAGCAGACAAAATGCATTAGCTAAAAGACTGGACAATGAACACCAATAAGTATAGTCCATGTCTGTATAAGAGAGGCATAAAACAGGAGATTAAAGTGTTTTCATAAAGCACACAAAGCAAGAAAAGTCAGGTGTTTAGGCAGCTAGGCCACAATAAGGCCATAGACACTAAATGGAGTTTAAGGACAGATTCCGGTTTCTGAGTAGTCTGCAAGTGGAAGGTTACCGAGACCATGGGAGGGTCATGGTCTTGGATGGACTAGTGCCCTCAGATACAGGAAAATAAGGTAGCATCCTAGTTATTGTAATCAAAGCAAAAAGCCAAAGTCAAACTAGCAGTAAAAGTAATTAATCTCATTCTGTGTCCAAATTTCATTCTGTGTTGGAGTCTCTTAGATACGGTCAGAGATGGTCCTAGAGCAGTGGCTCTCGAACTTTTAATGTGCATAAGAATCCCCTGGGGTGCTTCAGTTTCTAAAGTAGGACCCAGGTGTCTATAGCTTTAAGAACTGCCCAGATTATTCTCTTGCAAGTGTTTACAGATCACACTGGATAAATTTTCCATAAAGACCGAGATGGCACTTATTGTATGATAAGGGACCAAGTGATTACAAGCATTGAGAGAGGAGGCATTTAGAGGTTGAAAGTCAGACCTTTCTACTATGAGAAAAATATATCTGTTATGCCCAGAGCTGATTTGTATTTAACTGAATGTAAGAAAGCAGGAAACATGGAAGATATAATGCACTAGACTGGTGTGTTAGAAGCCTATTATGTCTCTTGTTTCTTGTGTTCATGACCTGAGTGTTTTTGTAATATCTAACATAAAGATTTATACCTATTAGTGCAAAAAAGTAAGGCTAATTGTTCTTCTGTGCCTAATCTAAACTGCCCCTCATTTTTATTTAACATTTTTTAATCTGTGTAATTGAATTTCATCTTTTTCTTTCTGCTTCATAAATTGATTAGCATGAGTTGGGCAGACTGCTGTAATGCTAAGGGTTAACCAGAAGAGAATTACAAATGAACTATCTAGAAAGTTGATTATTAATCCAGCTAGAGAAGAAATATCCTTTTACTTAGCAAGAATGAGTATCCGAAGAGCTGATAATATTGTTCAGGCAGTGAGGTGGAATGGCAGAGCTTGGTAAGTAAAACAAAACTTGGAAGTATTCTTTTATATCTACTTTTTAAAATGTGTAGAATTTTGATCTATTTAAACAGTTAAATATAATATGAATTTACAAGCTGCCGGAACAAATCTAAAAAAGTTCCAAATGTGTTTGTTAATGAGATCCCTACATAGACTATCGGTAAAAGTTAACTGAAAAGTATTTACATAAGCAGATAAACATATTTAATTTTGAATATTTATAAAAATACACGATTAGATTTGTGATTAAGAACAAGGAAGTGGGCATGGAGGAATGATTACTAAAACAATCTAAGGCCAAACCTCAAACTGAAGAATATTGAGTGACAAAGTTGTTTTTTTCACAAGAGTAAGTTCTGGGTTTTTCGGTATGAAAATATAATTTAAAATATAATGTTCACAGGAAGATTCAGTGAGATATTTTTCAGACTTCTAGGTTACAAAAACTGTCTTAAGTTCTATTTTCAGGGTTTTAGTGCTCATTTCATCATGATGTTTAATTTAAGGACTTTTCTAAAGCCAGCTTTTTATTGTATTTGTGAATTGGAAGGAAGGAGAAATGAGAGGATCTGTGCTATTTGTACAAAGAAAATTAAGTGAAAAGATATGATTTTAATAATATTCTTACATCAAAGACTGCTCTTTCTGTTGTAGAAAAATTTTGATGTCAATTCTATAAGATTGAGATTTTGTACAAATTACTTGATATTGCAAAAATGAGCTTTTAAACACAGTATAGCCTATATTGCAATATAGCTTTATGCAATCATAAATCACTTCAATGCAGCATTGGACTTAGGAGAACTTAGTAAACTTATTATACTTATCTTAAATTGTAATCATATACCATCAAAGGATGGATTTTAACCCTTTCTTTAAAAGTATTTCTTTAGTGGCATTAACAAGGCCTCAGATTAACATTTTGTTATTTATTGTTTAAATGAGCAGAGAAAAAGTGTGTTTTTAAAAAATTCAATATTAGAAATATATGTTATATGTGTGTATGTGTTTGTGAATGTGTGCTTTTGAATATACGGAGTATATATGCTTTCAAAATATCAGAGCACCATTTGGCCATATACATTCAGTTTTGTTAGTTCTAGTATTCTGGTTCATATTTAGGACCGGGAATATAGAATATAATAAATGAAATAATAAAAAACAATAGTTAAAATTTATTGAGCTCTTGTGTACTAAATGTTATGTTAAATGCTTTATCTCATTTAATCCTTACATTAACTCTGTGGTTGTTGGAAAGCTACAAAGATTATAGTGAATGGTAAAACAAAAGATAAGCTAATTAAAGAGTCTCTAATATCTGATGCAAAAAAGTCTAGAAAATAAAGTTTCAGGAAACAAAGTATATAAGAGGGGAAATCCCTAAATTTCGTGTGCTTGTCTTTCTCAAAATTAAGAGATTTAATATGAACCTGGTAAAGCAGAAGAGAAGGAAATGAACTGCTGAATTCTTAACATTCATTAATTCTTTCAAAATTTATTATGAAAATTTTTGTTATATAAAATGTATAAAGAATAGGTTAAAATACCTATGTTTTTATAAGAAATAAAACATAAGCAATACAGTTGAAGCCTTCGGAGAACCCTTTACTAATTTTATACCTCCCTCTTTGTGCCAGAGGTAACTGTTCTTTTGAATTTGGTGTTTATCATTCCCATGCTGTTCTTTATATTTAAACTTAATTCCATGTTCATTATAGGAGGAAAAAAAATCCACTTACTCTCTCTCTCTCTCTCTCTCTCTCTCTCTCTCTCTATATATATATATATATATATATATATATATATATATATATATATATATATATATATTGAGATTGAAGAAAGTCCTTTTCTTGGCTTCCTATTACATTTTAATTGAAACAAAAATCCTTAACATAATCTGCAAAGCCCTGGCCCTGCACAGTATGGCTCCTGCATTGCCAACTCTTGTCTTTCTCCCAATGATTTCTTCAGATTCAGCTGCTCCACTGGTCTACACAGCCCAAGCTTCTTTCCTGCTGTAAGGTCTTCACAATAGTGCTGTCTTCTTAATTGGAATACACTTCTCCCCATTCTTCTTCAGAATAATCCCTGCTTATCCTCCAGGTCCCCATCTAAATGTCATTTCTTCAGAGAAGCCTTCCCTGTTCCTTTTAATTTGAGTCTTACCTGAGTGCAAAGGCCTTGCTTCCCACACATTAATTTATTTCATAGCTCATATTGC
Organism: Eptesicus fuscus; assembly: GCF_027574615.1. Classification (NCBI taxonomy): domain Eukaryota; kingdom Metazoa; phylum Chordata; class Mammalia; order Chiroptera; family Vespertilionidae; genus Eptesicus; species Eptesicus fuscus. Next base: position 53,118,388 of record NC_072485.1, on the reverse strand, counting down.
AATTAAAAATTATGTTTATTAGTGTGATTTTTGTTTAATGTCTGTCCTTCGCTTGGACTGGCCAGGTTTGTTTTCACATGTTTTCCCTAGCATTTAGGACACATGGTCTTGTACTTAGAGGCATTCAATAAATATTTGTTGTTGTTATCAGGCAGAGGAATGCAGTGGACGAGAAAGAGGAAGAAAAGGGATATTGAGAGAAAGAAAACTGCATAAAAATAGTCTGTGGGTTAGTTTGTATATACTGTTTAGGTAAAATTATGCAAAACTGGGGGGAGGGAGGAGGTTGGGACGGTTTTGTTTCTTATCATCTAGCTGTAGAGCATGTGACAGCTTTTCTCCATAGCTGCTTCCTGTTTTTCAGTGCAGTCTTTCAGTTTCGTATTGTCATTTTGAGGAATCTGCATTCCTGATGTAAGAGCAGAGCTTTCCAATTGAACTTGCAGAGCGGCCCTAGTGGCTATGATCTTAATGTGGAAACACTATAACGAGCTCTGAAAATCTGGAACAATTTAGGACAGACACACAGTTGAAAAAATGTATCTGGTACTTTTGCATAGGAAAACCATGAGGCCACTTAGTAAGAGTTTCAAGGTGGGTAACTATAACTAAAATATTCATATTGGTGACATTTGTTATATTGTTAGGCAGTTTGATTTTTTTCAAGAAAATATAGAAAAGGTAATAAACAAAGGAAAAAGAAAATAAAGTCAGTCTGAGAGGAAGGCTGGGGTGTTCAAAATGTCAGAATATACTTATGTTTTACTCTATGTAAATCTCTGCTGGCATTTATAATTAAAGTCCAAGATTACATGATTATGCTGAAAAAACTTTTTTTTTGGGTTGGTAGTGTGAGAAAAGAAGATAAAAAAAAGAGAATTTAATTAAAATGTCTTAGTGTTAAATAAAAGGAGAGGGTTTGTAGAGTGTCTCATTTGTGGTCATAGAAGGTGCCATTATTATTTATAACTAGAGGCCCAGTGCATGAATTTGTGCACGGGTGGGGTCCCTCAGCCTGGCCAGCGATTGGGGCTGATCAGGGCATCTTGCCCAGTCCCGATCGGGGCCCATTGGGGCCGGCCAGCCTGGCGGGGGTAGGGGCCACGGGAGGTTGGCTGTGGGATCACACTGACCACCAGGGGGCAGCTCCTGCATTGAGCGTCTGCCCCCTGGTGGTGCATCATAGCAACTGGTTGCCTGGTCATTCCAGTCATTCTGGTTGTTCAGTGGTCATAATGGTTGCTTAGGCTTTTATATATATATAGACTAGAGGCCCGGTGCACGAAATTTGTGCATGGGGGGGGGTTCCCCCTCAGCCCAGCCTGCACCCTCTCCAATCCAGGACATCCTTCTCACAATCTGGGACCACTGGCTCTTAACTGCTCACCTGCCTGCTGGCCTGATCACCCCTAACTGCCCCCCACAATGGCCTGGTTGCCCCCAACTGCCCCCCCATCCCTGCTTGCCTGGTTGCCCCTAACTCCCCCCCCCCCCCACCGGCCTGGTTGCCTCTTACTACCCCCCTTGCTGGCCTGGTTGCCCCTAACTGCCCCCCCCCCCCCCGCCAGCCCGGTCACCCCTCACTGCCCCTCTCTGTCAGCCTGGTTGCCCCTCACTGCCCCCCCCACCCCGCTGGCCTGGTCACCCCTAACTGCCCCCCCTGCCAGCCTGGTCGCCCCATGCAGCCTGCTTCCTCAGTCATTTGGTCGCCCCTCACTGCCCCCCCACCCCCACCCTGCTGGCCTGGTCACCCCTAACTGCCCCCCCTGCCAGCCTGGTCGCCCCATGCAGCCTGCTTCCTCAGTCATTTGGTCGCCTCTCACTAACCCCCCTGCAGGCCTGGTCACCCCACGCAGCCTGTTCGGTTGTCTGTTCGGTTGTTTCGGTTGCGACGGTCACTTAGGCCTTTATATATATAGGTATTATACCTGGTATTTTTATTGCACTTTATACTTTTAAGTGAACTTTTTCATATGTTACCTTATACAATTTTTATAGTAACACTGTGAGATATTTAAAATAGGGATCTTATTACCTTTGTTTTATAACTAGGAAAACTGGGACAGAAATAAGGCAGAAGCTGGGACTAACACTTAAAAAATTTTCTAGGTATAATTTCCTAGGCAAGACTCATATTCACTCCACCTTTGCCCATCCAGAAAGGTTTAGATTTGAGGGTATAATTAGGTTCTTTTAAGGACCAGGATGAATTAGGTGAATGTCCTCTATAGGTTTTCCAGACTTAAACCTTTTTTTTTTTCTAATTTCCTAAAGATGTAAGTAGTTAACCATCTCCAACAAATGGAACTGAGATGGTTAAGTGCATATAATGAACAAACACATTGCTAAGCCTATTCTAATTTAAGATTTATTGGATAAAGTTTACTAGGCCTAATATCTTAGGAGTCCAAAGATAGGGAGAAATAAATGTGAGCTTTTAAGAATGAAATACCATAATTTGGAGTAACTGAACTGTAGCTCAAATAAAACCATGTGATGAAGCGAGGGTGCAAGCCCCTTGGGTGTAAACCCAAGTCACCAAGGATACATACGTCTGGTGCTCATTTAAAAGACTTTGAAAGAAAATGTGAAAGTAAATAGGCATGTTGCATACACACACGTGTGCAGGCAAGTGGAGGGATATTTCTTTGAAGGCAAATGCCAGGAGGTCTTTGTAATGATTAGCTAAGAAGCTGTTTGCTGCATTAAGGTAAAAGCCAAATCTTGTATTTTTCAATTGGACAAATAGCCTGGTTGCAGAGAAATTAAATTTCTCATTCTTTCTGGGCCAGCTGGCAGAAGCTTCCCTCAGGTTGAAAGAACCAAGCATGTTTACTCAGAAGAAGTCTTAAGAGAATCTGATAGCTGCCACTTTGTCCTGAGATGGCTAACGGGCTGCCACAGGGAAAGCGTGTTCCCTGTGGAGGGCCAGACCAAGTTAGCAGGTGAGAGTCACAGGGAGCCGGTCACAGGAGCAGCAGGAGAAACACTTTGTCCAGTTACAGCTGTCTGAAAAGGAAAGGAACTTCCTTGCTGAGGTAGTGAAGGCCTTGTTACTGGAAGGAATTGGGAACGAAGATTAAAATGTTGAGTTTACACCCAGTTATTTCCATCTTAAAGTTTGTAGGAACATGTCCTCAGTGTGTCAGATGGCTAAGACCAGTAGGTGTGTCAACATAAAGGACAACGATGCATTCCTTTATGATGTGAAGCCAAGGACACACTTCACGAAGGCCAGGCTTACTTTCTGGGTTTCTCACCCATACTTTAACATGGGAACAAAAAGATCGACATATTTTTATCCATAAGCAGCCATTTGATGCCTGAAATTGCCCCAAGTAGGAACTTTAGACTTCACCATCTATTTCCAAACCTCAGAAGAATTGCTGTAAGAGAATGGAATTGGTTTAAAAGGGCAAAAAAGAGAAGTTGTTTGTTTCTCCAGTGGGTCCAGATCTAAACAATAAGAATTTAATATGAGTTAGATAGAACAGATTTGAAAATAACACTAAATTCATTTACTTGCCTTTAAAAAGCTCCCAAGCTTCTGGTACAAGATAAGGGAATCACATTTTAAAGCACCTATTCTGTCATTTTAGTTTCTACTTATTGAATTAATAATTTCATTTAAAAATAAAATATATTTTAATAATATACAAGTAATACACAAATACATTTCTGTTGTAGAAAAGTGCCTGACAGGTACTAGCAGCGGGCAATCATGAAATGTTTCTTGAATAAATAATTATTGAAGCCCTAGCCAGTTTGGCTTAGTGGATAGAGTGTTGGCCTGCGGACTGAAGGGTCAAGGGCACGTACCTTGGTTGCAGGCTCCTGGCCCTGGGTGGGGGCATGTGGGAGGCAGCCAACCCATGTGTCTCTCTACACCAGTGTTTCTCTCTGCCTCTGCCTCTCCCTTCCACTTTCTCTAAAAATCAATGGAAAAAATATCCTTGGGTGAGGATTAAAAAAAAAAATATTGCAAAAAAAAAAAAAAAAAGCAAAGGAAATTTTCCTTAATTTCTCTCCCCACCCTAAATACTATATTTCTTCTCAGGCTTATTTACTATTTACAATCTAGTCATTGAAAACTTGTACACTTTCAGACCTCTTTCTATATAATCATGTACAAATACACACAATTATGTGAAAATATGTGCTTTTATTTTTTTGTGAGGTTAACACTCCTTTTACAGATATTGGTTTATTCTTTTTACTTTTTTTCAGTAAAATTATGACTTATGCTTCTTTGTCAATTTATATAGCTTTACAATATTTCTTCTATGTATTACTTTATGCTATATCTATACGATTGTTATATTGATAGGCATCAATATAACAATAAATTGGTGTTAGTTCCAATTTAAATATTCTTAGTTGAAATTTTAGATATCTAAAACTTGGGGAATGGCTAAACTTGACTGTGTTCTAAAATATACAAAATGGGCATAGAAAATGGAACCTGGCAGGGTTATGAGAATTAAGGACATTGTAGGCAAAAGTATAGAATGTGTAAAGCCATGGAAGAATGAAAAAGAATGGGATCATTTAATTCTTCATTAAGGCAATACAGGAAGTCTCTATTATCAGAGGATAATTGGTAGTGGGAAAAGGCTGTTGTAAATTAATACATTTAAAAGATAATAGTGATAACAACTATGAACTCTGGACAAATTGTGAAGTAGAGCTATTTGGAGAGCAACCCAAAGCAGGCTAAATCTTGAGAGGAGATGAATTTTGGAAGAGGGGGGAGGGATGTGGGTAAGTTGTGGGAAAATCATTTTTAAGGATTTCAGTATGAGGGCAGGCCCCAGTCTATGTAAAACAGGGAAAGCTAATAAAACTGCATTAGGAAATCAGCAGTCTTTCTAGCCTGAAGAACCAGGATATACTTTGGGGCAACCACAGCTACTAGGACATGAGGAGGTAATCCTGGAAAGAAAAGAGCCACAGAAAGGGAGTCCCAAATTCCGTGTATAAACTTTGCCCCAATTTCTGACTGATCCCCAAATCATGCATGCACAGGATAGGCTTTAAGCAGCCTATGTAAGGCCAAAAGAAATAGATATTTGAGCTGCTGTCCACCACAGGAGAGAAAGAATATGCAGCTTGGGCCTAAGCAACTAAAAATTCTGTTAAAACAAATGAACAAAAAGTGACATGATATGAAAGAATTCAGTTTCCAAAACATTAAATTACTAAAATTACTCAACATATGAAGAATTAGGAAAATGTGGGAAAAAATAGGGCATTTCAGAACATAGATTGAAATTTACAATAAGAACCAAATGGGAATTTAAAGCTGGAAAATGTAATATGTGGAATAAGAAAATAACTGATGGGCCAATCGGCAGATTAAAGATGACTGAGGAAAGTGTCAGTGAAACTGAAAATACATTAATTAGAAATTATCCAATTTAAAGAACAGAAAGAGAAAAAAGAATTGGAAAAAATGAATATAGTATATGGGATAATGTTAACAGTGGTCGGCAATCTGCGGCTCGCGAGCCGCGGTTTGCCGACCACTGGATAGGGGCTTAATCACAAGGAACAACAACAGCCTGTAATTATTGGAATCGAGAGTCTAGGTCAGTGGTGGGCAAACTCATTAGTCAACAGAGCAGCAAACCACAGTTTGCCGACCACTGGTCTAACATATATAAGTCTAAGAAAAAAAGGAGAGCAATAGTAGGGCAGAAAAAACACTTGAAGCAATAATGCCCCAAATTTCCCAAATTTGGTGAAAGAATTAAATTTCAAGATTCAATAACTTCAGTGAAACCCACACAAAATAAATGCAAAGAAAAGCATGGCTAAGCACACTATAATAAACTGCTGAAAATATGAAAATTTTATAGGTAAAAGTATTTTTTTTTGTAAAGGCCAAGAAAAAAGAGAACACAACTTACCAATATCAGGAATAAAAGAGGAATTATCACTACATAATTTATAGAAATTAAACAAATAATAAAGGCATATTATGAATACCTTTATGCCAAAAAAATTGTACTACTTAGGTGAATTGGATAAATTTCTTAAAAATTACAACTTACTAAAACTGACACAAGATGGAACAGAAAACCTAAATGGCACTTTATCTATAAAAGAAATTGAGTTTTTAATTAAAAATTAAAACTTTCTATAAAGCAAACTGTGGGCCTAAATGATTTCACTGGTGAATTCTGTCAAACATTTCAGAAATATACCAATCTTACATAAACTCTTTCAAAAGATAGAGGAAGGATGAATAATTCAACCGCATGAGACTAACATAACTCTAATAGCAAACATTACAATAAAGGAAAATTTTAGAACAAAATTGCTCATGATCATAGACACAGAAATCCTTAATAAAGATCAGCAAATTAAATCCAGCAATATAGAAAAAGTATAATATATTATGATCAAGTAGGATTTATCCTAGGTTGCAAGGTTGACTTAACATTTGGAAAATCTCACCCTATGAATAGAATAAATAAGAAATATCATATAATCATTTTAATAGACTAGAAAAAGTATTTGACAAGACTCATAATTAAAAACTAGCAAAGTAGGAATAGAAAATAACTTTTTTAATCTGAAAGGGCATCTTATTTGACATTGTTTGGTCATCCTAACCATTGTAATGAGGCAAGAAAAGGAAACAGTATAAAATATGAAAGATAAAAAGTGGAACTATCTCTACCTGTACCTTTGGCAAGGTCATGTGACATGTATTTTAATAAATAAGTGGATAAGGATCAAAATTTCATGGTAAACTATGGGAAACATGATTTGATTTTGACTCAGTCTTAAAAATTAAAACCAATATTAATAAAAATAAATTTTATAATTGGCAACATTTCATTTGTAATTCTAAGTATACATTATTTCTTAGAAGAATGTGTTAACTGCATATGTTTTGAGTAATTTTTCAGCATAATAACTTTTGGATAGCATAATCACTTTTCATTATAGTACCACTGTAACATGGGTAATTTTTATAAGGAAAATTTCCTAAAATCTTTGCTTAATCTTTTTATATTAAAATCATTCCCTTTTGAATAATGTACCATATCAATTATCACTCTTGTCAATTTTTGGTTCCTCAGTTTCTATCTAGTCTAACTGCAAATTCTTGATTTGTCAATGATTTGAGATGTTCTTTAATACTCTATTTCTCATGAATTTCCCCACATCTTTTGCAAGATTAGCAATTTCACTTTGCAGTCACTTTACATTTTTATTTTAAATATTATTTACAATAGTCCAAAATGCACTATACATTTATCAGTTAGCCTGATTCTCAACCTAACCGAAAAAATTATCGGGCAATTTTAAATAGTATTTCTATTCTTAGGTTCCACTTCAACCAATTAAATCAATCTTTGGGAATGAGACCCCGATATCAATATTTTTTTCAAGATTCCAATGTGCAGACAACTTTAAACTACTTAACAGTGATTATCAAAGATACAAGGAAATTTAACCAAATGGGTGAGATACATGTTATTTGTGAGGTATGTTTGAATGAAGACTAATTTTATAAATGTTAAGCTCATTAGTGAATATTTTCATATTTTGAGACCTTTCACTTCCTATGTGATTTTGGAGACTCACACAATGAATATTTGGATAATGAGAGAATCACCTATATCCATTGATTGCCAAGTATGTATGGGCTAGGAATACAGTGGTGAACTAAAATGTATACTCTTTCTCTAAGACAGTGGTTCTCAACCTTTCTAATGCCGCGACTCTTAAATAGAGTTCCTCATGTTGTGGTGACCCCCAACCATGAAATTATTTTCGTTGCTACTTCATAACTGTAATTTTGCTACTATTAATGAATTGTAATGTAAATATCTGTGTTTTCCAATGGTCTTAGGCTCTACAGCAGCAGTTCTCAACCTGTGGGTTGAGAACCGGTAGCAGGGTCGCCTAAGACCATCGGAAAACACAGATATTTACATTACGATTCATTAACAGTAGCAAAATTGCATAAATACTATTAAAGAAAAAGAGACCTAATCTGGGCTTGGGATCAAGGATGGTGACTCCATATTAGTAATATTAAAGCCCAATTTTACAAGATGAGTAGGAGATGATTTGTGCACTATTGGGGTCCCTCAGCCTGGCCTGTGGGGATCAGGCTGAAACCTGCTCTCCGAAATCCCCCGAGGGGTCCTGGATTGCAAGAGGGCGGTTCTTGAGTAATGCACCCCGAAATCAGGCTTCCTCCTCTCTGGTTCTGGGTGAGACACCCGAGAACCACAGCTGCCAAGTCACTGTAGCTCGGCAGCTCCTGTGTTGAGTGTCTTCCCACTGGTGGTCAGTGCGTGTCATAGCTACCAGTCGGAGCATCTGCCCCCTGGTGGTCATTGCGTGTCATAGCTACCGGTCAGATGGTCGAATGGTTGGATGGTTGCTTAGGCTTTTATCCTACCTAATAATAGACAAATATGCAAATTGACCGTACCTTCGCTATGCCCATGATTGGCCAGGAGGCGCGGGGGGGCGGGACTCGGGGTGGCCGGGGTAGCTGATTGGGCCGGCGGGACGCTGAGCTGCGTCGCCAGCAGCGGCACAAGCTCAGCGTCTGCACCATGGCTGTGCTGCAGCACAGAAGGGGCCTCTGGGGCAGCGAGCTGACGTCCCGCCGCGCGGACCATCAAAAGCGGGGGAGCTGAGTGCCTGTCCGCTCAGGCAGCAGGCCTTTCAGAAGCCTCCGCCACGCCAGAGGATTCTGAAAGGCCTGGTGCACCAGCGATCGAAAGCAAAAGCGTGGGAGCTGGATGCCTTTCCGCTCAGGCACCAGGCCTTTCAGAAGCCTCTGGCGCCTGGTGCACCAGCGGACAGGCATCCAGCTCCCCGTGATCGAAAGCGAAAGCATGTAGGGGACCCTACACGTGCATGATTCAATCATGCACTGGGCCTCTAGTATATATATATAGATAACCAAGAGTTGGAAGTAGCCCAAGTGTCCATCAGTAGATGAGTGGATAAAATAGCTATGGTACATTTACACAAGGGAATACTACTCAGCTATTAAAAGGAAGATAATTTTACCCTTTGTGACAGCCTGGATGGATCTAGAGAATTCACCAGTCAGAGAATGACAAGTACCATATGATTTTACTCATATGTGGAATTTAATGAACAAACTGAACTAACAAGCAAAATAGAGACAGTCTCATAGATAGAGAGCAGGCAGACAGCTCTGGTGGGGGAGTGTTGCAGGCTGAAGGGTCCTGGGTTTGATTCTGGTCAAAGGCACGTACCTAGGTTGCAGACTCAATCCCTGGCCCTGGTCAGGGTGCATGCGGGAAGCAATCAGTCGATTACATTGATGTTTCTCTCTCTCTCTCTCTGTCTCTCCCCCTCCCTTCCACTCTCAAAAAAAAAAAACAAACAAACAAAAAAACAACAACACCAGAAAACAAACAATGGAAAAATATCCTCAGGTGAGGATTAACAACAACAACAAAAAAAGACAAAGAGAGAGAGAGAGAGAACGAGAACTCCTGAATATGGACAATAGTGGTGATTGCCAGGGGTGTGTTTGGGCGTGGGTGGGTGGAGGTGGAAGAGGGTATAGGGGGAGTAAATAGTGATGGAGAAAATAAAGAAAAAAATTACATCATAAATAAAAAAGAGCTATATGCATACCAGTTTTTATGAGGTTTTTTAGTTTGCCAAAACAGCTTTGAAAGAAGGCCAGGAACTTGAGAATCATACCCAAGGGATTGACCCCAGAGAACAATGTGGCTCCATAAACCACAGATCTCTGAAGATACTAAAGTGGCCGAAGGCAATTAATTCGACAGCAACAAACATGAAACTGTCCTTTTAGTTTGAATGACTATTAGCTAGTAGGTTAGGAAGTGGGGGAGAGAAAAATGAAAATTTTAATTAAATAATGTTTTACATATTTTTCTCCTTTAGACTCAATTCAGTCACAAATGATACAGCAGTTGCCTGGGATTTCCACAGCATTAATTAATTCAAAAGAGCAGAAAATGAATCAGAACCAGAAACTTATTTATTATGCCCTCTTTCTTTAAGCACCATGAAAAACTCGGTGTCTCTTGTGATCGCTAGAGTTTGCATTTCTAAGACTTGGATGTATCCAATTTAAAAATGGATTAAAATATGCTCCTGAACATAATAATAAAGGAAAGATATTTGTTTTATCTTTTTTTGTCATCCTTTTCTTTATCGAAAGCAAATAGTCATAGAAATGTTTAATATTGTATTTGTTTGTATATTTAAGTTATGGAAGTAAGACATGAAAATAAGGACAGTATTGAAAGCAAAGCACATCTAAAGAGAATTTTTGTTTGTTTTTCAAAGACAAAATGCACATCAGGAAAAAACTTACGGGCATGTTTTAGACTTACCTTTCTATTATTACAATCGATAGATTCCTCTGGTATGAATGGTGTCCATTGCCTTTAGCCCACCGACAATAGGGCTAAAAGCAATGTGAAATGTGAAATAAAATAGTCACAGCTGAATCAGCTAAAGTGCTTATTAGATGTGGAGATATCAAGTTGTAGGGGAAATTATGGAGAGGTGAATCGAATATTAACTTGGAATGGGGAAGCTCATAATCTAAATTCTAGTCCTAGACTAACTATGTGGCTGTGTTTTATTTAGTCCATCTTGAATCTGGACCAGTACTGAACTATTTCTACTGAGGACAATGCCAATGCCTAAAGGAATTGAGAGTCTTCAGTGTCCACTACTTTGTTTATACTTCTACTTTTCTCTATTTTAAAATTAGAGCCCTAGTTATGAAGAAATAGGAAAAAGACGTATTTGTAAGAAGCAGCACTTTTTCTAAGTGACAAAGTCCTCTAGGATCTGCTGTATCGCTCGCTGGCATTTTCTCTACTAGCTATGTAGTTTTCAGGGCGACAGTTCCAAAGAGAAATGCACACTATAGATCATGAAGAAAAAAATTTGTCACAGATTCATTTCTGGTATTTTAATTTGCTTTTTGTGCTACCACATCCTTTTGCTTCTTCAGCTATGCAGTCAGTGATTACTCAGTAATATATTAAATTTGCCTACAGCATTCTAATTTCTATTTTAGAAGGTAAAAACAGTGCATTTCACTTATGACTATGCTTTCTGAAATTACTCCATTTTATCAGTTTTATTTTGCTCTTTTCTTAGAGTTGTTTAAACATTTTTTTTTTTTTACCCTAGAGGGAGGGTGTGTCAAATTGTTGCAAGCAAAGATAGAGGTAATCATATGTCATTCCTGTTATAAGCTTTGTGTTGATATTGACTGGCTATTTAAAGTAGTACCTCTAAGATGAATCTACTTTTAGCATTTTTTGTTTTTCAAGTGAATTTATTGTGCAACATTTAAATAATTTTTTTTTACATCAGTTGCACTTTTGTAATGCCTTTATTGTACTAAGATCAATGTGGCTATTTGAACAAAGGATTCAATACAGGAGATAATCCTTCTATTACACATTCATATATTTCTTAAATTTCTAAAGACTGTCTCTTTAAGCACTAACATTATTTTTTAATTTTACCTATACATTCTGATTTCATAATGATTGTTTAGAAAACATAAAAAAAGTAAAGAGGAAAATATTTAAAATCACCCATCAACCCATGACCAGAAATAGCCCCTGTTAAAATTTTGATGTAATATATATGTAGTTGAGGTTATATCATATCCAGTTATAAATGACAACTTCAAAATTTAATTTTTAATGCTTATCTTAATGGCTCAGCGTTATCATTGTGGACATCTGATTCCTTGGAGCTTCCCCTTGGATTGAGGGTCTTTTAAGGCTACTGATCTCTATAATGAGTGGCCCCCCCAAATGCTGTGCTTTTTGAGTTCCTGTGTCTCATTTTGGGTTTCCTGTCTTTGCCTGTGTTTTCAGACTTTAAGTTGTCATTTCTCTGTAATTAGTGTTTTTGCTTCTAGTAATATTAATCCTTCTTCCATACTCCTAGAAGCTGCTATTTCTATTTGGCTATGGGCTGTTCAATTAGATAAGAAGAGAGTGAAATGAACATTTTATAGTTTCCTTTTGTTGTACAGTATTAATGTAGGTGCTTCCACATAAATTATACAATTTAATAATCACATTAAGTCCTTGAATTGTTATTAGTTCATTTTTTAGATAACATAAAGAACCATTTATTGAGCACTAATATGCTAGGCACTATGTTAAGAACTTTATATATACTATGTCAGTTGTGTTTATTTCTGCAACATTCCAGTGAGGTGGACTATTTTACAGATGAAAAATACCTAGACTCAGAGAAGTTGAGTATCTTGCCCAAGATCATACTACTAGTAAATGGTAGAATCAGGATTTGAGCCCAGTTATGCTCCTCAAATAGTTAAAAGTGCTGTAATTATGTCTGAAGTAAGAGTAAATAGCTTCTGAGCTCAGGAATTCTCCTTTAAGTAAAGTAAATAAGCTTTAGTGTATTACCTTCCTTGCGATATCTTTTTGGGTTTTGCTTCCTTTCTAATTCTCCTCATTGCTCTGTTATGGAGATGCTGTACAAGGGATCTATGGAGAAATGTAGTGATGTAAGTGTGGAAGTGTCTAAGGAACTCAATATTCAGACCAAATTAATCCTAAAAGAATAAAGTTAAAAACAATCTACCAATGAAGGAACAATTCTTACTATTGTTAAACAGGCCTCTCTTTCATAATTCATAGGATCATGAGGGTACTCTTTGCTAAATTTCCCATATCAAAAGGTACTGATTTATAGAATTGCATAGAAGTTAATACAGTAATTAGCCAAAACACCATTGTATTAATTGTCCATAGCTGCATTTCTTGAAGAGACAAGTTTTAATCTCAATTTATATTTCTAATTATGCATGAAAGGAAGGTGATAATTTCAAGGAACAAAAAAACCTCAATTAGATTCCTTTATAGTGGTTAAGAGGTTAAGAGGTTAAGAACTTGGTCTTTCATGTTTGTCTGCCTAAATTCAAAGCCAGACTCCACCATTAATAGTACAATCTTGGACAAGTAAATTTCTATGTGCCTAGTGTCTCATATGTAAAATGGGGATAGTGATAATAACGATCTACATAATAATACCTCCTCCTATATGGGTTGTTGTTTTGAAGATGAAATAAGTTAATGTATGTAAAGCAATTAGAATAATGCTTGTTGCGTTATAACTGCTTCACAAAAGTTAGCTATTATTTTAATTTGACTTTTTAACCATTCTTTAATCTCAGAGTTCTATAGAAAGTGCTAGCAATCTTAAGTCTTTGCCTACCAAAACATTTTATTTTTCATCCCACAAATAACCCAGTAGTGTCTTTCATCATTCACTCTCTTTCACGAAGACCTATCCTAGGTTGGCAATGACCTCACAATGAAGTCTGTAACTCCATGTGTTAAACCTAAGAACAGAAACATTCAAAGTTGCAGTGTTTTATTCAGACTTGACACGAGCTTTATGTTGAGGTATCAAACGTAGCATCTCTTTTCCTTCAGATAGTTTCTCCCCAGGTTGTGAGTTTTCCCCTACCTTTTGAAAATATGATACATTAGGCAAATAGAGTAACAGTGCGATTCAGTGGTTGACTTGAGTGTTGAATGTGCAAATGGTATCCTGTAACGGAGAAGACTCCTTGTTTATTTGCTGTTGTATTATTGAAAGAAATTGCAAAAGGCAATTTACTCCTTAGCCCCCACTATGGTGTGCATGTGCAAGACAAAGATAAAAGCTGTTTCCTTCGTGGAAGGGTGTGGAGGTAGAGGACGATTTCAAATTAGAAATAATGACAGCAATAGAGCTTCCAATGAAGATACTGTGGCCACCAAGGGACAAAGGGGAGAAGCTAATTCCTGGAGTCAAGGTATTTGGTGAAATAAGTATTTGGGTTGTTCTTTAAGTGTACAGGAACCAAGGTAGGTTGTTATTTATGGGCCAGAGAGATAGTGTGTTTGACAAAGATGTTTATTGGGTGGTTTGGTGATGGGTTGGGAGAGAAGCAACCCTGAGATATTCAGAAAACCTGTAATAAAATAAGGTAAAAAATAAAATGCTTTTTGTTTTATAAGGCTTTGCTTCTCTTGTAACGGTTAGCTATGAAAACTGGCTTATTACAATGGTGTTTTAACTTATTTATTTTGGATAATAACATTGACTTAGAAGAAATGTCACCAGACTTCAATTAGAATGTCTAATGTTTTCTTTCATTACCTTAACAAATATTTTTTTGGGGGGAAGCAGTTTAGAACTTTGTCACTCTCAGATGATTTTATGTTTAAATGTTTATTTTTAAAAAGTCTGACATTGCGCGCGTGTGTGTGTGTGTGTGTGTGTGTGTGTGTGTGTGTGTTTGGATTGGTAGAGGAGATGAGAAGAGAAGGTGAGATTTTAAGGAGATGGAAAGCCTGTGAAAGTTGATATACTAGTAAGAGACTAGAGGAGTTTTGTACTGAAAATAAAACATTTAAAGCATGTTTTCTCCCTTAGTGGGAAACTGAAAGTGACTATATTATGTATATTTCCATGAAGAATGTGTGTAAATATCATGCAAAGTTACAAGCAAACTTTCTAAGAGATGGAAGAAAATATGTAACTTAAAAATTGTAGCAGAGGTTTTTTTTTTTTTTTTTTTTTTAAACATAGTTTTAAATATAGTGTCCAATTGGGATAAAGTTTTAACAGAACAGGCTGGGCATTTATAGATTACAACACTTTTAATTTTCTCAATATTACAAAGTGTTGATTTTGATAAAGAATTTGTTGATGCTGTATCAGCTTCTCCATGTGGAGAAGTGCTACTGGATGATTAGTGTGACTTGGGGCTCACAGCCAAAATTGAGAAATTTGTTCCCCAGTTTTTCTGACCTTCTGAGAATAAGAAAACAGCTACTAAATTTTCCTGAGCCTTGATTCCCTATAAAAGAAATTTTTCATTATTAAGGATGTCAGCTTTTTCCTCTTTATATTCTTTAATTTTAAAAGTTTATGTTTATTATTAAAAGTATTACAGATATCTCCCTCTTTTCCCCCATTGACTCCCTCCTCCCAACTCCCTCCCCCTCTCCAGACCTTCATGGAACTATTGTCTGAGTCCATGGGTTTTGTATATCTATACTAATAAAAGGGTAATATGCTAATTGGCCTAGACATCTTCCAGACATCCATCTGGGTGTGCTCTGGACAGAGCCACAGTGGCGGGGGCCAAAGCAGAGGCAGTTAGAGGCAACCAGGCCAGCAGGGGAGGGCAGTTAGGAGTGACCAGGCTGGCAGGCAGAGGTGGTTATGAGCAATCAGGCAGGCAGGCAGGCAGAGGCAGTTAGGGGAGATCAGGCAGGCAGGGGAGCAGTTAGGAGCATCAGGCAGGCAGAGTGGTTAGGAGCCAGCAGTCCCAGATTGTGAGAGGGATGTCCGACTGCCGGTTTAGGCCTGATCCTGGTGGACATCCCCTGAGGGGTCCTGGATTGAAGAGGGTGTAGGCGGAGCTGAGGGACCCCCCCACCCCCCTGCACGAATTTCATGCACCAGGCCTCTAGTATGAATATAAGTTCTTCGGTTAATCCCTTCCCACTCCCCGTCCCCCTTCTCTCTGAGAATCATTAGTCTGTTCCATGCTTCCATGTCTCTGGATCTATTTTGTTTGTCAGTTTATTTTGTTCATTAGATTCAACATATAAGTGAGATCATGTGATATTTATCTTTCTTTGACTGGCTTATTTCACTTAGCATAATACTTTCCAGGTCCCTCCATGTTGTCTTATAGGTCAAGAGATCCTTCTTTTTTACAGATACATCATATTCCATTGTGTAAATATACCACAGCTTCTTTATCCATTCATCTACTTATGAGTACTTGGGCTGTTTCCAGATAATAGCTACTGCAA
This sequence comes from Eptesicus fuscus, assembly GCF_027574615.1. NCBI lineage: Eukaryota > Metazoa > Chordata > Mammalia > Chiroptera > Vespertilionidae > Eptesicus > Eptesicus fuscus. Next base: position 53,102,519 of record NC_072485.1, on the reverse strand, counting down.
ATAATGCTAATATGAACATAGTGGTACATATATTCTTTATCTTCTTTAAAAAGTCTTTTGTGTGTCTCATGTTGTTACCACCTTCATTTATCATTAATTAGTAAATACTAAGTTTGAAGCTACTTCAGGGTTCATGTTAGCTTAGTTATATGAAAATTCTTTACAATTGTATAAATGTTTACTGCAATTTTAAAGCCAAAGAGTTTAATTTTTTGCTGTAAGTTCAAAGCTGAGGAATCTAAAACTTGGTGAGATTAATTGGTTTGCTGAAGATTATATATATTTAGGGTTCCAGGCCAGGTATTGCCACACTGCCAAATAATTGATCCCTGTTTAGTTTTTTGTCTTGCTGTATTGATGAGCAATGTCAGCATATTTGTTTATAATCATCTGCTTAACCATTTTATTTTACTATACCTACCTATCTATCAAATAAATGGACACATATCAAGGAGATTTGCCTGATTGCCTTGTAGGGCTTATTCAGAACTTTGTATAGTATATTTACAGGGTTTCATAATTTTAAATAAAATTTCTAATTCTATGAAATTTGCTTTTATAGAAAAACTCTCATATTGTTTTGTCTATTTTGACAATAAGAAGGTAGTATGCCATTTTTTTGCTTTTCTATAAATTACGGCTTTGTCAAACAATTAGAATGGATTTGGAGAAAAGCCTAAAACACAGTCTTATTGCTTTTTCTAAAAAAACAAACAAAGCATGGTTATTGGAGAAAATTTGGAAAATATAAAAAAGAATGTAACAAACATTTTCCATACTGACACTTAAAGCTACCTCAAAATACTTATACTGATTATACTAGAAGTTTTTTATTTTTTATTTCAATACACTTAAAAAAAAGGAAAAATGATATCTTATTGCACAGGCTGTTTTATAAGCTACTTTAAAAAATTAATATATCATGATCATTGTTTCTATGTTATTAAATATTGTCCTGCATACATTTTTTGTTAAAATTAACTTTATTATCTATTACAAAGGTAATAGACATTGCATATAAGAAATTTAGGAAACACATATCAACATAAAGAACAAAAGAAAAACTGCACTTGTCTTCCAGATTTAATCATTAAATATAAAGGCGTATATACATTCAGTAATAAAATTTTATGTCTCTCTATAATGTTTATATATATATCCTATTGAAACAAAAATAGAATCATATGGTAACTTTAATAAATCTGCTTTATTAAACAGTATATTATATCCTTTATATTTTCTAATGATACCACTATTCTTTTACATCATTCGTTTTAATAGTTGCATATTCTTCTATTTGTGACATTTCATGGATTCACTGATCATCTATAAGTAGGTTATTTTTGATTTCTACTATCATTAACAATATTGAAATAAACACCTTCATAGCTCAGTTTTTGCAAACATCTCTGATGATTTCTTTAGTTCGAATTCTTAGACATGAATTGTTGGGTAATAACTTTTTAAAAAATTATCTTTATTTTTGAAAGTATTACAGATGCCTCTTTTGTTTCTTTATTTTATTTCCCATTGACCCCCTCCACCCCACACTTGCCCCTTGGTTAATCTCTTTGTAATGCATTTGATTCATATCATCAAAATGCCATCCAGGAAAGTTGAACCAGGTCACTCTTATCGGCAGTGTATGTATGACAGTATTCATTTTATCACATTCATCTTACACATATTATTGTCATTATTTTCAACCATTGACAATATTACAGGGAGAAATAGCAGTTAAGTTTTAGTGTAATTTATATTTCTTTAATTAGTAGTGAAATGGACTTTTTTTTTGTTTATTATCCATTTTCATTTTTTTTTTCTTTCTTTCTCCTCCCTTAAATTTCTTGCTCATATCATTTAAGAAGTACAATAGATTTTGGAGGCAGACTATTGGTGACTTTTAATCTTGTGTCTTAGTCTCTCTGTGCTTCAGTTTTCTTATCTGTAAAAGTTTCCCATATGTTATAGGATTGTTGCAAGGATCAAATAAATGAACATGAATCAAATATTTAGAATAGTCCAATACAAAGTAGTGCACATTATTCTAACAAGCAGTTAATTCTTACTAATTTATAAGAGGTCTTTAGTATGCTAAAATATTAACCTTTTATGATATGTGATGCAGATTTTTTTACAATCTTGACATTTTGTCTTTTAATTAAAATTTTAGAAAGTCAGTTCTCTAATGAAATCTAAAGTTTTATTTTTCTCCTTTTGAGTTTCAGCCTTTGGTATTATTTAAAAAAAATACCTTTCCCACCCCAAATTACATAAATATTTACATATATTTTATTACAGCATCATTGTGGTTTTATTTTTTTTTACCTTTAGGTTTTTAATACATCTGGAATTTATTTTGTTGTGTAGTATGCAATTAGAATTTAAAAACCAATTGTCCCAACAATATTAGTTGTATAATCCATCTTTTACATACTATAATTATCATAGATTAAATTCTTAGAGATATGTGGCTTTATTTTTCAGCTTCCTTTGTTAATCAATTTGGCTATTCATTTGGCACATTTTTATTTAGTGAGATTTTATATTTTTTAATTTACTTTTCTTTTTCAAATTATCTTGCTTTTCTCAAGCATTTGTTTTTCCAGATGGACTTTAGAATAATTTTTTCATCTTCTCCCTCCCATCCCCCAGAAAACCCCTATTTGTGATTTTTATGGCAGTATATATTAAATTTATAAAACAATTTGGGGTTATATAATTTTTAAAAATGGATACATTGTATTTTACTTTAAGGATACATTTTTAATTTAATGAATCCAATGTGCTTAGCTCATAGTAGGCACTCAATACAGATTTTTGAATAATTATTAAATGTTTTGCTACTAACCGTTAAAAATTTAGATAGATTTATTTTTTTTCTATCATAAGCAATACTTCAATGAACACATTTAATATATAAACCTTTGAATATCATCATGATTGCATCTGTGGAATAAATTCCTAGACATCTAAACTCTAGTTCAAAGAGTATTTTTAATGATTTTGATATATTGCCAAGTTGCCTTCCAGAAAGGATGCACAAATTTATATTCCCCTCAACAGTTTGAAACCATACTGTTGTGAGCAGCTTCTTATTTCTCTCCCCATTGTAAGGTGCAATACTGATTTCTAATGCATCTGAAATTAATATTTCATGGTGAAAGAAACATTTTCACTTTTTAAATGCTTGTTTATATTTAGAGTGAAGTGCATGACTCCTCTTCTGCAGGATAGTAAACCCACCAATGCAGATGTCATTGCACATGCTTGGGCAGCGGCATATGTGCAGGGGTCCAGATAATAGTAATAATAAAATATTACAATAAATATTATTTTATGATAATATCTTCAGGTGGCCTTTCAGCTCTATCCTAAATTGTTTTTCTTATTTTTTCATACTACAAAATCACTTCTTCCTCTCTTCTGATCACGACAGATGCTGATTAATTAGTTTGAGTTTTTATCGGATTTTAGCTCTTTTCAGAGTGACAAACTATTTTTACTGTTACACAGTATGAATACCTCACTCCTTCTATGACCCATGGGCTTTAAGTTGTAATTTTTAGTTGGAGGAAAAAAATCATATATTTTTTTTGTCCTTGCATACCTGAGATCAAAACAAGAACATAAACTAATATTATAGTTTAAATAGTTGGATAGAAAGATGCTAATAGACAAAGCGCTTTAAGTACCCTGTTTCCTTCAATTTTAGTTGATCTATTTATTCACTTTTCATTCTTTCTTTTTAACTCTGTCTTGTTGCAGTATACATATACGGCTCAATCGTGATAGTGTAATTATTACTACTATAGTTTAAAAAGTAAAATACTCTTTGCCTAGAAACAAATACTAACAACTTCAATATCTCCATAACTACCAACTTGAGTTGTTTTTTTATATGAAAGGTTTCTTTGTAGATTGTTCGTAAGAGACTTTAGTTTCCTGAATAACAGTACCTCTTAATACTCTTTTCCATTTTCTTTTTCTCCTCTTCTCCTTCCTACCGTCTCTCCATCTCCACTCCTCTTCCCTTCCCTTCTTATTTCAGTCAGGGTTATGTCAGTGAGTGTTAGAGATAGTTGTCAGCTCTGGAGTCTGGAATGTTCCATCAGTAATGCGTAGGTTTCCCCATTTTTAACAATTGCCTGGGGAGATCGAAGTTCTTCTGTGCTGGGTCTAGAGAATGTAGTTATGGGTTTCAATGATGATCATGAAGAATTCTTGCCTCATTTTCTTCACTTTAAGAGATCATGTGAAACTCTTACCCTTACCAGGAGTGCTGTGATTTTAAAACCCAATTTCCTCATGTTTTCCCTTATTCTCAGGATTTGAAATGATATTTTAGCCATTTAGAGACAGGAGTTGTAGAGGAAGTGGGTGAAAGATTCCACTTATAATCATTGCTAATTCTTTATCAAACATGCATAGATTATGTCTTGAGCACTGGGTGCAAAATTTTACAATCGTGGCATGACTTTCCCTTGATAGCCAGCATGCCCCTCTCTTCCTATTCCCACTCTTACCTCTACTCTCTCTCACCCCTTGCCAGTGGTTTTTTTTAAATTCTAGTTTATTTTAATATTGACCTTAAACAAATCTAGTTCAGATGGTATATATCCAGAAAGAATAAAAAAAATCACATTCTGTATGATGGAACTCTACATAAGTGGCTTGAAATTATTCAAATTGTTTTTTAAAAAAATCCTGTTGGTGTTAGATCTGCAATTGGCTCCATTACTATAATCATATATAACTCATTAGAGGAGAAGTAGGCAACAATACATTTTTAATGAGTTTTTTTTATCTTTACCAGAGGATATGTTTTTTTTTTTATTGATTTGAGAGAGAGAGAGAGAGAGAGAGAGAGAGAGAGAGAGAGAGAGAGAGAGAGAGAGAGAGAGAAACATTGATTGGTTACCTCTGGCATGTGGATTGAACCTGCAACCTAGGTACCAGTATGTACCCTGACTGGGAATTGAACCGAAACCTTTTAGTGTACAGATTGATGCTCCAGCAAACTGAGCCACCTGGCAAGGGCATTAGTGAGTTTCTTCAGGACCAGTGCCATTTCTTCTCTTTTCTGTATAATGCTCAGCACTTTTGAGTTTGGAGATCTGGATTCTAGTCCCAAATTTTCTCTGGTGCTTTGGATAAACCTGGTTCTATTCCCAACTTTCTCCGCTACTAATTAGTAATTAGTTACTTGTTTGAGCAAGTTGTTTAGGTCTCACTCTTCTTTCTTTTTTTTTAGATTAAAAAATATTTTTATTGATTTCAAATATTTTTATTGAAAGAAGAGGGTGAGAGATAAAAACATCAATGATGAGAGAGAATCATTGATTGGCTGCCTCCTACATGCTCCACACTGAGGATCGAGCCCACAACCCAGGCCTTTGACCTGCTCAGGAATGGAACTATGACCTCCTGGTTCATAGGTCAATGCTCAACCAATGAGCCATGCTAGCTGGGCTCACTCTCCTTTCAATTGTAACACGCTCTAGTTCAGTGATGCAAAATATCTCACCGTAACTGAAGAGATTAGGTTTGATGAGTAGATGTTATTATCTTGTGTTCTAATGTGTGTAACTTCTGTGTGGTAGGCTGAAAAAATAATTGGTGTATACTAGTAAAGTCTGAAAGGGTTTAAGAAGTGTTAGTTAAAAGAGTGAGCTGTTGACATTTCTTTTTCATGAAAGTTGATGAAATTGTACCTATTTTCTGATATAAGACCTAATGGCAGTAGTAATCTTTGGTTAATTAACCTTTTATTTTTAAGGTGCACTCTTAAAAGTTGGTAATAAGCATAGGGTAGCATTAAGTTTGACTTTATACTTTCATCCTGTGATTTTTTTAAAAAAAATCATGGTTGTTCCCTTTTCTTAAAACAACGATGCAGCATAGGAACGTTTCAATAATTACAAAAATTAAGAGAATTGTCGAAAATGAGAAGAGGGAGGGAAAGAGTGAGAAAGAAAATGAACATGAAAGAAATAACAGTAACATTTTCATCCCTTTTTAAGTATTTGTCTGGCCTTCAAAAGCATTTTTACTATTTCTTGGATATGCAGGGGGTAAACAGATAAAGCATTGCCCAAGAATAAAGGCTATATCATGAATGGGTAAATTTATGATGGGGCATAATTCTTTTGCAACATCAGTTTGTTTTTGTTTTCTACATTACAATAAAAAATAAAACTCATCACTTGTTTTTTCAATTTTAATTATTTAAAATATTTGTGTCATATTATGGCACAAGTTTAAGCAGGGATTGTGTACTTGAGTATTTTAAAAATATAACAAGGGCCTAGAGGTTGTATTAGTAAAGATAAGTAAATTCCTCACTCCCTTCCTTTTTCCTTGTCTCCTTCCCTCCTGTCCTTCCTTCTGCATGGCTATTATTTAATAATGCACAGGATATATGTTAAAAAATATGTTTTTCAACTTACTAGTTATATGCTTCCATTCTTGAAGATTATAGAGTTAAGCGCATGCAACCATAAAACCACAAATTGCAATAAAAATTCGGTAATGCCTAGGTATGGTTGTACCTCTGGAAATTATAGAAACCCACCAATTAAGTTCCCAGGTATTCTCAGGTGATACCACATCATTTATGTGCAAGACTCACTATTTTCAGAACAGCAGAGAAAGACATTGTAGATGACAAGAACTATCTAGTAGGAGGCTAAGTTTATTTAGTAGTGAAAGAGTAACCCAGAGAAGGAAGTCGGACCCAAGGGAAAAGAAGAGTGAGTTAAAGGAGGAGCCTTCAGTCAGTGCAGAAAGGGAAGTGCCCATTTGCTTGGATTGGCTACTCACACATGTCTGTCTAAGGATGTATTTAGAATTTATTTCTTTACATTTTGTAGAAATGCAGAATTGCACATTGTGGACTGTCCTCTGTGGCTGTCATTGTACTTCTGAATGATGAAGGCATGCTAGGGACATAAAGCTTAAATAGTCTGTGTCATAACTAGCGTTTGATGACAAAAATATATTTCTTTTATGTGCTGGTATTCAGAGATGTGCACACTCACATACGAACACACTGCTGTGAGTAATAATATGCACAGTTCCAATTTCCTCTCCCATTGCTCTTGACAAATAAATCTGTGCACTATGGCAGGACATGTGTGAAGAGTTAAAAAGTGGTTGTGTCATATAACCATAGCAAGTTCGAACATAGTTCACTAATGTGAGTTTTTATAGCATTAGAAAAGCACACACAATAAATTGTCATCAAGGTGATGAGTAGGGATTCGTAGTAAATGAAAGCATATTTATATACCAGAACCTTAATCTGAAAGGATCTTTCTGTTCCAGGTATTCCGGCCAGGTTCCCGGCCAGTGGTGTGACAGTTACTAATCTATACTGGCTTTGCCTATCATCATTTCAAAGATGGTTAATAAAGATTTTGTTTCTCTGTTACTTTGTTTTTATTTTAATTCTTCTGGAGTACCCCTTCTGTGAAAGACTTGCAGCTTCTTGTGACCGGGGGTTAACTGCATACTTCTTTTGGAGTCAGTGGTTTTGCTCTCACTTAGTTGGGCTCATCTTTGAGTGATCTTTTGAAGAAGCAGCCTTTCCAACCAAGTCTCACTCTCAGCTGTCAACCTGAGTCCTTATTAGTGCTCTGTTCTCCCTTATGACTCACAGAACTCTGATTGGTTGATGCCTCAATTTCAAAGCCTGCTATCTGTCTCTTCTTTCCCTTTCTTTTGGCCTTTTCTTCCTATGCCAATAATTTATCATTATTTCTTTTTTCAGTTTTATTGAGATATAATTGACATACATCACTGTATAAGTTTAAGGTGTATAAAACAATGATTTGACTTACATGTATTGTAAGGTGGTTACCACAATAAATGTAGTTAACATCCATCATATCATTTTTTTTCCTGCTAGAAAAATCTGTATATCTCTATTATACAATTAAAAAAATCTTTAGTATACTTACTAAAATATTTTAGTATACTTTAGTATACAGTATACATAGTATAATAAAATAAGGAGTCAGACCTGACAAACTTGCCTTTCTTTTCCTATAGTTTTTATTCTGATAATCTTGACTAACCTGACTTTTGTAACCTATATTTTTAGTACGTTTAATACTAATACTAATACACACACACACACACACACACACACATACATACACATATATATATATAAAATCACCAATAAATCAGTCAATAAACTAGTCAACTATTGAATCAATATGTTCAATTCTATGACAGATATAAAGAAGTATAAAATATGATTCTTGCAATGTAAACACATTCAGGCTGTATCAAATGTTGAATTTTAGCATTTACTTGTCTTCCAACAAACATTAGATGCCTTATGTAATAACTAGAGGCCTGGTGCACGAAATTCGTGCTAGGGAGGGGGCCGGTGCATGAAATTTGCCCTCAGTCGGGCCTGTACCCTCTCACAATCTGGGATCCCTTGGGTGAGGTCGACCAGGTTTAGGCCCAATCCCTGTGGGCCTAAACCTACAGTCAGACATCCCTCTCACAATCCGGGACCACTAGCTCCTAACTGCTCACCTGCCTGCCTGCCTGATCACTCCTAACCATTCACCTGCCTGCCTGTCTGATCGCCCCTAACTGCCTCTGCCTGACTGATCGCCCCTAACCACTTGCCTTCCTGCCTGATCGCCCCTAACCACTCGCCTGCCTGCCTGATCACCCCTAACCACTCTGCCTGCCTGCCTGATCACCCCTAACCACTCGCCTGCATGCCTGATCGCCCTAACTGCCTCTGCCTCGGCCCCCACCACTGTGGCTTCTTCTGGAAGTACATCCGGAAGGTTGTTAGACTGTCTGGTCTAATTAGCATATTACGCTTTTATTATTATAGATAGTAACTAACATGTACTGAATATTATCTATGGACAAGGACAAGGCACTGTGCTAAAGTTCTTTACATGTGTTACGTAATTTAATCTTGTACATAATTTTTGTGAGCTAAGTTTATTATTATTATTGTTATTATTTCATGATGAAGAAAATGAGGCACAGAGTCAAGTCACTTCTCATGGGTCACAGTACTAGTGGTTGCTGGAGTGATTATGTAAGCCAGGTGGGAGACTCTTAAGCACTGTGCTAGAAAGCTTCCATATATTATGTGGTAGGATAATAAATGAATTTTGAGCTGCACTTCTTTGATAAAAGAGGATAATAATTTTGGTATAGTATTTACTATGATATTAGTAATACAGTATTACTCTGCAGAATATATTCAAGATCATATATACATATGGGTATATATTTCATGATGTATTTCTGTGTGTGTTTATATTCATTTATTCTTTGGTGCTTTGGAGTTTGGAATTTCATTCAACAAATATTTCCTGAGCCAGGCACCATCTGGGCATTGATTGTATATTGATGAATGAAACTGTGTGTGATGGGGGAGCCAATGAAACTTTTTTTTTTTTTTTTTTTTTTGCCATTGGAACATTTTGAGCAGAGGAGTGATATTATTTGACTTAATTTTTAAAAGGATCACTTTGAATGTTGCTGGTAATAAATTATAGGGGAACAAAAGAGTGGAATAAAAGGCTATTATAATAATCCAGGTGAGAGTTATTGGTGGCTTGGAGTAGCAGTGGAGGTGGTGAGAAGCAGTTATATTCTGAATATATTTTGAATGAGGAACTAACAGGATGTTCTAACAGATGGATTTGGAGGATGACAGAAAGAAAGGACTCCAGGATTCTGGCTTGAGAAGTTCAAAGGGTAGAGCTGCCACTAAACGGGATGGTAAAGGCTTTGGAAGGAATGGGTTAATTCTTTGGTTCAGATTTGTATGAAACAAATCTGTATTATGTTCAATCCTGAGCAATGCAAATCTGTTGTCAATCTTTTGGTCTGCCTGAATGTTACACGGTATAGTCACATCTAGTGGGGAGAACAAAACACTTGATAAACAGTTCAAGTAAATGGGATTTAGTTGGGGGAATTTTTTACACAGATATTGGAATAATGAAAAAGCAAAAAAGGAAGGTGAGGCTACTCAGATATTAATAATTATATGGAGCAGCTACCAGCCATAACACTGGTGGAACAAAAATGCAAGAAATTGGGTTACTTGGACCTGGGAACTTGGAAAAGCTTGTAACTAGGCTTGTACCTCTGGGGAGAGGGTGTGCTGTGTGACTTGTGCTCAGACCACTGAGGGAAACACAGCATGGCTTAGGCTTTAATCACCGAGAGGAGTGTGGCCAGCTGGTGCTGGTATCTCTGCAGGGGTTAGGCAGCTGGTATTGGGAGTGTGTAAGAAGCCATCGCTGGGAATGTAAAATGTAAAATGGTGCAGCCATAAGTGTGCTTTGCTGCTGGAGTGATGCTGACAGGAGCTAGAAAAAGGAAGTCTCTCTTCTCCTCCTCCCACCTTCTAATTTCCCACTAGTCCCTCTCATTGGCAGAACCTAATAGGAAGCCAGCTGGCAAGGGAGCCTGGGAAATATAGTGCCCCAGAATCACAGAGCAGAGGATTGAAGGGTGATGTGAGTCAAGAGACAGTAAGTAAATAACTGGCACATGGACTCTGAATGTTAAGATGGGAATAAAAATTTGAGACCTTTTATTCCATTGAAATGTTCAGTAAAGTGGAACCCGTTACATCTTAAGCCACAGTACTTTGGTATTTGTTGATGACAAATATTTATAGTGTTAGCTTTTAAGTTTGGTGTTAAAGAGGATAACAACTGATTAATGGAAAGAATGATTTGGTTTTCAAAACTTTTAAGCTACTTATTCCATTTCTAAAAAAGAAATTAGTCATTAATTCAGTCAGCTAAATGTATATTAAACATTTATCACATGCCAGGTACTACCAGTCTTGCACTTAAAATATATTTGTGAATACAACAAATAACTTTAGTTCTCATGGAGCTTAACCTTTTGCACTCGGATGTCAAGATTAAAATTACTCTTTGAATGTATCAATAATTTGAAATATAAAAAAATCCAAATAAATAAGTTTGTATGAAAAGAAACTCCAGTTTTTTATTCTACTGCCGTGCTTTGTAAAATCTGGGGTATTTAAAAAATTAAATCCCGAGTAGAATAAAGGAATCGAGAAAAAAGCAAGAGAGTGCAAAGGGTTAAATTGTCAATGGGAGAGACAGATAATAATAAGCATGTTAGTTGCCCAGCTGGCAGGGCTCAGTGTTTGAGTGCTGACGTATGAATCAGGTCATGGTTCGATTCCTGGTGAGGGAACATGCCCAGTTGTGGGCTCGATCCCCAGTGTGAGGCATCCAGGAGGCAGTTGATCAATGATTCTCTCTCATCATTGATGTTTCCATCTCCCTTTCCCTCTCCTTTCTTCTCTGAAAAATATTAAAGAAATAAGCATGATAGTAAGTAAATTATATAGTATATAGGAAGTCTCTGAGTGCTATGGAAAAAAATAGTTGGATAAGATGACTTGATAGTGCAAGAAAGCAATTTTAAATAGGATGATTAGAGTAGGACTCATTGAGAACATGACATTTGAGCAAGGAGTTGAAGAAGGTAAGGGAGTTAGTCAAAAGAGGGGAAAATGGCATTTTCCTTTTTTTTTAAATAGTAGCCATCCTAATGGATATGATGTTGTATCTCACTGTGGTTTTGATTTGCATTTGCCTAGTGACTCATAATGTTGAAAATTTTTGCATATGTTTATTGTCCATAAGTAGATCTTTGAAGAAATGCCTATTTAATTCTTTGTCCAATTTTGAATTGGGTTGTTTGTTCATTGACTCATGTTTAATTCCTTATCAGATACATGGTTTGAAATTTTTTTTCTCCCATGCTGTGGGCTCTCTTTTCACTCTCCAGATAGTGTCCTTTGATGCACTTAACGTTTTTCAATTTGATAAGGTCTAATTTACCTACTTTTCTTTTGTTGTTTGTGCTTTTGTGTCATACCCAAGAAGTCATTGCAAATCCAGTGTCGTAAAGATTTTTGCTATGACTTATAAGGATTTTATAATTTTAGCTTTTAAGTTTATATCCTTAATCTATTTTGAGTTAATTTCTGTGTATAGTGTAAGGTAAGGGTTCAACTCCATTGCTTTGTAGATATCAAGTTTTCTCAGCGACATTTGTTAAAAACACATCTGTTTACTTTTTACCTGAACATTTTGTGAATTTAGATACTGGGAAATTGAAATTAGAGATTTATAGTTTTTAGTGATTGTCTAGTGTTCAGCACTCTTTTGGTATGTCTCTGTTGCCTGCTATAATTTGCAAAACATAATAAAAATTCTAGTTAATTGAAGAATTATTTTGTGGCCAATAGACAGTTAAAAGAATACTTTATTATTTTTAATACTTTCTAGGAAAGTTGCTTTTATAATGTACATAGGCTTTATGTTTGTGTATATATATGTTACCACAAAGTGCTCTACAATAATTTTTCTGTATGCTAGTCCACTGGAAATGTTGGCCATTGTGACTTTATGTACATATTTCTGCCTATAAGGTCCTATTGTTAACCACTCATTTTCATATTGAGATGTGTCTAAGCTGGAGTGATATTGAAAGGTGTATTCCAAGGTGATTTGTAATTGTTTGGGATAATTGTCTGAGGTAAATCTCATACTTTATTGCTCAATTCTCTCTTCCTTTTGCCTTGTGCTGTGGTTACACATTACTGTCTGTGGTTTGAGAGCCAGTTTTTTCCTTTAAGCCCCAAGGGAGAAAATGTGGTTGCATTCTGTCATAACTGTGTGAATGGCTTGGGCTCCCCGTGGCATCATTAGGGATCTTAGTAGAGAGCATGCTGTCTCTCTTAGCCTATCATGAATCTGGTTTGCGGGAGAGTACATTTAGAACATTGTTCTTTCCTGTGCTCTTGTTAGCTTGACAGAGATAGTTTCAAAAAATAAGACAATGCAATATGCTTCAAGTAAGGAAACAAAGCAAAACCCAAATCAGAACACACATAAAAGCAAATGTGCTTCAGCAAGATCCAACCTGTACCTTAAATCTAGTCTGAGGAGGTAGACTGCACATTCAGATTTCTCTTCTCTACTTATTACACTTGAATAAGCTTCACCAGTTATTCTAGCAAACTTCTCATTTCTATACCACCTATATCAACTATTATCTTTATAGGAATTATTGATTATTTAATTTTTGTTGATTCAGTGGGGTCAACATACTTGGGACCTGACATTACTGTTATAGAAAAGAAATGAAAGAACCAGATAGCAAATTTATAAATTACAACATGGTTGTTCTTAAGAAAGACTTTTACATTAAACAGTGATTCATTTTGAGTACTACATTTACTAAGTAAACCTGTATGTATCTCAATGTAGAAAGAAAATAATTATGATAGACTATGGATTATCAATGAATATATCCCCTATGATAGTTTTTGAATAGTGAAAGCATGGGATTTGGACCTGGGTATAAATCTTTGTTCTGCAATTTACTTGCAGTATTCTTAAGCCTTTCTGAATATCAGGTTGTTTTTTTGTTTGTTTATTTGTTTTTATCAAATAAGCTGGGAATAATATTACTATACCTGTCATAGACTTGGAGGATTAAATGAGATATTATTTGCATCTCTTTTTTTTACTTGAAATAGTTTTTTATAGTATGAAAAGCATTTCTCTGTGTGGGATTTGATTTCATTGCATGTAGATAATTTTACAATTCATTCCCATTCCAAAAAGAATAGGAGTCCTTTTTAACCAGTCCCTAGCAGCTGATTAAACACTGTACGGGAGAACTGGGAAATATGAAAGATGGCAAATGAAATCCTGGCAGAGAGAACAGTCTAATCCCAAAGGACATTTTCAACAATAGCCTGGGCCCTATGCCTAGTACTTAGAGGGGCCTGTGGTAACACACTCTTGCCCCTCACTGTACCATTTCCAGAATCTTATTTGTTAATGCTGGGCTTTATTAATAAAGTCATGACCACTTGTTAGGCACTGCATATGGTTGGTTGTGATTTCCAGCTGCCCTTTGGGCTAAATGTAAACAGTGAGTAGATTGTTATGTTCTTCTATTAAGCTTAAAGCTGTGATCTCATGTCTGTGCCACATATGCCAGCAACCAGAAATATACCCTTCTCCCAATCTCATGGAAGAGAAGCAGCACCGTGTCTGAAACGAGTCTGAATTCATTAGTCTAAGGGCTTCCTATTTTTCTATTTATTGAAACCAAAGAGCAAAATAAAGGTATAAAACGTCATGAACATCATCAATAGGATGTCAACATGACACCAAACTGTGTATTATATTGTCAAGATGAACATTTAATCTGGTGACTGCAATTTCTACATGTTTGGCTTTTCTTAGAAGATAGAAGTGCGGGCAATAATCCAACAATCCACAGTCACAAAGAGAGCCTCCGTGCAGTGGACGTGAAATAAGCATAACCCTTTGAGTGACTGTGAACATAACCCCTGATAGAACTGGCTCCTAAACTCTGGCTCCATTGCTAATATGCTGCATTAATTTTTGCTTTAACATGTGGATCAGGGATGCTGTTATTGTTGGTGGTGATTTTTTCTTTTTAAATCAGCTTAGACTGCTTGACATTACAGATGTTTTGACTGTTCACATGGTATGAATGCTAGATAAAGCCCTGAAGTTCTAAACTCTCTAGCAGAGGGAATTTGTAATAATGATGCTATTTTGCATCATAAAAGCAAAAGACTTTTAGGTGTACCTATGTAAACACATTACTTATTCTTCATAGGAATTTCACGGGAGAATTGTTCCATTTTCAGATGAGGAAACTGTTTGTTTAAGAGTTTGAACAACTTGCCAAGGTCACAGAGTCTGGACTTATCTCTAGGGCTATGTGACTCCGAAGTTTTGATCTCTCTGCCTGTGTCACACTGCCTTTTGCCTCTTTTTAACTGACTCTACAAGTTGGCTTTATGCCTCTGAAATAAACAATAATTCTGAGTACTAATACTAATAATTAAGTGTACTACCTTGCGTATGTATGGTGTTTTATACTTTTCAAATTGACTTTATGGCCACTCATTCATGTGTTCTACCTGAGTACTTGACAGGTAATCAGGGTATCATTATCCATATTTTACAGATGAGGAAATTAACCCCAGAGAAGTGACAGAGCTAGAACTGAGAGTTCAAGTCTTGTTGCTCCCAACTCAGTGCTTCTGTGCAGTTCATGACTTCCTTGGAGAGGCTTGACTGCAGAGGGGATCAGCTTTGGAAGTGCAGCTTAGAAAAATTCCCTTCAGCTAGGCTAGTAGGTAAAGTTTTTCTTTCCCTGAAAATGCAAGTCTTTGGGCCACCCAATTATTTTCTAGGAAACCTCACCTGGGAAGGCCTTATTCTACAAGGCCTCACACTTTTTCTAGGGATAAGGTTATTCTTGCTGAGTAGTGAGCTTAGGTAATTCCTGCTACAATCTTTTGGACCAGAAGCTGTTAAAAATTCTCTAGCCTAACTGGAGTAGAGATTTCAGGAGGAGGAAAATACAGGTTTAAATAAGCCATGGACACAGACAATAGGGTGGTGGAGGCCTGGAGCGGGAGCGGGGGAGGGGGGGCGCTATAAGAGATCAATGGGAGGAAAAGGGGATATAATACTTTCAACAATGAAGATTTAAAAAAAAGATACATAAAGAAAACATGTACATAAATATTTAAAAAATGAAATTTCCTTACAGTTACATTTTTGGCCAGTAGTAAAATACACTAGGTATAGCTTCTGAGTGTTATTGGGAATTAAAAACAATTAACACATCCTTTTTACCATCAAGGAACCTGAAAGACACAGTGTGGTGATGGAAAAGAATTTTGGGCCATGTGTCAGAGGAGTTGGGTTTCAGTGCTAGGTCTGCCCTACATTGGCTGTGGGACTTTAGGCAAATTTCTACCCTTCTCTGTTCAGTCCCCTCATTTGAAAAGTGAGGAAATAGAATTAGGTGACTTTTAAGGGTACATTCATCTCTAAATTCTGAAATCTTATCTTTTGACACCAATTAGAGAAAAATTGTGTTAAATTGTGTGGTAAAGATACAGAGCAAAAATGTAGAGACTCACTCTTGGGGAGCTGACTTTTAGTAATTGAATAGTCCCTAAAAAATGTCTTAAGTGGTTTTAGAAAAATTGTTAGGGGTTCATAGAACAGTACTAGGTTAGGGTGCAGTTCTTAGCTCTACCACTTTCCATCTGTTTAACCACTGGTAACCATCCCGAATCTCAGTTTCCACATGTGTAATATAGTGATTACCTCCAGTCACGAAAAATCTTTACTGAGCATTAAGAATTATGCTAGATACTGAGGCCAGAAGGTGATTCCTTTTCTGTTATGTGCTCAAAGTGTCCCCCTACTAAGCACACTTGCAACTGAGCCTTTTCTCTAGTAGTGGAACCATAGAGTCTTACAAGTGGAAGAAATCTTGGAGGTAATTTAATTTGGACTTACCAGTAGAATGCAAGCTCATGAAGGCAGCGACTTCATTTTGTTCACTGCTTTATCCTAGAATAGTGTCAGGCATATACTTATACATCCTGAATTAATTCATAAAAGAATAATAGTGAGAAAAATAGTTGGGTGAAGTAGAGCTTTCCTTATCTGGAACCAAGTGTTTATGTGTTCGACTGGCAGTGTTCCAAGGCTATGGAACTAGAGTTGTACACAGGGATATCCTCTGTGGGCATGGTCACACTGGCTGCCTCTGCAGTGAAGTGTCTGACTTGTCATTCCTTGCATATGAATGCTGAAAGAGTTTTATGTGTTAGTTCTGAGAAAGGGTAGGTTTGCGTGTTGATCTCTGCTGCCTGGTAGCTCAGTTGGTTAGAGTGCCCTCCCGATTCACCAAGGTTGGGGGTTTCATCCTTGGTTAGGGCACATACAAGAATCAACCAAAGAATGCATAAATAAGTGGAACAACAAAATAGATCTCTCTCTCTCTCTCTCTCTCTCTCTCAAAATCAATCAACAGCCCTAGTTGGTTTGGCTCAGTGAATAGAGCATCGGTCTGTGGACTGAAGGGTCCTAGGTTGGATTCCAGTCAAGGGCACATGCCCAGGTTGTGGGCTCGATCCCCAGTAGGGGGGTGTGCAGGAGGCAGCTGATCAATGATTCTTTCTCATCATTGATGTTTCCATCTCTCTCCCCCTCTCCCTTCCTCTCTGAAATCAATAAAAATACATATGTAAAAAATAAAATCAATCCTACCTAATAAAATAGTAATATGCAAATTGACTGCACATTTGCCATACCCAAGCCACGCCCACCAGCCAAAGCCACACCCACCAGACAATCAGGGAGAGTATGCAAATTACCCAACAAAGATGGCGGTTAATTTGCATACGCTGAGAGAGGGAGGAGTGAAGACTGAAGACAACTTAGAAGGAAGAGGGAGGAAAAGCAGAAAGCAAGGTGGCTGCCAGAGGGAAAGCCCGGGCGGGGCGGGGTAGAACGGAGCGGGGTGGGCGGCAGTGGCGAGCGGGTGCAGGCATGGTGGCCGCAAAGGCGGCGACAGCGGCTGCGCATGCTGCCGCAACAGCCGCTTGCAGGATTTTCCTGCAAATGGGCTACTAGTCAATAAATAAAAGTTTAAAAAAATTATAGAACTCTGAAGCAGGCAGTTTCCTTTACTTTGTGGCATAGAGTTCTGCAGCCATAACAAAATCTAGATACTGGTAGACTTGCCTGCTTCTACATTTTTCTTTCAATTTGAGACCCCAGCTCCCTATACTCTCCATCATACAGGCAATACACCACACAACGATTCTGCATACCGTAATTATGCATTATTTTACTTTCCTCTGGAGAATGATTTTTTGTTTCCTATATGGGAAAATTGCTTTATTTTCAAGGTTCTAGATTTTCTCTGTTTTTTCTTTGGCATTTCACTGAATTGAATCATGGGGCTTATTTTTTATGTGTCTTTGATCCCTGTGGTGGTTCTGCGTTACAGATTATTACACTCTCCCGACCCAGGGGGAGAGATGGGGATTCCTCCAGAGAGCAAAGAGAGATGAGACCTGTCATTCCTATGCTTCAATCGTTTTCTATTTTGAAATTACTATTACTTTTTTATTTTCAATATCACAAGCACTTCTTCTTTTCCATTTTGTTCAAGAGACAAGCACATGATACAAGGAAAGGAGCCTTGTCTTAGAGGACTGGGAATTTAGGCGTGGCTTCACCACTTTCCAGCTACATAACCATGGAAAATTTTTTTCTCTGGGCCGTATTGTAGAGGCTGATTTTGTAGAGATAATAGCATTACTGATTTCACCAGATTATTGTATGAGTTAAAAGAAATAATGTACAGGAAAAGGCTTTGCAAATTATAAATTATGAATTATATACAAACCTATATCACTTACTTCTACTTACCATCATCTCTAAATTATAAATACTTTCTTATTGCCTTTTAAGAAGTAGAAATGTATCTCATACTTATCTTCCTGACTTTTGCAACAACCTAATACAGTTCAAAATATTTGGAAATCCACATTGTTTTCCATGTTTCCATTCTGTTTTCCCTGAACTCTTCATCAGGCCCATTTCTTGAAGCCCTGAACAGCTGTTGTGTGTCCATCCAGAGGTGATGGCGTTTCCCTGGTTCATGATGACATGATTCTGGTGTAGAGTTGCAAAGTTTTTGCTAACAATCGTTGCTCACTCTGAAGTATGCTGCATAATTTGGTGTATCAATGAGAGAGAGTCGTCATGGATGCTTTATAAATCACAGAACCTTTGTGTGAAAATGGCACACTTGGTACACTCTAATTTTTTAGAAAGAGAAATACTTCTCAGTTTATTTTTTATTTATTTATTTTTTTACTTCTTATTTCCCCAGCATCTTTGTATCTGCTGCTCAGGTTTTCTACCATAAGCAGACTCTTCTTCCTGCATCTCCTCCCAACTCCTCCTGTGTTTATAGCAGAAGCAATGAGTGGGTCTTATACATTTTTCAAGCCATGTTTAATCTTAGAACAATGTCTATTTGAGTGAAAGTAGCATGTAAAGTAGTCAAGGGAATGCTGACTCTGGAGTGAGACTGCATGGATTGGATCCTGATGTGCCACTTATTAGCTGTGTGATTTTGGGCAAGTCACTTAACTTATTAGTTCTTCAGTTTCCTCTGTAAAATGGGCATTAGACTACTACCTACGTCATTGGATCATTGACATTGTGAGGATTGAACACACACACACACACACACACACACACACACACACACACACAGAGTTTGCTGTTACTGTTGTTATCATTATGACTGAAAACTTCCTACTATTAAAGTATATTGGAGCAAATCTGTACATTAGTGAGACCTAGTATGTGCTGAGGATTCTGCCATTTCCTCGAGGGATACAAATTATATAACAGAATGCTTATCCCCCTCTAGAGGCTTATTGAGAGTAGTGTAAGATATTTGGATGGTACTAACTGCTGAAGAACCTGCTACAGGGCACTTACATGGGTTCACTGATTGGGGACATAGCACACAAACAGGTAGAACAGGGAACTGAAAAATACAAATCTGTCTTCATCAAGGAAAATGAATGTTACACAAATACTTGCAATAGGAATGCGATGATGGGCTATGTTTCTGAAAGGCTTCTGGAGGAGATAAGATATTAGCTGAGCCTTAGAGGTGGAATCTGGAAATGTAGAGATGGGGAAGGGTCTTTGGGGGAGGAGGGGGAGGGAACCGGAATATGTGTATCATAATATGGTAGAAAGGGTGCAGGCCCACACACCAGGGTTAAAGCTCTGGTGGTGCTTCTAACTGTGCCTTTGGTAAATCACTTAATCTCCCAAAGCCTGTATTCTCTACTGTAAAATGGGCACAATGACATTCACTCTTTTAGGTTGTTATGGGCATGAGAGCTAATCTACACAAAGCAGCTAGCGTAGTTCTTAGCATACAGTCAGCATTCAGTAAGTGATATCCTTGGGACTACAGTATAAAAGTTAAAAGCTTGGGATTTACAGTCAGAACAGGTTGAAATCTTCTCCCCCATTTATTGGCATTATAACCAAAGCCAAGTTACTCTAAGCCTCACTTGACTCATCTGAAAATGGGGATAAATTATGGCGTTATTGTGGAGTTGTTTGAGATTTAATGAGACACTTTGAAGCATACATAACAAGCATGGCACATAGTAGGTACTCAATATACTTTAGCTCTTATGTTATTTTTATTAGTGCAGCATCTCTGTTCTTTGCTCTTAGGTATTCCCTTTGTGATTATTCATATGCTTTCATCCTTCCCCCTGCCCTCTCCTTATTTACCTTCTTTCAACAGCATTTATCAGTGGTGGTTGTAGAGACTGAAAACAGAGACTTGAAGGAATGTGGAGGTAAAAGAAACAGGTCAGCACCGGTCCGCACCACATGTCCAGCAGAGCACCAAGGCCCAGATAAGAGAAGGGCAGCTAAGCACACAAATACACATGACAGGAGCATAAACACATGCACAACATTCTGGATGACTCATCTTTCTTAAGAACAAACACTGAAGTTTTTTTTCTTAAGGGAAATTCAGATCACATTATTCCCCTGGTTAAGTTCCTTCAGTAATTTGCTGTTTCCCTAAGGATAAAATCCAAACTACTTTGAATTGCATTTGAAATCCTTTGTAATCTGTTGTCAGCTCTTCCCACTGGATTTTTTCCCTGCTACTTTCCACCCTGCATCCCATATTTCAGCCCCTTTGAAGTTCTTCCCCTTCTTTGAATGTAACCATATTCTTTTATATCTTCTTGCTTTAAACATCCTGAAATGTCCATTCCTCTTATTTCCACCAGACAAACTTGTACTCACCCTTTAGGATCTAGTTAAATAGGACATCTCCTGTAATGCCCCTGACCCCTCCAACATGAATTATTTTCTCCTTCCTTTGGTCTTCCACGATACTTTTTAAGCTTTCAAGCACCTGGTCACTTATCATACCACCTTGTAATGATTTATATTCCATCTATTTCTCACTACACTTTTAACTATTAGATGGCAGCCTCTTATTTATATGCCTCTGAATATTTGGCAGTCAGCACAGTACTTGACACCGAGCAGGTAGTCAGTAAATATTTGTAGGCTCAATAAAAGAATAGTAGGCACATAACGGACAGCTTCTCTGGTTCACTGGCCAATTTTTAGGATTTCTTCTACTAGGGTTGCCTTAGAGTCATAGGCTCATAGAATTCCAGTGTTGGAAACATACATCCCTTTATAGATAAAGAATTGAGGCCAGAGAGGGAGCTCTCTTTTTCCTTCAGGTCAAACCATGACTGTTTTCCTTTGAAACACAGTGGCAAACTATCGCTTAAAAGGAAACTTGTTTTAAAAACCCTGCTTGTTTCCT